>NC_135895.1:21200133-22652343 GCF_964194155.1 Cetorhinus maximus | reverse complement strand
GCCCTCCCCTTAGGATTTTTCTTCCTTATTGGAATGTATATATTCTGTGTGTTCTGAAATATCCCTTAAATGTTTGCCATTGAACTTCTATTGACCTATCCCGAAACCTCATTTGCCAGTTCACTTTAGCTAGCTCTGCTTTCATGACCTTATAATTTCCCTTATTTAAGTTTAAAATACTAGTCTTGGATACACTCATTTCTCCCTCAAAGTGAATGTAAAATTCAATCATATTATGCTCGCTGCTACTTAAAGGTGCCTTCACGAGGAGGTGGTCAATTAATCCTATCCCATTGCTCAATACCAGGTCTAATATAGCCTGCTCTCTGGTTGGCTTCAGAATGTGCTGTTCTAAGAAACTATCCTGAAAACATTCTATGAACTCCTCACCTATGCTTCCTCATCTATGCTACCTTTGCCCATCTGATTTTTCCAGTTTATATGTCGATTAAAATCCCCCATAATTTTTGTTGTACCTTTCTGGCAAGCTCCCATTGTCACTTCTTTTATACTCTGTCCTACTATGTAGTTACAATTAGGGGGCCTGTAAACCACTCCTACTAGTGACTTCTTGCCTTTATCATTCGTCATCTCAACCCAAACTGCTTCTATATCCTGGGTTTCCTCATCATAGGTCATCCCTCTCTAATGTGCTAATACCATCATTAATTAACAGAGCCACCCCTCCACCTTTTTCTAACTTCCTGTCCTTTGTAAACATCACATAACCTTCAATATTCAGGTGACCCTGTAGCCATGTCTCAGTAATGGCTATCAGATCGTATTTATTTATTTCTATTTGCGCTTTCAGTTCATCGGTTTTGTTTCAAATGCTATGTACGTTTAGATACAGAGCCTTTAGTTTTGTCCTTTTATTATTTTTGTAGTGTCTAGCCTTATCTGTTGATTTACTCTTAGACTTGTACTCTCTGTCCCTCCCTGTTAGTTTGCTTATCATTCCCCATATTAATACCTGTCTCTCCTCTTTAGTTCACCACATCTTCCCAAATTTGATCCCTTGCCCCCACTATTCAGTTTAAAACCCTCTATTTCCCTAGTTAGGCAGCTCGCAAGGACACCAGCCCCAGCACGATTCAGGTGTAGACCCCACTTTCCCTGATACTGGTGCCAGTGCCCCACAAACCAGAACCCACTTCTCTCACACCAGTCTTTAAGCCACGCATTCATTTCTCTGATCTTATTTGTCCTATGCCAATTTGCATGTGGCTCAGGTAATAATCCAGAAAATATTACCTTTGAGGTTCTGCTTCTTAATTTGCCAATGTCATTGGTACCTACATGGACCACGACTACTGGATCCTCCCCCTCCCGCTACAAGTTCCTCTCCAGCCCTGAGCAGATGTCCCAAACCCTGGCACCAAGTAGGCAACAAACCCGCCTGGACTCTGACTCTTTGCTACAGAAAACAGTGTCAATCCCCCTTACTACACTGTCCCCTACTACCACTACATTCCTTTTTGCTCCCCCGACTTGAATGGCTTCCTGTACCAAGGTGCGATGGTTGGTTTGCTCACCCACCCTGCAGCCCCCACACACCCAAATGAGCTGAGAACCTTAAACTATTGGACAATTGCAGGGGTTCACATTCCTGCCCTCTGGGTCCCCTTACCTACCTCACTCACAGTCACACCCTCCTGTCCCTGGTCACTGACCATATCAGAAGACCCTATCCTAAGTGGTGTGACTGCCTCCTGGTTCAATGCATCCAGGTAACTTTCCCCCTCCCTGATGTGTTGCAGAGTCTGCAGCTCAGCCTCCAACTCAATGACTTGAAGTTGAAGTTCCTCAAGCCACAAACACTTACTGCAGACATGTTTGCCTTGGATCACAACATTATCCAGGAGCCCCCACATGCTGCAGCCTTGACATATCACCTGTCCTGCCATCCTTAATGTGTTTTAAATAATTACTTAATTATATTAATCATTTATGTTGCTTTTTTTATAAATTTTATTAACTTTATCACCAAATTACGTACTATTTTAAACCTTAAGGATAGAATAGAACTTACCAACTTACCAGATACTCACTAAACTAGCTCCTTTCCCTGCAGTGGAGCAAGAACCAATTTCTTTGCATTTAGATAGAGGAAACAATTCCTTCTGCCAACTCCCCTCTCACCAAACTCCAAAGCTGCACGAAAGAAAGCTGAATTTATAGTAAACTGAACTGGGGCTACAGTAACCAGATTCAACCAGTTAGCTAATTAACTACTCAGCTCCTACAGTTGGGAGTGAGTTTACCCTGTCTAAACTTCAAGAAAGAAAGAACTTAGCCTGTTTTCTATTTTTTTTTAATAAAGCTTCTCCCTGGAGGGGGTGGGGGGAGAAAGGTGGAAATAACCTCCCCCTCTGAGATGTGAAAAATAAAGGAGAGGCGAGGAGAGGAGAGAGAGGGGTAGAGGACAGGGAGGCACAGGAGGGAAAGGGGAAAGTCTAGGTGGGTGTCTCTGGGTGGACGATGGACGATGGGTGGGGGCCTCGATGATCTTCCGGTAGGGGGAGGGCGATGTCTTCACCAGCCAACACTGGGAAAAGGCTGGGCGGGGGAGGGGTGGCAGCAAGATGTTTTTAACACACGCACACACACCCCTTTTTCTTCCCCAAGTCCTTAGGACCGTCATCTGCCCTCCCCCTACAAAACACAGTCTTTAGCAGCCCCTACCTGAACAAATAGAAAGTCTAGACACCCACCTAGGATGTTATTATTCTCAGTCCTGGCCTCCTGGCCTTCCTGTCCTGTAGCATCAGTAGTTGTTGTTCTTCCTCCCCCTCACTCTCTCCTTTGGTCCCTCCAAAAAGAAAGGCCCTCCAACTCCCCCAGGCAATGGAGGAGGAGGAGAAGAATGATGATGATGACAGCAGGAGCAGCAGCAGCAAAACACAGCCTCCTCTCCTCACTCCCTAGCTTCAACTGAGGCTACAATGATTCCAACGAGCTTGTTAAGGAGATGTAACTCTTTTAGGAGTCAACCAATTAAACTAAATGAACAAAATAAGGGATAAAATAAACACAGCCCCTAAGTCAGGTCAGCTGTAAAACCAAGGACAAAGTTTATAGGAAACTTACAAACATTAAACCAAAATGTGATTAAAGGGGTTGATAAAACACCCCAGTTCCCGCGGTGCCCACCAGGCACACAAGGCCTCGATGGTGCCGGCAGACACAGCATGCTCCCTCTCCAGGGACACCCGGCCGCAAACGTAGCCGTGGAAGAGGGCCAAACAATCGGGCGGGACGACCCCCTCGATCGCCCGCTGCTTGGACCTGTTAATGGCCAACTTGGCCAGGCCCAGGAGCAGGTTCACGAGGAGGTCCTCCTACTTCCCGGCCCCCCTCCGCACCGGGTGTTAGCCTGTTTACACAGTACGTTCCAGTTACTGCTAATTACAGACTAGATTAAATTTTAAGAGCAAATTTAAGAACAGAATTAACACTTAAAACTCCCCTCTCACCAAGCTCCAAGTCTTCACTCAGTTAGTCAGCTGCACTCTGTTTTGTTGAGTATTGTTAAATGTTGGTTTAGCCATTTGTATTTTGGGAAATTATGCATTTGTACCAATTTAATGTTTCTTTTAACTGGGGAGGGAGTGCAATATATTATAATAGTTGAGCATTTTGTTCCCTTGCCCTCTCTGCTGCCTTCTCTGTCAGGGAGGTGGAAATAAAGTTGTTCAATAAGGGCTGCCTGTTGTTCAGCATGTGTTAGTCTTACTCAGTGTGTCACATACAACAGCACAACCCCTTTTTGTGCAATAACTTTCTTGCTTCCCAACCCACCTGTGACTCCCTGAGAAAATTCCCTCCCCACCTCCCCCCGCACCCAACCCCACCCCCAACCCAAGTAACTTTTCTGACAGCAGCTTTTTCTTCAGGTTTATTTTCAATGAACTGAAGCACTTGAAAAACATTGGAGCAGAGAAAGTTAAGGCTAGCTCCAATGTGAGTGTTCAAATCTTGAAAGGGACAGAATGATTTAATAGTGTATTGAAATTTCTGTGATTAAAATTTACGGGTTCACGATGGTTGGAAATGATGCCAGTGCCAAACTCTTTTTGAAAGCACTGAAGACGCTTATGCTGAGAATTATTTAATGCACCGAATAAATGGGATCCCCACTGTGGGTTCCGCCAAATTAACAGCTACCGATGGGAAAATCCCTGATGTTAGTTTCTTGCAACATTCCAAACTTATGAGAAAATGAATTAGGTGAATACTGGCTCTAATTCCTGTATGCTTCTGGTAACTTCAATCATGTTTGATATGGGAGTATATGACGTGCACGAATGTGGATAACTAACAAGTCAGCTCCGTTAAGACATAGTCACCATGGTGAAAATGTGCTTGTAAATTCAAATTCCCAGCTAGAAATCAAAATGTGCATTTCAAGATAGCTTTCTTCTTAAAAGCAAGACAATGATGTACCTATTACAATTTTTGCTGCTTTATTATGCAATCAAGTTAATGGTTTTAATATAGATTAGCTGGCTCTCATCCAAAGTAAATTACGATAATTAAATTGAGGTAATAGAAAATAATTTAAACTCATAATGACAGCCCCGCTTGGATATACTTGGCTTGGTCCTCTATAACGTGTACTATTTACTCTTCACTTTTTGAGATGTCTTTAAAATATATATTTATGTTCTGTATATTGTGTCCAATTTCTCAGGTTTATTCCATTTCTTTTATGCATCCATTTCCAGTTAGATATACTTGCATAATTTTCTCTATCACTGTTTCTTAACTGGCACACACTGTGCTTTGCAGTTTGATAGGTTTCTATTTGATTCTGCTTTACCTTTAGATAATGGATCAGATTTTAACTCTGGATCAGCTTTGAGTTGGCAACTGAGTTCTATTTAAGACTCACTTGCTTTAGTTAAAAACAGTAGACACAAAGTACTTTAATTTCTGGGCCTCATTAAAATCTCATTTTGGATGGATTTTGCTACTGAATTTCCTGACCCAAACAAAAACATGGGATAAATTTCCACCAGGTACGTCAATTCAGTACTTCAGTTACTTGGATGGATTGGAAAAGTGGGATTGTTTTCCTTGGAGAAGAGAAAGTTGAGAGGAGATTTGATAAGAGATGTTCAAAATCATGAGGCGTCCGAACAGAGTGGATAGGAAGAAACTGTTCCCATTGCTAGAAGGATTGAGAACCAAACGACACCAATCTAAAGTGATTAGTAAAAGAAGCAACAGCAGCGACATGAGGAAAAACCTTTGTACCCTGCGAGTGGTTAGGATCTGGATGCACTACCTGAGAGTGTGGTGGAGGAAAATTCAATCATGGCTTTCAAAAGAGAATTGG
This sequence comes from Cetorhinus maximus, assembly GCF_964194155.1. Lineage (NCBI taxonomy): Eukaryota > Metazoa > Chordata > Chondrichthyes > Lamniformes > Cetorhinidae > Cetorhinus > Cetorhinus maximus. The sequence goes on along the minus strand of NC_135895.1, from coordinate 22,647,002 downwards.
GTAATTATTGGAGAGAAAAAATGACAGACCTAGCAAGGAAAAGGCGGGGGAAGGATAGGTTAGTTGTTCTTGCAAGCAGCTGGCAGAGACACAGCGGGCTGAATGGCCTCTTCCTGTACTTTAACCATTCTATGATTCTATGATAGGGTCAGCCAAGAGCCTATTTTTAGGAGGAATGCACATCTTAAAGGCAGTCCTCTGTGTTCTCTTCTGTTTTCATTCATTTGCAAAGTGCTGGAAGTGCACTGTACTGTTGGAGAAAGTAAGTTGGATTTTTCAAGGAATCACTCATTTGCAGTCTGCCCCCATACAGATCAGTGGAAATGGTGAGTTCCAGCCTCAAGGGAGTGGCAGTGGCATAGGCGGCATGGTATATGTTGCCCTCTCTCAGGGTGTCAGCGCATTTGCTCCTTCAATCAATACCCAGTAGAGTGTTAGAAACTAGCTGGGCCAGAGCACCCTGTCAAAACCGAAGTGCAGCAGTCCACAGCCAGGCGCTTTCGAACTCAAGAACCCAGGAGTTGTCAACCTGCAATCATCTTCTGGGTCCTGAACTACAGGAGATTTCCTTCAACTCTGTTATAGCTTCTGGGCAGGACTTCATAGGGTTGGTAGAATGATAAAACCTTCTGTTGGGAAAAGCATTACGGGCTGAATACTTTGATGTTAAGAGATTTTAGTTCAATCTTCTGCTTGTAAATCAAGTCATCATCTTTTTAGCATTTGGGAATTTGGTATATGGTCACATTTTATTGCAGTTAGTTAGTCTGCATTGTCAGAATATCAGTGATGTAGAGGTTCACTCTATTGTATGAGTGCTCCTTAGTACAGAATGAAGGGAGTGAAATTGATAAATTGATAAATGAAAAAACTTTCATTTGCGTAATTACCTCAGGATGTCCCAAAGCGCTTTATAGCCAACGAAGCAATTATGAAGTGTAGTCACTGCTGTAATGTAGGAAACATGGCAGTTAATTTGTGCACAGCAAGCTCCCACAAATAATAATGAGAAATGATCAATCTGTTTTAGTGACTTTGTGTCAATGGTAAACACTCAGGAAAACTCCATCAAATTGTACCATGGGACCCATCTGAGAGGACAGATGGGGTTTAACATCTCATCTGAAAAACGCAATTCTGACACGTCTCAGTACTACACTGGGGCATTAAAAAAGTGGTTAAGTCTTTGCAGTGGGACTTGAACCCACAATCTTCCGACTCAAAGGCAAGAGTGCTACCACTGAGCCAAGGATGACACCCCACAAACAGCCTCATTACCCACCTAACAGACCCAGCTGCTGCTCATTCCGATTGTTAGGGCGGCTGCTGCTTTTGCTATTTTTTGACTGTTTTGTCCATCCAGAATAAAGAAATAAAATTGGCACCCAATATTAGCTGAAGTACTAAGTCCGAGTAAGGCACTGAAATGCCTTGGCAGTGACCCGAAAAGCACAGAGATCCTGTTAATCCCAATGAGTGCAGGTGAGGTAAAAAAAAAGATCAGTTTCTCAAGCCATGGGGCGAAACTGCAGAACAATGGCTGTGCAGGTCTTAGAACAGACAAGATTGAGGGGCTAACCTATAGGTATGAAAGGAAATCCACGAGCTCCTCTCAACTACTGAGAGGCACTTAAGCAGGCAGTGGGTTACGGATAGACCGAGTCTAGCTGGTTATGGATAGAATAAGTCCATGACCGTCATTGTCCTCCAGGATAATCCTAAAATAGTTGTCAGTTTTGACTGAGGGGAACAAACTGCACTGGTGCTCATTGTGATGAAACCAGCTCTTGTGATGAAGAGCTGGGCCAGTTGTGTAGCAGGTACTTTTGGGTTTGCACCATTCCGATTTAAGGAAGCGGGTCTGAGGGTTGTTCTGGAGAATAGGTAAGGCTGAGAGAATAATCATTGATTTGCTGGGAACAGAGATGGTGAAGATGGAGCTGTATGTGAGTTCGCCATCGCAGAGATAACATGATAAGGAGTAGTCAGGAATTTGAAGAGAAATATTATTCGCGACCTTTTACCATGGATGATTGGTGAATGTAGGGAGATTGAAGGATGCCTAGGCACATTAGTTAAACTTAGATCATTCGTATAACACAAATAAGAGAGGGCTAATAGCAACAATAATTGACATACCTAACCAATTCTAAAAGTCAATTAAAATTGAGAATGCAAAATTTAATCCAAGATGTGTAGTTAAAAATTAATTCTAAAATGTTATTTTGGTGATTGTATTTGAATTATCCAGAAATGTTTACAGTTTTCCAGAACAAAATAGATGAAAAACATCAATTCTGAGCCAATGGGTTTGCTCTTTATTGTGAAGCTATTGATGGAAGTCTTCCTTATTAGCATTTGCAATGTTGTTAATGGGAAACTGAAAATAACACTTCATTCATAAAATTGCTGGTTGCAAATTTGATTTTCTACCTACTTAAAAAGGTCCCTGAGAACATAACTGTCTTAGATTCTCCAATGTAAAATATTGTAATATGCACCTTTTCAATTAAATGTCAATGGTCTGGTAGTTCAAGATTTTTTGGAATTTTTTTTTTTCCCTAATTCTGACTGTCATCCTTCTTTGAATTACTTGTAGAGTTTTAATTGATTAAAGTTTCATTTGGAGGCACTGATATCATGTGTGCTGGTCTTCAGGAAATATCTTGTCACAGATGAGTAAGAGTAAGATTAAAAACTCAACTGCCAGCCGCTCAGTACTCAACATGAAGCATGTCTTCAGGCTTTGACTTTTCCCCTTGGTGTCATTAGCATTTTCATTTTGAAAAAAAAAATAAGGGTCTGTAGTGCACGCAGTAAAAAAAAAATTCAACCTGTGGTTTAAATTATTGATTTTTTGAATATTGAAGCAGTATTTCAAATGAATTTTGTCAGACTTTGGGGAGGAGATTTCAAAAAGTAATTTGATATAAAGGAATGCTTGTATATCTCCCAGATACCCCATCAAAGTGTGCGATCCTGAACCATTTCCTATCTGGGTAATAGTAATTGAGGATTTGAGGTATATCATATTTTGATCAATAGCAGTATAGAAAGTTCAGAGCCAATGAAAAATATAACCAATATGTGTTTTCACGGTCCTCAACATACCATGACCAAGTTCAGCTTACCAACAGGGGAATACCACTAAGGTAAATGAGTAGATTTAAATTGTCAAAACTGAACTTACCAGTTTTTAAATATTAAATTTGAGTACAAATAGGTTGAATGTTCTTAATGAGGAAATTCATTTTCCTTCAAGGAATAAGAAATGTGAATCTGATCTCTGTCTCTCTCGCTTTCCATGGATTGGATTTTATGTCCCTCCACCAGCGTGTTTGAAGGTTGTGGTGGAGTTGGCGGGGGGGAGGGATCGTAAAATGCAGCGTCTGGCACCTTCCCGCCTGCCCTCAACCTGTCTCCCATTTTACAGGGCATGGTGGAGACAAGGGGGCCCTGCTCGCCCCCGGATCTATTGAGGCCCTTATATGGCCCATTAATGGTCACCCAAGTGGCTTATTCCACTCCCCACCGTTATTTTACTCGCAGCAGGGTGAGGCCTAGGCCAAATGGGTAGCCTGACAGGTTTTACTGGGTGAGCTGGTGTTGGGCAAGAAGGAGGGGGACCGGACCTCTTTTCGTGGGCCCATCATGCCCACCAGAGGTATCCCCTCCCAAGATCATACCCTGCCCTGCTTCAATCCTCCTCTCTGCGGCCCCCCCCCAAGCTCTGCCCCCCCACCTCCCTCATGCCCCTTGCTAGGGCCTGCCAACTAGCCCCCACCGATACCCCTGATTTAGCTTCCATCTGGCTTCCATAACCTCCTCTTCTTTGGTTTCTGGCTGCAGTCCCAGCAGTGGCCACCACTTGAACCTGCCGATTGACTGGCAGCTAAGGTGGAACTTCCTCCTGAGATGGGGGCAGAAATCTCATCCTAAGCCAATTAATGCCCCTCTGGCCATAAAATGGCTGCGGGGCAGCTGGCTTTTTCTTAAGCGGGCTTCCAACTGACTTAGGTGGGAGGCAGGGAACATAGCATCCCTTAAAATCCAGCCCTCTCTATCTGCCTCTCTCTATCTCTATCTCTCTCTCTCTAATTTCTGTACCTTGATTAATATATTCATATCTCAACTAAAAACGTCAGATCTAAAGACAGCAAATTAAGTTGCCATAAAGTCATTTGTCATCCGTAGAAATCAAAGAGAAGTACCAATAAATGAGGAGGCCATTTGGCCCATCTCATCCTGCCATAGAAATCAATGATCTTCCTATCCCTGGAACAATTTGAGCTTTTCCTCCACTAGGATAATGGTAGACCATTTCAGATATTAATTACTCTGTATGAAATGCTTCTTGATATCAGTACTGAATTTATCTTTTGCTAATATATGTTACTTATTATAAGCTTTTGGTTTACCTTCAAATTTGTACATTAACTTGAAATAGAGCTCTGGATTCATCTTTTCTATTCTACTTAGCATCTTTCCGAGGTCCCGTCTTGTTTGGTTCTTTTAAGGCTGAAAGGATTAAGTTTTCTGGCACTTACTCACCACCCTCTTCTTTGACTCAGTGCACCAGCCTTGTTGCCCTTCCCTGCACATTTCCAGGGCTTGTGCTTCAGTGATCAGAAACAGATTTCTGTGCATTAAGTGTATTTGCTTAGGGCTGTTTACAGTTTACAGCATGACCACCTCAGACTTAAGCTTCGTGGATTTGGCAGTGAGGCTCAACATTTTGTTTTTTATTTGTTGCTGTTCTGCAATAAGTAGACATAGAAAGCGTTGAATCTGCCAACATTTCAGGATCTATTTTAACCTCTCCTACAGTCCATTCAACAAGATTCAATGTGTCCTCCATTTTCTTTGCTTCCAGTGTGTAATACTTCTGTATTCCCTTAGCTGCTTCATTAAACCAGACTTGATGGCCTAGATCTTTGGGAAATTTCCCAACTCGCCGCACCTGCCTTGGGGAAAGGTGCCCCAAATGGTGGGATCTTAGTTCCTGGGGGAGGAGATGCAAGAGCAGTATAGCGTTGGGCCCATCGCCCCCGAGTGTAAATCACAGGTGGCCACAGGGGCTTCCAAGTGCCAATGTGGGCTTTTAAAAGGCCCTTCGCAGTTCTCTGGAACTTTGTCCCAGTTGTTTTCTTAAACATTAGGCCCTCACACCCCCCCTCACCGCACCCAGTATCCACTTCCCATGCCCATACGTGCCAACACATGGCCCACCCACCCCAATGGTCCCTCATATGCTCATGCCTAGCCATATGACCCACCCATCTCCATGACCCCTTATAGCCCCTATGCCATCTTAATGCCAACTCATGCCACCCCCATGTGCCACCCTTTGCCCTTACACCTTCCATGCTAACTCAGCTAGTGCCCACCATGGGCAAACCTCGGGAGCCCTGCTGAGATGAAATAAAATTAAATTCTAAACAGTTATTACAGATTTCACTATATAAAAAAACATTCTCATTCATGAAAGCCCATTCAATACATTTAAACCTCCACAAGTACTCAATCCCTTATAAAACAAAAATGGTATTCATAACCCCACATCTTTTAATAACCTCCTTGAGCTGTCTGTCAAACTCTTGAACTACTACACTCTGGGATAAGCCCGTGCTACAGCGCAAACGGGGTCTGTTTGAATTCAGCACTGAGTTCAAATGAGCCTGCTGAGTTCGAGTTTCCCACATTGTCCCCCCCACCACCCCCCAGTGAAAACAGTTTCTGCCAAATATTGGGGCAGGACTTTTGGATCCGGGGCCCTTCTGCCATTTTGGATATGCCACAGAGTCTCCATGACTGTGAAAATCCAGACCAATAACTCTCCCCTTCCACTGCAGGCAATTTAGTAGCATTTGTAAATTTCAATGAATCATAGGGCAGAATTTTAAGGATTTGGGATGATGGGGAGGTGGTGGTGGGGGGGTGGGGGTGGGGGGGTGTTAATACCTCAAAAATTGGTGTCAGGTTGGGAACCAAGCATGCTCTCACCCACTACCAGGTTTCACTAGGATGGGTTTGCAAGCAAGCAGGAACCCCTTGTGGAGCCATTGGGTAAGTAACTCAAATATTCAAAGACACAGAGGATTTAACCCCAGCATTCTGATTTTAACAGCTGGCACAAGTCATGTGCTACTCTCCAGGGTCAACCAGGCACGAAATAGCACAACGGGGAGTGCTTTTTCCAGTGAAACTAACAAGCTGGGAAGTCTTCAAACAGTGAAACTGAATAACTGCCGCTGTGCCTAGGTGAGAAGTTGCTGCTCACAGCACTTACACTGAGTGTTCCCTTACTGCTAGACAGGCGATTTCCAGCTTCTTGGAAGTCAGTTCACGTGTCTTGGACTTCACTCACCGTGGTCTGCACTTCCCTACTGCCAGTCTTCGCCATGGCATGGGAACAGTTTATGCAGCTCTACCTTGCACCTCTCATTAAGAACAAGAGGAGCGGTAATGCCAACCACAACAACACCAGGAACAGCTAGTGTAACACCATCTTCCTTCTTCACAGCCTGGGTAATCACGGTCCATCAGCAGGCACTCAACCATCCTTAATATCCTGTGATCTCTCCACTACCAAAAAGCTCCAGGCCAAGGAGACCACCTGCTTTTGATGGCCCAACTGCTCCTGTACAAAGGTATTCACCCCAAAAGCCCCCAGCTGAATGGCAACAGCTCCAGCGCAGCAACTCTCATCTCCTAGGCTGCACACTCACAGGTCTGGTACTAGCCGAAGAACCTTTCTGGAAAAAGGGGTAATTAGGGAGGTGAGGGATACATTTAGCACCCCAGAGTTAAGGTTTATGCAGCCAAGACTAACAGTGCCATTCCAGCGTGACTGAGCAATGTACTGGCGGGCGATCTATCTCCCTGTCCACATGGAGCCTTCTTGCATCTTGTTGGAGATGAAGGATTTTCAAACTGGGAACACAAGCTATCCACACCTTCACAGGGGGGCACCGTGTAGATGCCTTCAATGCAATGTGCGTGCCATCAATGGGGAAGCCAGGAACCCCATAGAACTCTTCTTCAGAACTGAAGAGAGAAAGAAATGAAGGGCCTTATGCTGTTGAAAAAGTGGGGGAGGGGAGTCAGGTGGAATGAAAGGGAAGATCAGGGATGGGCTAGAGGGCAGGGAGAATTAAATACCAAAGATGTCATGGAATAAAAGGCAAAGGGACTGGTAATGATAGTATTAAAGAAACAAAGCATTGATCCAGAATACAAAGGTTATGCTTCAGTTGTACAGGGCACACGTGAGACAACATTTGTTGTACTGTGTACAGTATTGGTCTCTTTATTTAAGGAAAGATGTAAATGCATTAGAAGTAGTTCAAAGAAGATTTACTAGACTAATACTAGGAATGGGAGTGTTGTCTTATGAGGAAAGGTTGCACAGGTTAGGCTTGTATCCACTGGAGTTTAGATGAGTAAGAGGTGATTTGATCAAAACCTTTAAGATCCTGAAGGGTTTTGACACAGTGGATGTGGAGAGGATGTTTCCTCTTGTGGGAGAATCTAGAACAAGGGGTCATGGTTTAAATATAAGGGGTCGCTCATTTAAGACAAAGATGAAGAGAATTCTTTTCTCCTGAGGGTCGTGAGCCTTAGGAACTCTCTTCCTCAAAAGGCAGTGGAAGCAGGGTCTTTGAATATTTTTAGGGCAGAGCTGGATAGATTCTTGATTAACAGAGGTGAAAGGTTAATGCAGTAGGCGGGAGGTCACAATCAGATCAGCCATGACCTTATTGAATAGCGGAGCAAGCTTGAAGAGCCGAAAGGCCTACTCCTGCCCCTAATTCGTATGTTCACTTGTATCCCTAGATCCCTTTGTTCTTCTATTCCGCGAGTTTCTTATTTTCTAATATATGTATGTGAGGTTTCTCTTTTTCCCATCAAAGTGCATCACCTCATTTATTTATTTTAAAGTTCATTTGCCAACTAACTGCCCAGTCCGCAAGTTTTCTAATGTCTTCTTGTGTTATGTTCTGTTCTTCCTCAGTGTTTGGTCTACCTCTCATCTGCAAATTTTCATATTAAGGAGGCAAAAAACAGTCCCCAGGAGGTTTCATCCCGCCCTGGATCGAGGTTTGAGCAAAAATGTAAAGACCACCTGGCTGATTGGCCCGTCCACTTTTACGGTTGGCGGACAGGCCAATCAGCCAGGTGGTCTTTACATTTTTGCTCAAACCTCGATCCAGGGCGGGATGAAATCTCCTGGGGACTGTTTTTTTTTTACGAGGTATGCCTTCAGATGCTTGATTATGCAGCATGGACACATTTTGCAGCATTTTTGTTGCTTTGTTTATTCTTTGGAAGTCTGCAGCTCCCCGAGGCAGCTGTCTGCCTTCAGGGAGCTCAGTGGAGACGCTCACCAGCACCCGTGGTGATGTTGGTGCCCGCCCTCTTCCCGCTCCCACAGGCAGTGCCAAGCCTTTCTCAGCGCGCGTTTCACGCTGCTTGGCCGCTAATTGGCCAGAGAGCATGAAATCGCGGTCGGGGGCTGATGGCGGTCGGGGGCCCACTTCCCGTCCGCTCCCAGGCTCGCCCATTGCACGCGCCCAATGAACAAAAAATTCAGGCCATTGAGTTGCCTGTTGCTAAGTCAAAATCCTTAATGCAAATGATCATGGGCAATTAGGGATGGGCAATAAATGCTGGCCTAGCCAGAGACACCCACATCACATGAATGAATAAAATAAAAGATAACGGCCGGGACAGCATTGATCCTTGTCAAACACTGTTTTCTACATTCCTCCAATCCGATTGACAACCCTTTACTCATACTCCTTGCTTCTTTTTTTCTTAACCAGTTTGCTGTCCCTGACTCCACGTGCCCTAAATTTTGTTATGAGTCAGTTCATAACTGTAACAACATATTTGCAATTTAACGCATAATGCTCAACTCTGAGATCACGAATATGCATAATAAGTATCAAAGCATCACGTCTTTTTCATATCGATCATGTTTTTCATTCCTGTACAGAACGTCAGTGATCTGGCACATGTGTGCCCTTACTTCTGCCCGGCTTATGGTGCACAGATTCTCTCAGCTGAAGTGATCCTGAGATATAAAAGTTCAGGGTAGTGGACACAAACCTTCATGGCCACAAAGAGAGCAGTGCTGCAAGATGATTGTCAATTGAAATCTTTATGCAGCACCTTACTTTATGCAGCCTGGTTGTAGCTTTTGAGAAGCAAACTGTTCTGACGTTGAGCTCCTTGGAGAAGTCCTCATAAGACTTATGTTACCAATAAATTTCTGTGGTGCATGTGGGATAATATCAGAAAAGCTGCATTCTTTTCGCACGTTGCTTGACTTCCTTCCTTTCAGTCAGTGCTGCTCTTCCCCTCTTCAATAATAATGCCATAGAGTGGAATGGCCAGGTAAAAAATAATAGCAGATGGTGTAGGCTTTGTTGCAGGGTAAAAAAAAATGAAAAGAAAGGATTGAATAAAGGTTTCCAAACAGTATAAATCAGCAAATAAAGTTTGCAGACTCTTCAAATCTTACAATTCCCTCACTTCTCACCTTGAGCAGATGACACAGGTGGGTGCTGCACAGTAATATTTGGGATAACTTATCCAGAGTGAAAAAGTGGTGGGGGGCCAGCTGTGGGAGGAGATCCATGAACTCACGCCTACAGTGCTGTTAGCTGACAGACTTACATAAGCAAATAAACTCAATTGGGACTTGGTAAGCAAAGCACAGGAAAAACCAAAAACATTGAGGAAACTTGGCAGGTGCATTAAAGGCACACAAGTGACACTAATGTCTTAAAACGCACTCTAATTCCTAAAAGGATAAAGGCAGATTTAAGTAAGTTATCTTTGTATTGGTGGGTGTTAGGAATAAGCTATAGCTTTAAGTTTAAGTTTAATTTATAGGTTTTATTTGTGTGCTGGAAAGGTGAAGCCTGGATTTTTGGTTCCATTTTAGAATAGAGTCAGCAGGTCTGTGGGTTTGTTTGTATACCTGCATTTTAATGAGGTTTTATGACCCTTGAAGTGGTTTAGGGAAGTTAAAACAAAGTAGGGAAAGCTGCTCTTGCCTAGCAACAGGGGGCCTACAGAGATAGAGAAACAGAGAGCAGTTTGAGTTCAGTTGGTTATTATGCTGGACGGTGAAGGGAGCAGTTTAAGTTTCTCTCTAGCTGGACATGCTAACAGACCGTTGAGGAAGATAAGTCTAAGAACCTTAGATGAGTTGCTCTAAATTTAAAGTAATGGTGAATTTTGAGTGAGTCTGGAGTTCAAGGCAGATACCAACTTGTCAGCAGTCTACTGGGAGAGACAACTGCAAGGAGAAGGTCCTAAAGGAAAAGGAGAAAGGTCCCAAGAAGACCTTTAAGTTAAGTCAAAGGACAAGGACAGAAATCTAGAACAAGATCCTGTTCCATGAAATTAAAGTAAGGAGTACAGGAAAAGGCTCCAAATTAAAGAGATCAAGCTACGGGGAGCAGAATCAAGGTAAAGTGGGCTTAAAAGACTCCAGAAGATCTGAGGAGACAGCCAAAGGTTGGTGACTCCTTACTGCAGGCCTGTGAAGTAGTGGTGTTCTGTTGGCATGGCTGAGTATCTGAGACAGGGTGTGTGGAAGGCGAAGCTTGAATGCGTGTGGTGAGCCAGGGGAAAGGAACACCAGAAGGAGAGGTTGAAACCCTAGAGGTGGATCCTTGTGGAAGATGATCAAGTGAAAGCATTGTTTGGGAGAAGATTCCAAAGTGAGTTCTTCAAGAGTGGAGATTGGAAACACCCATGTGAATGACAGAGTTTCCATGAGACCGATTGACTCAGTGTGACAAGCGTCTGGGGGGAGTTAATGAGAGATCCATAGCATCTGATTGGGGTGGCAGCTGTCGCTTGATCTTGGCACGTGGTGTGTCTGACCACAGGTTGCCTATTGGTTTACATGGACTGTATTTTTACCGTGAACATTAGATTTTTTTGTAACTTGTGTTATTCTTACGAATCTGTATATATCTGTAAAGTTATGATTGTGGGTGAAGGAGTAAAGTGCAATATCGTTCATCTTTTTCTTGTTTAATAAATGGTTTTTTTTGTTAAAAATATATCAGCAGACTTTATCCGTCCATGCCACCAAGCATGCCCAAAACCGGCCGACACAGGAAACACTGGCCTGTGCCTCAGTTCAGTAGCCACCCTCCACGTTTCTAAACAAAAAAATAAAAGTTAGGATCTATCAAGCCAGGTTGCACTCAGGGATCTGACTTGTCAGTAGTAACGTCAGCTGGGATCGTAATGCCCACTAAACGTAATTCCTACACCATTTCAGTGTTTCCAAGGAGGTCTGGAAAATGGAGTAATGCTCAAAAGGAGTGTAGATTAGAGAATCTGTGCTAAATGCTGCTGCCCTATCTCCAAACTTATGCAATCTTCAAATGCAACTCCTAAGGGAAGCGTGGGACTGGAGATTTTACTCAAATTTTAGACAAATCATTCCCAGAAATCATTGTCCTTTCATTATGAATCTAATGTTATTTGCTCCAATTTCTCAAGCATTTTTTGAGCTTTCAGTCAAATGGTTGCCTCTGATTGGTGTTAGAACTTCTGGCAATTGTGGTAAACTTATTGCCTGTGATTCATTCTCAATGGAGTAAATATCAAATAAAGTTTTAGCCATCTTCAGCTAGGAACTTGTGCCCAAATTGTCCTATATTGTAAGCACGGTTTGAATTTTTTTTGAGGCAAGAATTGATCGCACAAAATTCCTTTGGACCGAAGTACACCTCAAATAAAGTCCTTTTGCTTACAGTTCGTCAATCACCATCTACTGCTTTTTTTTTCATTTTTTTGCCTGCTTGTCAACCACAATAGACATAATTTGATGACCTAGGTGCACCAGGCTTCTACTCGTATTTTCAATTGTTAACAAGTAAACAGATGATTATGACCACATTGTGCTTATTTGCAGTTTCCCAATGGTGTCACCCTGCTGCATTGCTGTGCAACAGGTGTCATGCTACTTAGTTCTGCTATTGGCCCACTGGCCTAGTTACTTTAAGACACTCAACAAAAACCCATGTCTGACTATTACTTAGTCATCATTCAAGTGGTCTTCCATCGGTAAAGAAAAGACATAACTTGCATTTGTATAGCTTCTTTCATTGCCTTAGGATGTCCCAAAGTGTCTTACAGCCTATTAGGTATTTTGAAGTGTAATCACTGTTGTAATGTAGGAATTCAAACATGTATCTATATAACCAAGATTGGCTTTCTAATGTAGCCAGTGTTAAGCCCCAGACTCCAGCTGGGCTCAGGCCAAGAAGATCACATTTAATCCTGCAGAGCATCATGCCTAATCTGAGTATTTAGATATTGGATGTTTTTACAGCCCCAAAGTGTTTGATTAGATACAGAAAGTAGGCAGCCCAAAAAAAAAGGAAATCTAAGTGCCAAATGCTTTAATGATTTTCCATGAACCTGAAATAAATATAAAGCAAAGGTGAAATCTAAGCTGTGTAATTCTTTAGTCCTAGTGATGGAGCATAGTTTAATGTTTCCAACATCAGGTCCATTATAGCACAGCTTAAAAAGGACAGAGTCAGCTTAAAAGCGAGCATTGTTGAGTATCACAGTCAATAACATTGCCTAAAGCCAGATACCAAAAGCCCTTTGAATTGTAATAACCCAGCCAGCTGAATGAGGATCTGGATGAGAAAATGTTAAATACCTGCATTCACAGCTTGATCCTGGAAAAATTTTGCCCAATGGCCCTGGATCTTAAAGCCCTTCCAATGATTTAGGTACTCTTTCTGGCTAATCTACTTCCTGTCAAGCCTCTGAGTGAAAAACAGCAAACATCTGACTATCCATAATGTTAAAGTTAGAATTCAATAACTGAAAGCCTGCATGATAACTGTAGGCCAATACCCACTCTGCCAATCTTGACAAAGATCATGGCAGTCAATAAGTACCTGTTGCAGTATGTCAATTGCAACTGCCACTTATGTTCAGAGGGGTGGTGTAGTGGTATTGTCACTGGACAGGGACCTGGGTTCAAATCCCATTGTGGCATGGTGAAATTTGAATCCAATAAAAATCTGGAATTAAGAGTGATGATAACCATGAAGGTTTAGCCTGGACCGGAAGGAAATCTGCTGTCCTATATCTGACCAGGCTTGGCCTATATGTGACTTCAGACCCATAGCAATGTGGTTGACTCTTAAATGGCCTATCAGGCCTCTCAAGGGCAATTAGGTATGTGCAATAAATCACATCCTGTGAATGAATTTTTTTAAAAACCGTCAACTGAAAGTGATGGTTGTTATTTTGAATCTGGCGACAGACATAGGAATACAATTCAACAGAGACGTCCTAAAAAGGTGGGCACTCAATGTAACTAAAGATGCAACAACTTTGGAATAGTTACTATGATGTAAGAAAGGAAATGGCACATTATTTCTTTCTGCTGTAATATTCTTCATTCTTTGTTCTCCACATAGCTAATTCTCCATGCTCTTGCCTTCTGCATAATACCTAAGGATTGCTTATGTCACTTACTTTGGGTATTTCCAAGTATTGCACTTCATAGAATCATAAATTCGTTACAGCGCAGAAGGAGGCCATTCAACCCATCCTGTCTGTGCTGGCTCTCAGCAAGAGCGACTCTGCTGGTTCCACTCTCCTGCCTTTCCCCATAGCCCTGCATTTTTTTTTCTCTCTCTTCAAGTGCTAATCCAATTCCCTTTTGAAAACCACAATTGAGTCTGTCTCCACTACACTCTCAGGCAGCGCATTCCAGATCCTAACCATTGGCTGCATGAAAAAAAATGTCCTTGTTTCGCCATTGTTTCTTTTGTTAATCATCTAAAATCAGTGAATAACGGAAACAATTTTTCCCCATCCACTATGTCGAGATTTCTCATGATTTTGAACCCCTCTACCAAATCTCCTTTTAATTTTCTCTTCTCTAAGGAGAACAGTCCTGCTTCTTCAATTTATCACCATAATTGAAGTTCCTCATCCCCAGAACCATTTTTGTAAATCCTTTCTGCACCCTCTCTAATGCCTCCCTCCTTCCTAAAGTGTGTTGGCCAGAAATGGACATAGTACTCCAGTCCAGGTTAAACCAGTGTTTTGTAAAGTTTCTTCATAACTTCCTTGCTTTTGTACGCTATGGCCAGGATTTTACAGCCCCGCCATGGCATGTCTCCCACTGGCAGATGCAGTGAGCCATTTAAATTTCCATTCAGTTTGACAGGACCGCAGTATTCCACCAGGCAGGAGGGGCCCTAAAATCCTGGCTTATGTCTCCGTTTATAAATCCCAGGCTCCCATATCCATTGTTAACCATCTTCTCAACTTGCCCTGCAACCTTCAATGCTTTGTGCACATATACCCCCAGGTCCCTTTGTTCTGGCAACCCCGCCACCCCTCCCCCCCCTTATCCTGTGGGATATATTGCCTCTCCTCATTCTTCCTACCAAAACATACCATTTCACACTTCTCTGCATTAAGTTTCATTTGTCACTTGTCCACCCTTTCCACCAGCTGTCTATGCCCTCTTAGGAGGTGGTAGTGTAGCGGTATTGTCACTGGACTGGTAATCCAGAGACCAGGTTTGAATCCCACCATGGCAGATGATGGAATTTGAATTCAATAAAAATCTGGAATTAAAAGACTAATGATGACTATGAAATGATTGTTGTAAAAACCCACCTGGTTCACTAATATCCTTTAGGGAAGGGAATCTGCTGGCCTACATATAACTCCTGATCTTAAATGGTCTAGCAAGCCATTCAGTTATAGCTCGCCACCTTCTCAAGGGCAATTAGGATTGGGCAATAAAAGCTGGCCTAGCCAACAACGCCCACATGCTGAAAATGGATTTTAAAAATTCCTCCTCAGTTTACAATACTGCCAATTTTGTGTCCTCAGAAAATTTTGAAATTGCTCCCTGTACAAGTCTGGGTCAAGAAAAGCATGATCCTAGTCTAGACGCCTGGGGAACTGCAGTATATGCATTTGTCCAGTCCAAAAAAACAACCATTCATCACTACTTTGTTTCCTGTCACTCATTCACCCAACATGCTGCCACTGTTCCTTTTATTCCAAAGGCTTCACCTGTGTAACTGGTTGATGTATTATTATTTTGAAACATAATGACCAAAAAGAAGACTAATATCATGACAAGAGAGTACACAAAGCCACTAACCAAGTTTTAAAAATGGCGTTTACCAAGTTATTTATTCCTGGTTTAACATTACATATGCAGAAGCATGAAAGACATATATTGCACATTTTTTTCTAAAGATCTCTGCATCACCTTCCTAGATAAAAAGATGGAGCATGGCCACATGAGGGTGCTGTATGTATATACATTTATAAAGGTATGGGAAAGGAGAGGTCACAAGGTTCAAGATTAATAGGCCTTAAAAAGGTGGTCGTCTCTATTTCTTGTTTTTCCCATAATGGCACGATGACTTTATCTGTGCCACTGTTTTCAGTATGAAGGATAACTTACTTTTATCAGTGAAGAACCTCCAGGTGAGTAATCTAGTTTTTTGACGCAATGAGTCATTAATCACAGATATCGTTGAGAGCATTTTTAATTGTGTGTTAACCAAATTCAGATTAAGCATCATAATTCTAAGCATTATATAGAACAACAGCTAAATATTTACACCAATCAACTGGCCTTTTATTTTTAAGATGTGCGGGAACAAGGCATTACCAGAAAATCTAAGTCATTCGTGATGCAATAGTTGAGTTATGGCGGGCTATTAGATTATCTTAAATAATTGATAGATAGCATCTGCTAGTGGAATACAGCTAATGAGGCATGGATTGTGATAGTTTTGTCAAATGCATTCATTTTTAAGTTCAAATCTGGATCACAAACAACTGTATTGAAAGTTATACGAGATTTTTTTTGCATAAAATGCAGCTCAAGTTTGTATCTGGCACTCCATTTACGTTGCAACATGGCGTGCATTACATGAAGTACGAAAGCATATCACTGTATACCAACAGAAGATTTTTCCGTTGCATCTATTTATAACGATTAATGCTTGGTCTTTTCTAGGTCACTATAATTATATGCTATAGCGATTTACTGTTGGAAATGAATAATCTTTCAGCTTCATGGAATTCAAATTGCTGATGTTATCAGCTATATCAATTTTTCAGTTTCTAAATTGTTGTGATGTTTTGGAATGAACAAAAGGATTCTTTTAGCAGTGAATTAGCAAAAGATTGTACTGTAACATAATTACTCTTAAGTGTTTCATAGGAAATTTAAAGCAATCTGATGCTATATGGATCTTTTTAAAAAAAAAACTGTTGTTCACTACCAAGGCCAGGATTTTCCAGCCCCACTGTAGCGGGCCCCTCCCCAGGGGATGTGGCAGGCCAGCCAAAACTTCATTGACTTTCAGCGGGGCCGGAAGGTCCTGGCAGTGGGCGGGGCCAGAAAGTCCCACCCCATGTCTTTTAAAATATGAAAAAATAGTGCCCGTTGATTGGATAAATAGGTGGTCCACCAAGTTTTCAATTAAAATTGGCCCAGGTCTTCTGAGGAGCGGCAACCATCGTCAGATTGTCACTCCGCTCGAGCATTCCCCAGCTCGGTGCCAGCTCCGCCTTTCTGCTGGGACCTTCCGAGCCCAGTGTTACCGGAAATGCGGAGTACTGTGCCCCTCGGGGAGCTCCGTTGCGGCCAAGTGGAGTCAGGGGAAGGCAGGACATGTCCCCTTTTCAGGACACTGGCTGCCATATGGTAAGTTTAAAGGGCCAGTTTGAAAGCTGGTGAATGGATGAATGTGCGAATGGGTAGTTAAGTGGGTAGGTGGTAGGTGGGTAGGGTGGCAGCTGGGTGAGATGGCAGTCTGGTCTCGGGGAATTGTCATGGGATCAGTGTGAGTGATTGGGGGATGTTATGACGTGGCAGATGATATGTGCCTGGTGGACCAAATCCACAAGGGAAACTTCGTCGCGCTATCACGGTAGTTTTGCAATTTGTATTTATTACGAGATGTATGTACTGAATTCAGAAGTAATAAATCCACAAAGACCTTTAGAGATTTAAAAAAAAAAGATGTCAAGCACATAGATAAGGCTACAATTACTACTATAATAACTCCTAGGGCAGAATTTTACATCCCTCGGGCGAGCGTGTGCCCAACCCGATCGGGTGTAAAATAGCACACAATGATGATGGGCAAGCAACCCAACGTCATCGCACACTTGCGTGACATTTTGGCGGGCAGGCACGGGCGAGAATCAGCAGCGCGCCCGCCAACAATTAAGAGGTCTATTAAGGCCATTAATTTGTTAATTAGGAGAGATTTATCACTGCCCGTCCAACCTTACGGTTGGCGAGCGGGTGAATCAGCAAGGCGGCCTTTCCATTTTTGAGGAAACCTCATCCATGAGCAGAACCAGGTTTCCGACATTAATTTTTTTAAAAAAATGTTTTGACATAATTTTTATTATGTATATGTTTATGTGACTGAATCCTTTTTGGGGACATTTTTATCAGAATTTCCAAATGTTTATTTTTGATTTTAAAATTCTCTGCCTTCAGGGAGCTTTCATTGTGCGCTCCCCTGCGCCTGCACAGACTTCAGCACGAGCCCCTCTCCCACCTCCACCCCAGCAGCGCTGAGCCTTTCAGCATGCTTTTCACGCTAGCTGCCGGTTAATTGGCCAGTCAGCGTGAAATCGCGGTCAGGGGCTGATTGCAGCAGGGGACCGTTTCCTAACTGCTCCCAGACCTGCCCACCCGACGACCCGAAAATCTTGCCCCTAAAATTCCTAATTAACCTGACCCCCAGTAACACTCGCTTTAAGGCAACGGTCCACAATAGATTTTAGATTTAAAACAAACTCAGCAAGTTAACACAATACCCTGGACCATGGAATTCTAAATGACTTTTCTCCAGCTTCAGTTTCATTAGGATAGCAGACCTATGCACAAATAAGGCTATTTCACAATTAGATTTTATTTCCTATTAGATCTTACTTGGCTTTCTGACACATAGGGCGTAATTTTCCCAGATTTGCACGAAGTGCGGTAGGGGGTGCATAAAACAACGTTTTAGGGTTTTCATGCCGTATCGTCCCAAACTGACCATGTTATTTATGCACTCGCGGGAAACACACCATTTCCATGACAAGTGGGCTCTCATTCGCCTGCCCGCCATCACCTTGCCGTTGCATCACGCCAGGCGCCATATTTAAAGTTCAGCCGCAAGCACACATCTCAGTGCTTCCAGGACACCACTGCTGCACGGAAGACATGGCCCTGAAACTGAAGAAAACTGCAGTCCCCAGCCCTCAAGCGCCTTTTGGATGCCGGTCGGGATGTCCTCTACCACCACTCTGGCCTCAGGATGGGCAGCAACTGCACTAACCCGGCTTGGGAGGCGTGGCAGCGATGGTCAGCACCAACGCCCTTCAAAAGAGGACAGCCACCCAGTGCCGCAAGAGGATGAATGATCTCCTTCGTTCCGCCAAGGTAAGTCACTCTTATCATTCTCAACTCAAACGCTCACAAACCCATCACACATCCACAGGGCCCTCACTCACTGCCAGTTCAAGGAACATTGCCATTCACTCTCTCACACTTACCGTCATTGTCCTCACCCATCCATAGGATTATTCACCACCCACAGATGCCAGGCATAATTATCATCTGGCCTGGCAGTTGTCCTGCCTACACTTTCTCCATCTTTATTCATGCAGGACAAGCTGGCACGTAACAAGAGGGAGTGGTCGCGACCGGTGACGGAACGCCCAAAATCAAGGACCTTATGGACCTTGCCTGCCAGGTCGGCGGTGCTCTACCAACTAAGGGTCAAGCAGTGCAACATACATCAGGCAACGATGCTATGAGTGATGTGTCCTGTTTCACAGGCCGCTGCCATGCACTAATTAGTTCCCCTTGCTTCCACAGGCACATCTGGGAAACAGCTGATGGAGTCCATGACCCAGGGCCTCCAATCGAGCCCCTACGAAAGCTCTGAAGAGGAATCTGAAGGCACCCTCCTTGAAGTCCCATCACAGCGCTCACCCACACCCTCCACCAGTGCATAGACACAGACCTCGGTGGGACCGAGCTTTAGAATAGCCTCAGAATCACAATGTGGTGAGCACATCGCACTGTTTAATCCACAACAGGCGGCAGCAGGTACCTCTCTGGCATCCAGCACTTGGAAGACTGCTGGAGGCAGACTCGATCACGTCGCAATTGCTGGAGCTGCAAAGGCAAGCTTGGAACATCAGGAAGGGATATCTGCTGCACTCCTCAGATTGCAAGGCACAATGGGGGAGTCCATCCACCTTCAGGCTGAGGTGATAGCGGCGCCATGCCAACGCACCGAGGTCAACACTGGTGCGATAGTGGCCGCCATGGAGAGTTTGGTCCAGGAATTTGCTCCTGCACTGCTGTGGGGTCTCAACTCCATCACTGATGCCATTGTTGGCTTCCAACAGTGTGTACATGAGAGGGGTGCCGGGAAGCTCGATCTCACTCCAGCTACCCCTTCTCTTCAAGAAGTCAGCCTTGGGCACTCAGGCACCCATAGGGAGGAGGATCAGCAGGTGCATACTCCGGGCCCATCCAGGTGACTCTGAGAGTGTCCGGCCCATCTGGCTCCCTTCTTCCTGTGACCTCAGCAGCTCTGGCTCCAGAAGCCGAGGAGGGTGCCACTGCCACACAGCAGGACCCCGAAAGCAGGCCAGGGTCCTCCAAGTCTCGGCCTTCCAGAGGACGCCCGCCAAAGTCATCACAGACAGGGCATCGCAGTCAGCAGGCTACCTCCACCTCTGCTGTGGATGTCCGGGGAGCACCAAGACATAGCGGCAGGGTTAGGACAGTTAAGGAGAACTAGTTGCACAGTCTGGGCATGGGTGTTGATCACTTGTACATACTGTTCATTATAGTCAATAAACTCCTGAGAATGTCTCCTTGCCTATGGCTCCTTGTTCTGATGAACAGTGTTCTGGTCACTCAGATGTGAACCCTTTCTACACAAGATAAAAGGCAGGTGTCTCAGTCCAGGGCCTCTTCCCTGTGCTTTGTGCAGCCTTCGGACCAAAGTGATGGTCCGGCCTCACAATCCCTGGAAACATTACCAATGCCTGCACCTCCACAGTGCTTGTCATTGCTGCCAGAATGTCATGGTCCCATGCCACAGAGTTCCGTCATTCTCTCTGTGTGCTCTCAGCACCTTTATGGTGGGGCTGGTCCCCATCTCTTCAGCATCTGTGACCAGTGATGCTGTGCACCAGCCCCTGAAGGGCTCAGGTGCTGAAGGCGGACGAAGGATCGGATGCTTCTAAAGTTTCATGGCTGCGTATCTATGATATGACCCTGATCACCAAGCGCAAGCGAGCTGCCCTCGGACAGACAGGAGTCAGACATTCTCAGAGGCTACGTGAAGATTTATAGAGTGTCCTCACTGCATGTCGTCATCATCCTCCTGCAATTGAGTAATTATTAGGGCCTCCACTGCCTCTCTATGACAGGAACATTCTCACAGAGGGTATTCATGCTAGACTGGAGTCAAATGTTCATAGATACAATTTGAGGATCTATGGAGTCACCTCACTGCATGTTGTCATCATCCTTCACAAATCTAGCAGCTATGAGGACCTCCCAAGTGCACCTGCCTCATCTAGCCAATGTGAGGGCCTCATCCCCATCATCATCACCTCCGAGGACCACTTCACCCTCATCCCCGTCGGCATCTTCTTCATCAGAGGAGACCTTCAGCTCCTCCATCTCCTCCTCAGCCAGTGCCTCACCCCGTTGCAGCGCCAGGTTGTAAAGGGTGCAGCAGATGACGATGATGCGTGACACCCTCTGCGGACTGTATTGCAGGGCTCCACCAGACTGGTCCAGGCACTGGAACCTCATCTTCAGCATCCCGATGGTCTGCTCCACCAAGTTGTGAGCTGCAGCACAACCCTCATTATACCGTCGCTCTGCTGCAGCCTGAGACCACCACACAGATGTCATCTAACACGGTCTCTGTGGGTAGCCCTTGTCCCTGAGGAGCCATTCCTGCAGCGTCTGTGGACCCTGGAAGACTCCAGGTATCTGTGACTGACTGAGATGTGGGCATTGTGCACACACCCTGGAAACCCTGAGCACACCTGCAGGATGCGTTTCTGGTGGTCACACACCAGCTGCACATTCAGCCAATGGAACCCCTTGCGGTTGATGTAGTCCATCATGTGTTGCGATGGAGATCTGAGCACCACATAAGTGCAGTCAATCACACCCTAAGCCTGTGGGAAACCTAAGATCTGGGCGAATCCAATCGCTCTTGCATCCTGGCTCTCCTGGCACTGGGCAAAATGCACAAAGTTGTGTGCCCTCATGAAGATGGCATCCATGACTGCATGGAACCATTTGTGGGCGGAGGCTTGTGATATCCCACAGAGGTCACCTGTGGAGCCCTGAAAGGAGCCACGGGCATAGAAATTGAGTGCTGCCATCACTTTCACAGCCACTGGCAGTGGATGCCCCAATGTCCCCTTGGCGCTAAATCCTGCATTAGCTGGCAGATGTGACCGACCAGCTCCCTAGACATGCGCAGCCTCCACTGGTTCTTGGTCATCAGCAGGAATGAAAGGCGACGTCTATAGACCCTGGGTGTTGCTAGGCGCCAGCCTGCAATAGCTCGCCATGGCTCTTGGGCAGCTTGTGCGGGAGCCCCAGCTGTCTCACAAGTTGCCTCAATGGCAGGGCTGCCCTTAACCCCGACCCCCCCAGCACCCCTCAAGCTTGAAGTCCAGCAGGTGACCATGCCGAACGCTGCCAACGATGCTGTGCACTCACCTCCAAGTTCCGCTCGAAGTGCTGGCCGCCAAGTGCATGTCGCAGTGCAGTCCCACCGACGTGAACGGACAATCCAGCGGCGGGGGAGACGATTCCAGCAGACTGATGATGATATGCTGATGTATGACATTGAGGTTCATGATGTCTGATGGCGGAAAATGTGGCCCGTGATTGGCGGGCTGAGTGGACAATTGCAAACTGGTTTCACGCAGTCATGAAACCAATTGCGCCATATTGTCCACTCACACTACCAATCAGACCCGACACCAGCGGGCACGGAAATTTCCACCCATAACCTTTCATTCTCCTTTATATATGTTTCTCTCTTTTTAATATGTAAATTCTATTGTTCCATATGTCTTTGAAACTGTATCTTCCTCAATATAAAAACTTCCATGTTGCCACTGTATATTGTTAGTAACCTTGCGAAAATAAACACATCCCTTAGCCTTGCTTATCTGGCTAGTTGTAAACAGACTAAGATCCTTTTATCTAAAAATGCAAATTCCCTTCATACCTTACATGCTAAGCCAGCATCCATGTTTACTCATTAGCATGTCAAACACCTAGCTTTTGATGATTTAAAGCTTGCAGTCTACTTGACTACAAAATGTGATTAAATCACACACAGACCCAACTATACTTACCCCCATAAACCTACTTCACAATATACCAGAAAAATATTATGAAAAAATGTTATTTTCATGACAGGGGTCATCGCTGTTGTTACCCAGGATTTAGACTAAGATTTAATCTGTCCCAATCTTACGCAGGTAAGTACTGCAGAATTGTCCAAAGTCTCCAACTTTAACTCAGAATCAGAGACATTCCTGGAGGGTCCCAGAGAGCAGGGGAATTGCCCATCGGAAGTTGAAACATCCTGGGCAATTCCCATGTAGGTCATCACATCAGGACTTCCACAGGGTACATCTGGTCTCCAATGATCCAGAGACCAGAAGATTTGGGCTGTATATTCTGTTTTTATCATTGCAAGTCTTGATATATTGTAACATTAGTGCTAGCTTAGCATAAATAGAAACCGTTGCAGACAATTAAGTGCTTGGACAAGATTTCATGTCAAGATGTATCAAGTAAGATATTTAAATAAGGTATTTCTTAATTTCTATACTTTGAGAACTTTATTTCAACTACCTTATCATTTCCATATCAATTATTAGAAAAGGTGAGTTATAACATTTATTAAAATATTAGACAAACATATTATGATATCTGCCCAATTTTTCCAGGACCCATTCATTTGCTCATTTTTTTAAAAAAAAAGCAATAATAGAATTGTTTTCATAACAAACAGGATCGCAATTGTGATGTAGAGGCTGTTAAAATTTAATTTAAATTTATTGCCCCATCTCCAATGTACTTTCCTGTTTGAAGTCCTTGAATGTGTTGTCACCTCCCAAATCCATGTCCATCTTCCCTGCAACTCCGTGTTTAGATCCCTCCAATCAAGTTACTGCTGCTTCTCAGTACTGAAAAGGCCTTTAGCAAAGTCACAAATTGTATTTTAATTGACTGTAACAAGGGTAATCTATTCATCCTTCCCAACCTGTCTGCAGCCAGTTGACCACAAAATCACTCTCCCATTGGGTGGGGCTGCCCTCACCTGATTCCATTCCTTTCTCTTCAGTCAAAGTCAGAGAATCATGTGCATTGCTTCTCTTCCCACTCCCTCACAAATACCTCTGGAGTTTCCCAAGGATCTATGCTTCCCCCCCCCCCCCGCCTATTGATCATCTACACACTGTTCCTTGGAGGCCTCAGCTGAAAACATGTCAGATTTCACACTGACAACACCCACCTTTACCACACCACCACCTCATTATCCCATGACCACCTCTGATTTGTCACACTGCTTGTCTGGCATCCAGTATTGGATGAGCAGAAATTTACTCCAACATTTGGAAGACTGAAACCATTGTCTTGGGGCCCCAGCACAAATTCCATTCACTACCCACCAGCTCTCCCTAGCCACTGCCTAAGGCAAAACCAGACTGTTCACAATAATAGGCATCCTATCTGACCCTTAGCTTCTAACCCCATATTCACTCCATCACCAACACTGCCTGTTTCCACCTTCATAACATCATCTGTCTTTGCCTTTGCTTCAGTTGAATCTGCTGCTTAAACCTTCACCCATGTCTTTGTTACATCTAGACTTGACTATTCCAATGTTTTTCTGCCTGAAATCCCACCTTGTACCCTCCATAGAAAACTCAACTCATCTAAAATGCGACTGCTCATACCCTAGCTCACACCAAGTCCCATTCACTCATCACCACTTTGCTCGCTGATCTACATTGGCTCCTGATCTGGTATCACCTTGGTTTTAAATTTTACAGCCTTGTTTCCAAATTCCTCCATGGCTTTGCTCTTCGCTACCTCTGTAACCTCGCCCAGTTTCCTAACCGTCTGAGATCTTGGTGCTTCTCCAATTCTGGCCTCTTGTGCTTTACCATTGATAGCCGTACCTTCAACTGCCAAGGCCCTAAGCTTTTCAATTGCCTCTCTAAACCTCTCTGCCTCTCTGCTTCTCTTGCCTTCTTTAAGGCGTTCCTTAAAACCTATCGCTTTAACCAAGCATTTGGTCATCTGTTCTAATATCTCCTTTTGTCGCTCGGTGTTAAATTTTGTTTTATAATCAACTGTGATGCATCCTGGAATGTTTTATAATATTAAAGGTGCTACATAAACACAGACCATGTTGTTATAATATTCCATTTTTGTTTAACTGCTTTCAGAATTTCCAAAACCACCTAAAATATGAGGCAGTTTCAAAATCTGTGCTACATGAACACGTACATGACATGTATTCCTTATTACATTACTGGGCGATGTATCCAGTTAGGCACAGACTTTTCATTTCTGTGATCTATGCTTGAATCCACACCAGACTGATATTGTGTCTATCTGCTGGCTGTGTATGTCTGGCGTGACATAAATTTGGATAGTCCCAGCTCTACTTCCTAGTTGGCATAAGCCAAGAGCACTAAATGATATGGAATTGACAATCTCACACTGAGAAGCCTCAAGGTACCTGATGTGAAAATTGGAAAAATAAACAAGGCAGAGATGTCCTAAAGTGGTTAAGACTGCGAGCTTTCATTGGGCAAAGTAGTCCAAATTTTACTGCACAAAATCCACGCTACTACATCTGATCTTGAGAGTACTGGGCATTCACAAGAAAAATCAGATTTGTAATGTATCTTTCAACAGAAAACATAAGTTCAAAACCTGGAAAAGAAAAAGACATTTTTACTGCTTATTCCCATACGATTATGCAGAAGTTAAACAGGTGACCAGTGTACGCTTAATGTCATATCTCTTAGCATCAGTGAAATAGTAAAAATGAAATAGATAAAAATCTGTTCAGAACTTCAATACCTAAGAGCCGTCAAAAAGAATTATCATCATTATATTTTCATTACTTTGTGTCGATCATTTAATGTTGATGCATAAGGTAAACAAATGCAGGTAAAAGACAGAAGTGGCTTGAGACTCCTCTTTGCTGTTTGAAAAATGGCTGTTCAAGATCAGGTGAGCTCTCACAATTAAGGACGTTTTCTCCCATTTAGCTTCTGCTTATTTGCTGCTGATATTGTTGCTAGTGATGTCCAGCAGGAATTTCCTCAGGGCTTCTCCTAATTCTCCTAATTGGCTGTCGTAATGTGGGCAGGGGATCAAGGAGCACCCTAGTTACGCTGTTAGTTCAAGGTTTCCACCACCTTCCTGCTGAAGTTAAGGTGTCTGATTGCAAGAGCCCCAACTCCCCCACTGATAGTTCTTATGCTGCCTCATAGTCAGAGCTTAATTCTTAATAATACATTTGCAAAAACTACAATATCAGTAAACCATCAGAATATTCTTTTAAATTAAAATCTGAAAATTCAATTTCAATTCAGAAGTGGCATATACTAATCCCCAATAAAGCCAAATATATAAATTTGCCTTCACATAGCAGTAATTATATATGAATGAACCTTTTAAGATTTTAAATAGCTGTAGTTCATTTCAATGAAATTGTGTTAATTGGGGAAAAACATTCAAAGGGTATTACAGCACAATCGCCCAAGAGCCTCATGATTTGCTAGTGTATACTCCCTCCACATCTCCACATAAAGCCTCCACATCCCCATATGCACACCACCTTCGTAACAGTATAGCAGATATAGCATACTTCCTCATATTTAACTATAATATCCTTCCTGGCTATGATTGCCATATGCTGGAGGATGAAACAGGCAGCAAAAGTATTTGGGTAACTTCTTAGGACTGTACTGTGACATGTAAAAATATACCACCTCTCGAGTTCTCCAAAAATCTGTCCTCATCTTCCTCCCCTTCCTCATCTACATGCAGCCTCCTGACAATGTCAACTCTAGACAAGGGGATCATCTCTCATATACAATGCTAACGGCATCCAGTTCCACCTCTGTTCATTTGAAATAGGGTCTCAAAAAGCCATAATTTCCTCCAGCTAACCTTTTGAAGAGTCAAAGTCATTGACGTCAGGCCCAGATACTAACTCTGGTCATTTTCACAGTTGCTGTTTGGGATAACCAGATTTTTCGCATCTTTGATATCCTGTTTGACCTCAGATGAGTTTCCAATCCTGTAGCCTCTCAGTCACAATCCTGCCAACTTCCACCTTTGTAACATTACCTACCTACCTCCGCTTTGCCTTTCCTACAGCTGCTGAAAGCCTCATTCATCTCTATGCCACTTGCGGATTTGTTCACTTCAGCACACATGATAGGCTTGCCTCCTATCAACAATAGCAACTTATGTTTATGTAGTGCCTTTCACAGAATAAAATATTCTAAGGTGCTTCTCAGGAGCATTATCAAGCAAAATTTGACACCAAAATACATAAGGTGATATTAGGGCAGAAGATCAAAAGCTTGGTCAGGGGTAGGTTTTAGGAACATAGGAAATAGCAGGAATAGGCCATTCGGCCCCTCAAATCTGCCCTTCCGTTCAACTAGATCATGGCTGATCTTTTACCCCAATGCCGCTTTCCCCGTAATCCTTGCTATCTTTAATATCTAGAAGCATGTTTTTAAGGAGCATCTTAAAAGAGGAAAGAGAGGGCAAACGGGGGAAAGGTTTAGAAAGGGAAGGCAGAATTTTCCATGCCAGCTGGCATTGGGCATGCTTAGCGACGTGAGCGGACAATATGGCGAAAAGCCCAAAAATCGGTTTCACGGCGTCGTGAAACCGGTTTGCAGTCATCCTCTCTGTCCATCAATGGCGGGCCATGTTTCCCATCATCGGACATCGGGAGCCTCATTGTAATACACCTGCATATCGCTATAATCCCAGCTTACCAGAATCATCCCCCACGCTGGATCATCCAGGCGAATCAGCGTGATTGCACCCAACGTGTTTCATGACATCGGGAGATCGCAAAAATCTGTTTCACGTGGTCATAAAACCAGTTTGCGATTGTGCACTCCACCAATCAATGACAGGCCATGTTTCACACTGCTGCATGCCGGAAACCTAATTTCAATACTTTAGCATCTCATTCTAAGCCCTGCTCACCGGAGTCACCCCCCACCACGTTGGATCATCCGGGCACATCGTGCCGATGGGTTTCATAACTGTACTTAGAGTATGTGCACCTGGTGAGCTGCACTTCGCTTGGGACTTTGACTCTTGTTTGCCTACCTTGCTTTGGGCAGCACTCGCAGTCATTAGCGCCAGGTTTCACAAACAGCACAACATCAGTTTTGGGGGGCTCACAAGTGGGTCTCTACTTACGAGACCAGCCGTGATGCAGGGGTGGCTTGTGAACAGCTGTGGGGCTAGGGCTTGCTTGGGGAAGGGTGGAAGTAGCCTCAGGCAAGCGAAGAGGCTGCAGGGCTAGGGCATTAACTGCGAAGGGGAGTATCTGAGGGTGTGTTTGGGGACACATGTTGATCTGTGCAAGTAGCTGCAAGATGGTGAGTGCTAAGGAGGCAGTCTCCAGAGGAGATGAGGCCAGATGGAGATGTGAGGGTGTGTGCGAGAGAGTGAGTGGTGATGTCCCTTGAGCTGGCAGTGAGTGAGATGCCAGTGAATGTGTGATGGACTTATGAGTGTGTGAGTTTAGAGTGATGAGGTGGTTGCCTTACCTTGATGGCACGGATGAGATCATTCATCCTCTTTCTGCACTGGACGGCGAGTCTCTTCTGTGCAGCATTGGCACTGACCACCTCTGCCGCCGTCTCCCAAGCCGGACTGGTGAGTGTGATGGGCCTCCTGAGGCCAGGGGTACAGGCATCGTGGCAGACTCCAACAGTGTCCAGAAGGATGCCCAAGGATGCATCACTGAATCAGGGGGCTGCACTCTTCTTGGTTTTTAGGGCCATGTCTTCATCGGTGCCCTCCTGGGCTGGAAGCACTGAGGTGTGTAAATGCAGCTGCACTTTAAATATGGTGCCCGGCACAAGGAAAAGGAGAGGTTACGGCATGGCGGGCGAATCAGAGGCTGCCCAGCAGCGAATCAGCGTGTTTCCCGGGAATACATGATTAATGAGGCGGAATTGGGCCGAAACGGAGCAAAAACCTGCCATTGAGGCCGGTAGATAAAATGTCCTTTTTCCCGCCTGCTAGCACACAGTGCAAATCTGGGACGATTCCGCCTGGAGTTCCAGATCTGCGGACCGTGCAGTTGGAAGTATGACTGCCAGTGATGGAATGATTAAACTCAGAGATGCTCAGGAGGCTAGAATTGGAAGAGTGTACATATCTCGGCAGGTTCTAGGTCTGGAGGAGAACAGAGAGATAGGGGAGAGCAAGGCCATGGAAGGATATGAAAATAAGGATAAGAATTTTTAAATTAAGACATTGCTTAACAGGAGCCAATGTAGATCAGTGAGCACAGGGGTAATGAATGAACTGGATTACATGCAATTAGAACATAGGCAACAGAGTTTCAGATAGTTTACAGATTGTACAACATGGTGGGCCAGCTAGAAGTGTGTTGCAAGTAACAAAGACATGGATGAAGGTTTCAGTAGCAGATGAACTGAGGCAGGGATTGAATCAGGCAATATTACAAGAGGTGAAAATAGGTGATCTGAGTGATAGCGCAGATATGGGATCAGAAGTTCATCTCAGCATCAAATATGATACCAAGTTTGCAAACAGCCTGGTTCCCAATATTAGTCGGAAGTCCGTTTTGCTCATCCAGTACTGGATGTCAGATAAGCAGTCTGACAATTTCAAAACAGTGGAGGGGATGGGAGAGGTGGTGGTGAGGGTTGCTGTGTTTGTGGATGATGTCACTGAGCAAAGCCTGTAAATCAGAAGTAAGAGGAGGCCAAGGATAGATTGTTTGGGGACACCTGAGGTAGTAATGTGAGAGTGCAAGTGATTCTAGAGTCTGGCTAAAACTTGGATAGATAAGGATGGATTCGGGCAGGTGTAGTTCCATCCAGCTGGGCAATGAAGGAACGTTTTTGGAAGAGGGTGGCGTGTCAACCATGTCAAAGGCTTCAGACAGGATGTGAGGTTGAGAAGGGATAGTTTACCTTTGTCACAGTCACGTAAAGTGTCATTTGTGACTTTGATAAGAGTCATTTTGGTCCTGTGGCCTGATTGGAGGGATTCAAGCAAGCAGCTCTGGGAAAGATGGACATGAATTTGGGAGGCAACAAGGACCTTGGAGAGGAATGGACGGTTGGAGATGGTGCGGTATTTTACAAGGACAGAGGGGTCACTGGTTGGTTTTTTTGGGGGAGAGAGGTGATGGACGGCAGATTTGGAGGAGAGGGGGACAGTGCATGAGGAAGGGAAGTTGGGAGTCAGCAGTTTAATGGGAACAAGGTTGAAGGAGCAGGTGGTGCAGGGATCTCACAGTCAAGATCAGCACAAAGAGGATTAGCAGAGGTAGGAGAAAAACTAGGGAAAAATGCAGGTCCAGGGCTTCAAGGAAGTATGGCCACATAACCTTTTGCTCACATCACATCATGCATCAGGCCTCATTCATCACACCAGCAGTTCTGAAGAGAATCATATTGTACTTGAAATGTAAACTGTTTCTTTCTCCACAGATACTGCCAGATTGCTGAGTCTTTCCAGCACTTTCTGTTTTTATTACAGGTTTCCAGCATCTGCAGTATTTTGCTTTTAATCAAGTCTCACTTATTCTGTTCTCATGAACTTACATTGACTCCCGGTGTCAGGGGCCCGAAATGTATACATTCAATTTCCACTTTCCTGAGTTTAAATCCCTCCACGAATTGACTCCTCACCATCTATGTAATCTCTTCTAACCCTGCAAACTTGCACACCCAGCCTGTTTCATACCCCTGAATCATATTTCTTATAAATCCAGTCCTCCTTCATTCCATCATTGTCGGGGATGTCTGAAAAAAAAACAATCAGACCTGATACTCTGAAATTCCTTCGATTAAACCCTTCTGTCTCTCCACCTTTTTCTCCTAATTTAAAAGACTCTTTCGGCAGAATTTTCCTGGCCCCATGGTGGTGGGCTTAGAGGCGAACGGGAGTGCAGGGAAAATAGCACACAGCCAGGTTGTGATGGCCCCTCCTGCACATTCTCACTGCCTGGACTTTCCCAAGGCTGGGCAGGAGTACAGATTGCTTTTTTAAAAATTCACTGCTAGGACCTGGGCATCGCCGGCGAGGCCAGCATTTATTGCCCTTCTCTAATTGCCCTCGAGGAGGTGGTGGTGAGCTGCCTTCTTGAACGGCTGCAGTCCCTGTGGTGTAGATAAACCCACAGCACTGTTAGGGAGGGAGTTCCAGGATTTTGACCCAGCGACAGTGAAGGAACGGCGATATATTTCCAAGTCAGGATGGTGTGTGGCTTGGAGGAGAACTTTCAGGATCTGCTGCCCTTGTCCTCCTAGACGGTAGCGGTCATGAGTCTGGAAGGTGCTGTTTAAGAAGGCTTGGTGAGTGCCTGCAGTGCATCTTGTAGGTGGTACACACTGCTGCCACTGCTGGAAGCCCCATCCACCATAAAGCTGGCTGCCACTGTAGCCCAAATGCTGCTCTGAATTTTTACCTTAAATTGATGCCTCCGAGGCCTTCACTGACGCATGTCGGGAACCTAATTTGAATACTTTAGCATCTCATTATACACCCTGCTCACTGGAATCATCCACCCATACTAGATCATGTTGAGTCGCCCTCGCATTCTCCAACCTGCCTCAGCAGCACCCAACTCTCATGTGGAACTGCCGAAGCTCTGGAACTCACAACCCTGTGACTGCAATGGCAGCATTGGGATCCCCCCTTCCACCCCACCCTACCACCACCCATAATAGGATTTGAGCACAGAGGGTGCCAATTAAGAGCCATCTGCAGGAAACTAACTCTCCAGCTTGGCCTCCGGCAAGGGTGGGCTCGGCACCCCACTCTGGTCCCAATGACAGGGCCTGAAAGCCTGTGGGAAAATTCATCCCCTTAAAAAAGACCTGTTTGAGTAAGCTTTTGGTCACTTCTCCAAATCTCTACTTCTTCCGCTTGCCATCTGATATTTCTTATGCCTCTATGAAATGCCTTGAGACACATTTCCATATTAAAAGCCCTACATAAGCGCAATTGTTGTTGACAACTCCTGCCATCTGCACAAGATGAGATTATTCATTCATTCATTAAAAAGATCACACATGCAGTAGGCAACTGAAGTATTTGGATTAGTATCCTACCACACAGCCATCTACCATTCAGTTCCCCTCCTTTTACAATTTCTCCATGGTCTAGAATTGGGAATGATAAATGAGTTGTAGGTGATACTTGATTAATAGGCACACACGACTGTTGTGATGCACAGCACCTGCACATTAACAGATGAAGCCTTTTTTGCAACGCTAATATGTTCTTAATAGATGTATGTATGAGTACATGGCTGGAGTCAATTAATCTCACAATATTATAGGAGTTTGAAGTGGCAAAGAATTACTCTGCTGCTCTTGCAACATTGCTGGTATCAAGTTCCTGATAACTCTGGCGGGAATTTTCTGGCCCCGTTGCCATCGGGTGCAATGGCGGGCAGGGGGGACGCAATATGGCGAGAAGGCCAAAAGTCGCTTTCACGCCTTCATGAAACCCAGTTTGCGATCGTCCTCTCCACCCGTCAATGGCAGGCCACGTTTCCCTCCGCCGCATGTCGGGAACCTCATTTCAATATATTAGCATCTCATTATACACCCTGCTCACCAGAATCATCCGTCCATACTGGATCATCCGGGCACCTCGGTATGATTGGGACTTCGAGGTTTTTTTGCCTTCCTTGCTTTGGGCAGCACTTGCAGCCATCAGCGCCAAGCTTCACAGGCAGCACCACATCAGCTTTGGTTGGGGGGGTTGCTCACGGGCAGGTGTCTTATCTACCAGACCGGCCTTAAGGCAGGGGTGGCTTTTCAATGGCTGCAGGGCGAGGCCTGTACTAGGGAAGGGGGGTATCCCAGGGTGTGTGTGAGGGCACATGTGCAAATGGTCTCAAGATGTTGAGGGCTGAGGAGACAGTCTCCAGAGGAGATGAGGCCAGATAGAGATGTGAGGGTGTGTGTGAGAGAGTGACTGGTGATGTCCCTTGAGCTGGCAGTGAGTGAGATGCCAGTGAGCGTGTGATGGGCTTGTGAGTGTGTGAGTTTAGACTGATATGATGATTGCCTTACCCTGGCGGCACAGATGAGATAATTCATCCATTTTCTGCATTGGATGGCTAGCCTCTTGTGTGAAGCATTGGCACTGACCACCTTTTCCACCGCCTCCCAGACCAGAGGGGTGAGACTGATGGGCCTCCTGTGGCCAGAGTGGGGGCAGAGGACATTGCGATGGGCCTCCATGGCGTCCAGAACGAATCCCAGGGATGCGTCACTGAATTGGGGGGCTGCACTCTCCTTGGTTTTTGGGGCCATGTCTTCAGCGGAGCAGTCCTGGGCTGCAAACATTGAGAAGTGTGCGTGCAGCTACAGTTTAAATATGGCACCTGCATGAGGTAACGGTTTTGCGGGCAAACCTGTGGCTGCATAGTTAATGAGGCAGAAATGGGACGAGGTGACGCGAAAACCCGCCATTGTGGCCGGAAGGTAAAATGACTTTTTTCCCTGTCTGCTACCGCACTTTGTGCAAATCTGGGCGATTCCACACTCTGTTTCTGCAGGCAATGGGCGTGGTAATGTTAATGATAATGTGTTTCATGCCATCCTTGTCATTTAATCTCTTATGCCCTCCAATCTATCCCTGATCTTCTATTCTGCTCCACCTGCCCCTCCCATATTCAATAGCATAAAATCCATCAAATTTCTATCTCTCTCTAGCTCTGAAGAAGAGTCATGCGGACTCAGGTTGTTAACTCTGTTTCTCTCTCCGCAGATGCTGCCAGGTTTGCTGTGTTTTTCCAGCATTTTCTGTTTTTATTTCAGATCTAAAGCATCCACAGTATTTTGCTGTTATTTACAGGATCATTGCAATTACTCTTAGGCCCTGATTTTTGTGGAGCCGTGGAGAGTCTGCCAACCTTCCAAAATGGAGAGTGGGACCCGGGATCTGGAAGTGTGGCCCCATTTCCAATGGATCAAATTTTTTGTCTATTGGGGAAAATGAGTGGTTCACACGAGGGAAACCCAAACTCAAACTCAGCTGAGCCATTTGAACTCAGTGCTGAATTAAATAGATCACAATTCTGTTGAAACAAGGGCGTTAACCCGCAGTGTGAGAGTCATGGAACTTTTAGAATAGATCTAAATGCTGTTGGAGGGTGGAGAAGGCCTGTAGCGCTGTCAAGCTGTGATGTTATTTAAATGCTCAGCTCTTTAAAGAAATCAAAATTAATAGGCTGTCTGTGTTGGTAAGAGGTAAAATAAAATCTGGTATAGTAGTTACAATAGTTGTTTGTTGACATCACCCTAAGAGCCATCGTATGTCATTATTAGTGCTTGACGGCTTTCCACAACCTATAATAATCTCAGCAGAGGGTCCTCAGTACACAGTTTGATTGACAGCTCAAAGAGTATATTAAAGGATTAGCTGTCCTTGTTTATTTTTATTCATTTATGGGATGTGGGCACTCCTGGCTAGGCTGGCATTTACTGCCCATCCCTAATTGCTCTTGAGAAGGTGGTGGTGAGCTGCCTTCTTGAACCACTGCAGTCGCTGTGGGGGTAGGTACACCCACAGTGCTGTTAAGGAGGGAATTCCAGGATTTTGACCCAGTAACAGTGAAGGAACAGTGATATGTTTTCAAGTCAGGATGGTGAGTGGCTTGGAGCGGAACTTGCAGGTGGTCTGCTGCTCTTGTCTTTTTAGATAATAGCGGTTGTGGGTTTAGAAGGTGCTGCCTAAGGAGCATTGTTGTGTTTCTGCAGTGCATCTTGTAGATTGTACACACTGCTGACACTGTGCATCAGTGGCGGTGAGAGTGAATGTTTGTGGAAGGGGTATCAATCAAGCATGCTGCTTTGTCCTGGATGATGTCTAGCTTCTTGAGTGTTGTTAGAGCTGCACTCATCCAGTCAAATGGGGATATTCCATCACACTCCTGACTTGTGCCTTGCAGAAGGTGGACAGGCTTTAGGGAGTCAGGAGGTGAGTTACTCGCCGCATGATTCCTAGCCTCTGACCTGCCCTTGTAGCCACAGTATTTATATAGCTAGTCCAGTTCAGTTTTTGGTCAATGGTAACCCCCAGGATGTTGATAGTGGGGGATTCTGTGATGGTAGTGTCATTGCGGGGATATGAATACAAACCACTTCACTTTCATAAGAGGTTAAGTACTTGAGGGGATTTAAATTTTTTGAATGTGATTTCATGAACAGGAGAGTTTTTTTTAATATGGTGAAGCCTGTAATAGACATTTAGAACATTATTTTGTTTCATCTCAGCTTGGCTCCTGAGGTCTGCCCATGTTGGATACTGGGTGAGTTGGTATAGAGGATATAAGGACAAAGGGTGGTGAGTGGGCTGGCATGAATTGGCATGAGTGGTCATGAGTTGGCATTGGGGGCATTAAGCCTCAGGGATGGTTGGAGGCATGGGTTGGCCTGGAGAGTGCAATAGCACATTGGGGGGTGGTGCTGGGGACTAGTGGGCACGAATTGGCTTGGAAGCTATGAGGGCCCATGGGGGTGGGTGAGAGTCATGAGCTGGCATGGATGGGACAGGACTGTGGGTAGGAACATGAGGGGGTGTGATTGGTGAGGGCTAGAGGGCCTAAACAATGAGCAAACAACTGGTGCTGTTTAAACTAGAAAAAAATTGAACCTGTCAGTGAGAGTTAGAAAAGAAAGCCTCTGCTGAACTGCTTTGATTGACAGGTCATCTGGTGTAGTTTAGAAAAAAAATACCATCTGTATGTGCAGTTTCAACAGAGGTCTTTGTTGAACTTTCCTAAAGGCTATTATTATGTCATTATGAATGCTTCGTTGAGTTTCAAAAGCTACAATTATCTCAGGGTGTTCTGATTTGACAGTTTGAAGAAGCTGTTAAAGGATTAGCTGTCTTTGATGTGGGGTCTCAAGAGACGTTTGTTTGCTCTTATAAGAGATTAACCACCTGAGGAGATTTAAAAGCTTTGTGTTCAAAAGGTTCCATGAATAGAATTTTTTTTCACTATCAAGTAGGTATGAGTGAGAGCTGTATCCAATTGTTAGAATTTTACTTTTCCATCTCCACATGGCACCTAAGGCCTGTCCATGGTGGATACCCGGTGACTCATTATGGAGGTGGCATGGGGGATATAATGGTGCATGGTGGGGTGGGTAGGGTCATGAGTTTACATGGGGGGACCATGGGGATGAGGAGGTGGGGGTAGAGGGGCAAAGGACAGAGGGCCTAACAGTTTCTAAAACAACTGACCCAGAGAACTGAGGCAGGTGATCTAACTAGCCTGCCTTGGCACTCACCCATCCCCATGGCCACCTCGGGTCTGCTTCCGGGGTCAGCAGGCCCAACTCTATTCCACACCCACCACCCCAGAGAGAAAATTGCATCTCACGAGGTCCTTTAAATTGAGGCGGATTTGCCAAGTTGGGGAACTTTCTGACTCGAGCTATCCACCTCGGCAGTGAAAATCTGGCCTTGGCCAGAATTTTGCCCTCATTGGGTGGGTTCGGCGGCGGGTGGTGAGAGCGAACGGTTCGGAAGCTGACCGCCACCCACGGTCGGGCCGCAACCCGTGATTTCACACTGGCGGCCCAATTAAAGCCTACCCAGCGCGAAATGCGTGCTACTGCAGCGCTGCCTGTGTGTGGGGGGAGGACAGCGAGCGTGCAAGTTTGTGAATGTGTGCGAGTGCGCACAATGAACGCTCCCCGAGGCACAGAGCTGTGGGTGAGGTTTCCTAAAAAATTCAAAGCCATTTGGCCTTCTCGCCTGCCCCCTTGTAAATGAGTCCAGAACCAGGGGACATTGTTTTAAAATTAGGGGTCACCCTTTTAGGGCAGAGATGAGGAGAATTATTTTCTCTCTGAGGGTTGTGTGACTTTGGAACTCTCTGCCTTAGAAGGTGGTGGAAGCGGGGTCACTGAATATTTTTAAGGCAGAGGTAAATAAATTCTTGTTAGGCAAGGAAATCCAAGCTTATCAGGGGTGGATGACAGTCTAGAACTTGAAACACAAATGGATCAGCCATGATCCTATTGAATGGTGGAGCAGGCTCGAGGGGCTGAATGGCCTACTTCTGCTCCAATTTCGTATGTTCGAATGTTCGTATCTATATTCTCCTACAGTTTCTCATAATCATTGTCAAAATTTGCAAAATGCCAACATGATTTTGGAAATTTGTGAAATTCATTGATGTATTAAATGGTTAACATGGATGCCTGCAGCATCATACCATCTAATTTCAATTAACTTCTTTTGATTCCCTACTGTTCACTTTATATCTTCTAATCATCTCTCTATCTATGTGCAGTTCTAAATTCCTTTTATTGCCATGTGCCATATTAGCTTGGCCATCAATCTGTTATTGGATGCTTTCAGAAAATCCATATATATATTCACATTTTTAAAATTCTATCATGGGACATGGGTGTCCCTAGCTAGGCTAGCATTTATTGCCCTTCTCTAATTGCCATTGAGAAGGTGATGGTGAGCCACCTTCTTGAAGCGCTGGAGACCCTGTGGCGTAGGTACATCCACAGTGCTGTTAGGGACTTCCAGGATTTTGACCCAGTGACAGTGAAGGAACATCGATATAATTCCAAGTCAGGGTGGTGAGTGACTTGGAGGGGAACATGCAGGTGGTGGTGTTCCCATGTGTCTGCTGCCCTTGACCTTCTTAGGTGGTAAATGTTGCAGGTTTGGAAGGTGCTGATGAGGGAGCCTTGGTGAGTTCCTGCAGTGCATCCTATAGATGGTACACACTGCTGCTACTGTGTGTCGTTGGAGGAGGGAGTGAATGTTTTTTTTAATTTGCTCATGGGATGTGGGCATCGCTGGCTAGCATTTATTGCCCATTTTCAGAGGGCATTTTTAAGAGTCAACCACATTGCTGTGGGTCTGGAGTCACATGTATGCCAGACCAGGTGAGGATGGCAGATTTCCTAAAGGACATTAGTGAACCAGATGGGTTTTTACGACAATCAGTAATGGTTTCATGGTCACCATTAGACTTTTAATTCCAGATTTTTATTGAATTCAAATTCCACCATTTTGTGATGGGATTTGAACCCGGGTACCCAGAGCATTACCCTGGGTCTCTGGAATACCAGTCCAGTGACAATACCAGTCCACCACTGCCTCCCCATGATGTGGTAGATGGGGTGCCAATCAAGTGGGCTGCTTTGTCCTGGATGGTGTCAAGCTTCTCGAGTGTTGTGGGAGTTGCACTCATCCAGACACGTGAAGAGTATTCCATCACACTCCTGACTTGTGCCTTGTAGTTGCAGTCAGGCTTTGAGAAGTCAGGAGGTGAGCTACTCATACAGAATTCCCAGCCTCTGACCTGCTGTTGTAGCCACAGTATTTATATGGCTAGTCCAGTTCAGTTGCTGGTCAATGGTAACCCCCCAGGATATTGATAGTGGTGAAATTAATGATGGTAATGCCATTGAGCATCATAGGAAGATGGTTAAATTCTCTTTTGTTGGAAATGGTCCTTGCCTGGCACTTGTGTGGCATAGTTTTACGTAGTATTGACAGCAGAGAAATAGGCCATTTGGCTCAATAAGTCCATGTTGGTGTTTTTGCTCCACATGAGCCTCCTCGCAGCATCTTTCATCTAACCTCATCAATATATCCTTCTATTCCTTTTGTCTTCATGTGTTTATCTAGCTTCCCATAAATGCATCTACACTAGTCGCATCAACTATTTCTTGTGTTGGTGAATTCCATATTGTAACCAGTCACTAGGTACATAAGTTTCTCCTGAATTCCCTGCTGAATTTATTAGCGACTATCTTATATTTATTGCCCCTACAATTGGAAATGTCTTGGCCAGAACCTTGTTGAGCCGTTGAGGGTCTCGACTACCGGTTGGAGAGTGGCGAGAGAGCCACGCAGACTCTTTTTGGGAAGGCCCACTGAACCACAAGCTATTCAGGCAGCAGCGAGGCCAGTGATGGGCCTTTCCCTGGAATCAAGACCCCAGGCTCGGAAGTCTCACCTACTGAGAGCTACCAGTCAGTCAAAGGCCGGCAGACCTTGTGCTCAGCAGCGCCACAGGGGAGGTGGTAGCTGCTGCAGGTAAAACAGCTACCAGAGACCCAAGATTGCAGAGTGACCTACCTCCACACTCGCCACCAGCGAGAGCAGAAGATTCTGCCCCTTCTCTACATCTACACTATTAAGCCCTTTTATAATTTTCATGACTTCCAACAGGTCACCACTCAATCTTCTCTCGTCCAGAGCAAAGAGCCCCGGCCTGGTCAACCTCTCTAAATAAATGTAACCTCTCAGTCCTCGGATCATTTTATTAAAACTTCATGTACCTTCTCCAGCGCCTTGTTATCCTTTTTTATACAATGGAGACCACAACTGTTCGCAGTACTCCAATTTTAGCCATCGTCGTTGTTTCTTTTTCAAAGCATTCTATAAGTTTGATCAAACATGAAATGTCTTTCAGAAACCCATGCTGACTGGCCCTGAAGTATGATAATTCATTGTCTTATCCCATTCTCCCTTTTTTGATGAGAGGTGTCATATATGCCACTCCTCTGGCACAATGTTCCTTTCCACAGAAAAATAATTATAGGTAGAATCTCTGCTTATTTTTCCAGGTTTCCCTTAGAATCATTGAGTGTTAACCATTTGTTGACTGTTGCATTCAAACTCGTTACTTAACTCCTTCTATGTGGTATCTGCTTATGACGGAGAGTCCAAAACGAGTCAAAATTGATATGACATCTGTACATTCCAAAGGGCATTAGACCTTTCTACACTTTTAGTGTTGCTGACGATCATTTTAGCAAATGTAAGAAGCATCCATTTTATGCTTTGTACTACAATTTATTTCAAAGAAGAAATCAGTACGACAGTTAATTTTTTAATCTAATAACAAGAAATGTATAATTTACATGACCACAAACTGTATCAACTCACAAAATATGGGATATGTGCTGATCCAGTAACACAATAAAAATGTTTCCAAGTACACATTTAAAACAAATTGCATGAAGACGCAATTGCATACAAATAAACCATAAGAGCATGATGACTAATAGTTGAAAAAGATTGATGATGGAAAGAATTTTTTTTTTAATGCAGCGGCTCAGTTTCCTAATCCTGGGCGTGTCTGGAAGGCAGGTGTCATGTGTAGGCTGTAGCATCACCTGACAGGTGGCAGAAAAATCAGAGGGCATGTCATGCTCATGCCCTCTGGGGGCTGATTGCAAGGCCACTCACGGTGCCCTTGAAACAAGAACTCTCTTGGCTGCAGTCAGATTAACCACAGCAAATGCAAGTACAGAAAATAAAGGGAAAATTTACCTCAGCAGCTCAAATATGATTAGGCGAATATGTTTTATTGTTTTCGAAATGAGTTTATCTCTGATGAGCAATGGTTGACACAATATTTTATCTGCATGAGTCAGACCAACATGTTCTTGCTATTGATGCAAAAGCAAAATACTGCAGATGCCAAGAAACCTGAAATAAAAAGAGATGATGCTGGAAATTCATTTGTCCATGCCTTTGTTACTTCTAGACTTGATTTTTCCAATGCACTCCTGCCTCGTCTCCCACATTATACCCTCTAAACTCGAGGGCATCCAGAACTCTGCTGCCCATGTCTTAACTCACAGAAAGCATTGTTCCCCCATCACCGCTGTATTCACTGACTTATACTCGGTCCCGGGCAAGTTCCATTTTGAACTTAGAATTCTCATCTTTGTTTTCAAATTCCTCCATGGTCTTTCCTCTCCTTTTCTCTGTAATCGACTCAAGCCCCACAACCCTCCAATGCTCTTGAGATGTTTCATTACATTAAAGGCAGTATATAGATCTCTGTTGTTGTTGTTGTTGAAATACTCAGCAGGTCAGGCAGCATCACCGGAGAGAGAAATGTTTCAGGTTGATGCGGAGGTGGGTTTGTAGGCAGGATTGATGGAAAAATGTGAGCAAAATGAGAAAATTGTGGCTGAACTGTTTCTCAGATGCGTTCCCACTTCCAAACATTCTTGACGTGGTCAAACTGGCACCAGCTACCTGCCTGGCAGTGGTAAGTAGCTAATTAGGACAATCAAGCAGGGAGGCAGTGGCGTAATGGTATTGTCACTGGACTGGTAATCCATACGCCCAAATCCCATGAATGAATATATTAAAAAAATCAAGTGCCCACTTGGAGGAAAATTAGTGAAGTCATCCGGATCGTCCTGACATTGGATAGGCCCCCGCCAACTGAGGCCAAAGCCCAAAGGGTGCCTGGAGACAACCTCCAGGCAGCAGGCTGGGAGGGACATCGACACTTCCTATGACTCCCCCCCATTACTGAGCCATGGAGATCAGAGGGCCCCAAGCACAACCAATCCTATGGAGGTGTTAACAACATAAGAAATAGAAGCAGCAAAGGACCATATGGCCTGTCAAGTCTGCTCCGCCATTCAGTACGATCATGACTGATCTTGGGCTTCAACTCCAGTTTCCCGCCCATTCCCATATCTCTTGGGTTCAGCAGCATTCACTTCCCCCGGGGTGGCTACTGGTTGGGCAATGCTGTAGGCCCTCTGATTGGATCACCTTCCTCAGGAACCTGCCAATTGTTCTTAATTAGAAGGCAAACATGAAGGCAGCCAGTAAGGAGGCTGCCTCCCAGAAGATTGCACTGGCAGGAGCTCTGAAGACATATGAGGGCCAGGTTGCCCATATCAGCCACATTGCAGTCCCAACCCCCAACCAAAAGTTCAGTCCATTAACTTCATTACTCTCTCCAGAGCCTGACCTGTTGAGTATTTCCAGCATTTTCTGTTTGTTTTTAGTTATTTATGGGATGTGGGCTTTGCTGGCGCAGCCAGCATTTATTACCCATCCCTCATTGTCTTTGAGAAAGTGGTATTGAGCTGTCTTCTTGAACCACTGCAGTTCCCATGGTGTAGGTACACCCACAGTGCTGTTAGGGATGAAGTTCCAGGATTTTGACCCAGCGACAGTGAAGGAGTGGCGATACGTTTCCAAGTCAGGATGGTGAATGGCTTGGAGGGGAATTTCTAGGTGGTGGTGTTCCCGTGTATCTGCTGCCCTTGTTCTTGTAAATGGAAGTGGTTGTGGGCTTGGAAGGTGCTGCCTAAGGAGCCTTGGTGAGTTTCTGCAATGCATCTTGTAGATGTTACACATTGTTGCTACTGTTCATCGGTGGTGGGGCAAGTGAATATTTGTGGATGGGGTGCCAATCAAGCGGGCTGCTTTATCCTGGATGGTGTTGGAGCTGCACTGACCCAGGCAAGTGGAGGGTATTGCGTCACACTGCTGACATGTGCCTTGTAGATGGTGGACAGACTTTGGGGAGTCAGGAGGTGAGTTACTCGTTGCAGGATTCCTAGCCCCTGACCTGCTCTTGCAGTCACAGTATTAATATGGCTCGCCCAGTTCCGTTTCTTGTCAATGGTAACCCACAGGATGTCGATAGTGGGGATTTAGCAATGGTAATGGGATGGTAATGGCATTGAATGTCAAGGGGTGGCAGGCTAGATTCTCTCTTGTTGGAGATGGTCATTGTCTGGCACTTGTGTGGTGCGAATGTTACCTGCCACTTGTCAGCCCAAGCCTAGATATTGTCCAGGTCTTGCTGCATTTGGACAAGGACTGCTTCAGTATCTGAAGAGTCGCGAATGGTGCTGAAGATAGTGCAATTGCCAGTGGACATCTCCACTTCTGACCTTATGTTGGAAGGAAGGTCATTGATGAAGCAGCTGAAGATGGTTGGGCCCAGGACACTACCCTGAGGAACTCCAGCAGCGATGTCCTGGAACTGAGATGATTGACCTCCAACAAACACAACCATCTTCCTTTGTGCTAGGTATGACTACAACCAGCGGAGAGTTTTCCCCCTGATTCCCATTGACTCCAGTATTTTCTAGGGCTCCTTGATGCCACACTCGGTCAAATGCTGCCTTGATGTCAAGGGCAGTCACTCTCACCTCACCTTTGGAGTTCAGCTCTTTGGTCCATGTTTGAACCAAGATTGTAATGAGGTTAGGAACTGAGTGACTCTGGAGGAACCCAAACTGAGCATCAGTGAGCAGGTTATTGCAAATCAAGTGCCTCTTGATAGCACTGTTGATGATCCCTTCCATCACTTTGTTTCAGTCTTTGCCACTACTGTTTTAGATTGGGAGTCATGATTCTGAAAACTGGTTCTTGCCCTCAGCAGTTACCTTCCTTGCTGAAGTGATTTTATCTGGCTGCAACCAATTGATTCAGAATCAATTTATGCTAGTGATAACGTTGAGTGACAGATTGCACAATCACTAGGATACCACAGTGCTATTCACGGGAAATTTAGTGTGAAGAGAATTGTTGTGGGATCAGACATGAAGTGCAGTATTATCAGAAAGAGAGAGCAAAAGAAATAACAAGACTCATTGTTTATCCAATGATAGTGTTATGACATAGAGTAAGGGAAAAAGTCAGTTAAACATTATGATCTTAATACTCACTGGGAGCCTGCAGGTGTCGAGTGAGTCCAAAAATGGATGAAGAACCTGGAAAGGTAGGAAACACAAAGGTTCGGCTGAAGCTAACAGGAGGACACCAGTAGCATTTTCTAGCTACGTTTCCTGCCCAGCAGTTTGCCAAATGGCAAGCTTGGCCAGTGGGCAGAAGGGAACACTTATGGCAGGAAGTCACAGCATCATTGGGATTCCCACTCCCCCACAGCACTGGGAAGCCTGGAAATTGGGATGGGAGTGGGAGGGCGGTGGTGGTTGAGGTGCACAATTTGTTCAGGAAGAAGCGGGGCCCGTGGTTGGGAGCAGCGAGGCCTAAGGCTTCTTTCACAGAATGACAGAATTGTTACAGCGCAGAAGGAGGCCATTCGGCCTATCATGCCTCCACTGGCTTTCTAAATGAGCATTATGACTCAGTGCCATTTTCCTGCCTTTTCCCCACACTCTTACACATTGTTTATCAAATAATCATCTCATGCCCTCTTGACTGCCTCGATTGAACCTGCCTCCACCACACTTCCAGGTAGTGCACTCCAGACTCGAACCACTTGTTATGTGGAAAAACATTTTCTCACATCACATTTGCTCCTATTGCAAATCACTTTAAATCTGTGCCCTCTTGCTCTCAATCCTTTTATGAGTGGGAACAGTTTCTCCCTATTTACTCTATCTGGTCCCCTCATGATTTTGAACATCTCTATGAAATCTCCTCTTAGCCTTCTCCTTCCTAAGGAGAATAGTCCCACCCTCTCCAACCTATCTTCATTACTGAAGTTCCTCATCCCTGGAACCATTCTTGTAAACCTCTTCTGCACTCTCTCCAATGCATTTGCATCCCTCCTATAGTGTGGCACCCAGAACTGTACACAGTACTCCAGCTGAGGCTAAACTATCATCTTATAAACATATAGACATATAAAATTGCCAGAAAAAGCAGCAAGCCTGAGGATTGGAGCAGTTTAGAATTCAGCAAAACTGGACAAAAAGATTGATCAGGAAGGGGAAAATGGAGTATGAGAGTAAACTTGCAAGGAACATAAAAACTGACTGTAAAAGCTTCTATTAAATATGTGAAGAGAAAAAGATTAGCAAAGACAAATCAGAAACAGAGGAAATTATAATGGGGAACAAAGAGATGGCAGAAGAATTGAATACATATTTTGGTTCTGTCTTCACAAAACAGGACACAAATAATTTCCCAGAAATGTTAGGGAACCAAGGGCCTAGTGAGAGGGAAGAATTGAAGAAAATCAGTATTAGTAAAAAAAACGGTGCTAGAGAAATTAATGGGGTTAAAGGCTGAAAAGTCCCCAGGGCCTGATAATCTACACCCCAGAGTACTAAAGGAAGTGCACCTGGAAATATTGGACGCATTGGTGATCATCTTCCAAAATTCTATAGACTCTGGAGCAGTTCCTACAGGAGGGTGGAAGATGTAATCCCATTATTTAAAAAAGGAGGGAGAGGGAAAACAGAGAATTACAGACCAGTTAGCCTAACATCAGTAGTGGGAAAAATACTAGAGTCTGTTATAAAATACGTGGTAACAGAACACTTGGAAAGCATTGCGTGTGTGGGCCAACACATGGCAGATGCAGTATAATGTGGATAAATGTGAAGTTATACACTTCGGTGTGAAAAACAGAAAGGCAGAGTATTATGTATATGGTGATATATTGGGAAATGTAGATGAACAAAGGGGTCTGGGTGTCCTTGTACACCAGTCAATGTAAGTGAATAGGCAGGTGCAGCAAGCAATTAGGAAGGCAGAT
The DNA here is from genome assembly GCF_964194155.1 of Cetorhinus maximus. NCBI lineage: Eukaryota > Metazoa > Chordata > Chondrichthyes > Lamniformes > Cetorhinidae > Cetorhinus > Cetorhinus maximus. The sequence goes on along the minus strand of NC_135895.1, from coordinate 22,602,330 downwards.
GGTATGTTGGCCTTCATTGCAAGAGGATTTGAGTTCAGAAGTAGGGATGTCTTACTGGAGTTATACAGGGCCTTGGTGAGACCACACCTGGAGTATTGCATGCAGTTTTGGTCTCCCTACTTAAGAAAGGATATACTTGCCTTAGAGGGAGTAGAGCAAAGGTTCACTAGGCTGATACGGGGATGGCAGGACTGTCGTATGAGGAGAGATTGGTTTGACTGGGCCTGTATTCACTAGAGTTTGGAAGAATGAGAGGGGATCTGATTGAAACGTATAAAATTCTAACAGGGCTAAACAGACTAGATGCAGGGAGGATGTTTCCCCTGGTGGGGAGTCTACAACCAGGGTCCATAGTCTCAGGATATGGAGCAGGCCATTTAGGACTGAGATGAGGAAAAAATTCTTTACTCAGAGGGTGGTCAATGTGTGGAATTCTCTCCCACAGAAGGTTGTGGAGGCTGGGTCACTGAGTATATTCAAGAAATAAATTGATAAATTTTTGGCTGTTAGGGACATCAAGGGGTATGGAGAGAAAGCAGGAATATGGCATTGAGATAGAGGATCAGCCATGATCACATTGAATGGCGGAGCAGGCTCGAAGGGCCAAACAGCCTACTCCTGCACCTAGTTTCTATGTTTCTATTATGTAAGCTCAGCATAACTTCCCTGCTCTTGTACTCTGCACTGAACTTATCTGCCACCTATCTGCCCACTCCACCGACTTGTCTATGTCCTTTTGAAGTTCTACACTGTCGTCCTCGCAGTTTACAATGCTTCCTTGAGGGCCTTCAGGGAGCACTTGTACTCTTTCCGCGACCAGGAGGAGTGCTGCAAGAAGCACTTTGTGGAGCTGGCAGGTCCCACCTCACCTTTACTGCCGGGTTTCCAGACCACTGGGAAACCTGGGCAGCAACAGTGAATTTTAAATCAGGCTTCCAATTGTACTTTTGGAGCCAGATTTAAATGTGTTAATTATGTGGGTGTACTCAAGCACCCGGATCTCCACAGCAGGAAAGACGATGGCAGAGCAGCACGCGATGTGTTAGAGACATGTTCACCATATTTGATGTTTGTCTCCTTCAACCACAACATCATCTCCACCCGACCCCCCTACCGGACCACCACCACCATTGCACCCAATTCTCTCCTCACCTGTTGCGGGTGAAGTTAACATCAAGGCTAATGAGGGAGTGGGAAAGTTGAAAGTTTCCATGGGCAGGATTTTTCCGTCGGTGTGCGGGGGTGGGCCCAACATGCCAAAGCATAAAATGACGCGTGATGATGTTGGGCGTGCGTCCCGACATCGTCACACACCATCGTGATATTTCATTCAGCAGGTGTGCGCCGGAGTGGGCTGCGTGCCCGCTAAAATGTGAGCAGCCTATTAAGGCCATTAAGAAATTAATTGAGGCACTTGCGAATGCTGCCCGTCCAACCTTAAGGTTGGCGGACAGGCGAAAAGCCCAAGTGTCCTTCGTGTTTTTCAGGAAACCTCATCCACGAGCGGGAAGCGGTTTCCTGAAGCTTTTATTAAATAAATAAATACATTTTCTTAAATTTAAAACCATGTCCGAACTCACGTGACACAGTCACATGAGGGGACATGTTTAAATAAATTTTTAAATCATTTATTTAATTGTTTTAATACCCATTCAATCTCCCGTGAGGCACGGAGCTGCCTCAGGGAGATTGCTGCGCTCTTTCATGTAGATGCGCGAAAGGGCACTGTCCTCGACTCTCCCTCCTCTCCCCACCTACACAGGTAGCGCTGAGTGCTACTGGTCGCGTATTACACTGAGCGGGCCTTAATTGGCCTGCCCGCATAAAATGGCGGTGCAGAGCCGAACTTGGGCGGCGATCGGCTCTGCGCCCATTCCCGCTTCATCCCACCCTGCCCGCCATAGGAAAAATCTTGGCCCATGAGTGGGTATTACTTGTAATGAATAATTGAGATTATTGATAGGGTGTTGTTGCTGTTATTTTGATTGTGTCAATGATGAACTCTAGTTTATGTTAGAACGCAATATATGCACTCTATTAAGAATGTATATATTATCCTATCCCTGTCATATCTGGAGGTGTTAATCAACAGATATGAGATTCATAAAGAGAAAAGATATTCCTGTACAGGTAAATTGAAACATATAAATTTCTTCTGCATAGATTCAACACTCATCCCTGTTGTGATTGCATTATCCCTACAGATAATTAGGGTGATAGTTTTTTTCAATATATTAAAAAGTCCCATTCATTTGGTACCAACTTTGATCTGTATGGATAATATTGAAAAATAGAAGGTTACCTACAACATACATTTGAGTTTAAGTAGGTCCTCATGTTGCTGCATATTAAAGGGGATGTGTAATATTTTGCAAGTAGCTTTTTTTTTATCTGCAGATAACTTATCCTGGTTTAGTTACACAGTATGGCCCAGGGGAAAAGCAACATCTTTTTTCTGTGAAAACTGGGATTTGTCAGGCTTTTTTGAGTTGCTTGTGCATGTGTGAAAACACAAGCTGTGACCTTGCTGATCAAATCTGTAACACGCTATTTGCCTGGTAAGTCAAATTTTTATGCTAAAAGATTTATTCCTGTTCTACTTCTGGTGTGCTGAAATTATAATATATACAGATGTATAAAAGCTAAGATTCATCAAGTAAACAATAATTCAAGTTGCAATGCAAATACAGTGTAAAATTCGATTTCAGGAAAATTATTCTAGGTGCTTTATTTTTTAGTTGTTGGAAATATAATTTCAACTGTCTTTATGTCACAATTACATCGCATTGAATTATTGAGTCTGATAAATATATTGTATGTTTCTCTGTGCTGTATTCTGTAAAACTGATTCAAGTAAGCCCTGTATTTTATGTCCAATAAATGAGGTGAATAATTTAATTACGGTTAAAGTCTTGAGGTAGACTGGAATATTTAGTATATGTGGTAATGGCAGTGACAGCTATGTTTTTTCCTGGTCAGTTTAAAGACGACAGACAAATTTCATTTTATATGAGAATACATTCAGTTACCAAAGACCATATGATGTTTTGAAAATAGGTGAAATAGACTGAAGTTTCTTTTTACATGAATTTGCCACTGCTTTTCAGTCACCACTTTTATCTATAGAGCTTTTGTCTATGTTGATGGAATTTGGCTTCTAAATCTGAGGAATTGAAAATAAAATTAACATGGCTTCAACAAACACTTTAAACCACTTACCATGTAAATCTAGTGTGAAAATTATTTCATCCTATAAAATGCCAGCATTTGACAGATACAAAGATAAATAATCCTATATTATGGTAACTGTACGCTTTATCAAACATATGCAAATCAGTACTAATTAGCACTAATTAAGGTTATTTTTGCCTATCTCTCTGGAAAACTGTCTAAATGTTATGCAATCTAGTTAGCACACTGATTATCCTAATTGTTTTATATTGCTTGCTTCTTAATTAAAATATGTAAATTGTGGTTAATTGGTAAATAGTAAAGGAGTTAGGTTTGACTCGTCAGCAGAAAAGCAGGGTTTATGCACTCAATGGATAGCAATAGATTTTACGGAAAGTTAACAAGCAATGTTGATTTCTTTTCTAAATGATTCCTCGTGCAACTTTATTAGTGGCCAGCTAGCTATAAGGTGAAATCTTTAAGTTTATAAATGAAAATGTAGGACAGCAAATGACCAGCTGGACCATCCTATGTTGACGTGTGACATTTACACTATAAACTCCATTGCACTCCTCCCCTTTCCCTCCTTACCATTGCAAATTAAGGACTATGGGACCAAAACTCTGTGGTGGTTTTGGTGAGATAGGAGCAAAATGCTGTCCTAGCAAAACAATGAGGGTCATATTTTTTGTGTCAGACCCTTTCTGCTTTCCACAGAAATTTCTGCTTCAGGTGGAAGTTGCCATTTTACATCCATTGTTCACTGGCACACATATGCTAATGATATACATGGCATATTTTGTCAGAGTTCCCACAGTTTGCAACTGCAGTGGATATTATTTCTGTTTGCCTAACCTAGACACAGATACATGATAAATGAGGCCTAGCTTCTCATGGACAGACCCAGTTGGCAGAATTGCTCCACAAACAGGCCTATCCAGTTGAAGTGCTTACTGCCTAGAAAATATTTGTCCATTTCTCATACATGGGGAATTTGCTTGCTTTCTTTTTGTTTGCTCTGGGGAGCCATTGCCCTGCCAGAGTTAGGCACTTTCTGGTTCACAGCATATTTTTGACGCTCATCCACAGTGAGAGATATTATCAAGCAGCATGGGGTTCCCAATGGAAATTCGTCCTCGAGTAGCATCAAGGAAGGATAAGTCAACCTGCTATTACACTTCTGACCCCCTTTGACACCCTCCCCACCCAACAATGCATCCGGATGATCTTATGAGGAACTGAGGGAAGAACTTGACCTTCAGCAACTTCAATTCACTTAAGGAAGCCCTTGATGATGTGTCCCATTTCCTGCCAAATGACCTGTAGCCCGTCATGTAATCAAAACCTTGTTTCAGTGATTGGAAAGTATGCTCCTCTAGAGTAAAGTGTTAACTCTAATGATGGCTGCTGAGTATGTGTGTAAGGAGCTATGTCACAGTGATGTCACTCACTGAGAGGAGATGAGTGTGGAGCATCTCAGAGCGTAGCTCCGGTTACGTCTTGGTCTTATTTAACCTTTGTAAATAGTTATCATGTAAATAAATGTTTTGAGCAAAAGACCATTGCCTCCAGCAAGATCTCTTCTAGATTACGAAACCAATGAATTCCAAGATAAACCCACAATAACAGAGCTCCCATGCAAAACACTTACATTGTGATTGCTGCAGCGCTTTAAGGGAAGTCTGGAAATGTAGTCCCAGGAGAAGGTGGGCTGGCTGCTGAGGAACATAGATCAGAGCGACAGAGGGAATCACTATTCAAAAGACTCTTCATTCATAGGGAGATCATCAGGACATTGTCCTTCAATAAAAATGGTGCCTTTAACCATATTGTATCATAACATCGCCCCAACCTTTCTCCATTCATTCTGTACATAAACATCTTTCTTCCTGGGCCTCATTATCTTTACCAGGCTCATTGGACAACAGACCAGTTTTCAGGAACAATATTAACAGCAGTAAGTGTTTTCAGGCATGGCAAGAGAAGGGCAGAGATCAGACAAAACCAGAAGTACTAGTGTTAGAAAAAATAAAAACAGAGGAAGCTGGAAAGACTCAGCAGGTGGGGTAGCATCAAGGGAGAGAGAAACATGGGGTTACTGTCTCAGGTTGCTGATCTTTCATCTTGAGTTTTTCCAGAATTTTCTGTTTTTATTTTGGATTTCTATCATCTTTTAATTTTTGTTTTCTATTCGAAGGACCCTGTGACATAATCTTGTGTTGTTATGTGGTGCAACATGGAAGGAGGGCCTACAAGGGGATACTAAACATTGGTTCCAAGTGGAAGAATTAGAAAGCTATTGCTCGCTGGTGCACTGTGAATGATGGCTTGTGGAGCTTTGTGCCATCTCACTAACATGACATTTTGCATAACATTAGCCAGTTTTCTCCCCCTTTCAGCTTTTCCAAATGACTTTTTCACTGGGTTTTCAAGCCATTATCACCTTTCTTTTGGCGTTCCGAATTCCTACCTGTTGTTCTTCGCCTCCACTGAAGCCAATAGGAAGGAAAGCCAGGCATGGTGTATAAACAGTGGGAAATCAAGACTGTCCAGTTTGTATTCCCATCAAAGATGAATTGGATTTCCAGCATATTTGAACATGTAAATGTGTTCATAACAAATTTCTATATCTGCTACTTTAATGGATGTGCGAGCACATTAATTTTGAACGCATATGACACATCATGATTTTAACCCTATAATAGTTTCTAACAAAGATATTGGGCGGAATCGTCTCAGAATCGCACTAAGTGCAGTAGCAGGTGTGAAAAATGATGTTTTACCTGCTGGCCACAAGGTGGGTATCGTCCGCTTCCTGCCATGTTAATTATGCAGCCACAGGAAACACACCGTCTTGCTGGTGGGTGGCCTCTGAATCGCCAGCCATGCTGTTACCTCATTGTTTCCTCACCCCGGGTGCCATATCTAAACTGCAGCCACGCACTCAGTTCTCAGTGCTTGCAGCCCAGGACTGCTCCAGTGAAGACATGGCCCCAAAAACCAAGAAGAGTTCAGTGCCCCATCACTGGAATGCCTTTTGGAGGCCCACCCTGATGACCTCCATCCTGGCCCTGGTCGCAGGAGGTCCAGCAATCTCACCACTCTGGCTTGGGAGGTAGTGGCAGTGGTGGTCAGCGCCAATGATGCACAGAAGAGGTTGACCATTCAGTGCAGAAAGAAGGTGAATGATCTCATCCGTGCCGCCAGGGTAAGTTAACCATCTCACCGCTCTAAACTCTCACATTCGCAAGCTTTTCACACATTCACTGGCATCTCACTCATCGCCAGCTCAAGGGACATCACCACTCACTCTCTCACACACACCCTCGCATCTCCATCTGGCCTCATCTCCTCTGGACACTGCCTCCTCAGCCCTCACCATCTTGAGGCCACTTGCTCAAATCAACATGTGCCCCCACACAGACCCTGGGATACCCCCCTTCCCCAGTACAGCCCTCGCCCTGCAGCCTCTCCCCTTACCTGAGGCCGCTTCCGCCCTTCCCCAAACAAGCCCTAGCCCTGCAGCCATTGAAAAGCCACTCCTGCCTTACAGCTGGTCTGGTAGGTAGAGACCTGTCCGTGAGACCCCCTAAAAGTGATGTGGTGCTGCCTGTGAAGCCTGGCGCTGATGACTGTGAGTGCTGCCCAAAGCAAGGTAGGCCAACAAACCTCGAAGTCCCGAGCAAAGTGCAGCTCGCCAGATGCATGTCGCTTATGCATAGTGATGAAACCCATCGGCGTGATGTGCCAGGATGATCCAGTGTGCGGTGTTGTGGGGGGAGGGGGGTGATTCCGGTGAGCAGGGCTTACAATGAGATGCTAAAGTATTGAAATTAGGTCCCCGACATGTGGCGGCGTGAAATGTGGCCCACCATTGATGGGTGGAGAGGATGATCGCAAACTGGCCTAATGGCCACGTGAAACAGATTTTTGCGATCTACCAATATTTTCTTCTCCCGCCCGCTATGACGCCCACCGCAAATGGGAGCGGACGATTCTGCCCATTATCTTTTATGAGACTCCCTTAACATGAGAGTAATTCATAACAGTTAAGAAGTCAAAATACAAAAGGTGTGTAAAGTTGGGCACAAAGTATTTTGGAGCTAAAATTGGCCTAAAGTATATTCATTACAATGTTATGTTGTTACAAGATGCTTAATATTTTTCTTGTGTAATTTTAATCAATGCAAGGTGCTTCTGAGTATGTTATATTACGTTTCCACCACAAGTTTTAGGTATGGTATTAATATTATAGTTATTCTCCATGTAATTTTAATCCTCAAGATCTTTTGTTTCTACGACTAACAAATTAACTTTACTATGATTTACCAAGTAAGGTTAATGTTGAGGTTAATTTAAAAGTTAAAGTAGTAATTCTACATGTTATTTGGTCCTTTAACTGTCAAATTACAGCACTGAAGTGGATTGTATCGCAGTCTCTAACCCCTGAAATGTATGCAGAGCATCAGCATATTGGGAAATGTATAATTACATCTTCGCTTATTCATAGAAAACAGGTTCAAAATCATTTTCATCTTTGAATGCCTGCAGGTCTTTGAAGCGATTGCTAATGTTTGAACTTTTGTCTGTGATTTTATTATATCCTTTTATCTATAATTTTCTACATAATGGTAATGTCACAGTATATTATCCATAGATGTATAATATATACAATCTTTTGAAGTATTGAATTTTTTAAAAAAACACACTTAAGCCTTCATTTCTTTATGTTTCACCTGTTTTTTTTAAATCTAAACACTGATTAGATAAAAACTTGTAAAGTTAATTATACACAAAAGCTTCTTAGGGTAGTAATTTAAGTGTTTTTTTATGGTACAACACCCAACAGGTAAATCTAAAAATATGTTTTCTCTTAATGTTCCTTGCTCAACTGTCAGTTGTGGGATCTTGATAATAGTATTAATTAAGGCATAGCATAGCAGATCAAAGTGCTTTGTGTTCCAGTGCTGCCTATTACTGTATACTGGTTACATGAGCTTCTAGCTCTGACTCTGCATGAAACCATGGGTCTGAAACCCATACTCCATCCTGCTGTAAATTTGGTGCGAGTTCAGTGGAAAAGTCACAAATTAGCCCACAGCCTAAATATTCCCCAGCAGTTTCCGTGAAGTTTTGCTGGGACCAAACATCCACTTACACAGCTAAGGCAAATTTATCAGCATTCTTATGAAGGGGCCAAAGGCATCTCCCTTCGGACCCTTCAGAGCAATCCCTTCCACCCTGCCTCCAGGAACCCAAGATTTCACAAGCTACCATATTTTCACACAAGGGTGTTGCTTTGCCAGTAAACAGCCTTATGTGGAGGGGAAATAAAAAGACCAAATTACAAGGAAGAAATGAGAGTTAAATGCACAGCATGCTGATTGGGCTAGAATGCTTTTTTAAAAAATGTTGATGATGGATTTCCCTTTTACTGATATGTATGTTCATATTTAACAGGATATTGTGACCAATGTTTCTCCAAGAATTATACGTGGAATGACTTCAGGCCCTGTCTATGGCCCAGGACAAAGCTCCTTTCTGAACATTGAACTCATCAGTGAGAAGACATGTGCATATTGGTGCAAAAGCGTTACGGAATTGAAGGCTGATTTCCCAAATAATGTGAGTACCATATCTAATTTGAGCTGTCCCTTTATAGTTGACCCTATGTTTATTTTAAGTGAACTGACGTCGCACTTTACCATGAATTATCATCTTGGATTACAAACTGTGACTATCATTAGAATTCTTTATACTTATTTTTAAACAGTCATCTGCCAGACTTCAGTTCTTCAGGTACTTTTTCTTGTGTGTAACACAGGAATCCAGCTCCCATTAGCAGACTACGTTTTCCAGGAACGTATTGTTACTCAATACACAAAATAATCTGGGATTTGATGCCAGGAATGAGTGTTGTAAGGATTTCAAGGCACAAATCCTTTTCTTGATAGTAGGTTTATTCACAGAATGCAGCATTACACATTTCTGCCTTCCACCTACTAACAACCCCAGTGTCCCAGCGGTCCCTTTTTATACTCTTTTGAGTAAAACAAAAAGGCGACCTGGGAGTCTGTGAACCATCTTAACCATTTATTGCATGAGACTGCTGCCTGCAACACCCCTCACACTAAAACCCCAATGGAAAAGAGGAGGAATCCCATATAGGCAGCAAGTGAAATCACAATAGAGAAACTGCTTCTTCTTCAGTTCTCCTAAAGAAAACCCTCTGCGTCAAACAAAAAGGCACGGGTGATGTTTCCACCAGGCGGTTCAAATTGTAGGGCCGAGGTTCCCAAGGGAGGTATCGGGGCATGGGGCCAATGTGAAATTCCTTCCAAACTGGGCTCAGTTTAGATGGGAAAGTCCCTTTTAATACTCCTCTGAGTACCAATAAAAATAAACAAATAGACAAATTAACTCATTGACAGCCCCTTAAAAGGGCACTGTGACAAAAAGAAGGCCTCAAGCATGCCGGCGGACACCGCATGTTCCCTCTCCAGCGACAGCCGGGTGTGAACATAGCTGGGGAATAGGGGAAGACAGGGTCTAACAACTCCCTTCACATCCCGCTTCCTGGACCTATTAATGCCCACATTGGCTAGGCCCAGGAGCAGACCCACGAGGAGGTCCTCCGATCTGCCCACCCCTCCGCCCCCCCTCAACCCTGCCGTACCGGGTCACCAAAGATCAGGAGCATGGGGCTGAGATGCATGCAGAATTTGAGGCGCAGGCCCTTCAAGTAATCAAAAAGGGCCTGCAGCTTCTGGCAACTCACGTAAACGTGTAACATAGACTCCTCAAAGCCGCAGAATTACAGATGGCCTGGGAGTCCGTTAACCATCTTAATCTCCTACTGTACAGTACCTCTCCATGCAACACCCTCCACGCCAAATCCTTGATGGAAAAGGAGAGGACTGCCGCATAGAGAGCCCTCCACTGGGGACCCCCGCCACCACTGGGCGACAGGATGGAATGCCACGGCATGTCTGGACGGGTGACGAGGAAGTGGAGGGTGTACAGCAGGAAACCCCTCTGCGCGGAATGGAAAGGGACGGAGGGTATTTCCATGAGGTGGCTCAAATTGTGGGGCCGAGGCTCCCAAAGGAGCTGTCAGGACACGGAACCAATGTGACATTCTGTCAGAACAGTGGTCACTTCAGATGGGAAAGGCCCTTTTTATACTCTTTTGAGTACCAGTAAAAACAAATGGACAAATTAACTCATTGACAGCCCTTTAAAGGGGCACTGTGACAAAAAGACAAGTCCCTTTTTCTACACTTTTGAGAAACAAAATTAATAAATTAAACTAAAAATCAATAAATCAAAGGGGTTGACAGCCCCTGCTGGGGCACTGTAACCAAAACAAAAGCGTGAAAGGAAACTTACAAAATTAAATCAAAATGTCATTTCTGGGAGGTGAAGATGCACCACAGCCCCCATGGTGCCCACCGATCACGGAAGGCCAAGTCTTTTTTATATGTGGTCAAGATACTGACTCAATCAATACCTTGCACTGTTTATCCTTGACCTTAACAATGCACTCGACACATTAACAGTGAGAATGCACATGTTCATCGTCTCTGGTTTGCGCAGAGGATTTTCATAATGTCACCATGTCACTTCAGAAGATAATTAATAGCGTTCGTACAAGACACTTGTTGTTGAAGTCAGTCAGACAGTTAGTGAACAGGTTAACTAGACAGACTTTTCAGTTAGCTTCCTTTGATTCATTGCAGAACTTTCAAATAAATGCTCCTCAGAAGGATTAGCTACTAATTCCTGCTGGATCCAATTCCAGCAGAAGCTGTTTTGCATATTCTGCCTTTCAGGCTGCATTTGATGTAACTAGTTTTAAAGCAACTACAATGCTTGTTAGTTTTGAAATCATGCAAAGATATGCGAAAATGTAGCCTTTTATGATTTGAAACATGACCAGTCAACTTCTGTTATGCTGAAGTTATGCTTAAATATGGATTATCAGTTTGGGCAATAGCTTAATAATCATTTAGAACGTGCCTGCGTCTTTCTAAACGCAGTCATCTACTGTTAAAACTAAAGGCCTGAATTTCCCAATATCCCACCATAACTCAAGTGGAAGATCAGCAGAAGACTCCAAGAAGTGTGAGAAATGACCATTTTCTGCCACTTCTCTAATACTTTTGTCAATGGTAAGCTAGGAGATCGAGGCAGCCCCCAGGAAATTTCAGGGCCAAGATCTTATACGAAGTAGTAAATATAAAGAAAGTAATTGTCACCAATTTTTATTGTACAGAAACCGTGGGCTGTGTTTTTCTTATAGCAGCAGTGTAGCGGTGGGACAGGGAATACTGCCTGCCCCTCAGACTCGGCCTTGCGCTGGCCACCTTAGGCTAGAAGCTATGTGGGTATACCAGAAGAACCCCAAATATTGAAAGGGAAAAGATAATTGCAATGCTATCCCACACCCTTTCCACTGGACAGTTTTATATACATATTGCATGCTCCTTTATTGCTTGTTCATCACAGTGCAACTTGCTAACCAACTACCAGTAGGCTGACGCTCTACACCTTCTCCCAGTCTGTGTGAGGAAATCTTTCACCACCATTTAAGTGCCTAGGTTTTCACCATACTACTGTTTGTAGTTTGAGGGTAGTACTTTTCTGAAATATTGCGGGACTAATAATTCCAATGTGTACCACCAGCCCCACAACGTCCCTGTTCAGGGGAAACTGAGCAGCGTCGGAATGCTTCTAAGACTCTTGAACACTGAAAGGAAAAGTTGGCTCTCTGTTAATGTTTAGAAGAATAAAAACAAAATTTTAAAAGTCTCTTGGCAGTCCAATTAACTAGCTGGGCACTTTTCATAAATTTTGCTTTACATTGGTTGCAGTTTTACAGCAGCAAGCTTACAGTTGAAGCAGTGCGAGACTCCCTCCTTTGACTGATCTCATCTCACTTGCATAATAATAACTTAATACCTGAATAGCAAGCACAGTTTGCTTCACTGCAAATTTGAAATTACTTTGGATAGACACAAAAATGCTGGTAACGTGTTCGCAGTGCCATGTCACCAGTACTATTGCTCTCTCGGTGCTTCAAGTGCCTGTGTGCAAATGAGTTGCCGTCACAAAATAATCCGAGGTCAACTCATTTAAAAATATTGCTGTGGTCCTTTGTGCAAAACATGTGATGCAGTAGGAAAATCACAGGAATCGGACCTGATGTCAACCATCCAGTTAATGGATGTCATGCATGCTATAATTCCCACTCACTTGTTCAAAAAGGGGAAATAAAGGAACATTATTTATCCGCTATAATGGAGGGAGCACCCTGGAAGATAATGGAAATTGGCCAATAATTGGGAGTGAGAAGAGGCATACATGATTTTCTTTTACATTTTGTTTTGTTTCAAATCCTTTATCATTCTTAAGGTGACTTAGCTTTGAAAAAATAATTAATGTAAAGAGAGCCGTACAGAAGTTTCTCCTTCACTCCTCTAACAGCTGATCAGTTTGCTTCTCTTGTTGAACCTAGTTCTCTTGCATCCTTCTCCTTCAGCAGCCATCTCCCAGCTGATTTGCAGACTGACTGAGAAGTGCGTCAGATGTGCACCTGCCAGTTTAAATCCCAGTGTTACCACATCTGTCCACCTACCTGTTTAGACAATTGCTTCTTGTACCAGCAGTATTATAAATCTAGTGGCTCTAGCAGCATATGGAGCCTGAAATAACTGTTTTAGTTAAAGGCCAGCTAATAATCAGTGGTTTTATTTAATGAATAGTTAAAAGAAAACCTGTGCTACGTACTTCTTCCATGTAAAGATCTATGCTGCACCCTGAGTCCAACCTGTTTGAGTTCCAATGTTCCAAAGATGCAATAATCAATTGAGGTTATGTCAAACTTCATTTAACTATGTCAAATTTTGTTTAGTAACACTCCTATGCCTTTTGGACATTTTGTCATGTTTAAGGTACTATGTAAATGCAGTTTGTTGTTGTCTCATTTGTATTCCAGGATATCTTATGACCACTCAAAGGTTTAATTCACTGGTTAGTGTGGGAGGATGTAAATATGATGGGGATAAAGACTTGGAGGGGAGACATAGAGTAAAGGGTTAACATCAGAAGCCTACATGATGCTGATGTAATAATAATGTCAGATCACATGACTGAGAAGTAAGCGCGATCTGGAACCTTGTGTAGAGGTCCAAATGTGTGAATAATAACTGTAAATAGAGAGTAATGGTTGTAATAAACTACAAACTCGAGCAGCATACTTTGGGAGAACAGACAATCCCTAAAACCCCTGTAGACCCCAAACACACCACGGAACAGTTAGCAAATTATTTTTGCACTTTCAATGATGGGATGCTTTTGACCCAGTGAAATTCTGCTTGTGTAGTGACTAATTCTTGGGTCTGCTTTCAATAAAGTTTTTTGGACCATTTGTGTAAGATTAGCCTTCATAACAATAACTACATGTGCAGGTTTGGAAGTGCAGGCAAATTGATGTTTCTAATTAAGTCTTTCTAGTCACCCATTGTAAGATGGTTTTTCTACCACATTGAATTAGCAGATATGATTTATTTCATTGAAGTAGCTAGAGACTTTTGAAGTGTTCATTCTTCAACGACCATAGGGACTCTCTGCGTCAGGTTACAAAGCCCGGGAATGCTTTTCCATTCCTCAGCTGATGAAAGAACCTCCAGAGTCTCTAGGCAAGTGTAACTCAAAAGCAGTTGAGTTGTTAAAGTATATTTTGTTTTACTCATGGACCAATATGTAACTGTTTGTATACAGAATCCTCATTGTATAATTTGTAATAGAAAACACATTATTGAAATTTCTGGTTTTAAAACAGACATTCCTCATTAGCCGGCTTCTGGAACTACCTGTTTAAAAAAAAAATCAAGGCATTCACTCTTCTGCTTTTCCCGAGAGGTTGCATTTTTTTAGCAGCAGCTGTGCTCTATGCATTTGTGTATGGTTTCAATATTTTTCCCCATGAGGCACATGTATTCTTTTTTTCCTCTCATCATTACTGATGCAGCTGCTTTGGCAATGTTATAACTAACCTATAGCTACCTGTTTTTAACAGTAAACCTGACTGGAATTTTGACTTCTATTTCTCGCTATGTAGCATTATGCTCGATCACTTGCTTAATTGTTTTCCACTGTGTTACTCCTAGTTTTCATCATAATTCAATTTCACCACAGGAGTGACTTTATCAGTATCATTTATCATTTGTCAGTACTTGGAACATTTATTTTAGTTCAGTAGTCAACTGAGCAATATTTTAACAAGTCACTAATTACAGCAGGAACAGTGTATATTTATTTTGCAATCTAGTTAGCAAATCCCCTCTCGTTTTTAATGAGTATGGATTTATAGGATTATTCCCCCTGAATAAAAGCTAATATTGCATATTGTATGCATCTTGCATTGTTGCATATTACTGACATATGTGAATGTAAATTGAAGTTTGTTTAGCTTAAACACTCCACTACAAAATCTCCAAATATTTAAAGCCGATGAATATCGACATCATTGACTACATGACTTGTTTCCTGGATAGTTTGAGGTACTAATGCTTTCATGAAGTTGTATGCCTTGGCATTATATAATGTGGAGACAAAACTAGACAATGAGGACTATTTGCATCTTTGACATTTTTCCTAGCAAACTCACTTTCACCAGCAACTTTGAGTTACCTTCTTAGACTGATTAACATCTAAAGTTCCAGTGTCTTATCTTCAGTTTACTAAATTTCATCTACGCAAGAATAGAAGTTCTGTTAAATGGATTTTTTTTTCACATTCTGTAATCTTAACAGTGATAATTTGTTGTAATCCAGTGCATTTCTTCCACCTGATCTGTGTTATCTTTGGAGCTGCACACAAAGATTTTGAAGCTTTTTTAAATGCAAGCCAGACAAAATTGAAGGTCAAAGATTAATGTTTCTCAAAATTATTCATAAAAAGGAAAATCTTATATAATGGGAAGGCTTATAGGTCAAGGCTGTCAGCCGTTCTGCATTGATTGTCTTTATCATTTCACAGAATCTACTTATTACATTGGCACAGAAAGAATAGATTTATGGGCTGAAGGTATATTGTCCTCAGTGCTTAATATGTCCATATCCACCTAGATTGACAGTTTCTACAGAAGAGAATTCCCAAAGAGACCTATGTTACTGGTGTCGGTGGATGGCATCACTTACTTCATGCTTCTGTTAATAAATTGATAACAAGATAATTCCTATGCCTTTCAGAGACATGACAGGATTTGGAACTGTTAACCCTCTTATTAATAGTACTTCCCATTCTGGGAATAGGCAGATGCAAGGGACTGTTACGTCTCCCATATTTTTGGCTGACTGAAACAGCAAAAGAAAAACTGAATTTGACATATTGGCAAAGTGGAGTAAAATAATATACAATGGTACCAGCTTAAATTCATTTAACAATGTTCTTTTTATCTGCCTCTGTATGAAAGTGCACTGAACGACATTTTTAAAAACCATTTTCTTATCTTTTAATACAAGAAACAGCAAGGTATACTTCCCTTTACGTTTTATAAAAGCAAGTCTTCAGTTTTCGGTCCTTTATTTTGTGCTACAATGTTTATTCTGCTGCACTGTTTTCATATGGTGGGTTAAATGAAAAGACTATCACATCTCCAATGTGATTTGTAATTGTTTGTGTTAATTTAAGCAACTTTTACAACAAATCAGAACAGTGAGGATATGAAAATAATAATATTTACAAGAAAATGATGTGCGCAATTCAATTTTTACTACGTAAAGTTTTAAAACTGATACTTGAAAAAATTTAGTTAGTAAGAACTTAATGACTTCAAAAGAAAAGTATTGCAGTTGCTCATTTTTCATTTTTATTTTAGCTCCCTCACAATATTTCCAGATAAGGCACAAGCTTTTATTAAATTTTCTCCAAATATCATTAAACAAAGACAGGATACACTGAGATACCCAACTGAGTCAGCCTGCTCAGTTAGACTGCGCAGTCCACATCACAAGTGAGTCATAAAAGTTCTTCTGTTCAAGTGGAACAAATTTCCTATTCAATGAAATATTGTATTGTCCCTTCATTCATTCTACATGCATTAGTTATGTAAAAAAACGAAACCTATTTTGGTCAAGATTTTCTCATTAATCCGGACAGGTCAATAAACTTGGCCCCTGCTGCTGTCCAGGGAGATATTAGACTGTTGTGGCAAAAAGACTGCAGTGTTGCTATTGAAGCATTTATAGATTTATTTGTTACATGGGGCAGAATTTTGCCCTTGGCGGGGTTGCTCGGTGGGGTAGGTCGGGAAGCCGATTGCCGCCTGCGATCAGCACTGGACCGTGATTTCACACTGGCGGGCCAATTAACGCCCGCCCAGCGTGAAACGCGAATGGCAGCGGCTGAGCATTGCCTGTGGCAGGGGGGTGGTTGGGGGGGCGGCGAGGAGGATGAGCGGGCCGAGAGCGAACTTCACACATGCACGCAAGTGAGCGCTCCATAATCTCCGTGAGGCACGGAGTTGTCTCAGGGAGATGAAGAGATACAAAAGAAATAAAAATGTAATGCAGTATGTCCCCTCATGCGACTCTGTCACATGAACAGGGACATGTAAATAATGAAAAATTAAAGTTTTTATTTTATTTTTATTTGCTTTTGGAAACCTCATCCCGCCCTTTGTATTCTCCTGGTTTGAGCCACAACCATCAGAAGTACGTGTTGGGAAATTGCAGGCCCATTGATCAAAAGCTGCAGGGGGCGGGGTGGGGAACACGGGGTGGTGCGAGTTTGCCATGAGCAAACTAATGGTTGGTGGGCAGGCAAAGAGGCCAAGCGGCCCTATTGTTGTAGGGTGGTCGAGTTGTGCTATTAGTGATGGAGTTGATCTGCAGACATTTCTTAGGTGGAAACATTAAGTTTATTTACAACATACTCAGCAGCAACTACACGTGTGCTTTGAACTCCAACGCTTTCTCTACACTGACTGCTGAGGTAGCCTGCGTCACTCTCCTATTGGTTACTACAGATCATGTGAGCTTCTCCACCAAGTATTATTCTTAAAGATACAATGCACATAAATAAAACCATAATTACTACATCCATGTTGACTAATGAAAACTGATAAGAGTTGGCTCCCTGCAATGACTTCATTTATATTGTCTATTAATGGAGCCGCTGTTAGCTTCACTGGATTCCATAGAACTGAAAATCTGCTCCTTCAGAATCACAATGGCTTACTTTTGTTCTGATCCTGAAGGTGACGGCCTGATTAATGTGGTAATATAAGAGCTCACGGCGAGCTCACACCACCCCCTTGTTCCCCACCCCACCCCAACGCCCTGCAACTTTTGATCAGTCGACCTGCATTTTTCCAATACGTGCTTCTGATGGTTGTGGCTCAAACCAGGAGAATACATTTGCTAAATCATCCTTCTAATGGTAAAGTTTGACTTGGTTTAATATAAGCAAGTGGAGAACAGGGGAGAAAAAAACAAAACATTTGTAGATTTAAAATTTTACTGATTTGCTAAAAGTGTAATTGATGGTAGCAATTTTACATGTGCTCTGCAATGCATACAATAAAGAATGCATTGATAATAGTGAAATGAGACACTGTAAATTCTTCCCAACTCAATATTTCTTCTCTCTTGAGCTTTGTCAAGCATTTTTCAATGTGAGTCTTTAGCGTTTTACAGGCTTTTTTTGGCTTGCCTTTTCAATCTGGATCACCGATATGTTATCTCCGCTTTTAGGGTTCTTAGAACTTCAGATATTTATGAACTTCCTTTGCAACAATACACCAGCCCCTTGAGCTGCTTGCAACTGTAGGTGGTCGTATTTTCTACATGGAAATAAACCTTGACATTTAACAAACTGTCAATAATTTCAGCGACAAATTGGAAAACTTTACCAATTGTGCAGTCTGTCTGTGTAGATGTCATTCTTTGCACAGTTTACAACCTCTGCAGCGTAGGAAAAAATAATTTCCCCAAGTCAAATGAGTCACTTCCAATAGTTAATGCTGTAGAATCTGTAGATTGATTGATTAGTGTTTTCACATTTAATAATTGCCTGAGCCTGGTTGAAAATGCCCCAGCATAGCTTTGCTTCTCCTCCCTTTTGAATTTTCTTGTTACAAGTTCACTTCCATTACCGCAATTGTTACAGACCCACAATATCCAATTATATTGAGGAAAATAACTGATGTATGTCTACTTCATAAATTTTCAGAGGTACAGGTTGCTAGCCAGCAATGTTCCTGTGGCACTGTTAAATTCCTCTCTAGACCTGGAGTAATAGATTGCATTGAAACTGAAATCAGACCCCAAAGTACAACCCTTTGGCCTAGACCAGTCACAGGAGCCAGTCTCATGACCCCTGTAGGTTATTGATATGAGCCATGAAATCTTACAGGTTAATGTCAGCTTCCTTGACTAAAATCATGGTTCCCTTAGCATGAATCAGTCAGCCTTGCCATGCCTGTTTGAACAAGGAGATTAAATGGATGGGCCCTTGGAGACTGCAGTTATGCACCTTTATTATCATGTTCTTTAAAAAGAAACGTGCCATTCAGTGTGCATCCAACGTGGGGAGATTTCTGTTATTGCAGCACAGAATTTCCAGGAAATTATGCGTAAGTGACACACACCATTTTCTTCCAGCAAGACAGAATTTTCTGGGTCTTTTTGCATCACACTGCTTCC
This sequence comes from Cetorhinus maximus, assembly GCF_964194155.1. Taxonomy (NCBI): domain Eukaryota; kingdom Metazoa; phylum Chordata; class Chondrichthyes; order Lamniformes; family Cetorhinidae; genus Cetorhinus; species Cetorhinus maximus. The sequence continues at coordinate 22,583,449 of NC_135895.1, read as the reverse complement.
TTCACAGAGACAGTGAGAAATGAATCATCGTTGTTCCCCTTAAAGTCAACAGTCATTGCAAATTTGCTGCTTTGATCATTGCTGCCACTTGGACTGAACCAGAACAGTGCTGGTGACCTGATAGTGACATGATTTATATTGAAGGAAAAGAACGAAAAGATATTTAGTAAGCTCAAAGTTAAGTGTTAAGCTAAATTCATGGCAATGTATTTGGCAGAATAAATACAAAAATATTAATAGAAGTCAGAAAGGCTGATTACAATCAGCGGTATTAATATCAACTGTAGGTTTTCAAGTGTCGGATGTCTCCAGGACTGGAAAATATAGTACTCTCTCCTTTCTGCCCCTCTCCCTCCCTCCCCAGCCAAACAATCTTTTGATAGCTGCATTAAATGCCTGCTGTGGGACAAAATAGTCATTGGCATGGAACGCACGGTCCCAGCTCCAGGCACCAGCAACCAGTTCCTGGTCGCCAGGAACCTCCTCAAATTTGGGAAACTGGGCTTCCATAGGGTTTTTAGACAGCTCCCTTTGTTATTTTTGACCAGCCAGGAACTCTTCCTCAGCATCTTCCGTGGTAGGGTTCTATGGGCCACTTGGTACACCTGTTAGTCTTCTTAGCTAGGATAATGCAGCCGTGCCTGGCAAGCCAATAGTGGGCTCACTGGCTATCAGAGGGATATTCCCCAGAGCCTGCCAACTGACTCCAGCTACCAGGAACATCAGCCCAACTCCAAGAAGACAACAACAGCAAAAAAACTTGCATTTATATAATGCCTTTAATGAAGCAATATATCCCAAGGGGCTTCACGGGAATCCTGTCAAACTAAATTTGACAGCGGTCTACATAAGGAAATAGGGAAACAAAAACTTGGTCAAAGAAGTAGATTTAAAAGAGGATAGAGAGGTGGACGGATTTATGGAGGCAATTCTGAAGCCTAGTGCCAAGGCAGCTGAAAGGAGGCATTGCTGCCGATGGTGAAGTGACGAGCCCAAAATTGGAGGAGCAGGGGGATTTTGGAGGGTCGTAGAGCTGGAGGATGTTGCAGAGATAGGGAGGGGAGAGGCCTTGGAGGGATTTGAAAACTAGGATGAGAATTTTAAAATCAAGGTGCTAGCCTGGGAACCCAGGTAGGTCCATGAGCACAGAGGTGCTGGATGAATGGGACGTGGTGTGAATTAGCATGGGGGCAGCATAGTTTTGGCTGAGGTCATGTTTGCGAAGGATGCAAGGGCTACCTCTAATTTCTCCTAAGGTTTACATTGTCAGGTTTCATTCTGGATTATCACATTCACCAGTAACTGGGGCTGGGATTTTCCGTGCCCACTGGCGCAGGCGTGTCGCTGGCCTGAGTGGACAATTATGGTGCGATCAGCTTCACGACAGCATGCGGACCGCGTTTTCCAACATTGGACATCAGGAACCTCATTGTAATACTTCTGCGTATCATTATCAGGCCAGCCCACTGGAATTGAAGCCCCACCCCCCGCAACACACACACCAACCCCCACCCACCCCCAAACCACATGCTGGATCATCCACCCTTGGGGAAGGGGGTGAAGTGGCCTCAGGCAAGGGAAGAGGCTGCAGGACGAGGGCTGTACTGGGGAAGGAGGGTATCCCAGGGTGTGTGTGGGGGGCACATGTTGATCTGTGCATGTGGTCTCAAGATGGTGAGGGCTGAGGAGGCAGTCTCCAGAGGAGATGAGGCCAAATGAACATGAGGGTATGTGTGTGAGAATGGGCGGTGATGTCCCTGGAGCTGGCAGTGAGTGAGATGCCAGTTACTGCGTGATGGGCCTGAGTGTGTGAGTTTAGAGTGCTGAGATGGTTGCCATACTCTGGCTGCACGGATGAGATCATTCATCCTCTATCTGCATTGGATGGCCAACCTTTTCTTTGCAGCGTAGGCACTGATCACTACTGCCACCCCCTACCAAGATGGAGTGGTAATGTTGCTGCCCCTTCTGCAGCCAGAGCGGGGTAAAGGGTATCACAGCAGGCATCCACAGTGTCCAAAAGGCACTCAAGGGCTGCAGTATTCTTGCCTTTTGGGGCCATGTCTTCTTTGCTGCAGTCCTGGGCTGGAAGCCCTGAGCGCAGCTGTACTTTAAATGTGGTGTCTGATGTGCTGAAGCGGCAAGATGATGGCTTGGCAGGCGAATCAGAGCCCGCCCACCATTGAAACAGTGTGTATCCCGGGAATGCCTAATTAAGACGGTGGGTTTGGGACGATACAGCCTGAAAAGCCGCCATTGCGGCCGGCAGACAAAGCGTCATTTTTCCCACCTGCTACCGCACTTAGTGCAAACCTGGGACAATTCCACCCTGGGTAACCATTAACAAAATGAACCAAAAATAAACTATCACTAATACCGCACACCCCAGCTAAAAGAAAACATCTTTGTACAAAAGATTTTGAATAATACCGAATGTAGAATGATATTTGTAGCAGTTTTGTTATTAGGCAATCTGTCTATTTCAAGAATTACAGTAGGTGGAATTCTCAGCACACATTAAACTGTATTTTGAAATAAGAAAAGAGAAAGAGATCCAGAAGCAGGTCAATCAACACTGACGTCTGATGAAGGAGCCCAGATGAAATATTACACTCTTCCTCTTCCAGATGCACTCCATTATTTTCTGGATTTTTTTTTCGCATTTCCTGCATGCATGTTTTTCTATCGCACAAACACTCTGATGTTTACGATTGTTTCATACTGGAAGGATGAAGGATGTATGCTTTCTTTCCCCCGCCTTTTAAAGGTATAATGTGTGGGCAGGACAATTGGGAAACGCACCAACTCTCAGAAATTTCAGACCAGGGCCCTATTTAACTCCTTGGCCTCCACTATGTAAGGAGAAAGTGGCAGCTAGCAGGCGATAAAGTCAGATGCCACGCACTGGCAAGGAAAGGAAAAATTTGCAGGATAATGGGGAAGGACCAGGAAGTGGGACTAATTGGATAGCTCCATCATGACCTGGCAGAGGCATGATAGGCTGGATTTTCACACCGAGGATGGGGAACGGAGGTTGTGACTGTTTCCAGGTCCCAAATCCGCACCTCAAACCATGGGGGAAAGAGTCACTCATTGTGATTTTCAAGGGTGCATCCCCTTAATTGGCCTGAATTCGGGTTCTCCATCCAATTAAGGGGCAGCGGGCCAACCAGAAGCCTTCCAGCTTGAGAGGGGAAGCAGGCTGAAATGGAAGAGCGAGGGTGCTTCAACATGGAGGTGCCTTCTCTCCAATTTGTTAAAATCATTAACTGAGAAATGGACTCAGCAGCCAGGCCACCAGTGTAAGGGTTGGAGAGTCAGTGGGAAAGGGCCCCTCTACATTCTACACCCTACATGGCAGCTGCTCCTGTACCCAGGCAGGAAAAAAAGGGTTTCTAGGTCTGCATGGAATACTGGCCCCTGGCCTGATGACAAGTGCCCACCTCCAGGCCCTAAACCTGACTCTGCTGGTGTGGGAAACTGGCTGGAAAATTCCAGTCGACATCCTTTAATTGGCTTCAATTAAGCTCTTACTGAGCCTGATTGGCTGCCTGCCTAGTGTGGGCCGGTCACCCTGACACCCTCTATTCTGCCTCCAAGAAAATGGCCCAGGATGGGAACCAGGAAACCGGCATGTCAGCTGCCAAGGCTATTTTTAGTTTCTTCATACCTCTGATCCCAGGGGGGGCTGAAAATCCCACCCGATGGGCTGAATGGCCTCCTTCTGCGCTGTATGATTTAAATTAGAACAATTTGAACCAGAGCTGGTGCCATTTTTCCTTCTTGTGACCCTAAGGAAGGAAATCAAGCCCTTGTATTCAGAACTAATTTAAGATTTTGATTTGCAATTTGGAAAAAGGTCAAAAGTGACCAGTATTCTTTACTGCAGTCAGGAGAATGCTGAGTACTCACTTGGCAGATTTAGCAGGTTAGCCTCAAGGGCAGTAATCACTTTAGAAGACTGTAAGGTTAGCTATTTAGAGGGTGACTTATGCTGCAATATGGAAGATAAAAATTACGGACGCCCATAGAACACAGTAGAAGGATTGGAACATTGATTTAAAGGCAGTGGAAATAATTAATTTGCAGTGCATAGGGAAAGTGACCGAGTGAGCAAGTAAAGTGAATCACATCACCAAAACAGAATAATCTAGCTACTAAGTCAAATCTGATTGTTTTGCTTAGAGTATTAAACTCAATCACTGCACAATGCTATTGGAAAGCATACAGCATATGTACAAAAGGTGAATTTGCAATAACAATGCTACCCAGTGTCTTTTTGTATTAGGGACTGAGCAAATAACGGCAGTAAATTAGTCAGAAGGTTGTGTGTTCAGAGAACCATGGAATACTTACCGCACAGAAGGAGGCTGCATCTCATTGTGACCGTGCCGGCTCTCTACAAGAGCATCTCAGCTGGTTCCACTCCTCTCACTTTTCCCCATAGCCCTGCAATTTTTTTTCCTTTTCAGATAATTATCCAATTCTCTTTTGAAAGCCACAATTGAACCTGAATCCACCTCACTTCCAAACCGTGTAATCCAGCTCCTAGCCACCTGCTGCGTAAAAAAAGGTTTTTCTCATGTTGCCTTTGGTGCTTTTGCCAATCACCTTAAAGCAATGTCCTCCGGCTCCTGACCCTTCCAACAATGAGAACCATTTCTACCTACTCTGCCTAAACGCCTTTTCGATTTTGAGCAACCTCTCTTAAATCCCCTCTCAACCTTCTCTAAGGAAAGCAGCCCCAGCTTCTCCAATCTACCCACATAATTGCAGTCTCCCATCCCTGGAAACATTCTTGTAAACCTTTTTTGGACACTCTCTCAGTGCCTTCACATCTTTCCTAAAGTATGTCGCCCAGAATAGGACACAATACTCCAGTTGAGGCTGAAGCAATGTTTAATAATAGTTCACTATAACTTGCTTTTGTACTCAATCCACTATTTATAAAGCCCAGGATCCTGTGTGCTTAACCACTTTCTTGACCTGCCTTGTCACTTTCAATGATTTGAAATTGTGCTCTGCACTCAAGTCTATGTCATTAATATAGATAAGAGAAGTAATGGTCCTAATATTTACCCCTGGGGAACCCCACTATATACCTTCCTCCAATCTAAAAAACAGCCTTTCACCACTACTGTTTCCTGTCACTCGGCCAACTTTGTATCCATGCTGCCCCTCACCCTTTTGTTTCATGAACTTCAGATTTGCTGACAAGCTTGTTATGTGGCACTTTGTCAAACACCTTTTGGAAGTCCAGGTACACCACATCAATTGCATACCCTCGTCAACCTTTTCTGTTACCTCATCAAAACCTCAATCAAACACAATTTGCCCTTAACAAATCCCTTTCCTTAATGAATCCACCTTCATCCAAGTGGCTGTTGCTTTGTCCCTGAATATCGTTTCACCAGGCAGAATTCTCAGTTTGGTGAGCAGGCGTGGTCGGTGGGTCCAGGATCGGGCAGGGAATGGACCACCGACCGCGGTCAGCCCCGACCACCAATTCACGTTGGCTGGCCAATTAACGGCCACCCAGCGTGAAGCGTGTGCTGAAAGACTCAGCGCTTCCGGGGCGGAGGGGTGCAGGAGGAGGGTGAGCGCTGAAGTCAGCGTGAGTGCGGGCGAGCGCTCGCTGAGAACTGCCTCAGGGAGCTGAAGACCTGAGCAACCTAAAATAAAGGTCACAGAGACCGAAAAGAAGTGTGCAAGCTTCATAATCAGTAACCTGAAAATGTAGGTACCGAAAATGCTGTCCACAGAAATTTATTTTAATTTTAATTCATCATGGAAACCTCATCCCGCCAGTGGATGAGGTTTCCTGAAAAATACAAAAGCCGCCTGGCTGATTCGCCCGCCCGCCAACCGTAACGTTGGACGGGCAATGAAAAATCTCTGTTAATTGCGCCGTTAATGAGTTTAATTGTCGGCGGGCGTGCTTCCGAGTTTAGCACACACCCACCGACAGAAATATCGTGTGAGTGCGCGATGATGTCGGGTCGCTTGCCCAACGTCATCGCACACTATTTCATGCTTGAGCGGGTCGAGTCTGCCCGCTCAACGAAAAATTCTGCCCGTAGAGTTTTCCCACCACAAGATTAAACTGACTGGCCTCTAGTTGCTGGGCTTTTTATACCCTTTTTTGAACAACCTTTTACTCTTTATGTGGCTATAGAAGACATTGGATTCCCCTTTTAAGTTAACTGCCAATCTCTTCCCGTAATCTCTCTTTGCTTTTCTTATTTTTTTTCACTCTCCCTCTGAGCTTTCCTTATTCTAGAAGAAAAAGTACAGCAGGTGCCTGGGACATTATCACCTCCATTGCAGCGTTTGACTGAGTGTGATATCCACTGGCAAAGCTGAACTTTGAGAATGAGAATCATAGGGAAAACTCTCCATTGGTTGGAATCATACCTAACACCTTTCCTCCAACGCAAGGTGAGAAGTGGGGATTTTCGCTAATGATTACACATTCTTCAGTACCAGTCGCAACTCCTCAGTTATTGAAGCAGTCCATGCCCGCATACAGCAAGATCTAGACAACATTCAGGCTTAGGCTGATGTGTCATGTACCAATCGCACTACACAAGTGCGAGGCAATGACCATTTCCAACAAGAGAGAATTTAACCATCTCCCCTGGACATTTAACCTCATTGCTGTTGTAATGGTGTTGGTTAAAGAATGTGTCTGTTAAGGAAGTCTTCGTAGTCTTCTGTGTATGTTAACAGCAAGCCTCTATTGACTACTTGTAACTATATACATATATGCAGCAAAGGTATAGGCCAGGAGCTATCTCCATGTCTAGGCCTTAACATGTCTCTGCTCAACACCACAATGAACCTAGAGCTTGGTCATGTGCCTTCTTACATGCCTGCGTGTATGGTACTGTAGTCAGTCCCACATTAATCCAGTAAAAACCAGACCCTTATACGACAGTTACCACCTCTGAATCCCCCAGCTTCAACATTCTGCAGATTACCATTGACCAGGTACTTTTCTGGACCAGCCACATAAAAACAAAAGAAGGTTAAAGGCTGGAACTCCTGAGGTGATTAACTCACCTAAATCCCCAAAGCCTGCCCATCATCTACAAGTGGAGTGTGATGGAATGTACCCCGCTTGCCTGGATGAGTCTGGCTCCAGAGACACTCCCGCAGCTCAATACCACCCAGGACAAAGCAGCCCAATTGATTGGCAGCCCATCCGCCATCTAAAACTTTCAATCCCTCCGCCATTGACACACATTGATAGCAGTGTGGGTGCACTGCAGCAACCCACCAAGGCTCCTTCAACAGCATCTTCCAAACCCACGACCTCTACCACCTAGAAGGACAAGGGAAGCAAACACATGGCCACCTGCAAGTTCCCCTCCAAAGCCACACACCACCTTGACTTGGAACTGTATCGCCATTCCTTCACTGTCGCCGGATCAAAATCCTGGAACACTCCCCCTAACAGCACTGTGGGTGTACCTACGCCATTTGGACTGCAGCGGTTCAAGAAGGCAGCTCATGACCACTTTCTCAGGGCAATTAGGGATGAACAACAAATGCTGCACTTGCCAGCAATGCTTCCATCCTTTGAATGAATAAAAAATTAATTAATTAAAAGAACATTTTATTCTCACACCACAGTAAATAATAGATACAAACTATGATTGACATTCTTAATAGCAAGTTGATTATATCAAATGAGACTTTGGAGATAACTTCAGCACTAAAATAAATGCTATATTCAGGCTTTAATTGGTTATGTGCTTTTTAAAAATTCATTCATGGGATGTGGGCTTCGCTGGCTGGGCTAGCATTTATTGCCCATCCCTAGTTGCCCTTGAGAAGGTGGTGGTGAGCTGCCTTCTTGAACCGCTGCAGTCCATGTGGTGTAGGTACACCCACAGTGCTGTTAGAGAAGGAATTCCAGGATATTGACCCAACGATATTGAAGGAACGGCGATATATTTCCAGGTCATGATGGTGAGTGACTTGGAGGGGAACTTCTGGGTGGTGGTTTTCCCATCTATCCACTGCCCTTGTCCTTCTAGATGGTAGTGGCCGTGGGTTTGGAAGGTGCTGCCGAAGAAGACTTGGTGAATTCCTGCAGTGCATCTTGTAGATGGTACACACTGCTGCTCCTGTGTGTTGGTGGTGGAGGGAGTGAATGTTTGTGGATGTGGTGCCAATCTAGCAGGCTGCTTTGTCCTGGATGATGTCAAGCATCTTGAGTGTTGTGGGAGTTGCACTCATCCAGGCAAATGGGAAGTATTCCATCACATTCCTGACTTGTGCCGTGTAGATGGTGGATAGGCTCTGGGGAGTCAGGAGGTGGGTTACTCATTGCACTATTCCTAGCCTCTGACCTGCTCTTGTAGCCACAGAGGGCAGGATTTTACACGTCGGTGAGCAGGGGCGGCACCCGCTCACCGACATGTAGAATGACATGCGGTGACGTCGGGGGGATCTCCCGATGTCATCGCACCCTACTTAAATTGTCAGGAAGGCGGGGGCGCAGCGAAATCAACTGCGCACCCGCCGACCTGTCAATGGCCAATTGAGGCCATTGACAGAGTCATTTAACTAATTAAAGGACCTGCCCATCCAACATAAAGGCCATCCAAGGGTGGGATGAGGTTTAACGTAGCTTTTTAAAAATTTTAATAAAGTTTTTGTGAAAATTATGGACATGTCCCAACGCATGTGACATTGTCACATGAGGGGACATATTAGGGAAATTTTATTTTTCTATTTTTAGGTTTTTGACATTTACAGCCGATCTCCCTGAGGCTGCACTTAGCCTCAGGGAGATGAGTGCGCTCTTTTGTGCGCATGCGTGAAAGAAGGCACTCTCAATTTTGGGATTCCCTCCCCTCCCACCCACCAGGAAGCGCATAGCGCTTCTGTACGGACGTCACGCTGGGCGGACCTTAATTGGCCCACCCACGCAAAATGGCGCCGCGCCCCCAATCGGGGGGTACCAATCGGAAGCGCGCCTGTGTGTGCCCGCCATCCATCTCTCCCCCTAACAAATTCAGCCCAGTATTGATATGGCTAGTCCAGTTAGAAGTTTCTGGTCAATGGTAACCCCCAGGATGTTGATAGTGGGGGATTCAGTGATGGTGATGCCGGTGAACATCAAGGGGCCATGATTGGCTTCTCTCTTCTTGGAGGTGTCATTGCCTGACACTTGTGTGCTGCGAATATTATTTGCCATTTGTCAGCCCAAGCTTAGATATTGCCCAGGTCTTGCTGCATTTGGACATGGACTGCTTCAGTACCTGAGGAGTCACGAATGGTGCTGAACGTTGTGCGATCATCAGCGAACATCCCCAGTTCTGACCTTATGATGGAAGAAAGGTAACTGATGAAGCAGCTAAAGATGGTTGGACTGAGGACACTGTCGTGAGGAACTCCTGCAGTGATGTCCTGGAGCTGAGATGACTGACCTCCAACAACTACAACCATCTTCCTTTGTGCTAAGTATGACTCCAACCAGCGGACAGTTTTCTCCCTGATTTCTATTGCCTCCAGTATTGCTAGGGCTCCTTGATGCCACACTCTGTCAAATGCTGCCTTGATATCAAGGGCAGTCACTCTCAACTCACCTCGGGAGTTCAGCAATTTTGTCCATGTTTGAACCAAGGCTGTAATGAGGTCAGGAGCTGAGTGGCCCTGGCGGTACCCAAACTGGGCGTCAGTGAACAGGTTATTGCTAAGCAAGTGCCGCTTGATAGCACTGTTGATAACCCCTTCCATTACTTTACTGATGATGGAGAGTAGACAGATGGGGCGGTAATTAGCCAGGTTGAATTTGTCCTGCTTTTTGTGTACAGGACATACCTGGGCAATTTTCCATATTGCCGGGTAGATGCCAGTGTTGTAGCCGCATTGATGTGGATGGTTGCATCATCAGATCAGCTGTGATACAGACAGAGAAATTGGGAGAATGGAATGGAATCCTTACAGGAAGCAGTATGTGAGGAGATGTAGTTAAGGTAGCTGTGGGAGCCTGTGGGTTTGTAGTGAATACTAGCTGATACCTTCTCTCCATAATTGGATACAGGAAGTCGAGAAAGGAAAAGTCAGAGATGGACCAGGTGAAGGAAGAGAAGTGTGGAAAGTAGAAGCAATTTCAATGAAATTTTCCAATTCATGGTGAGAGCAGGAGGTGGCACTGATACAATCATCAATGTAGCAGAAAAAAAATGATGGAAGTCCCATGTAGGACTGGAATAATGATAGTTCCACGTATTCTACAAAAAGGCAGGCATGGCTAGGACCCATGTGGGTGCAGAATTACAGAATTGTTACGATGTAGAAGGAGGCCATTCGGCCCATCGTGTCTGCACCATGTCTGTACCCATCGTAACAACTTTTATTTTGAGGAAGTGAGTGGAGTTGAACCAGAAATTGTTTAGAATGAGAACAGGCTCAGCCAGGCTGTGGAGCGTGGATCGGGTCTGGTTGGGACCATGTTCAAGGAAGAAGCGGTGAGCTCTGAGCCTGTCCTGGTGGGAGATGGAGATTGGACGTCCATAGTGAAGAGGAAATGATTAGGGCCAGGAAACTGGAAGCTGTTAAAGTCACTTGGGGCATTGGAAGAATCACGGATGAAAATAGGAAAAGACTGTACAAAGGGAAAAAAAAAATGGAGTCGGGATAAGAATAAATAAGTTCAATGGAACAGAAATAGGCTAAAATAATGAGTTGACCAGGGCAATCTTGTTGTGGGAAGGAGGTAGAAGAGGGCTGTTCGGGATTAGACCATAAGACCATAAGACATAGGAGCAGAAATTAGGCCATTCGGCCTATCGCGTTGGGGGGACTGTGAGGTTGAAATATTCAGTTATTCAATAAAAACACCCCAAAAAGCTGGTTTACAAGCTACAGAATACATTTGTTGGTGTAAAGTAACTTTTTCTCCGATATTATTTGTAAACACTTCTGTAACAGATGTTCAATCAAATTTATTTTTTTAGATTATTATTGCCAGCCTCATGTGCACTTACAACAAGAATGATTGGACAGAACTTGCAAAAATGGCAGAGGTAGGTATTTTATTTATACACTTTCTATTTCACTACAGAATCAATTTGAACAGTTTTACTGAGCTTCACATTGCATTTTTTGGGGTAGAGTGCATTAATTATACATAAACTTTGAACATTTTGCACTATTTCCAATTTTATTTTATATCGATCCATCAAAATTAGATGAGTTTTAGTTTAAGCAACTGCTGTTGTTAGACAAGGTGGGAAGGACATCTAAAGAAATGGGAAAGGCTGGCACTACCCATTCCTAGTTGCCTACAAATGGTGGTGGACCTATTTCTTGAAACACGTGCAGTCCAGGTGCTATTCTTTGCCTGATACAACTGAATGGCTTTCTGGGCCACTTCAGAGGGCAGTCAAAAGAGTTAACCACCTTGGCATGGGACTGCAGTCATGTACACACCAGACAGGTAAAGGACAGTAAGTTCCACTCCCTAAAAAGCACTGGCAGGCCTTTTAGAAAATTTCAAGTTTTAATATATGCCGACTTTTTATTTCCAATATTTTTTAAGACTGCACTTAATTTCTGCAACTTTCTGACAGATAATGGTACTCCAATTTTAAGGATCATCATTTTGAGAATATGCCAGCCCTTATGCAAAACTACCAAATGTGACCGGATGTATTCCAGACCTGGTGATGAGTGATATTCCGATATGATTTAGGAACTATGCTGTCATGTGTAGGTTTGCATGTATAGTCAGAATGTCACACCACTCACTACTGCACTACAGTCAGTGTGCCAAGCAGTAATGTATCACCAGTCACATGAGAGGTGCAAGAAATACATTCAATGAAGCTTCAGCACTGGACTCTAAAAGTTTGATTATTTTAGACTTCTGGGAAGCAAGCGACATAAGAAAGAGCTAAGTTGGTTGTGTGCAATTAATGTTCACATCTGCTTCCCTTGGACAAAAGGAGGTGAAGATCGAGAATGTACCAAGCTGGAAGTGATTAAGGATTTTACTGAGGACAAGGTCAATAAAAGTGGAGATGAGATGTTATTGAGCAGGCAGGTACCTGCAGAAATTTTGTGGTGATGGAGGGCTAAAGGTTAGAAAGGATTTTCAAAGCCCCATTATTTTTTTTAATTCATTTTGCGGGATGTGGGCATCACTGGCTAGGTTCAGCATTTATTGTCCGTCCCTAATTGCCCTTGAGAAGGTGGCGGTGAGCTGCCTTCTTGAGTCGCTGCAGCTTGCACCTAACTTGAGGTAGAACATTTTTCAGAGGTGGTTACAGAATCAAGTGAGGTTGGAAGGGAAATGTGGGTGGCAGCGTATACGAGGAAGTCATCAGAGATGCTCTTGTCTGTGATTGAGATGATGGGAACGGAGAGACTGGGTGAGATGGCCAGGTCAAGGGCATGGCTGTGCATATGGGTAAAAGAGTTTATATGATGGGAGAGGGTAAGGGAATACAGCCATTAATTTTCCTTTTTAATGAAGGTAGAATTAAAATAAAATGAATTTTATTGTTCTCCTGTGGTGTGCATCTGATCACAGTAACATGAAATAGTAAATGACTGATTTCCTATATTTTGTTTCTTGCTACCACATTTCTCATGGATGTACAAATCCTTGGGTTAGCATGTGATGCATCTGAAATGTGGGGTGCAATTTTAACGCCTGGTTGGGTCAAGTTGTAAGTTAAAAATTTCAAATCTGAATCCAACCTGCCTCGAACTGCCCACTACTGGTATAACAGAGGCGAGTGTTTCGAAAACCTCGAATATCAGCTCCCTCTAGTTACAGCTATTGACTGCGTATTCTCATAATAATGATCCTTAAAATTGCTAGCCATTTTCTCTGTGAACCTTGCAAACTGTAGTACAAAATCTCAGATTTAAAAGGGCTTACTGAAGGGAAATTAAATTAAACATTATTAGTAATTGGTTTTGTGATCGTAAGCTCCAGATCCATTTTAAACCTGTTTGGCCCAATTGACCGTGAAAGCTGTAGCTAAATTCTGGCTTAACGTGAGCTTTACTGTCTAAATGCTGACTATGATGAATGACTTTATCATGCAGCTTGTTCCTTTGCTTTCTGTAAGGCGTAAAACGCTTATGATTTTTCACATCTCTAATAGCTATCAGTTTGAGAAAAATAATAAATCTACACCCAAGCTGCCAGGGAATCATTAAGGAGGGGAGCCCCTGCCGCTGGGAGGCTGCCCCTCAAGAGACCCAGTGGGATCAGGAGGGAGGGGGGGTGGTGGAGGTGGTGGTGTCAGGAGGGTCAGTAGTATTGTTACCCAGGAGTTAGAACTAGTTTTAATCCTTCTAACTTTTCCTGGGTAACTAATCCACTAAGTAAGTCGGAACCATTCGAAGTCTCTGACTTGAAATTGGAGTTTCTGAGGGATCCAGACGCAGGGTAATTGCCTTCCCGGGCAGTCCTTGCGTGGAAACTTCCAAGGAAGGCCCCCCCAGTGCATCTTCCGAGGCACCGAGGAGAATGGGGGACCTGGGGCCATCAAAAATTAGTACATTATTTTTTACTGTGCCAGCATTTAAGTTAAATGACATCATTTTTCTTTACAAAGGAAAAAAATCTATTACCAGTGAGTTGAATTCATTTTGGGATCATTGTATTTGTATTGTAATTCGACAATATTTTCCTTAACTGATTCTCGCTTGATTTTTTAAAATTCAGTAATCCAATAAACCACATGCTTTTTGACCGTGAACACATGCTTTTAGCAAAGATGTGCAGTCAAAATTACAAAACTCGGAAATAGAATACAAAATTTGCTCTTTATTCAAACTTCCCATCAAATCGAAGTGTATCAGGCCAGCTGCTCTATCTTTCATTCTGTAGAAAAGATCTAATTACTTCTATCATATGTTGGCACAAGCTGCTCTGTTCAGAGAAACAGTTTGGCGCCTTGCATTTGTGACTTTGCAGTGTACTCAAATTCTTCATCCTTGGTAGGATTCTGGTGCGGACGCCTTGGAATTAAACTTGTCCTGCCCACATGGCATGGGAGAAAGAGGAATGGGTCTGGCCTGCGGACAGGTACGTCAGCTTTAATCCCTTTTGCATTCCATCAAAACCATAGACTGCTGTATTGCCGTGCTTCCACCATAATCTCAGCATGAGTTCTCAGATGGGAGTTAAATCCGGGTCGGGATCTGGGAGGCCCAAGCCCTGTGCTACAATACCTGGAGCGGCCTGTTGGGGGAGAAAAGCCTCCATCTGTTCCTTACGTGGCCATCAATAGAGGAGAGAGGAAGCCCTGCAGTTCATTAAAATAAAAAAATAACACAATTCAATGTGGATCCATTGCTGGAGAGAGGAGAGCCATCACAATGCCCCTCAACCCAGCATGCCACCTTCACCAGGCTTTATAGCCTGATGCCTATGGCTGGCATGCAGAATGGCACAGATGCCTGCTATTGGCATTGAAAGAAGGGACTGCCTCTTGACTGCATGAGTTTGGCGAAGTCACCAGCGGATGCTCCAGGTTGCCACATCCTGGCACTTTAGCTCATTTTGAGGCCTAGTTATTCTTTTGAAACATTTATTATTTTCTTAAAAACAATATTTTTATAAGGAGTAAGACTAGATATAGCATTTCTCTGCTTTCCTTTTATTTATTTTATGGTTGGTTGGTTGACAGTGCTTAAAACGCAAAACAAAATACACGTGAACAGACATTTTAGATGCATTTGCAATGTTCAGCATATGATTTACTGGAATGCTTGAGAAAAACACTAGTTAAGATTAATGAAGGTGTAATATTTAGTTTTGCCATGTGCTACACTAGGAACTATTTTTATCCCTAGTTTTAAATTTAGGAACAAATATTAAGCATAATTAAAATAAAATAGCAATTATTATGCCCTTTTATCAAACTTTTGGATCTTATTTGAATATATTTAGATGAATGATAACTGCCAGCAGTAATCTATTCCTTATATTATCTGGAGGCAGGAACTAGTTATTCCTGTCAATTACCTCCTCTAATCGCAAAGATAAAAACAAAAAACTGCGGATGCTGGAAATCCAAAACAAAAACAGAATTACCTGGAAAAACTCAGCAGGTCTGGCAGCATCGGCGGAGAAGAAAAGAGTTGACGTTTCGAGTCCTCATGACCCTTCAACAGAACTGAGTGAAATTAGGAGAGGGGTGAAATATAAGCTGGTTTAAGGTGGGGGGGGGGGGTGGGGGGAGAGAAGTTGGGGGAGGGGGTGGTTGTAGGAACAAGCAAGGGAGTTCAAACTCCCTCCTCCATCCCCACCCCCTTTCCATTTCTTCCCCCTCCCTTTTGTTTTTCCCAAAAATTTATATAGATTTTTCTTTTCCCACCTATTTCCATTATTTTTAAATCTATACCTTTAATGCTCTGTTAGTCTTTCCACCCCACCCCCACTAGAGCTGTACCTTGAGTGTCCTGCCATCCATTCTTAATTAGCACATTCATTTAGATAATATCACCACCTTCAACACCGCTTTGTTCCTTTGTCTGTGACATCTTTTGATTATCTGCTCCTATCACTGCTTGCTTGTCCCTACAACCATCTCCCCCCCACTCCCAACTTCTCTCCCCCCACCCCCACCCCCCCCCCCCCACCTTAAACCAGCTTATATTTCACCCCTCTCCTAATATTACTCAGTTCTGTTGAAGGGTCATGAGGACTTGAAACGTCAACTCTTTTCTTCTCCGCCGATGCTGCCAGACCTGCTGAGTTTTTCCAGGTAATTCTGTTTTTGTTTCCTCTAATCACATCCAGTCCCCATGCCTTTTTCCCTGATAATCCCATTGTGTATTTATCAGCTTCCTTCAGCTGCATGCTGAGTCCTCTTGCAGTGTGAATCTTGACAGTTCAACTTTTTCCCTGCTCTTCAAATGTCACTGGAAAATCTAAAGGACAGCTGTCTTTAATGGTTTCTATCTTAGTCCTTCATCTATGGACTATTCTGGCATCACTATTTCTGCCTGAAATAAGCTCTCATAACTCCATTGCTGAAACTGTCTCCAAGACACTTGCTGGTAGATTTTGCCTGCAAGAGGGGCTCGGGTAGCTAGTGTGCTTGCCAACTCCCCAGTGGTCACAAAGCAGGTCATTTTCAGGCCTGGCCTTATTAACACAGGACCAGTCAGCTGCGGGCAGAAAATGAATGCCCTGGGGCAGCCCACTGACTCTGAGCCACCATTACATCAAGTGCCCTGACTGACCTATTGGCTGCAAGAAGGTAGGCTTGGGGAATTGACTCTCGGGAGGGGGAGGGACCCACCGTGGCATCAGTCCTCATTTTCCTTCTCTTTTCCTAATCTCACAAAAATAAACTCAAACTGACCTGTTGGGTTCTTCCTCGGCTGGAGAGCCAGCAGATACTGGGCAGTGCGTGTGCAATGTACGCTCCTCTCAATACTGTCTGAAAATGGAAATAGGGGTTCTTCATGTGTACTTGGCCCTCGATTTGAGTATAACAGGATCTATCGCCTGTCTCAGGTGAGGAAGATAGGAACAGCCACATCGTCAGCAGGAAGGGGGCAGCAAGCCATTCCCCAGCAGGCAAGAGGCCTCAAAATTACCCTCAGGTTTACTTTTTCATACGAAGCAGTTCTTATACTTTCAAATCTCCATTAGGCCCAAGACTGTTCAAGAACTAATGATGCCTCCAAATGTGGAAACCGCTTTTGCCACCCCCTGCCCCTTGTGCTTTGAGCCCATATCAGTGATAAAACTTCTGTTAGGCGATCCTTCTCTCAACCCCAGTCAGCAACTTCTCTCTCTGGGATCAATAATATGGGCTGTCAGAGTCAGCACAATTAAAGGGCTCCATATGCTAGGAATGAGCTGACTCTACCCAATAGTACAAGGTCAACTGGCTTGCATATTTTTCTGGCAGCTTGTGCAAATCACTAATGATGATTTAGGGACAGGGTCAAAACTTCATGCACCATGATTCAGTCAAGAGCTACTGGCTCATAGAGCGCAAGTTCATTGTTGGAAAGCAGGAGCATCAGAGCAAGAGTGACACCAGAGCAGTCATAGCAATGACTGCAAGGAAAGGGTGTTTTTTAAATTGAGATTTCTTTTCCACCACCTATTCCCAACACATCTTGTGACCTTTGTGTTGGACAGCCGCATTGTGATGTGCTCAGTACCTTGGAAACGTTGTAGGCATTTCTCATCAATATTATGGGGAATGAGTCAAGGGCATTTGGCACTTAGCATCAGGTTATAGTGCTCCTCATGTTCAGTGACATGACTGTTGTATGAGCATGAAAAGCTCCTAGTTCAGATCTAATGTGGTTAAATGCAGTGAAAAGCATTCTGCAGCAGCTTCCTTAATGAGCCAGTGTGATGTTTTTCCATATCCCACCCCAAACATTCTCAGACCTCTCTGTGGGAAATTGCCAATTAATTCAGAATTAGAGACACATATTGCCCATTGGAAACTGGTTGAGACTAACCAGCTCATTTCACGTGAAACCCTTACAGGCAGGGAATATAGCAAACGTTCATCCCATCCATCTAGGTTAGCTTTGATGCCAAATCCTAGAAGTAAAACAGCAACAGCTTGCATTTATACAGCATTTTTAACATAGCCAGGTTGCCAAGGCACTTCACAGGAGTGTTATCAAACAAAATGTGACACCGAGCCAAATAAGGAAATGGTAGGACAGATGACCAAAAGTTTGATCAAAGACCTAGGTTTTAAGAAGCATCGTAACAGAGGAGAGAAGGGTAGAGAGGCAAAGAGGTTTAGGGAGGGAATTACAGAGCTGAGGGCCGTGGCAGCTGAAGACTTGGCCGCCAATGGTGAAGCAATTAAAATCAGGGATGCTCAGGAGGCCAGAGTTGAAGGAATGCAGCAATCTCGGAGAGTTGCAGGCCAGTACTGCATGTTAAACAAGTAGTCTGATAATTTAGAGACAGTAGAGGGATCAAGAGAGATGGTGGTGAGGTGGTGCTGGATGTTATCAGCAAACGTGTTAAACCTGAAGTCTTTTAGGATGATGTTCCCAAGGGGCCGTATGTGGATGAGAAACCGAAGGAGACCAAGGATAGATCCTTGGAGGGCTCCAGAGGTAAAGTTGCGGGAGCAGGAAGAGCAGCTAATGTAGATGATTCTTTGGCTATGACTGGATAGATAAGAACAGAATCCTCCTGGACGATGGAGGGGATATGTTGAATGAGGATGGTGGAGTCAATCCAGTCAAAGGCTGCAGACAGGTCAAGAAGGATGAGAAAGCAAAAGAAAGACATGCAGCAGGATCTTCCCGTCAGCGATTTGGTGGTGGGGCCTCCTTGCCGAGGGGAAAATGACGTGGGATGGCGTCAGGAGGAACCCCTGACGTCATCCCAGTCCATTTAAATCTTCAGGAAGGTGGGCGGACGGTGAAATCAGCTGTTTGCCCGCCGACCTGTCAATGGCCAATTAAGGCCATTGACAGGCTAATTAACCTTGTTAAAGACCCTGCCCGTCCACGCTTAAGGCTGGCGGGCAGGCCAGCAGCCCCAGCGGGCTCCAGATTATTCATGAAACTTCATCCACTGGTGGGATGAAGTTTCATGTCCGTTTTTTAAAAATTTAATAAGCTTTATGTGTTTCTTATTAACATGTCCCATCTCGTGTGACATTGTCACATGAGGGGCACATGTTAATAATTTTAATAGTTCTCTATTTTTTTACTTTGCTTACCTGTCAGTAAACTCCCTGAGACAGCACTTTGCCTCAGAAAGAGCTCACTTTGACAGCTGGGGATTCCCTTTCCCCTCCGCACAGGAAGTGCATAGTGCTTCCTGTCGGCAGGCCGCAAGGCCCGCCCACTCAAAATGGCGGCGGGCCCATTTCGGCTCCGGGAGTCGGTTGCCCGCCCGCCACTGAGCCGGTGGGGCCCGCCCGCCCACCAAGGGCAAAATTCTGCCCCTGCATTTCTATTACATTTTCGTGAGCACAGGACGTCCCAAAGCACCTTACAGCTAATGAAGTACCTTTGAGCTGCAGCCATTGTTGCGATGTAGGAAATGTAGTAGCTAAATTATGCACAGTAAGCTCCTACAAACAACAATGTAATATTGACCAAATAATCTGTTTTTGTGATGTTGATTGAGGGATAAATATTGGGCAAGACACTCCCCTGCTCTTCTTTGAAATAGTGCCATGGGAGCTTTTCCATTCATTTTAGAGGGCAGATGGAGCCTCGGATTAAGGTCTCATGTGAAAGATGGAAGGGGTAGTTTTCCTTGATCACTGTCGCGTATGATCTCAGTGATGACAGTGCAGTGGTAGGAATTCAAACAAAAAGTTCCGGGAAAGGTGGGCATGGGCATGGGAGATGGCAGCACATTCAAGAGCTTTGGAGAAGAAGGGAAGGTTGAAGGTGGTGTTGGCCAGGGGCTGCAGCCGAACTGCTGACACACAGGCAAAAGCAACTTTTGAACTAAAGTAACCTGAGTTCAGTCGCTGGCCTGAGCTGGAACCAGTTTGAATTAGCTGTTTGAAAAACAAGGGAAATGTGATAAGACACAAGTCCATATTTAGAAAAGGAATAATGAGGTAATGCTACCTAAGTCCTTGGGACAGAGCCAATAAGGAGAAGACATATGGGCTAGGCGAGCATGCCTAAACTAATGGGAGAGAGAGACAGCACAGCTTGAAGAGATAAGACTCAGAATAAGAATGGAGAATCTCGGGTGTGGAGCCAGTGAAGACTCCGGAGAACAACCATCGCGGAAGTGGAAGAACCTAGGTCAGCAATGTAGAGATGACGTTGAAAGAGAGCGTCAGCTCTCCTTTTCAGGTATTAGCTTTTATATTCTGTGACCACTCAGGGAGTGTCAGAGAAACCTAGTGGGTGTGCATTTAGATCCTAGTTTGGGTATAAAACTGTATAACCTGCTGTAAACTGCATATCTATATCTAACCAGACATATAAGCTGTATGTATATGATCTAACGACGTGAATAAAGCAAATTGAGAGTTAAGAGTGAATTGACTCTTCTCCTCTTTGTACTAAGCCAATAACCGTTACCGGTGACCTCCGGTCAACAGTGAGGTAGTAGTTTGCAAGGACAGAGGGATCAAGGTAAATAGCACACTGCACTGTTCGGTGTTTTAAAAACGGGCGTCCGTTGGTTGAGAACCAACTTCCAAATGCTGCTGGTGCTTTATTAGCTCCCTGGGCATGGCACCAGCTAAATGAGTAAACTTCTCCATGGAATCCTTAGGGTTAATTAATATTTATATTGGCAGTCCAGATCTAATCTCAACTACACTTCGGTGAATTTGTACCATTTATTGTGTATGGGCCAGATACAAGAGCATCTTAAAGAGTCCTGTTGTGTTTGTGGAATGATTTGTGATAGATTTGCCAGTACAGCAACAATAAGTGCACTTTAAAAGAAAAGCAATTCATTGTACGAAGCATTTTTTGAGATGTTTCTGCATGAAAGGTCCTATCCAAATATTATTAGGATATATAAGGATGGCGAAATCCTTGATGTCTCTAGACAGTTGATAATGACTGCCTTAATTGATGACAGACTAAATCAGCTCATTTAAAAAGAAACTACTGGATGTTTTAGTTATTTAGAAAATTGTAGAAAGAATTGTCTCTGAGTTTAAGTCCTGTCAAAGAGCTAATTTATTGGTAAACCAACATTTGGAAGAAGTATTCAATGCCCGCTGTTTGGTTCATTATAATTTCATACAACTTATCCTCTGAGTAATTTATTTTTAGCCATTATGTATGAAATACTAATTTCATGTGGATTTGTGTAATCTACATTTTAATATATATGTAGACAGATTTTTTCTTAGAAATATACATCTTTAGAATAGTGGGAGTGTACTATGCATGATTTAAAATTTAAGATGACAAGTCAGTTTTTCTTTAAAACGTAATTTAAAATGTATAAACACGATAGGACTGAAATGTTCTAGTGCCATCCATCAATGTAAATGCTGGCTAGCAGAATTATGCACAACTAGCATAATATTAGAATATGTTTAAAAAAAACTTTAAAAATGGCTGCCAAAACTTTCTGAACATTTCTGTTTCATTTGAATGAACCCAAATATTTGATCGATTCTCCTGTTGCTTCGATGGATGAGAGTTCAGCAAAAGAAAAAGACCTGTTTACAGCCTAGGTTGATGTCTCGTGTGACGTTAGGTCAAGCCACGGTTTGCATAACTAATTGCAAAATTGCATATGAAGTTAGGGAAGGAGGGATGGATGGAAGTATTGGCTTGGTGCCACACTCACTTGTTCTGAAGTCACTTGACTCTGCTCTCCTCAAATGTCGAAATAACTTGATGACAGAGACTTTTCCATTTGGGTCAGTCCAAGGTTGTTTTTTTTCCCTTGTATTGGGATCCAGCTTGCAAGCCCTGCGGTTGGCTTTCAGATTGCCTTTATATCTAAGTTTGGGATGTCCTGTGGTGCAAGTTCCCGTGCTCAGCTACTATGGAGTACTACCCTTTGTGTGCATTAATTCTCCATGCTAACCAAATGACTGATCCAGCATTGCTGAACTCTGATGAGAATGCTCTTGATGCCAGGTAATGAGCACTTTGCAAGAGCCTCAGTGTTGGGGATTTTGCCCTGCCACCTGATGTTGCAAATTGATCTCAGGCAGCGAAGATGGAATACTTCTAGTCGCTTTATGTGATGCCAGTAGGTTGTCCAAATCTCGCATCCATAAAGAAGTGATGTAAGAACCATTGCTTGGCAGATTTTGACCTTTGTTCTGGGGACAAACTCCATGCTCTTTCCAAAGTCTGTGGGCAGAATTTTACGACAGCGGGATTTTACGCTCCCGCCATCGTCAATGGCATTTATAACGGCCGGTCGCATTTTATGGCCCCGTCCCCGCCAAAATGGGGCTGTAAAGTTGTACCCTGTGAGTGAGTCTATCTCCCAAATGCTGAGCTTGCTTTTGCGAGGCAGTGGTTGATTTTGTCATCCAGAGCAGTGTTATTGGAGAGGATATTCCCAAGATAGCACAACTTTTGTACCGGAAGGAAGGGTGTGTTGTTGATAGTGACTTTGTAGTCTTGGAGTACGTCACCCAAGTATTTAAAGAAGAGCTTATTCTTCTTTTTAGTAAAGGTATTTACTTCTCGTGTATATAACCATAATATATTTGACTTCTCTTTCAGAACTGAAATATTTCTTTAAACAATGCATGTAGAATGATAATTATACTTAACATATGTACACAAACAACTTGTTTATTTAAGCTTTATACAAATAGCAGTAGACCAGATTTTACTATTCTATAATTTAAAACAAATCTTTTTCTCGTTACTCATTGAATGTAACATAAAGCAACAATTTAACTGCTAGATCATCTTGTGAGTTGATCTGTATAGTACATTGATTGATATATGTAACTCTTTTTTAAATTGTATATACCAGGAATTAGTAGGAAACGCTTCTTCAAAGATTTTTAAAGTTTTGTAAACAAATGACTGTTCAAAATATTACACCATTCTTCACACGACACATGACGTTTTTTCAGATCTCCAGTATGTGACTGAAACAGCTAGCTTCTCATTTACCACATTCAGTGCTAATACTTATACAAAAGACAGTCCAATTCATTTCTAGGACTGTTGGATATGTAGTGCTGAAGATGAATGATACAGCTGCATCATGCACACATTGGTCAGTATTATGCATATGGTTTGAGCAACTGATGCATTAAAGTGTTGGGTAGATAAACCTGTTTCACTTTACATTCTGCTCATGCATGTTGACAAACTGAAGTCACACCAGCTTGAATTGAAATGAGCAGCAGGTCGGGGAAGAGGGGATTTTGTTTAGGATGAAAAAAATGCGTCTGCACCATTTTAAAAACAACTGTCAAAGCTTTTATTCACACCCAATTGGAATTAAAATATCTATTGTTAACTTATTTGTCACGTGCATACATCAAAATGTATGTTCCTTAATAAATGACCACATTGTTTTTTTTCACTCACCGTTGCCTTTATTAATTCTGGCTGTACATTTGTGCAGTCCAAAGTGTAGTAGAGTGTAATTTTCATCCTGTTCCCATGGTCATCCATAATCCTGGGGATGGTTTCCTTTTCATGTTATGCGGGACAATGTGGGCTACATTTTACTGGGGGGCGTGGTGGTGTGGATGACTGGCTCCTCCTGGAAGGAAAGCCATAACAAGCTGCGGGTAAGCTAACTTGACCAACAGTGGGACTTCCGCCCCTCACTGAGTCCTGCCCTCAGACTGGCTGGCAGTTTCAACAGCCCTGGCAGTGCCAATAGCTCGTTAGTGGGTGCTGCTGGGACTGTAACCAACCCCAAGAAGAAGGCCTAATGGATCCTGGAGTGAGGTAAGTCCGAGGTATTAGACAGGGAGCATTTGGTCAGCTTAGGGATGGGGGTGGGGGTGGTGGGCTTTGGAGAGCAGGAGGGTAGGAAGAAAGGGTGGCGGGTGCTATCTTTGAGGGAGGGCTTCCCTCCCCAAAGCGCAAAGAGAGGGCTTCCCTCCCCAAAGTGCAAAGTGCACCCCCCAAAGATAGTATTCCTATTTCCTTCCCACCCTTTTAAATAAATTTTCTTTAAAAAATGGCCTGCCCACTGTCGTCTGACTACCCATGCCAGCCATATTATGGCAGCATATTATCGGGGTCAATTGGCTTGTCAACAAGCTCAATTAACCCTTAATTATTTATTTACATATAGTACGTGCCGAGTGAGCTCGGCGGTGGGTGGGATGGTGGTGGGCTGGGCACCTACCCTATTTATGTGCCACCCTGCTGCCCCCCACCACTGCTGAGAACATGCCCCGCGGGGGTACATAAAACCCAGCCCCATATTTCCATGCTCAACTGGGCATCCACGAACCTGGTAGGTTTTTAGAGCCTCTGTGCTTGGGAGGTTGCCGTGGGCGGGGACAACATTCCGGATTAGGATTGCCAACTGCAAATTAGGTGCATTCCTGGAAATTTCAACCCATGACTGATCACATGCTCCAGGCATTAGTCGGCCAATATATCAATTCTTGTGATGCACTGCCTTCCTATGCAAATTGGAAACCAAAAAGACGCATGACCTAATTGGATGATGCTTAACTGTCAGCCAAACAGTCCTTTTTTCCCCCCATTTTCAATGTTTCTATATCTGGCAAAGAGAAATGTTGAAAGAAAATGAAAAGAAAACCTTTTTTAACGTCCCTAAGATATTTCTCCAGAGTTGCAAACAACAGTGTCCTGGAGATTGATCTTGAATTCCTGGAGACTCCAGGTCAATCCTGGAGGGTTGGCAACCCTAGTCTAGCCAAAGATTCTAAGGCTGGAGATGCTCTTTTCTGCTATGCCCTTGCCATTGGGTTCCAAGTTCTAATAACAACTGAGCTACCTATGTTCAATTGGCATTTTAGTACAGGTTTCAGGGGCCCACATTGATCCTGCACAGCAAGGACAACTTTCTACAGGTGCAATTGCTGACTGCTTAGATATGCAGCAAGATTTTCATGGGCCAATGAGGGCAAGAATGGAGGTGGGCAGGCATGCAATTTCGCATTGCCAGTCAGTGTGCTGGTTTGCTGGCACCATTTCGACCCCGTGCCATTTTCCTGGAGGCGGGATCGGGAGTGGAAGGGCTACCCACCTCCACCATGGTTGTCCGGGAGCTGTGGCCATTTTTGATACGAATTTGTTAAATTTTCTGAGAGGGTACCTCAAGATAGAGGTGCCATCTCTTTCCCTTACCCGTGACGGCAGCTGCAGCTCCTTCCATGCACCAGGGTTTCCTACTGACCCTGCAGCTTCCAGAGCCCATCTGCTGTCCTTAAATGGATGGCAAGCATGTCCTCTGGACATTAATTGGCCAGTGAAGGGAAATTCACTGCAAGGTGACTGCCCCTGGCACAGTCGGGACTCCCATTTGACCCCGATATGGATACTGACCCAAAACCCTGTCGCTGAAGTCAAGAGCGCAGCTCCCCTGGCTTACAACCTGTCTCCTAGCCCGAAAGCACATGACAATCTCATACTAGCCAAAGCAATTGTACAGAACACAGCAAGGTACTGTGCCAACAAGCATTAGGTAAACCTATGCAAGAAAATACAAACTGCTAGAGACAATGGTAATCATTGCGCTATGTATGAGATATCAAAAGCGCATTCAGCCCCAGCATCACCAAAGTTACTCCTTTGAAATCCACAGATGTGAAAGTACTCACTGTCAGGAACAAGAAAATGGTCTACTGTATAGAGCACTACTCAGGGCTATACTCACATAAGATGAATATCTCTCTGCCTGAGCTTGATGATCTTCTGTAGCTACCTGTCATGTATGAGTTTGATGCAGAATCCTCATTACTTGAACTTGGAAAGGTCATTGACTCCTTAACAGAATGGAAAACACTTAGAAGTAACAGAATAGCAGCTGAGCTATTCAAGTATGAAAGCTTCACCTGCAGCCATACCTTCATGACCTCTCCTGGAAAGTAGGCTCTGTCCCACAGGACATGCGTGACATAAACATCACCACCTTATACAAGAACAAAAGCGCTCAAGGGGATTGCAACAACTACCAGGGCACCTTACGCTTCAGCGTTACTGGGAAAGCCTTTGCCAGAGTCATTCTAACAAGGCTCCATCAACTAGCCAACAGAATATACCTGGTGGCACAATGTGGCTTCAGAGCAGGCAGAACCATGGTAGACATGACCCTCTCACTACATCAGTTTTAAGAGAAGTGCAGACAGAGCAAATATCACCCTACCTTGCTTTTATAGATATCGCAAAACCATTTGGCACCATGAGCAGGATGGGTCTCTAACTGGATACTGGAGAAAATCAGCTACCTTCCCAATCTCTGCAGTCTCATATGGTCCTTCCATGATAATGTACACAGCACCATTCAGTTCGGCAGCCCCATCTCTGACAGTTTTGAGCTCAAAAATGGAGTTAAACAGGGTTAGGTCTGAGCCCCTGCTCTGTTTGGTACTTTTTCCTCTGTCCTTCTGACCTATTCTTTTGCTGTCGACATGGAAGGAGTGTACCTCCACCCATGACCAGACAGGAAACTCCTCAACCTATCAAGACTGAAATCTAAGACAAAGGGTGAGGATGAGGTTTCCGTGATGAAATAAAATAAAAATAAAAATCACGGGCAGTATTTTTATCATATATGTCCAAGTGCCTGATTGGAATGCTTGGACATTTTCTTTCTGCTTTTCAAAACGTTATTTGAGGATTATCGGGTCTGCAGCTCCCTGAGGCAGCTCTCTGCCTTCAGGGAGCTTTCTCTCAGCGCTGTCCCATACCCGCGTTGACGTCAACGCCCGCCCTCTTCCTGGCCCCACCCCGCCAGCACTGAGTTGCTCAGCACGTGTTTCATGCAGGCTTGCCGCTAATTGGCCAGCCAGCGTGACATCGTGGTTGTGGCCGATCGCGGTCAGCCAATCACACCCGCCCACCGACCGAAAAATTCTGCCCAAGGTATCAGCAGAGATCTTTCCACATCGCCGGCAAGGGACAATTTCATGCGACACTTGTGGCGGACTATGCCCTTCCAGAATCGGCTTGCTCAGCCATCAAAAGAAGTGCAGCGGGTGATATCATCTCCCCACCAAAGTTCTGAGGCTGCATTCCCATCATCTCTTGCAGATGGAAGGATGCCAATTAAATCAAATCGACTCAAAACGTAAAATTTTGCCCATGGAGTATCTGGCAGAATTAATAGAGTAGACCAGGATCCTACCAGAGAGCATCCAAAAATGCTGATGTGACAAAGGGAATGCAAGCATAAATAGCATCTGCCGTTCCATCAGAGCCTCCCAGTGCTGCGGAACAGGCAGAACCCTGGCAGGAATAAATTTTGATGTCGATATGGATTTCCAGGAGACATTCAAGAAAGTTCCGCAAAAGAGATTATTAGCAAAAATGGAAGCACGCAGAATTAGAGGTCACCTTCTAATGTGGGTCAGTAATTGGTTTGCAGGAAGGTGACAGGATTGGAAATAAAGAGAACATTCTCTGATCGGTAAGATGTGATAAGTGGGGTTCTCCAGGGATCTGCACAGGGGCTTCAGATTTTCACTCTATGACTTAAATAAAGGAAGAGAGAGTTGTATATCCAAGTTTGCAGCTGACCTTATGCCAGGAGACTCCTTAAATTGTGCAGATGGGAGCAGGAAGTTACAAAGGGACACAGCCAGACTATGAGTGGGCAAAACTACGGTAGGTGGAGCTCAGTCTTTGTTAAGAGTGAGAGACTAGCAATTGTGAAGGAGCAAATAGATTTAGGTGTTCATGTACACGAATTGCAAAATACTTAATGCTGAAATGCAAAAAGTAATAAAAAGTGTTGGTGTTTATCTGAAGGGAGTTTGGAAAATGAAGTTCAGGAAGTGGTGCTTCAGTTGTACCGAGCCCTGGTCAAACCTCACCCAGAGCACTACATTCATCTTGGGGCACCGAATCTCCGGAAGGGGTACAGCACAAATTCACCAGATTGATACCAGATCTTAAAGGGTTACTTTATGAGGATAGGATGTATGAACTTAGCTTGTCTTCCTTAGAGTAGAAGGTTAAGAGGTGATCTAATTGAGGTGATCTAATTGATAAAAAGAGAAACTATTTCCTCTGGTGGTAAAATCTAGAATAGGATGGCATATTCATAAAATCAGAGCTGGGCCATTTGCGAGTCAAATCATGAAGCATTTTTTACACGTAAATGTTAATGTAAATCTGAAACTCTTTCCTCAAAAGACTGTCGCTACTGGATCAATTGAAAATTTCAAGACTGAGATCAATAGATTTTTGTTAGCGAGGTATCGAGGGATAAGGAGCTAAGGCAGACAAATGAAATTAAGGTATAGATCAGCCATGATCTAACTAAATGGCAGAACATGATTGAGGGGCTTAATGGCCTATTCCTGGACCTAAGTATTTACTGTTGAGTTGGGTGAAATGTTCTATGGTCCTGAAAGGAACCATATTCCTGCCACTGAAAGAAAGACTACTAATATCACAATTGAAAAATGAACACCATGGCCTAGAAGTTAAATTGTGCAGCTTCAGTTTTATGGGAGAAAGGACCAATATAGCATGCTACATGTGAGTCCTTAGTCCACACATTAAATATACTACACACCATATTGGTTAAGGCACCAAATAGTTTTTGGGAGTACCCACTGAAACTGGATTTGGGTCCATTGCTTATGCCTACTGTCTGTTTCAGGCTCCTTTGTACAATAGGTTTGCAACTGATTGCAACAAGCACTGTGCATAGCACAGAGTGCTACTACTAATTGTGAACATAGCAGTGGTACTTCCACTGCTCCTGGCGTCACATTGAAACCATAGGCCCCTGCCGGCCATGCTTACCTTTCCCAATTGCCTTCCCTCACCAGTTGGGTGTTTACAATTGGCTTTAGCATTATGTGGGTAAGGAAATTTAATCCCTGCTGTTGATCACTGTGCAGTGATCCATGGTAGAAGTGTGCGGATAATGGGACAGGAGTAGGCTATCCAGCTTCTCAAACCTGTTCTGTGACTCAGTTAGATCATGGCTGATCTAACTGAACAACCAGTGAAGATGGGAATAGGCTGTACTGTGTTGTTGCTCTACCCTGGCTCCATCCCTTCCCATGGTTGAACACTCACTGTAAAGGCTCACATGTGAATAAATGGCACTTGAGCAAGGACTTAGAGGGTGATTAGTGTACATGAAATTGTAACCAAGAAGAGAATCCAAGCTTTCAAGAGATGGAAAAAAATTGGCAAGAGAAGAAAGGAGAAGATTTAGTGTTTTTTTCTTGTTACCAGGACAAAGATGAAAGATGTTATTATTTAAAAAAGGCTTTAATATCTAAATAGATAATTCAAAGCAACTGATCTGTGCCAATCAGCATTAGCTACAGTAGGCAAGTAGTACTATTATTGCTGTAAATTCCATTATAAATGAAGGCTGAGTCATTCGGCTTATTCTGTACACAAGAAAAATGTAATTGCATTAGATGATATTATTACGGCTCTGCTGTTTGCTGCTGTGATCTGAGGATCAAATAATGAGATGGTTACAGTGCCTTCAGTGTCGCATGCAGTGCGGGCAGATTGGCAGCATTAAGCTGTGCCAGTCTCTCTGCACAGCTTTATCAGATTAGTTTCTCATCTAGTTCTGTAACTGACCCATTTGAACAGGATCCAAAGCTGGTGCGAAACATCTGCCGTTGGGTACGACAAGCTGTTAAGATTCCATTCTTTGCCAAGCTGACCCCAAACGTCACAGACATTGTAAACATAGCGATGGCAGCTCAGGAAGGTAAGAAGCTATAGCGGGGACTGACTGCGCAGGGATGCAAAATGCTACTCGGAGAATAATTGTTTTTCTTTTAATTCTTTTCTATTTCTGGCTTTTATATTCTTGTAAATTGTTTAAATGCTTCAATTTTAAAAATACACCTTTTATTTTATTATTGTCCTACTTTGATTGCCCACCTGTGTCATTAACTTTGAAATGATTGTTGTCACCTATTCTTTAGCTATTATAATTCAATCCAAGTCAAAAAGGTATCTTTCTGTGCACTGGAATTTAATTAACTGCTGCCTTTTCTCACAGGTGGTGCAAATGGTGTTACAGCAACCAATACAGTCTCTGGGCTGATAGGAGTACTTGCAGATGGTACACCAGTGCCTGCTGTTGGTAGAGACAGGCGAACCACATATGGTGGCGTATCTGGTAAGTATTGCCCTCATCACTGTACAGTGTTTCCTCAGAGATGGTAGAGAAACTGGGAGGCTCTTGTAGCAATTTATAACATCATCTCTCTACCAATGCACAAACCTTGCTTACTGCTGGTCAACATGGCTAATAGTCATGACAGTTGGAAGAGATTGAGTTTGAAATGCCTATTTCTTTTACTAGCACAGCACTGCAGCAAAGTGGGTGGGGAAGAGTCACTGTAGAATTGAGAAGAAAAGCACCTTGAAGTCTCTGTTGCAGAGATGCGTTTTAGCGTACAATCCTTTCACATTTTTATTTAGCATGCATATTAGAAAAACAAAACACATGGGGCAGAATTTTCTGCCTGCCGGGTGGGCGGGCCCGACCCAATCTCCGGTGGGCGGGGAGACGATCCCCGCCGGAGAAGCGGACCTCGCCGCCATTTTAAGTGGGCAGGGGGGTATTCCCCAAAAGCGAGAGTGCGCTCTTTTGCGCATGCGCACGAAAGAGCACACATCTCCCTGAGGCTAAGTGCTGCCTCAGGGAGATCACTTCCACTTTGAAAAATATGAAAAGTAGAAAAAAAAATTCCCTAACATGTCCCCCTCATGTCACATGAGATGGGACATGTTCATAATTTACATAATAAGTTTATTAAACTTTTTTAAACCCTACATGAAACCTCATCCTGCCAGTGGATGAGGTTTCATGTTTTTTCTATTGCCCGCCGGGGCTCCTGGCCTGCCCGCCAAACTTAAGGTTGGACGGGCAGGTCCTTTAATTGTATAAATGATCCTGTCAATGGCCTCAATTGGCCATTGACAGGTCGGCGGGCCCGCAGCTGATTTTGCTGCGCCCCCGCCTTCCTGAAAATTTAAATGGACCGCGATGATGTCGGGGGTTCCTCCTGACGTCATCCCGTGTCATTTTACGCGTTGGCAAGCGGGCCCTGCCCCCTGCTCACCAACGGCAAAATTCTGCCCATGTAGACTTTGCCTTTGTCATGTATATTGTGAGCCAAAAGAATCATCATCATCATCTACATGCTTTCATTTCTGCTAAAATGATAACTCCTTGCACTTCATCACATTTACTTATAATGAACTACTTTGATAGTTTTATAAGATAACTATTACTGGAGTTTATATTCAGATAAATGATTAGAGACTGTATTTCTTTGGGTTATAGAGTGCAGAAGTGGGAAACAAAAAGTGGAAAAAATGAATTCTCTGATGCAAAAACAGAAAATATTGGAAATATATAGCAGGCCAACCAGCACCTTTATCAAAGCCATTAAATATGCAAGGGATAGTTAGCCCATAATAAAAACAGAAAATGCTGGAAAAACACAGCAGGTCTAGGAACATTTCAGCTAGACCTTGCTGCTAGACCTGCTGAGATTTTCTGGCATTTTCTGTTTTTGTTTCAGATTTCCAGCATCCATAGTATTTTGCTTTTATCTTAGTTAGCCCTTATTTTGTTTACGCACATTTCCAGCCTTTTATTGCAGATTTCCAACTTGTGTGTTAATTTTCATATTAACCCCACCCCCCCCCCTCACCTCCAACCCCCACCGCCTACATTTCTCTGCAATGTGTTCTTCAATGGTCAATTCTTCCTGCAGAGAGGGAGCCCATTAGATTTTCATATCTGGCTAAGGCTGTGCAGAAACAAAAAAACAAAATGTGCTGATTATTCTCCTGCTTAAGATGGTACTAGAATTCAAGCTGTTGAGTTTACTATTTAAAAAAAATCTGTTGGTATGAATAAAATGGAGCAAAACATGTTAATTTTGTTATTTAAGCAAAGCTTATCCCCCGCCACGAGTGTATTGCTGTTAATGGAGGTGCTATATGTGTTAAGCTGTGATAATAGATCAGAAGTTTGCTGTTGCCTGCCCTACATTAATCTTCAATGTTCAAGTTTGCTTGATGACAACAGAGCAGACAATGGAAAATGCCAGGTACTGGCTTTGAAGTACTATACAGCCATGGCTTGACATTTCCACAGAATAGAAGTTTATGAGATGCATTATTTTACACTTGGGAGTTCCTGCCGTTTTCTAGGCGGCTTTGCATTTACTGACTGTCTCAAAATGGGGCAGTGATTTAAATCTTTGCACCACATTGTCTCCATCCCGCTTTTAGAACAAACATTGCTCTTAGTCAGCATATTAAAAAAAATCAAATATAGATACTGTATTTCACTGTCACGGCATGCTTGTTGCTGCTTAATGTAGCAGCACGTTTCAGTTAGTTGTTGCAACAGCTGGTCACATTATAGACTTACATGGGGCCAGGGTACTGTACGTCAAATTAATTTTTTAAAAAACCAGAAAGAACCAAGATCTTAGCACTGTCAAGATTTCAGTTTTATTTTAAATATTTTCTAAAGGCCAGACCTTTAAATCTCAGGGGCTGTATCAAGCACTGAGCTGTGAATTTAACCATAGGGTAACTGCTAATGATAAGGAAACATTCCAAGATGAGGCTGCTGTAATACAGTCATTGGATTAGGCTATCAATCACCCTAGTCCTCGGGGAACAGGAAGGGAGACAAAATAGAGAAAGGAAAATTAGGAAAGGTGGGCATGACTAGAATGCAATTCCCCACTATCTTTATCTGATAACTATACTATGTTCTGCAGCTTTTAAATTCAACCATGTCTAAACACTGCTGGAATTTTAAGAGTCGTGTTTCAACTGTATTCTGCTTATAAATTAAGAAAGTAACCGCTAATAGAACGGAAATGGAACTTAACCTAGTTTTTTTTTTAAAAGCTTAGATTCTTTTGGAGGATTGTTTTATCATGTATTTAAACAAATTTCCAGAAAGATTCATGACATACATGCCGGGAGCTAAATATTGACAATCATGCTCTGGTAAGCAAAATGGAGCTCGCTGAATTAACACAGTTCACGTCCTTGCATTCATGCTGCAACCCAAGCATGAAACTATTATCTCACAACATTAAATTGAAACCCATGTGTGATCTTTCCCTTGAGTTTGGTACTACGGACAAAATGGTTTGGTTACTCTGTCCATCTGCATTAGGGATTTATCAAGCACCTTAGGCCTTGGGCATGTGTGGATTAATTTTTAAGACAAAATGATTTCTGGTCTTTATCACTTCTATTCCCTGTTGAAAAAAAATCACAGGTAACCTTTTGCATAGCACATCCAGTTTTTGTGGAGCAGAAGGAAAGTGAACAAAGCTGATTCCTTTAGCATACTTTGCCTTGGGATATTATTATTACATCTTTATGAAGTCTTCAGCTTTAGCTATGAAGATCACAATCAGTATATCTTTCAGAAGTGAGGTGGAACATATGGAAAGGGTGTTCCAAGGAGTGTGTTAGAGGACCTAGTCGATGACTGAGCATTTAAAAGAAATCCCTTTTTCTGCATATATTTCTTAGAAAATTGTATGAAATCTTGTGTTACAGAATATATGTTCCATGCTGATCAGTCATACAGTTGATTGAATTTTATCAGATCCATCTCTTATTTTGCCCATCCATGAACACAATTATATTTAGACTTGGATAAAACACTCCTGAATACTAATAACATGGAAATCAGGCATGGTGTAAATTTCCTAATGTTAACGCTAAAAGTAACCCATTTATTTTCATTTATTTTTGTTCCGTCGGTATGATTCACTTTTTCATTCAAAGTTACAAATTAAGTATTGTGCCAGAAAGTATTAAAGAAGATTCAAACTTTTGACTCACAATACTGATTGTTGTGAAAATCTACTATGAAGAAAGAAACCTATTGAAATAGTTAAGCTAACAATTTAGCGATAATTGCTGATAACTTAAAAGTGGTTGATATTTTGATTAAAATGTTTTGCCTTATCACTGTCTATCCCCTCCTGAATGAAACCCTTACATTTACACGTTCACTATTCTACAAGATTAGAAAACAGGGCAATTTCTCACACATCACAGCTGCCATGAATACCAACTTTCAGTTTTGCCTTGATCTCCAGATGGCCCACCAGAGACTAGTTTACTTGATCTCTATGGGGAATTTCAGCATGAATGTCAGTTGAGACTGGGATTCAGACTCTAGTTTTATAACCCAAAGCTTGAGTGATATAGCCATTAGTCTCTTAGCACATTTTATTTAATGTTCCTTTTATGGCTGAAAGAAATGGAAATGCAATTTTCCTTCTAGTTTAGTCAGCATAACAATGTGCAAATTATGAATTTTATTAAGTCTCTAAAGGAAGGTTCACCATAGACACTTAATGGTGCACAGAATTGCTTACTTTATCTGCCTTCATTATTATTTCCATTTCACCTGCAAAATTCTCCCCTCCCTTCTCAATGTATTGACTTGTGCTAGGGCATTTTGATTCATACTTCGTACCTCATCAAAGTGACTGTTCTTCATGTGTGAGACAGTGTATGTCTAGGGAGCACCATAGATGAACATGATCCAGTCCTCATAGCACGTGCACTGAATGGTTATGTGGAGTGGCAACCCTGGCCAATATTTTCCCCTCTCTACCCGAAAGGACACTATGGTGAACAGTGGCATTCCTACCAGACCCTAGTTAAGATCAGTTAGTCTCAGAACTGGTCACGGACTTAACCAGGAACTGAACCTGGGACTTTACAACTCTATAGTTCTTTCTATATTTTTTCATTATACTTACCTGGGACTTATACAGTTATGTAGAATTCACTGAACAGAAACAAATCATTTGACCCAACAAGTCTATGCTGATGTTTGTAGTCCCCACCTTAGTTTACCTCACCATGTAAACATATTCTTCTATTCCTTTCTCCACCATTTACTCCCTAGTTTCTCCCTTAAATGCATCAATGCGATTAATGCATCAATGCTATTAATGCATCAATGCTATTAGCCTCAACTGCTCCTTGTGGTAGTGAGTTCCACATACTAACCCTCTAGGTAAAAAGTTTCTCTTGAATTCTCTATTGAATTTATTAGTGTCTATCTTATGGGCGGAATTGTCCCACATTTGCATCAAGTGTGGTAGCGGGCAGGCAAAACAACGTTTTACCCGCCAGCTGCGATGGCGGGTTTTTACAACGTATCATGCCAAACCTGCCGCGTTACTTACGCATTCCCGAGAAACACGCCATTTCCATGGCAGGTGGACTCTCATTCGCCCGCCATGCCATCACCTCGCCACTTTATCAGCCGCCATATTTAAAGTCCAGCCGAGCGTACACATCTCATTGCTTCCTGCTCACAACTACTACAGGGAAGATGTCCTCGAAAGGCAAAAAGATTGCCGGTTTAATGACGCGTCACTGGAATGCCATTTGGACACCATGGAGGCCCGCTGTGATGTCCTCTAACCCCACTTTGGCCAGAGGAGGGGCAGCTACATTACCACTCCAGCTTGGTAGGCGATGGCAGTGGTGATCAGTGCCAATGCTGCACAGATGTTGGTCATCCAATGCAGATAGTGGATGAACGAATCTGTGCATTCAGGGTCTGGCAACCATCTTATCACTCTAAACTCACACACGCAAGCCTATCACACGTTCACTGGCATCTCACTCACTGCCAGCTCAAGGGACATCACCACCCATTCTCATGCACATACCCTTACATGTCCATCTGGCCTCACCTCCTCTGGAGATTGCCTCCTCAGCCCTCACCATCTTGAAGCCACTTGCACAGATCAACATGTGCCCCCACACACACCCTGGGATACCCTCCTTCCCCAGCACAGCCCTCACCCTGCAGCCTCTTCCCTTATCTGAAGTCACTTCTCCCCCTTTGCCAAGCAAGGCCTAGCCCTGCAGCAATTGAAAAGCCACCCACATATGGCCTATCTGGTAGGTAGAGACCTACCCATGAGACCACCCCTAAAAGTGATGCGGTGCTGTCTGTGAAGCCTGGCGCTGATGACTGCGAGTGCTGACCGAAGCAAGTAGGCAAACAAACCTTAATCCCCGAGTGAAGTGCAGCCCACCAGGTGCACGTCACTTATGTGCCATTGTGAAAGATGTCAGTTTTCCCACTGACGTAGGCAGACGATCCAGTGGTGGGGGAGGGGGCGGGTGATGAGTCCAGCATGCAAGCCTTATAATGAGATGCTGATGTATTAAAATGAGGTTCCCAACGTCCGATGGCGAGAAACATGGCCCGTCATTGGCGGGCAGAGTGGACGATTGCAAACTGGCTTCATGACGTTGTGGAACTGATTTTTGCCCTTCTCGCCATATTGTCCGCTCACGCCACCGAACACGCCCGACGCCAGCGGGCACGGAAAATCCCGGCCTATACTTATGACCCCAAGTTTTGAACTCCTCATAAATGGAAACTTATTGCCTATGCATGCTTTATCAAAACCTTTCATGCTGTTAAAGACCTTTATTAGGTCACACCTCAGCCACCTCCCAGGTCTGGTACTTTCACCATTTTCATCAGAAACTTCCCAAGACTTGTTGATTCCCTTAAATTCCTGACTTGGAAACAATCAGGTATTTAGGGTCATACTCTTTCTTTTTGTGCTAATCTTACTGAAATTAGATATGATCAAAAGGGAATTAACGTCAATCAGAAGTACTAACCCACTGTTTACCCATGTTTAGTGCTGATATGAAGATCCCTAACCTTCAAAAATTGGATTAATAAAGATTAGCAAATGAATTTAGGAAGGCTGCAGCTGCACAGCCAAATAGAAACATGAATATTTTCCTCCAAGTTAAGCTAAAGTTATTGCATTAAAGAACTGGAGCATGTAAATGAGCCAGCAAAACAGATGCAGAAACAAATAGCTGAGAGGAATTTATTTGTCTCAGTGGATGTGCGTTGGGCCATTTGTGGTTATATTGCACTGGAGGAGGAGGAGAAAAACAACCTAGATATGCAGAACCATATGAAACACATGCCTCTCAGCAATTTTGACCACAGGGTCAAATCCATTGCAACTGCGTCAGCCCCCTAAACATGATAGAGGATACATGAAGGAAGCTAAGCTCACCAGGGAAGCTGCGACTGAGGTGTGCTGTCTGGTTCGTGAAGTCTTGGAGGAACATCTAGATATCTGCAATAACCTACTAACGGCAGTGAAGATCCTCAACATTAATGCTATGGAGCCCTTCTATGTGTCCACGTTGCAGGGGATAATGTGGAAGCTCAGTGACTTTCTCAAGGCAACTACTGCTTTCTTTCCTGAAAGAATCACAATCTATGAAATGCGGTAAAATTAATACTTTTTTCAGTTCTGTAGTTATTGTAAATTGCAAGCTTGATGCGTGTTGACACATCTGCCTCCTCAGAACTTCTCTTTGTCTGGAATGCGTGCCCCTGACTATGAATTGCTCTTCTAATTGGAAAAGTGGAATTGGTAGGTAGTTTCTATTGGCATGCTGAAGGAATTCAAAGAGCCCGCAGACTATACCTGTGACAAACCTGACACAGTGAGAAGCACCTGGCTTGCTGAATTTCCTGTAGGCTCAGATGTAATATGCATTCTAAAGTTTATAGAACTCAAAAAATGGACCAATATTTCTGGAGTTTTTGAAGACCTGTACTTGTCCCCTTCTATTTCTCATTTATGTGTTGCCCTTCAACATGGCTTCAAGTTTCAAAAGTATACTGATGGCCAGTTCTCCCTCCCCATTACCTCTCTTGACCTCTCCACTCTCTGTGTTGTCAGACTGCTTGGGCGGGATTTTCGGCACCCACCCACTGCCGGGATCTTCCAGTCCCGCTGCCGGGATCTTCCAGTCCCGCCGCAAGTCAATGGATTTCTGGCTGGGACGCTGCCTCGTCTGTCCGCAACGGGGCCGGAACATCCTGGCCCTTTTCCGACATTCAGTCCTGGATAAGACATTTCCTCTGATTAAACATTGGGAAGACTGAAGCCATTGTCTTTGCTCCCCCCACTGCAAATAGCATTCCCTAGTTACTGATACCATATTATTTTGATGCCTCTTTCAGGCTGAACCAAACTGTTCACAACTTGAGTGTCCTTTCTAACCCCATACACTCTCCATCACAAAAACTGCCTACTTCCACATCCATCACATCACCCATCTCCGCTCTGCATCATTCTATCTGCTGCTGAAACCCTCTTCATGCTTTTGTTCCTTCCAGACTCAACCATTGTAATGCTATTCCAGCCAATCACTCACCTTCCATAAAGTTAAGCTCATCCAAAAATCTGCTGCATGTATCCTGGCTGGCACTGAATCCTAGTAATCCATCACTGCTGTGCCCTCTGGTCTAGATTGGTTCTCGACCCACCAATGCCTCAGTTTAAAAATACTCCTCCTCATGTTCAAATCTCCCCATGGTCTCACAGCTTCCTATCTCCGTAACCTGGTTCAGCCCCACAACATACAGAGAACTCTCTGTTCTTCTTCCTTCTTCACCTACCTCTATCACCTGCAAAAGGCAGTTGTGCCTTCAGCCATCCGTCCATTGAGTCACCAATCCCTACTATCAGCTCTGGGTGGAATTTTCCGTGCCTGCTGGCATCGGGCGTAATCAGCAACGTGAGCGGACAATATGGCGAGGAGGCCAAAAATCGGTTTCACAACGTTGTGAAACCAGTTTGCAATCGCCTGCCCAGCCCATCGGACATCGGGAACCGCATTGTAATAAATCTGCATATCATTATATGGCCAGCCCACAGGAATCATCGCCCTCTCGCTGGATCGTCCACCCATTTGTCGTTTCACAACAAACATATAAGGCGTGCACTTGGCGAGCTGCACTTTGAGGGGAACTCGGAGGTGAGTGCACAGTAACGTTACACAACACTCACGAGGGTTGCCTGTTGAGCTTCAAGGTTGAGGCGACTTGGTGCGGGGGAGGGGTGGACGCAAGTGCTGCCCTTGCTGCTGAGGCGACTTAGGGGAGGGGGGTATGGGCTGCCTTGCAATTGAAGGTAGTGAACAACCACATGCGGGGTGGTGGGGAGGGAAGCAGACATGCATTAGGGAAACCTTGTATACAGTGGCCATTCCTCCACAGCTGAGACAGTTCAGACACAGCCACATTAACATGCATGGAGTCGGGCCTCTAGCATCTCTGCTCAGTCAAGCAACGCAGAGGCATGAAAGTGCCACCAAGTGTTCCAGAGCTTTTCACCCCTCGAGCACAGACTGCAAAGTAATGAGCGTTTTATTGGACTGCAGAATGGTTGGATGACTGGGCAATCTCCTTGCTAAAGCTGGCCATGGAGCAGTCACTGGTGGAGGCGTTCACAGCCCCTTGCAATGTCAGCATCCCGGTTTGGACCAGTCTCCTCCATGGGTCAAGCTAACAATGCAGCCTTGCAGTGTGGGTTAGGAGAATGCCTGTGCCTGAGCTGAGAGCACAGCCTGCAGTCCAATGGGCAAAGCTGCTGCTAATCGGTCAGGTGGAGTGGGGCGGAGGAGGGAGGGGTTTTGGGCAGCCATGCAGCG
Source organism: Cetorhinus maximus (assembly GCF_964194155.1). Classification (NCBI taxonomy): domain Eukaryota; kingdom Metazoa; phylum Chordata; class Chondrichthyes; order Lamniformes; family Cetorhinidae; genus Cetorhinus; species Cetorhinus maximus. Next base: position 22,544,332 of record NC_135895.1, on the reverse strand, counting down.
CACTAAACTCTGGCCATCCAAGTGGTGGCTAGTACTCTCCAGGAAGCGTTAAGGGGCCTTCAGACTTAACCAAGAGTGGTTCTTAGAACACCCAAGCTAACCCAAACGTCTCTCTCTTTCACCCTGCAGGAGGAGTACATCAGGAGCACGGACCCTGGTGAACTAGCTGTTTGCCTCGTGGTGTACAGAGAGCGAAGACGATGGAGGAGAGAACGACTGAGGCTCCTGGCTGTGCAGAGGGAGGAGCAGCACCTTCAGGAAGAAGGGGCGGCTGGGGCTCCCGCACATGCCGCTGAAAAGCCAAAGCGAGCCATTGCTGATCAGTGCCTAGCTAGATCCTGGATTCTTTGGGAACCCTTTCATTCCTGCAGATGACTAAGAACCAGTGTCGCCAAAGACTGCGTATTTCTAGGGAACTGGTCGCTCGCATCTGCCAGCTACTGCAGGATTTGGTGCCAAGGAGGGCAACCACTGCCTGTGGCTGTGAAAATGACCACAGCGCTCAATTTGTACACCAGTGGCTCCTTTCAGGGCTCCAAAGGTGACCTCTGTGGGATATCACACACCTCCACCCACAAATGCGTCCATGAAGTCACGGCTGCCGTCTTCACGAGCGCTGAAGAGATGGGGGCCAACCCCACCTTAAAGGTGCTGAGAGCACACAGAGAGAATGACAGAACTCTATGGCACCTGCCCACTACATTCTGGCAGCAATGACAAGCACTGTGCAGGTGCAGGCATCAGTAATATTCCCAGGGAGTGCGAGGCTGGACCATCACTTTGGTCCGAAGGCTGCACAGAGCACAGGGAAGAGGCCCTGGACTGAGACGCCTGTCTTTATCTTGTGCAGAAAGGTTTCACACCTGAGTGACCAGAATACTGCTCATCAGAACAAGGAGCCAAAGGCAGGGAGACATTCTTGGGAGTTTATTGACTATAGTGAACAGTACGTACAAGTGATTTACGCCGATGCCCAGGCTGTGCAACTACATCTTCTTAACATTCCTAAACCAGCCACTACGTTTTGGTGCTCCCCAGATATCCACAGCGGAAGTGGAGGCAGCCTGCTGTCTGCTATGCCCTGTCTGTGATGAACTTGACAGGCATCCTCTGAAGGGCCGAGTCCCTAAGGGCTCTGTCCTACTTTCGGGGTCTTGCTGTGTGGCAGTGGCACCCTCCTCTACCTGTGGAGCTGGAGGTGCTGGGGTCACAGGAAGAGGGGGTTCGGATGGGCCAGACACTCCCGGAGTCACCTGGTTGATGGACGCGGGGTATGTGCACCTGCTGATCCTCCTCCCTATGGGTGCCAGAGGGCCCCGGGCTGACTCCTTGAGGAGAAGGGGAAGCTGGAGTGAGATTGAGCACCTGGCACTCCTCTCACGTACACACTATTGGAGGCCAACTATGGCATCAACGATGGAGTCCAGCCCATGCAGCCATGCAGGAGCGACTTCCTGGACCAAGGTCTCCATGGTGGCCATCATTCTAGCAGTGTTGATCTCAGTGCGCTGGCATGCCAGTGCTCTTCCCTCAGCCTAAGGCTGGACAGACTCGTCCATCGTGCCTTGCAATCTGAGGAGTGCAGCGGACATCTCTTCCTGATGTTGCCGAGTTTGCCTTTGCAGCTCCAGCAACTGAGGCATGACCGAGTCTAGAGGCTCATCATCTGACTCGGACCTAGCAAATTTCTGGCCTCCAGCAGTCCTCCGTGCGCCGGGGACCTGGGAAGTCCCTGCCTCCACCTGGTGTGGATCAGAAAGTGCAATGTACTCACCAGATTGTGATCTCGAGGCTACTCTAAAGCTAGGTCCCACCGAGGTGTGTGAAGAGTGTGGGTGAGCTGTGTGATGGGCCTTCAAGGAGGGTGCCTTTAGATTCCTCTGATGTGCCTGTGAAAGCAAGGAGAGATCATTAGTGCATAGCAGAGGCCTGTGAAACAGGACATATCACTCACAGCATGGTTGTCTGATGGGTGTTTTACTGCTGGATCTCACCGTCAGCACAGGAATGGTCCAGATCCTCACCGGCCATCTGGATGGCTCTGTTTTCAAAGACCGTGAGGACCTTAATTTCGGGCGTTTCTCCACCAGTCTGTGACCTCTCCCTCTTGTTGTGTGCCAGCTTGTCCTGCATGAATAGAGATGGAAAGAGTGTAAGCAGGATGCCTGCCAGGCCAGATGATAAGTACGCCTGTCATATGTGGGTGATGAGTGGTCCCATGGACAGGGTGAGGACAATGAAGGTGTGTGTGAGAGAGTCAATGGTGATGTCCCTTGAACTGGCAGTGAGTGAGGGCCCTGTGGACGTGTGATGGGTTTGTGAGTGTGTGAGTTGAGAGTGATGAGAAGAGTGACTTACCCTGGTGGAACGAAGGAGATCATTCCTCCTCTCGTGGCGCTGGGTGGCGGTCCTCGTTGGCAGGGCGTTGGCCCTGACCACCGCTGCTACCACCTCCCAAGCCGGATTGGTGATGTTGCTTCCAATCCTGCGGCCAGAACGGGGGTAGAGGACATCATGGCGAGCCTCCACTGCATCCAAAAGGCACTTGGGGGATGCGACATTGAACCTGAGGGCTGCAGTCTTTTTCCTTTTGGGGCCAAGTCTTCTGTGCAGCAGTCATAGACTGGAAGCGCTGAGAGGTATGTGCGCGGCTGCACTTTAAACATGGTGCCCGGTGTGATGAAGCGGCGAGGTGATGGCATGGCGGCCAAATGAGTAGCTGCCCACCATCGAGATGGCGTGTTTCCTGGGAATGCATAATTAATGTGGTGGGATTGGGATGATACGGCGTGAGAAGCCACCATTGCAGCTGGCAGGTAAAACATTGTTTTTCCCGCCCACTACCACACTTAGTGCAAATCTGGGACGATCTGTGTAATTTTTTGTTTGATTTTCCTCCTTGTGGCAATTTGGGATGTTAAAGAAGCTATATAAATGCAAGCTGTTGATTTTGCTGTTTTCAGTTTGAATGTTTAATTATAACACTATGCCCCCTAATAAAAATAATCCCCCATGTCAACTGTGCACTAAAACTAAATAGTTAAGCACCCGAGACCATGAAGAAAATGCCTGTATTTTAACCTGCATAACTGCTGTAGAATTAGGTGTTGCACAGAACAAGAAGCTTGTTTCACAACTGTGGAGTTCTAAGGACTCTGAGCAGACACACTGTCCCTTTGAAAATTGTTGCCCTCACCCAAGAAGCAACTGACACATCAAGTAGGGTAGGAAGACTACTCAAGCTGGCAATAGCACTCAGTCACCACAGACTTGGATGGGGTTGACTCCGGCGCTCGCAGTGCACAGCCAGAGGACTCCTAGCAGACTGCCATTTAAATCCTGCAGCCAGCCAATACACTTGCTTCTTTCACTAGGGACTCATTTAGAAGGAGTGGCAGGTTAAGTGTCACACATCTGAAACAAAGCACATTCACCAACATGTGCCAATTCAAGCAGCCAGTGCTCACGCTGTATGATAATGAAAATACATGTCTTGCACTTGACTTCAATACTGGGTTGCATATTTATTTGTCATTTGATTGCACTGTAGCAGGAAGCCAGCACTGGATAATGAACACTTGAAGAACCAAATATGAAAGTGTGGGACAAGCTGGTTTGGACACAGTTATTTAGCATATGTGATTTTGCTTCTTAAAGATATGGTGCAGCTGAGGCACTATTTGGAAGGCATCTAAAGTTAAAGTAAAGCTCATCTGTCTTTCTCGCTGCAGTGCTGGTATTGCTGATAATTTCTCATTGGCATTTTCACCCTCTTAATTTTGCCATTTTGCCAATCATGGAGCTACATGCTACATTTCAGGGCAAACTTATGAAGCAGACAGCAATTGACAATTATTCAGGAAATCCTTAGGGTGAGAAATTGTTCTGTAAGACTGTCCTTGATCAACCCAGACATTGAAGCACTACTTCAAGATATCAATGGCATGTTTGATCATTGTGGTTGAAACATGAGCTTTGTTGCACTTGTTCTGGTTGATTTATGTGTTTCATAAGCCTTGGCTGCCATTCATCCATCTTTATTCCCCTTCACATAAAGGCAGTATAGATAAAGGCTTTGTAAGAGTTACATGATAGCCAACATGTAGCAATTTAAGAAAGGGTTCCTAAAACAGGCGTTATGCCCCTGATTTACATAATGTCAGTGCCCTAACACCTGGTTCTATGTAACTACAAGAGCACTTGAAGTTGGGGTCAGAAATATTTCAGACGCCCATGGGCATGAAAGACAGCACCATGAAATTCATTTCTAGGTCATAGAGAAACTATGATGCAACAAATATTCCTCCCGTTTTCTTATGGAATAAGTAAGTCTTACTGTAGTTATTATCGGGACTTGGTGAGGCCACAACAGGATTACTGTACATTTTATTTTCCTTACCTAAGGAAAGATATACTTACTGTAATAATTGTAGCTTTAAGGAATGTAGTGACTGTAGCTTTAAGACTTATTGTGTTGTATAGTATCACATGACAGTGTGAACAAATCAGCTCTAAGCGCAGGGAACCATAGAGTGGGAGTTCTCCTTCTAGTTGTAGAGCTTCATGGAAGCATGTAACTGCTGCTTCAGCCTGTAAACAAAGTTCTATGTTTCTAATAAGAAACCAGTCTGGAAAATCATGTCCATTACAAACTGGCGAAGAGGATAAATCGGGTCCGGCATTGCCCCTGGCCCAGCTACTGTGAGTTTCTTGTTTAAACAGAAGAAAAGGAAGATGTACTCTCATCTGAGATGTACTCAGATATGCCACATTTTGGCAGGATTGACCCCTTCGAACCGTCCACAGAGGATTGGTCTCGATATGTAGAAAGTCTCAGGTTCTATTTCCGGGCAAACAAAATAATGGGAGCGGAAAACAGGAGAGCAATTCTCCTAAGCAATTTGCGGGAGTAAAACCTATAATTTAACCCGAAGTTTGACGGCCCCGAACGCCCCCGATTCAAAGACCTTCGGTGAATTGATAGACCTCGTTACGGGACACTTTCAACCCAGACAATCAGTCACCATGCAGAGGTTCACGTTTAATTCAAGGATTAGAGCCCCAGGGGAGACCATTGCTTACATACGTGGCGAAATTGAAACAACTGACTGAACACAGCGATTTCAGAGCAACCCTAAGTGATATGCTCAGGGATCGTTTGGTATACGGTGTGCAAGATGATGCTGTTCAATGACGATTATTAGCTGAAGTAAACCTCAATTTAAAAAAAGCACTGGAAATATTGCCCATGATGGAAAGCGCCGATGGACGCGCAGGGTGCACAAAATGGTGCCGTTTTCCAGTTGGGGCAGGGATGGGAAGCTGGAAGTGGTGCGAAAAGCCAGGACTCCACCGCGAAGTAGGAGACAGTCCCCGCTACCTGAAAATTTGAAATAAATACAGGAAACAGCTCGGCAGCAAATCTGAAAATGAATTGTTTTGATGTGGAAGCAATCATGCTCCTGAAACTTGCTGTTTTAAAGAGGTGGAGTGGTTTTTTTTCCATAAAAGAGGGCAGATACTGAAGCATTGTAAAGCAAGATCGAGACAGACTCCCAGGCAGCAAACTAAGTTAATCGAAGTACATAATATGGAAGAACCAGAAACCACCAATTTTGATATTTACTCCCTATTTAATGTAAAAATAGGGAAGACGGAACCAATCATTATTACTCTGCAGGTAAATGGAAAACCTTTAAATGATGGAGGTGGACACTGGTGCTTCAACCACTGCAGTGGGAGACATATTTAAACAAAGGTACTCAACAATTGAATTTGGAGCAAACTTCAGCCAAATTGAAAACTTGTACTGGCAAAGCTATCAAAGTGAAGGGTATTACAACTGTACCTGTTTATTATAAGCATCAAAAAGCACAACTCCCAGTGATAATGGTAGAAGACGAAGGACCAAACCTTCTAGGTCGTAATTGGTTGAGGGAAATTATCCTCCATTGGCCAGTGAGATTTCAAAAGGAAGCAGGAAGAGTTCTTGAGTTGGAAAAGGAACAAGACAAGGTATTTCAGAAAGAGCCTGGAGAGTCAAAGGACCTTAACAGGATGCAAAAGGCATGTGTAGCCATTCAGCAATCTGAAGAAATGAAGACTGAAACAGCAGCATGGAAGAACAGCAGAAGAGACTCAAGGAGATTCTGCTGAATTACAGAATTCAAGATGAAGCAAGTGAGCTTTGCAAAGAAAAGGAAAACTGATTGAAATCCTTCAAATACTGCAAGGATCCTTCAGGTCAAAGTTTGTACCTCTGAAAAATTACAAAGAGAAGCAGAAAGAATTTAACAGTCACTCTGAACAAACTGAAGAACCAGTTGGCAGAGAAGACACAACAATATTCAAGGTTCCAGAAGGAAGCCAACAGATACAAGAAGGAGACAGAAGAGCTGAAGAATCAGTTGAGTGACACAAAAGAGGCCTTAGAAGGAAAAGTCGTGGAATTTTCCAAAATGCAAGTGGGTAATGAAGCCATGGGTAGCTCAACCCCTGAATGGAACTAAGTTGAGATTTCGCCTGAGAGAAGCCTGGCCAACTGTGAAGTCAAAATGAAGGATAAGACTAAACTCTGTGGTAGACAGAAGAAGACAAAATGGAAGATGGTTCAGAAAAGACAATGAACAACCACCCGCTACAGGTTCAGCACCCTCAGAGTTACATATGAAGCAACACCTTCTAACGAGATTAAGCCAATTTAGAGGGGAAGGTGAAGAAAACTCAAGGGAATCAAAGAGCGGCTGACAATTTACATAGTCGTGAGTGAGAATTTACTATAGGTGAAGCAGTATATGTACAAAACTTCGGTGTTGGATCGAGTTGGTTACCTAGTGTAATAGTTTCTGTGACCAAACCCTTGTTGTACCACATAGAAATGGAGGACCAGATCACCCACAAACACATGGATCATTTGAAAAGGAAGATAGCCCAACAAAATGATATTCCACCTGTAACCAATGTAGAACCTGTGGTCCCTATTGAAATTGTTCAACCAAGGATACACATATCATATGTCTCTGTCGGAGTAGATAATACTGTGTCTAAAGAGGTACATGATGTTGCTGTGGTTCCAGATAATGTGGATTCTGTAAGAGATTCGGAAGTTGTGGACCAACAATGTTCCACCCGGATCAGGAAACCATCTGAGAGATTGAATTTATACTTCCATGCCCGTGTATATATTTGTAATGTCATGAAGGTAGATGTTCTTGTAAATACAAACTGTACAAAAATTTTAAAGGGGGAGGAATGTAGTAATTGCAGCATTAAGGAATGTAGTGACTGTGGCTTTAAGACTTATTGTGTTGTATCGTATCACGTGACAGTATGACCGAATCAGCTCTAAGCACGGGAAACCTTAGAGTGAGAGAGTTCTTCTTCTAGTTGTGGAGCTTGATGGAAGCATGTAACTGCTGCTGTAAATAAAGTTCAGCTTTTCCTCTGAGAAGCCTGTCTGGAAAATCAAGTCCCTAACACTTACATTGGAGGGAGTGCAGCGAATGTTCACCAGATTGATTCCTCACATAAGGGGATTGAGCAGAGGTTGAATATACTTGGCACACATTCCTAGAGTTTAGAAGAATGTGAGGTAATCCCATCGAAACGTATAAAATTCTCAAGTGACTTGGCGGGGTAGATGTTGGCAGGATATTTCCCCTGGCTGGAGAGTATAGAACTAGGGACATAGTTGCAGAACAATGTGTCAGCTATTTTACACTGAGATGACAAGAAATTTCTTCACTCAAAGGGTTGTGAATCTTTGGAATTCTCTACCACTGACAAAGCATAAGAATATAAGGAATAGATGCATGAATAGACCAGATAGCCCCTCAAGCCTGTGCCACCATTTTATAAGATCATGGTTGTTCTGATCTTGGCTTCATCTCCACTTCCCTGCCTGTTCACCATAACCATTGATTACCCAATAGTTCAAAAATCCATCCACCTCGACCTTTAATATATTCAATGACAGCCTCCACAGCTATTTGGAGTAGAACATTCCAAAGATTGCTGATCCTCTGAGAGAAGAGATTCTTCCTCATCTCCATCTTAAATGAGTGACCCCTTATTCTGAAACTATGCCCCTTACTTCTGGATTCCCCCACAAGTGGGAACATCCTTTCAGCATCTACTCTGTCAAGCCTCCTCAGAACCTTATACGTTTTAATAAAATTGCCTCATTTTTCTAAACTCCAATACGTTGAGGCCCACCTTTTTCAAATGTTCCCCATAAGACAATGCCTTCATCCCAGCATCAAGTTAGTGAATTTTCTCTAAACTGCCTCCAATTTAGGTATACCCTCCTTAAATAAGGAGATGAAAACAGTCTCTTTAATCTCCTGTACCGTTGTGGCAAGACATACATGCTTTTATACCCCATCCCCATTGCAATGAAGGCCTACGTTCCATTTGACTTCCTAATTAGCTGCTGTACATGCATGCTAACTTTTGTGTTTCTTGTACAATCGCTCTGTACTGCAGCATTCTGTTGTCTCTCCCCATTTAAATATTTGACTTTTCTATTCTTACAAAGTCTATTCTTACAACCTTACATTCTCTCATATTATCCTCCAACTGCAAAATGTTTGCCCAGTCACTTAATCCATCTATATCCCTTTGCAGGTGCTTTGTGTCCACCTCACAACTTGCTTTCCCACCTTGTTTTGTACTGTCAGCATGTTTGCTTATAATATACTTGGCCCCTTCTTCCAAATTATTAATATAGATTGTAAAAAGTTGAGGCTCCAGCACTGATCCCTGTGGAATACCCGACTGGTTACTAAGATGGAAATGACCTGTTGATCCCAACTCTCTGTTTTCCGTTCGTTAGTCAATCCTCTAATCATGCTTATATATTACCCTCAAAACTGTGGGCTCTTATCTTGTGCAGTAACCTGTTATGCCTTTCAGAAATCAAAATAGACTACATTGCTGGGTCCCCTTTATCCACCCTGTTCCTTACATCCTCAAAGAACCCTAATAAATTTGTCAAACATGTTTTCCCTTTCATAAAAGCAGCTGCTTGATTGTATTATGATTTTCTAAATGCCCTGCTGCTGTTTCCTTAATAATGGATTCCAGTATTTTCCCAATGATAGAAATTAATTGGCCTATACATTTCCGCTTTCTGTCACCCTCCTTTCTTGAATAGAGGTGCTACATTTGCCGTTTTCCAGTACGCTGGGGTCTTTTCAGAATCTAGCGAACTTTGGAAGATTACAACCAATGCATCCACTATCTCTGCAGTCACTTCTTTTAAGACCCTCGGATGCAGTCCAATCAGGTCCAGGGGACTTGTCAGCCTTTAGTCCAGCTTTTGCTGGTTTCTAAATCTTCTATCGTACCTCTAAGATTCATAACATTGTATGCCTTTTCTTTCAATTCGTTACCACCCTTAACTTCCTTAGTTAGCCACATATGGTTCAACCTTCTTCTAGAGTTTCTTTCTCAATTTGTTGAGAATTATGAAATATCTCCTTAAATTTCTGACCCTGCTTATCTACCATCATACCCTTTAATTTATTTACCCAGTCCAGTTTAGACAACTCTATCTTTGTACCTTTGTACTTGTCTTTATTTAAATTTAACACACTAGCCCCAGACCAAAATTTCTCACCCTCAAACTGAATGTGAAATTCTATAATGTGAAAAAAAAGGTAACATTGGCAAGTCATATTAAATTATTGTGGCACGGTTTATTGAACAAATCAATTGTATAAAGACACCTTTAACCACAATCAAAGCATTTTAAGACTATTAAATTCATTGGGCGAGATTTTCTGCACCCACTCGCCACCAGGACCTTCCAGTCCCGTCGCAAGTCAATGCACTTCTGGCTGGGGCGCCGTCTCGCCCGCAGTGGGTCCCACCAGTGACAGGACCAGAAAATCCCGGCCATTGTCTTTGGCATCTGATGCAAAGAGCTCATTGACCTTATTCTCAGTCACTTTGGCTGTGGCATCATCGTAAGGATCCCACTCTGGATCAGATGTGGGCCTTTCGCTTTCAGAATTATTCCTCCACAACGAATCATCTCTCTCTCCATCCATTGAATTGGAAATTCTGCAATTTTTTGAACAATATGATGACCCTTGTGCACCGATGGCATCCCATGATTTGGTAATGAAGCCGCACAGAACATCAAGCGGGGCAGCATGCATATTTCCACTTTTTGTGAAGGTCTTTTCTCTATCAACCGTTCACCTATTCCATTCAGCGTGAACATGATCCTTGAATGGCTTGTTGAGGCAGACATCCAAATGTTGAACTATGGATGTTAGCACCCCCCTGGTATAACTGCAACATGGATGTTATTTCTTCACAGGTACCTCTTGGTCTCATTGGTTGCATGGAATCTGAATACGCCTCACACTAATAAGCTGCATTCTTTACATAGGCCACCGGGATGCTATTCCACACAATACCGATCCATAACTTCACTCCATCCTCATCCATCTAGCTGTTGTCATGGATGTGCACAAAAACTCCTGCGGGGAACTTGATATTCAGCATGGTTTAGCATTTGAAAATTACAATAGGCTTTAATTTAGTTCCATTGGCTAGTCAGGCTAGCACTGCTGTGAATCTTGTCTTCCTGCCCTGTCATTTTGGCTAGAACTGTTTTCAAAACTTTCCACTCCACAGTATGGCTGCTGGCATATCGAAATCCATGGGCATTTCATCCATGTTGCCAATGTGACTTAATGTGTACTCGTGCTTTGTCTGATGATTATTCATTGGAAACTGGTCATTTTGGCAGCAAAATCTTTTACTGTTCTCTGAGTAATATTGGTCTTCTGCGGCAATACTGTTTCATTCCATAAAGCAGCTACAGCAAATAGCTGTTGGTGTGAAATTGTTGCTGGACTCAGCGTTTGATTTGGCCCACTTAACTATGTCTATACACGTTGCATTTCTGGTGACAATGTAACCGTTCTGACAATTTTCAAGAACCCATTCCGATACATGCTTCTCAAGATCAGGTCAATGTCTGGTCCCTGTTCTCAGGGCTCGTTTGGACTTTGGCAACTTCTGCAGAGCGGATTCCTTCTCCATTCTCGCACCGGTTTTTCACTAACACCGAATTCTCTCATACAGTACAGTTATTTGATGAGTTAGCAAACGTTATGACTGTTAGCTTGAAAACAGCTTCAAACTTCATTCGTTCTGCTGGAGAACTCATTTCTGTTTGTCACTCACGATGCCATGTGTGGTCTTCTCTCCGTGGGCGTGCCTTAAACTCCCGCACATTTTCTTTGCAACACAGCCTGCATCGCCTGCTTGAGCCCACGCGTGGACTTACAGAATAAGGAAGTCGAACATGCATTTATTGAGGCCAACTACTATTGCGAGTTTGGCACTTTGGAGCTGAAAAGCGGGAGGTCAATTTATATGACGAGTATATTCAAAAGCATGATTTTTGGCACCAAAGGGGTCATCTTATATGCCAGCTCGGCCTAATACATGCTGATCTACAGTATGTAGGTAGGGCATTGTGAGTTACTCACCAATTCTAGTCTGGGTGCAGCTCTTTGAAGCCACCTATGGGCAGAAGGTGGAATCACAAAGTTTGGCTCAGCCTTGCACTGAGCATGATTTTAAATCTCTTTGCTACGACTAGAAGCAGAGCAATCCATCTTTCTAACGTTAATTTCTTAACACTAACTTGTAACCTCTGTCATTTTGAAAAGATTTTTTAACAGCACAATTGTGGATGAGTGCTGGGGACCCAGATTAAAATCCTGCCCTTGACATCGGAATTCAGCTGTTCCCATCTTGCGGGTTCTTGCCTAGATTTCTAGACTAAATGCCTCATTCCAGTTGTGCCTTCCATTAGCTACTGTAAGAAGATAGACTGTCAGGATGATTTATCCCATCATTCTGTAAAATGTTGCTCCCGTTGGTGATGTAGAGGAGAGAGTAGAGCTATCTTGGCTGAAAGACAATGGACTGAAATTTCCCAGCCCATTGGAGACAGACTGGGAGGTGGGAGGGCTGGCAATATGCTGGGGGAAGGTATCAGGGCGGGAGCTGGACATCTTCCTGCTGCTATGTCATATTGCCAGCAGCGGGAACCTCGGTGGCTCAGCCACTCACCTGGCAGCCAATTGAGCCATTTATAATCGCCCAGTTAAGGGGTATTTCCCACCTGAGCAGGCATTTTTCCCATGTTGGTAGGGCCCGCCTCCCCTTGTGAGTGGGTTCCCAGGGTGGGGATGGCCTTCTTTGATGGGGACTTCAGGGTCCACCAGGAGCAATGGCCGCCCCAGTACCCAGGGCGCCACTGCCATTCAAACACTGCCTTCCCTGATTGCCAGAGCCTGCCAGCCTGACCTCAGTATCTCCAAAAAAGCTCACCTGTCTTCGAGGGCACCTTCTTTATAATGCAGCCTCAGCAATGGCCACCACAAGCCATGACGATACAGGCCCTGTGATTGGGCTGCCAGTCCTGGGGAGCAGGCCGCTGCCCTTATTTGGATGGAAGCCCCACCACAGCTGGTTAATAGGTCATCACCGGCCACCCAGGGTGGGCTCCCGCTTTTATTCCCGGTGGAGGGGCTTGATCATCTTTGGCAAAATTCAGCTCAGAGATGGGACCACAGCAGAAATAGAAAAACAAAGAGACATATACGAAAATAGGAACTATATAGACACATAGGGCAGAATGTTTACATCGCAAGCGGGTGTGCACCCGACCCGCTCAAGAGTAAAATGATGCGCGTTGACGTCGGGCAAGCGCCTGACATCATCATGTAGTCGCGCGATATTTCAGACGGAAGGCGCGCTGGAGTCAGCAGCGTGCCCGCCGACAATTAAAAGGCCTATTAAGGCTATTAACAAGGACATTGAAACAAATTTTTCACTGCCTGCCCATCCTTACAGTTGACGGGCAGGCAAAAAGGCCAAGCGGCCTTTGCATTTTTTTTTTGGAAACCTCGTCCACAGGCAGGATGAGGTTTCCAACATCAACTACAAATAAAATAAAATTTTTAAAACTTCATTTATAACATGTCCCTGCTTATATCACAGAGTCACATGAGGAGGCATGTTTGCTCATGTCTTTCAAATCTTTATTTCTAATTTTCAAAGCTGTTCATCTTCCTGAGGCAGCTCTGTGCCTCAGGGAGATTTTCAAGCGTGCAATCACGCACACGGGAAGTACGCACTCGCCGTCCTCCTCTGCCCGCACAGGCAGCGCTGAGCTGAGCGCTGCCGCTCGCGTTTCACACTGGGCGGGCCTTAATTGCGGGCACTGGTCGGCTTCCCGACCACCCTCACCCGCCCAACAAGGGCAAAATTCTGCCCATGTAAATCTATCCTATGGGCAGAAGTTTTAGATCGGGCGTGCAGGTACGCCCCTGGCCCGATCGGACACAAAATTGCGCGAGATGATGTCAAGTGAACGTCCCAACGTCATCCCACGCTCGCACGATATTTTGGTGGGTGGGCGCACGCAAAAGCCGGAAGCGCGCCGGCCAACAATTAAGAAGCCTATAAAGTTGTAATTGCCTCCGATTTTTCGTGGTCCCTCCAACCTTACGGTTGACGGATGGGCAAATCAGCCAGGTGGACTTTGCATTTTTCATGAAACCTCATCCCAGGGCGGGATGAGGTTTCCATTGTTAAATTTAAAAAATGAAAATCTGTGGACTGCATTTTTATCAGGTATATGTTCAGGTGACTGTTTGTGATGCTTGGACGTTTTGTTCATGATCTTACAAACTTTTTTTAACTGTTTTCAAGTCATCAGCTCCCTGAGGCGGCTCCCTACCTTCAGGGAGCTTTCACTCAACATTCGGCCGTGACCGCGTTAAAGTCAGCGCCCGCCTTCCTCCCGCCCCCACCCCAGCAGCGCTGAGCATTTCAGCGCACGCTTCACGCTAGCTGGCCGTTAATTGGCCAGCCAGTGTGAAATCGCGGTCGGCCAGTCAGTGGTCCTTCCCCGGCCAATCCCGGACCCACCAACTACACCCATCCACCAATGATAAAAATTCTGCCCTAGGTTTCTGTGCACACTCTTGTATTCTCCATTTTCATCACTTTACCTATTTACACTATATCTCGTTTGTTTTTAGATTTGTAATCCTTTCATGATCCTTTTGCACAGCAGTTAACTAAGCTCTTACTTCTTACACAAGAGTTGAAGCTGGAAACCTGCAATAAAAACAGAAAATGCTGCAAGTACTCAGCAGGTTTAATGAAAGGTCATCGGCCTGAAATGTTAATTCTGTTTCTCTCTCCACAGGCTGCCTGTACCTGCTGAACACTTCTCGCATCTTTTGTTCTTATTGCTTTTTTTTGCCCTTTGAGAGGAATAGTCGGCAGACAAATATCTTCCTGCAGGAAGGTTTTGGGATAGTGATGGAGAAGGAGGAGCACCCAACTTATATAACTGTTATATCCCTGTGTCTGTTGTTGCAGATCCTCCAGTTTGTAGGACATAAGAGAAGATCTTACAACCATGAGGAATCTAGGGAGTAAAACTGAACTTCAGCAGGAGGTAGCAGATTGGTCACCTATTATATATTATCATCTCCCCCAAATGATCACAAGATGAGAAGCAAGTGCACAGAGCTAAATGACTATAACCGTCTGCGGAAACGTAATTATTTTCCCCGCTTTAATGATTTTGGACTTGAAATGCACTGAAAATCCAATAGCACTTGTGCAGAGACGAGAGAAGCACAGAATAATTTAAACAGTTCAGATTCAGCTACATAATTATTGTGAATTAATGATTTTACAAACCGATGTTAGCAAGCTGAGAGATTGAACATTGGGAACAGTGGTTTGAAGCTATTTGTGCTTATATGAAGAGATTGTTTCCAAATGAACCATTACTCAGTTACTAGACTGAGAACCTATTACTGCTTTAGAGAGTACAAGGTAATCATTGGCATTGATGAACTCAAGTCACCTCAGCATTTGTGTTGCTGGGCATGTGATGAATTCATTGTTGAGCTGTGAGTCATATTTATCATATAGTACCATATCAAGCAGAACGACAGAAAGCCTAAGATTAATTGTACTCTTTGTATTCTGAAAATAGCATTTTTAAGAATGGAGATTTTACCCTTAAAGATTGTTGTCAAGGCAATGCTTTGGCCTTTAAAAAGAGCATTTTTCAAAGTCTTCTTGTTACTTCTGACAGTGGTGGCAGTATCTATTTGAGCATATGAGCCTAGAAATTTGACTGTGCCTGTTCCCTGGGCACTCAGCGGAGCTCCAATGCCAGGAAGCGGGCAGGATGTTCACATTCACCACCAGCCATATTGTTAGGAAGCAATAAATGTATGTGCTGTGCCCATGACTGAAACAGGTGGTCCGCCCTCTGCAGGTGCAAATAAAGGGCCTAATGCCTGTGAGGCCCCTTTCGCAAGATTGGTTAGGCCGCAGCTAATGATTAGGTTTTTAAAATAAAATGATCTTAATACAGAGCTGGAAGAAGCTGCAGCTGTTTCTGGCCCCGCCACTTTCTGATCACTGCCATTCTCCCCCTTCCTTCCTTCCTCCCTCCTCTCCCACACATCCCACACTCTGACTGCCACTGCTCTTTCTTCTCCAATAGCTGTCACTCCCTTTGACTATCACTGCCCGCACCACACCCCCCACACCACCACCCCCCCACCCCGCCGCGCACCCTCAATTAGTACATCTCCTTTCCCTCCAGTCACCTTATTTTCTGGCAATGTTGCATCCCCTGCTCCTCCTCTTATTTTCCCTGATCACCCCACTTCCCCACGAGGTCATCCCATTCCTCACTCACCTGAGGGCTGCTGCTGGTGTCCAGGAAGCGCAGATCATCAAGCCCATTAGGTCAGCAAGCTACCTGTTACTCTCTACAGGACACCAGCTCAATGGAAATCAGGCTATGGGCTCATTATCAGGGCATCTCAAGCCTCACAACCAGGAGCACCACCCACCACCACCACCCCTGCCACCCCCACCCCACCCCGCTAAGCTCTCCCCGCTCCGAGGGGGCGGAATCTTCTACTCTGAAGCCTAAGTTAAGTGGCAGGCGCAGAAGTGTGAGTGATTCCCGCTGGGGGACAGATGGCTAAAAACTTGGGATCTTGCGCTGCTCAACTCATTACTTATGCATCTGGGCAGAGCATGAGAAATCTAGCGGCAGGGCTGGGCAGGAAGTCGTCCTCCCTGGCATTACTTCATGGGATCGAAGGTCTGGGCATCATTTTTGTAGGGCACCTGGACAGCCTCCCTCCCTACGCTCCCCGCCTTAGCCCCTCCTCCCAGGTCCAGTGTCCTGCATCCTGTCCACCCTAAACCCCGACCCCCCCATTCTCCCAACACCACCCACCCAGCTTCCAGCATTTGCCTAGCTTGTGCTACCAGTATCCGATATGAGTGAAGTTATGAGCGGTCCCCAGGAAGGCAAAATCAGTATCTACTGACCTCAAAGTCGTGCAAGAGGTGAAGCTCACCAGGTGCACGCCACTTATCTACTGTCGTAAAGGTGATCATTCTAATTTCCTGCTGAGGGAACGTAATTTGGCAGGGGAACTTAATTCTGTGAGGTGGCCTTTTAATGAGCATGCATGACATGCTAATGAATGCAAAAGGGCTTCCTGACTTTGCTCACCAGGAAGCTCGGCACTCCTTCAGCCCGCCTTAAAGTCCCGAGAACAGAATTCCAACAGTTCATCCCAATGATTTTTGGCCTCCCACAAAATTAAGTTCCCTCACCTGCCACATGTCCCACTGTTGGTGGAACTGGAAGATTCTGCCCCAAATTTCTAGGCCATGTTGTATCTAAAAGGACAAAATGAAAACTCCTCCTTGAGTTTATTTCTTAAAGTGTTGATAGTTAACCTAATGTTGTGCTCCAATGCTCCCTTTTTCATTTGGATACCTATCAGAGCATGAGGTTGAAGAATTGACTCTTTTATCTCAGCTAACTGGCTTAACAACATCTTGCATCTATAGCCGGAATTTTCCAACCCCCCTGTGGCGGGTTCCCCTGTGTCGGGTACCCCGTGGCAGTGCCAGCAAACCATTGAAATCCCCATTCACATCAGCGGGACCAGAAGATCCTGCTGGCATGAGGGGCTGGAACATTCTGACCTATATGTGATTTTGTTTTAATGAACACACAATATTCTAGTAACCACCTATCAGTTATCAAATGGTGATCTTTTTGTACTTTTGCCACAGTTATAAATTATTTTGTGTGATCATGGTTTTAAAACTGCATACGGTATAGGAACAGAAGTAGGCCATTCGGCCCCTCGAGTCTGCTCTGCCATTCAATAAGATTATGGCAAATCTGTTTGTGCTTCAAGTTCCACATTCCCATCTACGCCTGATAACCTTTGATTCCCTTGCCTAAAAAGAATCTATCTACCTCCACTTTAAAATTTTTCAGTGGCCCTGCTTACATCGCCTTCTGAGGCAGAGAGTTCCAAAGTCGCACAACCCTCTGAGAGAAAAGAAATTCTCCTCAACTCTGTCCTAAAAGGGTGATTCCTAATTTTAAAACAGTGTCCCCTAGTTCTGGACTCACCCACAAGAGGAAACATCCTTTCCATGTCCACCTTGTCAATACCTTTCAGGATCTTATATACTTCAATCAAGTCACCCCTCACTCTTCTAAACTCCAGTGGAAACCAGCCCAGTCTGTCCAACCTTTCCTCGTATGACAACCCGCGCATTCCAGGTATCAACCTAGTAAACATCCTCTGAACCACCTCCAATACATTTACATCCTCCCTTAAATAAGGGGACCAAAACTGCACACAGCATTTGAGATGTGGTCTCACCAATGCCCTGTATAATTGAAGCATAGCATCCTTACTTTTATATTCAATTCCTCTCATAATAAAGGATAGCATTCCATTAGCCTTCTTAATTACTGCTGTGCCTGCAACCTAACTTTTTGTGACTCATGCACTAGAACACCTAGATCCCCCTGCACCTTGAAATTCTGCAGTCCTTCTCTGTTTAATTAATTCTCTGCTTTTTTATTCTTCCTGCCAGAGTGAATAACCTCACATTTTCCCACATTATATTCAACCTATCTATATCCATCTGCAACCTTCAATGTCCTCTTCACAACTTACTTTCCTACCTATCTTTGTGTCATCTGCAAATTTAGCTACCATGCCTTCGCTCCTCTCGTCTAAGTCATTGACATAAATTGTGGCCCCAGCACGGACCCCTGCGGGACTCCACTTGTCACATCTAGCCAATCAGAAAAAGACCCATTTATGGGTAATTAAGAAGATGAAAGCTTCCTGCATCTTGGCTCAGTTCATAGCACCCTCGCCTTTGAATCAGAGGGTTGTGGGTTCATGTCCCACTCCTGGAAACCAAGAACTGTGATTGTACTCGAAAGAGTTGCAATCTGTGACTGTTGATAACTCGAAAAGAGTTTCCTTTCCCTTTTCTCCCACTCCCTGATTGAACTGACATTGGTAATCTCCAAATGTTAGTAGAGACAAAAAACTACCATCAAGGAAACAAAGTTTAAATAGATTGGTACGAGTAAAATAATCTTGTGACAGATGTCGTCACATTTAATGAAACCTGACTCCCCACATACTCAGAAGTTGCACATTTCAAAGTGCTCGAGAGCAATTTTATTAGTGGGTTATTAATTAAGGAGGAAAAGAGTCATTCACAGTTTTTCATTAAAGAGGCATTTACCCCATATGTCAGTATTTTGGATTCCCTAAGGTAACAATGACCTTTTAGTTTCTTTCCTTCACTTTATCTACTCCTTTGAAATTTATAGAATTCAAGATTGTTGAGGGAAGGCATGAACTCTCAGTGCTTCTTCTAAAAGCTGACCCTGTGATCACTAGGTTCAACAATTGAGGCAGAATGCAAGCTGGTTCTCCACAAAGTGCATTCCTTCTCTTGCCTCTGTCACCACTTTCTGCCTGTGATCACAAATACCATGTTTCACTCAGTGCAGTACTGTTTAGTATGCACCTGTACCTTAACTGTACAATGATGGATGTATCTGAACTCATGCTTAAAAGGAAGAGAGGGAGTGATGTTGTGTACTTTCGAGTGTTAGCACAGCCAGGTGTAAAAGAGCCTACTTTCCTTTCTATGTCTTCACTTGAAGGAGCAACATGGTAAGAAAGGTTTTGTGTGTGCTTCATTGACAGCGAATGAGAGAATAAAATGAGAAGGAAGAGTAGCCTAAGTTGGTGCAAAGAGCCATGAACCATAGAACACTACAGCACAGAAAACAGGCCATTTGGCCCTTCTAGTCTGTGCCGAAATATTATTCCGCTTGTCCCATTGACCTGCACCTAGTCCATAACCCTCCAGACCTCTCCCATCCATGTATCTATCTAATTTATTCTTAAAACTTAAGAGTAAGCCCACATTTACCACTTCAGATGGTAGCTCATTCCACACTCTCACCACTCTCTGAGTGAAGAGGTTCCCCCTAATGTTCCCCCTAAACCTTTCCCCTTTCACCCTAAAGCCATGTCCTCTCGTGTTTATTTCTCCTAATCTAAGTGGAAAGAGCCTACTCACATTTACTCTGTCTATACCCCTCACAATTTTGTAAACTTCTATCAAATCTCCCCTCATTCTTCTACGCTCCAAGGAATAAAGTCCTAACCTGTTTAATCTTTCCCTGTAACTCAACTCCTTAAGACCCGGCAACATCCTAATAGAATAAGTTGGGGACTGTGCTATTTCCTCACCTCCTGCGCCCTCTATTGCCTAATGTTCCAGAATCTCAATAGCTTCTTTTCCATAGAAAGAAATCTCAAGTTAAGGAATCCTCCTCCTGTAAATGACTCACTGTTTTTGTGGGGTGTTCCTCCTGCAAAATGCCCCAAACGTCAAGATGCAGCACAGTAAATAGCCAAGTATTGGCTTACAGTCCATTGTGGGTGTGATGTACAAACAACAGACATTCATATTAAATTGAAGGAGTTCTTTGGACCACATAGATGCATTGATGTGAATGAAAGAATACTTCCAGGTGAAAACTTTCGAAATGTAGCCAATGTAGTGGCGCAAACAATTTGCATCAAATCCCACAGAAAGCAATCAAATAAGTGATCAGATATTTGTTTTGGTGAGCTAAGGGACAAAGATTGGTCTGGACACTTGGGGTCATGCGGGTCTGCCCCACCAGCTGGACAGTCGGCAAGAACCCCACGCCACCTCTTCTCGAAAAGGCCCGCTGCACTAAGTGCCAAATTGGGCAACAGTAGGTGTTCCCCAGGAAGTCCTCACTCAGAGCTGTTGGCCAATCAGAGGCTGGCAGCTTCTCATTACTCGGTAGTGCCACCAAAGAACTGCTGGCAATATACCTACCTGAGGCACAGGATTGCTGAGGGACCAGGCCACAGATAAGTGATGGTGAGAGGGGGGATTGTGGGGTTGGGGGAGGTGGGTGTCAGCAGCAAGGGCAGGGGGTGCTTCTCAGCACTTCCTACAACCCCCTCCCCAACCATCCGTGATGCTGGGTCCATCAATACCACCCCCTGGAAGCCCACAAGCAACCTGCCAGGGTTTGTTGTTTGAGCTTCCTGGGTGGCGAATACCCCACCCGCCACTGTGTGGAAAACAGCAATGGCAAGATAATACCCACTGAAGCGCCTCAATTGGTATCAGGGTAGGAAGGCCGTCCGTGAGCATTCCTACCCCACACTTAATCAGGGAAGAGGTGGGAAGGTGGTGCAGTCCCCACCTGCCACTCTCCTGCCTGATTACATGCCCACGCACCCCACCCCCCCCAAACTCGCCACCAGTGCAGGGTATTAAATTTCACCCTTTGAGAATGCCTCTGCTTTTCTTCAAATATTAATATGAATATTAACATCCATCTAAGACAGTTAGTTTGGGGGAGGTTTGCAGTGATGTCATGGTTTAATGTATCATCCAGAAGACAACACCTACAACACAACAGCAATCTCTCAGTGCTACACTGAAGTGCCAACCTAGATTTTTTTTTTTCCTTTATTCTTTCATGGGATGTGGGCCTCACAGTCTAAGCCAGCACTTGTTGCCCATCCCTGCTGGATCATTTCAGAGTCAACCACATTGCTGAGGGTCTGGAGTGACAAATAGGCCAGACCAGGTAAGGATCCCTAAAGGGGCATTAGTGAACTAGGTGGGTTTTTACAACATTCGGTGATAGTTTCATGGCCTGAGACTAGCTTTATATTCCAGATTTATTAACTGAATTCAAATTCCACCAGCTGCTGTGGTGGGAGTTGAACCCACATTCCCAGAGCATTAGCCTGGGTCTCTGGATTACTAGTCCAGCGACATTACCACTATGCCACCGTTTCTACAGTGGGGCTTGAACTCTCAACCTTTGAATTCAGAAACAAGAATGAGCCAAAGCTGATGCCTCAATGAAGTGATCACAAACTGCTACCTGGGCATGGGGTGGGGCAGAATAAGTGTCTCTCTTACCTCTCTGCATTAGAATTTCCTGTGCGCTTCAGAAGGAGCAGAAACTAATCTGGCTTCTTGGTTCTGCCCTGTTTATCAACAAAACCTTCCACTTCCCCCACCCACTCTCCCAATCGCCTCCAAGCTGGCATTACTGTGGAAGAGGTGTGCATTCGTAATATCTAGGTTATAATTTTCCCCCCAGAAGCTTGCTGCTAGTAAATTTCAAAAGCCACAATGCCTGCCCTTTAAGCTGTCGCAGAACTTTAAATCTTGTCACAGAATCTGAATTCCCAAAGGGCAAGCTTCAAATTACAGATGTTTTCTTTGCATGAAACTCACTCACGTTGTGAAGCTTAACTTGATCATGAAAATTGGTGCAAGATTAGTACAGTATGGGTCATGCATGATTTGGGCCATCTATTTTAAGCCGGTGTGCACCTGATCAGAGAAGTTAAGCTTTTCTGTGACCATAAAGCAGTGGCCCAGCCAATATTGGTTAATTTGCCTCAACATTTTAGCTTCCTAGAAGAAAATTTTACTGGGGGGGTGGGGAATTGGGGGGTACCTCTCTCAGTGTTTGAGCAACCAACCCTCCATTATTGCTGCTCTGGGGGTGGAGAAATCAGGCATTTAGTTTTAAATACTTGTTCAGAGATCTGTTTTGGACCTCCTTGAAACAAATCAGTTCCACAGCCTTGTGGCACTCAATTGGCTCTGCTTCCAATGCAAGTATAGGAGTAAGGAGGCCAAAACTGCACATAGCACTTTAGGTGTGTTCTTATGAATGTCCAGAACAGTTGTAACAAAACTTCCCTACTTTTATATTCCATTCCCCCTTGCAATAAATATCAACAGTCCACTTTCTTTCTTAATTACTTGTTTTACATGCATGCTAAATTTTCCTGATTCATGTACAAGGACTTCCAGCTCCCTCTGTACTGCAACATTCTGTAGTCTTGCTCCATTTAAATAACATTCTGCTTTTCTATTCTTCCTGCCAAAGTGGACAACCTCACATTTTTCCACATTATACTCCATCTTCCAATTTTTTGCCCACTCATTTAACTATTCTATATCCCATTGCAAACTCTTTGTATCCTCCTCACAACTTACTTTCCTACCTATCTTTGTGTCATCAGCAAATTTAGATGCAATATGGTCTGTTCATTCATCCAAGTCATTGATATAGATTGCAAATAGTTGAGGCCCTATGTCAACTCTGAAGAAGTTCCTGGCTTTAATGTTAACGGATGGTCTTGTTCTACTTTAAAGATCGGCCACATCCTGGGTACGACAAGGCAAGGTCTGCTGGCCAAACATCATCTATGTTGTATTTGGTTCTTATTTTCACAGCGCTTTGAAAATGAGGTTTTACAATTCCATTGATTGTACCTTTTAGAATGTCAGTTGTTTCAAGGGGCTTGCTTAGCAATATTTGCATTCATTTTATTTGGTTCATAACCACTCCTCAGCATCCTTCAAACTATCCTGACTTTCCAAAATGGACACCCGTAGATCTGGGAAGAGAAGAACTGTTCTCAAAGGAATAAAATAGTTGCCATTTCAGATAACCTTTCTCCATATGTGAATACCTTGTTTAAAATCGATAACTTCTCTTAGTACAGTATAATCAATTTAAATTCCTTAATTAATTCCAGAAAAATGGATATGTTAATTATATCCATCCAAAGCAATTGGAAATGCTTTATGATAGGATTTTTCTGCTTGTCTGTTCTATATGTGGTCAGTATAGAATCCTATGCCCTATATAAAAGTAAAATTGGCACCATCTCATGCTGAGATACATGAAGCCACATAACATAATTCTTAACAAGAAGCAGAATTCCTGGGACTATGTTATAATATTGCACTTAAATTTCATTTAAATTATCTTTTTGTAAAGTAAGATAAAAATATTTCTCTGAACATTATTGTTATAAGTGAATTTTTTTTCATCCTTTTTACAGTATCAAAAGTAATACTGGTGGCTTCAAAATATAATGCAAGAGCATATAAAAGATTCAATACATTTGTAAATCAAATCTTTTTTGGAGAAAGATGTATTTTAATTTCATCTTTTTCTGTATTATGTTCTTCGCACATGCAGTGTAAAACATATCGCATTGAGTTTAATAGAAAATGAATATGTTGAGGATCATCGTAACACAAACACTTTAAATTTCAGAATTTACTTTGGTTACTATACATGAGATTCATGCTAATGTGCGATCTTTCTTTCTAGGGAATGCAATAAGGCCAATAGCTTTACGCGCCGTATCTTCTATTGGGAAGGCTATACCAGGATTTCCAGTTCTAGCTGCTGGAGGGATCGATTCAGCTGAAGCAGGACTACAATTTCTGAATTGTGGTGCATCCGTATTGCAGGTAAATTTTATTTAACCATTGGAGTCATTCAATGCTCTTGCAGTATGATTGCCACTGCACTTCCGAGAAGTATATGAGCTGCACTGTCATGCTTTTGAATCTTGGTATTAAGTCATTGGAGCAGTCGCTGTAAACACAGCAAATGTAAGAGATAACTCTATTCATTTATCAGTTTTGAGGTACTGCGAGCAGAACAGCATCAAGAGAGGCTGCCTGTGGCTGTTGTTAATAAACAGCTTGCACTCTACAATTGCAGCAAACACCAGCAATATTATTTTTCTGTTATGGATTTTCTTTGGTTTTTAATCTTTCTATGCTGAATCAATTTGTGTAACAAGGCTAATTCTGCCCCAGGTACACTCGGGTTTGTGAAGGTAAAGAGGGAAGATAAGATTAACCGATCTGGGGGACAGTGATTGGTTTTGGAATGATGATCTCGAAGGCCGAGGCAAGGGAATGATTGAACAGTTCAGTCATGGGCAGGGGTGGCACGGCAGGTGGAGTGCCAAGCTTACCTTCACGTTCTTCCACAAAGAATGATCAACACGTAGAGTGGACTTATGGATAAAATATAACAACGACTTATATTTATATGGCACCTTTAACATAATGAAATGTCCCAAGGTGCTTCACAGGAGCATTATAGCACGAAGTATGAGGCTGAGCCACAGAATAGGTCAGATAATCAAAAGCTCGGTCAAAGAGGGAGGTTTTAAGGAGCATCTTAAAGGAGGAAAGTGAGGTAGAGTGGTGGAGCGCCATAGGGAGTCAGTAGCTAGGGAATGGAGTTTGGAGTGGGGAAGAAAAACAATGGTTTCAGTCTTCCTCTGTTTAAGTGGAGGAAATTTTTGCTCATCAAGTACTGGATGTCGGATAAATAGGCTGATAATAAATAGTCAAAGAATGATTTAAGAATTGGCAAAAAAAAGAGATCACATGAGCATTGTTTTTTTTTATACGGCATGTTGTTGTGGTCTGGAATGCATGGGCTGAAAGAATGTTGGAAGCAGATTCAATAGTAACTTTCAAAATGGAATTGGATAAATACTTGAATGGAAAAAAAATGACAGGGCTGTGAGGAAAGAGCAGTCAGTGGAGTGACATCAGTTGAATAGCTCTACCAAAGAGCTATCACAGTCAAGATGGGCTGAATAGCCCCTTCACTGCTGTATCATTTTATAATTCTAACCAATTGAATGCTTTGATGGGGAAGAGGCTTTCAGAGTAATTCTGGATAGATGAATGAATGTGGTTTTAATGGCCTTCCATATCCATGAGCAGAATTTTCCGGTCGGTGTGCGGGGCCAGGCCCGACACGCCGACGCATAAAATGACGCGCGATGAAATCGGACGCACGCACGAACGATATTTTGTTCCGCGGGCGTGTGCTGGAGTCGGCTGCGCGTCTGCCGAAATGTAAATGGCCTATTAAGGCCATTAAGAAATCAATTGAGCCACTTGAGAACGCTGCCCGTCAGGTTTCCTGAAGCTTTTATTAAATAAATTAATTCATTTTCATAAATATAAAAGCATGTCCCCATTCATGTGACAGTCACATGAGGGGACATGTTTAAATACATTTTTAAATCAATTCTTTAATTATTTTAATATCCATTCAATCTCCATGAGGCAGCTCCGTGTCTCAGGGAGATTGCTGCGCTCTTTCGTGCACATGTGCGAAAGAGCACTGGCCCCGACTCTCCCTCCTCCCCCCGCGCACACAGGTAGCGCTGAGCACTACCAGCCGCGTATTACACAGGGCGGGCCTTAATTGGCCAACCTGCGTAAAATGGCGGCACGAAGCCGATCGTGGGCGGCGATCAGTTCCGCTTCCACCCCCACCCGCTCCCACCCAGTCCTCCCGCCATAGGAA
Organism: Cetorhinus maximus; assembly: GCF_964194155.1. Taxonomy (NCBI): domain Eukaryota; kingdom Metazoa; phylum Chordata; class Chondrichthyes; order Lamniformes; family Cetorhinidae; genus Cetorhinus; species Cetorhinus maximus. The sequence goes on along the minus strand of NC_135895.1, from coordinate 22,518,675 downwards.
AGATCCTGGCCCATGTGTTATTGTCTGGTAATAATGAACAATAAATTTATGAAGTTGAATTTCAAAAGATTATTTTTCCTGGTTTTGGAACAACTCTGTAACTTTATATTTTGGACTTCTCTATTCCAAGGTTGCTTAAAATGCCTGTCAAAACATTCGCAGGATGCAAATTATTCGAAAACTTTGACAAGACATATCATGTTGAATGAACGTTTGTGAGTCCCAATCCTGAGGACGGGAGGAAATGGGGGATGGGAGCCCACACGTGCCATGTCAGGACTCAGAGGGCCAGTTTTGAGGTGACGGCCAACCAAGCGGACGTCTCCAGGAGCCCAGGCCAGTTAAGGGCGGTGGGTGGGCTCCCGAGGCTGGCAGTTGCATAGTCAAAGGTGGGTGAAAGAGAGGGCACCAAACAATGGAGATGCCTCTTTAGAGCTCGACCGCTTTTAAAAATGTTGATTATAGGAAAAGATTCCAGGCCAGGATTTGGAGGGGGACAGCCTGTGGCTGCAGCTTTGGCCATTTTGCTCCCTGCCCTCCAACCCCCCAACGCCGCTGTGAGGCCATCTCCATGCATCAGCCAGGCTTCGGCCACCTCAGGGAGCCCACCGGCTGACTGGAAAACTACAGTCAACTTTACTTAGGCCTGAATAGGCCCTTCAATTGCCTTATTAAGATACCCCTAACCAGGCTTTCCAAAAATGGCCCCACAGATCACTATGCCATCCAGTGGTGAGAAACTGCTGCCCAGTCAACCTCCACAGCAGTTTGAAAGTTCAGCCTATAATTATCGGGTAGAAGTACACTGTGGTAGGATTATTCTTACAATTACAATACCTTCCAACATAAGGTCAGAAGTGGGGATGTTCGCTAATGACTGCACAATGTTCAGCACCATTCATGACTCCTCAGATGCTTAAGCAGTCTGTGCCCATATGCAGCAAGACCTGGACAATATCCAGGCTTGGGCTAACAAATGGCAAGTAACATTCGCGCCACACAAATGCCAGACAATGACCATCTCCAACAAGAAAGAATGTAACCATCGCCCCTTGATGTTCAATGGTATTACCATCGCTGAATCCCCCACTATTAACATCCTGGGGGTGACCATTGACCAGGAACTGAACTGGACTAGCCATATAAATACTGTGGCTACAAGAACAGGTCAGAGGCTAGGGCTGGAATTTTACGGCCCTGTCGCGGTGGGGACGGGGCCGTAAAATGCGGTGATTCTAAACTCCATTGACTTCAGCATGAATGTAAAATCCCACTGCCGTTAAATTTCACCCTAGGAATCCTGCGGCGAGTAACTTATCTCCTGACTCCCCAAAGCCTGTCCACCATCTACAAGGTACAAGTCAAGAGTGTGATGGAGTACTCCCCACTTGCCTGGATGAGTGCAGCTCCCACAACACTCAAGAAGCTTGACACCATCCAGGACAAAGCAGCCTGCATGATTGGCACCCCTTCCACAAATATTCACTCCCTCCACCACCGCACAGTGGCAGAAGTGTGTACCATCTAGAAAATGCACTGCAGGAACACCTAGCCTCCTTAGGCAGCACATTCCAAATACACAACCACTACCATCTAGAAGGACAAGGGCAGCAGATGCATGGGAACACCACCGCCTGGAAGTTCTTCTCCAAGCCACTCACCATCCTGACTTGGAAATATATCGCCATTCCTTCACTGGTGCTGGGCCAAAATCCTGGAACTCCCTCCCTAACTGCACTGTGGGTGTACCTACACCACATGGACTGCAGCGATTCAAGAAGGCAGCTCATCACCACCTTCTCAAGGGCAACTAGGGATGGGCAATAAATGCTGGCCTAGCCAGTGATGCCCACCTCCCACAAATGAATTTTTAAAAATGACAGAAGGATTATATTGTACAAAACACTGGTTTAGCCTCAACTGGAATATTGCAACCAGTTCTGGGGCCCACACTTTGGGAAGGATATGAAGGCTTTAGAGAGTGTGCAAAAACGATTCAGAAAATACTTCCAAGGATGAAGAACTTCAGTTACAAGGTTTGATTGGAGAAGATGGGGCTGTTCTCCTTGGAGAAGAGAAAGTTGAGAGGAGACTTGATAGAGGTATTCAAATTTAGGATGGGGCTAGACAGAGCAGATAGGGAGAAGCTGTTCCCATTGGTGGAAGGATCAAGAACCAGATAGCGCAGATTTAAGGTGACTGGTAAAAGAAGCAATGGCGAGGTGAGGAAAAGCTTTTTTATGCAGTGAGTGGTTAGGATCTGGAATGCAGTGCCTTAGTGTGGTGGGAGCTGGCATTCAAAAAGGAACTGGACCATTATCTGAAAAGGAAAAATCTATACGGCTACAGGAAAAAGGCGGGGGAGTGGCACTGGGTGAATTGCTCTTGCAGAGAGCCAGCACGGGCGAAACGGGATGAATGGCCTCCTTCGGTGCTGTAACCATTCAATGATGTTATTTTATGCATTTTTGGATTTTATTTAACTTGTTTTACCGGGACATGGTTGACAATTTCGAAGCCTGGAATATTGCCAATGGCCCAAAGGTAGAATTCAGTGAAAAGATTAATTGGCAATTACTGCTGCTCAACATTTTTTCTCGCTGTCTCTCTCAAAATACAGTTGATAGCGCTACTTGTTAGGAACTTTTGCAGGTTGGTACTTTGGATGCTTTGAGGGGGAGGAGCGGACATGGCAGAAGTGCATGGTTATAACTGAATTCTTACTCAAGGTGATAAACTGCAAATGGTCTGTTATTGAGGCAGCAGAAAATAACAAAACCACTCTCTAGAAGGGAAATTCAAGGATAAACTTGTCCTACAATAAATTTTGGGGGTGTGCCATGTTGTACATTGAACTTCCCATTATTTTTGAATGGGTCAGTGAAAGGCTTGTAAAAATTAAGAATCATATTATTTTAGCTTTCTTCATACCGTAGTTCTCAGGAGCTAATTTCGTTTTGGACATGGAGGATATTTTATAAAGTGGTCAAGCCTACTTTTAAACATGCACAACAATATAGAAGGGATGGTCAATATTAGGGTTTGGATTTTTTAATATATATTTCCCTTGGCTGAAACATGCTTGAATTCATTACATGTGTGCCTTTTTTTTTAACTAATGTCTTGATCAGATTCCTACAAAACAGCTACTATCTCAGGTGGTATTCTTGTGCACCTTTACTGATTCTGAATAGTTTTCCTCTTCCTGCTTCAGGTACCGTGCCCTAACAGGGCATTGGCGACCATGGACGTCCATTGGATTGGTTCATAATTATGTTTGGCAAAGTGCTGCAGTGGTTTGCCATTGCCTTCTGCATATGGCTGACCAGGAAACTCTCCCACTCTTACCACCTGCCATCAGGCGTATTAGAAGGATTTACAGCTGATAATCAACCCTGTGAGCTGCATTATGAATGCACCTTCCATGGCTATCAAGTCTCAGGGTAGGACTTAAACCCAGAGCTTCTAGCCCAGAGGTAGGGACGCTACCGCTGCACCACAAGATGTTCACGCTCAGAATAATTTTACCCTTGGTTAACTCAATAATGTTTGAATTTAACTGGCAGCACTATTAATAGGTAAGATAGAGAGCAAGAGAGAAACAGAAATGAAGAGAGAGAGAGAGAGAAAGTAATACAGAAAGAGAAGAACAAAGACATAAAGCTGGATTTAATGGTCGTGGCGATGGGCCCATCCATAGGCTGCACATCCATTCCTTGGCGCCGCAAGGCGGTTAAACGCCAATCAGACACTTACCTGGTCAGCGTCAGGTTTACCAGGTTCTACAGGGCAGGGCCACCGGGAGTGGTGGCCGTTGCCAGTACTGCAGTAGACCCCAGGATGAAGAACAGCCATGGAGCCCTGGAACTCCAGTAAGTGGGCTGGGTTGGTTGGGCCCAGTCAGGCAGACCCTGGATTGAGGGGGAGTTGGTGGAGGGGAGGTGGTGGGGGAGCAGGGGGGGAGGTTGGTGGTGGAGCAGGATCTGCTAAAGCGCAAGGGGCACAGGGTTTCTTCCTGCAGGCGTGACGATTGTGCACAGGCTGCCCAAGCAGGAGGGACTCATTCCCCCAGGCCGCTGGCAGGTGTAACAGGGTATAAATGGTGGCTTGCCCATGTGGCATAACCCCCACCCATCACCGGTATTCTACCAGGCAGCAATTTGTCTAGAGGCAGGAAGGCTGTCCTTGACCGTTCCCACCCTGGAATCAATTGGAGGGAGTCAGGAAGACAATGGGCTGTCCACCCTTAGCTATCCTGCCCCGTAATACGGCCCCTCCCCTGCCTCCAGCCCACTCCTGGGGAATTAAATTCCACCCGTAGAGAAAGTTAGAATGATAAACAAAGCCATTTAGCTGAATTTTCTAGGCCCTGAAGTGGCAAGCATGAGGGAAGGGAAAATAGGTGGAAGCCATGTGAGGATGTCTCCCCAACGCATCCCTGCTGGTGAGAAAATTTCCCAGGGCGGGCTGAGAAGCAGAATGACTGCCCACTCCAGTGAGGCAGACAGTCAATTCAGATGTTTGAGGTTGCAATCCCAATCAGTGGCAACTTTATGAGCTTTCTGACATTTTCCAACAGGCAGACTAACCCCCAACATGTGAAATGGCCACCAACTCAATGCTGGATGTTCTTCAGAGTTTGAAGCCCCATATCTCAATGCAGAGCTGCAGGCATGAAGCACTGCACCCACAGGCAGAAAAGACTGCACCCATGGCCCAAACAATTCATCAGGAGGGCCCACCGTTAGGGGCCTAATGGCTTTGCCTGCTCAATTTTATTTTAGATGCACCCCTCCGAGGGTGTCTCCATGTTGAGGTGCCCTCGCGGTTGCTGACCTGCCTCAGCAGCGTCCACATCAACCAGTGGCTCTGCCAAGACTCTAGAGCTGCCGGCAATGGAGAGAAGTGAGATTCCTCTATGATTGTCGCAAGATTAGCGAGTTCCTTTCCACTTGTACAGGTAAGCAATGGAAGCATCCTTGTATTCTTGCGGAATCGTTCCTTGCTATCATATAGACTGAGGGAGTTCCGTAAGCTTCTTGACCAGGCATTGACCTCCAGCCTTATAGACCTCAGCTGGGATAGCATCAGCTCCTGGAACTTTGCTGTTGGACAGGAGTTTGATTGCGTTCGTGGTTTCTTACAACGTGAGAGGATCATCAAGAGAGCAGCTGATGATTGCTGTTGATTGTTTCTTCATTAATGGATGAAGGCCAATTGAGGATGTGGTTAAATTGCTCTTCCCACCTTTCTAGAATTTGGGCTTTTTCTGTGAGCAGTGTTGACCCATCGGCACTGAGGATTGGTGATGAACCAGTAGACTGGTGTCCATAAACATATTTCAGAGCATTATAGAACCTCTTTCAGTCTTTGGGGTCTGCATATGACTAAAGTTAGTCTGCTGTCTGATTCAGCCAACTGTCTTGTAGTGGACAGTCCTGTGGATGTTCCAGCCTGCATCTTGCTTGGATAATGATGATTTGTCATTGAGGTAAACCTGGGGAGGTGAAGTTTCTCCTTCAGTAGTTTTGGGATTACCTCACTGTGTTTACCAAACTCATCTTGATGCTTACAAGAGGTAAGGCCAAGGGGCTAAGAACACTGGAGTACACTATATCCCTGGAAGTTACCCAGTCATCCTCAATGCATTTTCACTGTATGCAGGCAACCCTCGAGTTTCTCTGAGAGAGATTCCTTCATGACTGGCTGTTTGACCCTTGAGACCTTGCAACACTTTTGGACCTTCAGGCCCTGGAGGCGTCCAGGGAGATAGATAATGTTTGGCTTTGAAATGGTAAGATGGTGGTTAGTTCAGCAGTCAGCACCGTACATGGCTTTCATTACAGCAAATCATGCCTGCCCCCCCCTGCCTGGTGATGTCATGGTCGATTAGATGCCAATGCATAGAATGGGGGTGCATTCAAGACATCTTAACTATGTAGGAAGCTGTGTTGATGATGAAGAGCTCCATGCTCAGCATGCAGTTGCAGGAAGAGGAGACCATTGCTGTTACAGCTGCCAACCCCGTTTTTCCCGATGACCCCCTCCCATACCCATACCCATACCCCCTGCACCAACTCTTGCATTGAAGTCACAAAGAATGATTAGCTTGTCTGACTTTGGCATAATAGCAATCAGGGAGTGGCGGTTATCATAGGATTTATCCTTGACCCCTTCAGGGCTGGTCAGGGTTGGCCATGGTAAGGGCATACAGACTGATGAGAGTTTCTTGGCTGTTGCAATGCAGGGGAAGTTTCAGCACCATCAGATGTCATTACCAGCCCTTTGCTGTGTGGGTACAGAGTTGTCCCAGAGTTTCTTGGCATCTTGTTTGATTGTCAAGCCTGCCTTTCAGCATCTCAAGCCCTCATCTTCCCTGGAAGGTTCCCCTGAGTATTGCAGCACAGTACTCCTTCATTTTCAAGGCACTGCTCCTCTGCATCCCATCAAATGGGGATAGTGTATTCTGCTGGTGGAACCTCCTTTGAAGAGGAAGAGAGGGGCAGGTGGGAGAGGAGGCCAAGTGGGAGCGGGCAGCACCCCAGGGACAGACCTTTAAGAGGAGAGGCGTGGGCTCGCTTGGTGCAGGGCCAGCAGGGAGGTCAAGGCGGGAGGGCACACCGAAGACGCCACGATCCAGCATCCAGAGTATTCAGGCAGTGCTCCAACTACCTCCAGATGTCCGAGGTCCAGTGCCGCAGGAGACTCCGCCTCTCCAGGGGCACAGTGACAGCAATATGTCACATGATAGGTCCAGAAATCGCCTCCAATCGCGTGGGTGGACACCCTCAGCAGAGAAAGTGCTGCTGCTCCGGGGTGTTTTATCCCACCCGTGAATGAGGGAATGATTAAGACGTGAATTCTGACCGTCCGTTTTGCCCGTGCGATGAGCTAAAAATCGCATGGGCAACATAAAATCATACTCAATAGGCTTTTAAATGGCCTTAATTGGCCCTTTAATTGTTGGAGGGCACTGCTCCAACTCCCGCATGTGCCCACCGACCTCAATATTGCACACGTGCGCAATGATGTCAGGGCGCACGCCCGACGTCTTTTCGCGCTTTGAAGGTCACAGCGGCCCTCAACTTCTCTGCCTCCGGTTCTTTCCAGGGCTCAGTGGGGGATCTGTGCGGCATTTCTCAATCAGCTGCACACAGTTGTGTCAAGCTCGTGACTGATGCTATCTTTAGACACGTCCACACGTTCGTCCACTTCCGGACAGACGAGGTGACCCAGACGGAGAGAGCACGAGGTTTCGCTGTGATGACTGGGTTCCCCCGTGTCCAGGGTGTAATAGATGCACTCACGTGGCCATCAAGGCGCCAGCAGGTGAGCCTGGAGCTTTTGTAAACACAAAGGGCTTCCACTCAATGAATGTTCAGATCATCTGTGACCACAGGGCACAGATTCTCCAAGTTTGTACCCAGTACCCTGGGAGCTCACACAATGCTTACACCTTGCGGCACTCCCAGGTACCAAGGCTGTTTGTGGCTCCTACACGAGCGGATGGATGGCTCCTGGGTGACAAGGGCTACCCCTAGATGAGGGGCCGATGACCCCACTCCGTCACCCAGAAACATACCGGGGAGAGATACAACAGGAGTCATGCCTCCACAAGGGCGGTGGTGGATAGGACCACCGAGCTCTTGAAGATGAGCTTCAGATGTCTGGACTGGTCAGGGGGAGCATTGCAGTATCCTCCAGAGCGTGTCTCCCTCATAGTCATCACATGCTGCGTCCTGCACAACCTGGCTCTGGTAAGGGGGACCCACTGGAGGCTGAGGAAAGTGAGGCAGTTCCACAGGTCACAGAGATGACTCAAGTGATGGCTCAGAGGAAGAGCTGGGGCGATTCAGGGTGAGGGCCTCAAGACAGAGCACAGGAACCTTCATGGAGGCAGGGACACCAGGGGTGCTTAGATCCAGGCATCCAAAGCATCAATGCCTCAATGCTCCTTTGCTAACAATCAATAAATGAAATCAATAAATGAGAACCCAACCCAGTACGCGAGCACCACACAACTTTTACAAGCCTGTGCTGCATCTGGCATCTACTCATATCATCCAGCCAACTCAGCCCACTTAAGTCAAATAAATGTTGATGTCACTTCACATGAACAAACAAAGACCAGACAAAGTGTCCATCCCTAATACAAGCATCAAAATAATTAACGCAAATAATGTCATTCATGACACGCCCCTGTTGTGCTCAAGGTGCCTTCAACTTATGCCTGCGCCTGAGGGCCACTGTCTGGGTGCCCCCCGTCGCTGACAGTGGTGTTGGAGGCAGCCTGCTGACTCTGCTGTCCTGGTGACCCTGATGACCTTGGCGGTTATCCTCTGGCCTGAGCAGGCTCTGCCTGGGAGGGTGCATCCAGCCCGATGGCTGGGCACTCCTCAGTTGTCACGGCATCATCAGATGCAGCGGCCACTGGCAGAGGGGCGGAAGAGCTGATGCCCTCATCCAGAGCGCCCTGAGAGAAGCCCATAGAGACAACAGTCAGCTTGTCTGCCAGGGTGAGGTGCATTTGCACCTCCTTGCTCACCATTGATGGCCTGAGTATGCTTCACCTTTTTTATTTAATATGGTGCTGGGTATGCCAGTGTGTAATGCTGGACGTGGGTGGCTCTAAACTTTATTGCACAGGCACTGAGTGGACTTTGGGGTCAAAGGAAAGGGTCATTTCAGACATCCGGGATGGAGGCAGCAGCCCTGGCATGAGGTGGTAGCACTTATTTTGCAGCCTGGCTGAAGGAGCGTTGGATGATGGCATCCCTGGTGCCCCTGCCTCCCTGGAGGTTACAGAGGTCTGCCTCTACGTCCTGAGCATTCTCACCATGCTCTTCTTTAGACTCACTACTGGATTCATCATCTATGGCCTGTGGAGCTGCATCAAGATCTTCTTCCTCCAGTGGGCCCCTTCTTGCCAGTGCCAGATTGTGGAGAGCATTGCATGCTACAACAATCAGTGACACCCACTCTGGGGGGTATTGTAGTGCTCCCCCTGAACAGCCCAGGCATCAGAAGCGAATCCTCAGAAGACCTATGGTTCTCTCTATCACTGCCCTTGTGGAGGCATGATTCCTGTTATACCACTGCTCTGCCTCTATTCTTGGGCGGCAGAGAGGCGTCATGAGGCACCTTTTCAAGGGATAACACTTGTCACCCAGCAGCCATCCATCCAGTTGGGCTGGAGCACTGAAGAGCCCTGGCACCTGGGAGTGTCTGAGGATGTACGCATCATGGGATTTGCCAGGGTACCTCGCACAGACTTGCAGAATCTGCATCCTGTGATCACACACATCTGCACGTTCATCGAGTGGAAGCCGTTCCTGTTGACAAAGGCACCCGGCTAAACTACTGGCACCTTGATGGCCACATGTGTGCAGTCAATTGCACCCTGGACGCGGGGGAACCCAGCCCCTGGCTCGCTCTGTCTGAATGGCCTCTTCCATACGGAAATGAATAAATGTCATTACCCAGAGCTTCTGTCACCAGCTTGACGCAACCGTGGACAGCTGATTGGGAGACTCCACACAGATCCCCCACTGACCCCTGGAAAGAGCCGGAGGCATAGAAGTTGAGGGCCACTGTGACCTTCAGAGCCACTGGAATGAGATGTCCACCCACACAATTGGAGGTGATCTCAGCCCAATAATCTGACAAATGGAGGTTTCTGTCTCCCTTGAGAGGCGGAGCCTCCTTTGGCATTGCACCTCAGAAACATTGAGGTAGCTGCATCACCGCCTGTAAACCCTGGCAGCAGGATAGTGGTGTCTTCTGTGGTCCCTTCCACCTTGGACTACCTGCTGGCCCTGCGCCCCTTGTGCCTGCGCCTCTCCTCCCACAGGTCACTCCCCTGGAAGCCGCGCTGGGACACCTGGCCTCCTCTCCCTTCTGCCCCTCTCTTCCTACCAGGGTTACGGAAGGCTGTCTGACACCTGGAAGGATCCACACAGTTTGAATCCTTCAGGGTCCTTGGAGACACCAAAGAGACCTGAAATGAAGCCTGGGAATGCTAAGAATGAAACTCCGAACAGAGTTGAAGCTGCCAAGTACTAATAATTCACCAGCAGCAAACTATATGTCAAACTCCTCACTACTCACACTGGCAATGCTGCCGACCCGTTATATCCCGCCCGTGGGTGAGTTTTTGCGAATTGTCAGCTGGCCTCCTTCCCATTTTGCTCATGCAACAAGTGCAAAATCGCATGGGCAACTTGAATCGGCATCAGTTGCCTTCTTAATGGCCTTAACTGGCCTCTTAATTAATGGCAGGCAGAGCTCTGACTCCCACTTACGTCTGCCGACCGAAATATCACATGAGTGTGCAATGACGCCGGGACACTCACCCAACGTCACCACGCGCTATTTTATGCCCGAGCGGGTTGGGCGCACGCCCGCCCACTCAGCAAAAAAATTCTGCCCAATGAGTTTTACAGTTACTCTTCGGCAAGAATTTTACGTCCCACGGGTGTAAAATCGCTGAGGTGATTTCAGGCGAGCGTCCCGACGTCATCACGCACTCATGCGATTTTTCCCTCAGTGTACACCCGCAAAAGTCGGTAGAACGCCCGCTGACAATTAAGCAGGCAAATAAGGTCATTAACGGCCCAATTGTCAGCGATTTTTTTTGTGGCCCATCCAACCTTACGGTTGGTGGACGGGCCAATTGGCCAGGCGGCCTTTACAGCTTTGATGAAACTTCACCCAAGGACGGGTGAAACATCCATTAGGACCTAAAATAAGAAATATCTGGGGATTGCTTTTTCGCGAGGTCTGCTTTCAGGTGTTTGATTGTGTTGCAGGGACATTTTTTGCAGCGTTTTTGGGTTTTCGTTTATCCTGTGGAGGCAGCTGTCTGCCTTCAGGCAGCTCAGTGGAATTGGTCACCAGCCTCCGCGGTGACGTCAGTGCCCGCCCTCTTCCCGCCCTCTTCCCGCCCCCACCAACGGCGATGAGCGTTTCTCAGGGCGCATTGCACGCTGGCTGGACGTTAATTGGCCAGCTAGCGTGAAATCGCGGTCAGGAGCTGATCACGGTCGGGGGATGGTTTCCCACCCCCTCCCGGGCCCGCCGACTGCGCTCGCCCGACATACGCAAAATTCAGACCTTAGCTTATTACTTTGTTCTGCTCATTGACATCATTGCGCTTTTAATATTACACGAAAACCATCTCATCTCTTTTTCAAAGTAAAAGATTAAAAGTTTAAAAATGTATTAAAAAAGTAAAACAATGCAATTAAATTGTCAAGCAATTGAAGGTGTAGAATAGGTTTAAAACGTTATGGTGGCCCTCTGACTCAAAAGATATTTATGACAGTTCTATCACTGGCAGTGATAGTTACTGAGGCGCGAGTTTGGAGCAGGGATGGGATGGGAGATAATGGCTATAAAACTCAGAAATACAGATTTCCCTAAATGTTGAAGCATTTTCACTGCAGGGTGCATTTTAATTTGTTTCTTCAGACTTCCTTCCCCACTGCTAGCCTGAGCAACAGGCTTGGCTGCCTGTCGGGCGGGAAATCCTGTGGCACAAGGTCGCAGTCGCGAAGCAGATGGTGGTGGTGGGTGTTAATTGTACAGCAATTGTATTTAATTGTATGCAGGTGGTGGGCATTAACTGGGCATTCACTTGGGCCCCTATAAATAGGAACAGACTGCAACCGTGGCTGCTGGTTGAGGAGGTGCATGTTTGTAATGTGTATTTCTGTAAACAAATGCTTAGAAAAGTGCGTAAAGGTTGGTTCCAGCTCTTGTCCTTCACCATGTGGCTTTCTGTAATATAACAGTGGGGGAGGGACATGAATAATCAGGGTGTGGCGGGGTGGGTGCGCTTGGTGGTGAAGAGACTATGCAGCAGAATGCTGAGATTACAGGGGTGGAGTGATCATGGGGAAGGAAATGGCAATTGTTGATGGATGGGGAATGGTTTACAGGGAAGGTTGTCGAGCTGGAGGGAAAACACTCCTGCTCCTCCTGGCCCACAAGCAGTGCTGTACAGGCACTGATGGATGCAGGCAGGAAAATGGAATTGAGACCACAACCAGATCAAACCATCATCTTATTGAATGGCAGAGCAGACTCGAAGGGCCTACTCCTGCTCCTAAGTCCTATGTTCCAGCCCTTCTCAGTTCCTTTCATTTGCCACATTTCTCAAGGCTAAGGAATCCTGGCTGACGGTAGTTATAATTAGAAGTCAGATGAAAATAGAGGCATATAGCCTCCTTAAAAGTGTAATGATCTCAGTAGAGAGACCATTAACGCTTTTTAAAATACAGTAAATCCTTGTTTGATGTTACCCCTTTTAACATTGTTTTGTTTTACCATTGGTAAGTTAATGGGGCCTGTAATCTCGTTGAGCATCGCAAGATTAATTTTAACATTGTTTCCCGCGTGATCCGATTGGCATCATTTTGGAGCGGCCTATCCCCGCTCCCTGAGTTGTGGCCTCCTGCCCCGCCCACCACTCCCCGACCTCCGAGTCGTGGCCTCGTTCCCTCCCTGACCCACCCTGATACTGAACCTCCCACTCTCTGGCTCACCCTCTCCCACTTCCCTCTCCTGGAACTGCATTCCCATTGACGATCCAGATCCAGTCCAAAGCCGAAAATCCAATGCTGTGGAAGTGCAAGTCCCGGTGGTGCGCAAGTGCCAAGCTGGGGCTGCTGCAATGCATGCTTTTTTTTTCAAATGCTCCTGCCTCGCTGCTCTTCACGGGAGCCCTTGCTCACAGTGAAGGTTCAGGAGAGGGAAGCGGTGAGAGGATGAGTCAATGAGGCAGGGAGGCCATAACTCAGAGGTCAGGGAGAGGAGAGGACGCAACTCAGAGGGTTAGGGAGGGGGAGAATCTACAGAGACCAGCAGGATCAGGGAATAGGAGATTTAGGAAGCAGGATCAGTGGTGAGCAGGAGGTACTGTCAGTAGAAAGTTACATGTTCCTTTTCTATTTTTAAACTGTTTTATAAGTTATTTCATTTACCGATGTAGGAATTTAGCAATGTAAAATATTTCAACTTAGAGGGCATAATGTTTTAATATTTGCTTTTTTTCTGATAAGGAAAGCCCTCCAGAGCCTAACTACAATTTAAACATTGATTCCTATGAGAATCGGTGTTTCATTTAAAGCCATTTCACTTAAAGTCGTGATTTTCAGGAACACAACTTTAAGTGAGGGCTTACTGTAGAAGAAATATGAATTCCCAGTTATTTACTAAAGGAATGAATCCACAAGATTCTATGGCTTATAGCAGAAGAAATTTTACAATATGAGAGTCAACAAAACAAAGAACAAATACTGCCATTTTTATTGACTGAAGCAACTCCTGCCTTCTCCCTAAAGCCGGAATATTTTCTATTCCTCCAATTTCCGTGTGTTTACAAATGGAGATCTATTGCTCCCTAACTGCCAATGTGATATGTCATACCCAACCGCCAGAACCACCGCTCCCATTATTTTAGAAATCTTCTGGTCCTCTAAGTGTGACCTGATGGCTATTGGGGTGCTTGTTTGAAATCCGTCCATTATTATTACCTCCCTCACATTCTCAAAACTCTCTCCTAACTTCACTGCTCGAATCTAGCTGCCAAACGACATTTCTTTCTCCTTGGAAAAATCTACAAATGTTCAATTCTGTCTTTTCTTCAAAATCTGAAATTTTAATTGATATGCTTAGGGGATAAGCTCATAAGCATTAAGTACCGCTATTTTAACTGTCCCTTAATTTGAGGATTTCTTCTGAAAGACTAGAATAAACATCCATTGTTTTCCCAACGAAACACTCTGCCAAATAAGAGTCCATGTGTCCTTTGGCCAACCTACCTTTGCAGCCACTTTTTCAAATGAGATAAAATATCCCTCAACTCTGTCCCCATTGAATTTAGGGACTAGGCAAAGATGCTTTGTTAACTCAAAGCTCAGAGTGGGACCCGACCCATCATCTGAACTATTATCCTCTCTTTTGCCCCGTAACCTAAGCTTTTCTTTTGACAATTTATACTGTCTAATTTCTTCCTCTCTTTGAAATTCTCTTTCCCTAACTCTTTCCTCCCTTATCAACTTCTCTTTCTGGAGTTCAAGTTCAAGCCTTTGCATTTTTCTTTCTTTCTCAAGTGCAAGTTTTCTCATTTCTTTTTCGAGTTAGAGTTTTCTCTATCGGGTTCTACCTGGGTCAGGCTTTTTCTTCTTTCAATCCCAGATGCTGTGTTATTACCTCAATTATGTCTGCTTTTTTAGCCACTGCTTTTAACTCTGACATCAACTTTCCTGCTGATACCATTAAGCTATCCTTGATTATTTTTTTTACACATTCATGGGACATGGGCGTCGCTGGCTAGGCCAGTATTTATTGTCCATCCCTGATTGCCCTTGTTCAGAGGGAATTTGAGAGTCAACCACATTGTTGTGAGCCTGGAGTCACATGTTGGCCAGACCAGGTAAGGGTGGCAGATTTCCTTTCCTAAGGACATTAGTGAACCAGATGGGTTTTTAAGACAATTGGCAATGGTTTCATGGTCATCATCAGACTTTTAATTCCCGACTTTTATTGAATTCAAATTTCACCACCTGCTGTGGTGGGTTTTGAACCCAAGTTCCCAAAAGCATTACCCTCAGTCTCGGGAATACTAATCAGTGACAATACCACTCTGCCACTGCCTCCCTGCATTGCTGCAAATCGTTGTAAATCAATCAAAGATATCTCTTGCCTCTCCAGACAAGTCATAGCAGTCAATGAAGCCATCATAGCATAGTAAATTTCACCATGAGATCTTGTTAGCCTTAACCCTAACAAGTCCCAGCACCTGGATCCATCTGTGGATTCGAAATCCCGCAAAGAACGCCCAATTTTGTTGCGATCTTGGTAGAGACCAGTCACTTTTTTTTAAAAGTAAATGAAATTCAAAACCCTGCTTATTTATTAAATGAGTAATAGTCGTTTGGTTGTATGGAACTTGAGTATTGTTGGAAAAAAGAGACAAGCTATCGAAGCTTTTCATCTTGCACTCATCAGGACAGCTTGCAAGATAAACCAACAGTAAAGAGAACAACAATTTATACTGCATGAGAACAGAGTGCTGATTGGTTGGCATGTGGACTCTGATTAGTAGAGGCGTTGCCGTGGAGAATGCAGAACCGTTAACTGCCAAACTTTTGTTAAAATTCAAACTAGGCAGGTCGACTCTGATTGGTCAAGGCATTGCCATGGGGAATGAGCCATGAAATGGCTGTCTGCAAGCTTTTGTTTAGTTGGAAAAGGTGCAATGCATGGTCATGCCCCTTCTTTCTGCAAAGGACAGGGTCCTGTGTGTGGATATATGTGGCTCCTAGCATGCGTAAGTGAGCCTCACTGCAAGTACAACTCATAGGGCAGAATTTTCTGCTGGCTGGGGGGGCGGGGGGGGCGAAGCAGGAGCAGGCGTGGACCCGGTCACTGCCCACAATCGGGCCTATGCCGCCATTTTACGCGGGCGGGCCAGTTCAGGTCCGCTCAGCATGAATCGCAGCTCCCAAGGACAGCGAGAGTAGGTGGGCGGCGGCGGGACTGCAATGACCACTGGGTCCAATGGCGACCCGGCGGCCTGTTTTAAAAAGCTGCTGCAGCCTTTCTGAGGCTGTGAATCACGGCCAGTGGAAGGGCTCCCCAGAGCGCGGCTGGTGAGCAGCCCAGGCAGGAGGGTAGAGCAGGGGGGGCCACTGTGCCCCTCATTTTTCGGACGATTGCCTTGCTGCCCTCCTCGAGGAGGTGGCAGCTTGGCGGGTGGTCCTAGTACCTCAGGACGGGAGGAGTAGGCCCCGCACATGACCAAACATGTCTGGGAGGAGGTGGTGGAGGTGGTGAGCTCCCGCGACATGGTGCGGCGCACCTGGATCCAGTGTCACAAGCACTTCAACGACCAGTTGTGCTCAGGAAGGGTGAGAACCATAATAATATAAAAGCAAAAAACTGCAGATGCTGGAAATCTGAAACAAAAACAAAAATACCTGGAAAAACTCAGCAGGTCTGACAGCATCTGTGGAGAGGAACACAGTTAACGTTTCGAGTCCGAATGACTCTTCAACAGAACTAAGGAAAAATAGAAAATAACTGAAATATAAGCTGGTTTAAGGGGGGGGGTGGGACAGGTAGAGCTGGATAGAGGGCCAGTGATAGGTGGAAATTGCCAAAAGATGTCATAGACAAAAGGACAAAGAGGTGTTGAAGGTGGTGATATTATCTAAGGAATGTGATAATGGTGATATTAAGGGTAGAAAGCAGGACGAGCAAGGTACAGATAGCACTAGTGGGGGTGGGGTGGGAGGCAAGGGATCGAAATAGGCTAAAAGGTAGAGATAAAACAATGGGTGGAAATACATTTAAAAATAATGGAAATATGTGGGAAAAGAAAAATATATATAAATTATTGGAAAAAAGGGGATTCGGAAAGGGGGTGGGGATGGAGGAGAGAGTTCATGATCTAAAATTGTTGAACTCAATATTCAGTCCGGAAGGCTTGAAAGTGCCTAGTCGGAAGATGAGGGTGAGTACCATGTTGGCATTGGTCACTTAACCCAGCAGCTAGGCTTTCTCCCCTGGTGCCCCCCCCCAACCCCCAAGCCTGAGTGTAGTGACTGCTTTGAATCATTGATGACATGTGTCCTTCGCTCGGTGGGCCAACAGGTATTGCCCATGCCGAGGTCACCCTGAGAGGGTGGTGAAGAGATGGGTTCTTCCCCCGCAGCATGTGGTACACTGAGACGCACATTACTGTTTTGGGGGCAACCTGGAGGAGCTACACCTAGGCGCAGTGCTGGAACTCCAGGACATGTCCAAGTCAGGGTGATGACATGCTGGGAACGGAGCTACAAGGTGGCGTTGGCACCGATCGATCTGCTCTCCTCTGCCCTTCAAGTGCTTGTGCCTCCTTGCTATGGAAGGTTAGACCGTGTGGTACCTAATGTGTTGTAGGCAGCATTTGGCTAAGGGGGTGGGGGGTGGGTGCGGGGGACAGGCCTAGCATCTTTGTGTGAGTGTGCGGCAGCAATGGGGTGAGGAGGCACTGGAGCCCTGCAATGTCTCACTCTGGTTGGGGTGGGCCGTCCGTGAAGAGAGTCCAGGTACAAGTAGCACTAATCAATGCTCTTCTCTCCTTTGCAGGAGAAGAATGTACATAATGCACTGAGCCCTCTTATCCCACCCGTGGATGAGGTTTATACAAATGTGTCCTACCCGCCTGCCCATTGCGCCTGTGCGCTGACCCGAAGATTGCATGGGCGCCAAAAAATCACTGTCGATTGGTGCCTCAAGGGCCTTAAGTGGCCGGTTAATTAAAGGCGGGTGCGTGTCAGAGATCAACGCGCGCCCGCCCAATGAAATTTCACGATGGCGCGTGGTGACGTCAAGACGCTCACCCGACTTCACCGAGCGTCATTTTACGTGCGTGCATGCGGGGCCCGCTCCTACATGCCGACAGGAAAATCCTGCCCATAATCTTAAATTGGTTTTCAGTGTAATTCTTAGCACAGTCAGGATTGTTTAGCAAGTGTTGTCCAACCGTGGAATCACATCTAATATTGGACACAGTGTTTCGAGTGTTACGAGCATGGGCTGGTTGTGTACAGTCAGTACTTTGCCTGTTGGGAACAACTGAAGAGACATGCTGTTTTATATGATCCACCAGATTAACAGTCAGGCTTGCAGTGTGGCTCATTTATGTATGCTAGAAGCCATATATATTCATACACAGGGCCTTTACCTTTGCTGACAGAAGGAACATGTCCATACATTGTGCCTTTTCCAAATAAACAAAAGCTTGGGGGAACAGTCATTCCCTGGTTCATTCCCAAAAAGAATAAAACTACAAGATTCCATGGTTTATAACAGATGCTTTTACTCTATAATAGTCAACAAAACAAACACTAAATACTATCTATCTAATACTCTTAAATCCAGAATTAATGATCTAATCATGAATTACAGGCAAATTGTAGCTGAATATAAACTATAAATTGCACATTAAATGGCAGATACAACTAAGGCAGATCTTACAAATTGGTTCAGCAGTCCTCTCAGATATTAGTGATCACAGTCCTTCAAACTTAGACTTCCTCACGAGGAATTTCAGCTTCTTCTAGGAGTTATTCTAATCCTTAGACAATAGCAGCTCACAAGCACCCTGAGTTCCATGGGCACAGCCTTCACCACAAATGGCACACATCGGCAGAGCCTACTCAGCTCGATTTGGATGGTGTAGGTCTACCACTGTTATCTTTCACTAACAGAAACAACTGCAGCAACGTGTTCCCTTTGCTTATTCTCAGCTTTTCGACCTAATCCCTTCTTCTTGAGTCTTCTTCTGCTTGTTTGTTCTGCTCTGGTGGACACAACAATTGCGACTGCTGCTTGTACTGCTCTGTGTCCTTCTATATCTTTCAATAAGCTTTGATTTCCCAACCTCAGCTTGCTCCTGATTTTCTTAGAGACTGGGAAGTTCAGTTTCATTTCTGTGTTTACCTTTTCTGCTTTCCCTTTCAGTTTCACAAGAACACAAATAGAAGCAGGAATAGACCGTATGGCCCGTCATGACTGCTCCACCATTTAATATGGTCACGGCTGATCTTGGCCTTTAACTCCACTTTGCTGCATGCTCTCCCTATCCTTTGATTCCCTGAGAGACTAAAAATTTGTCTACTTCAACCTTAAATGTTTTCAACAATGGAGTATCCACAACCCTCTGGGGAAGAGAATTCCAAAGATTTACAACCTTTTGTCAAAAGAAATTTCTGCTCATCTCAGTCCTAAATAATTGGCCCCATACTCTGAGACTGTGCCCTCGTGTTTCTGATTCTCTGACAAGCGGAAATAATCTCTGTGTCCACCCTATCAAGCCCCTTCAGAATTTTGTGGACTGAATTTTCGCCCGGTCGGGGTGGAAGTTGATGGGCGGGCACATGCAGGCGCGCATCCGATCGGCGCCCCCGATTGGAGGCGCGGCGCCATTTTACGTTGGCGGGCCAATTAAGGCCCACCCAGCGTGACGTCCGCAGGGAAGCACTATGCGCTCCCTGTGCAGGCAGGGTGGGGGGGGAATGCCTAAAATTGAGAGTGCGCTCTTTTGCGCATGCGCACAAAAGAGCGCACTCATCTCCCTGAGGCTAAGTGCTGTCTCAGGGAGATTGCCACTACTTTCAAAAATATTAAAAATAGAAAAAAAAAGTCCCTTACACGTCCCCTCATGTGACAATGTCACATGAGTTGGGACATGTTCATAATTTCAAAAAAAACTTGATTAACAGTTTTAAAACCCTACATGAAACCTCATCCCGCCCGCGGATTAGGTTTCATGCATTTTCTAGTTCGCGCCGGGGCTCCTGGCCTGCCCGCCAACCTTTATGCTGGACGGGCAGGTCCATTAATTACTTTAATTGCTCTGTCAATGGCCTCAATTGACCATTGACAGGCCGGCGGGAGCGCAGCTGATTTTGCTGCGCCCCCGCCTTCCTGAAAATTTAAATGGGGCGTGGTGGCATCGGGAGTTCCGCCCCCAACGTCACCGCACGTCATTTTATGTGTCAGCGAGCGGGCCCCGTTCCCGCTCACCGACAGGAAAATCCAGCCCTGTAGGTTTCAATGAGATCACCTCTCATTCCTCTAAACTCCAGAGAATAAAGACCCAATTTACTCAGCTTCTCATCATCGGACAACATCCTTATCTTAGGGACCAACTTAGTGAACCTTCGCTGAAAAGCCTCCAATGTAAGTATATCCTTTCTTAAACGTAGAGACCAAAACTTCACACAGCACTCCAGATGTGGTCTCACAAAAACCCTAAAGAACTATCCACAGATCCCTGAAGGTAGCAGGGCAGGTAGATAAGGTGGTTAAGAAGGCATATGGGATATTTGCCTTTATTAGCCAAGGCATAAAATACAAGAGCAGGGAGGCTATGCTGGAACTGTATAAAACGCTGGTTAGGCCACAACTGGAGTACTACATGCAGTTCTGGTCACCACATTTATAGGAAGGATGTGATTGCACTGGAGAGTGGAGAGGAGATTTACCAGGATGCTGCCTGGGCTGGAGGGTCTGAGCTATGAGGAAAGATTGGATAGGCTGGGGTTGTTTTCCTTGGAACAACGAAGGTTGAGAGGGGACCTGATGGAGGTGTATAAGATTATGAGGGGCATAGATAGGGTGGATAGGAAGGCACTTCTTATATCCATTAGTAGAGGGGTCAATAACCAAGGGGCATAGATTTAAGGTAAGAGGTAGAAGGCTAAGAGGGGAGTTGAGGAAAGATTTTTTCACCCAGAGGGTGGTGGGAGTCTGGAACTCACTGACTGAAAGGGTGGTTGAGTCAGAAACTCTCATAACATTTAAGAAATATTTAGATATTCACTTGCATTGCCATAGCCTCCAGGGCTATGGGCCAAGCGCTGGAAAATGGGATTAGTGTAGTCAGATCTTTGTTCACCGGCATGGACATGATGGGCCGAATGGCCTCCTTCTGTGCTGTAAACGTCAATGAGTCTAACTGTAGCAAGAAAAAATTCAGTTCAGTTTCTGTTTTGAGGTAGGGTCTGCCTCAAAAACTTACAAATCAAATTTAAAAGTATATATTCCCTCACAATAGGTTTTGCTGACTAACCTGCTCCCTGTGAGCAGATTGGTCCCTCATCCCACCTGTTTTAAAACCAGAAGTGAGTGGGCCAGGTTCCAATTTCTAACATTTTAACTTCCCACCAACCCAAACCTACCCATTATTCACGGTTAAAATATATCCCATAATTTCTGTGGCTAAGTAACACCCTGATCCGTTGCAGGATCAGCAAGTTGCTATTTGCATTAATGTTCAAAATTTATCACTGTATAAATCCTTTGAGATTCAAGCATACAAAAGCAGCGAATGCCTTAAAAGGAGTTCCAATCAATGTGTGGCACAGTTGTCGAGCAGATGAAAGGGACTAACGTTAGAATTGCCTGAAAACTACTAAGAAATTCTCGGTTTGATTTATTTTGGTATTCAGTTACATTAGTACTAAATATGTTGTGCAGGAAATCCACCTTTGATGTTTTTGTGGCAAAGTGATTTGAAGCTTAGACAGCTGAGCTCATAACAAACTGTTTAACCAGTTTATTAGACTAAAATAAGAAGATGTTCCAATTAGCAGATCAGCTTGAAAAGAGAGAAAATCCAAAATAATGAGTTGTTAAGAAAAACTGGAACAATGTAAGAGGATTTTCACATGAATGACCAAAATGTAATTATCTTGCACTAGTTACACTCTTAATGAACAAAACAGTTGCAACTGGTGGAACCTTGCTGCCAAAAAATTTTTATGACTATGTATTAAATATAATTTGGGCAGAAAATGTTTATTACTTAGAAATTCAGTCCTAAAAATATTTATTCATCTTATGGATGAAGCAAATTTAACATTAAACCATTGTTGTGAAAATCTGGTTCACGGGCCTGAATTATTCAGTCGTCAGGCGTGCGTAATCGGTGAGCCCGGGAACAGCCGGGAAACGGACCGCTGCCCGCGATTGGCCCCTGACCGCGATTTCACGCTGGCTGGCCAATTAGCGGCCAGCCAACATGAAACGCGTGCTGTAAATCTCAGCGCTGCTGGGGCAGGGGGGTGCGAGAAGAGGGTGGGCGATGACGTCACCATGGGCAGGGGTGAGCGCTGCGAGAGAGCTCCCTGAAGACAGACAGCTGCCTCAGGGAGCCACAGGCCTTCAAATGATCAAATAAAGGTTTAAAAAGCTGCAAAAAAAAAGTCCATGCATCACAATCAAGCACCTGAAAATATACCTCATAAAAATGCTGTCCACAGATATTTTTTTTAATTTTATTTCATAACGGAGATTTCATTCCACCCTTGGATGACGTTTGATGAAAAATGTAAAGGCCGCCTGGCCGATTTGCCCGTCCACCAACTGTGAGGTTGGATGGGCCGTAAAAAATCGGAGACAATTGCGCCGTTAATGGGCTTAATTGCCTTCTTAATTGTCAGTGGGCACGCTTCTGACTTTGGCGCATGCCCGCTGAGTGAAATATCGTGTGAGTACGCAATGACATGGGACGCTCGCCCGACATCATCTCGTGTGATTTTACGCCCGATCAGGCTGGGCACGCATCCGCCCACGGGACATAAAATTCTGCCCCATGGTTTATATGCTTTAGAATATGACTTTTAGCTTAAGGAATTAAAGTGTTAAATGCAGATAAATGGGAGCATCTGGTGAAGAAATTGGTAGGCATCTCAACTGAATGCAATACAAACAAGTTTGGAGTTAATTGCAGCTAAACACCAACTTATATTTATTGTGCAAGTTCAGTGGTAGAAGCATATAACTTAAACAATGAATGACCCATCTCTCGGCTTCTTATAGAACCTGAAGGTTTATATTTGCTTCAATAAAATATTTAAGTTGTGTATGTAGTTCTCAGATCAATAAAGCCAGATTGTTAACAAGATAGTTCCTTAACAGGGCCTGCAATTCTGGAGAGGGGGTCATTAATCTCCATTAGAATTATAAATAATTCATATGGGTTATGGAATCAAAGAGTTGTGTTGAAGGTAAACTAATTTGTTTACATTTCTGTTTGAGACCATGTTGTCATAGAGACAGACTGTGGGGGTGGAAGATTCCTTTGTTTAAATTATCTGTGTGTGTTTACTGATGGAAGAAAGCTGTTTTGGTTTTGGACAACAGGCCAAAGCAAGTCGGAGTTTTGCTGTGTTGTAGATAGCATTTCACTAGATTTAGAGGGCCCACAGGAGATGATAGTCAGTTCGGCCTGCACTTCATACAGGGAAAATGCTAACTTCATCATTCACCACATGGAATGCGGGTAGGATTCAATCTCAGTTTGGATTTTGTGAGAGGTAAATGCAGCTGGAAGATTTGCTGTAGCTTGCAAAGTGGGAGAAATATGTAGTGGTGCTCTCAGAGCCTAGTGGCAGAAAGTAATGAGCAAAGTTAGTTTGGACAACTGCAGGAAGACAGTTGGGTATCTGCTAACAATTTGATCAAGGAGCTGAGGCATCCACAATCATGAGGTCAGTAAAGAAAAGGTGGAGGTTCGCTTTGCCAAAAAACTAATGGAAGGGCCCAGAGAATCTTACCTCAGCTGGAACACTGAGGAGAGTTAAAGTGAATTCCAGAGGGCTGTGGCATACTTTTGGGTTGGTCTCTAAAGAAATGAATGCCTTCAAGATTGTTTTCTTTCATAGGATGTGGGCATTGCTGGCTAGGCCAGCATTTATTGCCCTTGTTCAGAGGGCTTTTAAGAGTCAACTATGTTGCTGTGGGTCTGGAGTCACATGTAGGCCAGACCAGGTAAGGATGGCATATTTCCTTCCCTAAAGGACATTAGTGAACTAGATGGGTTTTTATGGCAATTAGCAGTGGTTTCATGGTCATCATCAGACTTTTAATTCCAAATTTTTATTGAATTCAAATTTCATCATGTTCCATGATGGGATTTGAACCCAGGTCCCCAGAGCATTACCCTGGGTCTCTAGCACACTAGTCCAGTGGCAATATGACTATGCCACCACCTTCCCCTGAATTGGTGGAATATATATAGGAATTCTTGGAGGACGTAAAAAGTAAAACTGAGTTCACAATATATGTAGTTATAAACTGTAACGTTAAGTTAATAGCGCTTACTTTGTTTAATTCTTTTTCACACACAATAAAGTGTGTTTTGTTTTAAAATATGAAATCTTGTGGTGTAGTTCTGTTGGTTAATTGCTGGGTGTTTAGATTTCTTCTTAACGTTCCCTAAGAGGATCATAACTCCATGTAACAACTTTAACTATGGTGTCCAGGGAGATGGAGTAATATTCACTATCACGAGTACGGTGATATCTGGATCCGGGTATATACATCAGGAAGGGATTGACAGGCTGGTCTTTCTTTCTCTTGAATAAAGAAAGCTGAGCTGTGACCTAACAGTGGTCTTTCAAATAATGAAAGGTTTTGATAGAGTAGATAAAGAGAGATTCTTTCCTCTTATGTGGAAGAGCATAACTAAAGGCCATCAATATAAGATAGTCACCAAGAAATCCAGTAGAAGATTCAGAAGAAACTTCTTTACACAAAGAATGGTGAGAATGTTGTAATATTCTTGGTCTTGTTGAGCTAACATCGAATATTTACAGAGTCCGCTGAGGTAAGGAAAATGTTAATTTTATTGGAACACTTCTTACTCTGAACTACTTCCCACCATGAGGTCTACAAGAGAGAGCAAGGTTAAGAGACATTGCATCACTTCCTACGATGATGCATAGTGTGTCTCATTAGCATATCACAGTTAGAATTAACCCCTCATACTACATCTCCCCCTAAGCCTCTGACTTCAATTTCTTCCTACCTCTGTGTTCAAAGAGGTCCATCCCAAGACGTTCTCATGGCGTTGAGGGAAAGGAAGATGACATCAGTAGTTCTCTTGTCTTCTAACAATGAATAGCACAAGTCATACATTTGGATATCATCTCTTCCAATGATTTTGAGACCTGGCTACCAAACAGTATACCTTGCTCTGACTCAGCATTTTGTGATGCCCAAATGTCCTTGTTGTAATTGTTGCGGTATGTCAAGACTTGGAATGACCAATCGCTCATTATAGATGAGTCAATCATAAACTTATACTCAGGTGTCCTCCCTGTTCGTAGTGCTGTCTGAGAATGAGATTGTGTGGCATGTATGCTAGACATCCTTTGATGCAGTCCTTTCTGACCTGAGTACATTCATCAGATTTCTGTGTACCTCTGACTTCATTCAGTCACTGAACTGTTGTTGGCAGAGTTGTGGTTTTTGCCGTTGCAAAGGTTTCTAGCTCTTCAACAAGGACGACGCCACCTTGTTCAGTCCTTACCACTGGGATATCTGCTATGGTATGCTTTTTCTCTGAACGTAGCCTGCCTTTGTATCAAATCTCATCATCCTCAGTTTGAATCATATCTCTGGAGGTATTTTTGCTATGTCATTAGAATTTAAGAGTGTCACTAAGGGTTTGTGGTCTTTCTTGAAGTGGAGACCAAGGACATAATTGGCAAACTTTTCACAAACCTGTTTAGAAGCTAATGCTTCTTTCTCTATCACTGCATAATTCTATTCAGTGTCTGTCAGTGCACGAGATGGGTAGTAAACTGGCCTATGCTTTGCATTCGTCTGTATCTGAAAGAGTACAGCTCCGAATCCTGTAGAAGATGCATCTGCAGCAATGATAGTGGGTAGGTCTGGGTCATAGTGAGCTAAAATATCAGGTGATAGCAGCATCTCTTTGATTTTCTCAAAAGGCCTCTGTTGTGTTTCCTCCCAGCACCTTGTATTGTCTTGTCATAACAGCTGGCGTAGTAGCTTATTGACAACAGTTAGGTTGGACAGAAACTTTCCAATTTGGTTTGCCATTCCCATGAATCTCTGGAGCTCAGTCACGTTCCGAGGAACTGGAAACTCCTTGATTGCTCTTATCTTCTGTGAGTCAACTCTGACACCAGATGCATCCACAGTGTGCCCAAGGAACTTAACAGTCGGCTGCGAGAATTCGCATTTGTTGTTGAGTGTAAGTCTTGCTCTGTGTAGGCATTGCAGCATAGCTCACACTCTTGTGTCATGTTCTGTCTGAGTGGATCCAAGGACCAGGAAATCATCCATGTGACATATGACTCCATCCAGCCCTTTTAGGAAATTGTCTTTGTCCTCTGGAAGATTTCTGGTGTTGATGTGATGCCAAAGGGTAATCTGTTGAAACAAAACCTGCCAAAACAGTGTAATGAAGGTTGTGAGCAACTTAGATACTTCATCAAGGGGTAGTTGTCAAAGTCTACTATTTGCACCTAGCATTGTGAAGATTGAACCCTTTCCCAATTTTGCTAAGCTCTTGTCCACAGCTGACATAGGACGAACTTCATGTTCAACTGCATTGTTCAGCTGGGTAAGATCTACGCAAATTCTGATAGGTCCATTGGGTTTTGACACTGGGACCATCCCCATGCACCAGCTTGTTGGCTCTGTCACAGGAGAAATAACCCCTGCTTTAACACAGTCAATTTCCTTCAGTACCCTTGGCAACACTGGATGAGGAACCTTCCTGGGCATAAACAGACACACTGGCTTCATTTCAGGACGTAGACTGATGTGCTATGATGTCTTCAGCTTACCTAGTCCTGTGGACAGATGTGGAAATTCATCTCTGAAGTTTTTGGCTGATCTCCTCAGCTTTCTAGTTCCTCTACTCTGCAAATCAGATGCAAGTCGGCATAGGCTTTCCTGCTTAAGAGTGAACAGCGCTGGTTCAGGATCACATGTAAGGTTTCAGTGATTTTTCACTCTCTAAATTGAAGGTTGAATTCAGTTGTCCTATGACCTTGAGCTCTATACCTCCTGGCCCATGTAGTTTTTTGCATGATGGCTGAAGAGAACTTCTCTCCAACCACAGTTCAGCATCAGAAAGAACCAAAACTGCTG
Organism: Cetorhinus maximus; assembly: GCF_964194155.1. Classification (NCBI taxonomy): domain Eukaryota; kingdom Metazoa; phylum Chordata; class Chondrichthyes; order Lamniformes; family Cetorhinidae; genus Cetorhinus; species Cetorhinus maximus. The sequence continues at coordinate 22,492,209 of NC_135895.1, read as the reverse complement.
CTCTTGTTTCCCTCTACTATGATATCAGCATATAGTGGCTTCCACTTGGTTCCTGAATCTCTCCAAGGAAGGCATCTTCATATCATTGATATCTTCTATTTCATGGATGTTGCCTGGGATGAAACATTTAAGTTATGAAGAGAGGTTGTGTAGACTTGGGTTGTTTTCGTTGGAGCAGAGAAGACTGAGGGGCGACCTGATCAAGGTGTACAAGATTATGAGGCATGTACAGAGTAGATAGGGAGCAGCTGTTCCCCTTAGTTGAAGGGTCAGCCACGAGGGGACACAAGTTCAAGGTGAGGGGCAGGAGATTTAGTGGGGATGTGAGGAAAAACTTTTTTTACCCAGAGGGTGGTGACGGTCTGGAATGCGCTGCCTGGGAGGGTGGTGGAGGCGGGTTGCCTCACATCCTTTAAAAAGTACCCGGATGAGCACTTGGCACGTCATAACATTCAAGGCTATGGGCCAAGTGCTGGTAAATGGGATTAGGTAGGTAGGTCAGATGTCGGTGCAGACTCGATGGGCCGAAGGGCCTCTTCTGCACTGTGAGATTCTGTGATTCTGCCGCCTTTCAAAGGCTTTTCTTTTTTTCTTATTCTGTGCAGGCTTCTTGCTGTAAAAACAGCATTTGCCTTCTTTGATGAGACAATTTTTGCACCTGTGTTTGTTCCCGCCACACCGATTATAGTTAGCTGGGGCAGTTGATGGATGCTCTTCCTACCTCCCTTGTTTTGGTATGGCCACCTTTCTGCTTTTAAATTTAACATACTCCACTGAGTCAGTCATTTTTGGGATATGGTTCTCCCTGTCACCCAGATCATTGATCGATCTTGCTTCCTGCTTGTCTGCTCAGTTAAATTGCCTTTGTTAAAGTTAAATCATCTCTCGACTGCAAGTGGTCAGACGATACTTCATCCAAGTCTCCGACAAAAATTCTGTCCCTGATTAGTTCATCTTTTAACCTGTCTTATCACAATTCTCTGAAAGTCTATACAGATCGTTGATAAATCCCCTTGTCATTGGGTATGCTTGATAAATTTAGCCTGCTCAACAATGGTATTCTACAGATAAAAACAAAAAACTGCGGATGCTGGAAATCCAAAACAAAAACAGAATTACCTGGAAAAACTCAGCAGGTCTGGCAACATCGGCGGAGAAGAATAAAGTTGACGTTTCGAGTCCTCATGACCCTTCAACAGAACAGAATGGTATTCTATCGCAAATTGAAATGGGAATCAAGTGCTTTTATTACTTCATCGCACGTAGCTTTTTCTTCATTGATCTCTAGCCTGATTTGGATATCGTCTGTTCAGCCACCCATCATATATAATAGGGTACTGACCTGCTCGCTTTTCGGCTTCGCCGCGAGGCTTGACGCAATGCAAAACCTGGCAAATCTTTGGTGCCAGCCAGTTCAGCCACGCTTCTGCCTGACTGAGGCCTGTTAGCCGCTCAAAGCTTTCTGGTAAAGGCAGAGACTTTCCATACCTGTCTTTTTATTCTCTGCCACCACGTAATTTTCTTGGTCTCGTTGTGCTAGCACAGAATATTTGCAGAGTCTACTGAGGATAACTTGACTGGAACACAATTTATTCCAACCAATTAAATTGCTTACTCATAGAGCTAGTGCAGACATGATGGGCTGAATGCCCTCCTTCTGCACTGTAAAAATTCTGTGATCCTGTGAGCTCCATCTCACCATGAGGTCTACAAGAGAGCAAGATCATGAGACATTGCATCACTTCCTGTGTTGATGTATACTGTGTTTCATTAGAATATCAGACATTGAGAATTAACCCCTTATACTACAGGGAGTGGTTGAAGCGATGCATTTAGGGGGAAGCTGGGAGAAGGGAGTAGATGGTTACGATGATAGGTTTAGATGAGGAAAATGAGGAGGAGGCTTGAGTGGAGCACAAACACAGCATGGACTGGTTGGCCTGTTTTTGTGCTATATACCCGATATATTTAACTTGCATACTTGTCTGGAAATACACATTGGGAATCTGTGTGCATTATTCTTCCCAGCAAGCATACCATACCTGCACCCTGCCAACACCCCCATCCCCTTCACAATTTCTCTCCATACATTAAAGAATGGCAAAATATACATATATGTACATGCAAATTTCTGATATCTGTTGCTGCCACTTGGTGAAGGTCCACACTGGGGGAGTGCATTCATAAAATTTATCACAGCAAATAGAAGCCGGGAGGGTAAATTTTGCAAGGCTTCTGCCAGCATGAATCCTTGTAAAATCGAGTACGGAGGCTCATGCATCGAACGCACAGTGTGGCTTATTTTTGTGGTGAACAAATGTTTGCCTTTTATTAGCCACATCGCCAATTAGCATAGGATTGGCTGGAGCTTTTGAAAATTATGGTAATGGCTTCCATGCTGGCTTTTGCATTTCTCTTGCCTCTTTCTCCCCCGTGGTGCAGCTGAGCTGAAATAAAATGAGTGCATGATGCACTTGGCTGAACGGGCCTGAAGAAGTAGGCTTTTTAAAGCCGAAACTGAATTTTCACTACTGGTGCTAAAGTTTAAAACACTTTTTTAAAATCGCCGGCTGGCTTCATCTGCACCAATGCCTGTCACTATGGATACCACACTTTTAACACAGCGAGGCCTTTAGTCAACAGCCCTTTTATCTTGGTTGTAGCTGCAATTCTACCTGCATCAAACAAAGCTTTCAGGATACACAGTCATTCGGGGACTCCAAGAGCGCTCCATAATTTGAAGGAGAAAGGTGAACAAAGATGTGGACAACTAAGGCGGGTAGTGTTGCACCTCAGTTGTTTTGTATGCATCCCTCATTATTCTAGGACCCACCTTTGCAGATGAAACCTGCCAACCAGGGCACCTCAGATGAAACAAAATACTTCCAAACCACCACAGGGAACATATGCCGGACCAGGCAATCTGCTATTGAAAGACACATTAAGCAAATGACAGCTGGAGTATCGCGTTCCTGAGGGATAGGATGCATCAGCTGGATAGATAACAGAACTTTTACTGGGGTGGCAGTGTTCCCAAAATCACAGGAAATTGTTGATGGCATGCATGTAACCATCCAGGCTTTTCTCTATCAATCCCAAGGGCTGCTTGAACAGAAAGGCCTTTCATTCCATCAGTGCGCAGGTTGTGTCAACCCACAGAAACTTAATCATGCAGCTTCATGTCCTCAAAGCATTTATTAAGGCTTCATGAGAGAACCTGGGCTGGATTTCCAAGGGGTCACGGGATCAGCTACCTGTGTGGGTAGAATTTAAAAATCGGGATCCCGATGGTCGTCTCAGGATCCTGACGTGTCCCGGACAGATTTGAATTTTCATAGGGCCATCAGGGGTGTAGAGAAACTGGAGCCCACTCACCTCCAGCTAACGGCCCCTTAAGCTCCTTGATGAGCTTGTTAAGAGACCCGTGTATTCACAATTGCAAACTTGAACCTTTAATTCGATGAATCAAACAGCCTGGTGTACATTAGTGCACAGCTATCGAGTTCGCTGAGGGGCCCATCAGAAACTTTTTCTCCATTTATTTAAAGATGACCTTTCCTGGACCTCCTCGCACCATTTCTGGAGCTCTATGGTAATCCCGCCTTCTTGGCCCCTTGCATTGTGTGGGCACTGCTGGCCCCCTGGGGAGCTGTTTCCTTGGCAGGGCAGCGGCAGCCTTCCACATGGCTCCTGCCTACCTTTGCCACTGGTGCCAGGCACGCAGCACCTGCTCTCTGAAGGTACTTGGCACCTCTAATTGGGCACCCAACTCACCTCCTGGCCAAGTAGGCCATTTAAATTCTAAAAATAGCGTCACAAGAACGATGCAGGTTGGAGAGGCAGGGTTTGGATCGAAAATTCATCTGGGTGTTGGGTTCCCAACCCCGCTTTGAAATTATGGCTCCCTATGTCTGGGATTTGGCCAGCAACTAGCCATGGGCTTACCACATATGCCAAGGTGCATGGCAGTCGTGTGATTTTGCCATCCATTGTTACTGTGATTACAATGCTGCAAAGTTTCTGAAAACCATTGTAGGGTGTACATTACACTCTCAAAACATGTCATGGCGGCCCTTGGCTCATCCAGTAACTCCTTTCCATCGGCAGGCCTAGTTGTGTACCAATCCATAAGCCTAGGCTGCTATTGTAGCCAGCTGCTTCTGTTTGTCTGCTGCCACCTCTACTTGCTCCTGCTCACTTGTGCTTTAGCTACTTGGTTTTCAAACTCCTTGCCTAAATGCTGCAGGATATGTGGATCTTTCTTTGTGCCTGCGTCGTACGGAGTGTTGATGCAGCATGCTATGAAGCGCTAAATTACTTGGTGCTACCTCGGCCTGCCAACATTTCTTTGGAAGATCGTAAAGAATGAATAAAGGTAGATGATTGACAGTGATGTCAGGAGAGAATGTCTTCTAACTAAGATAAGATGTCAAGGTGTTGTGAAAATGTAACTAAGTGAATGAAATGAGACTAATAAAAATAGTATACTTACCCTGTAAGGCATCAAGTTGCTAACCCAACATTCTGCATTTCTTTAAGATAAAAGCAAAATACTGTGAACGCTGTAAATCTGAAATAAAAACAGAAAATGCTGGAAAAACTCAGCAGTGGAGCTCTGGAGAAGGGACATACGGACTCGAAACAGTAACTCTTGTCACGTGTGTCATTGCTTCATTGAACAGTGCTGGAGAACATACCAAGAGCAGCACTAGGCATACCCAAAAATGAGGTGTCAGCCTGGTGGAGCCGCAACACAGGACTACTGCCGTGTCACAGTGTAAGCAGCACATAACAATTAGAGCTAAGAGACCCCACAACCAATGGATCAGATCTAAGCTCTGCAGTCCTGCCCACATCCAGTCGTGATGGGAATTCAGACCAATTCTGTAAATGAGCATTAGGCACCCTAGTTCTCACCCCTCACCCTCTACCCACCTCTATGCCCCTTCTCTATCCCCATTCCACCTCCATACTCCCATTCCTCCTCACATCCCCCTGCCCCGTCCATACCCCCATGCTCCCTCATATCCCCCCAATCCTCCTCCATAACCCTCATGCCCGCTCACCCAGTATCCACTATAGACAGAACTCATGAGTCCTATAATAACATTGAGAAGTCTTTGAGAAGCTATAAAACATCATCAATAACTCAGGAGGCTCAGGATTTACAAAAGGCCATTGCTGATATCCACAGTCTCCTGGACTAAGACCCCCTTCCCAGATGGGCACGCACTGGCATTGGCCAGCTAGGTCAGTGGAAAACCAGGGGCAGGATTTGCGGGTCATCTGGCGGGCGGGCCCGGGAGCAGCCGGGAAATGGTCCGCCACCCGCGATCGGCCCCCAACCGCGATTTCACGTTGGCTGGCCGATTGACAGCCAGCCAGTGTGAAAGGCGCGCTGAGAAACTCAGTGCTGTCGGGGAGGGGGCAGGAGGAGTGCTAGCGCAAAAGTCTGTGCGTGCGCAGGGGAGGGCGCGCTGAAAGCTCCCTGAAAGCAGGGAGCTGCCTCACGGAGCTGAGGAATTGTAAAATCAGGAATATAGATTTTGAAAATGTGAAAAACATGCCCCCACATAGGACTCACTCACATGAACAAGGACAAAGTAAAAATGCTGTCAAAACATTTTTAAATTAATGTTGGAAACCTCATCCCGCTCGCGCATGAGGTTTCCTAAAAAAAAACCCACAGACCGTCTGGCTGATTTTCCCGCCCGGCAACTGTGAGGTTGGATGGGCAGCGAAAAACAGCTTCTAATTCATTGATTAATGGCCTTAATAGGCTTCTTAATTGTCAGGGGGTGCGCTGTCGACTCTCAATTGCGCCCGCCAACCGAAATATCGCGTGAGTGCGTGATGGCGTCGGGACGCTCGCCCAACGTCATCGCGTGCTATTTTACGCACGATCGGGTCAGGCGCGCGGGACATAAAATCCTGCCCTAGAAGTGGGAAGCTAATACCGTAGCTCAGTTAAAGAGCCACAGCAAAGCCCGCTTCTTTAACAGGTGACATTGAGACATTGGACATGCTAAACGAGATTCATTTTGTCTGTAACTTTCATCCAGGAATTTCAGGATTCAGATTTTACTACTCCTCAGATACTGAAGCAGTCCATATCCAAATGCAGCAAGACCTGGACAATATCCAGGCTTGGGCTGCCAAGTGGCAAGTAACATTCACGCTACACAAGTGTCAGGCAATGACCATCTCCAACAAGAGAGAATCCAACCATCGCTCCTTGATGTTCAATGACATTACCATCACTGCATAACCCATTATCAACATCCTGGGGGTTACCATTGATCAGAAGCTGAACTGGACTAGCCATATAAATACTATGGCTCCAAGCCAGGTCAGAGGCTAGGAATCCTGCAACAAGTGACTCACCTCCTGACTCCAAAGGCCTGTCCACCATCTACAAGGCACAAATCAGGAATGTAATGGAATACACCCCACTTGCCTGGATGAGTGCAGCTCCCACAACACTCACGAAGTTTGACATCATCCAGGCCAAAGCAGCCCGCTAGATTGGCACCACATCCACAAACATCCACTCCCTCCACCACCGACGCACAGTAGCAGCAGTGTGTACCATCTACAAGATGCACCGCAGGAATTCGCCAAGGTTCCTTAGACAGCATCTTCCAAACCCACAACCAGCACCATCTAGAAGGACAAAGGCAGTGGATAGATGGGAACACCACCTCCTGGAAGTTCCCCTCCAAGTCACTCACTGTCCTGACTAGGAAATATATCGTCGTCCTTCACTGTCGCTGGGTCAAAATCCTGGAATTCTCTCAACAGCACTGTGGGTGTACCTACACTATATCGACTGCAGCGGTTCAAGAAGGCAGCTGACCACCACCTTCTCAAAGGCAACTAGGGATGGGCAATAAATGTTGGCCCAGCCAGCGAAACCCACATCCCGTTAATTAATTGAAAAAAACTAAACCAAGTGTGGGCATCATTTTTGCTATAGTTATTGCAGCAGAATATCCAAAGCATCATCTTCAAATGGGGAAGATCACCCAACATTTCTCCCCACAATGTTGTGTTTGATTGCAAGATTTGGTTTTCTTTTTGTCATCATAGAAGACCCCCATTCTTTAATGGTAAGCAAAAACTTAACCAGATTTCCAGTGGCCTGTCAACGGTGTGCTTCCTTCTCTCCCTGAGCACCAGTAAAGCCTATGAAAATGAATAGCAGGGTCTGACTGTGCAAGATTCACCTAGGCCCCACTCAACGTTCCTTCTAAATTCCCACGCAGGCCGAATACAAGTCAGCCCCTTTAAGCTACGGCGCCTATGCAAAAATAAGTAAAGGGCCTGTGCACTGAAATTAATAGGTCGCGCAGAATGAAAAAAAAATTAGGGCCAGGATATTTAGGTCGGGGGGGGGGGGTGCGGAGCCCACTCGCCGACCCGTAAAAGGATGCGGGATGATGTCAGGTGGAACTCTCGATGTCACCCCGCATCATTTCAATTTTCAGGTCGGCGGGGGCGCAACCGAATCAGCTGTGCACCCGCCGACCTGTCAACGGCCAATTGAGGCCATTTAAAAAGTAATTGAAATAATTAATGGACCTGCCCGTCCAACCTTAAGGTTGGCGGGCAGGCCGGGAGCCCTGGCGAGCTTCAGAAAAAGCATGAAACCTCATCCACGGGCGGGATGAGGTTTCATGAGGGTTTTTTTAAATTTTATAAATGTTTGATTAAAAGTGATGGACATGTCCCAAGTGTCACAGGAGGGGGGATGTCAGGGAAAGTTTATTTTTGCCCCTTCACCATTTTTAAATTTGGCGCTGATCTCCCTGAGGCAGCACTTAGCCTCAGGGAGATCAGTGCGCTCTTTTGTGTGCATAGGGAGCGCATAGCGCTTCCTGATGGACATGTAAAATGGTGGCACGCCCCCAATTGGGGGCGCCGATCGGAGGCACGCCCACACACGCCTGCTCCTGCACTCCCCCCCTCCCCAACGGAGGGGGGGAATTCTTCCTTAGAGGTTAGTGTGGTCCCACTTTTCTTGCTATTACTTTGCTCTCACCCACACTCACAGTAGTCCTGTCAGCAATTTTCACTACGATCACAAAATCAGGGTAAGTTGAGGGCCAATTTTCCAAGTTCACCAGTAAGAAACCTCTTGTGCTGGTAATGCTTATTGGGAAGGCCCAAGCATGCTGCATTAGTGATGGAAAACCAAGGACAGTGCAGTCCTGATTTCCTAATATGCATCCATGTAATTCTATTCTAATAGACTCCGACTGGTATTCAATAAGTGCAGGGAACCATTCGGTCTGAATAAATGCTTAAATTAGTCAGGTAATAATTTTATTTCTAGATGCTCTGGCATATTCTATCAAAGAATAACAAAAGCAACATAATAGAGTGCTTGGACTGTAATTGCCCCATCAGAGGGGTATCTCACGTTGAGTTAATAATCTGCAAGTATCACGCATATCAGGAGTAACGTGAGTGACTGGGCATGGGAAATCTGATTGAGGCATTAATTGCTCCAAGTAAAGTGAAGGATATTTTGCAGAGAGGTCCTCAGCGTACATCACCATCTCAGAAAATCAGCCCTATTTTATGAGGTATCTTGGTCATGATACCAAGGGGCACATTATTTGTTTTGTAGATGCAGGTTACTGTTCTGAATGTAAATACCTTTAACAACCCAATTTGGTTGCATTCTGTTATTGATGCTCGACATAGGGTTGTGTTTTTTGAAAAGTTGCGTTTATAATTTTTAAAATGTTTACCTCTCTGTGGAACAAAGCTGCAGTTTCTGAAAAGCATTTCTATCACATAGTTTGCTCATAAATATGCGATAGGATCTTAAGGTCATCAGAAATAGGAGCAGGAATAGGCCATTTGGCCCATCCAACCTGCACCACCATTCAGGAAGATCATGGCTGATCTGATCGTGGCCTTAACTCCACTTTCCTGCCTGCTCCCCAAAACGCTTGGCTTCCTTATCGATCAAAAGTCTGTCTAACTCAGCACTGAACACATTCAGTGATGTTAGGAATCAACCACATTGTTGTGAGCTAGTCATATCACATACAGGTCAAACTGGGTAACTATGGCAGATTCCTCCCCCCGCCCACCTCCCCAAAGGGTATTGGTAAAGCAAATGGGTTTTTGTGACAGTCTAGTAGTTTCATGGTCATCGTGATTGATATTAGCCTTTTATTGCAAATTTTATTTGATCATTTGAATTTAAATTCCCCAGCTGCAATGGGATTTGAATTCATCTTTCCAGGTCATTAGTGTGGGTCTTTGGATCACTAGCCCAGTAACATAGACACTGTACCTCTCCACTGTGAGGTTGAATAAATTGATACACACCTTACTTTCAGAATCAAAAAATGTCTTATTTTTAACCTTGTACAAATGCTGCTATAAGTTCTTCAGAGGTGTAAAGCACCATATTTCTCATTTTCCAAATACTGTGCCTTCAGAATGCTGCACAGATGCTGGCTATCAGAAGTAAATAACAGCATAAAAATGCAATCAGAACTGTATTTGATTAATGATGTTTTATTTAAGTTTCAGTTAAAACCTAAATGTAATCATAGACATCAGAACACTTAGCCAACCTCAAAACAGCACATGATATCAGCTTCCAATTATGTGGCTTGCATATAAATTAAGTTGCATCAAATGTTTATATGTGTAACCTCTAACACCTTTGTTATTCATAAAGTATCGTTTTTTTTTCTTTTTTCTGCCTCATCCAACAGATCGCTTGGCGGAGAATTTTCTCCCCGTCAGGAGGGTTGTGTGGGGGCGGGCATGGGTGTGCGCACAGCCAATCGCCGCCCGCGCCCGCCATTTTATGTGGGTGGGCCAATTAAGGCCCGCCTAGCGTGACATATGCCCGGAAGTGCTGAGCACCCCGTGCGCCTTGAGCCTGAGTCGGGGCATGCGCACGAAAGAGCGCAGAAATCTCTCTGAGGCACAGCGCTGCCTCAGGGAGATTAGTTTAAGTTTTAAAAATTTTAATAAAGGAAAAAGAAAATTTTTAGGACATGACCCCTCATGTGAAACTGTCACATGAGCTGGGACATGTCTATGAATTTTATTTTAAAATTTTTCAAACCTTTTAAAACCTTCATGAAACCTCATCCCGCCCATGGATGAGGTTCCATGAAAAATGCGAAGGCGCCTGGGCTCTTCGCCTGCCCGCCAACCTTGAGGTTGGACGGGCAGCTCAGTTTATTGTTTTAATTGTTAGTTAACTGGCTTTAATAGGCCTTTGACAGTTCGGTGGGCGCGCACCCGAGTCGGCTGCACGCCCGCCGAACTGAAAATCTGAATGACGCGCGGTGACGTCGGGACGCACGCCTGACGTCACCGTGCGTCATTTTGCGCCTTGGTAAGTGGCCCTGCCCCCGCACGCTGTGCCAAAGATTCTGCCCATGGTTTCAGATGGGGTGGGGAATCTATATCTTGTTACACACAAGAGATCACAATTGTGTTGGATGCGCCAGATGTCTTTACGAATGTGCCCTCAAATTTTTTTGTGGCATGTGCAGGCAATTTATTTAAGTGCATGTCCCCTTTAAATTTTTTGCTTTTCCTGAGGACAAGTGGTAATTTAAAGCAGTTGACTTATGCACTGACTGAACAGAGACTTTCAGGCTGCTGTCATTTATTTGTATGTTTGTATGACACAGGTACATATGCACTTTTGCTGGAGATGCAATAAAGAGAGGAAGACAGAAAGAGACAAATAGTATTTCACGTGGAATAATTTATCAACAATTTGCAAATAGTTATTTCAAAGTTGCTCATAAAAATAATTATCCCATCTATGAAGTTTTAAAGATGTCCTGCGGTTTAATTTTATTCATTCCTAACTGAAAGAGATACATTAACTTAAAATAGTTGAACATTGGATTGAGTCAATCCCCTAACCATAGTAATGTAGGGCATAAAACATCATTTAGATTTGCTTTATGATTAAACAATTGAGCTTAAATTAGTAAGCTTTTAGCATGATTAGTTTTGTAAATAAATGTTTTTGACCTGCAATACAATCCAAATTGGGAGGATACTTGACACGTGTACAGGGACCAATAATGCAACGGAAGCGCGTAACGCACTGTGGGTATTTGAGCCCTGTTTCAGTCGGACACAGGGGCTAGAGATCTACTTCATATTCCATGTACAGTTCAGAGGACAATGCAGGCAAGATGCATTTTGTGCATTGAGCGCCTTTGCCTAGATCATGTGCAAGGCTGACAAAATCACAAGCTTCATGCTATTGAGATAGAACCCCATTTGCACCTGACCAGTGCTACAGATGCTCAGTTCTGTTTTGAAATGGAGGCTTAAAGGGAGACATTAGAACATAAGGTCATAAGAAATAGGAGCAGGCGAAGGCCATTTGGCCCATCAAGCCTGTTCCACCATTCAGTAAGATCATGGCTGATCTGATTGTGGTCTTAACTCCACTTGCCTGCCTGTCCCCCATAACCCTTAACTACCTTGCCAATCAAAAGCCTGTCTATCTTAGCCTTGAAAATATTCAATCACCCAACATCCACTGCTCTCTGTGGAAGAGATTTCCATACGTCAATGACCTTCTGAGAGATTAAATTTCTCCTCACCTCCATCTTATTTTTAACTCTGCCCCTAGTTCTAGATTCCCTCACAAGAGAAAACATCCTCCCAGCATCTATCTTATTAAGCTCCCTCAGAATCTTATATGTTTCGATAAGATCACCTCATTCTTCTAAACTCCAATGAATATAGGCCCAACTTGCTCAACCTTTCCTCATAAGACAGCCCCATCATCCCAGGAAACATCCAAGTGAACTTTCTCTGAACTGCTTCCAATGCAAGTCCTTCAGTAAGGAGACCAAAACTGTACACAGTACTCCAGGTGCAGTCTCACCAAAATTGGCAAAAGTATATTGCTGACTGGTCCTCCTCTGCACATAGGGTCATCCTTCCTACAGGACTTCCATCTGTATGGGCTTCAATGTTTAGTCTGTGAATTGGGCCATCCTTCCTGAAAACATTTAAACAAAAAGTAGACACAATTTTGAGAACATCTAGCGGTCCTTGAATAGCTGCTGGCATCTAACACCTCCGTCCCATGACCTTACCAGTTTCCCAGCACACCATGTGCTATATATATATTGAGAGCACTGTCTACTTATTTTCATTAGCTGAGCTCATGGGCTAAATATTACAGTGGTGGCGGGGGGTGGGAGGGGTTGCAGGGGGAGATCGGATTGCTCACTCTCCCAGAAGCAAAGTCAGCATGAAGCCAACCCGCTCCATGCCGGCCTGCCCCACAGCCATAAAGCGCTGTGGGCAGGCTAAACTAAGGCCAAGTGGTTCATCCAACCCTCACTGGGGAGGAAGTCCTGCCCTCAGGGGCTGTAGGCGTATCGGATTGGCTGGCAGCTCCATCAGTCACGGCAGCGCCAAGAGCACATTAGTGGGCACTACTGGCACTGCAAGAGGAGGAGGAGGAGGAAGACCCATGGATTCTGGAGCCAGGTCAGCCTGAGGTCTTGGGCAGGGAGGGTGTGGGCAGGTTAGGGAAGGGGAAGGCGGGGGGTGGTGGAATGGCAGGTTTAAGGCTGCGGGTGGGGAGGAAGAAAGAGGGAGGTCCTATCTTCTCCAGCTGCCGTTTGCTAGTCGGGGTGGTGGACCCCAAAATGGAACCCCCATTCCTTCCCGCACTTTGAAGAATTTAATTTAAAAATCAGACTGCCCACTCCCACCCGACTGTGCACACCAACCACTTTATGATGTGGGCAGCATACTATCAGGGTTATTTGGCTTGGTAACAAGCCTAATTGAGCCTTGATTATCTATTTAACTATGCCAAATGGGCTACCAAATTCAGCACCTGCTCACCTCGTCCGCTCCCCCCCCGTATTATTGGGGTAAGCTGGGGGGTGGGGAGGATGGTGGTGTGGTTGGCACCCGCCCTATTCAATGTACCCACTCACCAGAAACACACCCAGCAGGAGCATGTAAAACACAGCCCAGTGTTGTAGGATGAAGCCAGCTGCAGCTCCATAGGTGTGCCCAGCACTTGGTGCTCATTATTCATCCCATAGAAGTATAGGCAAACCAATGTACACTAAAATGGTACATCTGTGATTATTAAGGAAACATCACTGGTGACTAAACAGAACTAAAGTAATAAATGGTCATAAGATAACAAAGAATGTTAAAGGAAGTGTCAGGTATAACAACAACTTATATTTGTATAGTGTCTTTAACATAATGAAAGTTCCAAGGTGCTTCACAGGAGCATTGTAAATCAAAGTATGGCACTGAGCCACAAGATAAAAGCTCGGTCTAAGAGGTAGGTTTTAAGGAGTGCCTTAAGAAGGAAAGTGAGGTAGAGAGGCAGAGAGGTGTAGGGAGGGTATTTCAGAGCTTGGGGCCCAGGCAGCTGAAGGCATGGCCACCAATGGTGGAACAATTATAATTGGGAATGCATAAAAGGCCAGAATTAGAGCAACGATGATATCTCGGAGGGTTGTGGGGCTAGAGGGCATTACAGAGATAGGGAGGAGCAAGATTATGGAGGGATTTGGAAACAAGGATGAGAACTTTAAAGTCAAGACTGGGAGCCAAAGTGGGTCAGCAAGCACAGGGGTGATAGGTGAACAGGACTTGTTGAGAGTTATGATACGGGCAGCAAAGCTTTGGATGACCTCAAGTTTACAGAGGTTAGAATGTGAGAGACCAGCCAGGGTGAGTTGGAATAGTCGAGTCTAGAGATAATGAAAGCATGAATGGGGGTTTCAACAACAGATGAGCTGAGGCAAGGTTTTTCTATAAACATACCAAGCAAGTAAAGAAGGAAAGTCCAAAGGATGGCATAATATTAAGTAATCAAGGAACAGGGAATGCGCAAAATGAATTTTTCTGCTCTGTGTTCATGAGGGAGACCATAGGTATTCTCCCAATTCTGAAATTGAATTTCAGGAAGAGGGAGAGAGAATGGGGAACAGAAAAAGTATAAAAAGGAATAGAAATTTCAGATAAAGCAGGTGCTGATAGTTTGATCGAGTTAAAGGATGACCAGGGCTGTGTGTACTTCATCCAGGGGTATTTAAAGAAATGGCCAGTGAAGTTGATCGCATCCATGCCATTATCCTTAGGGAATCATTAGAAATGGAAGTGGTGCTCGAGGTTTAACTGATATAGCATCAGCCTTTAAAAAGAGGAAAGAAGAAAATCCAGAAAATTACAGGCAAGATGACAAACCTGGCGAACAATGGAAATTCTGTGGACATGATGACTTATATTTCAGCAAAGCTTTTAGTGCTGTGCCACACAAGCAATGATTCCATGCAGTAGGAAGGCATGGAATAGATGGCAATTTGCTGAGGCAGTTTGAAGAGAGGCTAAATCCAAGGAAGCAGAAGGATTGTGTGCATGGAGATGCTTTGATTGCTGTATACAAAGTATTTAGATGATTTGGAACTGGGGCACAAAGCAAGGGGCTGGATTTTTCTTGGGGTGGGGAGATGGGGTAGGAGTCCCAGGAAAATAAGGGAGAGCCACGTCAGAGAAACTTCCCAATGCATCCCCACCTCCAGGAAGGTTTCCCAGAGACAGGTGGGGAACCAGGTTGGCTTCCCACTCCATGAAAATAGAGTGAATTAGGGAAATCAAGACCCCACTTGTTGAATGTGGGTATGATTATGTTTTCTGTATGCATTACCAGAGGGGAAATGATGCAAAGTATCATGTGATTCAGTCTCAGCCTCAGTCTGCTTTGAGGAAGCAAACTGATCGGACATATGTATAAGTTCTCCAACTTTATACTGCCGCTATGAACTTTTCAGTTCCTTAATAAATGAACATACGTAGTTGAATGTTAGCCAACTGCTTATACATGATTGGTGCCTTGATGTTTATTTGTTAGGAAGCACAAGGAAAAGAAGAACACAACACCACTTAGGTGTCAGTTTGCGATGGCAATGGTATTTTCTGTCCAGTGGAGTTACACCCCCATCTGTACCCGTCGTGTGCAGGGGCCAGAGACTGCCAGCTAATTGAGGTGACCACCTGGCAGCAGGCCGGTGGCCATAGGAGCCAGAGGTTCCATGCCCCAAAAATGGGGCCGTGGTTTTGAAAGGCCAAAACCACATCCATCACAATTCATGTGGAGGATTTTCCCTTCCGCTCTGATAACCTACCAGCTTTGGGCCTCTTTTTTGCTGAGCTCACTGCAGGCAACCAAAGAAGCCTCCAATTTGAGGCACCCTCTCACTTACCTGCCTGCCTCAGCAGCCCCCACCTCTCCAAGAGGACCTGACATTGCAGCGGGCCTTCTGATTGGGCCCCTAGCCCTCGGGAAACCACCCATCATCCTTAATAGGATGGCAGGCACAAAGGGGCCAGTTAGGAGGCCACCTTCCAGAAGGTTGCATTGACGGGTGCACTGACAACTTCAGTGAACCGGGTCCTTACGCCTGCCAGAAAATCCAGCCCCAAAACTCTAAATTTGCATATCACCCTAAATTTTAGTGGTGGGGAGGGCAACCAATCAATAAAAACCAGTCGATCTGGATAGGTGACTGATCAATGGCAAATGGCATTTAACATGAGCAAAAACAAGGTAATGGGATTAAGAAAGGAAAATAAACAACAGGAGAATAAATTAAATGGTTTCAGAATGCAAGACAACACACACAAGGGACCTGGGGCTTTGGCAGATATTTCAATAAAATCAACAGTGTAATGTTATTGTGCAAAAAAGAAAGTCAACCAGATCTAGGATATAAAGTCAGAGGGATAGGTTACAAATCCCAGCAGATGATAATGAACCTGTACAAGACACTGGCATAAACACAACTGGAATATTATGTTAAATGCTGGTCACTAAACTACAGCAAGGAATCTCAGGCATTGGAGGCAATGCAGAAAAGGGCAATTAAAACAAATTGCTTGATGCATCTAAAGCATGAGGAGGATTTGAAAAGCCTGAGATTGTTTGCTTTGGCGGCTCGAGAGAGATGGTTCAAATAATCAGGGTTCTTAAAAGAATAGATAAATTGAATTCTGATAATTTGCACAGTGTTGGCCCAAATTCTAAAAGCAAAGGACATTAGCTCAAGTCTGGAGAAAGGTATATACATTTGTAATTCAACTATTTTGCACTGAGGGTGATGAATGTATGAAATAAAATGCCCAGGGAGTTAAAGGGGGCAGGTAATGTGGAAAAATTAAGAAGGAATTGGATAAGGATACACAATTGAGAGCCATTAGTTTTTTGAAAGCGTCAGGTGAACTGTGGAGTATTTTTTAGTCATGTGCTTTCCTATATTTCTATGACTTCCCTGTTTATTTCAATGCCTTTTTATAAGTGGTGATCATGCATTTGAAGCACATCAGGTACTATTTCACAATGCTGCATTTACGAATAGCTTAGAATATAACATACAATAAATGGATTGTAACAGGACAACACTTAAGTAAATCTCAGGGTTTTTAGATAGAAGCAAGGGCTTGGTTCATTATTCAGCATCCTCAGTAAGGATCTTTTTTTTTTGCCAACAGCCAAAATGGTGTACCTGAAAATACGTATTATAAACAAATCAAAGTAACTGTATACACAACGCTAAATTAACCCGTGTCCTTACAGGTGTGCAGTGCTGTTCAGAATCAGGACTTCACATTAATTGATGACTACTGCACTGGATTGAAAGCGCTGTTGTATTTAAAAAGCATTGAAGAGCTGCAAAAATGGGATGGACAGAGCCCACCAACAATGTCTCACCAGAAAGGAAAACCTGTGCCTAAAATTGCTGGATTAATTGGACAGGTATGATCTTTCTCCATCCTTTCTTCCTTTCTCTCTCTTTCTCTCTGTCTTTGGCTCCACCTCTTTTGTAAATCTTTAATATAAATGAACCAGATTTTTATACATTGGTTCCGTGGTAGATAGGGAAGTTAATGTAGAGGGAAACACCGTTAACTACAGGGACCAAGATAGTGTGTAAGTTCTAATTCGCCACTAGTTCACTTCCAGATTCCCCATGCACCTGTGTTAACTGTAATTATTTAGGGTTTTGTCAAAATGTTCAGCCTTATTATTGTGCTACCATATTCATATATGCACTTTAATGCAAAGAGTCTTCATGTTACAATAATTTAATATTTATTGACTAACTTTAACAATTCTGAAGAATATACATGCTAATATGACCATTGAAATTCCATTGAATGCTATTTTTGTCATACTAGTTAAAAAGTTTGTGAATAACTTAATAAAACGAAGCAGAAAGGAATCTTACTAACTGCTGCACTAAAAAATTAGCATTAATTGGAGTTTCAACCCATTAGTGTCAAGCATATATTAAACAGAGATTACCCAGTGGCTGGAAGCAACAAGGCAATAACTTAACTTGGCTCTGTGAATGTTAGTATATAAAGCCTTAACATGTTTGTAGGCAACTCCTTCTATTTACAGTAAACATGTTTGAGCTTATGTCAAAATAGTGGAGAATGAAATTGCACATGAATGTATTAATAGTTATTATTGCTCAATTTTTTCCAGTGTAGTTTTAGGGTTAGAATGATATGAATTGGAAGTACAAACCTTGAGCCAGTAATGAATATCATCCAGTTCCTAATATGTTAAGAGCCTTGAACGTACTCTTACGCAATGTTCATTTTTAATACTACCCAATGTATAGTTACCTAATGTTTACGTGTTTCAGAGGTTTTGTTGGTGGACCTCTTGGCCCAAAAATGTCAGTTTTTCCAGTGGATCTCACAGTAACATCAGTCCAACACCAGAATAAGGAACTGGGCTGCGACACAAAAACGCCAGATTCTAGCTTTGTGTCAAAAATTCTGAATGACCTTCTGAATGCAGCCTCAGCCTGCTGCAGTAGCGTTGGAGCAGGACTAGCTACAACAGGAGTTCCCAGTTTTCTGAACTCCAATGAGGCCCTTTATTGGCCATAGCATCAGGTGTACCAGGCATAAAAACAGCAGTTCAATTTCTAACCCAGCATTCTTGGATGGATTTGCACTCACTGTGTTCTTGCTATTAGTATTGCATTCTGCACTACAACCAAAAACAACAACCCTCCACTTATATTGCATCCTTAACATAGACAGGGGCACTTTAAAGAAGAGAAAAAGAAACACCGAGTACAAATAGAGGAGGGTATTTGGAGAGATGGCCAAATAGACATAGAAGAATAAGAAAGGAAGGAATGCATTATTATTACCACAACTTCTTGTTGAAGCTAAGTCAACCATAGCATTGAAGAGGAAATTGGTTAAACACTTGAAGAAAATCACAGAAGGATGCTGGAAAAGATTAATGATAAATGGGATTTTTAAAATTTGTCTTTGTGATGTGGGAAACACTGGAAGCACAATACCTATTATTGATCTCTCATTGCCCTGAGAACATTGGAGTCAACCATGTAGTGTGTGGCTGATATCATTTGTAGGCTAGACTGCTGAGATTGCATAGGTTCTTCCCTGAAGGACATAGAATGGTTACAGCTCAGAATAGCACAGAAGGAGGCCATTCAATCCGTCATGACATTAGTCATCCAGTTGGGCTTTGACAATAATCTGCCAGATTTTATGGTTATTTTATCTGGTACCGACCCAGAAAAGTACCAGATTTATTGAATTCAGTTTCAGAGCTTGCTATGGTGAGATTTAAATTAATGACCTCTAACTTGCTAGTCCACTGCCATGTACCACTACTCTCAGCTGCAGTGTGGAGTTGGCCAAATGACCTCATGCAATTCTGAAATTTCTATGATTCTGTGATGAGACCCATCAAGCTGATTTAAGAGGGTTACAGTAACATACATTTCTGGGCTGAGGATATTATTTTGTATTTATGGGTAGCTGGAGTGCCTTCATTCAGTGCTTTCATCTTCCTGATGGGTTTAATGAAAACATACTCAAATGGTCTATAATTCGATAATTAGTATTCAGTCTAAATGGCTTTTAGTATAGCCTCAACCACAGCTCCATCTTCAGATTTCTAATAGTCGCATTTCCAGCCTGGAACTCAAATTTAGACCATTTTAAAGATGCACAAAGTGCCAGTGTACTTGTGTTACCAAGCCTCTCACAGCCTGCCATTAAATTCTCAATAATTTTGTAAACTGAACCTTTTACCCTTAATCTCTTATGGTGGAGCAATTACAGCATACTTCCAGTCAGCCATGATTAATTATATTATTTTCAATGTTTATATTTATTTTTAATTTACAGAAGAATAAGTTATAAATGTAGTCATGATATGGTTTGGTCATTGTTTTGCCTAATTTAAAAACATACAAATCCCAGAGTCAGAAATTCACCATGCATGAAAAATAACATTAAAAAATGAATGACTATCTCAGTCATGCAAGATATACCTATCTACAGAAAGAAAATTACAATTCAATTGTTTTAGGTAACTGCTCTTTCTCAATTCAGTGTCTATTTTTTTATTATAATGTTAAAAATGGCTCTTTGTTGCAGGTATTGCACGTTTGAACAGCATGAGCTTGAATGTCGCCTTGTCTTGTCTAATTCTTCCAGAAACCGTTTATTAGTAGCTCACTGATGTTACTCCAGAGATTTGTTTGCAATTAATGTCCCAGAATGATTCTTCTGGCATTTGCCTGAAACACCACCCCTGTCTGTTTCAACAAAAGGCTTCAGCCAACATCACAGATGAGCTGTAGATGAAACATTCTGTTCACAAACTGCCAGAGACACACAGTGGATTTTCTGGGGAAAGGCTTGAACTGAATCAATGCTTCCAAATCACAGCCAGTAATGAATCTCTTAAAGATAATAATTGCAAGTTAACAACGTTCTTTTAAAATGTTATTGAATGTTGTTCACAAATAGAATCAAGCTAATTTTGGGATGCTTCAGGAGCTTGATTTGAATGTGCCAACTAGAAACTCTAAATCAGGGCATGCACAAATATTGCCCACAATCTGTGTAGATTGGGATGTCACAATTCACAATTTATTGTGAAATAAAAACAGGAAATGCTGGAAATACTCAGCAGGCCTGGCAGCATCTGTGGAGAGAGAAACAGAGTGAGATATGACTTCTTCAGACTTAATGCTCCAGCCCTACAACCTCAGCCAAAAGCCCTGTGTTCCTCTAATTTTGGCCTTTTGTGTGTGCTCAAATGTCCTCCAGCCCTTTATTAGCAGCTCTGAAATTCTTTCCCTGAACCACTTCACCTCTCTGCCTCCCTACTCCTTTGGGATTCTCATTACAACCTTGGTGACCTGATAATTCCTTTGGTAGCTCAGTGGAAAATTTTGTCTAATAACATTCCCGTGAAGAACCTTGTGATGCTTTAGTACATTAAAGCTGCTATATAAATGCAAGTTGTTTTTTATGTCAGAGGAATTTTCTTAATCGTTTTATTTTTTTTAATTGGACCATCAAGAGACACGGTGGGCTGAATGGCCTCTTTCTGCACCGTAACTTTTCGATGGTTCTAATATACATTCACATCTATATTTTATAAGGCAATGCATGTATAGATGTACACCCACAGGTATAATTTATGAAGGTTTCTGTGTTTGAATTGTGCAGAGCTTGTGGGAAGAACAAATTGATACATCAGGGTTTCTTGACAATAACGTTGTATTCTTAACTTGAACTGTTCCAGTAACTGCTGCAAGTGGAACACAAAGGGGAGTAATGAATATTGTTGAGAACCAGCACAGCAAAAAAAAAAGAACTGAGAATGATGCAGTTGAGAATGATTGAATACTGGCCATCAGTGTTCACTCATACAAAAGACAATTATAATGTATTCAGTTGGCCTTTAAACATCCTCACAAGCTTTCTGTTAGCAAAATACTTTGCATTCAAGTAAGCTATGCATAAAGTTATAAAACTGCGTTGCTGCCTGAACCAAAACAGTGTTTTCTCATTCAGTGCATATTTACCATATTACAGAAGAGACGGCACGGAGTGCAAATCCAACTTCTCACCAACTTCAAAGAAAGTACCATGGTGGCTACTGACTTGAATCTATACACTACATCAATGACACAGAAGCTGGGGGACAGAAAAATGCTCTGTTTCTAACATTCTAATCACATCCTTTTCCCTGTATAGACCTGTTTTAGCAAATGCTAGCAGGGAGTGCCTGGTGCAACTGCAACTTGTTTAACCAATGCATTTTATTTCCTATATGCCCTTTTTTCACTTGTTAGAGAAGCGCCATAGCCCCAGGAACAACAATCTGGGCCCTCATCTTCGTGTTTAAAAGGCAGTGGCTCCTGGGTCAACACATTTTCAAGACTGGGATGTGCAGTTTTTCTTTGGTTAAGGGTGTTGAGGAATATGAAGGGGGTGAGGAGAGTCAGATACAAATTAGTCATGATCTAACTGAATGGCAGAACATGCCTGAGGGGCTGAATAGTCTACTCCTTTTCCTATGTACTAGCCTAGAGATACACACCAGTGGGTTTTAGTGAGTTGCATGAAGCACAGATGCTTAATATCATTTCGCTGCCTCTTCTGCTCTGACTTGAGGCTTGTGGTTACTTACCTTTCAGAGATACAAATTCTTTCCACAATTATGTTCTTGAGCGTATCACTACTATTTAATAACTCTTTATGGGACATATTGTAGAATATCCCTCGCATAGATGTTGTTTGTCGCATAGCTGTTGTTTGAGCATTGTTCAATTTGTTCATTTGCTCCATGTTCACACCTTTCTGACCACCATTTAACCCTCAACCAATGCCACCAAAACAGTTTATCTGGTTGTTAATAATAAAAACAGAAAATGCTGGAAATTCACAGCAGGTCTGGCAGCATCTGTGAAGAGAAACAAAGTTAACAACTCAGGAACCGTTAACTCTGTTTTCTATCTCCGTGGACACTGCCAGACCTACTGAGTATTTCCAACATTTACTGTCAGTATTTCAGATTCCCAGCAACTGCAGTATTTTGCTGCTGTTCTCTGCTTAAAACAAAAGCAGAAGCCTTAATCGTATTCAATTAAACTAAATCCTAACCCTGTTTTTGGATTGTGTACAAGAATATCATATTTTACAATTACAACAGTGTCTTAACACGTCAAAAAAAAAGTTCTATATTGGCCGTAAAGTACATTGAGACATCCTGATGCTGTGGAAGGGGGTTTATAAGTGCATGTCTTTATTTCTTAACCACTGTTTGCTGAGGTGGGCAATAACAAGAAGTACCTTGGCTCAGATTTTGCAGTATTAGTGAAACTGTCAGCATTTGTGACTGGCAACAACTTCTGGAGTCCACACATGCGCAGTTAAACATGGAAATCCAGAAAATGCAGTCAGTAATTCTACACTTCTCCATAGGGTTTACTGTTGAAGTATCCCCCGCGCCAACCGTGAGGTTGGACTGGCAGCGTAAATTTGAAACTAATTAGTTCCTTAATAGCCTTAATAGGCCTTTTAATTATCGGTGGGCGCGCAGCCGACTCCAGCGCGTGCCCGCCGAACGAAACATCGCGAGACACATGCCCAATGTCATCGCACGTCATTTTACATGCCGGCATGTTGGGCCCGCCCCCACACGCCGACTGTAAAATCCTGGCCATAGCCTTCCTATAAAAACTCGTTAAAAAGTTACATCTTTTTGAATGAAGTGTAATTGGATTTTTGATGTCAGACTAAGTTGATAATTATTGCTATAAACCTTTCCGGCCCTGAAAATGTAATTTTATGTTTGTGATATATTACGATTTTTTAAATTCCACATATTTTAATTTTTTTTTGAAGTTTGTTTATGCTATTTCAGATTCTACTTTTATCCTGTGTGTATTTTCCAATCACTTATTGTGCTCTCTACAAAATCGAATTAAAAGTGAGGGATAATCAGTGCATTTTACTTCCAGGCTCACTGGGCAGGATTTTACGTGGGGCCCGCTCGCTGACATGTTAAATGATGCGCGGTGACGTCAGGGGCTGAACTCCTGATGTCACCCTGCCCCATTTAAATTTTCAGGAAGGCGGGAGCGCAGCAAAATCAGCTGCGGGCCCGCTGACCTGTCAATGGCCAATTGAGGCCATTGACAGGGTCAATTAAGTAATTAAAGGACCTGCCGTCCAACCTTAAGATTGGCGGGCAGGCCAGGAGCCCGGCGGGAACTAGAAAAAGCATGAAGCCTCATCCACGGGCGGGATGGATTTCAAGTAGGCTTTAAAAAATTTTAATAAAGGTTTTGTAAAAACTATGGACATGTTCCAACTCATGTGACATTGTCACATGAGGGGAAATGTTAGGGAAATTTTATTTTTCTATTTATATCATTTCACATTTACAGCCGATCTCCCTGAGGCTGCACTTAGCGAAAGAACGCACTCTCGATTTTGGGATTCCCCCCCCCCCATGGCCGCAAAGGAAGTGCATTGTGCAGATGCAGATGTCACGCTGGGCTGGCCTTAATTGGCCCGCCCACGTAAAATGGCAGCGCGCCTCCGATCGGGGGCGCCGATCGGAAGCGATCCTGTACGCGCCCACCCTTCAACTTCCCCCCCAATGGGGGGAAAATTCAGCCCACTGTCTGGGAGAATACTTTAATGTAATTGACTGTTTACCTTGCTTGATAGCATCAGCATTGCTGAATGTCTGGAGGTCCCCCTGACTTGACACCAGATTCAAATGAATGTTAGGAAAGGGGATGGCCATACTTCTGAAAATTGCTAAACCTAGTTATGGCTTCTCCGCATGCCACAAAATCGGACCATATTTCAAACAGGTACCCTATGTTACTGAGGAACCAAGCATCCAACTTATTCATCTTTGGTAAGTGGGGAACTTGTAATTCCTTCAATATCTGCAATACGCAATCACGTGCATAATAATTTCAGGGCAACAGATTTCACAAATTAATATTGCCTTCTGTTGATAAATGCCACAGAATGTTGCACAGGTCCTTCAGTTGTATTATGAGTAACGGGTGGCCTGTAATCTGCAAAACCACATCTTTGGAAAAAACTCTTTCCACTTCTCTTATTACATCATGTCGACACTGATTTTAATATATTCACCAGATAATTAAAACAGGATGTTTATCATCCATATAACATAGCAGTGAACTATAAGCTGATTTTTGACATGTCTCCTGACATTACTTGGAAGGAGCCTACGGCAAAAGCAGTGAATGCCATCATCACTTTTACCATGACATAATGCCAGTGTTGCTCATCAGTGGCTGGTCCAGAAGATGGTACATTTCAACTATGACTTAATTAGTAAAGCAAAGCTCCTCAGACATTGCTTCTTAATGATGTTAAAAGGTGGCTCTCTCACCAATAGTAGACATGCTGTTTTGGTTTGTAGTGGGCCCTGGTGGTCTTCTTCCTGAGGCCTCTGACTTCCCAAGTCTTTTACTGCTGCTCATCCTCATCCGCTTCCTCTAACATGGCTCAAGAATAGATTCACCCATGCGATCCTGAGAACTGAAACAGTTGAGTTGCTCTTCACGATCTGCACCATACAGGGCACCTGCTGAGTCTTCCCACTACCTTAACACCATCTTTATAGAGGATATCATGACAGCAATGTACACGGGAAGGGCAATGGGCTGGACTTTTGCTGCCAAGGTGGGTAGCTCGGATCAGAAAATTTCCTGGCTTGGTGAACCCACCTCATGAAAAGGAACCCTGACTTCCATGATTTCCATTCCGGGGGCGGGGGGGCCGTGCGGGTGCGAGGGCAGGATGGAGTTGGACCCATCGCCCCAGTTACAGATCAAAGGGGGCCATAAGGGCTGTCTAGTGCCTAGGCGGGTTGTTTAAAAGGCCCACTGCTGGGACTTTGTCCCAGTTGTTTTAAATATAAGACCATCTAGCCCACATCCTTCACATCCCATCAAACCCCCCACCCACTCCCCATGCCCCATCCATGCCAACTCATGCCCCCCACTCACCCCCATAACTCCTTATAGCCTCCATGCCAACTCATGTCCTGATACTAACTCATGAACTCAGCACTTAGTTCAAATGCCCTAGCCGAATTCAGGTTTCCCTCATGCCTGATTCACTCCCTGCCCTCCTTCCCTTACTGGTGAAAATTGGATCTGTCAGAAATGGGGGAGGAGCTTCCTGATCCCGGTCTGCCTGCCATTTATAAAGTCCACAGAACTTTCACGAGCCTGTGAAAACCCGGCCCAATATGTCTAAATTTGAATGTTAGCCTTTTGCTTAACAGGCAAAAAAAGTCATTAATGCTAGATATACGCAGCAGGTCTGCAGTTCTGAAGAATGGTTTCACTTTGGGCTTTGGACCTGTGGTTCCCACAGTTTTCCATGACTGGGGCTTCCCTCACCTCATGTCTGAGTCTGTTGTGGATTCATTTGTTAGAGATTGATGACTGTGATTAGTCACTAACTCTATTATATTGCATCATGTGAATCTGAGGCTGGGAGTAGGCAAACTAGGGCCTGAAATATCCCCCCGTTGCGGGGGGTTGGGTGGGGGCGGGCGGGAAGCCAATTGGCGCCCCCATTCGGGGACGTGCCACCATTTTACGTGGGCAGGCTAATTAAGGCCCACCCAGTGCGAAAGAGCGCAGAGATCTCCCTGAGGCATGGAGGTACCTCAGGGAGATTTGTTTCAGTGCTAAAGTTTTAAATAAAGGTTTTTAACACTTTTAAAACATGTCCCCTCATGTGACAGCATCACATGAGCTGGGACATGTCAAAGAATAAAAGTATAAATTTTTATTAGATTTTAAAACACTTCATGAAACCTCATCCCGCCCGTGGATGAGGTTTCATGAAAAATGCAAAGGCCGCCTGGGCTCTTCGCCAGCCACCAGCCTTAAGGTTGGATGGGCAGCTCATTAAATTGAATTGATTAGGTTTGAAATGGCCTTAATCTGCCTTTGACAGTTCAGCAGCTGCGCGCCCGCCAAACTGAAAATCTAAATGATGCGCGGTGACGTCAGGACACACGCCTGACATCACCACACGTCATTTTACGCATCGGTGAGCGGGCCCCGCTCCCGCTCACCGACAGGGAAATTCTTGCCTAGGTGACATAGGGAAGAATTTTCCCACCATCGGGGTTGGGGGGGAGTTCAGGAGCGGGTGCGTGCAGGCGCGCCTCCGATCAGCGCCCCCAATTGGGGGCGCGCTCTAAGCGCTGCCAAATTCAAAAATGTGAAATATAGAAAAATGAAATTTCCCTGACATGTCCCCTCATGTGACACTGTCACATGAGTTGGGACATGTCCATCACTTTTAATTAAACTTTTATTAAATTTTTAAAAACCTACATGAAACCTCATCCCGCCCGTGGGTGAGGCTTCGTGCTTTCTCTGAAGCCCGCCAGGGCTCCCGGTCCTTTAACTACTTCAATTAGTTTTTAAATGGTCTCAATTGGCCATTGACAGGTCGGCGGGCACACAGCTGATCTGGCTGCGCCCCCGCTGACCTGAAAATTGAAACGAAGTGGGGACTCCCGACGTCATCCCGCATCATTTTACGTGTCTGCGGGCAGGCCCCGCCCCGCCCCCAGCTCGCCGAACTCAATATCCTGCCCATTGTTTTTGTTCACCTGGTAATTCCTATGGTCCTATAAAACTGCAGCATGCATCTTGTCTCGGCAGGAGGTGATTGACTTGCTGTGTATTCCTGACATTTTATAGTTTTGTTTAAGGTTTCCAACATTTACAGGGCTTCTTTTTACTTTTAAAAAACATTGAAGCCTGTTCTTTTGTAACACGCATTAATCCGATTTAGTCTTTGGAGGTATTTAGGAGAAATGTCCAAAAATGCACGGGTAGACCTTAGCGCACACAAATAAATTCCTATACATTAATGCACATTTAGGATGTGCCCTATTTGTACTGCACAGACCAATTTCAGCTCCAAAATATTTTTTTGCAATCGGTCCTGTGGAGCTGGAAGGTAGCTAGAAATGTTTTGTCGTCAAGTTAAAAGATGGGAAAATTTGCTATTTTCAATGTCCTAAGACTGTGTTTTTCTTTGACGTTCTCCCCTTTTTCTTTTGCTGAAGGCACCACTTACACTGTGGTAATGTTCCAGGAGCAACAGCGATCATCCAAACCTTTGTTTAAGTGATTATTTTTCATCTAGAGCCCTGTCAATTAGTGCTGGTGGGATTTTTTTTATAACATTATGGGCCATAATAACCACCTGCTTTCCATCTACTCCTGTTTCCATACAATTGGCAGGAATGAAAAGTCTGGTTAATTGTTTCTTCCCTAATTTAGGAGTGTCGGCACAGATTGTCATGTCCCCATTGCAGCCCCAGTGGGCTTAGAAAATTTCTCTTTTGACTGTTTCATCTTAATATCAAAAATGCACACTTATTTCTCTCGACTGAATTCTACTTTCCACCCCTTTGTAACCTGTCCTTGCTGGCTTAATCTCTTGTGAAGTTGTCATTTCTATAAATTGCCATAAAATTAAATTCCTGCCCACTTTTTTCATGGATTTAAAACACTGCTGGTTATATTTGTCCTCTGGTCATTAATGTGAATGAAAAGGTTAATGCATGTAGAAAACAAAGCAGATCAGTTTTATACTCACAGAATCACAGAATTGTTACGGTGTAGAAGGAGGCCATTCGGCCCATTGTGTCTGCACTGGCTCTCTGAGCATTTTGACTTGGTGCCAATCTCCTACCTTTTCCTCGTAACCCTGCACATTGGGAAGAATTCCCCCCCCCCAGTTGGGGAAGTTTTGCAGGGGCGGGTGGGAGTGTGAGCACGAATCCAATCGGCGCCCCCAATTGGGTGCACGCTGCCATTTTATGTGGGCGGGCCAAATAAAGCCCGCCCAGCCTGGCGCACATCCGGAAGTGCTGTGCGCTCCCTGTGCGAGTGGAAAAAAATTTTAAGGGCATGTCCCCTCATGTGAAGCTGTCACATGAGCTGGGACATGTCCATTAATTTTTTCAAAGTTTTTTATTTAATTAACAAACCCTTCATGAAACCTCATCCCGCCCGTGAATGAGGTTTCATGAAAAATGCGAAGGCTGCCTGGGCTCTTCACCTGCCCCCCAACCTCAAGGTTGGACGGGCAGCGTTCTTAACAACTTTAATTAGTTTAATAATGGCCTTAATAGGCCTTTGACAGTGCGGCGGACGCGCAGCTGCATCGGCTGCGCACCCGTCGACTGATAATTTTAATGACGCTTGGTGACGTCAGGATCCACGGGCCCCACCCCCGCTCGCCGACTGGAAAATTCAACCCATTGGGTAGAATTTTGCCCTTGATGGGCGGGCGGGCCCCACCGGCTCGTCAGCAGACGGACAGCCGACCCCCGCCGCTGAAACGGAGCCCGCCGCCATTTTGAGTGGGCGGGCCAATTAAGGGCCCACCCATCGGCCTGCCCGACGAGAAGTGCTATGTGCTTCCTGTGCCGGGGGGAGGGGAATCCCCCAACTGTCAAAGTGCGTTCTTTCGTGCATGTGCGCTAAAGAGCGCACTGCTCCCTGAGACGAAGTGCTGTCTCAGGGAGATTAGTGACAGTCTAAAAAACTTTAAAAATAGAAAAATAAAAATATTACTAACATGACCCCGTCATGTGACAATGTCATATGAGATGAGACATGTTAATAAATATTACATTTATCAAAGTTTTTAAAAAGGAACATGAAACCTCATTCTGCCAGTGGATGAGGTTTCATGTGTTATCAGAAGCCCGCTGGGGCCCCTGGCCTGCCCACCAGCCTTAAGGTTGGACGGGCAGGGCCTTTAATTACTTTAAGTACCCTGTCAATGG
The DNA here is from genome assembly GCF_964194155.1 of Cetorhinus maximus. Lineage (NCBI taxonomy): Eukaryota > Metazoa > Chordata > Chondrichthyes > Lamniformes > Cetorhinidae > Cetorhinus > Cetorhinus maximus. The sequence continues at coordinate 22,463,471 of NC_135895.1, read as the reverse complement.
CCTCAATTGGCCATTGACGGGTTGGCGGGCGGACAGCTGATTTTGCTGTCCGCCCACCTTCCTGAATATTTAAAGGGACCGGGATGACGTCGGGGGTTCCTCCCAATGTCATCCCATGTCATTTTCCCGTCGGCGAGTGGGCCCCACCCCCAAATCGCTGATGGGAAAATTCTGGCCATTGTTTCTATTTAAGTAATCAGCCAATGCCCTACTGAATGCCTCAATTGAACCTGCCTCCACCACACTTCCAGGCAGTGCTTTCCAAACCCTAACTACTCGCTGTCTGAAGAATTTTATTTCTCACCTCACATTTGCTTCTTTTACAAAACATTTTAAAACTCTGCCCCCTCGTTCTCGATCCGTTTACAAGCAGGAACAGTTTCTCCCTATCTACTCTGTCCAGACTCCTCATGATTTTTAAAACTTCTATCAATCCTCCTCTTAGTCTTCTCCTCTCCACGGAAAACAGTCCCAACTTCTCCAATCTTTCCTCATCCCTGGAACCATTCTCGTAAACCTCTTCTGCACTCTCTCCAATGCATTCACATTGATTTTTCTTCATTTACATTAGCAACTAGAAGAAAATTAACCTGTTGATCATTTTCAACATTGTAGTAAGTGCACTTATACCAGCACAATTGCAGGGTTTGACAACAAATACCTCATACATTGCATTGATTTATATCAAGTTTAAAGCATAGAGATTGGCCATTTGGCCCAATTGCTCTATGCCAGCATTAATACTCCACACAAGCCTCCACCCTATCCTATTTCATCTAATCCTATCGGCATGATCTTTTATTCCTCCTCCATCATATGCTTCCCTTCATGTGCTTATCTAAGCTTCCCTTTAAATGCATCTAAGACAACATCTTTGTCATGAGTTTTCTATGGTCAGGATATTGAGATCAGTGAGTGGATGGGGCAGGGCCCACTCACTGACACGTAAAATGACGCGGGATGACATCGGGCGGAACTCCCAACTTCACCCCGCGTCATTTCAATTTTCAGGTCGGTGGGGGTGCAGCCAAATCAGCTGTGCACCCGCCAACCTGTCAACGGCCAATTGGGGCCATTTTAAAACTGAACTAGTTAATGGGCCTGCCTGTCCAACCTTAAGGTTGGTGGGCAGGCCGGGAGCCATGGCGGGCTTCAGAAAAAGCATGAAACCTCATCCATGGGTGGGATGAGGTTTCATGTAGGTTTTTAAAATTTAATAAAAGATTGATTAAAAGTGGTGGACATGTCCCAACTCATGTGACAGTGTCAGGGAAATTTTATTTCTCTACATTTACCATTTTTAAATTTGGCGCCAATCTCCCTGAGGCAGCACTTAGCCTCAAGGAGATGAGTGCGCTCTTTTGCGCGCATAGATTGCACTCTCAGCTGAGGGAATAACCCCCCCCTCCGCCCACACATGGAGCTATGCGCTTCCTGGTGGACGTCACACTGGGCAGGCCTTAATTGGCCCGCCCACGTAAAATGGCGGCACGCCCCCAATCGGGGGCGCCAATCGGAGGCGCACCCACACACGCCCGCTCCTGAACTTCCCCCCCCAACGGAAGGAAAATTCTGTCCTATGTGGTACCTTATCCAAGGCCTTTTGAAAATCCAGATATGCTATATCGACTGCATTACCCTTGAATACTCTTTTTGTTGCTTCTTCAAAGAAATCAGTAAGGTTGGTAAAGCCCACCCTCCCTTTTTGAAATCTGCTAACTGTCTTTTGTTACATTTTTGGTTTCTAGACATTTTTCCTTTACATCTTTGAGTAAAGATTTCATTTATTTCCTATCACATGTAATTGTGCATCTGCTATCTCTTCCCTAACTTCTTTTAATATGTGGTGATGCCATCCATCTGGGCCTAGGTTTTGCCCTCTCTAACCCATCCTGACAAGGGATTTTATCATTTCTCTTCTTCTAAAATCTCATTAGTCTCTCTAAGTAAATAATAAGGCAAAATGTCTATTTCATCATTGTGTTTATGTTGCATGTTTTTGGAATAGTTTAAAAACTGTAGCTCACAATTTTGCTTCTTAGGATGCAATGACTACAGAAATATTGAGTTGGTAGTTACAAAGAGTATCACATTTTCCAACAGTTGCAATATTGCCCTTTCAAGAAACAACTTGATGGATTTCTGAATTTGGCAATAGTCTGTACATCTCTAACTGTGGTCGGTTCTGATTTAAGTCAGCCATGTGCCTGACAGATTATGCATATCACCAATACCTCTCATTAAAATGGCCACAGTTCACCAGTTCCAGTACCTTCAAGGATCTCAGAGTGAATTATTATGCAACAAAGATCCTGATGTCATGCAGAACATGAGACAGGTCCAAGGCAGCTTTGGCTTAATGAGGCTAAGTGAATGTCTCCCCTGCATTATAGCTACACAACAGTCTTTGAGCATAGTATTTTTTTTTTTCTCCATAAGCCTGGAACCTTTTGCACTTTTTTCACATTTATGCATTTTACATGTTATCCATTTTGATATATTGCATGGCATAGAAGCATAGAATAACACAAACCCTCTGTTAAATTAACGGCAGCTGGGCAAAGAGATATATTTAGGTTTTCAAATTTAATTATGGCATACCACAGTACATTTTGTATAGATAAATTACAGTGCCATTGTGGCTTTTTTAAAGCTAGTTGTTTGACATATTCTCTAATTAACCATGCACATTTTGTTTTTCAAGGATTATATCTAAGCTTTTTCATACAGATTACTATCACCTTCCACTAACTACCTGAAGTGGAAACTGGGGAATCAGTGAGTGTGACAGATACAGAAAATCCCCCGCATGCATCATATCTAACTCGTTTCACATCTGAGAGATTTCAGTAGTAACCCTCAGGGAACTGACTGTATTTTACAGCTTGCAGCATATGACCATGTTTTCTAACACATTTGAAATAAATAAAACTCGATCTTTGAGAGAATAGAAATAAATTAAGAACTCGGTGACAGTGGATTTATGTGTTTTTTTGTTGAATCAAATCTAATATCATACCTTAAAATGGTGTAAACAGCATAGGACACACCGTAGCTTGTGATATGTGATGCACTCTGCAAACAACATGCACTTTTCCTGGTCACAGTCAAGCCATAACATTAAGTCTGGGCCTATTGTCCAATATGTAATGGCATATGAAGATATTATTTCAAGGGATACATATTATAATTGTTTATATATAGTGTGCATTCATTTATGAAGTACATCTATGTTCCAGGCCTATTTGTCAAATGGTGTGCACATTAAACTGTCTGTGCAAAATTATAGTAATTTGCTGACAGTTCTGTTCAACTCACTGAATGCTTTGTTTGATTCTGAGAGTGTACTTTTCTGATATTTTAATCCATTACATTTAGGTGGTTCTAATAGTTTTATAAAAAACATTTGTCTTAACATAATGTAATCGCAGGGTACAAATTGTTTTGAACAACCATGTTCAAGAATTTAAATTATGTTTTTTTTTAGCCTAAGCCTTACTATGTATAATCAATTTCACTCTTTTGAGACAATATATTACTATAGAATAAACAAAAATTGAAAAAGAATCATCATATCCTGTAACTATTTCTAAATTTCTTTGAAGAAGTATATTCTCTATGTAGATTGATTATCTTATTTATTACCTGGAATGGGAAATACTGTATTTTGTTTTATTGATCCAGTGAAAAGGCAAGAAGTGAAACCTTTTGTTTCTAATGGAAAACTTACATGAAAGCAAAAGCTGGATTTTTCTCATCAGGGAAGAATAGCAATGGCCCAGTAAGCAGTTGGGGTCAAATTAGAAAGCGACAAAGCCTCTACTGGGCCCTCTTCCTCTACCTGCAGGGTCATTTGGTCATTAGCACATCTATCTTAGGCATATAGATAACCGCCACCAGGTGCCCCATGGATGGGAGAGAAATGGGTCATCGCTAAGCTACTGGCATTTACATGCAACAGACAGGAAATGGAAATGTGGCCACTGCAAGGCTGGTGGATCGGGGATCCAGGTCAGAGTACTGACCCAGAAGTAGACACTTTCCTTGTGTTGTGTGGCACAAGCACTGTGCTAAATGGGAATGAGCTGCAGGTCCAGTTGCTCAAAACTGGGCATCCAAGAGCAGAGCTGTATTCTTCCACAATCTGTAACTTCATGGCCTGGCATATCCCTCACGCTACCGTTATCTTCAAGCCAGGAGACCAATCCTGGTTCATTGAAGAGTGTAAGATCATGCCAGGAGCAGAACCAGGTATAACTAAAAAAATGAAGTGCCAACCTGGTGAAGTTACAACACAGGACTACATGCATATAGCATTCTATAGACAGAGCTCAATGGCCCCACAACCAACAGATCAGATTGAAGCTCTACCCCAGTCTTGAATGGTGGTGGACAATTAAACAACTAGCTGAGGAGGAAGCTCCACAAACATCCCGGTCTTCAATAATGGAGAAGCTCAGCATATCAGTGCTAAAGTGAAATTTGAGGCATTTGCAACCAGAATATGCCAAGTGGATGATCCATCTTGACCTCCTCCTGAGGTCCCCATCATCACAGATGCCTGACTTCAGCCAAGTTGATTCTTCCATGTGATACCAAAAATGGCTAAAGGCGCTGGATACAGCAAAGCCAATGGGCCCTGGAAACATCCCAGCTGCCATACTGGAGACGTGTGCTCCAAAGCCACCTGCGCCCTTAGCCAGGCTGTTTCAGTACAGCTGCAACACTGGCATCTGTCCGACAATGTGGAAAATTGCCACCTATATCCTGTCCACACAAAGCAGGACAAGTCCAATCCGCCCAGCTACCGCCCCATCAGCCTACCCTCACCCATCAGTATGTAATGGGAGGTGATATTGACAGTGCCATCAAGTGGCACTTACTCACCAATAGCCTGCTCAACAATGCTCAGTTTGGCAGCCACCAGGGCCAGTTGGCTCCAGACCTCAATATAGCCTCGGTCCAAACATCGGCAAAAGAGCTGAATTCCAGAGCTCTTTGATATTAAGGCAGCATTTGTCAGAATGTGGCATCAAGGTGCCCTAGAAAAACTGAAAGTCAATGGGAATCAGGGAAAATCCACTGGCTGGAGTCATACCCAGTACTAAGGAAGATGGTTGTAGTTGTTGGAGGCCAATCACCTCAGCCCTAGGACATCACTGCAGGAGTTCCTTGGACATATCGCTTATTGTTACAGTTTTGTTCGGCTTGGTTCAACAGGTAAATATGACAAGTGATTTGGTGCTAAGCTTAAAGCAAATGACACGTGCACTGTCTGCCAGAATCACCACCTTCATAACTCACCAGGTGGAAAAGATCCAGTAGCTCAGGAGGACTCAGAGCCTTTTTTGATTGGAAGGGTCTCTGGAGTACAGGGTATCATTGATAATTCCCATTTGGTTATCAAGAGCTCATGTGACAATCCCAATATTTTCATGGACTCTGTGACAGACAGGATTGAGAGAGAACTGAGACCCCTGTTCCCCTCTCTTACTGTCCATAATTAGTGTGCTTTTGAAAAGGAAGTTGTGAGTGTTTCTTAACCCCTAATTGTACAGTCAATTTGGAATAACCAAAAGCACACTTTTCGTAGGTTTAAATTCAGAAAATCATTTATTCAAACATTCACCCTGAAAATCTAACACTACAGGCAGAATCATCCGGTCCTGTTGGTGGCAGGCGTCATGGCGGGTGTGAGCAGACACTATGGCAAGGATGCCAAAAATTGGCTTCACGCTGTTGTGAAACCAGTTTGCCATCATCCACTCCGCCCGTCAATGACGGGCCATGTTTCCTGCCGCTGCATGTCGGGAACCTAATTTCAGTACTTTAGCATCTCATTATAAGCCCTGCTTGCAGGAATCATCCCCCACACGCTGGATCATCCGGGCACGTCAACGTTCAATCACGCTGACGTGTTGCACAACTGTACATAAGCGACGTGCACCTGCCGACCCGCACTTCCCTCGAGACTTCCAGGTTTGTTTGCTCTCGCAGTCATCAGCGCCAGGCTTCACAAGCAACAACACATCACTTTCAGGGGGGCTCACGGGCAGGTCTCTACCTACCAGACCAGCCGTAAGGCAGGGGTGGCTTTTCAACGGCTGCAGGGCCATGGCTTGTTTGGGGAAGGGGGAGAAGTGGCCTCAGGCAAGGGAAGAGGCTGCTTGGCAAGGGCTGTACTGGGGAAGGGGCGTATCCCAGTGTGTGTGTGGGAGCACACGTTGACCTGTGTAAGTGGTCTCAAGCTGGTGAGGGCTGAGGAGACAGTCTGCAGATGGGATGAGGCCAGATGGAGATGTGAGGGTGTGTGTGAGAATGGGTGGCGATGTCCCTTGAGCTGGCAGTGAGTGAGATGCCAGTGAATGTGTGATGGCCTTGTGAGTGTGTGAGTTTAGAGTGATGAGATGGTTGCCTTACCCTGGTGGCACAGATGAGTTCACTCATTCGTTTCCTGCACTGGTTGGTCAACCTTGTGTGTGCAGCATTGGCACTGACCACCACTGCCACCACCTCTCAAGCCAGAGTGGTGAGACTGATGGACCTCCTGTGGCCATAGAGACGGTAGAGGACATTGCGGTGGGCCTCCACGGTGTCTAGAAGGCGTCCCAGGGATGCATCACTGAATCAGGGGGTTTGCCCTCGCCTTGGCTTTTGGGGCTATGTCTTCATTGGAGCAGTCCTAGGCTGCAAACAATGAGAAGTGGCGCCTGGCATGAGGAAGTGGAGAGGTAACGGTGTGGCAGGCAAATCGGAGGCCGCCCGCCAGCAAGACGGCATGTTTCCTGTGGCTGCATAATTAATGAGGCGGGAAGGGGACAATACAGCACTAAAACCCACCATTGTGGCGGCCGGTAAAACATCCTTTTCATACCCACTACTGCACTTAGTGCAAATCTGGGACGATTCCGCCCTACGTCACTCACTCACCACTGACACACAGACACACTCAAAGAAAATGCAGTTAGAGAGGATAGTGCACTTTTACAAGTTACAAACAAAAGAATAGTTTGTAAGTCACATGACTGGCTCGTCTTGGTGCAGGCCTGGTGAAGAAGAAGTTCTTTTCCACTCCTAAGTTTTTCTAGGAGAATTCAATGACTGGTCATCTATCAAAATTGTTGCAGGATTCCCTTGAAGAGGTGGATTTTCAGCAGGTCATGAAGTTAGTTGCTTGTAGTCTTAATACTTCAATGTCCACTTTCTGCATCAGTGGACTTAAAAAGGAACGGGCTTGGAGATCTTATGATGTTGCAATTTCTAGTTTTAAGGTATAGATGTTGCTGTCTTTGCAGCTACTGCTGCTGCTTCTTGTGTTGTTTCAGACTGTGCTTTCTCCCTAGTGCTTGGAGTAAGTAAGATTGATTATCTGAAGATAGTTTTTATCAGGTGACCCAGAATGATTTGAAGTTCAAAGCCATTGCTACACAATGGGGGATGGATGGTGGCCATTCACACCTACTTATGATTTAACTGGTTTATGCAGCTCTCTTTGTTACATATCGAGCTCGGAGACAGTGGGTCTGTAGTCCATTGAGTTTGAGTTTCAGGTAAGTCCACAAACAATATGAGGTGTGAATTCCACAAATTGCTTTTTGTCTTTGCACGTCCATTCAAAGGCAGGAGGTGGTGCCCTACCCATGGTCCTGAATTTTTAGGTTGGTGGGCAGGTGCAATTGGTGGGCCCGGCAGCGGCTGGGGAACAGACCGCCGATGGCAACCGGCCCCCGACCGCGATTTCACACTGGCTGGCCAATTAATGGCCAACCAGCATGAAACGTGCACTGAGTGCTGTCGGAGTGTGGGCGGTAAGAGGGCAGGCGCTGATGTCAGTGCGGGCACAGGCAAACGCTGACAGAAAGCTCCCTGAAGGCAGAGAGCTGCCTCAGGGAGCTGAAGACCTCAAAAGCATTAAATGAAGTTTTTAAAATCAGGGGAAAAAAAATGTGCAAGCACCACAACCAGTCACCTGAACATAGACATTATAAAAATGTTGTCCAAAGATTTTTGTTTTTCTTTCATTTAATCACGGAAACCTCATCCCAGCTGTGGATGAGGTTTCATGAAAAATGCAAAGTCTGCCTGGCCGATTCGCCTGTCCACCAACCGTGAGGTTGGACAGACCACGAAAACGCGGGGACAATAGCACCTTTTATTACTTTAATTGGACTCCTAATCGTTGGCAACTTTTGCCCACCCCCCACGTCATCTCGCGTGATTTCACATCCAATCAGGTCGGGCGTGCACACCACGCCAAGCTAAAAATTCTGCCCATGATCAGTCAATCAGCTTTCCAGAGACTTGAGACAGTTCTGAGTTTGTGCAGAAATTGTAAAAGTCACCTGACCCTGAGCAGCCATCTTTTCAGCTTTTTAATGTGCATTTTTTTTTAAAAGAGAAAGCAGTTACAGAAAATTCCATATTGAATGCAGACCATGTTTGACGTTATGAATATGCCATGTTTTTACTGGGCTTGACAACTGGAATGGGCTTTCCACCCCAAAAATGTGCACATTTAATGAGCAGAAGAAATATAACTATGGCTCTCAATGGAGTTTCCCAGGGAGCAGCTATGATACTTGTGCAGCAGGCCATCATACTGCAATGATGTGAAGGGCCTTACAGAATGCATGATTGGCCTTTGGGAAACCAGGGCCACTTTCTGAGGAATGGTCATCAACCTGAAATGTTGACTCTGTTTTTCTCTGCACAAATACTGCCTGACCTGCTGACTATTTCCAGCATTTTCTGTTTTTATTTCTACCTTTTGAGCTCCTGGTTCACCGTGTCAATCAGAATCCCCCACATAGCAGTGAAGCAGCAATGAAGCCATGTTACTACCAGAGTTGCTGTTGAGCACATCATAGGCATAATGATGCAGTACTTCTATAAAAGCAAAATACTGCTGGAGACCTGAAATAAAAACAGAAAGTGCTGGAAAAACTCAGCAGATCTGGCAGCGTCTGTGGAGAGAGAAAAACAGAGTTAACGTTTCGAGTCCAACATGCCTCTTCTCCATAACTGAAGAGGGGTAGGACTGTGTAGGGTTCCACGCTGTTGGAAAAGGGGTTGGGGGTGAGGTGGAACAAAAGGGGAGGTCAGGAATAGGTTAAAGGGCAGGGAGATTAAATACCAATGATGTAATGGAGTAAAAGGCAAAGAGAGTGGTAATAGCAGGAGTAAAGAATCAAAGCATGAGTCCAGAGTAGGTGTTAATAGCAGAATAAATGTCAGCTCTGAAAGTAAAACATGAAAATAAGATACAAACTGGCACTCAAGGAAAAAAAAATCAAAATGGTTCAAAATCAAAAGAGTTCATGGTTTGAAGTCATTGAAAGTTGTCCAGAAGGCTATAAAATGCCTAATTGGAAGATGAGGTGCTGTTCCTCCAGCCTACGTTATGCTTCACTGGAACATTACAGCAGGCCAAGGAAATGTGAGCATGAGAGCATGATGATGAATTGAAATAGCAAGTGACTGGAATGTCGTCATGCTTGCAGACTGAGCAGAGGCGTTCTGCAAGGCAGTCACCCAGTCTGCATTTGGTCTCCCCAATGTAGAGGAGACCACATTGTAAGCAATGTGTACAATACACTAAATTGAAAGATGTACAAGTAAATCACTGCTTCCCCTGGAAGGAGTGTTTGGGGCCTTGGACAGTGAGGAGGAAGGAGGTAAAAGGGCAGCTGTTACACCTCCTGTGATTGCATGGGAAGGTACCATGGGAAGGGGATGAGGTATTGGAGGTGATGAAGGAGTGGACCAGTGTGCCATGGAGGTAACAGTCCCTTCAGAATGCTGACAGGGGAGGGGAGGGGAAGATGTGTGTGGAGGTGCTGGAAATCGTGGAGAATGATCTTTGAGTGTGTGGGCTGGTGGGGTAGAAAGTGAGGTCAAGGGGAACCCTATTGTGATTCTGGGAGGGAGGGAAGGGATGAGTGCAGAGGTGCAGGAAATGGGTCAGACACAGTTGAGGGCTCTGTCAACCACAGTGCTGGGTGGGGTGGGAATCTTCGGTTTAGGAAAAAGGAAGACATAGTGCTGTCGTGGAAGGTAGAATCATCATAACAGATACATCAGAGATGGAGAACCTGGGAGAATGGAATGGAGTCCTTACAGGAAGTAGGGTCTGAGGAAGAGTAGTCGAGGTAGCCATGGGAGCCAGTAGGCTTGAAATGAATATTGGTAGACAGTCTATCCCCAGAAATGGAGACAGAGAAATCAAGGAAGGGAAGGGAAGCATTGGAGATTGTCCATGTGAAGGTGAGAGAAGGTTGGGAACTGGGAGCAAAACTGGTAAATTTTTCCAGTTCCAGATGAGAGCAGAAGCAGCACCACTATAGTCAGTCATCGATGTACTAGAAAAAGAGCTGTGGTAGGGGGCTTAGTAGAATTGGACCAATAAATGTTCCACATACCCCATGCTAGGGCCCATGCGCGTAACCATAGCCACATCTTTTATTTGGAGGAAGCGAGGCAAGTTAAAGGAGAAATTGTTCAATGAGAGAACAAGTTCAGCCAGGTGAGGGAGGCTGGTGGTGGATGGGAACAGACCGGGTCTCCATCCAAGGGAGAAGAGGAGAGTCCTCAAACTGTCCTGGTGGGGGATGGAGTTGTAGAGGGATTGGCCATCCATAGTGAAGGGGAGGTGGTTAGGGTCAGGGCCATTTCAACAATTGGCCCTGAAGAAGTGTCATATTTGATTCTGTTTCTGTCTGCACAGATGCTGCCAGAGCTGTTTCTATTTTTGTTTCTGTTTTTATTTCTATTGTTTTTAGGCTCTCTTCACAGCTTATTGATCCAAAGCATTGAGCCATGTTTCCCCCTTATTTGAATTCTTTTCACTGCTTTTATATCCTTTTCTAAGTGTGGAGAGCGCTACTTTAATACTGCACGCCATCTCTGTTGTAATATGCCTTTAAGGGGTTGCAGCATGACATCACCAGAAGGAAGTGTGTCATTGGATCCATTACAACAATCTCATCAATGCTTTTGAAACTATCTGTCACTTTCTTGGACCGATCACTGGTGGAACTTCTTGCATAACCTAATATTCAATTTCCAACTGCTGCCATGCACTGATTATGTTTTCAATGCTCAATCAATTATCATACAGCAAACGTGTTTTTCCAGACCCATCTTGTGCAACGATATGCCTGATTTTGCAATTTGTAGTGTCAAATTGCATTTTATTGTTCTCCTCAATTTTGAGCACATTGGTTTGTAATTTGTCCGTAACCTTGACACATTCCTATTTGTGATGCAGCTTCCTTTTCCATTCTCAGTCTCAGGATGCAATTAAACAATCAGTAAGTGCCAAGAAATATTTCAGGTTAGCTGCTTTGGTATTAGAATTGTGACTAATTTGAGGGACAAATTGTGTACATCACATAAGGAGGTTAATGTCACATATAGAAAAGATGTTAGAAATGTCCATCCGCCATGCAGGGGAATGATAAGCTGGTATCGCAATCCTATGAATAAATATACAGGGCTGGAATTTGTGGTTGTAATGATGGTGAAATTGTCAGTGCTCACCGTCTTTACTATGTAAAACTGACAGCAAATTCTGGCAGTCGCACATGGGCAGTTAAACATAGAAATCTGGGAGTCACTTTCAGCGATGCCTTGTTCCAGTACAGCTACAACACTGGCACCTGCTCGGCAATGTGGAAAAATGCCCAGGTGTGTCCAGTCCAAAAAAGCAAGACAAATCCAACCCGGCCAATTAACACCCCATCAGTCTACTCTCAATAATCAGTAAAGTGGTGGAAGGGGTCATCAATAGTGCTGTCAAGCGGCACTTGCTTAGAAATAACCTGCCCACTGATGCTCAGTTTGGGTTATACCAGCATTACTCAGCTCCTGACCTCCTTACAGCCTTGGTTCAAACATGGACAAAAGAGCTGAACTCCAGAGGTGACGTAAGAGTGACTGCCCTTGACATCAAGACCGAATTTGACCGAGTGTGGCATCAAGGAGCCCAGTAAAACTGGAGACATGAGAATTAGGGGAAAAACTCCACTGGTTGGAGTCATATCTAGCATAAAGGAAGATAGTTATGGTTGTTGAAGGTCAGTCATCTCAGCTCCAAGACATCACGGCAGGAGTTCAGGAGTTCCTCAGGGTAGTGTCCTCGGCGCAAACATCTTCAGCTGCTTCATCAATGACCATCCTTCCTTCATAAGGTCAGAAGTGGGGATGTTCGCTGATGATTGCACAAGTTAACCAATTACTGTAATTCACTTAGCTTATTAAAGAAACCATAATTCCACACCTAAGCTCCAATAACCATCAGTAAATAGCTGCCAGTCACTTTCTTTAGTTCAACTACTCTGCACATCCTCCATGTAGCACTCTATCCACTCAACCAAGTGTAGTGTTTTACTACCAGGATTATAAATGTGAGTCAGTGCCCGATAATCCCAATGGGAGGTTTGGTTCATTTTGAAGTGGGCTAGGACTCACAAGCATTCAGCCAGTAGGCTGAAGGTCAAAATCAAGCATCTCAGAGCAGCCAACCTTCTCCAGCACAGTATTGGGCCATCCAGGGTAGAAGAGGTAGGATGGAGAGCAGCACAGGGTCTTTTCTTACCTTGTAATTAATTTATGTTTCTTATTCTCACTTTTAGAGTGCAGATCTAGATCTTGCTGTAAAATTAAGGGTGCACTGCATCTTGCTCTTACACTCCCTGTTATTTTTAAGAACTTGCTAGATTTTCACATTAATTGCCTTTTCAACTCATCACAGAAAGCTAATCTTAGTACCTTTTAATGGTGCATTAATTGTTAATGTAATGTCAATCAACCTCCGTAGCCCTAAAGAACAATTTAAATGGTTCAACCTCATTTCTGGGAACATAGGAGCAGGAGTAGGACATTCGGTCCATCAAGCTTGCTCTGCCATTCAACTGGATCATGGCTGATCGTCTACACCAACACCATCCACATGTCCCTTCATGTCATTGGAATCTAGAACTCTATAGACCTCTGCTTTGAACATACTCAATGACTGAGCCTCCACAGTCCTCTGGATTAGGGAATTCCAATAATTCACCACCCTCTGACTGAAGAAATTCCTCCCCATCTCAGTCCTACATGGCCTACCTCTTATTCTGAGACTGTGTCTCCTAGCTCTAGACCCCCCAACCAGGGATAGCATCCTTCCTGCATCTATCCAGTCAAGCCCTGTAAGAATTTTGTGCACTTCAACGGGGTTACCTCACATTTTCTAAACTCTAAAGAATCCAGGCCCAGACTCCTCAATCTCCCATCATAGGACAATCCCGCCATCCCAGGGATTGGTCTGGTAAACCTTTGTTGCACTCTCTTAATGGCCAGTATACCTTTCCTTAAGTAAGGAGACCAAAACTGCACACAACACTCCATGTGTGATCTCACCAAGGCTCTATACAACTGCAGCAAGACTTCCTTACTGCTGTACTCAAATCCCCTTGCAACAAAGGCTAACGTGCCATTTATAATAAAAACAGAAAACGCTGGAAAAACTCAGCAGGTCCGACAGCATTTGTGGAGAGAGAAACAGAGTTAATGCATAACACTCTGAAGAAGTGTTATACAGACTTGAAACGTTAACTCTGTTTCTTTCCCCACAGATGCTGTCAGGCCTGCTCAGTTTTTCCAGCATTTTCTGTTTCTATTTCAGATTTCTAGCATGCGGAGTATTTTGCTTTTATTCTAACATGCCATTTGTTTTCCTGATTGCTTGTTGCGCCTGCATGTTAACTGTCAGGGACTTATGGACAAGAACACCCAGGCCCCTTTGGACATCAACACTTTCCAATTTCCCCCCATTTAAGGATAAGGAGGTGGATAACTTCACATTTTTTGACATTGGGCAGAATCGTCCGTACCCGCTAGCGTCGGGCGTATTCGGTGGTGTGAGAGGACAATTTGGCGAGAAGGCCAAAAATCAGTTTCACGATGTCGTGAAACCAGTTTGCGATCGTCCGCTCAGTCTGTCGATGGCGGGCTGTGTTTCCCACCATTGGACATCAGGAACCTCATTGTAATACCTCAGCATATTGTTATAAGGCCAGCCCGCTGGAATCATCACCCCCAGCTGGATTGTCCACTCACGCCAACGTGTTTCACAACAGTATATAAAAGGCGTGCACATGGCAGGCTGCAATTTGAGGGGAACTCGGAGGTGAGTGCACATTGTGGAGCGCTCGCAAGGGATGCTTATGGACTTCAAGGTTGAGACGCGTTAGGGGGTGAGGGGGGGGGGGCAAAGGCTATCCTGCAGTTGAGGCAACTTTGGGGGGTGGGGCAAAGGCTGCCCTGTGGTGCGACTTTAGGGGGAGTGGGGGCAACAGCTGACCTGCGGCTGAGGCAACTTTGGGCGGTTGGGGTTGGGGGGGGGCAGCAACGGCTGAGCTGCGGTTGAAGGTAGCACACGAGCATGTGGGGGGTGGGGTAGGGGAGGAGAGCAGACGTGCATTAGGGATACCTTGTATAAAGTGACCATTCCTCTGCAGCTGAGAGAGACCAGGTGCAGCCACATTGACAAGCTTGGAGTCAGGCCTCTAGATTATTTGCCCATTCAAGCACCGCAGAGGCATCAAAGTGCCACCTAGTTCCCCAGAGCTTTCACCCCTTGGGCACAAACTGCAAGCTAATGTGCGTTTTAGTGGACTGCAGCACAGTTGGATGACTGGGCACATTGTACAATCTCCTTGCTAAAGCTGGCAATGGAGCAGTCACTGGTGGAGGTTCTCACAGCCCCTTGCAATGTCAGCATCCCGGTTTGGACCAGTCTTCCCCATGGTTCAAGCTAAGAGTGCAAGTTTGCAGTGTGGGTTAGGAGAATGCCTGTGCCTGAGCTGAGAGCACAGCATGCAGTCCAATGGGCAAAGCTGCGACAATCGGTCAGGTGGAGTGGGGCAGAGGGAAGTGGGGTTTCGGGCAGCCATGCAGCGCATTAACCTCTGGCCACCCAAGTGGTGGCCAGCACCTTCTGGGATGTGTTAAGGAGCCTTCAAACTTAACGAAGAGGGGTTCTTAGAACAACCAAGCTAACCAACGTGTCTCATCCTGCAGGAGGAGTACGTCAGGAGCATGGAGCCTGGTGAACTAGCTGTATGTCTCATGGCGTATAGAGAAAGGAGACGACGGAGAAGAGAGCGACTGAGGCACCTGGCTGCGCAGAGGGAGGAACAGCACCCTCAGGAAGAAGGGGTGGCTGGGGCTCTCGCACACGCTGCCGAAGAGCCACAGTGAGCCGCTGCTGGTTGGTGCCAAGCTAGACTCAGGTTCTAGACACCGCCTTTCATTCCTGAAGATGACCGAGAACCAGTGTCGCTGAAACTGCACATATCTAGGGATCTGGTCAGTCACATCTGCCAGCTACTGCAGGATTTGGCACCATGGGGACTTGGAGGGCATCCACTGCACGTGGAAGTGACAGCTGCTCTCAGTTTTTACGTCAGAGGTTCCTTTCAGGGCTCCACAGGTGACCTCTGTGACATATCACAAGCCTCCACCCACAAATGCATCCATGAGGTTACAGATGCCATCCTCACCAGGGCACATGACTGCGCAGAGGGAGGAACAGCACCCTCAGGAAGAAGGGGTGGCTGGGGCTCTCGCACACGCTGCCATGCATTTCGCCTGGGACAAGGAGAGTCAGGATGCAAGAATGATTGGATTTGCCTGGATCTCGGGTTTCCCACCGATGCAGGGTGCCATCGACTGCACCAACATGGTGCTCTGGTCTTCATCACAATAAGCGGTCAACTATGTCAACCGCAAGGGCTTCCATTTGCTGAATGTGCAACTGGTGTGCACACAATCTGCAGTACCTGCAGAGGACATGGCTGATGACACCCGGAAAGCGGCCTCAGACTGCCGCAGAGGGAAGGAGGTTCAAACTGCAACTTGCACCTTGGTGGAGCAAACTATCGGGATGCTGAAAATTGGTTTCTGGTGCCAGGACCGGTCTGGTGGAGCCCTGCAATACAGTCCGCAGAGGGTGTCACGCATCATTGTCACCTGCTGCACCCTTTACAACCTGGCACTGCAACGGGGAGAGGAGCTGGCTGAGGAGGAGCTGGAGGTCTCCTCCAATGAGGAGGACGTCAATGGGAATGAGGGTGAAGAGGACCTCGCAGGCGACGATGACAGCAATGAGGCCGGTGCACTGGCCAGACCAGGCGGTGATGTGCAGGAGGCCCGCATAGCTGCTAGATTTGTGGAGGATGATGATGATATGCAGTGAGGAGACACCATAGATCCTCACATTGCATCCGTGAACGTTTGACTCCAGTCTGGCTTCTGGCAGCACGCATACCCTCTGTGAGAATGCTCCGGTCATGGAGATGCAGTGGAGGCCCTAATAGTCTCTCGATGCAGGACGATGATGATGACATGCAGTGAGGACACTCTATAGACCTTCACATAGCCTCTGAGGATTTCTGACTCCTGTCTGGACGAGGGCAGCTCGCCTACGCTCTGTGCTCAGGGTCATATCATTGAGATGCAGCCAAGAAACTTTAAAAGTATCTGATCCTTTTTATGTCTTCAGCACCTGAGCCCTTCAGGAGCACAGCATCACTGGTCACAGATGCTGAAGAGATGGGGGCCAGCCCCACCTTAAAGGTGCTGAGAGCACACGGGGAGAATGACGGAACTCTGTGACTCCTGCCCACTACATTCTGGCAGCAATGACCAGCACCATCGAGGTGCAGGCATCAGTAATGTGTCCAGGGAGTGTGAGGCCGGACCATCACTTTGGCCTGAAGGCTGCACAGAGCACAGGGAAGAGGCCCTGGACTGAGACATCTGCCTTTATCTTGTGCAGAAAGGTTTCACATCTGAGAGACACAACATTGCTCATCAGAACAAGGAGCCACAGGCAGGGAGACATTCTTGGGAGTTTATTGACAATAGTGAACATTATGTACAAGTGATTAACACCCATGCCCAGGCTGTGCAGCTACATTTTCTTAACTTCCCACCCTTGCCGCTATGTTTTGGTGCATCCCTGACATCCACAGTGGAGGTGGAAGCAACCTGCTGACTGCTACACCTTGTCAGTGATAACCGTGACGGGTGAGCTCTGGAGGGCCTAGACCTGGAGGTCTCCGGCCTGCTTTTGGGCCCTGCTGTGTGCCAGTGGCACCCACCTTGAGCTGTGGAGCTGGTGCTGTTGGGGTCACAGGAAGAGGGAATTCGGATGTGCCGGTCACTCCCAGTCACCTGGATGGATGGTCCTGGAGTGTGCACCTGCTGACGATCCTCCTATGGGTGCCCAAGGGCCCCAGGCTGACTCCTTGAGAAGAAGGGGAAGCTGGAGTATGATCGAGCTGCCCCACACCTCTCTCACATACACACTGTTGGAGGCCAACTATGGCGTCAGCGATGGAGTTCAGCCTGCGCAGCAGTGCATGGGCAATGTCCTGGACC
Source organism: Cetorhinus maximus (assembly GCF_964194155.1). Taxonomy (NCBI): domain Eukaryota; kingdom Metazoa; phylum Chordata; class Chondrichthyes; order Lamniformes; family Cetorhinidae; genus Cetorhinus; species Cetorhinus maximus. The sequence goes on along the minus strand of NC_135895.1, from coordinate 22,446,044 downwards.
AAGGTCTCCATGGTAATTGCCATCCTACCAGTGTTTACCTCAGTACATTGGCCTGCTGGCACTATCACCTCAGCCTGAAAGTAGATGGACTCCTCCATCGTGCCTTGCAATCTGAGGAGTGCAGCGGACATCCCTTCCTGATGTTCCCGAACTTGCCTTTGCAGCTCCAGCAACTGTGACATGACCGAGTCCAGAGGCTCGTCATCTGACTCGGACTCAGCAAAGTTCTGGCCTCCAGCAGTCCTCCGAATGCCGGACACCTGGAAAGTCCCTGCTGCCGCCTGCTGTGGATCAGACAGTGCGATGTGCTCACCAGATTGTGATCCCAGGCTACTCTAAAGCTAGGTCCCACTGTGGTGTGTGTCTCTGCACTGGTGGAGGGCGTGGGTGAGCGCTGTGATGGGACATCAGGGAGGGTGCCTTCAGATTCCTTTTCAGAGGTTTATTTGCGACTTGATTGGAGACCCTGGGTCGTGGACTCCATTGGCTGTCCGCCAGATGTGCCTGCGAAAGCAAGGAGATATAATTAGTGTATGGCAGTGCCTGTGAAACAGGGCACATCACTCACAGCATGGCTGTCTGATGTACGTTACACTGCTGGATCCTCATTTGGTAGAGCACCGCTGACCTCACCGTCAGTACACGACCAGTCCAGATCGTCGCCGGACAGCTGGATGGCTCTGTTTTCAAAGTCCCTGAGGACCTTGATTTCAGGCATTCCTCCATCGGTAGCAACCTCTACTTCTTGTTGTGTGCCAGCTTGTCCTGCATGAATAGAGATGAAGAGAGTTTAAGGAGGACGCCTGCCAGACCAGATGATAAGTATGCCTGGCTTGTGTGGGTGGTGAGTGGTCCAATAGACGGGATGAGAACAATGATGGTGTGTGTGAAAGAACGAATGGTGATGTCTTTTGAACTGGAAGTGAGTGAGGGCCCTCTGGATTTGTGATGGGTTTGTGAGTGTGTGAGTTGAGAGTGATGAGAAGAGTGACTTGCCCTGGCGGAATGAAGGAGATCATTCATCCTCTTGCGGCAGTGGGTGGCTGTCCTCTTTTGTAGGGCATTGGTGCTGACCACTACTGCCACCACCTCCCAAGCCAGGTCCCACCTGTCTTGTTCTTGCCTATTCACTTAGCCTGTATAAATCTCCTTGAAGCCTCTTTGCATCCTCCTCACAATTCCCATTCCCATTGCATGTAGTCAATTGTTGCGAAAGATTTTAAAAACGTTCAACCTATTTTTTAAATTCTTACATTTCTTTTGTCCCTTTTCTCTTTTTCTCTGAATCAAATCTTTTTTCCCTCTTTTCCTGATTTGACTCTAATTCTCCCTCCTTCTTGGGTTTCTCAGTTGCTTTCTCATTTCTGAAATCTTGTTGTTTGAGATATGCTGTTGGGCCCATTGTTCCTCACCATGGGCAGAGCTTAGCCCTTGTCGGGCGGACTCAGTGGTGGCGGGGCGGGGGCAGTCAGGAAGCTGACCGCTGCCCGCGATCGAAGCTGGAAGGCGATTACACACTGGCGGGCCAATTAAGGCCAGCCCAGCATGAAATACGAGCGACAGCGCTCAGCGCTCAGCGCTGCCTGTGCAGGCAGGGGGCAGGGCGAGCGAGGCGAACGCAAACTTCACGCATGCGCGCGTACACGCCCTTGATAACCTCCCTGTGGCACAGAGCTGCCTCAGGGGGATGAAAAGTTTAAAAAATAAATAAAGAAATGAAAAATGCTATAAAACATGTCACATGAGCAGGGACATGTTATTAATTAAATTTTAAAATTTTTAGTTGCTTTAGGAAACCTCATCCCGCCCGTGGATCACATTTCCTAAAAAGTGCAAAGGCCGCTTGGCCTTTTCACCTGCCCACCAACCATAAGGTTGGATGGGCAGCGAAAAATTTCTTTTAATGGCCTTAAATAGGCCTTTTAACTGTCGGCGGGCACGCTGCCAACTCCAGCGCACGCCCGCCAACCAAAACATCACGCCACTACGCATTGACATCGGGACGCTCGCCCGATGTCAACACGCATCATTTTACATTCGAGCAAGTCATGCGTGCCTGCCCGCCGAGATAAAAATTCTGCCCCGTGGTATTATTAGCTGACAAAGATTTCGAGTCCATGAGATGCCCTGCCCCAGCCCATCATTTTAATTTGGTTTGAATCCCTTTATAATCAACACAATGCAAAATGATGCCACACTGGTAAAACAATGGATCCTTCATTAGCTGCAAGTAGGTATAAAATTTGCATTTTATTGGGAAAATTAACATTCCCAGAATTAGAAATATTACCCGTGCAAAATGTTGTTACAACTTAACATTGTACTGCCTGAAGACTTTATCAGCTCAAAAGACAGTCTAAAGAAGATTATAAGAAAATTGTCCAGATACCGATCATGTTTTAATTCACCATTATTGGTCAGTTGTATAGAATAAAGATAGGGATTTTAGCATTCAGAACTTTACAATGAAAGCCTAGTGGGAGGTCTAACAGTTTCATTTGGATAGAAGTTCCAGTTCTGATTTTGAGCAAGATTGGGATTAATGCCTTGATACTTTTCAATTTGAAGGGTAATCAGTTCAACTGCTTCACTTGGTCTATTTCTGCACAGAATAGCCCAACAATAGCTGATGCACATATATATTGAGGGTGTGGTGAGGATTTCATAAAATTCCAACTAACACCAATTCCAGGGATGTGATTGGGTAAAGGGAAGGCACTAAGGGCTGTCAGATTCTTCACTGCTAGGTTCCTCGTAATTATAATTTATTCTTTCATATTAATTTGTAAACTTAATAATCGATCAACGAAAGAAGCTCTCTTTAATGTTTCCAATGAATAAGAAATTGAATATCACCTTGTTGATACTAAACCCACCCATGGCATTCAGTGGCAACAGGGAGCAAAGTTTCATAAATTCATCAAACTCACAATTCCCATTGAATTGATGGGGGTCGGGGGGCACAGGCGTGAAGCAGTTTGAATTAACTTGCAACTGGTTGGGCCACTACGATGGCTGAGGATTGCAAAGATCCAGGAAATCATTGCACAGCATGAGTAACGGCAAAAGTCAATCTATCATGCCCAATTACCTGCGGCTTCTAAACTAGAATAATGACATATATTATAGGTGTGTTATTACTATGGTGCAAGTTCACAGGAAAATCCAGGCCATTATTAAATTAACTGATAAAAACAAAAAGCTAAAAGCTACTGCGGATGCTGGAAATCCAAAACACGAAACGTTAACTGATTTCTTCTCCGCCGATGCTGCCAGACCTGCTGAGTTTTTCCAGGTAATTAAATTAACTGGTTCTTTTCACCTTACTATTCAATAATTACAGCAGTGTATTGTTTTAAGCTATCATGCCTTTCTAACAGGAAATGCTTTCCTGCTACCCTGTCACCCCCATCCAGTTCCTTTTGCTTGTGCTGGCTTACTCAAAGTGTCAGCCTCGGCTCAGTGGTAGCGCTCTTTCCACTAAGTCAAAAGGTCATGGGTTCAAGCTCCACTCCATAAACTTGGTGACATAATCTAGGCTGACACTTAAGTGCCTGTATTGATGGAATGCTGCACTGTTAGAGGCTCCATTTTTTAGATGAGACGTTAAACTGTCTCTCCTCTCAGGTGGACATAAAAGATTCTTTGACACTATTTGAAGCCCAGGGGAGTTCATCCCAATGTCCTAGTCAATATTTATCCTTCATCCAACAGATTACCTGATTACCTCACTGCTGTTTGTGGGGCCTGCCAAATCCAAATTGGCTGTGGCCTTTCCTTCATTGCAACCACGACTACAACTGAAAAGTACTCCTTGACTGAAATGCACTTTGGGATGTCCCGAGGTCACGAAAGATGCTATACTAATGCAAGTCTTTCCTTCTTTCTCTAGGCCATTATCTCCTGCTTTTGAGGGCCAAACACGTGGCCTTATCTCTGGTCAGCTACTTTATGCTATTTAGGGAAGTTGTGAGGCCTGTGGTGACCCGGTGTACAATTTTCTTCTCACATCCTGATGCTGTAGAGAAATCCTTGAATTTCTAATCAGCACTTGCTTGCACCAGGATTCAGAATCAGTGGAAGAATTAAACCCTGCATCAGTTCACCCTATAATGATTATAAGGATTAACTATATCTTCAGTTCTGTGTTGTCTTAAACGTACCTTTCTGAAATATGAAAAGATTTTTATTCTTCCATATAAAAAACTAATTTGCATGTTTACATCCACAGTGGAAAGGGAGAGGTTTACAGCACAGAAGGGGCGGGGGGCATTTAGCATTTTTTGTCTGTTCCTCGATCTTCGCTGGAGAAATCTAAAACTAAATCCATTTACCCAGTCTCTCCCCACGGCCCTATATCTTCCTCTGTTTCGAATATTTATTTAATTTTCCCTTAAAAGAATTGCCAGTCTCTCCCTCAACCACTCTCTATGACAAAACATTCCATGCTCCAGCAACGCTGTGCAAAGAAATTTGTCCCAGCCACTCTCCTCATTCTCTCTGTGCCAATTCAGTAACTCCCCAACACTTCATAATTTTTTTAAAAAAGCACCCTGATCAATCCCTTCTTAACCTTCTCTGCTTTTAGCGGAAATTGCCCATATGTGAAGCTTGTCCTCAGGACTGTAATAATTCTATCCCTAGCACCATCCTGGTGAGCCTACATTGCATAGTCCATACTACTTTTATGTCCTAAACTATGACAAGTCTGAGTGACATGAGGCAAATGAACTTCACCCATGCCAGTTCAGATTTACTGCACAGAGCATGGCAAAACTTGCTGTGCGATGCGCACATCTTCATCTTCCACGGGGTTCACCATGTCAGTAATTGCTTCTGCCATCTTAGTTCAAAGTCTCCTTTCTCCACAGTGGTGGCGTGCTTCCTGTGATAGGTAAGCGGCTACAGGATGGAAATGCTGAGCACTTAAAAAGAAACTCCTAAAGCATTCAAAACCTACTTCATAGTAGAAGCGTACTCAGAAAATTCAATTTAAACTCTAAACAGGTTTCAAAACATCCACTACATAAATAGATAGCTACAGCTGTGTCTGTGGGGCTTTGGTATTATCCAATGGGTTTAAAATAAAAAGAACTGTGCAGGTACAACACACAAAAAAAACAAATACGCTTTCTGAAAAGGTCTTTAAGCAATAGCTCAGAATCTTTATATCTCTAGTGCCGTGGTGCACATTCTTTGCAAAAAGGACCTTCTGCTCTCTTAGAATTTGCATTCAGTCTTAGTTTTCACAACTCAAATGAATTGGATCTACTAGAAAACCAGTTTGCAGTGCCCAAGGAGGCTGCTGTTACCCTAGCAGAGGAACTAATCTAGACACCCTAACGCCACGATGCAAATGGGTGTTTTGATTTGCACAACTGACCTCAGGTTCAAAACAAGAAATAGAATATGTCCCATGGGAAGATTATTGAAATTTTCCAGAAAGTAATCATAACCCTTCTTAAAAAAAAAAATCATTTCCTTAAAATATAAATGGTTTCTACCCTGAACTTGTTCCTTGGCTGCCCAGCATGCTGTGAGCTTGAACGCTGAAACAAGCGGCAAGTGTCCAAATGTGATTATCAGGTCAAGATGGGTTCAGGTGCAATCGTGGGTCAAAAAAATCTGTTGACATTTACCATCAGGGCTCACACATGAGTTGGAGGGCAATCAGAATTTGTGGAATTATGCCACACCGAGGAGTCAGAGCCTGCAGAGGAAATCCAGTAGGAACTAAACTGACAGCATTGACCTTTGCACAGATGCCATCCAGCACTTAATCCAAATGGCTCTTCCTTGTGTGACACCAGATGGTGAAGGACCAACATTTCTCACTCTCACTGCTCCCCCGAAACTTTCACTTTGAGTTGATGGTGGTTATGTTTAGTTCGGTCTATCTCAAAACAATTTAACAGCCAAACTGGTGGTAGAATATGAGAGGCAACTTCTGTTTTTCCTTCCATGCAGAGCTCACAATCATTCCAGTGGAATAAAAATGTTCTTTGAAATAATGAAACACAGAGAGGCTGATTTTGGTGCCAAATCCATTCGTTCCACAGACCACCTACAGTCTGCCTTGTTATCGATTGTACCCAACGTCATGTAATGTCTTTCGCAAAGCTTCTGACAAAATTCGGTCACCCCTGAAAAGTGAAACCAAGCAAATGACATAAAACCATTTTCAATCTTACATCCTATTGTTAAATTTATGGAACTAGATGCCTTCCTTGTTCTGACATTCCAGGATCTCAGCAGCTCAGGAATTGTCTTAGTTCACACAAGCAACCACACATTCCCCCTGTACTTATCTCAGTTAAGCTAGAAAGGGTATCTGAATGATCTCCAGGGTGTGGTCGACCCTGTCCTTTTGCAAGCCCCAGATCTAGCTGGCCCTGCTGGTAGTACCCGGAAGGATCCTGTGCTAAGGGTTACGAGTGATAGTCAATGCTGGATCTGGCAGATTCTCCGGCGGTATAGCAGATTCTCCGCCTGTGACAGTGGAGGAACTATGACCTCGGAAGACAATGGCTAGCTGGTGCCAGGCAGAGGTTCCTCCGCGAAGAGGTTTTGTGTTCCCCTCAAACCTATATGAGGAAGGCATCAGGAAACCACATCATGGTTCCCTTTTCCCTAGCCAAATATGGACAGTACAAACAAATCTTATCAAGACAACAGCATGGATGGGGTTAGCACCACTGGTGTGGTGAGGCTAACAGCGAAGGATGCTCCAAAAACGAGGTCATCCACTGTTGTTATGATCGGAAAGTTTTGAAGTCAATGGTCGCCCACAGCACTCAGCATGGCACTTAGACAATGATGACTTATCCTGATAACGCTCAGGGATAGAAATTTGTCTCGGGCAGTGACGCACGATGTGTGGTATCAGATTGGCTGCCCATTATATACAACGCCTAATATTCAGTTCCACTGCAGTCAATGGAATTAAATATGATGCACTCGGTATAACAAGGTGACTCGTCTTTTTCTCTCATTGTTGACTTCTATCAAAATCCAGCAAAGACCATTTGAAGTAAGAGATACCATTCAAGTCAGGAAGGTGGAAAGCATCCCAGGACTGCAGAAAGATGGGCACTCATGGCAATATTATAAGAAGACCATGCCCCACCACCCCTACCCCTCTCCCTAACATTAGGCCCTGTATCTCTTCCTGAAGGCTCTGCAGCTTATGAAGAACCTCTGTTTTAAACAGTACAAAAAAACTTTGGGACCCCCACCTCTCCACCTGAAGTCTATCCTCCATGCCCACTACAAGCATTGCATGTAGAGATCTTGACTGAGGAGATGACACAGTTCTTTCATAACCTTCTAAACCCCTGCTGTCCAATCATCCCCAGAGTAATGCCTGGAACGAAAAGCCTGCACTTTTGACTGAGTGCACTTCATTTGCCACCTGACATCAGGTCAGCTCATTCCTTGCTATTACTGGCAATGCTCAGACATTTGCAGTGCTATTGGCAAACTTAATCCAATACCCACAGAAGACAAAATTCTGTAGGTTGCAGCAAAGCTATCTAATGGATCATTTGTCTTTACACCCAAGTAGAGTGAAAGCTCTGCTGCAGACTCAGGTTGATATGAGACAAATTTCTGTTAAATACCTATTATGCCAGCAATAATTAATTTAGCAAACCTAAGGTGTGCAATTCAACACTATAAAGGCCACTTCCTCCCAACAGTAATTTGGCAGCATGTAGTAAGAAGCCATTGAGTGTGCATCCTTGTTTATGTTCAACAGTACAACAGCTTGCATTCATGTAGCATCTTTTAATGTAGTAAAAGCAACCCAAGGCATTTCACAGGAACGTTATCAGATAGAATGTGATCCTGAGCCTCAGAATGAGATATTAGGACAGATAACCAAAAGCTTGATCATTGAGATCAGTTTTAAAGAGCAGCCTAAAGAAAGATTAAAAAGTGCAGATATTAACTTCCTGGCTATACTTTCTATCCCTTTACCTCAATGTAATTGTATTTCAGTGGACTTTGAAAGCTGTATGTGATAAAGAAAATTCAGACATGTTTTGAACCATAGGTTAGTTTTATTTATAGTATAAACAGAAAAGAAAACTACAAATTTATTTGATCTTTGCTGTAGAAATACCACTATAGTCTTCAGTGGATGATGTATCAGCTATCTGTATGGCAGAACTTGGGTTGTATAATTGGGCTTCTTACATCAAACATTTGGCAGATATCAGCCTTTTGAGGATATACGAACTTCTTACGTAGAAATTTCCCCTTGGCGAGCGGGCACATGCCCAACACACGCTCAAGTGATGTCGGTGATGTCGGACGAGCGTCCTGCTGACAATTAGGAGGCCTATTAAGGCCGTTAAAGTAGAAATTGACGGCGATTTTTCGCTGCCCGTCCAACGTTATGGTTGGCAGGTGGGTGAATCTGCCAGACAGAATTTGCCTTTTTGATGAAACCTCATCCAAGTGTGGTATGAGGTTTCTGCTATTAATTAAAAATAAAATAAAAGTGTTTGGACAGAATTTTCAGCATCTATATTTTCATGTGAGTGAATCTGATGTGTGGACATTTCTCTCTGCAGTTTCAAATCTTTATTGATTGGTTTTAAATTCTTCAGCTCCCTGAGGCAGCTCCCTGCCTTCATTGCATGCACCCCCGCGCCCACACAGACTTCAGCGCTCACCCTCCCGCTCCCACCCCGGCAGCGCTGAGCCTTTTAGCGCATGTTTCACATGGTTGGGGGCTAATCACAGTCAGTAGTTCATTCCCCGGCTGCTCCCGGGCCTACAGATCGTGGCCACCACCCCCCTTCCTACCGACCCGAAAATTCTACCCTTATTTTTTAATGGTGAACTAAAGGGCCAACAACAGAAAGACAAGCTACTACTTAATAAATGCTTGCCTCTTCCCCCATGCACTAGATGTCAAGGGTAGGTTCTGGAGGTCAATGGTACGCTTGGCAAATAAAATGTACATGAAATTAGAACCAAATCTGAAAAGAATGTAATGTATTCCTGTCACTGAAATACCTTGCGGTACATCCAAAACTGGTGATTTTTTTTGTATCAGTCAAACTTTTCAAAAAGGTCATTGGAACAAAGAAACAGTACGCCACAGGGGCTGCAGCAGTTCAAAAAGGCAGCTCACCACCACCATCTCAAGGGCAATTAGGGATGGGCAATAAATGCTGGCCCAGCCAGCGATGCCCACATCCCGTAAATGAATAAAAGAAAACAATTTAGTACTCAAGCCTGTTTCAAAAGTCACATGATTCTTATTTATCAGTGCAACATTTTTGTGACGTTTCCCACTAAAAGGTCTGTCAAGAGGGCACTTCAGTTTGACCAGGCGGCTGACTTCCCTAAGATGCTGGGCCTCATTGACAACAGCCACGCTCCTACCGTGCCTCTAATAATCAAAAAGGCTATCATTTCGTCAAAATACAGATGATGTTGAATCATGAGTATAAAATAATGCCGGTGACTGCATGACACTTTGGCCGCATCTATGGCATCCATGGTGCTTTCACGTTGAGCCAGTATTATTTGATGGAGCAGACAGACTTGGATTTGCCCATCCACATTCCTAGTCAAATCCATTAAAAGTAGCATGGGTGTTTGCCACCTTTTTTCTCTCTTGGCAATGCTTCAACTACAAAAGTTAGTGAGCAACTTTGTTGTAAACTTCAGTGGAGTTTTTAAGAGATGCACAAGAGTATTGCTGAGAAAGACATTTTGTCAAAGCTTTTCATCTTGCCAATTTAAGATTGTCAGTCATGCTCGCAGTGTGCTGTATTTGCATGTACTGGAAGCTACATATATTCATACACAGGGCCCTGTTCTTTGCAGACAGAAAGAACATGTACACACATTGCGCCTGTTTCAGCTAAACTAAATAATTGATTTGCTGGCTCATTTCTCAGGGCAATGCCTTGACCAATCAGAGTCAAGCTTCCTGGTTTGAATTTCAAACAATCCTTGGCAATCACCATTAACTGGTGCATTTTCCATGGCAATGCCTCTACCAATCACAGTCCACTTGCCTACCAATCAGCACTCTCTTTTCATACAGTATTAAGTTGTTGCTTCCCCTGACATTGGTATTCTTGTGATTGTCCTGATGAGTACAAGATGAAAAGTTTTGACAAAATGTTTTGTTCCAGCAATACTCAAGTTCTGGACTACCAAACAGCGAGATGCACAGTAGAGAATTGATCTATTTAGTGTTCCCATTCTTCTTGGGGAGAGGCTCTGAACTTGGGTATGGTGCCTCTGCTTTTGGGGTCCAGCTGAGGGGCAAAACTAAACCTGTTTCCCATTGCTGGAACGTGGTGCACAACCTTTCACTTCAAGGAATCTTATGTTCTTATATTACAGTGATGTTTAATGAATTAATGGAGCTGGAGGTTTGGGAATAAAGGCCCAAATATTGATGGAGAGGCACATGGTCACAGCAAGCTCCATGAATTGTTTTTTTTTTTTGGATTTTTTTCTGCCGCAAGTTGCCGGAAATGTGAATTGATAACAGTGCGACGAGTTCAGCTGGGCCTCATGAACATCAAGTCCAATGGTCTGTTTTTTGATCAAAATAAGTTATGGATAGAGAAAGAGACACAATGAACAACAGAATGAAGAAATGGTGAATTAGAATCATACTAGAGATAGGAAGGAAAATAAAGAAAGATTAGATTAAGAGACAGAAAACAAAAATGACAGGAAGGAGAGGTAAAAGAAAGGCAAAATGTAAAATTTTAAAAACCTGTAGAAACAACTTACTACCTGCAAGAGTTGGGATTCCATAGCTTCAAATGCTCCTTTTCTAGGCCAAGGCTCAGTGGCATTTTAGAACCATGAATTATATTGCTAACAGGGCTCTCATTACATGCAATGCTGGTGCTAAAAAGCTCTGACCATTCATATTGACGGTGCACAGCCAGCAATTCCTTGATACTCATGGGGCCATTGACAGTGAGCTCCTGTTTTTGCAAGGCCAAGAATGGAGAAAATTGTTCAGCAATCTGTGGTAATTCTCAACCCACGGCATATTTCTTCCTCACCACAAATCACTGGGGTTTTTGTTCACTAGTAACAGCAGATGCCGTGAACTCGCTCCTATTATTCCCGCAATTTCTGGACCACCGTGTCTGCTGTTTTAAGAATATTTTCTTTTTTCTGAAGTAAGTTGTCTGTCTCTGGACCATGCACTTTTAAAATTTTGCTCTTAGGCTGTGGGCTAAGCTGGAAGGGCCGTATTTACTGCCCAGCTCTCGTTGCCCTGAGAAGCTGGTATGTCATATTCCATATTTCTTTAATATGTGTTATGTCTGCAGCCTGTAATATGACTGCCTCAATGGAACGCGTTTTGGTTGCATGCTCCGATCTCACAAGATTTCCATCGACATTGCAAGTATGAAATTGAATTCAATGGTGAGCTACTCTCATGTCACAAACATGACCATCTATAAAAGTGCTGAAAGTTATATCATCTAAATGTGATTAAGCTGCCAGTGCTGCAGTGAAAACTGCTCATCCAGTGGTGGTACTCTTTGATGTATAAAAATCGTGTCAATTCATGTCAGAAAGACATGAATGTCTTACTTTTTATATTTTATACTTCTACTTAATTGATAGAATGTACATTTTTTGAGCTACCTCTGAAAGGTCTGACTCTAACTTTCAGACCATTGCCAGCCACTTCTATCTACCCTATCAGTTCCCCTTAATGTCTTGAAACCATCTGAACTCCAGACAATACAATCTGCTTGGCCGGCTTGCCTCATTTTGTGGCTCATGGGCCTTTAATTATTATGAGGCGAGACCTCCTCTGTTCTCCAGGAGGAAGCCCCACCTCACAAAGCTGCTGGCCAATCAGAGGCGGACAGCTTTGCAGTGCCGGCGGCATGACCAAGAGCAGTGGCCAATGCAAGTACTGCAGCTAGGTCAAGGAGGAGATGGTCAGCGACGGCCCCAGACCTCTTGGTATCTCAGGCAGACCCCGGTGAGAGGGGTGCGGGGGCATGTTGGAAGAGCCGAGGAGGAGGATTCACATGGGGAAGGAAAACTGTGGGGGCGGGGTGGCTGGCTTTGATTGGCACCAAGGACCCGGAAGGGAGGCACCCTCCCTCCTTTACTGACCAACAGCTTGCAGGGGAAAACCTGTCTGACTGCATGTTGGGCTCAGGCTTCTCCCGGCAGCCGTTAAATCTGAGTAGCAGTGGGATGAGGCCCTTAAGTGGGAATTAATTGCCCACTTCAGGGCCTCAATTGGTCCATGGGCAGGCGGTCCACCTAATGCCTTTCCCGCAGTTTGTAAAATCATGGTGGAGGCAGGGGCAGGTCATCAGGTGGTAGGCGTGCTATCAATGGCAGGGCACCCTAGTTCATAGGTCTATCCACCTGTTTTCCCGCCCATGAGTGGCCCATGAAATCCAGCACAGGCTGGGTTCTAACCTGGGCTTTGTATAGCTGAAGCAGTACTTTTAACTCCTTGTATTCTAGTCGTCGAGATATAGAGGCCAACATTCCATTAGTCTTTTTAATTATTTTTTGCACCAATCCATGACAGTTAAATAATCTGTGTATCTGGATCCCCTAGTCTGTTTGGATCTCTACTGTTTCTAGCTTTACACCATTTAGAAAGTACCTTGTTCTATCCTTTTTTCGGTCCAAAGACCTCACATTTGATTGCATCGAAATCCATTTGCCACAGTTTTGCGCATTAACTTAATCTTTTTGTAATTTTATTACTATACCGGTTACAATGCTGCCTATTTTTGTGTATTGGCAAACTTAGGTATGTGGCTCTCTATCCCATCTTTTAAGTCATTAATGAATACAGTGAATAGTTGAGTCCCCATCGCAGATCGTTCTGGGACACCACCTGTCACATACTACCAACTAGAGTGCCTGCCCATTATGTCTCCTGCCACTCACCCAATTTCCCAACCAGGTCAATAATTTGCCCTCAATTCCAGGAGCTTCATCTTCAGCTAACAGTTTCTTCTGAGGGACTCCCAGAAGTCTATATAAATAACATGCATAGACACTCTCCTGCCTACCATTCCAGTCACCTCTTCAAAAAAATCAATCAGCTTCATCAGGCATGACCTATCCTTTACAAATTCGCGCTGGCTCTCTCTGATCAGCTGAACATTTTCAAGGTGTTCAGTTGCCCTAACCTTAATTATAGACTTTAGTAATTTCCCTGGCAACAGACATTACGCTAACTGGTCTATAAGTCCCTGCTTTCCCCCAGCACTTTCTTTAGATAACAGAGTGATGTGCAGTTATCCAATCTAATGGTTCCAATGGCAGACCACAGGATATCTGCAATGTTCTAACCCACTCTCTTGGAAACCCAGGTATGGAAACCATCTAGGCCCGGGGGCTTCTCATCTTCAGTCTCATTATTTTTTTTCATTACGTTTTTTCATTAAGTTGCTTATGTCAATTAGGGTGAGCACCTATCATTGACTCAAAATTAGCTTCTTAGGGTTATCTGTTTAAAATGCTGATGAAAAGTAATTATTTAACATGTTCTTTATTTCTTTTTTTTCATTTATATCACCATTATCAGTTTTCATGTTGCTCTTAACCATGCTGTTTTTCTAATATAATTGTCAAAGTTGGCTGGGTTGATTTTGATATCCCTTGTAAGTTCCTACTCATGCCCCTTTTGTGTGGCTCTTACTAATGTTCCACACCCTGCTCAAGTTCCCTTTCCATTGAAGTTCAAAGTTTTGGTCAGTGTATACAGTTCAACCTCAACCTGGGTTATTGTTCACATTAATGACTACTTAACTACTTATTATTCCCCACTCGTGCAGGAAGAAATGAATAGAATTACATAGATATATGCCACTGTGTAGAGGGTATAAAATATTCCTGTTGTATAATGAGAACAAAATAACTTCAATCATCCTCAATGAACTGGAAGAATTCCACTTGGATTATTTATACTATTGTAGGATGCTAAGAAACAAATGCAAAATAGAAAATGGTATATAATAAGTACTATCTGCTGACATGAGAAGTGTATTAGAAGCCCATAACACAATCTTGCCAACCATAGGTCTGCCAGAGTTGCCAGAGAGGCTGTTTTTGCCAGTCCTAATGCTATGGTTATAATTGGAAGTTGAGTCATTTCCAGGAGTAACCAAGCAACTTCGCCTAATAGCAATTAGTGCCAATTAACTGTCCCATTAATCATTGTTGTCTGTGAAGCCATTCCCCTCAGGAGAATAAAGGGAAGCAGTTCATTACCCCCTGCTATGATTTAGCAATGCTATACTCATTTAGCGAATTTCCCAGATTATTTTTCCTAGTTATTTAACCCTTAGTCTATCGCTAATCTGAGGAGCTGCATTTAACAGAACCAGGGATAAAATAACTTGAACTCTTTGGAAGCCTTAACATGGTGAAATGTGACATTTCTTGCATTCTCAATCTATTATGCTTTTGTCAAAAAGAAGTCAAAAGAAAGAAAGAAGGATCTGTATTTAAATAGCACCTATCATGACTTCAGGACATCTCAACATGTTTTATAGCCAATGAATTATTTTTCAAATGTAGTCATGATTGTGAGCTAAATATTACTCATGTCAATGGGAGAAACCCATTGTTCTTCCGGTATTGCTGTGGAGTCTTTTGCATTCTCCTGAGAGACCAGACAGGGCGTCAGTAATAACGTCTGAAAGAAAGTACCTCTGACAGTGCAGTGTTCCCTCAGTACTGTACTGAAGTGTCAGCTTATTTAAAGAGCCAAAATTTGCTACAGGAATGAACAATGTATGATGCAGCCAGCTTAGCTTCTGAGCAGGGACAGAACTGGTCCCCTTGCATGTTTGTGGCAAGACCTCCATTCTGTCTTGATGTAAGCACGCTGATGAATGGGACCAACTTTACTGAACCAGCTAGGAAGCTGCAAGAAATAGTGGCAGACTGAGAGATGCAAGAAAAAAATGACCATCGCTTTGGACTGTGCACTTTGACCTGACTGTCGACTACCTCAATGTAAAATGTAAAACGCACTTTTCCTTCTACAGAGAAAGTTCATTGCAACCGAGCTGTTAAAAAAAATCTTAATCGTCACATTGTGTTCCCCTCCCCCCACCTACAACACTGTAACCCACACCTACAAACACAAATGTAAATGAGCATATTAATAAGTCAGGGATGAGGAATGGATATTCAGCTCATCAGAGGTGACCCCTCTAGTACTGTAACTCTTCCATCAGACCACCCAACTGTATTTTGAACAGCCAATGATTTTCCCTCTGGAAAATGAATCTAAATAATATTATTATTTGTTCAATGGTTGAAATGATGTAAATTCTAAAAGTCAAATATATATCTACTTGTCATGCCGTAAACAGTATTATACCCTGATAATGAGTGATATGCAAAATCTAACTCGACTAACAGACCATTAGTAGTACACTTTGATTTTTTTCCTGCGACCAACATTGTACATTGATGTATCAATTTATCATGGTAGTGTTTCGAGAGTGACTTACTAATAATACCACAAATTGGCTGCACCCTCTTTGCAGAGGCTTTCTTTATTGCATCTTATGTGTAAATAATTTTGAAAAGTTGAAACATATGGTTAATATCAAAATCTTTGGCTTATAATACTCTTGAGAGTCACATTATGGTTCTTTAATGTAGCATCAATGTAATATTTTTACTTATGAGCATATCAATTAGCTAAGAGTTGGCTGAGAATCAATTATAAGCATAGTGCCTTTTCTTTTCTTCAGTGATGGTTGTGAAGGCTTCCCTGGTTTAGGGTTGTGCAAGGTGCACCAGATGATTCATTATACTGTCAACCTCTAACTAGCACCTAATACTTTTCAGAAGATGGAGAGAGGTTTTAACTGAAAATGTTCATTATCTACAGATGGGATGGATTTAGCACCTCTAGTGGGACCAAATACATCAATGATAAGACCCAAGGGAAAGACATGGCTAAAATATCCCACGCTACCAGAATGTGTGCATCTGCCACAAAAAACTGATTTGGTTGTGCTAAAAAAACAACAACAATCATGTAATGTGCGTTGTTTTCAATTTCTAAAATCTCCTGCGTCTCAATGGACAATTACCAGAATTGGTTTGGTGATTTTTCCATCATTAAAATGGCCGATGAAATCTGTTTTGGGTATGTTGAAAATACCAGCAGTTAAGAAAGGCCTGTATAAGCCTCTGCACATGCCCTTAAAACAAGCAAATGTGTTGAAACCCAAAACAAAAACAAAAACACCTGGAAAAACTCAGCAGGTCTGACAGCATCTGCGGAGAGGGACACAGTTAACGTTTCGAGTCCGTATGACCCAATTCAGAATCGTGCTGGAGCTGATGGGTGTGCCTTTCATCATCTTTCAGATTTTCTAACATCCACTAACTTTTCCAGCTTTTAACTAGTATTGGGAAATGTTACTGTTCTCCCAAATAAAAGTGTTAAGTCTTGATTATAACTCAGTGCGGCAGCCATGCGGTTGGCAGGCAAGGTAGATGCAAACAGTCTTGTACGCAGCAGCATGAGTCTTGGAAGAGTTTAACTGTTTTGTGCTTGGGGGTGGGGTGTTGATCTTTACACTGAAAGCATGGTCCTGTCGGGCCATTAATCAGCTTGAAGCAGGACTTCTGCCCCCATTGGGGATGAAGTCCCACCTCGGAGAGCTGCCAGCCAATCAAATGGCCGGCAGCTTTCTTGTCCCAACAGTGCCACTGGGAGTGATGGTCATTGCTCAGGACTGCAGGCAGGAATGAGGGAAGCGTTCAGCGATGGGGCCCAGCCTTAAAGGTGAGTCCAGAGGTCCAGGCTCTTTTCAGGGCCAGGCTGGCAGGTGCCGGCAATAGAGTGAATGTGGGTATTGTTAGGGCGGGGGGAAGAGGGGAAACTGGGCGAAGGGGCCTCCGATGGGCATAGGAAGCCTGGAAAAGAGGCACCGCCCCCCACCCCTTTGCCTGGTCACCAATGGGCCTGATTTCACATGGCGGGCTGGACACTTGGTGCTGGCCTCTACCGCCCCGGGTAAAATCTCAGCGGGAGGAAGTCCTTAAGCGGTCACTGACCGGCCGCTTAAGGGTTTCAGTAGGCCCACAGGCAAGTGGGCCGCCTGACACCTCTGCTGGTATAATTGCAGCAGATGTGGGTAGGCAGTGGGCGCAGTGCCACTGTCATGGTTCCCATACGTTATGGACCCCACCACAGCCTGCCTGACCGCCCGCCCATCATCCTGCTGCCGGAGGGGCTGTAAAATTCCATCCTGTGTGTGTGTCTGCATCTGTGTGTGCACGTGTAGTTTTTTTTCTTTATTCATTCACAGGATGTGGGCATTGCTGGCAAGACCAGCATTTGTTGCCCATTCCCAAATTGCCCTTGAAACTGAGAAGAGTCAACCACATTGCTATGGGTCTGCAGTCACATGTAGGCAAGACCAAGTACAGACAGCAGGTTTCCTTCCCTAAAGGTCATTAGCAAACCAGATGGGTTTTTACGACAATCGATGATAAACGTCACGGTTACCATTACTGAGACTAGCTTTATATTTCAGATCAACTGAATTTAAATTTCGTCAGTTGCCATGCTGGAATTTGAACCCACATCTGGATTACCAGTCCAGTGACATTACCACTATGCCACGATCTCTCCCATGTATGTGTATGTGCTTGTGTGTAAACAGAGATCAATTTCGAGCATTACACTCGTTACATACCTACTAAAACTTCATAGAATTTTTACAATTTGTACAGAAAATAAAGTTCAAATAGCTTATCGACTTGAGAAATGGAGAAACAAATGGAGGGGAGAGAAATCCATTCGTATAGTTCAGCTTCAAGCAGGTTATATCAATTCCCTGGGGGCAGACAGCACCACAGGCCACTAACTGTGCAGCCGGTATGCCACTCAATAATGATATCAAATGTTTACATAACGGCACTAAGCGAGCAAATTTCTCTCTCAGACTGTCTTTCCTTATTCTGTTTGAATTAGGAGTTGAATTTTGATGGCTTCTAGGGCAAAAAGAATGGTTTATTATCATAGTCTGCGTTTCATTGCAAGTTAGAAAATGGAAACTTTCTCATTAAATATCTGAGAGGCAGCGAGAGAGATTGACACAGTCAAAGGCAGAACACAAACATACTTCCAGGAGCCAATCACAAAGCACTGAATTTAATGTTGATAGAAACCTATTTGAAATTTACCACCACCAATGCTGCCTGACCTAGAATCCTCTCCCTCAATGCAGTCAGAACCACCTTTACCATTTTCTACAAACAACAATTTGTATTTAGATAACAGCTTTAACAAGTAAAGGTCATTAACCGTTAACAATTTAACCATATAACTAGAATCTGACCATCGCCCCTTAACATCCAATGGCATCACCATCGCTGAATCCCCCACTATCAGCATCCTGGGGATTGCCATGAACTAGAAACTGAACTGGACTAGCCATATAAATACTGTGGCTACAAGAGCAGGTCAGAGGCTGGGAATTTTGCATGAGTAACTCACCTCCTGACTCCCCAAAGCCTGCACAGTATCTACAAGGCACAGTTCAGGATAGGATAGGATGGGATACTCTCCCATTGCCTGGATGAGTGCAGCTCCAACAACATTCAAGAAGCTAAACAGCATCCATGACAAAGCAGCCCGTTTGATTGGCACCCCATCCACAAACATTCACTCCCTCCACCACCAGTGCACAGTGGCAGCAGTTTGTACCATCTAGAAGATGTACTGCAGCAACTCACTCAGGCTCCTTCGGCAGCACCTTCCAAACCCACAACCTTTACCACCAGGAAGGGCAAGGGCAGCAGATGCATGGAAACACCACCACCTGCAAGTTCTCCTCCAAGCCATTCAACCCATCCTGACTTGGAACGATATCACTGGTCCTTCACTGTGGCTGGTTCAAAATCCTGGAACTCCATCCCGAACAGCACTATTGGTGTACCTACACCATATGGACTTCAGTGGTTCAAGAAGGCAGCTCACCACTACCTTCTTAAGGGCAATTAAGGATGGACAATAAATGCTTGCATAGCGGGCCCACATCCCGTAAAAGAATAAATAAAATATAACAGTGTTAGCTAACATTGCAGCCAGGAGGAGTAGTTGGGTGATTAACTGTTTAGTGGGAGTATCGGGTCAAGGGAGCAGGAGGTGGGTTTTATAGACAGGATGAACTCTGAGACAGCAAATGTTATGAATATGAGCTTTATAAGATTGCTATGTTTCAGGACTGTGTCTTTATTTTAGGATAAAATGAAGAGGGTCATGTGACCTGTGCTGAAGTCTGCCTAACAGCAGGCCGGTGTGACATGGCTGTTAAAGATTAAAAGGAGGTCCAGGTTGTTTTGCTGGAAAGAAGGTGTAAGGTGTTCACACTTGGAGACAATGGCAGCAACATCTGTGTTTAAAGTGGTTAGTCTGCTAGTCTCCAAAGTTCCAGGAAGGCATTGAGAATATTGAATTATTAAAACTTATGATTAAAACTGTCCACTTTCTTCCAAGATGAAAGAGAGTTTGTGTTTCAAAGATAACTAGTCAGCATTTCTTCCTGGATACAAGGCCCATGTGATTCATGGTGTCATGAAGATGGGCTTTGAGAGGGAAAGGGTTTCTAAGATACCCCTGAAAACTCACAGAAACAGTCAGTCTGTCAGGATTGGGAGAGAGGGTGAAGATACAAGCCAAAAGTATCTATAATTCTTCATACACAAATGTGGGTGGGAGTTCCTGATCAGATTGAAAAGACCAAATTTGTGAGGATTTGAAATGAGGCTGAAAGATTTGCCTAGCTTATTCTAGATGCACAATCTCTAAGAAAACTCCTCACCATGTAAGACAGTTCTGGGGTTAAAAGTTACCAGGCTGGGAAAGGAATAGAACTAAACCCTTGGGAGCTAAGAATCACTTTGAATTGGTTCAAAGAGAATTTAATGACTACTTAAGGAACAGTGTAAGAGCACTTGTGAAGTAGGTTTTTCAGATGCGTTAAGAGTAAAAGAGAAAGTTCTGTTCTGTAGTTTAAAGTATAAGTTGCCTACAAAAATAGTGTTTTGTCAAAAGTGCTTTTAATTTGTTACAGTGAAAGTCTAAAAATGTGAAATCTTGTCATGTCATCCTTTCAGCTATCAACTGGAAGTTTGAATTTCTTTTTTTTTAAGTTACCGGTCTCTATGGGGATAATAACACATAACTCAAAGAGGGAGATGGGGGAGAAACTAGAGAACAATGGGAGTTCAGAGTTAGGGCAAGGGAAACCTTGGAGGAGGTTTTGCCCAATGGGCATGGGCAGCTGATTGGCTGCCCTCAACATTAGTGACGAAGAAGTCCATGAGCTTGTCGCACTTGTTGGTGGTGACAATGGAGGAGATAGGGAGAGGGGTTTATGAGGACAGTTTGCAACAGAGGAAAAAGCCTGGTGTCAACTTAGCATTCCAGGAACATCCTGGGATAGAGAGCAGTTTTTGCAGACAAGAATAGAAGCCGATATTGTTTTGCGTGGTCCAACATGATCTGGCAGTGAATGGCTAAACCAGTTGACTGACATATTCTTTCAAGTCTGTATTCCTTGGACAAATGGAATGGAGATAAGGGCCATATCAGAAGGAACAGCCAGGGTGAAGGAGAATAAGGGTTTTGTGGGGACAAGGGCATCAGAGGTGGAGGTGAGGGTGTGACTGAGCAAATCAGTAGCTGCAGAAATGTTAGACATAGCTAGACTGAAAGTTCAGTTGTAAATGAATTAGGCGAGTGTTTTCTCAAGGGCATGAAAGCTGGATTGGGATGGGGAAGCGGGATATGGGTGGAGAGCAATACAAAGAAGTAATCGGAGATAGCCTTATCTGTGATTGACATGACTGAAGCAGCAAGGCCATGCGAGATGGCAAGGTCAAATGGGTGGCTGTGCATCTGCGTTGGGGAATTTATATGGAGGGAGAGGAAGAGGGTAAGAGGAGAGTCAACTCAGAGGAGAGACAGCATGATGAGTTGAGATGGCAGCTGAAGTCACTGAGGATGAGAAGTCACTCAGTGCAGAGGGTGAGAGAAGAAGGCAGTAGAGATACCTTGGTGAGAATTTTTTTATGGTACCTGGGTGGGCAGTAGAGAATGAGAATTTTAAATGAGAGGTCAAAGGGGTAGAACAAGGTAAGCTGCTCACAGGAGGAGAAAGCATCAGAGGATTAAGGGGACAGGCCAAGATGTGATTTGGTGATCCACATCATCACTCTGCAGAAGAAATGGTGAAGGTATATCCAGGTGAGCAGACTTCATCCAGGGAAAAGGTTTCATAACCTCCTCAGCCAGGTTTATATCAAAGCCATGATGTCAATGCAGTCATCCACAATAAGCTCTTAGATAGCAAAGGCCATGTTCATAGGCATTCTGGAGGGGGATGCAGAGGGGTTGTTAGAGATCCACTGGCAGAGTCCATGCTGACTGCATTGGAAAGGGTGAGTTGGGTGGAGAATTTCTTCTCAACTCCCCTCTAGTCCTTCTACCAGTTACTTTAAATCAATGTCTCTGCTAAGGGAAATAGCTTTATTTTATCCACTCTATCTTGTCCCCTCATAGTTCTATACACTTCAATTAAATCTCCCCTCAGTCTCCTCTATTCCAAAGAAAACAACCCCAGCCTCTCCAAACTTTTCTCATAGCTAAAAGTTTCCAATCCTGGCAACATTCTTGTAAATCTCCTCAGTACCCTCTCTAGTATGATCGGATCCTTCCTGTAATGTGGTGACGAGAACTGTACACAGTACTGTAGCTGTGGCCTAACCAGTGCTCTATACAGCATAACCTCCTTGCTCTTATATTATATTCTATAACTTGACTAATAAAGGAAAGTACCTCATATGCCTTCTTAACCATCTATTCAGCTACCTTCAGGAATCTATGGACATGTAATTCCAGGTCCCTCTACTTCTCTACCCTTCTCAGATTCCTATCATTTATTGTGCATTCCCTTTCCATGTATGCCCTCACCAAATGCATTATCTCACACTTCTCTGGATTGAATTTTATTTTCTGCCCATCTGACCAGTCCATTGATATCTTCCTGCAGTCCATTGCTTTCTTACTCACCATCAACCACACAGCCAATTTTTGAATTTTTGTAACATCTGCAAATGTCATAATTACGCCCCCCGTATCTAAGTCAAAATCATTAATGTATACCATGAAAAGTAAGGGGCCTAATACTCAGCCCTGCAGAAACCCATTGGAAACAGCCTTCCGTTCATAAAAACGCTCACCACTTTGCCTCCTGCCATTGAGCCAGATTTGGATCCCACTTGCCACTTTCCCTTGGATCCGATGGGCTTTTAATTTTTTGGCAGTGTAGTATTTGAGGCTTTGTTAAAGCCTTGCTAAAATCCATGCAGACAATGCCAAACACGGAACCCTCATCGACACTCCTTGTTACCTCTTCAAAAAGTTCAATCAAGGGAGACAAATAAGACATGACCTTCCCTTAACAATTCCATGCTGACTATGCTTTATTAATCCATAGCTTTCTAAATGGTGAATAATACTGTCCCTCAGAATTTTTCCAATAATTTGACCATCACTGAGATCAGGCTGACTGTAATTCAGTTACATAGATAGATTGGAGAGGTTGGGACTGTTTTCCTTGAAGAAGAGAAGGTTGAGAGGAGATTTGGTAGAAGCATAGAAAATCTTGAGGGGTCTAGAAAGAACAGATAGGGAAAAACTGTTCCCATTAGTGGAAGGATCGACAACCAGGGGGCGCACATTTAAGATAATTGGCAAAAGAAGCACTGAAGAAATGAGGAAAAACTTTTCACGCAGCGAATGGTTGGGATCTGGAATGCACTGCCTGAGACTGTGGTGGAGGAGGGTTCAATCAAGGCATTTAATAGGGAATTAGATTATCATCTGAAAAGGAATAATGTTCAGGGCTACGGGGAGAAGGCCAGGGAGTGGCAGTAAGTAAATTGCTCCTTTATAGAAACATAGAAACTAAGATCAGGAGTAGGCCATTTGGCCCTTCGAGCCTGCTCTGCAATTCAATACGATCATGGCTAATCCTCTATCTCAATGCCATATTCCCGCTTTCTATCAATACCGCTTGATGCCCCTAATATCCAAAAAAAAAATCAATTTATTTCTTGAATATACCCTCAGTGACCCGGCCTCCACAGTCTTCTGTGGTAGAGAATTCCACAGGTTGACCACCCTCTGAGTGAAAAAATGTTTCCTCATCTCAGTCCTAAATGGCCTGCCCTGTATCCTGAGACTGTGGCCCCTGGTTGTAGACTCCCCAACCAGGGGAAACATCCTCCCTGCATCCAGCCTGACTAGCCCTGTTAGAATTTTATACGTTTCAATCAGATCCCCTCTCATTGTTCTAAACTCCAGTGAATACAGGCCCAGTCGAACCAATCTCTCCTCATACACAGTCCTGCCATCACCGGTATCAGCCTAGTGAACCTTTGCTGCACCCTCTCTGTGACAAGTATATCCTTTCTTAGGTAGGGAGACCAAGACTGCATGCAATACTCCAGGTGTGGTCTCACCAAGGCCCTGTATAACTGCAGTAAGACATCCCTACTTCTGAACTCAAATCCTCTTGCAATGAAGGCCAACATACCATTTGCCTTCCTAATTGCTTGCTGCACCTGCCTATTTACTTTCAGTGACTGGTGTACAAGGACACCAGAACCCTTTGTACATCCACATTTCCCAACCTATCACTAGTCTGCCTTTTTTTTTCACACTAAAGTGTATAACTTCACATTTATCCACGTTATACTGCATCTGCCATGTGTTTGCCCATACACACAACTTGTCTAAATCGCCCTGAAGCCTCCTTGCATCCTCCTAACAACTCACAACCCTGCTCAGTTTTGTGCCATCAGCAAACTTGGAAATATTGCATTTGGTTCCCTCATCCAAATCATTTATATATATCGTGAATAGCTGGGGCCCAAGCACTGATCTCTGTGGCACATCACTAATCACCGCCTGCCACCCTGAAAAAGACTCATTTATTCCCACTCTCTGTTTCCGGTCTGTCAACCAACTTTCAATGCATGCCAGTATATTACCCCCAATCCCATGTGCTTTAATTTTGCCCACTAGCCTCTTATGTGGGACCTTATCAAAAGCCTTCTTGAAATCCAAGTACACTACATCCACTGGTTCTCCCGTATCTATTCTACTAGTTACATCCTCAAAAAATTCCAGTAGATTAGTTAAGCATGATTTCTCTTTCATAAACCCATGCTGACTTTGTCTAATCCTGTTAATGCTTTCCAAGTGTTCTGTTACCATGTCTTTTATAATACTCTAGCATTTTCCCCACTACTGATGTTAGGCTAACTGGTCTATAATTCTCTGTTTTTTCTCTCCCTCCTTTTTTAAATAGTGGGGTTACATTTACCACCCTCCTGTAGGAACTGCTCCAGATTCTATAGAATTTTGGAAGATGACCACCAAATACATGCAATATTTCCAGGGCCACTTTGTTTAGTACTCTGCGATATAGATTATCAGTCAGGCCCTGGGGATTTTTCAGCCTTTAACCCCATTAATTTCTCTAGCACCGTTTTTTTTTTTACTAATACTGATTTTCTTCAATTCCTCCCTCTCATTAGACCCTTGGTTCCCTAACATTTCTGGGAAATTATTTGTGTCCTCTTTTGTGAAGATAGAACCAAAATATGTGGTCAATTCTTCTGCCATTTCTTTGTTCCCCATTATAATTTCCCCGTTTCTGACTGTCTTTGCTAACCTTTTTCTTCTTCACGTATTTCTAGAAGCTTTTACAGTCAGTTTTTATGTTCCTTGCAAGTTTACTCTCATACTCCATTTTCCCCTTCTTGATCAATCTTTTTTCCGCTTTTGCTGAATTCTAAACTGCTCCCAATCCTCAGGCTTGCTGCTTTTTCTGGCAATTTTATATGGCTCCTCTTTAGATCTAATATTATCCCTAATTTCTTTTGTAAGCCATGGTTGAGCCACCTTTCCTGTTTTATTTTTTTGCGCCAAGCAGGAATGAATAATTGTTGTAGCTCATGCACATGTTCCTTAAATATTAGCCATTGTCTATCCACTGTCAACCCTAAGGTTCTCCAATCCATCATTGCCCACTCGCGCCTCATACCCTAGTAGTTCCCTTTATTTAGATTCAGGACCCTAGTTTCAGATTCAACTTCTTCACTCTCCATCTTAATGCACAATTCTATTATTTTATGGTCGCTCTTCGCCAAGGGACCCCGCACAATAAGATCGTTAATTAATCCTTTCTTATTGCACAATACCTTGTCTAGGATAGCCTGCTCTCTAATTGGTTCCTCAACATACTGGTCTAAAAAAACCATCACATACTCACTCCAGGAAATCCTCCTCCACGGCATTATTGCTAGATCGGTTTGTCCAATCTATATGTAGATTAAGTCACCCATGATTACAGTTGTACCCTTATTGCATCTGTCTCTAATTTCCTGCTTTGTGCCTTCCCTTCTATCTCCATTACTGTTTGAGGGCCTATAAACAACCCTCACCAAAGTTTTCTGCCCTTTGGTGTTTCTTATCTTCACCCAAACAGATTTCACATCATGATTTTCTGAACCAATATCCTTCCTCACTATTGCATTGATTTCCTCCTTTACCAACAATGCTACCCCACCTCCTTTCCCTATTTGTCTGTCCTTCCCAAATGTTGAACACCCCTGGATTCCCACCCTTGGTCACCCTGTAGTCATGTCTCCGTAATTGCAACTATATCATAACCGTTTATATCTATTTGTGCTGATAATTCATCTACTTTACTGTGAATGCTCTGCGCATTAAGATACAATGCCTTTAGACTTGTGTTTTTAACCTTGTTACTCATCCTAGCTTTATTTTGCACTATGACCCCATTTGTTTCTCACCCTTGTTTTTTCTGCCTTCCATTTTTGCTTCTTACTTTTCTATCTTTTGTTTCTATCCTTGTTTCCCCCTCCTCTCTCCCTGCTCAGGTTCACATCCCCCTGCCATTCTAGTTTAAAGCCTCCCTGACAACAAACAACCCCCACCCCCCTAAGGACATTGGTCCCGGTCGTGTCCAGATGCAACCCATCCTGTTTATACTGATCCCACCTTCCCCAGAACCAGTCCCAATGTCCCAGGAATCTGAATTCCTCCCCCCTACACCATTTTTTCAGCCACGTATTCATCTGATATATCCTGTTATGTCTACTCTCGCTAGCACGTGGCACTGGTAGTAATCCTGAGTTTACTACCTTTGAGGTCGTACTTTCTAATTTACATCCTAAATCCCTCTATTCAGCTTGTAGGGCCTCATCCCTTTTTTTACCTATGTTGTTGGTACAAATATGTACCATGACCACTGGCTGTTCACCCTCCCCCTTCAGAATGGCCTGCAGCCTCTCCGAGACATTATTAACCCTGGCACCAAGGAGGCAACATACCATCCTGGAGTCTCTTTTGCGGCCACAGAAACACCTGTCTGTTCCCCTTACTATTGAATTCCCTATCACCATAGCCCTGCCACTCTTCTTCCTCCCCTCTTGTGCAGCAGAGCCAATGGTAGTGCCATGTACTTGGCTCCTGCTGCTTTCCCCTGAGAAGTCATCTCCCCAACAGTACCTAAAACGGTATATCTGTTAGAGAGGGGGTGCGGCCACAGGGGACTCCTGTACTACCTGCCTTCCTCTACTCTGCCTGGTGGTCACCCATCCCCTTTCTGCCTGTTTAGTCTTTACCTGCGGTGTGACCACCCCACTGAACGTACTGTCCATGATAATCTCAACATTGCAGATGCTCCACAGTGAATCCACCCACAGCTCCAGCTCTAAAATGCGGTTAGCCAGTAGCTGCAGCTGGACACACTTCCTGGACACATGGTTTCCAGGGACACTGAAAGTGTCCATGACTTCCCACATAATGCAGGAGGAGCATATCACTGGTGAGAGCTCTGCTGCCATGACATCCCTTTAGATTAAGCTCGTTAGTTACTCCCTTTGAAGAATACAAATTACACTCAGGGCCTTATTCCACTCTAAACACTCCGACTACAGTCCAAAGTCCTCACCTTATTTTGTTTAAGCTAATGGACTGCAGCAGTTTATTTGGTAGAAAAAGTAGAAGTAGAAGTACTCACCTGACCCTACTTACCAATCAGCTGCCTCCCCTGTATCGCGTCACTTTTTGAATCATGACATCCTTGCGCCGCTTTCAGCCCCTGGAACTCTCACTCTGTCCTCGAGCCACTTTCAGCTCCTAATTTCCTTGGAACTCTCGCTCTGTCCTTGCGCCACTTTTAGCCCCGGGACCACCACCTGCTCTTTTTAAATCTCTGCTCTTACTCTCAGCTCCCGTTCTTTTTAAACCTTACCAAGGCCGCCGCTCCTCTCACACTGCCTCACGGTCCCGCTGCTTTATCTGCTCCACCTTTCTCGTGCTGTTTTATCTGCTCCCTCCTCTCACACTGTTTTATTTGACCCCCCGCTTCCGCGGAGGTCTGTTTTGAGCTTCAGAGACCCAGCATAGACATGACAGGCCGAATGGCCTCCTTCTGTGCTGTAACCATTCTGGCATTCTGTGATAATTACTCAGTCTATTTCTCTCTCCCTTTTTAAGCAACTTTACGATAGCAGTCCTCTAAAACCATGCTTCTAGCCAGAAAGAATTGGAAAATGATAACCAGAGCATCCTCTGATACTCTCACCTGACAAAAATATATCCATCCCAAACTTAAAATCCCCTATCTTCCTGCCATCCACTGCCTTTTGGGAGACAGATTTCCAGATTCCCACTACTGAATGAAAAATTGCTTCCTGATTTCACTACTGAATAGCCTGGCTTTAATTTTAAGATTATGCCCTCATGTTTTTGATTTCCCCACCAGAGGGAATAGCTTCTCCCTATCCCTTTATTATTTTAAAGATGTCAAAATCATGGTCAGATTTGTGGAATTTGATTCCCAAGGCATCAGTGAAATTCACAGAATGCCATGTAATAAAAATTGAATTTGAATGATTTAGTCATACATGGCCCTGATGTTGAACTCTATGTGACATGCTCAGCTCCACCTTTATAAAATACAGTAATCTCTGATTCTCTACCGGCAACAACATGGGAAATTTCCTGGTAATATACTGAAACATTAAATCACTGGCTTCCTGCCAGTGTCATGTGGCTCCCTGGAATACTCCCCCCATCACACGTTTGTCAGTAACGCCTCTACTGTCAGTATGAGCAGGGCCATGGAACAGCTACTAGTTTGAGCTAATTCCTCAGTTAGTTCTGTCTTTCTTTGTATTTTGTACGGGCTGAGTCCCCAGAACAGAAGGCAGCATGGGCTGGATCTACATTGTTTGCAGCCCTATCATTAACCCTTCGAATGTGGCTCCTTCCTGGGAACAAGGACTGGATGAACCTATACTTTACTGAGCTATCCAATCCAAATGTTGAAGCTTTTTTACTTCTGTTTTCATATGAAGGAGACTGAAATGTGCACCCCAGATTTCCAACAATTCACTACTAATCTGTTTAAAATGTCCTGAGCCAGTTCCTAGCCCAGCTGATTGAGGTGCTGGGGGAGCAAAATACATTAAATTATTTAACAGCCTGATGGTAGGTGATGCGGTGAATGTTTAAGTCTCTGGTTAAGCCTGCGCCCTGGGGCAGCCCTCTTCCACCGGCAGCAATGCTGAATCTTTAATGAAACAATTTTTGCCAGGCTCACATTGAACAGATTGATACTCCGTCTCAGAAAATAGCTGCTCCATCATTGGATTAACTGCAACTGATTCCTACCAGGCCAGTTTTCCCCAGTGCTAATCTACTGCATCTTCTTCGAAGAATTGTTTTCAATTTCACTCCCAGTGGAGTCACTCGGAAAAGGGAAAGACCGGCAGTTTCAGCTTTTCTCCCCCATTTTAAACGTCCTTTTCTGTCCTACAGAAACAGTAACATCACAGTGAACAAAGTACTTTGCTGAAGCTGTTACAAAGTCGAACAAAATGCAGCCTTTTGAATTTTCTAGTCTCTGTTAATGTTTAATATTAAACATTATAAATACATGCCAATTGTCAGGACCATGAGTGTATAGGTTTTAGTAAAAGCAAACTAATTTAATCACTTTTCCTTTTAATTGGCTGTTTTTCAGCATTTGCCCAGCTTTGGTCCCTACTTGGAACAACGCAACAAGATTATAGCAGAACATAAACTGAAACAGAAGGAACTGAATGAAGTGGTCCAGGAACATGATGAAGCACCATATACAGTCAAGAAACCCATTCCAAGAGTTCAGGTAATAAGAACAAAAATAGCAAAAACCTGCAGCTAATTAACACCTTTAATGTAGAAGAAAAGGGCATAATATGCTTCACAGAGACATATGGAAAAATCGAACAGCAAGCCAAAGAGTGAGGTATTAGGAGGGGGTGACGAGAAACCTGCTTGACAAGCTGGGTTTTAAGGAGGGTCTTAAATAAGGAGAGGCAGGTGGAGGAGTTTAGAAAGAGAGTACCAGAATGTGGGACTTAAGTAGCTGAAGGCATTGCTGCCAATGGCGGGGCAAAAGGAAGGGTGGATGCACAAGAGACCAGGATCAGAACAGTTATAGGAGGATTGTACGGTTGGAGGAAGTTTCAAGGGAAGGGAGGAGCAAGGCCTTAAAAGGAACTTAAATGAAATAACGAGAATTTTAAATTTGAGGTCTTGGGTAACAGGATGGTATTTAGGTGAGCGAAGACATTGGTGATAAGTGAGTGGGACTTGATGGGAGTTATGATACAGAACGCAGTGTCATGGATCAGCTGAAGTTCACAATAGTGGAAAATGGCAGATCAGTCAGGATTGCATTGGAATAATCAAGTCTGGAAGTGACAGAGCGTGGATTAGAATTTCAGCTGTATACAGGCAGCATTATGGAGGGAAATGTAGGCATTCTTTATGATGGGGAGGATCATAAATCAGTTATAAACAGTCTGGCTCAGCCAGAGACATGAGGTAGATAGGGAATGGAATCAGTAAACAAGGATACAGAGTTTGTTGGAGCCAAAATCAATGGTTTTGGCCATACCAACACTTAGCTGGAGGAAGTTGCATCTCATCAAAGACTGGGCAACACAGGTAGAGTTGAGGGGTGGAGATAGGAGATGGAGAGGTGGAATCTGCATTCATGGGCTGAATTCCACCCCCCCCCCTGTCGGGGGGGTTGTGTGGGGGCGGGCAGGAGCGAGTGCAAACCCAATCGGCAATCCCGATCGGGTGTGTACCGCCCATTTTACATGGGCGGGCCAATTAAGGCCCGCCCAGCGTGACGTCTGCCCAGAAGCGCTGAGCACTCCCTGTGCAGGCGGGGTGAGTCCAGGCCTGCGCTCTTCCGCGTGCCATGCCCGCGAAAGAGCGTAGAAATCTTCCAAAGGCACAAGGGTGTCTTGGGGAGATTTGTTTAAGGTTCAAACATTTAAATAAAGAATTGAAAACATTTTAAGACATGTCCCCTCATGTGACAGTGTCAAGGAACATTCATTAAAAAATGTGTTTAATTTATAAACACCTCATGAAACCTCATCCCGCCTTTGGATGAGGTTCCATGAAAAATGCAAAGGCCGCCTGGGCTCTTCGCCTGCCCGTCAACCTTAAGGTTGGACGGGCAGCTCAGTTAATTGATTTAATTAGTTTTAAACAGGCCTTAATAGGCCTTTGACAGTTCGGCAGGCGTGCAGCTGAGTCAGCTGCACGCCTGCCAAACTGAAAATCTAAATGACGTGCGGTGACATCAGGACACCCGGTCGATGTCACTGTGTGTTGGTGAGCGGTCCCCGCCCCCACTCGCCAATCGGAAGATTCTCCCCCCGCATCTCCAGTTGATGTTGCCAAGGGGAAACGTGTCGATGACGAAGTTGGGGGAGCCAAGAAAGAGATCTTTGGAGGTTTGTGAGTTGTGGCGGGCAGGAAGAGTACCAATTTTGGAGAAACTGTGGCTACAATCGGATAGGTTAGAATGGAATCAAGTGAGGTTAGTCCCACTGAACTGGAAAACATAGGAAAGGCGTTGGTGGAGGGTGGTATGGTCCAAAGGCAACCAAGGTCCATGAGGAACACATTTAAAGATAGTGTCATTTGTTACTTTGGTTAGGGCAGTTTTGACCTTGTAGCAAGGGCAGGATCTTGTTTGGAGAAATTCAGACAGAATTGCTGGAATGAATTTGGGAAACAACATAAGAACATAAGAAATAGGAACAGGAGTAGACCATTCAGCCCCTCAAGCCTGCCCTGCCACTCAATAAGATCATGGCTGATCTGCCCCAGGCCCCAGCTCTTCTTTCGTGCCAGCTCCTCATAACCCTCAACTCCCTGATATTTCAAAAATCTATCAACCTCCTCTCTAAATACTTTCAGTGATCTACCCTCCACAACTCTCTGGGGTAGAGAATTCCAGGCATTTACTATCCTCTGGGAGAAGAAATTCCTTCACGTCTCAATTTTAAATGAGTGTTCCCTTATTCTGTAACTATGGCTCCTAGTTCAAGGTTCCCCCACTAGTGGAAACATCTTCTCAACATCTACCCTGTCAAGCCCCCTCATAATCTTGTACATTTCAATAAGATCACCCCCTCATTCTCCTGAACTCTAATGAATAAAGGCCTAGCCTGTTTAGCCGTTCTTGTTAAGCCAACCCCTTCACCCCAGGAATTAGCCTAGTGAATCTCTTTTGAACTGCCTCCAATGCCAGTATATCCTTTCTTAAATATGGGGACCAAAACTGTACACAGTTCTCCAGGTGCGGCCTCACCAGCACTCTGTAAATTTGTAACAAGACTTCCCTATTTTTAAACTCCAACCCCCTAGCAACACAGGTCAAAATTCCATTTGCCTTCTTAATTACTTGCTGCGCCTGCATGCTAACTTTTTGTGTTTCATGTACAAGAACACCCAGATCCCTCTGTGCTGCACTCTTTTGGAGTCTCTCTCCATTTAAATAATAGTCTACCTTTTGATTCTTCCTACCAAAGTGCATGACCTCACACTTTCCTACGTTAAACTCCAAATAATGCATCCGAGGGCTATTGAAAATAAAGTGAGATAGGGCATCTGGCAATAGTTTGAATGTTCTAAAGGATGATGGATGAATTGTTTGAAGAGGTGGGTGATGATAAGAATTTTGAAAAAGTGAGGGTCAGTAACGGAAAAGATGGAACTATTTACATTGTTGGCTCGTAGGAAGGGAAGTTCGGTTGTCAGTTTTGAAGTCTATAAGATCCTCCACTGGTTGTTCAAGGGGGCAGGAGGGACAGGTTTAAGGAGACAGTTGACATTGGAGAACAAAATTCCAGGGGTTATATTTGCTCTCCAAAATGATACTGGATTCAAGCATGGATTTGGCAGAGGAGAGTAGGCCAGACAGACATGTCTCGGATGTGAACAGAGTATGTTCCTCCTTACTCCTGATACCTAAAGGGGGGTTGGATTTTAAACCCCCCAAAAATGGACGAGTTTAGGTCAAATGAGAGGTTACAGTGTTAAAACTCTTGAATCCTGACTCCAAACTGCCCTCTTCCAGTTTTAACAAAGGAGAGAAGGAGGCAGACAATCAACCCACCCCCAGGAGGTGGGTTAGCAATTTAAATATTATATCGGGTCTGTGTGCTTCATGTCAATCCACGTTTTTAAATTTAATTCTGCTGTCTATGTTTCCCGGGCCTCAAGAAACCCAGCAGCTAAAGGAAGGCGAGGACTGTTGGATCCAGGAGTTAAGTGTCTTCCCACTTTCTTGCTGGATCCAGTTTGCCTAGTCCACACACCCCCTGCAATTAGATACTCCCCACCCTCAAACCTTCTCATCTCCCCTCATCTCCTTTCAAGGCCTCAGTTCTCACACCACATCCCTCCACTGATCTCCCACTCCTCCGACCTCCAACTTCCCCCCCGCCGCCACCTCACACTCCCAGATTTCAAACGGCAACACCCTTCCCCATCCAAGCTCCCCAAACCCCAGCCTCTAATCCCACAGGGCTCTGATCTCCAACTCCACTGGCTCCAACCTCCAATCTCTGAGTCTTCACCACCCCCACAATACCCCTGCCACCAGCCTCCAAATCCCACCCCCTGTATCCTGGCCTCCGATCTCCATGCCACCCACAGCCTTCCTCCTCCACTCCCAATTCCAGGAAATGGAGAAATTTATGTCAGTCAGGTCTTGTCATTAAATTTGGTAGGACCTGAGGGAAAACCATTCTCCTCAGTTTCCTGACCCCCAAAGCGGCAAACCCCCTGACTGCACGCCCCCCACCGCCCCTCTACCCCGCCCACCCAACAACTCCTTCCCTGCCTCCAATTAAAAATCCAAGGCCCTTGAATCAAATGAATCAAAAATTGTAAGACTTAGAAGCTACATAAATGCAAAAAAATGTACAGAGCTATCTTTTGCTACATTTTCAGTTTTATGGCTACATTCCAGTCCTCTTCAAGGCTGTGACTTTTTAACGACTCAGAAATGTGCATCATAAAATGAGGATTAAACATAGCTGTAGGTTTTTTTTAAGTGGCCCTTCTCAGTCGTCAGCAGTGAACATGGTTCAAATTTATGGCCATCAGGAATGATTTCCTCAGGCTTCTCCCGCTCAGCCACCGTAACATTCTCCAAAATTATCATGGTGTTTTGGGAGATGTGCCCACATCATGTTAAATGGATAATAGGAGAGAATAGTCTTAGGGCAGACTACTCAAAATTACATTACATGAAGGATAGCGTTCAGATAACACCAGCATCTGAAAGTTCCCCTACAAGTACACCCCAACCTGACTAACTATTCTTTCATAGTCACTGGGTCAAAATCCTGGATCACACTACCTAACAGTATTATACGTGGACCTACACTACAAGGGCTGCAGTGGTTCTAGAAGGTGGCTCACCACCACCTTCTAGAGGGCAATTAGAGATGGGAAATAAATGCTGGCCTTGTCAACAATGTGCACATTCCATGAAGAAATAGAAAAATGCATTGTGAGATAAAAGATGCAGCAAAGTTTTTTTAAAAAGGAATGATTCAGTCAAAGAACTGCTAGATTGATAAAGTAATTGTTAAAAAAAAATCAAAATTTGGTTAATTGAATTTTATCACTGTCAGAAATAAAGCCTTTTTTTTATTAATATGTAAATATTCCAAAAATACAATATTAGAATACTGGCCATTCAGTTCATGAACTGTACTGCACTAGCTCACACATTTCTGTATGTTTTTGCCATTCCAAATTACATTGAATATTTCTCGAATCCTTATTCAGGAAATAATTGGCAGAACTCTGCCACTCATTGGAACCTATGGCATGCTGAATAACGAGGAGCATGTTTTGGCTTTGATCAATGAAGAAATGTGCATTAACTGTGGAAAATGCTACATGACTTGCAATGACTCTGGTTACCAGGTAAGAAAGCTTTAATAATGAGCACAATGTATTATCACATCTGATTTATGAGGTATTTGGATGTACAAATTGAAACCGTCGTGTACATCTGTTGCAAGGAAATCTTTAGCAGGCCACAGTTTCCTGGGACCAACCAAACTGAAGACTTTATGGCCCACAGTAAAGAAATTCACAAAAGAAAATGCACAGATAAATGAACATAAGTGAATTATTCATTTAAATAATAAACTGTTAAAGCTAAATCCTTTAGCAGGATAAATGTTACTTTCATTTGGGACTGCGCTGTTAGTTGCTGTTTTTAAACAATTCTTTAACCAATATAATAATGGACAAATTGAGCAAAAGGAGTGCAATTAAATTCAGAATACTCTCACTTATTTATCCTGCACAGACCATTGCATCAGCCTTATAATTTAAAGGGGAAGGTGACAGTCCCTTTTGAAATTTTTCTGTTTTGCAGATACCACAGGTCCTCTACACCTCCACATTGTCAATGTGATTTGATCTACTCACAAGCTTTTATATCCTACTTTCCCTCTTCTTCCTTCTGAAGGGATTGAGGCCTTTCTGGAGCACCCGTAAACAGCTGGTAGCTCCTCCATAGGATCTTAGAAAGTTTACGGCATAGAAAGAGGCCACTTGACCCATCATGCCTGCGTCAGCCGAAAAAATGAGCCACCCAGCCTATTCCCACTTTCCAGCATTTGGCCCGTAGCCCTCCAGGTTACTGCACTTTAAATGCATATCCAGGCACCTTTCAAATGAGATGAGATTTTCTGCCTCTACCACCCCTTCAGGCAGTGAGTTCCAAACCTGGGTGAAATCTTTTTCCTCATCCCCCCTCTAATCTTTCTACCAATCACTTTAAATTTATGCCCCCTAGTCACTGACCTCTCTGCTAAAGTAAATAGGCCCTTCTCATCCACTCCATTCAGGTCCCTCACAATTTTGCACATTTCAATCGAATCCCCCCCCTCAGCCTCCTCTGTTCCAAGGAGAACAACCTCAGCCTATCCAATCTTTCCTCATAGCTGCAATTTTCCAGTCCTGACAACATCCTCGTAAATCTCCTCTGTACCCTCTCTAATGCAATTACATCCTTTCTGTAATGAGGTGACCAGAACTGCACACAATACTCAAGTTGTGGCCAAACTAATGATTTATATAGTTCCAGCATAACCTCCCTGATCTTATATTTTATACTTCGGCTAATAAAGAAAAGGATTCCATATGCCTTCTTAACCACCTTATTGACTTGTCCTGCTACCTTCAGGGATATGAACATACAAACATATGAAATAGGAGCTGAAGTAGGCCATTCTGCCCCTCGAGCCTGCTCCACCATTCAATAAGATCATGGCTGGTCTGTTTGCGTTACGAGTTCCACATTCCCATCTACCCCCGATAACCTTAGATTCTTGTTAGGCAAAGGAATCAATCTACCGCTGCCCTAAATGTATTCAGTGACCCCGCCTCCACCACCTTCTGAGGCAGAGGGTTCCAAAGTCAAACAACCCTCTGAGAGTGAAAATTTCTCTTCATCTCTGTCCTATAAGAGCGACCCCTAATTTTAAAACAGTGTCCCCTAGTTCTGGACTCATCCAGAAGAGGAAACATCCTTTCCACATCCACCTTGTCAAGACCATCTGTGGACATTCACTCCAAGGTCCCCCACTTACTCTACACTTCTCTGTATCCTCCCATTTATTGTGTATTCCTTTGCCTTGTTTAACCTTACCAAATGCATCACTTCACACTCCTGGGTTGAACCCCATTTGCCACTTTTCTACATTTTCTGCATTTACATCCAACTTGTTAAGATATATCACAAAAAGCAGGGACCTAGTACTGATCCCTGCAGAACCCCACTGCAAAAAGCCTTCCGGTCGTGAAAACGCCATCAACAATTCCCCTTTGTTTTCTGCCACTGGGCCAATCTTGTATCCAGGTTGCTACATACCCCTGGATCCCATGGGCTTTTATTTTTTAAGCAATCTGCCATGTAGGACCTTGTCAAAAGCTTTGCTAAAATCCATGTAGATCACATCAACTGCACTACCCTCCTTGATCACCCTGGTTACTTCCTCTAAAAATTTAATCAAGTTAGTCAGACACGGCCTTCCCTTAACAAATCCACGCTGACTAACCTTGATCAATCTGTGCCTTTCTAAGTGACAGTTTATCCTGTCTCGCAGAATTGATTCCAGTAATTTACCCGCTATCGAGGTTAGACTGACTGGCCTGTAATTATTCGGTCCCTTGCTCCCTTTTTAAACAAGGTTACAATGTTAGCAGTCCTCCAATCCCCTGGCACCATGCCTGTATCCAGTGAGGTTTGGAAAATGATGGTCAGACCTTCTGCCATTTCCTCCCTGGCTTCTTTTAACAGCCTCGGGTACATTTCATCTGGCCCTGGTGATTTATTCAATTTCAAGGATGCTAATTCCCTTAATGCTTCCTCTCTCCCTGTGTTAATCACATTCAAGACTTCACACAACTCCTTCTTAACTACAATATCTGCATTGTCCCCGTCTTTTGTGAAGATGGACGCAAAGTATTCATTAAGAACCATACCCACATCTTCCGCCTCCACACACAGGGTCTTTTATGGGCCCTACTCTTCCCTTAGTTATCCTCTTACTCTTCACGTATTGATAAAACAACTTTGAGTTCACCTTGATTTTGCTTGCCAATATTCTTTCATATCTTCTCTTTGCTTTCCTAGTTTCCTTTTTGTTTCTGCCCTTCCACTTTCTATACTTCTCTTGACTTTCTATAGTATTGAACACTCAGTGTCTGACATAAGCTTTCCTTTTCTACCTTATCATACCCTGTAAGCTCCAGGGGGCTCTATATTTGGCCATCCCACCCTTTTTCTTTGTGGAAGCATATTTCCTCTGAACCCCTTGAATCTCCCCTTTGAATGCCTCCCACTGCTCTGACATTGATTTACCTTCAAGTAGCTGTTTCCAGTCCATTTTTGCTAAACCACTCATCAGCTTAGTAAAATTGGTTTCCCCCAATTCAGAACTTTAACTCCTGTTCTCTCTTTGTCCTTTTCCATAATTATATTAAAACTAACTGAATTGTGATCACTATCACCAAAATGCTCCCCCACTGCCACTCCTTCTACCTACCCAGCTTCATTACCTAAAACTTAATTACCTAAAACGTAATTACCTCTCTTGTTGGACTTGCTATATACTGGCCAAAAAATTCTCCTAAATGCAGCTTAAGAATTCTGTTTTTCACACTAAAACTATCCCATTCAAATGATTATTCTTTGTTTGTGAGCTCAGATAATGAGTGTTATCAAACTGTTCAACTTCTTGGCATCTCAGCCTCGACCATGCCTTCATACGCATCTGTACTTCCAGCAGGGAAAGCTGGACATGCAGGACTGGGAGCTCTGGCTGATAGGATTTTTTTTTCTCCTTTTTACCTCAAGGACACTGAAACCAATTTTAGCTCTCCTTACTGCCACTCTTAACCTAATACAGGCCAGATATTTAACCTTCTTGGTTACTCTCTAAATAGGCTCACCAAACTTAAAGTTATGTTTATAGTCGGTCCTGTTTCAGACTATGGTGCTTTGGAATTCTTCACGTGCAGAACTATTAACAACTTAAACGTATACCTACATCTCTTACTTCAACTCTCCCATTTGGCACAAACCCATCAACTCAGACCCTCAACCTTGTTCACTCTATTATCTTGCAGGCCAAATTGGTGCACACTTCCCAATAGGGACAAGACACTGAAGTGTTTCTCAAACCTTAAGGAGAAGGCCCTGCAGCTCTTGGGGAGGCACTCAGTTCTTGCCATGGGGGAGATGGCAGAATCGGTGCCATATTGCAAGCACTTGACTGAGCACCTTCTTGCTGCACTGAAATCCCAATAAAACGCTACATAAATGCAAGCTTCTACCTAACTCTCTATTTACCGTAATCCGGTGAGCTAAGATTCACCCATTCTGAAGGATGGATTTTAACTAAAGCCACCCAACTCCCCAACCCTATCTGTCGGTGAATAGAGGTGACGGCTATAGCCGTGGCTGCAACCTCCCTGCATTCTTCCCACACGATCCCCATCCCCAACATTTTAACTGACCTGTGTCAGGTGCACACCCTAGGCAAGGGCTTCCTAACCAAAAGATTTTTAACTTAAATTATCAGATACTCCGTCCACTATGTTAATGAGGTGTGATGCAATCCCATAGTTATCTCATATTCTCCCAAAACCTTTCCAATAGATTGCCATATTACCTGCCATTTCTGGCTTTGTTGAGAATAGACCATGATGAACTTACAGTGCTATGCAATGGCGGCATTTCAACAACAACATATTTATGTCGTGCGTTTAGCTTCAAAGGAGCATTAGCGAGCAAAATTTGAAATGGAGCCACACAAGGAGATATGAAGGCAGATAAAAACTTGGTCAAAGAGGTGGGTTTTAATCAGTGTCTGAAAAGAGGAAAGAGTGGGAGAGAGTAACAGAAGTTTAAGGAGGAAATTTCAGAGTTTAGGGCTTTGGCAGCTGAAGGCACAACCACCAGTGATGGTGAAGCAATTAAAATTAGGGATACCCCAGAGGACAAATTAGAGGAGAGCGGATATCTCAGTGGGTTGCGGAGTTGGAGAGGGTTACAGAGGTAGGGAGGGACTTGTAATATGCCTTTAAGGGATATCAGCATGACAGCATTAGAAGGGCAGTGTGTGATGTGATCCAGTCTTAGTTTCACTTTTGCTTTGAGCAGAGCGCACACACACACACACACACGCAGAATTTTTAGGTCGGCGTGTGCCCGACCCGATCGGATGCAAAATTGCATGAGATGACCTCGAGCAAGCAACTCGACGTCATCCTGTGCTCGTGCGATATTTTGTTCGGAAGCGCTTCCGCCGACAATTAAGAGGCCAATTAGTGCAATTAAAGTTGTAGTTGTCCCCGATTTTTCACGGTCCGTCCAACCTTAAGGTTGGCAGACAGGTGAATTGGCCATGTGGCCTTTGCATTTTTCATGAAGCCTCATCCGAGGATGGGATGAGGTTTCCGTTATTAAATTTTTAAAAACGTATGGACGGAATTTTTATCACGTGTATACTCAGGTGACTGATTGTGATCCGTGGACATTTTTTTTTCCAGATTTTTAAAACTTAATTTATTGGTTTTAAAGTCTTCAGCTCCCTGAGGCAGCGCTCACCCGTGCCCGCACTTACGTCAGCACCTGCCCTCCTCCCGCCTCCACCCCGGCACACTGAGCATTTTGGTGCACGCTTCACGCAGGCTGGCCGTTAATTGGCCAGCCAGCGTGAAATCGCGGGCAAGGGCCGATCGCAGTCGGCTGTCCATTCCTCGGCCACTCACAGGCCCACCAATTGCACCCATACACCGATCTAAAAATGCTACCCGCAGCTCTGATGTCTCCAAGCTTTATACCTACATTTAACTGTTCTCATGTGCCTAGTCTTAATAAATGAACCCACAACGTGTTTACCCAATCCCTTACGATATTATGGTGCCTTATATGATTGTAATAACACAGCAGGACTAGGTCAAGGAAGGATTTGAAAACAAGAATGAGAAGTTTAAAATTGAGGTGTTGCTTAACTGGGAGGCGGTGTAGATCTGTTAGTACAGGGGTGACGAGTGAAGGGAAATTGGTGTAAGATTTTTGGATGAACTCAAGTTTATGGGCGATAGAATAAGGGTGGGCAGCCAGGTGTGTGTTGGATTAGTCAAGTTTAGAAGTAACAAAGGCATGGATGAGGGTTTCAGCAGCAGATGAGTTGGGGCAGCTGAAGGCCATGTTACAAAGGTGGGAAACGCGATCTTAGTGATACATGGATATGCGGTCAGAAGTTTATCTTGGAGTCAAATATGACAGCAAAGGTGCAAACAGTCTAGTTCAACATCAGTCAGTTTCCATGGTGAGGGATGGAGTGGGTGACTAGGGAATGGAATGTGTGTCCGGTCCCAAAGACATTGGCTTCAGTCTTCCCATTATCTAGTTGGAGGAAATTTTTGTATTGTATTGGATGTCAGACAAGCAGTGTGACAGTTTAGGAACAATGAAAGAGTCAAGAGAAGTGTGGTGTGATGTAGAGCTGATTGTCATCATTGTAAATGTGGAAACTGACATTATGCTTTTGGATGATGTTGCTGAGGGGCAGCGTGTAGATGAGAAACAGGAGGAGGAGAAGAATAGTTGCTTGGGGGGCACCAGAGGTAACAGTGTGGGAGCAGGAAGAGAAGCCACTGTAGACGATTCTCTGGATATATGGAACCATGGAAAGGTGATGGTGTGATCAACTGTGTCAAAGGCTGCAGACAGGTTGAGGAGGAGGGGGGGCAATTTATCACAGTTACATAGGATGTCTTTTATGACTTTAATAAGAACAATTTTGGTGCTGTGGCAGAGACAGCAACATGATTTGAGGGATCCAAACATGGCGTTGGATTTTACGGCCCTCCTACCAGCATATTTGAAGGCAGGTGGGCCCATAAAATAAAGCTGCTGGCGTGTCAGCTGCCTTCCCACCCATCCTCGACCTGTCTCCCATATTAGGGTGGGCGGGTAAAGCGACAGGCAGCCTGCCTCCTCTTGAGCCTATTGAGGCCCTAAATGGCTAATTAATGGCCACTTAAGGGCCACATTCTGCCTATGCTGCTACATTACATATGACTGGAGGTGTCAGCTGTGGCTCAGTTCATAGCACCCTCACCTTTGAATCAGAGGGTTGTGGGTTCATGTCCCACTCCCGGAAACCAAAAACTGTGAATGTACTCGAAAGAGTTACAACCTGTGACTGTTGATAACTCGAAAGAGTTACATTACATATGGCAGGGGAAGGTGGAGGAAAGGCAGGCAGCCCAGTAGCTTTCACTGTGTGGGCTGCTGTCAGACAGGAAGGTGCGGGGTGTACTTCCTTTAGAGGGTCCCCTGTGCCCATTGGAGTCACCTCCCCACCCCCGCAAGATCATAAACCCGCTTTCAGCCTCCCCCGCCGGCCTCTAAAACATGACCCCCACCCACCTGCTTACCCCTCCTCACTGGGACCTGCCTGGTAGGCCTGCCCAAAATCTCCGGACTTAACTGATGTCTGGGAGCCATGCCACTTCTTCTTTTGGGACTGCTTGCGTCCCGGCAGAGGTCACTACTCGATTCTGGCACGGCTGGGAAGACCGAGCTGCTGGGCCAATCAGATTGGTGCGCAGCTCTCTCTGGCGGGGCTTCCTCCCAGATGGGGGTGCAGAAGTCCCCCTTTGACTCAATTACCGCTGCCCCCATCATAACATCGCTATAGGGCAGCCGGGTTTCGGGAGAGCAGGCTGACCACGGACTTTTCAGTTGGGGGGGCATTGGCTGCAGAGAATATGCCCCCCACCAACCCGGTAGAATCCACTCCATGGGGTTCTGGGAAAGAATGACACAGATTTGAGAGGCAATAACATGTTTAAGGGCTTTGGAGAGGAAGGGAAGACTGGAGATTGGGTGGTAATTTGCAGTGAAGGAGAGGTCAAGAATTTGTTTCTTTGAGGAGGGGGGTTATGACGGCAGATTAGAAGGAGAAGGGACAGCACCTGAGTAAAGAGAACCGTTAACAATATCAGCTAACACATTTAATATTTTCTCTTTCATTTTAAATGACTTTTCATCTGATGCAGTATTACAGAACAGATTAGAATCAAATAAAATCATTCTGGATCAGTATTGAATCTATCACATGCAAAGAACGTACTGTACTAATTGAACTGAAAAGCACAAGGAACTGTAGTCAGCCGGCTTTAAATATTACATGCTTCCATCAGAATGAATTTCTAAAATATTCTGGCAGAATTAATCTGTTACCTCCATTTCGGACACAATGAACATTTGTCCTTACAGGTCAGCCACTAACAAATAACTATAAGCTTCAGAGTTGAAGACATATGGGAGTGAAATTAGATCTCATTGCACCTGCTTTCTTGGTGGAAAACCGGGTGGGGGAACAGAGGTCCAATTAGGCAGACTACTTCCCACACCAAAATAACATCAGAAACATGTTTAACATCGTACAGGTATGGCTGCTGCCGAGACAGAGACTTGATCTAACAGAGACATTATGCCTCATGAATATACTAATCAGGGGCCTAAACCCTGTTTTCAGAGCCATTCTGTAAATTTGTTTTCTCTGAGGGTGAATTTGGTAGGGTTCCGGTGGGTATGTAGGTGACTATTTATTCTTTCATGGGATGTGGGCATTGCTGGCAAGTCCAGCACTTGTTGCCCATCCCTAATTGCTTTTGAACTGAGTCGCTTGCTAGGCCATTTCAGAGGGGAGC
Organism: Cetorhinus maximus; assembly: GCF_964194155.1. Lineage (NCBI taxonomy): Eukaryota > Metazoa > Chordata > Chondrichthyes > Lamniformes > Cetorhinidae > Cetorhinus > Cetorhinus maximus. The sequence goes on along the minus strand of NC_135895.1, from coordinate 22,403,293 downwards.
TAAGTGAAGTGAGAGTGACTGCCCTTGACATCAAGGCCGCATTTGACTGAGTGTGGCAATAAGGAGCCCTAGCAAAATGAATGTCAATGGGAATCAGCAGGAAAACTCTCCACTGATTAGGGTCATACCTAGCACAAAGGAAGATGGCTGTGGTTGTTGGAGGCCAGTCATCTCAGCTCCAGGAGTTCCTCAGGGTAGAGTTCTCAACCCGACCATCTTCAGCTGCTTCATCAATAACTTTCTTTCCATCATAAGGTTAGAAGTGAGGATGTTCACTGATGATTGCACAATGTTCAGCACCGTTCATGACTCCTCAGATACTGAAGCAGTCCATGTCTAAATGCAGCAAGACCTGGACAATATTCGCGCCACACAAGTGCCAGGCAATGGCCATCTCCAACAAGAGATAATCTAACCATTGCCCCTTGATGTTCAATGGCATTGCCATCACTGAATCCCCAACATTATCGACATCCTGGGGGTTACCATTGGCCAGAAACTGAACTGGATGAGCCATATAAATAGAGTGGCTACAAGAGAAGGTCAGAGGCTAGGAATCCTGCAATGAGTAACTCACCTCCTGACTCCCCAGAGCCTGTCCACCATCTACAAGGCACAAGTCAGGATTGTGAAGGAATACTCCCCACTTGCCTGGATGAGTGAAGCTCCCACAACACTGAAGAAGCTGGACACCGTCCAGTACAAAGCAGTCCACTTGATTGGCAACACATCCACAAACATTCACTCGCTCCACCACTGATGCACAGTAGCAGCAGTGTGTACCATCTACAAGATGCACTGCAGGATCTCACAAAGGCTCCTTAGACAGCACCTTCCAAACCCACAACCACTACCATCTAGAAGGACAAGGGCAGCAGACACATGGGAACATCACCACCTGGAAGTTCCCCTCCAAGCCATTCACCATCCTGACTTAGATATATATCTCCGTTCCTTCACTGTCTCTGAGTCAAAATCCTGGAATTCCCTCCCTAACAGCACTGTGGATGTACCTACACCACATGGACTGCATGGTTCAAGAAGGCAGCTCACCACCACCTTCTCAAGGGCAGCTAGGGATGGGCAATGAATGCTGGCCTAGCCAGTGAAGTCCACAGCCCATGAATGAATAAAAACATTGCTGTGGGTCTGGAGCCACATGTAGGCCAGACCAGGTAAGGATGGCAGATTTCCTTCCCTAAAGGACATCAGTAAACCAAATGGGTCTTTACAACAATCGATGGTAGTTTCATGGTCACTATCACTGAGATTAGCTTTATATTCCAGATTTATTAACCAAATTCAAATTCCACCAGCTGCCATGGTGGGATTTGATCCCATGTCCGCAGAGCATTAGTCTAGATTACTAGTCCAATGACATTCTCACAATGCCACTATCTCTCCCAGGTGACTGCTAAGGTTGACCTGTACCTGGAAGTTACTGCTACAAATAGGACAAATTACTATGACATTTGAGTTTTGGACACATTCCTGGCTCAGGATTTCCTCTCCTTGCGTTTTCTGTCTGCTTCTGATATGCGCTTGCTTTTCAAGGGGGTTGCGCTTTTTTTTATTTGCTTGTGCCAGGTGCAGTGATCATGGGTGAGCTTCTCCCAGGACTTGAAGCCAATACCAAAACTCCTAAATGAAGCCTTCACAGTGTTCTTGTAGTGCTTTCTTTGACCACCATGAGAGTACACCTCAGATTCAAACTCCCCGTAGAAGATTTGCTTTGGTAAATGAGTGTTGGGCATTCTGGCTGCACGACCAGCCCAACTCATTTATGACTGTCTCAATATGGTGTAGATGCTTGGCATGCCAGTTTGGGTGAGCACCTCAGTGTCTGGTATTTTGTCCTGCCATCTGACCATCTGAAGCTTCCGAAGGCAGCTCAAGTGAAAGTGGTTGAGTTTCTTGGTATGACGCTGCTACACAGACCAAATCTCACATGCGTAGAACAGAGTGGGCAGGGCTATTACTCTATAGACCATCAGTTTGGTAGGCAGACCTACTCCTCTTCATTCTCAGGCTGATGTTCGAAGTCTGCCAAAGGTTACTTGCTTTGGCAATTCTTGCATGTGTCTCGTCATCAATATAGACAGCTCGAGAGAGTGTGCTGCCGAGATAACTGAACTTATCTACTGCCGACAAGTTCCGGTCATAAACTGAAACCTTGGGATCCATGCAGCCTAAGCAGCAGTCCTTAACGAGGCTACTGGAGGTCGCCACCAAAAGGTTAAGTTTGTTGAAAAATACTTACCTTCATGTGGAGCTGAGGGCAGCAATGCTCCCACATTCATCCTTGCTTCACTGGCCAGCTACCTGGGAATGCACAGTTTGCCTATATAGTTTGAAATGAGAACAAAGGCCCAAAATCAATTGAGCCACAGGCATATCTGTTCCAGTGGAGAATTGCTCCCTGAACCCCATTTTCTGCCAGCGGGCCAATGAAAACAATTCTCTACATCAGGTCGTTTATTGTTCAGCCTTCATGGCTAACCCCATGAATCTATCAATCATTCAGACAACTTTGAGGTTGGAGGGAATTTCCTGCACTTGACCATGGATACATTGCTGCAACAATATTGAACTATTCTCATCACAGCATATGGTTGCCAGCCAGGAATTAAAAATTAATCTCCTGAACACTGCCAAAAGTGACCTGGGAGAAAAATCAGTCAGACATTCAACAAAAGTTGCTTTTTTTAAATATATAATTTTGTCTGAAAACTTTTGTTTCTTTGGTGTTAACACAATGGGAAATGGATTAGAAGATTGTTTAACTGAGCTGGTTATAGGTAGGAGATCATGTGATTGAACCTCCAGGAACATGTCCACCCTGAGTTGGGAACCTTATGGGTGGGATTTTCCAACCCCTCTGCCGGTTGGGGATCTTGCAGTCCCGCCAAAGTTACCGGAAATTTGAATGGCAGCTGTATCCACCGCGGGCTAACCTACCACAGCGGGGCCAGAAAATAGGCAAAGACTATAGCTGCGCTTTCCTGCTTTTCCAATGGCCAGGATATTGCCATTGGCGTGCAGGGCGGGCCCGACACGCCGACGTGCAAATTGACGCGAGATGCCATCAGGCGTGCGTCCCAATGTCATCGCACGTCATTTAGATAATTCATTTGGTGGGCTTGCGCTGGAGGTGGCTATGCGCCCGCCGAGCTGTCAACGGCCTATTAAGACCATTAAAAAGGTGATTAACCTTATTAGCAATGCTGCCCGTCCAACCTTAAGGCTGGGGGTCAGGCGAAGAGCGCAAGCGGCCTTCGCCTTTTTCAGGAAACCTCATCTATGGGCGGATGAAATTTCCTGAAGGTTTATTAAAATAATTAAATAAATTTTGCTAACTGTACAAACATGTCCCAGCTCATGTGACACTGTCACATGAGGGGACATGTTTAAATAATTTTTCCATTCGTTTATTCAAAACTTTCATTATCAACTTAATCTCCCTGAGGCAGCTAGGCGGGCCTTAATTGGCCTGCCCACATAAAATGGCAGCGTGCAGCTGATCGCGGATGGCGATTGGCTCCGCGCCCACCCCCGCCCAACCCGCCCAACGTAGGTAAGATGCAGCCTAATGATTCCATGTCCCAGTTTCAATCATCCTCCTTGACAACTCATTCCAGCTGTTCCTACCCTCCCTGTAAAAAAATATATACTTTATGCCCTTCGCAACTCTGAACCTTTCCCTTATAGTTAACTCAGAGACACATAGATGAAGAAGGTTTGAGGCAGCTTCAGAAGTCTTTACATGAAAGATAACAAAGATATTTAAACAGCCTTCAGAAAATTCTGATTCACTTTATTAAGCCACCATTTTTGATTTTACTATAAGCTTCACAGCCTGTACTTCAGATGATGTTACGTATCCTGTCGCTATAGTAACAGCCTAGATTACGGTAAATGATCACCATAATATCGTTACCTGTCTGCCTTCAGGACAGATAAAAAAGAGACTTTTAATTTCAATTTAAATTAATAGAAAGAGGTGCATAGTAAATAAGCATAGTAAAAAAAGAATAAGGTTTTTCCTCTTACAGGAGATAATAATTAGGCTTGGCTTTGGCCAATTACAATTAAAATTCAGATTTGTGCCTCCTGTGGACAGCAGTCCTTGGAGCACTGGAAAATTCATTACTTCTTTATTACCTTCCCTGCATATTATACTTTAAGTACCGGACAACCTCTTTGCTGTGTGGTTATTCAGTAGAGTTTTACATTGCATTTGTTTCTGTCACATTTAATATAAAAGCAATGCAGAAACGGAGAGCAGTGGCAACTCCAGTGTAGACTCTGTAAGGCTGTAGACTCAGATCAACTGCAGCTGCTGACTTCAATCATGTTTATGAATTACAACATAATTCACCAAAATGGTTGCAGTAAAAGCAAAAATTTTAATCAGACCTGATTGTATAATTTGTGTTGATGTTCTTTTGAGTATATTAATTACAGTGCATCAGAAAGTAAGAGCAGCAGTGTAACTCATTCTAACTAAACCAGCATTAGCTCTCCTTCTTTATCTACTTCCTGAATTTGGCACATACAGAACATGTAGTCTTAATCTGTGTTGTTACTCTGGGAATTCTATGGCTGCACTCATTTAAGTCATTTTTCAATACATTCTAAATGTAGGCCCTTTTGTAAATACTCTAGCTTAACTCATCTCTTAGGGTGGGTAAAGTCTTATGATAATATGTTAAAAAGGATCAGTTTAAGTTCATTAAAATGGTAAGAGTTACTAGCTTGGCACCATAATTCATTTATGCACTATGCTGAACAGCAGCCCGACTATAATGCTTGAAACCACACTTCCTCTGGAAGCTGAGTGACTGATCTCATTCTTATCAGGCACTCAGCAACGGGGAGAAATTGAGATCAAATTAAAGAGTTACTGGCATCAGCACCTAACCCAGAGAAACAGAACTAACTGGTTAACCCCTTTTGTTTGAAGACTGCCTGAATAAACCAGAAGGAAAAGCTAGTAAAACTTGGAAATGATTGGTACTGGTCTGAACTGGAGTTCCATTTTAAGTTATATACCAGTTCGCACTAGTGCCAGTCATTTCAAAGTTTTAATGATTTTTCCTTCTGGAGGGGAAACTAACTATCAATCTAGCCACACTCTCTCTCAGAGTTAATTCTCTTTTTCTTGTGCATTTGATTGCCTATTAACATCTTTACATCCTCAAGCAGTTAAAGGAATAATTTAAAACCAAATAGGACGTAAAAATATTACATCTTCTAGCAAGCTGAGGTTTTGCTAATGAAATGTACTGCTAAATTCATGCAAGTGTTAGCAGCTTGTTGCTCATTCCTTGGAACCAGATGATTCAGATTAATAACAATTATTTTTAAATCAGGACAGTGGGTCAATAGCATGAATGTACTAATTAGAATTTGTGAATCAGAAATCTGCCCTTTTTGCTATCTGTTTCTTTTCTCCTGTCAATAAAGAACCCAAAACATCAGAGTGGTTCTGCTCCAATTTACCAGTAAAAAAATATATCTACATTATGTGGTTTTTAATTAAAGTTTATACATGAGAGAATCTCAGATAAAAATCACATAAATGTCACCTTAACAGATGGTCTGCAGCCTGTATTTTCAGAAAGTAGCGAGGTGATATGCAAACCTGAATTTATGGAAGAGTTACAGGTTATGTAGTGGGACAATATCTGCAGCTTGATCAAAACCATGTAGTGAAAGGAGGGGAATCTTCACCAGAATACAACAGCTGTGACACTTCCAGTGTCGAATAATAAGAACATGAGAGGACAGAGAAAATTCATCATGCCCTGGAGAGATCAGGTTTTGCTTGCACATTAGGGATTCCAACAATATAGCTAACATCTGAGACCCTTGTTATCAATGAGACATTTTCCTATTGAAACCACACACAGTGCTGCTGTTATATGATTATGTAAAACAATCATAATCAATGTGACCGCACGTATGGCACAGGCTCCTTTTTCGGCCTTTCCCCTCACATCATAGCAGTCACATCAACCTGCCAATATACTTCTTTGTAGCCGTTTATGAAACAAATGAAAATTTATCTGCCAGAAGAATTGCATTAAAAAATCACATCATTTACCAGTGTAAAAATATCCGACATATATTATTATAATATGGGTAACCAAGGTGTGAATCTGAGGACCTTAGCCATAAACGTTCAGCCTAAGGCCTTTCATTAACCTATTAATTCTCTTTCCTTTCCCATCCAACATACTAGATTGTTTTAAATAAAACATGTGGCCACTTAATTTTATTGTTCTAAAGTATATTTATTTACAATTTCAAATCAAAATTTAAGTATTGTACTTGCTGCACAATAAGTTGCACAGGAGTGCCCTATAAAATGAGGCCTACATGTCCTAATAAAACTGAAGCAACTAATTTCTATAAATTATCATTCTGAAAAAGTTAGTCACTCTATTTACTGTGCCGACTTTATGACATTCTTGTTTATTCAGTCCGGTCAAGCTTAAAAGGATTTTCACACTCACTAGCGAATGCCGGTGCTATCTGCCTGCAGGGAATCGACATAGTCTGTGTAGCACCGTTTTGAAGCAGCACTATGCAAACAAAGTTTTAGCCTGAAGTGTTTAAACACTGGTTAGCATGGGTCATGTGTGCTGGGGCTGCACAGCCATACCAGGGCAAGGCAGCACTTCTCACAACCATGAAAGGTGTAGAGGAAGATAGGAAACGGGGCAAGGAGGAAGTGGAAATGAATTGATAACTTAAGAAATAATACAAATGAGATGAAGGAGAAAAAGAGAAACCAGACAAAAAAAAAATAAGCAAGCGAAAATTGTGAACTTATACTGCAGCGAAGGATGTAGCAATGGCCCTGTTTTCACGGCACTGCAAACAGGGAGCAATGTTTTCAATGCCTGCTCACTTTACCATGAAATCGGGGAAGGCAGAGGTTCGTGCACACATCATCAAGCACTGGTTACTGGCCACTCTCCATCAATGTTTCATTGATTGATGAGGACTGAGAAAACAGTCGTTTTTTTTCCCGTCGTTAAAGTGTTAATTGTTGCACAGAGGCTGCCAGAGCCTCTTCTAACATTAGCAATTTACTCTTCTTGGGCTTTGCACGATTGCTGCTTTTGTATGAGAGTCAATGCCCTTCATCACCTTATCTGGCCTTTATCACTCAAAGTGCATTTATGGATGCTTTTTTTATTTGCAGCAATTTTGAATTGCACCTGTTAACCACATGCAGAGCTGAACCATGTTCATTCTGACAATTGAATGTGTTCCTACCGATGTAATAATCCATATAACTGGGGAGGGGATTTTAATATTTTGGCAAGATTTAAGGTGAATGGTAACAGAATGATGCCATGAGGAAAGACTTTTTATGCAGCAAGTGGTTAGGATCTAGACTGCATTGCCTGACAGTGTGGCGGATGCAGATTCACTCAAGGCTTTCAAAAGACAATTTGATAACTTTCGAAAGAGAAAATAATTGCAAGGCCCTGGCAAAAAAGGCAGGGGAGTGGGACTAGCTGTGTAGCACTTATAGAGAGCTGACATGGATACGACAGGCCAAATGGCCTCCTTCTGTGATGTAACCATTTTATGATTGTAGTCGAGGAGACATCTGTCATTGGGAAAATGTTAGGCCAGAATATTACGCTTGTCAGGGCTGGCGTGCGCCCGACCTGAATGAGCATAAAATGATGCGCGATTACGTTGGGCAAGCGTGATATTTCGGTTGGCGGCCACGCACGGGCGTCAGCAACGCACCCGCCGACAATTAAAAGGCCTATTAAGGCCATTAAAGTCATAATTGAAAGAATTTTTTAACTGCCCATCCAGCCTTATGGTTGGCGGACAGGCGATATGCCCAAGTGGCCGATGGATTTTTTTTTTAGGGATGATGTTTCCAATAGCTATTAAGAATTTGAATGTTTCATTAATAACAGGGTCACATGAGGGGACATGATTTTTAACATGTTACAATTCTTTATTTTTCAATTTCAAAACAGCTCTGTGCTTCAGGGAGCTTTTCCAGAACGCACCTGCATGCATGCGTGAAGTTGCATGCTCGCCATCCTTCCCCGCGCTCCCCCAACGCAGGCTGCCCTGAGCACTGCTATGCGCGGTTCATGCTAGGCAGACCTTAATTGGCCCCACTGAGCCCACCTCATGAGGGCAAAATCCTGTCCTTAGAGTCTGTTATAAAGATGTAAAAGCAGAGCACTTAGAAATGCGTAATATATTCAAGCAGAGTCAGCATAGCTTCACGAAGGGGAAATCATGCTTGACAAATTTATTAGAATTCTTTGAGGAGATAACAAGAAGGATAGATTAAGGGGAAATAGTAGATGTAATATATTTGGATTTCCAATAGCTGTTTGATAAGGTGTCGCACATAAGGCTACTTTATAAGATAAGAGCCCATGGTGTTTGGGGTAGTATATTAGCATGATAGAGGATTGGCTAACTAATGGAAGACAAAGAGTTGGGATAAGGGGCACATATCCAGGGTTGCAACCTGTAAATAGTGGAGTGCCAGAGGGATCAGTGCTGGGGCCACAATCATTTACAATATATGTTAATGACTTGGATGAGGGAAGTGAATGTATTATCGCCAAGTTTGCGGATGACACAAAAATAGGTGGGAAGGCAAGTGCTGAGGATGACACGAAGAGTCTACAGAGGGATATGGACAGGTTAAGTGGGTGGGTAAAAACTTGGCACATGGAACATAATGTGGGAAAATGTGGGGTTATGCTCTTTGGCAGGAAGAATAGAGGAGCTGAATATTCTTTAAATGGTGAAAGACTGCAGAAAGCTGCAGCGCAGAGGGATTTGGGGGTCCTTGTGCATGAATCCCAAAAAGCTAGCATACAAGTTCAGCAGGTAATAAATGGAATGTTGGCCTTTATTTCAAAGGGAATAGAGTAGAAAAAAAATTCGGAAGCCTTGCCAGAACTATACAAGGCACTAGTTAGGCCTCACCTAGAATACTGTGAACAGTTTTGGTCCCCTTATCTAAGGAAAGATATACTGGCGTTGGAGGCCATCCAGAGAAGGTTCACTAGGTTGATTCGGAGTATGGAGGGATTTTCTTATGAGGAGAAGTTGAGTAGGTTGGGCCTGTACTCATTGGGGTTCAGAAGAATGAGAGGCGACCTTATTGAAATGTATAAAATTCTTAGGGGGCTTGACAGGGTAGAAGCTGAGAGGTTGTTTCCCCTTGTGGGAGAGTCTAGGACCAGAGGACATAATCTCAGAATAAGGAATCGCGCGTTTGAGACAGAGATGAGGAGGAATTTCCTCTCTCAGAGGGCAGTGAATCGGTGGAATTCTTTACTGCAGAGGACTGTAGAGGCTGGGTCGTTAAGTATATTCAAGGCTGAGATAGACAGATTTTTAATCAGTAAGTATTATGGGGAAAAGGCAGGAAAGTGGAATTGATGATTATCAGATCAGCCATGAACTTATTGAATGGCGGAGCAGACTCAATGGGCCAAATGGCCTACTTCTGCTCCTATGTCTTAAAGTCTTCCAATGCTAAACATGCAGGGCAAAAGCAACAAGAGTAGGACAATTAAAGATCTGACCTTTTGAAAGCAATCTGGGTTTAAAAGGCAGAATACTTCTCTGAGATGCTCCTGCTCAAACCCCCTCTGTCCGGCTTCTTACCCAACTTTTAAGAAAAAATATTTTGACTAAGCTCCCAGGAATCACCTCATTTCCTCCTTCATTTTCTCAGCAACCATTCTCTTATCTATCTCTAACCTCTTCTCCTTCATTGAAGATACTATATTAACACAAGTTATTGTTGTCAAGTAGAATTGGTCATCTTGCTGAGCCATGGCCCAAACTCCTGCTTCTCAGTTGTCTCATGTGTGCTCCCCTTGGAGGAAGATCAACATGTTCTCTTTGGGGTCAAGGTGGATTCAATGGAAGTTCTGAAACAAGCCAACCTTCTGTCACAGAGTTTGCTGGTTGGACATATTGGACGGAATTTCATGCCCCCTCCCACCACGCACCCCCCCCTCCACCACCCCGAGGCAGGTTTGGTGGCAGGGAGGCATTTAATTGGGTGGGAGGGTGGCATGTGGGGGCTCCGCTGCCTTCCCACCTCATCCCTAATTAAGTCTGGAACAGAAAGGCTCTTGGACAGCCTTCCCGCTCTGCCACCTATTGATGCCCACTTAAGGGCCTCATCCCACTGCTGCTGATATTCACCAGCAGCAAGCAGGGGCTTGCCATGTGGGGCACTCAGTGCCTGATCAATGGACCCAGCATTAGGAAGGGGCGGGGGCCCCTTTAGTGAAAGTACCTGAGAGGGACATAATTTCCCAGAAGGAAAAACCCAATAAAACTTGGAAATGAAGGATACTAGTAAAACTTGTCTGAACAGAACTGATCTTGTATACCTTAAAATGGAACTGATTTTTACTGGAATTCGACAATTTTAACTAGATTTTCCTTCTGGGGGCCTTCCTGAAAGTAGGCAATGTGGAGCTCTTGTCAGATCTCTAGCAGTGGACAAGGCCCCTGTTGCCTACATGAAATTCCACCTTGTGAGTGTCAGGTCTACAAAGACATCTAGAGGTAGAAATTGGACCTTGTTGACTCCGTTTTACAGACTTTCTTTTTGAATCCAATTCATAGTTCTAAATTAAAAACAGTGGTTTGTCTCTGTATTGTTTCCTTGGGCTATCCCCAAACTCTACCCTCACCCCAACCTCCACCACAAAACCCCATTTGACCTGAACAAGTATCCATTACTTTCTTTCCTTCAACCACTTTCTAACCCATTCCCAAGATTTACTCTGAATCCCCACAGATTTGATCTTAAGTAGCAGCCTTTCATTTGGAACATTGTCAAATGCCTTCTAAAAGTCCAGTTCCACTGCATTGTAGAATTTTCTACAGACCCCTTGAGGTGTTATTTTCTCAAAGCAATGAAGGAGATTGTTTTGACAGGAACTTTCTCCTCTGAATCTATGTCGACTGCTGTTCATTAGATTATTCTCATACAGATAATCATGAAGTTTACTCATGATAATCAAAGTTGCACAAAATAAAGAAGTAAATGAGGTTTAATTAAAAATGGAGACAACAAAGAGATCGACACAACATAAAACAAAAATAAATGGAAAACCCACCCTATTCACTAAATGGTGAATCTAAACATGAAACAGAATACCTGGGCCTAAAAGGATCTTCAGCTGCTGTATATAATCTAGTTGTGAAAAAAATAAGATTAATTAGGATTTAATGAAACTAGGTGAAAGGGGAATTGCCAGTTGAATGTTGCATTAACTATTATGTTACCTTTGAAGATTTTTTTTAAATTTAGAAACTATACTTTTCCATTACATATTGGGTTCAAGCTCAAGTCTTCACCTGTAGTACTTCGGAGTACGCTAAGAATTTCACCCTGTCACAAGGAACCAGATAGTCTCTTGAGACAGAATAAATCATAGATTTGGTCCGACAGAATGGATTATTATGCCCAAAGTCAATAAGAGAATGTCAGAACCATCAATTGAACAAATAAGATTTTCAGTCATGAACAGCATACCTGAGTTGTCCAGCAGTGCTCAAAAAAAAGGCTAAAAGCATCCGTCACATCAGTTGCAGATGACTAAGTGCCATTATTGTATTATTTGCTTCTTGTGGATCCCTATTTCTTGATTTTTTTCTCCTTTTTTACTATTTCTCTCACTTCTTTTGCTCTCTTTTTTAACTCTTCACAGTCCACTTGGCTCTGTGATTTTTAAGTGTTTTTCTGCACCTTGTAAAAGCCAGAATGCAATGGCAGGTCTGTCTCCGTCCTGCCTGTTCGTCCTTCGAGACAAAGATGACCATGTTCACCATCTGTGGTGTTTGGTAGGGTTCTATGGGTAGGTAGGTGACTGCCAAGGCCGAATTGTGCCCAGAAGGGTCACTACAAATAGGACAGGATACCACAGATGATTTGAGTTTTGGACAAGTTTCTGGCTCAGGATTTCCTCTCCTTGCGTTTTCTCTCTGCCTCTGATAACGCGCTTGCTTTTGAAGAAGGTCGAAGGTCGAACTGTTTTTTATTTGCTTGCGCCAAGTGCAGCGATCCTTGGCAAGCTTCTCCCAGGATTTGAAATCGATATCAAACTCCTAATTGGAGCCTTCAGCGTGTCCTTGTAGAGCTTCCTTTGACCGTCATGAGATCACAACCTAGGCTCAAGCTTTCCATAGAAGATTCACATTGGTAAGCAGGTGTCAGGCATTCTGACTACATGACCAGCTCAACTCAGTTGTGACTGCCTGAAAATGGTGTGGGTGCTTGGCATGGCAGGTTGGGTGAGCACCTCAGTGTCTGATATTTTGTCCTGTCTTCTGATCTTCAGAAGCTTCTGAAGGCAGCTCAAGTGAAAATGCTTGAGCTTCTTGGTATAACACTACTACAGCCCAGTCTCGCATTTCTCGAGCCAGTAAGCAGGACTATTGCTCTATAGACCCACAGTTTGGTGAACAGACTTCATTCCCAGACTGATGTTCGAAGTCTGCCGAAGGCTACACTTGTTTTGGCAATTCTTGCATGTGTCTGCTTATCAATATGGACAGCTTGAGAGTGCTGCCAAGGTAAGTGAACTTATCCACTGCTGATAGATTCTGGTCATGGACCTTGGGCTCGAGATAAGGCCTTCCTGGAGCGTCCGGTACATTACTTCAGCTTTCCTTGTATTGATTGTAAGGTCGACGTTGTCACATGCATTGGAGAACAAGTCCACATTGCTTCCAAACTTGCAATCACAATGCCAAGAGGTGAGATGAAAACTTGCCGGCTCCTCTTCATCAGAAATTTCCCTTGATGTTCTGAAGGGCCAGAAACCCGAGATATCAAGAGCCCAACTTCCAGTCCCTTTGCTATTTCCATAGAATCATTCCACAAGAAGGAGCTGAACTTCTGGGCTCCTACCACTTTAAAAGAGGGCTTTCACTAGTGTAATGAATGCTGAGAAATCCAATTCCAAATAACGTGTTCTTGCTGTTTCCTCCCTGGCTACTGTATGAGACTGAACTAGATTGCTGACAACCGTGGCTTTCATCTGACCTTGAGCTGAGCTTCTGACTCCATATCCTCGCCATCACCAACCACCTACTTCCACTTCTATAACATTGGCAATTCTGGCCCACCTCAGTCCATCTGCTTACGATACTTATGTTACCTCCAAACATGGCTATTTGAATGTTCTCCTGTCCAGCCTCCCACAACTTCCATCCTTCAGAAACTTGAGGCCATGTTGTGGAGTGTCTAAAAGACACTCGATACAGAGTCAACTGTAGGTAGATTCAGCAGTTCTTTATTTAGTACAAGTGTGCACACATGGGAAATGGTCTTTCAGAATGCTGTAAAGGGCAATTCGAAGTTACAGTTTCTGTTGGTTATGGATACCATATTTGGGATAACTCATCATTAACTCACAATGTTTTTATCTTGTAAGTCTAATTGTTACATCCTTAATTACAAAGTAGTTTACAACATAAACTTGGAATGACCTATTCATTACCTCCACAGTTCTGGAGGAATTTGTAAAGCAATCACAGAATGACCTGACCATTAGCACAAATGATGTTTCAAAACATGTACATTGCTTATCTATCCTGATGTTTCACTGCAGTGCCTAGCATTCTGCAAATCTTGACCTTGAGGTATTATTTATAGTATAACTCATAGACCATTCATCAACTTTCTGGCCTGGCCTGAAGGTCATATTCATTTTAGATTTTCTTACTGCAAACATTTTTAAAACTTATATCCGCAACTTGGCCAAGCCTGGGTAATCCCATGATGCATCCTGATATGTCTCTTCAAGTCATCTAAGACTCTGCAGCCTGTACCCTGATTTGCATCAAGCCCTTTTAACCCAGTGCAGGTGCTTGCTGACCTACATTAGCTCCTGTCAGGTAAGACCTTCCAATCTCCACACAAATGTGAGGAAGTAAGGGAGGGAATTTTACGCCCTCTCCCGCCAGCGGGATTTTTCCGATCCTGCCGAAGTCAATGGACTTTTGAGTGGTTTGCCGCATTTTACAGCCTCGCCCCTGCCGAGAAATAGATAAAAAGGGAGAAAATGGAATATGAAAGTAGACTAGCAGTAGAATATAAAAACAGATTGTAGGAGCTTTTACAAGCATGTAAAAAGGAAGAGCTTAGTGATTATTTTTAAACCAGGTACTTCACTCCTGTAAGAGTTACTAATAAAATAATGGGGATTGTGCAATGAGCTTTAATCGAGGTGAATTGAAAAGGCTTTGTATTTTGGGTACAGCAACAGCCAATGTGTGAAGTTACTAGACCTGAGAATATTAATATGTAGACCTGAGAAAAAAACTTTTTGAAAAGTCTGAATGTGATTCTGAGATTAGTAATGCAGTTTTAACAAGGAATATAAATTCAAAAAAGGTTCAAAAGATGGCAGTAATTCTGAAATATTGGTAATCCCATCACCTGCCTTCTCAAAAGCAGGGACGTTATGCTGAACATTTATAAAGCTCTGGTTAGGCCTCAACTAGAGCATTGAGTCCAGTTCTGGTCACCACATTTTAGGAAGGATTTGAGAGCCCTTGAGAGAGTGCAGAGGAGATTTACCAGGATGATTCCAGGGATTAGCTACAAGTTTAGGCCAGAGAAGCTGGAGTTGTTATCCTTGGAGCAAAAGAGATTAAGGAGAGATTTGATAGAAATGTACAAGATTATGACAGCAGACAAAGAAAAGCTGTTCCCATTAGTTGGTGGTATATGGGCTTCTTCTGCTTCAGGTGCCATGTTTTACAATGTTGCTGATCATGGCTGTCCAACTTCCATGGTCCTTGATGGCAGCCAACATCTTGGTGTTGTTCTCAAATCTTATACCTGCTATTCTTCTTAAACTATCACTGTATTTCCTCCTTTGTCTTTCTTTTGTTTTTCTACCAGGACTAGGGGACACAAATTTAAGTTTTGGGCGAGAAATGCAGGGGAAATGTACTTTTTTATGCAGCGTGGGGTAATGACTTGGAACTCGCTGCCTACGAGAGTGGTGGAAGCGAAGATGATCAATGATTTCAAAAGGAGAATTGAACGGGCACTTCAGGGAAATAAACTTGCAGGGCTACAGGGTTGAGTGGAGGAATGCGACTGACTGGATTATTCTACAGAAAGTCAGAGGCCTCATTCCCACCCTTGCTACCAGCATCAGCCTGTTTTGCCAAAGCAGGCTTGGGGGTGGCTGTGCTATCTGCCTTGTGAGGGCAGGTAGCCAATCATTAAGAGCCTAGTTAAGCTCAATTAAAGGAAATCGATTGGAATTTTCCAGTCAGCATCCAATTTCCTGATCCGACAAGGGACAGTTTATCAGCACAGGCACTCTTCAGCAGCCCAGCCAGGCCTAAGGGCCTCCTCTCTGTCTGCCTGGGTGTGGGGTGTAGCCAGAAGCCACCCTCCTGTAGGGACATGCAGTTTGCAATAGACAGAGTACTGACCATACTCAACCAACCTATGCTTGCAAAACTTAGAACATAATGTCTAATGTAAAGTGTGATTTCACAATTAAGCAGCACTTTCTGAACAATCCCAAGTGTGCTAAGAATTACACTAACAACCAATTTAATATTATCAGTTAGGCTTGCAACGTAGCTCACTTATGCTTACTAAAAGCTATATGTATTCATATACAGGGACCTATTCTCTGCAGGTAAAAGGAATATGTCCAGACCTTGCACCTTTTTTGAATAAACAGAAACATGGGGGACAATAGCTCCCTTCGCATTCTCGCATCTGTCCTGATAAGTGCAAGATGAAAAACTTTGACAGCATGTCTCCTTTTTTTCAGCAATACTCAAGTTCTGTACTACCGAACAACTATTTAATACATTGTTACCCAGCACATGACCGCAGCACGACAGTGAATGTGGCATCCCCAGGATATATATTCATATAACAGTTAGTTCCTACCTCTTTACAAATAGTATAATAATATAACAGGGATGTAATAACAGGGCACATAGAATTCATAACATGGTTTTCAGAGCTAACACTGATTTATGAAAGGGAAATTGCATTTGACAAACCTATTAGAGTTTTTTGAGAATGTAAATAGCAGGGTAGGTAAGGGAGAACCAGTGGATGCAGTATATTTGGATTTTTAGAAAGAATTTGTAAAGGTATCATATAGGAAATAGTTACACAGTATTAGAGCTCGTGGGATAGTGGGTAAAAATTCAACAAACATTGAAGATTGGATAATGGACAGAAAACAGACAGTAGGAATAAACAGATTATTTTCAGTATAGCAGAGTGTAACTGCTGCAATAGACAGCGTGAATGTTGCAAGAATCTGTGCTGTGCCCCAGCTATTTACAAACTTCATCAATGACTTTGATGAGGTGACTGAGTGTACTGTATCCAAGGTTGCTAACGACACAAAGTCAGGTGGAAAAGTAAGCTGTGAGGAGGATGCAAAGAGGCTACAAAGGAATATAGACTGGTTAAATGATTGGGCAAGAAGGTGACAAATGGAATACAATGTGGGGAAGTGTAAATTATCCACTTTGATAGGAAGAACAGAAAAACAGTTTTTTTTTTAAAGAATAAGAGAGCCAGTAAATGTTGGTACTTAAGGGATTGGGGGCCCTTGTACATGCATTACAGAAAGTTAACATGTATAGCAAGCAATTATGGAGGCAAATGGTAAATTAGCCTCTATTGCAAGGGATTTGCGGCATTAGAATAAGAAAGTCTTGCTGCAGTTATGTAGGATTCTGGTGAGTCCATGCCTGAAGTACTGTGTTCTGTTACTTAAGCAAGGATGTACTTACCCAAGCAGAGTACAATGAAGGTTCATTGGGTTGATTCCTCATGTGAAAGGGCTGTGCTGTGAGGAGAAATTGAGTAGAATGGGCCTATATTCTCTGAAATTTAGAAGAATGAGAGATGATTCCATTGAAATGTATAAAATTCTTGGATGGTTTGACAGGGTTGATGCTGAAAGGATGTTTCCCTTGGCTGAAGATTTGTGAACCATAGTCTAGGGATAAGGGGTGGCCACTTAGGGCTAAGATGAGGAGCAATTTCTTCACTCAAGGGGTTGTGAATCTTTGGGGTTCTCTACCCAGAGGGCTATGAATGCTCACTGAATGAGAATATTTAAGTCAGAGATCAATAGATCTTTGGGCATGAAGGGACTCAAGGGATATGGGGCTAGGACAGGAAGGTGGAGTGGATGTAGAAATTCAGTCAAAATCTTTTTGAATAGTGGAGCAGCCTCAAGGAACCCTATGACTTACTTCAGCTCCTATTTCCTGTGTTCTTATGTTCTAACACTGCCAATTTAAGCATTAAAGGCTAACCCTTGCTATATCAATCGCATGTAATATTTAATTGTGATTTTTTTTAAAAACGTAAACTTCAAGTATTTCACGATCTGTCTGGTTTTGTGTCATCTAACTGACACCTCCTGAGTTCAAAGCTGCACACTCTATTGTTGGCTGACAACAGTTCACATGAAGTAATTTGTCAATTCTCTGCTAGTTGAGAATAGTAGAATACCAGAATACTGAACCATGCAGAGAAACATAGATGCTACAAAGCAGCATGGAACCTTAGACATGAATTCGACATGCCGACGTCTACTCTCTCAGTACAGAACATCTGTCACATTTATTTTGGTTCCGAGGCTTGTAATGGTTACTGTCCTTGATATAATTTACCATGGGCTGCTCAAATTCACAAGCTACTTATTAGTTAAATTTAATTGGCTTAAATGTCATTTTTTGTTGTAGCTTTTTAAATGAAAGATACAGGGTTATAAGTTTGCCTTGGATGGGAGTGCAAGGTGGGTGATAGGTGACTGACAGCCCATTTTTCAATCTGCCTAGTTTTGTTTCCCATTAACTTCAATGGAAAAGACAATCAGGCGGGGTGCATAACGAGCTGCCAGTTTTACTATTGCCCATCTTGTGCTGCACCACAAGACAACCTTATGCCCTCAGATATATCTGGAAGGCCTTGCCAAAATCATTTTTGCACGTCCTACTTTGATATATGGTGGCTCTGCAGCCATGGAATGACAATGAAATTCAGCTGTATTTTAACTTTTAATACTTCAGAAGTTGTTAGGATAGAAATTGCCACATGATGGAGGCCATTTGGCCCGTTGCACTAATTCCCATTTCCCTGATTTTCCATGTGCCCTTGAACATTTTTGCTTCTTCAGCTGTTCGATTCCCCACATTCCTCTTTTCCCCACGTCCTTTACCACTGTCCTGTCTGCTGAAATGGCTGCAGCTGGTATGACTGTTGTGTGTTGATTCTCAATGTCACAGTGCCTAGGACTGATGTGAGTTGACATGGATGTTGAAGTCCTCGCAACTCAGATTCAACACTGACTGAACATTGATCAAAAGTGTATTTCATTATAACAGTATAGTCATGAAGTGATCAGTTCACGCAATGAGATGGTGGGATATGGCAAAAATGATTACATTTAATTTCAATTTAGCGTTCGAACAAATGACAAAGATGGGGGGAAGGGAACAAAGAATCCATGTTCACCTCTCAGTGCTGCAGCTCGCCAACAACAAGCACAGAAACAATTTAAAATGTGCAAATCCATCCTGATATGTGGGCCAGCATTTATGAATTGAAAATAATTATTCCGTGCAGATAAATTTATATTCATCGCTTACTTAAAGAATTGGGAAATATTCCAATTTTCCTTGAAAAGGAGTTACAGCTGGAATTATTTCACTACAGATTAAATTGTTGTGCTCCTCTTTTTCTTATATTTAGAATATAGAAATATTCTTAAATTACTCAAATCTGATCATCCTTTGTGAATTTTTTACTTTAACCCTTTCTGCGCTGACAATTATTTATACCGCTTTGGGCTGGATCAGACTGCGAATGCAGCAGCTAATATAATTTGTCGTGTATAATGGTTCTCCAATATTTTGAAATGGATCAGCGAGTGACATTATTGTATCTCTGACACAATCTTGTTAATAATTCTAGCTCTGCCTCTGAATTGGCTGGGTGTAATTTCATAAGTTGAGATTGGTAACAGCGTAACTAAACAAATAAATAAATACTCATTTTGAAGCCATGTGCAAGGTCACATATCAAGCCAGCAGAATCAAAAGATGGCTTGTACCAGTGTGCGCTGTTTCTTAAATATCCCATTTAAATCCATTTTACAATTTATCAGTATTAGTTGCAAATTAGCCAAAAAAAAATCACATTATAGATGAATACTATTGTATGGTTCATTAATTGTGTCCATTGTTTTGTCTGGTTACACCTCTTGTGATCTTGTTTCCTGCTTTATAAATGTAAGGTGTTGTGTGTTTTGCTGTGTTTTCATTCCAGTCTCTTTATCTAACATTTTTTAAAATTCTCTTTATAGGCCATAACCTTTGACCCTGAGACGCACCTTCCTCGAGTTACAGCTGACTGCACAGGTTGCACTCTTTGCTACAGCGTCTGTCCCATCATTGATTGCATTACAATGATTCCCCGTTTAACACCTTATGAACCAAAGAGAGGTATTCCTTTGGCAGTCTGACGAGTTTGTTGAGTTGACATGGTCCAGCAGTGAAACATGACTTAACATCCATATCTACCTAATAGCATTGATTTAGTCATTCATGATATAACTTGACAAATTGCCGTTATTTCCAAAGTATTGATTTTCACTTACTAATCCTAGTTGCTGCGACCTTGCATTCTCCAATTAGCCAACTGCAATTGAATAAAAGAGTTTATGTTTTAAAAACTGTTCTATGTTAATAATCAATAAGCAATACATTTAATGTCAAACATGTAATAAGGCAATGGCAAAATTCGCTTACGGTATACACACCCTTATGTACAATTTGCATTGAACTAATCATTTCTACAATGTGCTTTCACTATGCCTGTATTGGTGGTTCTCTATTGAAAATTAGCAACAGAAAATGAAAACTGAGCACCCCCCCTCTATTATTTTATGAGAGCTATTTCATATAATAAGGAATACATTTATTAATGTAGAGGAACAGAGACATTTTCAGCTTAGTAATGTGACTAAAATTTACATTCTTCGCTCAGCATGACACATTTTTTCAGCATGTGAAGTATCATTACATTATATTGATAAGGATATCTGCTTTGAGCATCCCTTTGGAGCCTGCTGATTCCATTTAAGACCATAAGACATAGGAGCAGAAATTAGGCCATTCAGCCCATCGAGTCTGCACCTCCATTCAATCATGGCTGATAAGTTTCTCAACCCCATTCTCCCGCCTTCTCCCCGTAACTTTTGATCCCCTTACCAATCAAGAACCTATCTATCTCGGTCTTAAATACACTCAATGACTCAGCCTCCACAGCCTTCTGTGGCAATGAATTCCATAGATTCACCACTCTCTGGCTAACGAAGTTTCTCCTCATCTCTGTTCTAAAAGGTCTTCCCTTTATTCTGAGGCTGTGCCCTCGGGTCCTCGTCTCTCCTACTAATGGAAACATCTTCCCCGCGTCCACTCTATCCAGGCCTTTCAGTATTCTGTAAGTTTCAATCAGATCCCCCCTCATCCTTCTAAACTCCATCGAGTATAGACCCAGAGTCCTTAAATGTTCCTCAAATGTTAAGCCTTTCATTCCTGGGATCATTCTCGTGAACCTCCTCTGGACCCTCTCCAGGGCAAGCACATCTTTCCTGAGAATTGCTCACAATATTCTAAATGTGGTCTGACCAGAGCCTTATAAAGCCTCAGCAGCACATCCCTGCTTTTATATTCTAGTCCTCTTGAAATAAATGCCAACATTGCATTTGCCTTCCTAACTACTGCGTCATTTAACTCACTTAGATCCATAGAATCTGCTGATTTCTGCCAATAATGTTCTCATAAATTGAATCAGACCCTAGATTTTTGTAAATCTATTATGAAATCAATTACTGGAAAAGTTGAAATCTAAACTGCTAGAGGAAACTAAAGTTTTAATTTAACCTGATAAATACCATAGTTTTCAAAGTAATACCATAAACCTATAGGAATAAAAACAACTTTGAAAGTGAATAAATTGCTAAAGCAAGAGGATTTTTTAGTGCTATGTAAATTAACTTGAAGCGATAATGAGCTTTTATACATTACAGCCTATACAAATTATACTACATGGAAATTTTCTATTTTGTCTATCTAATAATTAATTCTTATTAGTCTGATTTTGATGTTGAATTGACTGCACAAACATATTTTTTGGTGTCAATTGCCAATGCAAATTAAATTGAATTTATTGTTTAAGTAGCAAAGGATTTGGGGCAGGGTTTTTCATTTTGGTTCAGATCTCTGACGTTGGGGTCAGATACAGGTCCCAACCCCGCACAACATCAGGAATAGTCACCCTGACATCAATTTTGTCTCAGTTGGTCTATCAGTGGCCAGAGGGCGTGCTCGCCATCCAGATAAGGACAGTGGGCGGACCTTCGAGGCTGAAGGGCACAAAATGAGGCCTTCCAGCATGAAAGCAGCTGCAACCTGACATTGCAGGTAAGGGAGAGAGGGGGCACTTCCATCTTGTGGCACCCTCCCTGCACCTTGAAAAGATTTAAACTAAAAAATGGCCACAGCCTTGCCGGACCAGCATTGCGAAGGGGATATTTTCATGGTAGCCACCTTCTGGTTTCTTATAAGTTGACTACACTCAACATATTTTGCCCTAGTACACATTGTTAGAGGTTCAGTGTTTTGCTGGTTCAGAGCTTTAGCAAGTACTTCCTTATATTTCAAAGCAATGTGATTAAACCTAATCCAACAACAATGCTCCTTTAAAAAGAAGCTGTATGAAGATTTGGTTTTGGAGTTCAGTACATTTCATAGGGCTAAGTGGGGTAAGCAATATGTGGCGATATCATTTGTGGAATGCAACCAGTCAAGGAGGAATGATTCAGATTGTAACGCTAAGATTTTGATCCTAGTTCTTTTTATTCTTGGATGCTGTGCTATTGTTCAATTTTTCTCAACAATTCAATTAAATTAGGGAGTTTACAAATGACAGCTGCTTTGTGGGCTTGTATTTTGAATAATTTGTTTAATAAATATATCAATAGTTACTAGTCCTCTCTTTCATTATTTCTTTGTACCATTCGATTATATCTTGTTCAAAATAAAAAAAACTAACTTAAAAAATTCTGTGCTATTTTGATCAGCTTTGTTTCCATTAACCAGTGATGTGTATCAATGCTATACTAAGCCTTAAGACATAACATTAGAGAATTGCAACTTGCAAAAATCCATCTGTTTTATATTCCATTGTAAAATTATTAATATCTATTTTTTATTTTGAAATTAATTTTCTTCCAAAAAGTCATAGTGCATTTTCGGTCGGATCAAAATTAATTTTGCAAAACACCAAAAGTACTCCATTTTCTTCCAAAATTCTTCACTCAGCCAACATCGCAAAAAACACTCATTTAATTGCTGATTGTAAGGTCTTGCAGGATACAAACTGGCTGCCATGTTTGCCTGTACATCAGTAACTGCACCTAGAAAAAGTAATTGAGGTGAATTCCTTCAAAATATTTCTCAGAGACATGATGAAGCACCATATAAAGGCAACTCTTTCATTCTTCTTTATTCAAAAGCCTTAAGGAGAAAATATTAGCTGGGTATAACCACATAATTAAAAATCTGCGGCCACATGCTTCTACCACATCATCACTAGAGTCTTTTGAAGAATTAGTTACAGGGCATCGTTTAATGTTCCCTCACCTGAATCTAATTTTCATATTAATTACAATAAATAGGCTATGTTTGCTAAATAAATAATAATATCTTTGCATCTTCAAAGAAATACTGCTTTCAGTATATCTTTAATGATTTATAAAACTGATGTAAGGCATATTTAGATAAATTCTTTTGCATTATAACAATTAAAGGGCAAAATAAAGGAACAAAACTACACAACACTCGATCTTAAATAATTTATCACAGTTTGTATCCACTTTTACTTAAATTGCATACTGTTTAAATTAAATGTTTTATTATTCGCTGTTTCTAACATGGAGAGTCAGTGTCTTTGCAAATTGGAAGTGTAATGGTGACATCAATGCATTCCAAAGGTCAAACTATAAAG
This sequence comes from Cetorhinus maximus, assembly GCF_964194155.1. Lineage (NCBI taxonomy): Eukaryota > Metazoa > Chordata > Chondrichthyes > Lamniformes > Cetorhinidae > Cetorhinus > Cetorhinus maximus. The sequence continues at coordinate 22,380,171 of NC_135895.1, read as the reverse complement.
GTTAATGAAATGTTCCGAATGAACCATCAAGTGTTAGTGTAATAAAATGTTCTGTTTAGTGCTGTGTAGCTACAGGTTTAAAGACAAGTCCCAGTGAGCTGTATGGCTTAAAGATAGTGCCATGCACATCACACGTCCCAGTGAGCTGTATGGCTTAAAGATAGTGCCATACACATCACAAGTTCTTCAATTCACAAGATTGCAGAGATAATTACAAATGAGGAAGGTCCTTCTGCCCTTCCTAATTCATCTTAATGTCACCTTATTGTAGCATCCAGTTGTTTCTTAAATGATTCCTGTGCTATTCTAATTTCCACATGTTCACCACTGTTATCATGTAGATTTCTCGATACCAGTGCTAAAAATAAGAGTTTGAACCCGTGTCCTCTCGTTCTACTGCTCCAACTTAATTTAAAGCAATATTCAAGTTAAGTTTTTCCATATCCATTAAAATCTTAGATTTATAAGATGAACTCATAGGGCTGAATCTTCTGGCTGGCGTGCAGGTGGCAGAGTCCACACGCCAGCGCTTAAAATGTTGCGCGCTGACGTCGCGCGAGCGTCCCAACGTCAGCGCACGGCATCGTGATATTTCGGTCGGCGGGCGCGCTACGCAGCGGGACGCGCACCCGCCATTAATTAAAGGCCTTGTTAAGGCCATTAACTCTCCAATCGACCAGGATTTTGAGGGGCCCGTGCGAACTTCGGGTCGGCGCACGGGCCCAACAGGCAGGCGGGTAAGTGATTTTTTTTTTACAAACCTCATCCAGTGGCGGGATGAGGTTTGATATCGGATTTAAAAACTTTTAATCAAGTGTTTGTGTTCTTCATTAACATGTCCCATCTCGTGTGACATTTTCACATGAGGGGGACATGTTAATGATTTTAAAATTTTTCTATATATAGAGTTTCACAGAGTTTCAGCGATCTCCCTGAGGCAGAACTTTGTCTCAGGGAGCAGTGCGCTTTTTCGCACGCATGCGCGAAAGAGCAAACTCTGACAGTCGGGGAACGCCCCCCACCCCCGCCCGCACAGGAAGTGCATAGCACTTCCCATCGGGCGACACGCTGGGTGGGCCTTAATTGGCCCGCCCACTTAAAATGGCGGCGGGGCCCGCTTCGGCGGCGGCGATCGGCTGCCCGCCCGTCAAGGGCAAAACCCTGCCCATAATTTCCTCCTTTCTCGGCTGTACACCCCAAGTCTATCCAGTCCTTCCTCTTAGCTCAGGCTCTTGACACTTGGAATCATCCTTGTGGATTTCCTCTATACTGCTTCCCAGTGTACGAGTGTCTCCCTTATTTCTTTGCAACCAAAAGTGGACACTGTATTCAGGGTGGATTTACACAGAGCTGTATGAAATTTGACCACTTGCTCCTGAAGTACTTCACTGCTTTGACTACATAGTTCAGTATCCTGTTGACTTTGTGCTTTGATTTTCTGCATGAGTTGAACATGCTGAGCATAGAATCTGCTGACAATCATAGATCTTCCAGGATCACCCGTAACTATTTCAACAACCCACCAGCCCCCTTACTCAATGGATCATTTTCCACCATTTCTATTACCTCCAACGTGATGCCACCACCAAACACACCTCCACCCACCTCACCTTTCACCATTCCAAAGGGACCACTCCCTCCGTGATGCCCTGGTCCACTCCTCAATCACCCCCAACACTCCATCCCCGTCCAACAGTGCCTTTCTTATTCAAGGGCAGGATATGTAATATCTGCCTTTTTACTTCCTTTGTTCTCACCGTTCAAGGCCCCAAACACTCCTTCTAGGTGATACAGTAATTTACATGTACTTCTTGTAAGTTAGTATACTGCTTTCACTTCTCACAATGTAGTGGTCTCTACATATGGGACATTTCACGAGGCTATGCCTATTTATTTTTAAAAATATGATTTTTCACCTTTCAACTGACTGGAAATTTTGCAATTTGAAATGTGACAGAACAAACTACTTAAAAATGCAAGGCCACCTTCCAAGGTAAAGGGGAAAAACAAACAAATCACACACAGGGGAGTGCGAAGAAATTCCTCCTCATCTCTGTCTTAAATGGATGACCCCTTACTCTGAGATTATGCCCTCTGGTCCTAGACTCTCCCACAAGGGGAAACAACCTCTCAGCATCTACCCTGTCAAGCCCCCTAAGAATCTTATGGCCAGAATTTTCCGGCTGATGTGCAGATGGCGTAGCTCGCACGTCAGCGCGTAAAATGACGCGCGCTGACATCGTGTGAGCGTGCCTACGTCAGCGCACGCCATCGCGATATTTTGGTGGGTGGGTGCGATCAGTTTGCCCGCCATTAATTGAAGGGGTCGTTAAGCCCCTTAACTTGCCAATTGTGTACGATTTTGAGGGGCCCGTTCCAACTTCGGGTCAGCGCACGGGCCCAACGGGAAGGCGGGTAGGAGATTATTTAAGAAAACTTTTGCAATGTCGGGATATGTGGACTCAGAGGGGTTGTTCATGTTTTTGACGAAGGTAGAATTGATGAAAGTGTTTAAATGTTGCCTGTGTGATTGTTAGCACTTCTCATCGATTTCCAAGAGCTTCTTATGTACTTTGAAACCAGTCTGCAGACAGTAATCTTTATCGGGCCTGCAGCTTTCTGGAGGCCTCCATTTAGCCTGGGATATGGGTTCTGACCTCTCCACTGGAGGCAGCTCCCCTGAGGAGGAAGGGAGGGATAGAATATGGAGGAGGCCAAGAATGGACAATCAGCCTCCAGGGGAGCCACCTTTGGGAGGCCAGGCACAGGCACAAGGGGCGCAGGGACAAGAGGTTGTCCAAGGTGCAAGGGGCCGCAGAAGACACCACTATCCTGCTGCCAGGGTATACAGGCGGCGAAACAGCTACCTCAATATGACTGAGGTGCAGTGCCGAAGGAGGCTCCAACTCTCAAGGTAGACAGTCAACTTTATCTTTCAGATGATTGGCCCTGAGATCTCTCCTAACTGTGTGGATGGACACCCCATGCCAGTGGCTCTGAAGATCACAGTTGCCCTCCACTTCTATGCATCTGGCTCCTTCCAGGGGTCGGTGGGTGATCTTTGCGGTGTCTCCCAATCAGCTGTCCACACTTGTGTCAAGCAGGTTACAGATGCTCTGATCAGACGGGTATCCACCTTCATCCACTTCCACTGCAACCAGGCAAGTCAGGCACAGCGAGCCAGAGGCTTCACGGCCATTGCTGGCTTCCCCCGTGTCCAGGGTGCAATAGATTGTACACATGTGGCCATCAAGGCGCCAGCAGGTGAGCCCGGTGCCTTCGTCAACAGGAAGGGCTTCCACTCCATGAACGTGCAGATAGTGTGTGATCACAGGATGCTGATTTTACAAGCCTGTGCAAGGGACCCAGGCAGCTCCCACGACGCCTAAATCCTCAGACACTCCCAAGTGCCGGGGCTCTTCAGTGCTCCGGCTCGGCTGGATGGTTGGCTGCTGGGTGACAAGGGCTATCCCCTCAGAAGGTGGCTCATGACGCCAGTACGCCATCCAAGAACAGAAGCTGAGCAGCACTACAATAGGAGCCAGGACACCACAAGGGCTGTAGTGGAGAGAGCCATCGGTCTTCTCAAGATGCACTTCCGTTGCCTGGACCGCTCAGGGGGCGCACTCCAGTACCCCCCAGATCACGTCTCTCTGATTGTGGTAGCATGCTGCGCTCTGCACAATCTTGCGCTGGAAAGGGGGGATGCAGTTGACGATGAAGACCTTGACGCCCTGAATGAGGCTGCACATGATGAATCCAGCAGTGCCTCAGAGGATGAGGAAGCACAAGGTGATGATGAGGGGCAGAATGATGACCCACATTTACACCAAGGAAGCAGGGACACCTGCGACAATTTAATCCAAAGAACCTTCAACTAGCTCCACACACATGGATCAGCAGGAACAGCATTGCCTGGAGCTTCCACATGTGGCACTTAGGTGCCACATCTTCCACCTGTTCAGCTGCAAAAAAGGGCTTAGTACAGAAACATCAAAGTCCACTCTAACACTCATGATAAATATGTGAAAAAGAAAAATGCACCACAAACAAAAGACACTCAGCCATGGTTACAAAGGTGGACTTTATTTTGTCCAAAACAAAAACACACACCTCTTGTTAGCGATCACAAAAATATGGGTCCCTATTCTAAGGCCAACACAAAATCATCAGTGACATACCCGGGGAGTGCCTAAAGTGCCTTATGTTTTCGTTTCCGGGTGCTACGTCTTGGTGCCGCCCCATCGCTCGGAGTGGCTTGAGAGACAGCCTGCTGACTCTGCTGTCCTGTTGGCCTCGATGACCTTGGCGGGCATCCTCTGGCCCGTGGAGCCTGTGCTGGCCCTGCCTGGGAGGGAGTGGCCAGCTCCTGAACTGGCACCTCCCCAGTTGTCGCAGCCTCAACGGAAGCAACTTTGACTGGCAGAGAGGCGGAGGAGCTGCTGCCCTCATCCGGAGCACCCTGAGAGGAGTTCGCAGCGACAGCAGGCAGCTGCTGCGCCGTCATGAGGTCCAAATCTACCTCCCTGCTCACCACAGATGCATGGGCACCAAGTGCTGGCGCTTGGTGTCCACAACATCTCCCACAATGGAAAACACCACCTGTGGCCAGAACTGCTGTGAGGGCTTGCAGGTCAGAGCGTAACCCAATCATATTTTGATCCATTTGGTGGAAGCCCCTCTCTATGAGAGTCACCAATCTCCCATTGAAGGAACCCTGATGCTCTGCCCTGAGGGCAGATTCTTCGCATGCACTCTGCCTAGACTCCTCCGTCGCAGAGAGCAACTGAACCATTCCCTCATGCAACCCTGCCAGATGCAAACACACTTCCTGCTGCCTTTCCTGCAGCTGCTGTAATGGGGACAACTCCAGAGGCACGTCATCAGTGCCGGACTCAGCATGTGCCTCGTCCCCTGCAGCACTCCAGCTGCTGGAGCCATCGGCACTCTCTGCCCCTACCATCTCCTCCAGAGATCGTGATGTGCCCTCTCCACTGTGACCCGGGACACTAGCCGATGGTAGAGTCCCCACCGAGGTGTGTGTGTCTGCGCTGGTGCCTGAAATGATGTGCTGCAAGTTGCACATGTTGCCCCTCAGGTGTGGAGGGGGGGCTGCATTGAGGATATGCGGGTCGCTCTGGTGATGATGCTGAAATTAACAACAAGGACAGTGCATCAGTTAGCGTGCATTCACTTAAACCTTTCATCCCTTTCCCCCCCACCCTCATAAGAAGCTCACCCTTAAAGACACTTAAAAGAAGAACATTGGTGAGGTCCAAATGAGCCAAGATGGGCCCCAAGCATTAAACGCACATGCAGACAGGCTGGTCAGATGGCCTCAGGAATGCCACATGGCATGTTATGAACCATAAGAGTGCGGAGAGTGCAGAGGTACCTGACCTGGATGCATTGTGGCCTTGTGGCTGAGGAAACATCGCAAACAGTAGCGACATTTGCCGTCGATCACAGGACATTGGGAGGTCACATTATTGGCCTTCATTCCGTAAGGAGGGGCATAGACCAGGTGGGCAGAAGGTAACATTTCCCCTTGGCGCAGGGATGAGTAACGTGGTGGCATTCATCTAAGTTGAGTGCCATGATGTTCACAGCTGAGGTGCTGAGGACCTTTTGGACAGGGTGATGTGGGGTGCACTGGCTGAAAGGGTGCAGGAGGTCCCAAACCCCCTAAGATGCAATAACTCTTTGGCTGTGCAGCAGCGATCCAATGGCATGTGAGACCATGGTGATAGTGGTCACAAATGGGATAAGGTGACTTTGGAAGGTGGTGGAGACGCGATTCCTCAAGGGGACGAGGGTCCCTCCTGTATGACCCACACGTCAGATTGTCTCAGTCTGTGAAGGAGCATTGTTGCAGCATTAACGATTGCAGCAACCATCAGTGGTTTGGATGATGGGCAGACAGAGTGGATGGGACTGTGGACCTCAAATACCTGGCCGCTGGACCCCAGCCTCGCCGCCCCCAGCCACCCTGGCCTCCTGACTCCTGCCCAGCTCCATGGCCTGCTCTTCAAAAGGCATGAGGTGCTGCAGGAGGGCGCGCCCACCTCCAGTCCTCTGGCTTTCCCGGGCATTGTGGTGAATTTTTGCCTGCAAAACAGAGAAGAGGATTTATTGGGGCTGATCGCTCATGTACTCTGCACGCGCAAACCGCATCCCAACCACAGTGGCCCATCTGAGGCCTCCAGTGGCTCCTGTCACACTACTGGTGATGAGTCCCCAGAAGATAGCATGGCTGGTCCCAGCCCCCTCCCCCAATGGCCACCTTGGACACATTCGGCGTCCATCACTTTGAATATCACACGGGCCTTAGCGCCCATGGCAAGGAGACCAACTAGGTGCGGCGCCGATGCCAGCAGATGGCACTTGCCCAAAATACCTTGAGGCACCCCTTGCACCATCTCATTACCATCAATATGACATGTTGGAGTTCTGAGTATGTGTTGTGCGGCCTCTCCTGCAGGTTGCCCCCAGACTACTCAAATGCCACAAAGACCAACATATGCTGCAGGGAGAACCCTTCTTCTCCTCAACCACTAAAGCTGGTATAAGCATGGTCAGTACCCATTTTCCCACCCAGCGTGCAACAGATGCCCTATGCAGTAACAACAGCAAGGCATGGTCGGTGGGGGGTCAAAGGCTAAGGCTGCCTTCTGGGTCAAATGGCCAAGACAGACATGGTTCTCATCCTTCCAGAGCGCAGCAAATCATTGAATCGTTTCCTGCACTGGGTGCCAGTGCGCCGCACATCATCATGGGCACTGACAGCGTCACCCACCTCCTCCCACGCCTGGCTGGTGACATGGGGGGCCCTCCTCCTCCCATCCTCTGGATACAGAAGGTGCCGACGGATGCCCACCTCTTGCAGGAGTATAGCAAGGCATGCATCGGAAAATCGGGGGGCACAGTGGCCCCCTGCTGGCCTCTCCTGCGGCCTACCCCCCTCCTCCTGCTCATGCTGCTCTCCACTCGCACCTCCCTCCCTCTCTCCACGAGTGGCCATGGTGCACTGCCTCAAGCAGGCTGCCTGGCCACTCTATATGCAAAGATAAAAACAAAAAGCTAAAAGCTACTGCGGATGCTGGAAATCCAAAACAAAACAAAAACAGAATTACCTGGAAAAACTCAGCAAGTCTGGCAGCATCGGCAGAGAAGAAATCAGTCAACGTTTCGAGCCTTCATGGCCCTTCGGCTCTTTATGCAGACTTCCATTCCCTCATTGGAACCAGCAGTCTGAGGCCGCCTGCCCCCGCGACTTTTTTCCCATTCTCCACGGGAGTCGCTTACCCGTGGGGCGGGCCTTAATTGCCGTTTCTTCAGTGGCAATCGGCCGCCCGCCCGCCGCCGAGTTGGTCGGGCCCGCCTGACCGGCAAACGGAAAATTCTGCCCTATATGTTTCAATAAAGTCGCCTCTCACTCTTCTAAACTCCAATGGGTACAGGCCCAACCTACTCAACCTCTCCTATTAAGAAAATCGCTGCATACCCAGGAACAACCTAGTGAACCTCCTCTGGGCTGCCTCCAATGCCAGTATATCTTTCCTTAGATAAGGGGACCAAAATTGTTCACAGTATTCTAGGTGTGGGCTAATTAGTACTTTGTGTAGTTTTAGCAAGACTTCCCTATTTTTATACTCCATTCCCTTTGGAATAATGGACAACATTCCATTTGCCTTCCCTATTACCTGCTGAACTTGTATGCTAACTTTTTGGGATTCATGCATGAGGACTCCTAAATCCCTCTGTGCTGCAGCTTTCTGCAGTCTTTCTCCATTTAAATAATATTCAGCTCCTCTCTTCTTCTTGCCAAAATGCATAACCTCACATTTTCCCACATTAGATTCCATCTGCCAAGTTTTTGCTTATTCACATAACCTGTCCCTATCCCTCTGCAGACTCTGTGTCATCGTCACCACTTGCCTCCCCACCTATTTTTGTGTCATCCGCATACTTGGCGATAGTACATTCACTTCCCTCATCCAAGTCATTAATATATTTTGTCAATAATTGTGGCCCCAGTACTGATCCTTCCGGCATTCCACTAGTTACAAGTTGCCATCCTGAAAATGCCCCCCTTATCCCAACTGTCTGTCTTCTATTAGTTAGCCAATCCTCTATCCACGCTAATATACTACCCCAACACCGGGAGCTCTTATCTGATTAAGTAGCCTTATGTGCAGTACCTTATCGAACGCCTTTTGGAAATCCAAATACATTACATCTACTGGTTCCCCTTTATCTATCCTACTTGTTACCTCCTCAAAGAATTCTAATAAATTTGTCAGACATGATTTCCCCTTCATGAAGCCATGCTGACTGCTTGATTATGTTATGCTTTTCCAAATGCCCTGTTATTACATCCTTTATAATAGACTCCAACATTTTCCCAATGATGGATGTTACGCTAACTGGCCTATAGTTACCCTGTTTTTTTGTCTCCCTCCCTTTTTGAATAAGGGTGTTACATTGGCAGTTTTCCAATCGTCTGGGAGTTTTCCAGAATCTAAGGATTCTTGGACGATTACTACTAGTGCATTCACTATCTCTGTAGTTACTCCCTTTAATATCCTAGGGTGTAACCCATCAGGTCCAGGGGACTTATCGGCCTTTAGCCCCATGAGTTTCCCTAGTGTTTTTTCTTCAGTGATAGTTATTGTATTTATTTCCGCCCCCCCCCCTTGCCCCTTGATTATTTAGTATTTTTGGAATGCTATTAGTGTCTTCTACCATGAAGACTGATTAAAGTATTTATTCATCTCCTCTGACATTTCCTGGTTCCCCATTATTATTCCCCCAGCCTCATTCTCTAAAGGGCTTACCTTCACTTTGGCCTCGCTCTTCCTTTTTATATATTTAAAGAAGCTCTTACTGTCCGTTTTTATATTACTTGCTAGTTTACCCTCAAAGATTAGTTTCTCCCTTTTTATTAATTTTTGGTCAGCTTTTGTTGTTTTTTAAAACTTTCCCAATCCTCTGGCTTACCACTAATCTTTGCCACATTTTATGCTTTTTCTTTCAATTTGATACTATCCTTAGCTTCCTTGGTTAACCATGGTTGGTTTGACCCCTTCCTAGGATCCTTCTTCCTCACTGGGACATATCTTTGTTGTGACATTCTGTTCTTCCATTCCCTCCTAGTTTGGTATCTTCTGCAAATTTCACTACTTTGGATTAAGTTTCTGAACCCAGGCCATTTATGTATATTGAAAACAGTAGTGGGTTCCAGCAGGTCAACCGAGGTACCTCACATTCCTCCACTCTGGCAGAAGCCTACTGTTGAGGTGCTCATTATTTCTTACCCTTCAGCCAGTTTCTTAACCATCTTATCTTACCTACATTATAATAGTGACTACACTTGAAAAATACTCCGATGACTGTAAAGTGCTTTACAACATCATGAGTTTATGAAATAAGCTATTTAAATGTAAGTCTTTCAGCGTTTATCCTGCTATTTCCAGAACCTACAAACATACAATTCTTTCAAAACTGTGAAACATTACATTTTCATAGAAAATAAGGGCCAATTATGGGATGAAAGGGTTGTGTTATGAGCAGAGTTTGAGCAGGGCGGGCACCAGTGTTTAGAAGAATGAGAGATGATCTCATTGAAACATACAAAATTCCGAGGGGACTTGACAGGGTAGATGCTGAGAGGCTGTTTCCTCATGAGGGGGAATCTAGAACTAGGGGAACACAGTTTGAAAATAAGTGGTCTCTCATTTAAGATGGAGATGGAGAGGAATTTCTTCTCTTGCAGGAATTTCTTCTACAGGGAGCAGTGGAGGCTGGGTCATTGAATCTTTCAAGGCTGAATTAGACAGATTTTTGATTGACAAGGGAGTCAAGGGTGATGGGGGACAGGCAAGAACATGGAGTTAAGACCACAATCAAATCAGCCACGAACTTATTAAAAGGAGGAGCAGGCTCAATGGGCTGAATGGCCTATTCCTCTTAAAACCATTGTTCTATAGAAAATTTACAGCACAGAAGGAGGCCATTCGGCCCATCTTGTCCACGCCAGCCCGAGGACACCCAGGTTCCCTTTCTAACCCCATCTTCCTGCACCTGGTCCATAGCCCTGCAGCTTACAGCACTTAAGGTGCAGATCCAGGTACTTTTTAAAAGATTTTAGAGTTTCTGTCTCCACCACCAACTTGGGCAGTGAATTCCAGACACCCAATACCCTCTGCGTAAAAAAGATCTTCCTCATGTCCCCCCTACACCTTCTGCCACTTATCTTGAATCTATGTCCCCTGGTTCTAGAATTCTCCACTAAGGGAAACAATTTTATCCTGTCCACTCTATCTATTCCCCTCATAATTTTGTACACCTCAGTCAAGTCACCTCACAGCCTTCTTTGTTCTAAGGAAAATAACCCCAACCTATCCAATCTCTCCTCGTAGCTACACTTTTCTAACCCTGGCAACATTCTTGTAAACCTCCTCTGCACTCTCTCAAGAGCTATTACGTCTTTCCTGTAATGTGATGACCAGAACTGCACACAATACTCCAGTTGTGGCCTCACCAGTGTTTTATACAATTCCAACATTATATCCTTACTTTTATATTCTATACCTCTGCCAATGAAGGACAGCATTCCATATGCCTTCTTTACAACCTTGTCTACTTGAACTGCTGCCTTCAGGGACCTGTGTACTTGTACGCCAAGATCTCTCACTTCATCTACCCCTCTTAGTACATTCCCATTTATTGTATAATCCCTGTAACTGTTTGACCTCCCTAGATGTATGACTCACACCTCTCTATGTTAAAATCCATCTGCCCACTCCACCAACCCATCTATATCGTTTTGGAGATTATGGCTATCCTCTACACTATCCACTAGGCCAATCTTTGTGTCATCTGCAAATTTCCCAATCGTGCCCCCCACGTTCACGTCCAAATCGTTAATATATAACACAAACAGCAAGGGTCCCAACACCGAGCCCTGTGGAACACCACTTGAGACAACTTTCCATATGCAAGGGCATCCATTGACCATTACCCTTTGTTTTCTGTTACAAAGCCAACCTTTTATCCAGTTTGCAACATTACCCTGAATCCCATGGGCTTTTACTTTCCTGACCAATCTGCCATGTGGGACCTTGTCAAATGCCTTGCTAAAATCCATGTACACAACATCCACTGCACTACCTTCATCAACCCTTCTTGTCACTTCCTCAAAGAATTCAATCAAATTTGTGAGACAAGGCCTTCCTTTAACAAATCCATGCCAACCATCCCTGACTAGTCCATGCCTTTCCACATGACAGTTAATCCTATCTCTCAGGATTGATTCTACTAATTTGCTCACCACCGATGTAAGACTAACTGGCCTATAATTGTTTGGCATTTCCTTTGATCCCTTTTTAAACAATGGAACTACGTTTGCATTTCTCCAGTCCTCCGGTACCTCCCCTGTATCTAGTGAAGATTGGAAAATCATCCTCAGAGCATCTGCTATCTCCTCCCTGACTTCCTTCAGCAGCCTCGGAAACAATCCATCTGGCCCTGGTGACTTATCAACTTTCAAGGATTTCAACCCTTCGAGTACTTCCTCTCTCTTTATGACTATCCCGTCCAATATCTCGCAGTGTTCCTCCTGGATTACTATATCTACATCCTCCCTTTCCTTTGTAAACACAGAGACAAAATATTCATTCAAAACCCTTCCTACAGCCTCTGCATCTACACACAAGTTTCCATCTTCATCTCTGATAGGTCCCACTTTTTCCTTAACTAACCTTTTAGCATTAATGTATTGGTAAAACATCTTTAGGTTATCTTTAACTTTACTTGCTAATCTTTTTTCATGCCCTCTCTTTGATTTCCTTATTTCCTTTTTTACTTTGTCCCTGCACTTCCTATATTCGTCTAGGCTCTCTGCAGTGCTTAGTTCTTTTTGCCTATCGTACGCTTTCTTTTTCTGTTTGATTTTCCCCTGTATTCCTCTAGACAACCAGGGGGGGTCTAGATTTGGCAGTACCACTCTTATTTTTGTAGGGGACATGTCTACTTTGTACAATTAGGGTCTCGCTTTTTAGTGCTTCCCACTGGTTTTCCACTGTTTTACCATCCAGCAGTGATGTCCAGTCCACCTCAGCCAAGTCCCTTCTCATTTCTGCAAAATTTGACTTCCCCCAGTTCAAGTCTTTTACTCCTGCCTTATCTCTGTCCTTTTCCATGATAATGCTAAATCTAACTGAATTGTGATCAATGTCCCCGATATGGTCGCCAACTGTCACTTCACCCACATGCCCTTCTTCGTTCCCCAAGACTAGGTCTAGAATTGCATCTCCTCTCGTTTGGTTTGTCACTAATTGGTTGAAAAATTTTTCCTGGACACACTGCATGAATTTTTCTCCCTCAGTGCCCCTTATATTGTTTGAATCCCAGTTGATATTAGGATAGTTGAAGTCTCCTACTTATTTTTTATGATGCTATGATCGTATTATTAAAAAATTCACTGCTCTTCAATATTTTGTACATTGAGAAAAATGCACTAAAAATGATTTGTTATTGTTTATATTTTAAGCCAAGATGTGATGGATGTTTGAAATTCGAATAAGTGTCTGAAAAATGTAAAACCAACATGAGAAGTTAATGTCCAATATTATCTACATGGAAAATGTGGATGGCATTGTAATATAACTGGACACTCAGGTCTAGATTTTCATTCACGTGTCAAATGTGTAGAGTTAATAGAATTCCCAGCTCCACAAACCTGACTTCTAAAAATAAATGTCAGATTTTCGGTCCAGGGGTACGGGCTACACTTGGAGTCGGTGTGGGCAACCTCAGAAGTAGCGAGGGGTTGGGGCCTGTGTGGGTTTGGCGACTCAGACGCAGATAAAAAGTGGGCCCTCAGATATGCCCATTTGAGAGGTTGGTTGTCCTTAATGAAGCCCCTGTGCCTCGGAGGAGACGTTATTGAATTGTCAGATCAGTGGGAACACTGTAAATATTGTCCAGCTGTTGTTGACACTGGAATGGATGATCCATCATGGGCTTTCCCTTAGAAAAAAATTGTCATTTTTGCTGCCTATTCCCAGTTTCCTATATTGAAGCATTGAAAGCATGGAGTGGATTCACAAGACACAGCCATGGCGATGACATTGTCTTACTACCACTACCTGGTATAGATATTCTGCCATCATGTAGTTGGCTGACGAGACAGTGACATGGTCATTATCTCATTCACTTGCCCTCTTGCTACCCATTCAGGTCCCACACATCTGCACACTGTCATGGCATAACAGTGTGATGAAATGGGAGTAAACCAGTTGGGATGTCTGTGGTCGTGGAGCAGTGCATGTTACCTTGGAGACACATCAGCAACATACATGGCAGCAAGCATTTGTGCAGATCTATTATCTCCACCACACCTTAAAAGTAATTATTGATGACGAAGTGAAAATGGTTAGTGCATGTAAGCATACAAAAGTGAATGAGAGCACTGTAAATTGAATGGCTCATGACCCTTTCCGCCTTACATTTTTATTGATAGAATGTCTCACAGAGGAGATGTGGGGGAAGGGATGAGTCCAGCTGCTCAACGCTTTTCTGATCAGGACTTTCAAGTTTTGGTGGAAAAGGTTCAGAAGAGGAGGGCAGTCCTGTACCCTGCTGGCCGGCGTAATCCACCAGCAACAACCAAGAAGACCTGCATTCAAATTGTGGCTGCAGTGAGCACAGCATGCCTTACACCTGTTCCTACTTCCTATGTTCCTATGTTCAATGGATTCAGTGGCAGAAAAGGTCCAGTGACCTGCTGCTTCCCAGCAAGGAGAATAGCTTGGTTCATCTACACAGAGGTCGAAGGGAAGGGTCACATCTGCATGCTGCAGCTAAGGTGCGAGACCAGGCACATGCTTCTGCTCCAGCACTAAGCCTTATATACGTGAGCTGCTCAAGCAGGTGCACACAGAACCGATGTGAATGAGCATTGTGATGTGAAGAGAAATATCACAGCATGCACTATATAACAGGCTAACATGAAATCATGTTGTCATTGCAGTCAGAAAAGGCAAAGAACACTAAGGAGATGGCCCAGACTGGGGTTGGGTCAGCCTGGCTGAGAATAATTCACTTGGTTGAACAGATGGCCATGGAAATTGCCAGGGTGTCTGAGCAGCTGTCTTTTGGTGATGGTGAATCGCCGTCAGCAGGTGATAAAGACGTTGTTAAAATCACCATGGAACATGGTGGTAATGGTGGAGGTCGTGATGTCAGTTCACTGAGCACAAGGGGACGTTGGCATGAGAGGGAGTAAAAGGATGGGGTTGTGTCATACGGACAGCATGAGTACGGTCAAACACAATGATGTGCACTAGCGCCTGTTTTCACAATGTGATGCACAATACTTAAATAAGTCCGCCTGTGTCTTACACAGGTCCTAGCTCTGCTCACTCACATCCCCTCCCTCTCCCTCAGGCCAGATCATCCCTCAGGCATCAAGAGGAGGAAGAGATGTCTGAGGAGGCAGCATTACACCGGATTAGCCCACTCTCTGCCAACTCAGGTACCAACACTTCGGAGGGATGTAGTGCACATGTGGAGTCGGTGGCAGAGTGTGAAAGTCAGCACACCAGGGTGCAGGAGGAGGTGTCAGAGTTAGAGACATCTGTGCACAGTCCCCCTTGGTGGAGGGAGGAAAGTCACAGTGATGCTTCAGCGGGCAGCAACGTGGAACCTCAGGAGTGATCTTTTGGTGCACAACATTTGGACAATTAGCAGATGTGTGGACATCTGGCAGAGTTACCTGAGGCAGTGGGAGCCCTAGGACGGAGAATAGAGGCATCCATCACCATCATGAGCTCCATATTGTCCCAGGGCTTGACCACATGATCTCTACTCTCATGGAAGGACACATGTAGCAGCACTTGGAGTGCATGCAAGAGCAGCATCTCAACCAGGAAAGGGCAGAAGCCTCCCTCAGAAGCCTCGATCAATCTGCTCAGAGTATGAGTGCTGACATCTACAGAATACATGAGGAGCTGTGTACCCTTAACAGGGCAGTTGCACTGTTGGCACACCGGTTACTGGAATGGACAACTGCTGTGCACCAGCAGCCAGCCCCATCAACCATGCCTGAAGAGCCAACCCAGGGCTGTGGAGGTTACAGGAGGAGGATGGAGGTACCGGGAGCTTCTCAACACCCTCATCCTCTTCCATCTTCCCGGCCCCTCCACCAGACCCCTCATCTGCTCAGTGACTATGGCTGCCCATGCAGTGATTAAGAGGCTGCAATCTGAAGGAGGTCCCCAGTGGGTCCCTGCACAAAGAGTCAGGCCACCATGCTCCTCATTGCCATACAGGCCAAGAAGTAAGCAGCCTCCCTCCACCTCCTCCAAGGGTGGTTGGGGGTGGGGCACTTTGTTGGAGTGTGTGTGAGTGCAGGGCACTGTCTTGTCTAGAGCACTAATGGTTCACTGAGGTTACACTTTACGCTTTGTATATATCAGATTTAAGCATTTATTGAATATTTTTACATGCACTCGTAGATGACTCGGTATGTGTTTGTACACTGGAGAACTCCGAAAGAATGGTAACATTATGAAAGGCATTCTTACCATGATAATGAAGGCAGCATGCTGAGGTCCATCTTGAGTCAAAGTCATCAGAAGCAAGAGTGTGACCACATTTGTGACACGTTGAAGGGCTTCTTCTTTCTCTGGTCTATCAAATAAGAATCCAGAGGTCAAAGGCTCAAGCATTGAGATGCTTTTTACATCTTTCATTGTCTATCCAAACTTGACTTTAAGGTAGGCTCAATGATCAGACTCCATGAACAGATGCTGGGCTGCAATTGTACCTCAAGCATGTGTGCTGGGTACAAGGTACTGATCTGTATGCCGCTGTCATGCATTGGCTAGGTGTAAGCATCACAGCTCGGCATGCCATGTATGCTCCACTACTTTGGCTGCATTTGCATTCCAGGTGGCAGAGAATGTGCTTTGTTAGGGAAGCAGTGGTTTATATGAGCCTGGAATGTTGCATTTGGCACCCAGCTCAGAAACTGCACCATTAGCCAGAATCGATGTGCACAAGTTTTTCAAAGAGCTATTGTTACACACCCTGCGTAACATGCCTTATCCGCATGTTTGCTGGCAAATACATCTTATCAGCATGTAGAGGTTGTAAAGCCTTAAGTCATGTCGCTCTCAGCATTGTGGGCATGGTTTGACTATGGACAAGGTGGCGGCTTTGGCACTTGCCAAAGGCACTCACGTTTATGCGAGAGGCCAGGTTGTGAAGGATTTCTTACCAAGTGTATTTGTAATATGTTGAAGCCCATGGTTATGATAGTGAAGGTTTCAGCCATTTTAATGTAACTGAGTCAAACTCATTGATGTTGATTCTTTTGGGGGATGGACGTTCCCCGAGTAATAGTGGCATCAATGTACAGGCTCTTTGCTTGGAAGTTGCTCACCAGGGATTGGCTGATGGCAAGTGTGAGATAGGAGGACCTTATGTGAATTGATTTTGCATAAGGACACATCTGGCGATGATCCCCTCCTGCACAGAGTCAGCCCTGGCTCATGACCATGCCTCCCAGCTGCTCTGCCATTGGTGGCTTCCTCATTCCCCTCTGTTTGGAAATCATCAGGATGGACAGGGGCTTCCTCCTTCTCATCTTACTCATCTTCTTCATCGTCCTCCTCCTCTGAGGTTGGAGCTCTGCTCATGGTGTTGTTATCATCAATTTCTAAACCCCTCCACTGCACAATGTTGTGCAGCATGTAGCAGACCATTGCTCTTCTTGGTGCCCTTGCTGGAGCATACTGCAGGCTTCCACCTGAGTGATTGAGACACCTGAAGCACATTTTTAAACTGCCAGTGGCCTGTTTTACTGTACTCCTTTGACAACATAGCTGCTGCTGTAGTTGCATTCTGCCTCAGTTTGAGGCATCCTAAAGGTGGTCATTAGCCAGGTTCCTAAGGGGTAGCCCTTGTCCCCTAGAAGCCAACCACAGATCTGCGAGGGTGGCTGAAATGGCTGAGGGAATTGGGAACTCCTTAGCGCAAACAGGTTGTGGCAGCTACCAGAGAACCTTGCACACACTTGAAGGAAGACCTTGTTGTGGTCACAAACCATCCCGTACATTGAGTGAGTGGAAGGACCTTTGGCTGACGAGGGTGTCCAAATTATGAGTTGGAGCCTTTATGGCAACATGGGTACAATCAATAACACCCTGCTCCTGAGGGAAACCTGTGAATTAGGCAAAGGCTGTGGCTCTTTGCATCTGAGACGCCAAATTTACAGGGAAATTAATGTAATCCCCCACATGAGCAAACAGGGCATTAGTTAGCTTTAATGTAGCTGTGTGCTGTTGACTGGCATATACCAGACAGCTGCCCCCTGGCAAGATCCTGAGGTATAAAAATTGAGAGCGACGGTTACCTTTACTGACACTGGCAAGGCGGAGGGGTGGGGGATGTAGTGCATCAATAGAGTGTGGCTCGAGTTGTTGCTGAACCATGTGACATACAGTATGTCTGTCACCACCTCACAGCTTAGTCTCAGTCACCTTAGGCACTGGTTCTCCATCATATTGTGGTATGGTGTGCTAGGTCTGTACACCCCTCCCAGAGGGTAGTACGTGGTTGTCCTGCCTCTCCTTATCCTCCTTCCTGGTGTGCCTCTTCCTCCTGACCTTCTGCTGTCTCTCTCTCTGGCTGCTCACGTTGACTTGGCTTCTACGGCGTCCATGTGCGAGGGTGCCACGCCCATCTTATATCTTCCTTTGCACAAGTCGCAATGCGCCCTTCTCAAGCACAAAGTTCTTCCTGGCAGCTGGGCGCATGAGTCAGCAGGGGCAAAAAAAATTTGCCCTGCAAATCCAGGAGACCCACCCTCCTCGAACGTTAGGTTAAAGCAAGATAGTTTGAATTGAGATTTTGCTAATTCTGGGACAGTTAAGACAAAGTTTAAAGTAAATTCCACAGGTGTACCTGCACCTCTCCAAAGGGGTACCCTGGCTATCCAAAGAAATGCACAAAGTTCAGACCTACTCCTACCAGGTCTACTCCGGGCACGTCATGTTTCAGGCACCTGTGAGAGCAAAATCCAACTGGAGTGGAGACAGCAGCTGGTTTATATGGGCAGCTGTCTCCATGAAACACACATTCACAAACCCCAACCCGGGCCCATTCCTGCCCCCGTTAAAATGTTAGGTGCCATGTTTGGGGGCAGGACTTCTGATTTCTGGGCAAGAATCATAGCTCCATCATAGCGAAAATGAAGGCCTAACATTGTCGAGATTCTAGGGGCAGAATTTTGCCCTCATTGGGCAGGCTCGGCGGGGCGGGTGGTTGGGAAGCTGACCACCACCCGCGATCAGGGCCGAACCGTGGTTTCACTCTGGCAAGCCAATTAATGCCCACCAAGTGTGAATGCCGGCTGGAGAACCTCCGAGAAGGGGCGGGCGGAGGCAGGGGCCTGAGGTCCTCTGGGTCTAATGGCTGGCTCAACAATGGTGCAGG
This sequence comes from Cetorhinus maximus, assembly GCF_964194155.1. Lineage (NCBI taxonomy): Eukaryota > Metazoa > Chordata > Chondrichthyes > Lamniformes > Cetorhinidae > Cetorhinus > Cetorhinus maximus. The sequence continues at coordinate 22,361,667 of NC_135895.1, read as the reverse complement.
CAGCCCCAGGGAGACTGCCCGCGTTGTAGTTGCAGCAGCGACATGGCTGCAAACAAGGATGCAGAGACCAGGTGGGAGGGCAGGTTGGGTGGGCACTCGGCCCCTCATTTTTCTGACGAGTACCTCGCCATCCTCCTGGAGGAGGTGGCTGCCAGAAGGGACACCCTTGCCCCCAGAGATGGGAGGAGGAGGCCACCGCACCTCACCAAGAAGGCGTGGGAAGAAGTGACAGCCCAGATGTGCAGCCATGACGTAGTGCGATGCACCTGGGTGAAGTGGCGGAAGCGCTTCAATGACCTGCTGTGCTCAGGAAGGGTGAGCACCGTGTTGGCAAGGGTCAGTGTGTTCAATTGTTTTGGGCTGGCCATCCCCCAGTGGAGCTCAGGGGTGTTCGAGTCTGAGTGCCAACTGTCAATAACGCCGGAGATGGCCAAGGGGGTGAGCTCTGGCTTCTTGGACTGAGTGCTTTGTGGCTCAAGGGCCATGGCTCGGATGAGCCCTGCAAAGTATTCCTCAGATGGGGTTAGCCAGGCTGCAATGGTGCTGCAAGTAGAGAGCAGACTAATCAATGCTCCTCTGTACTTTCAGGAGAAGACATCCCATAACAATATTGAGAGGTTGCAGACTGGCAGAGGGCCCCCACACCTCCTCATCCTCTCCCGTTATGAGCAGGAGGCCTTGGAGCTCAAGAGGCGCCATGCACCATAGTCAACCGGTCAGATAAAGGTAAGAGCGCAGTGCACTGAGGTGAGAGTTTCAGATGGTTTAAACATTCTTGTGTAGCCTCGCCATTGATGGGAGCCTCCGGACTTGATACCTCATTGATCATTGAAAGATGATGGCACCATGATGCACATCTCCATTGTCTCACCAGAGTGATTGGCATGCACAGTGACAGTGTGGTGACTTTAACTAATGACATGTCTTTCTTCTCCCTTAGATCTGTCACAAAGCAGTGAAGCACAGCACCTCTAGGAGCTACCTCTGACCCCGGAGGAACACCATGCTCCCAAAGCACCTGCGTCACACCCACTCTCTGAAGCAGGCACCAGCGCAGATACCAGCACGTTGGTGGGCATTAGTTCGGCAGCTAGTATCTCCGTGCACATTGGTGAGGGCACTTCACACTCGCTTGAGGTGCAGGCGGAGGTGGAGAGTGCTCAGGACGCTGGCAGTCGGAAGAGTGCTGGAAACAGGACAATGCTGTGTTGAAGGCAGATGATGAGCTTCTGGAGTCATCCATTAGGCAGCAGATGCTGGATGTCCAGCATGATGTGCGGGAGAATCTGGTGGAGACCCAACAGGGCATGCGTGCCATGGTCTCCATTGTGGAGGAGTCCCTGCGAAGCATGAGCATTGCGTTGACCCTCATGGCCGAGCGCACTGCCTCTTCCATGGAGAGAGTGGCAACTCTCATGGAGAGGCAGTTCCAGGGACAGAATCAGGGGTTCCTGGGGTTGCACTTGGACCTGCAAGCCCTCACACAGGCAATGACCTCAACTGGTCAGTGCTAGTGTGGGAGATGGATGGGGCACCCAGTATCCCAGCTAGGTGCCCGTCCATCAATGGCGAGCAGGGAGGTCCAGAGCGACCTCACATTGGTCCATGAACTGCTTGTCAACTCTGCACGCTCCTCTCAGGGCGCTCTGGATGATGGCAGCAGCTCTTCCGCCCCTCCGCCAGTGACCATGGCATCTGATGAGGCTGTGGCAACTGGGAAGATGCCAGCTGTGGCACTGGCCACTCCCTCCCAGGCAGGGCCAGCACAGGCTCCACTGGCCAGAGGATGACTGCCAAGGTTATCAAGGCCAACAGGACAGCAGAGCCAGCAGGCTGTCTCCAATGCTGGTACCAGCGAGTGGGGAGCACCTAGACTTAGCATCTGCAAACATAAGTTTAAAGCACCTTAAGCACAAGAGGGACTGGTCATGGGTGATCTTTTGTTCCCCCATTTTGTTTTTCTTTATTTAATGGTGTGACCACCAACACCGGATATTGTTCCATTCAAGACTATGAGTTCCAACATTAAATTATATTTGATTTAGTGTTATTGGCCTGAGTATGTTTCATTTGTTTTGTAGGTGCAGGGTAGGCCAGTATGTAATGCTGGACATGGGTGGCTCGAAACCTTATCGCACAGGCACTGAGTGTATCTTGGGAGCAAGGAAAGGGTCATTTCTACGATCCAGGATGGAGGCGGCAGCTCAGGCATGAGGTGGTAGTCCTCATTTGCCAGCCTAGCTGAAGGAGCATTGGATCACGGTGCCCCCAGTGTCCCTGCCTCCCTGGAGGTTACCGAGGTCTGGCTCCAAACCCTCAGCGTTCTCCTCACGGTGCTCCTCTTCTGACTCACTACTAGACTCATCATCTGGGGCATGTGCATCTACGTCAACATCCACTTCCTCCAGTGGGTCCCCCTTTGCCAGTGCCAGATTGTGAAGATCGCAGCATGCAACCATTTTCAGTGACACCCGCTCTGGGGGGTATTGCAGTGTGCCCCCTAAACAGCCCAGGCGTTGGAAGCACATCTACTGCCACCCTTGTGGAGATATAGCTCCTGTTGTACCGCTGCTCCACCTCTGTTCTTGGGTGGTGGAGAGGCATCATGAGTCACCTTTTCAAGGGATAGCCCTTGTCACCCAGCAGGCATCCATCCAGTTGGGCTGGAGCACTGAACAGCCTCGGCATCTGGGAGTGTCTCAGGATATACCTGTCATGGGAGCTGCCAGGGTACCTTGCACAGACTTGCAGAACCTGCATCCTGTGGTCACATACTAACTGGACATTCATGGAGTGAAATCCCTTCCTGTTAACAAAGGCACCCGGCTAACCTGCTGGTGCTTTGATGTGTGCAGTCGATGGCACCCTGTTCACGGGGGGACCCAGCAATCACTGCAAAGCCTGTGGCTCGCTCAGCCTGGCTGGCCTCGTCTGTAGGGGAATGAATGAAAGTCAATATCCACCTGAACAGAGCATCAGTCACCAGTTTGACGCAACTGTGGACAGCCGATTGGGAGACTCCAAAAATATCCCCCACTGAGCCCTGGAAAGAGCCGGAGGCATAGAAGATGAGGGCCACTGTGACCTTTAGAGCCACTGGCATGGAGTGTCCACCACACAATTGGAGCTGATCTCAGGCCGATCATCTGACAAATGGAGGTCATGGTCTCCCTGGAGAGACGGAAAATCCTTTGGCATTGCACATTGGACATATTGAGGTAGCTGCATCGCTGCCTGTAAACCCTGGCAGCAGGATAGTGGCATCTTCTGCGGTCTCTTCTGCCTTGGACTTCCTGCTGGCCTGCGCCTCTCCTCCCACAGGTCCCTCCCTGGAAGCTGCACTGGGACACCTGGCCTCCTCTCCTCCTGCCCCACTCTTCCTCCTCAGAGGAGGTGCCTCCAGCGGAGACCACAAACCCCATTACCGGGGTAAGCGAAGGCTGTCCGATACCTGGAGGGGTCCACATGGTCCGAATCCTCAGGGGGCCTGGAAGACACCAAGGAGTCCTGAAATGACACATGGAAATGCTAAGAATGAAGCCCCGATCAGAGATCAAGCTGCTAAGTGCCAATAAGCCACCAGCAGCAAGTTATCTCCAAAACTCCCCACCCTCACAATGGCAATGCTGCTGACCCTTTTTATCCCACCCGTGGATGAGGTTTTGCAAATTGTGGGCTGCCCACCTGCCCGTTTTTGCCCATGCAAGGAACAAAAAAATCGCTCGGGCAATGTTAAATCACCATCAATTGGGTTGTCAAGGACCTTAACTGGCCTTTTAATTAATGGCGGTCGTGGGTCTGACTCCCACGCGTGCCCGCTGACCAAAATATCACGCGTTATTCTACACTCATTTGGGTCGGGCGCACACACGCTCAACGAGTGAAAAATTCTGCCCCAGGAATAGAAAGCTAACAATGGGGTAGTGTAGCCAAAGACTGAACTAAGGATCCAGTGACATGAGTTCAAATCCCAACATGGCAGCGGGGGAAGTTAAATTCAATTAATTAAACAAATCTGAAATAAAATGCTATTCTTCGTAATGACGATATGAAACTACTTGATTGTTATAAAATCCCAACTAATAGCCTGGAGACAGCAAAGGCTATGGGCCCTGACAATATCCTTTCAGTAGTACAGAAGACTCTAGAACTAGCTATGCCCCTAGCCAAGTTGTTCCAATACAGCTACAGCATTGGTGTCTACCCAACAATGTGGAAAATTGGCCTAGTATGTCCTGTCCAAGAAAAGCAGAACAAATTCTACCAAACCAATTACCATCCCATCAGACTACTTTCAATCATCAACAAAGTGATGGAAGGTGTCATCGGCAGTGCTATCAAGTGATACTTATACAGCAATAACCTGCTCACTGACACTCAAATTGGGTTTCCCCAGGGACATTCTGCTCCTGATCTCATTACAGCCTTGATTCTAACATGGACAAAAGAGTTGAACTCAAGAGGCGAGATGAGAGTGACTGTCCTTAATATCAAGGCAGCATTTGAACCAGTATGGCATCAAAGAGCCTGAGCAAAATTGAAGTCTCCATTGGTTGGAGTCCTACCCAGCACTAAGGAAGATTGCTGTAGTTGTTGGAGGTTAGTCATCTCAGTCCCAGCTCATTGCTGCTGGAGTTCCTCAGAGTTGTGTCCTAGGCCCAGCCATCTTCAGCTGCTTCATCAATGACCTTCCTTCCATCGTAAGGTCGGGAAGTGGGGATGTTCGCTGATGATTGCACAATGATCAATACCATTCACAGCTCCTCAAATGCAGAAACAGTCTGTGTCCATATGCGTCAAGAACTGGACAACATTCAGGCTTCGATTGATAAGTGACAAACAACATTTGTACCACTCAGGTGCCAGGCAATAACCATCTCCAACAAGAGAGAATCTAATCTTCTCTCCTTGACAGTCAAGGGCATCACCATCGCTGAATCTCCGACTATCAACACCCTGGAGTTATCATTGACCAGAAACTGAACTGGACCAGCCATATAAATACTGTTGCTACAAGAGACTGGGAATTCTGCAGCAAGTAGCTCAACTTCGGACTCCCTAAATTCTGCCCACCATACAAAAGGCACAAGTCAGAAGTATGATGGAATAATGTATCGACTTGCCTGGATGAGTGCAGCACCAACAACACTCCAGAAACTCAACATCATCCAGGACGAAGGAACCTATCTGATTGGCACCCTATTCACCACCTTACACATTCACTCCCTCCATTACTGATGAATAGTGCCAGATACAAATTGTGCTGCAGCAACTCACCAAGCCTCCTTAGACAGCAACTTCCAAACCCATAACCTCCACCACCAAGAAGTGCAAGGACAACAGACACATGGGAATCCCACCATCTGCAGGTTCCCCTCCAAGCTACACAGCATGCCTGCTAGAAACTATATTGCCATTCCTTCACTGTCGCTGGATCAAAGCCCTGGAACTCCCTTCCTAACAGCACTGTGGGTATACCTGGACCAGATGGACTGCAGAGGTTCAAGAAAGCAGCTCACCACCACCTCCTTGAGGGCAATTCTGGATGGGCAACACATATAGGCCTTGCCAGCGACACTTATATCCCATGAAAGGATTAAAAAAGTGTCCTTTAGGGAAGATGATCGGCTATTGTTACCCAATCTGGCCTAGATGTGACCCCAGATCCACAGCAATGTGTTTGACTCTCAATTGCCTCCGAAGTAGCCTAACAGTCCACTGAATGACACTCAGAAGTGAAGGAACTGTTAGTCTATAAAATGAAAATAAGAATAATAACAGTACCACAAAAAGGTAATGAAAAATGGATTTCTTGTTTAATTATAAACTTGTACTGATGAATAGGCAGTTTCAGTATGGTTATCTTTTGAAATAGTCAAGTACCACATACACCTAACATTTTTGTAAACTGTAGTTTATGATTGGATTATTCCACATCACCTGAAGAGTTTTTGAGTCCTACAATTATCATACCACCAATCTTCCTCTATCATATATTGTCAGGTACTGTCCTTGGAAGCAGTGCGTGAAATCAATAGATTTGTGCAAATTGACAGGAAAATGTGCAAGTTACATACAGGATAACAAGGCATAAACAAGGCAGCAGCACATGGAAGAATTCGGCTGACATCATAAACTGGAGGAATGAAGTTGGAGTGATTCATCAAAGTTACCTCAATGTTGATGTGTTTCACTGTTGAAACACACTCAGGACTGTGTTATTGTACATGATACATGGAGATAGAGCTTTTGAGAGTAGTTTTTACTTCTGTGTTTTCAACAATTTTTATTTAGCCAGAAGAAGGCAGTATAGCAGAAAATGACAGGCAGCAGGTAGCCACAATTAAATCACATGATGAACTGAAGTGCAGCAATATCACATTGTTTGCATTGCAGAAATGTGCTAATATTTACTATTTACTATTTAATATTTAATATTTACTATTAGCACATTTCTTAGCTATTATCACCACTGTCAACACCTCTTTGTCCTTTTGTCTATGACATCTTTTGGCAATCTCCACCTATCACTGGCCTTCTATCCAGCTCTACTTGTCCCGTCGCACCTTAAACCAGCTTATATTTCATCTCTCTTCTATTTTTCCTTAGTTCTGTTGAAGAGTCATATGGACTCGAAACGTTAACTGTATTCCTCTCCGCAGATGCTGTCAGACCTGCTGAGTTTTTCCAGGTATTTTTATTTTTGTTTTTGTCTTTTTATTTTCTGTTGGACTGTGGATTAGAATTACAATGGCTGCAGGTTGAAAGATATGTCCACTGGAACAGGATGTGAGATACATACAATGTTGCAGCCCTGGAACAGAGCATGCCATGAAAGACAGGATGGTGCTGGAAAGGAGTCCTGGACCAAGGGAGCTGCCTGACAACGGCATTTTAATTGGTTCCTGACCAGGTGGCCAAAGTTGTGTGTGAAGAGCAGGGCAGCAGAAAGCTCCTAGCCTGCTTTTCCTTGATCTCCATAACCTGCTCCCTTTCTGAGGAAACACATGTGAAAAGAAAAAGGGGAAAATCACTGTTAGAAACATTGAAAAGCAAGTTCTCAACCAGTGAACTAAATGCTGAAAGTGCTGGAAGACCACTTTGTGTCATCAACAAGAACTGAAAGGAGTTTTGGAGACATCTATCAAAATCAGCCCATCGAATCCTGTACTCCAGATTAGTGCTATTGAACTGTTTTACCCCACCCTTAAAATCCATGTTTTGTGTGTCTCATGTGTATATAGGGATTTAAAAGGGGGGTAGAGTTTAAGTTATATTGTTAGAAGTTAGCAGTTCATATTTCATTCTTTTGCCACTAGTTAAAGACAATTTGTTCAATAAACAGCTATTTACTTATTAAGTTTACAAACCTGGTGCTCGTATTCTGTTAACCTAAATTAAACAGTCAGGTAGGATTGGGGCAATCTGGTGGCTTGGTTAAACTTTTCAAATTTGTCGCGGCTCAAGGAACAGTGGGGCTTGATATTACAGCGCACTATCCCCAGTGAGTCATGACAATGTGAGGTAGCTAAGTGATGGTGGATGTTGAATTGAGCAGGTTAGTATTACAGTTGTAAAGCAAGGTATTTAAGGACGAATTCACTGACTGTGACTACTCAGCGGGGACCATTAAACTTCTTCCTGCACTGCATCCAGTCCTGGGGCGCTATACTTCTTACATTGACAGCAATGACTATCTGCTCCCATTCCCTTTGCAAAATATGTCTGGAGGGTTGTTTGGTGTCCTGTGGTTTGAGAACCTCTCTCCCCTTGTCCACCTTACCTGCCAAGGCCTCCAGTGCTGTGTCAAAGAGCCTTAGAGCAGACACTTTGCCCTGTTGCACCATATTCACTCTTCTTAAAGGTCAGACACTGCCCCAGGCACTTCTAGCACCTGCAGCAGTCAGAATGTGCTTCTCCATTAAGAGGTGCATGCAGGCTAGCTTATGCAGTGGTGCTAGCCTCACACAAAGTTGGGCCTTGTGCTATGTGTACAGCACTTAACAGCACATTAGAACTGAACTGCATGCTCCTGTCATGCGAAGACACAGGCAGCACAAAGTTTTCACACTGCCTGCATCAGAAGGAGCAGGCACAAGTTATTCCCACATTGAGATTCCCTCCCATTTTTGGAGGCTATTGAATTTTGCTCCCAGGATTTCCCAAAATGAGCAGATGGATCGTGGATTATCTCAGGTTTTCACACATGTTAAGTACACAGCTTTATATATTTTCAGATCTGAACATAGACTGCGAAGGCAACCCAGTTATGCCAAGAAATGTGTCATAAATGGTTTACAAATTAGGCAGATGTCCAGGAATTATGTAACTTCTGTTCCCTCCTTTCCTTCCAGTTTTCTCCCGTGACTGAACAGACTGATATATTCCTGTTGACAGTTCCATTGTTATTTGAAATTCTTTGGTACTTTGCCCAGGGTAGTTATTTTTCATTAGAGTCTAAACGACCAGTGTAAGCAGGGTATTAGGCTTGGGGGGATGACAGAGCTGAACCTGATTCTCTCCTCACCCAACAGCTAAACACACATTCCCTCTCTCTCTCTTTCTCACTATCTCTCTATCTGGATGGGAACTTTCCGCTCCCGCCAGCAAAGGGAATCGTAGCGGGCGGGGTCTCCAAATTTGGCATGATGGCAAAAGTCAGTTTTCTACCGACAGGAAAATAAGTTGGAATTTCACCCTCGCGATTTTCATGGCAGTCGAGTTTTCCGCTGCTGCATGTCGGGAACTGCATTTGCATCCCTTTGCATCTCACGAATGCTCATTAAAAAGCCAACTCGCCGGAATCACGTTCGCACTCCAAATCTAGCGGATAATTAGACGGGTTTGATTCAGGACTAGATATGAATGGCGTGAACCTAGCAATCTGCACTTCATTCGCGACTTTGAGGTTTGTACAAACAGCGCTCACCTACTTTTCACTGCGTTGGTCTCGCGGCTGGTGAAGTGTGGGTCCATGACTAGTTTTTTTTTGAAAAATATACTTTATTCATAAAATATCTGGAAGAACATTCCAAAACATTTCAAAATCACAATCACAGAAGTACAGTCAGGTTCAACTTTTACACATAGATCACAAGGTGCATCAATACAATCAATGAATATTACAATCATTTCAATATGGTCAATGCAGACAATCAGACAATGGTATTGGAGTTATCAACATACATCATGTTGCACTCTGAGGTGCTTCAATACAATTTTAATACAATTAGTATTCAATGCAGGCATTCATTTTGAGCTGTACAGCCCGAGGGGCTCTTAACAGTTCCCAGACCCTCGGTGCACTGTGGCAGAAAGGTCTTAGACAGCGACCTTTCCCCATTGGGCCTTTGCGGCGGCTGCCCCAAGCTTTAGTGCGTCCCTCTGCACGTAGCCCTGGACTTTGGAATGTGCCAGTCTGCAATACTCGGTTGGAGACAACTCTTTGGACTGGAAGACCAACAAGTTTCGGGCAGACCAAAGAGTGTCTTTCACCGAGTTGATGATCCTCCAGCTGCAGTTGATGTTTGTCTCGGTGTGTGTCCCTGGGAACAGCCCGTAGAGCACAGAGTCCTGTGTCACAGAACTGCTCGGGATGAACCTCGACAGAAACCACTGCATCTCTCTCCAGACCTTCTTTGCAAAGGCACAATCCACAAGAGATGAACAACGGTCTCGTCCCTATCACAGCCACCTCGAGGGCAACGTGCAGAGGTGGTGAGACTCCTGGTGTGTTGGAAGGATCTGACGGGGAGGGCCTTTCTCACCACCAGCCAAGCGACGTCTTGGCGCTTGTTGGAAAGTTCTGGCGATGAGGCATTCTGCCAAATGACTTTGACAGTCTGCTCGGGGAACCATCCCACAGGATCCACCCTCTCCTTTTCCTGCAGGGCCTCTAAGACGTTACGTGCTGACCACTGCCTGATCGACTTGTGGTCAAAGGTGTTTCTGTGGGTCCATGACTAGTGTTTTAAACCTAAATGAAGGTAATTATGGAGAGTATGAAGGCAGAGTTAGCTAAGGTGAACTAGGTTAAAAGGTAGCACAGTAGAGTTACAGTGGCAGACCTTTAAGGAGATATCTAATAATGCTCCGAAAAGATTTACTCCAGTGAGAAAGGCAGGCTCTTTGAGAAGGACGTATCATCTGTGGCTAAATAAGGAAATTAAGGATAGTATTAAATTGAAAGAAACACTACAAATCTGCAAAGATTAGTGGTAGGTCAGAGGATTGGACAGATATTAAGAACCAGCACAGAAGTCTAAAAAGATAATAAAGAGGGAGAAAGCAGAGTATGAGAGAAAATTGGCTGGTAGTATAAAAACAGATAGGAAAAGTTTCTACAAGTTTTTGAGTAGGAACAGAGTAACTAAAGCTAGTGTTGGTCCTCTAGAGAGAGAGAGTCTGGGGAACTGATAATGGAAAACAAGGAAACGGTGGAGGTGTTGAACAGGTACTTTGTGTCTGTCTTCATGGTAGAGGACTTAGGAAACTTCCAAAAAATCTTGAAAATCAAGAGATGATAGGGGGAGGAATGAACTTAATACAATTACCATCACCAGTGAAAGGGTCTAGGAAAACTATTAGGACTAAAGGCTGACAAGTCCCCGAGACTGCATGGCCTGCATCCTAAGGTCTAAAAAGACGTGGTGGGACAGAGAGCAGATGCATTGGTTATAATCTTCCAAAATTCCTTAGATTCTGGAAAGGCTCCAGCGGATTGGAAAATAATTCAATTTTATTCAAGAAAGGAGGGAGGCAGAAAGCAGGAAATTATAGGCTAACATCAGTCATAGGGTAAGTGCTAGAACCCATTATTAAGGAGGTTATAGCAGGGTGCTTAGATAATCAGCATTTGATCAGGCAGAGCCAATATGGCTTTGTGAAAGAGAAATCATGCTTAACTAATCAAGAGTTTTTTGAAGTAACATTCAAGGTGGATAAAGGGAAACCGGTAGATGTGATGTATTTGAATTTCCAAAAGACATTTGATAAGATATCACATCAAAGGTTACTACACAAGATAAGAGCAAATGGTGTAGGGGGTAACATTAGCATGGATAAAGGATTGGTTGGCTAACAGGAAGCAGAGATTAGTGATAAATGAGTCTTTTTTGGATAGGAAAGCTGTAACCAGTGGAGTGCACAGGGATTAGTACTGGGGCCCCAGCTATTTACAATCTATATCAATGACATGGTTGAAGGGAGCGAATGTATGGTACCTAAATTTGCTGATGACACCAATATATGTAGGAAAGTAAGTTATCAAGAGGAGGTAGAGATTCTGAAAAGGATATAGACAGGTTAAGTGAGTGCACAAAAATTTGGCAGATGGAGTATCACGTGGGTAATTATGAATTTGTTCACTTTGGAAAGAAGAATAGAAAAGCAGTATACCATATAAATGGAGAAAGATTGCATAACTCAGTGGTACAGAGGGATCTAGGTGTCCTTGTGCATCAGTCACATAAAGTTATTATGCAGGTCCAGCAAATGATTAGGAAGGCAAATGGAATGTTGACATTTATTGCAAGAGGAATGGAATATAAAAGTAGGGAAGTTGTACTACAGCTGTATAGGGCCTTGGTGAGACCACACCTGGAGTAATGTGTGCAGTTCTGGTCTCCTTATTTAAAAAGATATATAATTACTTTTGAAGCAGTTCAGAGAAGGTTCACTGGACTCATTCCTGGGATGAAGTTGTTGTCTTATGAAGAAAAAATGAACAGGTTAGGCCTATACCCATTGGAGTTTAAAAGAATGAGATGTAATTTTATTGAAATGTATGAGATCCTGAGGGGATTTGACAGGATGGATACCCAGAGGATGTTTGGGGAAGACTAAAACTAGAGGACATAGTTTAAACATGCGGGGTTTCCCTTTTACAGAGATGAGGAGAAACTTTTTCTCCCAATGGGTCATTGATGTGTGGGATTGTCTTCCTCAGAAAGTAGTGGAGGCTGTGTCCTTGAACTTATTTAAGGCAGAATTAGGCAGACTTTTATTAGGTAAGGGAGACAAAGGTTACAGGGGGGAGGCAGGAAAGCGGAGCTGAGACCATAACCCGATTAGCTATGATCTCATTGAATGGTGGAGCAGCCTCGAAGGGCCAAATGGCCTACTCCTGAACCTATGTCTCTATGTCTATGTCCCTATGTTCAAATCCCACCTTGTCGACAATATATTCCATGTTGGGAGATCAACCAACACCGACATGGCAGTTATTCTCAGTGATCTTATAAGTGCTGTTCAGCCCTTGGATGCATGCACAAATAAATCTTTCAAGCACAGAATCCGTATGAAGTGGAACAATTGGATGTTGCAAGGTGAAAAATCATTCACTGAAGGTGAAGCGTCCTCACTAGCAACATTGTGCCAATGGGCCACAGACATGTGGAATGAACTTGATCCCAATATTGTCAAAAATTCATTTCTAAACTGTGGAATATCGGATCCACCCGACAATATCAAGGATGGTTACTTTGTGGAATGATGATGCAGAAGTTCCTATACCAATTATGATGATAAAGATAAGAAAGGTCCACATGATGATGTTATACAACCAGACTAATGGGTAGTTTGGTGATTCAGATAGTGATCAGAGTGTTGGATGAAATGTGTATAGTTTGAAAAATAGTTTGTAATCTCATAAACAAATAATGTTAGAGAATTAATATGAATTCTTTACTGTTGTTGGTTTTTAATTTATTCCATCATGACAGCATGATTTGGGCACAAATTAAGCACACATGTCAATCCCTCAAAAACACTACCCATGTAAAAGTCAATCCCCCAAAATTTGGCCTAATAAATTGGTTTCAAAAATTTGACTTTTACACGAGTATATTTATTTTTAATTAAAACATATGAACTGGTGCCATTAGAGGGCAGTGTTGATCTTAATCCCATTAAAGTATTAACCACAAAACAGTATCCATATCTTAGTTGAATAAATAGCCATTGTTTGGAATGAACACTGAAAGATCTATGTGAATTCGTGCTGAAATCCCAAATTAAGCAAGGCAGTCTCAAGCTAGAAATTCGAAGTTAAAATAACAAAGTGCCAATCCATTATCAAAGTATTACAAATAACAATGGACCTAAAATCCCTATGGGTGCACTAGAGCAAATATCACAGGGTGGAACATTCATCTGCATTTGTTCAGTGATGCAGATCCCATCCCAAATTGTAGGGGCAAATTACATTATGGGGTACATCAATCATGCTTCAGCAGCACATGCCTCTGGCCAGAATGCCTGGTGAGCCCTAGCTACCCAAATGGCTGAGAGGGCCCAATGAAGAATCTTCCCTCTCAGCCTTCTGCTACCAATGGAGGTAATCTATCCCACTGAAATTAATTACTGAAATAAGCTTAGAATACAGGACTAGTTTCCTGTTAAAAAAAACAGTAAACTTTATTTACAGACTCCTGATGAGGCTACATGCTTGTTCCAAGACCAAGGCTGATTAGCTCTGCCCTTAAGATTCCCTGCGCTTAGGGCTGATTCATCTATACAGTCACATGATCCCCATAATAGTAAGAAATGGTTTAACTTACAATCATTACATTCCTCCCCCTTTAATTTTGTTTTGCCCTCTTATTTACAAAAACACCTTAACCCATATTATATACAATTATATACAGTTCCTGCCTTTATAAGTTTAGTCTTTTGAAGAGGTTTTCAGATTCGGGTAGAGCGACGCAACTCTACAACTGGAGGTTCTTCCATTGGATTGACTTGCACAGTAACTGCAGCATCAGGGACATCCTTAGATAATGGCAGTTCAGAACTATTTACTTCAGCAGAGACATCCGATATGCCTATTGTTTGTTGATCTGGCACCTCAGGGGTCGAAGTTCTGACTTCGATTTCAGGTGGATTAACTGGTTATCGGTTCTCCACTTCTGAGATGATCCACATGTTTCCTAATAACCCGGTTTTCCAATTCGACTTGATAAGATAAAGGTCCTATTTCAGAAATGATTTTACCAGAGACCAATCTCGGTCCAGTTGCAAAATTTCGTACAAAAACTCTCTCTCCCACATTAAACTCTCAATCTTTATTGTGAATGTCATGATTCACTTTCTGACTACCCTAGTTTCTCTCCACCTTCCTCTCTAAATGAAGGAATACTAGACTCAGTCTTGTATTAAGTTGGCACTTCATTAACAATTCGGAAGGTGTTAAACCAGTGGTTGCATGGAGGAGGAGTTGTGTGATAGCTGAACAGAAATCTTGAAATTCATGTTTCTAACATTCCCTCTGATAGTTTCTTCATGCCTATTTTAAAGGTTTGCTCTGCTCTTTCTGCTAACCGATTGGACGAGGGATGACACGGTGCTGTTCACACGTGTTTAATCCCATTTAGGTTAATGAATCTTTGGAATTCAGTACTAGTGAAAGCCATACCATTATCTGACACAATAACTTCAGCTAAACCATGAACACTGAAACTTTGGCGCAGTTTTTCAATGGTTGCAGATGATGTAGGTGATCTCACTTCTAACATGTCCATCCACTTTGAATGTGCATCAATGATCACCAGGAATATGGTGCCTAGAAATGGATTTACATAGTCTATATGTAGTCTAACCCAAGGTCGACCAGGTCGCTCCCACGGATGCAGTGGAGCTGGAAAAGGGCAACTTCTGCTGTTGCTGACACTGGATACAGTGTGCAACATGTTTTCTATATCGCTGTCTATACCTGGCCACCAGATATAACTTTGTGAGAGCATCTTCATTTTCGAAATATCAGGATGCGCACTATGAATTTCTCTTCCTTGCACAGGGATAACAACTTTTGCTCCCCATAACAAGATATCATCTTGACAACTCAGTTCGGATCTACATACAAAGAATTATTTTAATTCTTCAGGGGCTTGTGCATTTGACCATGCTTGTAATACTTGATTACGGACTCTTGCTAAAAATTGGATCCCAATTTGTCCAATTCTTTATCTGTCACCTGCAGACTGGTGAGGAGTCCAGGAAATTCAATGCAAGTACTACCTCTTGAGGTACTGGAACATGTATAATATTATCTGGTGAAGGGAGAGGACTGAGGGCGCCTGTATTTGTTATATGCACACCCGGACAGTGCATAAAAATGCACTCATATATGTCGACAAAATTAAAGCCCATCTTTTTCAATTTGCAAGTATCCTTTCTCGGCTGTAGAAAGGTTCTGGATACGTATCCTACTGGCTTCTCAGATTTGATTTATTTTTCTTCTTTCTCTGTTTGCCACAGGGTTTTTTTCTCATCCTTCATTTTGATTTCACAGTCGGCCAAATCTCTCCCTGGTGAAATCTTCACTTGGTTCAGTACGGGGGTTGAGTTACTCATTCGCATCTTGGAAATTTCCGTGACTTTTCCTTCTAATGCCTCTTTTGTCTCCATCAACTGATTCTTCTGTCTCTTGCTGGTATCTTTTGGCTTCCTCCTGGAACATTGAACACTTTTTTTTTTCTTCCAACTGTTTCTTCAGTAGGTTCAAAGTGGCACTGCATTCGTCTAGCTTCTTTTCATGATTTTCCCGTGGAGCCAACTCTGTCCTGAGGGATCCTTGCTTCCTGTGAAGGTCCTTTCGTTCTTCTATCTCATTCCAAAAGACACCATCATTTCCCCTTGTCACCTCAGCGTTTCTTCCTGCACTGACCTGAAAAATTTCTGACCAGTTTTGTTTGATTTCTTTCAACCAATCATGGCCTAGAAGGCTAGGTCCTTCTCCAGTTACAACAGTTATTGGCAACTGAGCCATCTGTTGCCTGTATGATACAGGTACAGAGGTGATGCCTTTCACCTGTATTGCTTCTCCTCTGTAAGTTTTTGACTGAGCAGCGGTTTTCTCCAAACTCAATGGCTGGGTACCTTCGCTGAGGTATATAAAGACGTGTTCTCCCACCACTGTGGTTGATGCTCCTGTGTCGACCTCCATGAGCAGAAACTTTCCATTTACTTGAAGTGTAACAGTGATTCATTCAGTTTTCCTGGCCTTCAGATTGTGTAGAGAATAAGCGTCAGCCTCAGCAACTTCTGCCTCTTCTATATTCTGCATTTCATTTAACTTGACCTGCTGTCTGAATGACTGCCTTGATCTAGTCCTGTACTGTTTAACAACATGACCTTTTTTGTGGCAGTAGTGGCATTTTGCCTCTTTAAATCTAAGACTTCAGGTGCATGATTTCCCCCACAAGGATAATACTTTAACTTCTGGATTACTGGTGAGCTGTTTCCAGTATTTATTTTTATTTTTCTTGCGGTACAGACCGTGTCCTGCTTCGCTGTAGCCTCCCTGGTCTTCACGCCACGCCCGGCAGCAGGCTCCCTCCCTAGCTGCAGAACGGTGCCATGTTGCACGCTCTGCAAAGCCTTTGAATCCCTCTCAGCACTCTCTATTGCTCGCGCTATCTCCATGGCACACTTCAGGTCTATCTCAACTTCTGCAAGTTAACGGCACTGAAAGGCGTCATTGTTTATGCCACAAACCAAATGGTCATGCAACACGTTGTTTAAAGCATCACCAAAGCCACTGTGCTCTGTTAACTGTTTTAACTTTGCAATTTACATTGCAATTGACTCACCAGGGGGCCCTTACTCGAGAGTTAAACTTCAATCTTTGCATGATCACTGAGGTTTTAGGCTGAAAATGTCCCTTCACGAGGTCCACTAGCTCGGTGAAGGACCTGGAATTTGACGCGTTCTGAGCCATCAAACTATGGATTAGGTTATATATTTTGCTCCCGCAGGCACTTAGGAGAATTGCCGTCTGTTTCTCCTCCACCGTTATTTCGTTAGCTACGAAGTAGAAACCTAATCGCTCTATGTATTTACTCCAGTCCTCGACGGATTAGTCATACGGGTCAATTCTGCCAAAGAGAGGCATTGCAGGTGAGTATCCTTCTTTCCTTTCTTCCCTTAAAATATCGGAATACTCACAGTCACGAGGCGAGGTGCTGCGTCGGCGCTATTTATCTTCGTCATCAATATTAATAAACTTGGAGTGCAGGACTAGTTTCTTGTAAGAAACAGTAAACTTTATTTACAGACTCCAGTTGAGGCTGCATGCTTGTTCCAACACCAAGGCTAAATAGCTCCGCCCCTAAGATTCCCCGTGTTTAGGGCTGATTTGCCTGTACAGTCACATGATCCCCATAACAGTAAGAAATGGTTTAACTTACAGTCATTACAATTATTTTTCTGTATTAAACATTTATGGCTTTCTAAGGCTGCCAACAGAGCTCAAGCCCACTATCAGCTTTCCCTGAAAACTTAGCAGAGCAGAATGACTAGAAGTTTATTGGAATGGGGGTACACATCTTGTGGGGAAAATCTGCCCATATTCTCTCCACCAGAACTTAAAAGAGCACATTATTCTGGCCCCCTGGGAGAGCCTCGCATCCTCCCCAATCCCAGGAAATTGCAGAACCAATGTTACTGGAATAAGGACTAGCATACGGCTGTAACAACAGGAGGCACCATGCATCCAATACCAAGTGGTGGGATTAGATTCAATTTATGCTCAGTATTGAGTTTATCATTTTCAAGCTCAGTTGTTTTGTGGCAAGGAAGCACAGAATAATGCCTGGCATAGAGAGAAAGGGCATGTCATCAAGTAGGCATTTGTGTACCTACTGGAAAACAGAAATACAGAGGTTTCAGAGCACATGGCACAAGGTCATGCGCCAGAGAGATGAGACAATGATAAAGTGGTGGGACAAACAGTAGCAGTAGACCATATACTCCAAACAGAAACTTCAGGAAACATGCATTGGGAGAATTGCTTTTAAAGCCCATCCTCTGCCATTTTGTGTTTTATATGTCCAACATTTGTAGCCTCTATAGCCCTGAGTACAGTATTTATGGTTAAGAGGTTTAGTTACATTTCACTCCGCCTTCTGCTCCTTAAAGGTAGTTCTTTCCATTGTGCCTCTTATTTATAGTCTGCAGAGGTTTGTGTATGTAAACTGGGTTTTGTTACAATAGTGGAAAAGCTCATGTTTGGAGAGGTGTATAATAGGCTTTATGAGGCAGGTGATCACGTTAAATTTATTTAGTATTCAGTAGCTTTTATGTTTTATTATTTTTTTCTATGCATTTTCAGGAATTTATTTCATACAAGTAGGCAGCAGCTGAAACACAGGGAGCAATGTGCACATTAATCACAAGTGTGATTGGGCTTGTCAACAGTCTGCACATTCACTCTTGAAGGAGACCAAGTGAAGTGAAGAAAAGCACCATTCTTGTTCCAATACATGGATTGCTTGTTTAATTGTTATTCACATTCTTTAAAAATCTGGATGTAATTTGTATAAAGATGAGTAACCTGTTCAATACAATGAGAAAATGGAAACAAAGAGAGGTTTGTGTGGTGGCATCGAGAGTGGTAGGAGTCTGGTGAAGCCTGACTCGGGAGCAGAGTGACAGAATGTATTTATGCAAACATGAAACAAATGATCCACAATGTTTTTTTTTAAATTGAGAGATCAGCAGTCAGTGTAAGTATGGCATAGGAAACAGAATTTACTGGAGTTGGACCACAGAGTCAGGATAAGGGGACAGCAATAGCAACAAGCATTAGAAATATTTGTGTGATTGACCCCTTTCACCTCCAAGGGAAATTATAGAAATTAGAAATTGGAAAGGCAGTAGCAGAACTAGAAAGGCATATTCCTGAGGTCCCAGTATTAAAATAGAACCGTGCGAACCTTCATTCAAATAATTGGCTCTGCTGACCTACCCAATATTTCAAATCTATCAGCCTGCTTTACACATTGGACTGGACTAAGAAAGAACAATGATTGATTAATTTATTGGAATTAAGCATCATTAATGTCCAGCCACAATAAAAATGCTTTCATTCCCCTTTTCCATCTAACATTAGCATTTACACCTATAACATAGTTACTCCGTAGTAACCTGATGCTTGATACCTGATACACCTTTAAGACAAGTATTGTAATGTAAGGTCACATGATCTTAATACCCACTAGCAGAGTAGCACGGGTTATCTCTATCTGAGAGAGTCTTGAGTTAGCCATTGATGAGTGCAGACAGAGTTTTATGTTGTGAGCACTCAAATGTAGCTGTAGAGTTTAGTTTGTAAATAAACAACATGTCTTTATTCTAACAATGGCTTCCTGATGTTCTCTGTCTCTGTACTAACTCGGTCACCCCAAACAAAACGAGCAACCTAGATCCTTTAGCCCCAAAAAGTCAAGGGCACTGGATCCAGCATACCCACACACCCCAACATGCACATCAGGAAAAAGGAGGGGGTTATGAAGTTAAAAAGCAACAACAGCAATCTCTCTGCTCCTCCAATTACAGGAGGAGCTGAGCCTTAGACATGATAATCTGATCAAGGAGATTAATACCGAGGACAATACACCATGACATTTAATTAGGCTCATTAAACATGACCTATCATTTGCAATGCTTTTATTATCTCTGGACTCAACTATTCCAATGTTCTCTTGAACATGTTCCCAACTACCACCCTTCATAAACTTAAAACACATCTATAACTCCTTCAGTCCATATCCTAATCCTCACAAGGTCCTGTTCACCCATTGCCCCTGTGCTTGCTGAAATGCATTAGCGGGACAGGAGCCAATGTCTTTATTTGGTTCCAGTACAAAGGAGGCCATTCAGCCCGTTGTGACTGTTTAGTGCGATTTTAAAATTCTCACCCTTGGGTTCAAATACTTCCTCTCCTTATCTCTTTAACCTTCTCCAGCCCTTCAATCCCTGGTAACTCTGACTTCTTGTTCATTTCCCATTTACTTTGCCCCATTATTGGTGGTTGTGTCTTCAGCTTTCTAGGCCCTTAGCTCTGGAATTCCATCCTAAAACATCACACCTTTCCTTCTTTAAACCCTACTTCTTTGACTTTTCTCACCGCCTATCTGTCTTTCTGTGTCCTAGATTGGCTTGGTGACGAGTTTTGTCTGGTTATGTTGCTGTGAAGCTCGTTAAGATACTTTACTGTGTCAATGTGCTACATTAATATAGCTTGTTGTTCCTATCGTAATGCTAATGTTAAAAATCTTATGTTATACATCATATTTTATGACTCTTATCACTTACAAATTAAAGAGAGAATTTTCCCGTCAATACCCTTTTAACAATGTTGCAGTGAATTAAAATTTGTATCTCTGTGATGGCTTCTGTTGTCTTGTGTGATTTTCATTCTTGAATGCATATATATGTCTCAATAGTACTGCCATCTCTGGAGGGAAAGTTGACAGGAGCTGGGTAGCTGGGTAGCAGAAAGAAACTGAAGCATAACCTATTTAAAATGGCAATCTCATTTAAGCATCGTGGGATGCCTGAACCTACAGGTATTACATTAGCTCTGTGATGCTTTCAGTCCTCCCAACCAGTCTCAGCAAGCATGTCATGAGCACTCACTCCTTAAAATTTTTTCCTCATCTTCAGTTCTGGGGAAAGTGGAAGCTGTACCATTGGGATGGTCTTCACCTGAACCATGCTGGGCCCAGTGGTCTGGCGAGTCATATAACTAGGGTGGCAGAGAGGGCTTTAAACTAAACAGTGGGGGCAAGGGATCAAGTTTGGGAAGATGTGATAAATTAAACAGAGAAGGAAAGGCAAAAGAGCAAGGTAGGAATAATGGAAATGATGATCAGAATCTGGCAGGAAGGGATAGAGTGTACAAACCTAAGAGTGTACCAGCCGATAAGGCTAGAGATTACAAAAAAAAGTTGAAAGACAGAACTAAAAGTCTTGTATCTGAATGCATGTAGCATTCAGAAAAAAATAGATGAATTGACAGGACAAATAAGATTTGATAGCCATTACAGATACATAGCTGCAGAATGACAAAGACTGGGATCTGAATATTCAAGGGTACATGACAAGGACTGGAAGCTAGGAAAAGGTAGGGGGGTAGCTCTGTTAAGGATGACATTGGTACAACAGAGAGACAGGGCCTTAGTTCTGGAGATCAGGATGTAGAATCAGTTTGATTCTCGCTGAGCCGAAAATTCTCCCCAAGGAGGTTATCATGGGGGGCTTAGAAAATTTCAATGCAATCAAACAGAGTCAACATGGTTTTGTGCAAGAGAAATCATGGTTGACTAATTTATTGCAGTTTTTTGGATAAGTAACAAGCAATATGGAAAAGGAGAACCTGTGGATGTGCTGTACTTAGATTTCCAGAAGGCATTTGACAAGGTGCCACATCAAAGGTTACACAAAATTAGAGCTCATGGTGTAGGGGGCAACATATTAGCATGGATAGAGGATTGGTTAGCTAGCAGGATGCAGAGAGTATGAATAAATGGATATTTTTCAGGTTGACAAGATGTGATGAGTAGGTCAGTGCTGGGGCCTCAACTATTTATAATTTGTATCAATGAGTTGGTTGAAGGGGCTGAATGTAAGGTTGTTAAATTTGCTGATGGCAGAAAGATAGGTAGGAAAGTAAGTTATGAAGAGGACATAAGGAATCTGCAAAGGAACATAGATAGGTCAAAAGGGCCATAATTTGGAACATGGAGTACAATGTGGGAAAATGTGAACTTGCCCAGTTTGGCAGGAAGAATAGAAAAGCAGCACATCATGTAATTGAGGACAGATTGCAGAACTCTTGAGGTACAGAAGCATCTGGGTGTCCAGGTGTATGGATCAGGAAAATTTAGTGTGCAGGTACAGCAAGTGATTAGGAAGACAAATAGAATGTTGTTGTTTATTGCAAGGGGAATGAAATACAAAAATAGGGATGTATTGCTACATTTGTACAGGACTTCGGTGAGATCACATCTAGAGTACTGTGTACAATTTTGGTCTCCTCATTTAAGAAAGGATATAAATGTATTAGAAACAGTGCAGAAAAGGTTCATTCAGCTTATATCTGGAATGGGGGAGTTATCTTATGAGGAAAGGTTGAACAGGCGGGCCTGTATCCATTGGAGTTTAGAAGAGGGAGAGGTGATCTTATTGAAACATATCAAATCTGAGGGACTTGACAGGGTGGATGCTGAAAGGGTGTTTCCCCTTGTGGGAGAGACTAGAACTAGGGGACATGGTTTAAAAATAAGGGGTCTTCCATTTAAGATGGAGATGAGAGGAAAGTTTTTTCTGTCAGAGGGTCGTGAATCTTTGGAACTCTGTTCCCCAGGCAGTGGTGGAGGCAGCGTCAATGAATATTTTTAACATAGGGGTTGATAAATTCTTGACTAACAAGGGAGTTAAAGGTCATCAGGGGTAGGTGGAATGTGGAGCTCAGACCATAATCAGATCAGCCATGATCTTAGCAAGTAATTAAGAAGGCTAATGGAATGTTATCTTTTATCACGAAAGGGATTGAACATAAAAGTAAGGGTGTTATGTGTTATGCTTCAGCTATACAGGGCATTGGTGAGACTGCATCTCAAATACTGTGTGCAGTTTTGGTCCCCTTATTTGAGGAAGGATGTAAATGCATTGGAGGCGGTTCAAAGGAGGTTTACTAGATTGATACCACTGTTTATTTTATAAAAGTGAATACAAGATCCTGAACGGACTTGATAAGGTGCACTTTGAAAGGATGTTTCCTCTTGTGGGTGAGTCTAGAACTAGGGGGCATTGTTTTAAAATTAGGGGTCACCCTTTCAGGACAGAGATGAGGAGATTTTTTCTCTCAGAGGGTTGTGTGACTTTGGAATTCTCTGCCTCAGAAGATGGTGGAGGTGGGGTCATTGAATATTTTTAAGGCAGAGGTAGATTGATTTCCTTGCCTAACAAGAATCTAAGGTTATCAGGGTGAGATGGGAATGTGGAAATCGAAACACAAGAAGATCAGCCATGATCTTATTGAATGGCGGAGCTGGCTCAAGGGGCCGAATGGCCTACTACCGGTCCTAATTTGTATGTTCGTAGTTCTCTGCCCAAGCTCAGGTCTGACTCACGGCGCCGCAATCTCCACCGTGGATAGGCCAAAATCCAGTATAGCTGGAATGGGGTGTGAACCCTGTGCTGTGGGTACCAATCAGGTCCACACCAGCTGTCCAGCCAACTGAGCCAACCAGTCCCCCACGAGGCAGCCATGAGGCCTCTTTCAATTCTCCCCTCCCCCCATCCCTTAACACTGGAGCTACAGCCATCATCAGTCTACAACTGAGGCCACAGGCCATCCTGTGAAGGGGTATCCCATGTACTGAAGTGGCCTGGCAGCTGTAGCCACTGTTTATTTCATAAAGTGAATACCACTTCAGAAGGCTCCCTTCTTACAGCAGCGACTTCGACTTGAACATCCTTTACCTCATTACTCAACACCCCGTCTGGCTCACTCTCAGGTGTCACCCCCAGTGCCGGGCAAAGTGGAAGATGCCATTCGACAGCTGAGAAACAACAAATCCTCTAGAGCAGATAGAAACCCTGCTGAAATTCTGAAACACAGCCAAGATACACTCCTGGCATGGCTGCACAACCTCATCTCCCTCATCTGTGGAAAGGAGTGAGTGCCGGGGGATGCTGTGATCATGACTATATTCAAGAAGGGAATCAGGTCTGACTGCAGTAACTTCAGTGGAATATCCCTGCTGTCTGCCCAAAGGGAAAATCATTGCAAGAATGCTCCTAAATTGTCCC
Source organism: Cetorhinus maximus (assembly GCF_964194155.1). Lineage (NCBI taxonomy): Eukaryota > Metazoa > Chordata > Chondrichthyes > Lamniformes > Cetorhinidae > Cetorhinus > Cetorhinus maximus. The sequence goes on along the minus strand of NC_135895.1, from coordinate 22,338,069 downwards.
CTTCCTGCGGTTGAAGAGCTCCATCACTGTGGGGCCACTCCAAGAAAAATGCAAGGTACTGCCCAACCACTTTACATCACATGAAAGCCTTTAACTCAGTCAATTGTGAAGGCTTATGGTGAGTATCCTCCTCAAATTTGGCTGCCCTCAGAAATTTGGCACCATCCTCCGCCTTCTCCACAATGACATGCAAGCCATGATCCTCACCAATGGGACCACCACAAACCCTATCTGAGTAGAGACTGGGGTCAAACAAGGCTGTGTCATCACACCAACCTTCCTCTCCATTTTGTCCGCTGTAATACTGCACCTTACCTCCAGCAAATTACCCACAGGTGTGGAGATATTTTGTAGAACAGATGGGAAACTGTTCAACATATGCCACCTTTAATCCACAACCAAAATTTTTCCAATCTCAGTCATTGAGCTTCAGTATGTGGATGGTGTTTGTGTGCGTACTCACCCAGAAACTGAGCTCCAGGTCATTGTCGACTCCTTCACCGAAGCATATGGGAAAATGGGCCTTTCACTGAATACCTGGGAAACTAAGGTCCTGTTCAAACCAGCTCCCACGGCACAACACCTCCCTGTATCGATTATCAATGGCAAGATCCTGGAAAATGTGGATCATTTTCCATAACTTTGGGAGCCTTCTCTTGACAAAGGCAGGCATAGATGCCAAAATTCACCATTGCCTCCAATGTGCCAGCTCAGCCTTCATCCAACTGAGGCAAAGAATATTTAAGGACCAGGATCTCAAACCCAAGATTAAGGTCATGGTTTACTGGGCAGCTGATCCCTGCACTCCAATATGCTTCAGAGACTTGGACAACCTACAGCAGGCACCTCCAAGCACTGGAGAAAAACCACCAATGGTGCCCTCACAAGATCCTCCAAATCCTGTGGCAAAAAAGACGTACCAACAGTAGCTTCCTCCCCCAAGGCAACATTCTCAGCTTTGAGGTGCTAATCACTCAAAACCAGCTCCGCTGAGCAAGACATCTCGTTCTTATGCCTGACACCAGGTCCCAAAGCTACTGCTTTACTTGGAACAAGGTCACAGTAAGGGACTGCAAGAAGGACAATGGAAACATTTTAACTATGTCCTCAAAGCATCCCTGAAGAGGTCAAACATCCTCACCAACTCATAGGAGTCCCTGGCTTGTCACTGACCACACTGGAGATGGCTCATTCAGGAAGGCACCGAACACATCAAGAGACTTTGTCAGGAACACACAGGGGCAAAGTCGAGGTGTCGGTGAGATGCACAAACATCCCAACAACTCATTTACCTGACCAGTCAAGCATCACCTGCCCCATATGTGGTAGAATATGCAGACTGCACATTGAACTTATCAGCCATTTCAGAACCCATCCAACCGGAGGGGAAGCACATCATCCCTGATCCCGAAGGATTGCCTAAGAGGAAGAAGACGACAAACGCAGCACCCACCTCTGGCAGTGGGGCTGCTGTCCTTCCAAGGCAATCCATCCATTCCAATTCCCAATCAGATGGCCTGTAATCTCAGGAACCTGCAATCTTAGGAACCTGCAATCTCAGGAATCTGCAATCTCAGGAACCCATCTGCTCTCCTCAGTTGGATTGCGCGTACTGAGGCGCCATCTTAATTGGCCATGTCAAGAAAGATCTCCCAGGCGGCTGTGCTAACAGAAAGAGCAAGGTCAGGACACAGAAATGGTCCCGACCCATGATTATTTTTAAAAAGGACAACATTCCATCCTTTTAGTCCGATCTCTCATGCCAAATATTACTATGATAGCAAATAAAGCACATCACCAACCTACTCTTTGGGCACTGAAGTCATCAACCAGGAAGTATTCAAGAAGTTGACTTGCCCTTTGATTTTACTGAGAGAAGGCGCTTCAGCTCTGCTTCCAGGAATGAAATTATACAAATTTGCTGGACTGTTCAGAGGACTGAGCAATGAATGAACACAAGAATAACAATGTAGTACATAGTGAAGCACACACAGCAGACATCTAGCAAAATTTGGGGCAGAGTTAAGGAGGTGACCAAAAAGTCTAATCAAAGAGGTAGGTTTTAATCAGGCTGTCGAATGTTAAAGGTGGTCTGGCAAGATGAGCAGATTAGAAACCAAATCCCAGAATGTGGAGTCATGATGACTGAGGTCTCTGCTGCAGGTGGTGAGGAGGAAATAATTCTAGGTTTTTTTAATATCATGCTGTTGTGGAATCTTGCTGTGCACAAACTAGCTGTTGTGTTTCGTCCATTAAAACAGTGAGCGGAATTTTCAGTGCCCACTGGCATTGGGCATGTTTGGCGGTTTGAGCGAACAATATGGCAAGAAGGCCAAAAATCAGTTTCAAGACATGGTGAAACCAGTTTACAATTGTCCGCTCTGCCCGTCAATGGCGGGCCGCGATTCCCGCCATCGGGCGTCGGGAACCTCATTGTAGTACATCTGCATATCATAATAAGGCTAGCTCGTTGGAATCATCCCTCCATGCTGGATCATCCGAGCACGTCGGCAGGAAAACATGCTGGTGCAGAACATGTCTTGACAAGTGTGACTTGCAGAAGTCGGGATTTACTGTCAGGACCTTGCTTACATCGTAGCCACCTGATGGAGCCCGACAGCAATGGCACACTGGAGGAACGTCCATGACATGCTGGGTGGATTCTCATGGACATGGCTCTGCCACGAAGCAGCTCAGGGAAGTTGGAAAGTCACCGTTGAGGGTCTGCTCACAACGGATGATAGTCAACGGGGTGGAGTGGAATGTCCAGCTGTGTTTGGGAGAGGAAGATGTACCAGGGTTGGGAGAAGAAGGTCTAGGATCGACTGGGAGAGGAAGATGTGTCGGGGGTGGGGGTGGGTGAGGTTGATGGGAGGAGAATGAAGGTGTTGGGTGGGTGAGGTTGGGGCAGGAAGGAGTGGGGGGGGGGGGAAGGAGGGGGTAACGGGGAGAAGATGGCAACTGGGGAAGGTAGGTGTAAGGGGGGGAGGAAGGTGTAAGGGAAGGAGTTTGGAGAGGGGAAAAAGTCCAGAGAGGGAAGGAGTCTGTGGAGAGGAAGGAGTCTGGAGAGGGGAAGGAATCCGGTGGGAGGAAGGAGACCGGAGAAGGAAGCAGTCTGCGGGGACAAAGGAGTCCAGGGAGGGGAGGGAGTCTAAGGGGAGGAGGGAGCCCGGAGAGGGGAAAGAGTAAGGGTGGAGGAAGAAGTAAGGCTGGAAGAAGGAGTCAGGGAGGGGGGTAGGAGTAAGGCTGGAGAAAGAACTAAGGGTGGAGGCAGGAGTTTGGAGGGGGGAAGGAGTCCAGTGGGAGGAAGGAGCAAGGATGGAAGAAGTAGTAAGGATGAAGGAAGGAGTCGGGAAGAGGGTAGGAGTAAGGCTGGAGGAAGGAGTCGGGAAGATGGTAGGGGTGAGGGTGGGGAAGGAGTCTGGGGGTGTGGAATGTGACGGGGAGGAGTTCCAAGAGGGAAAGATCCCAGGGGATTGAGATGTCCAGGTAAATGTGCGAGGGAGGGCTCTGCTGAGACCATGTCTGCCTCCTGGGGAGCAAACTGAGGGTGGGCACGGTATGAGGAAATGGTGAGAATGACCGAGGGCAGAGTGAGGCTATAGGGTGGGAGGGTGATGTTGCGACAGTATCGGTAGAACAGAGTGCAAGGGTGGTTGGTCGGGACTCAGAGGCAGACAAGGACCCTGGGGGTGGGAAGGAGGAGGTCAAGGAGGGTAATGTGGATGGGGGCAGGATTTTTGGGAAGGTAGGGAATGTGCACATCCACCTGTACATCCCTGAAAGAGAAGGGTTGCGGCTGGTAGGTTTCAGTGGGGAGGTGGAAGGAGATGCCAGGGGGCTCGACAGTGATGGGCAAAAGGAAATGGGTGACTGGAGCTGGGGAAAGGACAGGAGAACGCAAGACAAGCTGTAGCACTACCATGCTGGCTAAATCGAAAGAGAAACGAGAGCGGTGGTGGGCGAGAACAGGTGCTGCATGGGAGTGTGATCAGTGGGTGGGCGGAGAGGCAGATCAGCTCAGATGGACAACTGAAAGCGAACCCCAGCAGGCAGCATTGAAAATGCTCAGGAAAGTGAGATGACTGTGATGCAGGAAGGACCCGTGTGCTTGGGGAGAGTGCTTGCACGAGGCTCCAAAAGGCCCTGCAACACACACACTTCTCTCTCCAGAATCACTTGTGGGCTGCCTGCGTGCAGCTGAACTGCTAGTGGCGGGAGTGATGCAGTGGAAGGAATCGCTAAGCCTGTAAATGAAGTTGAAAGACGCCATTACACATTATTCAGTGAAAGTGAAAGTGAATATATTTAAATGTGCTCTCCCATGCAACCAACTGTGATCAGAATTTCTTAGCTTTTGAATGCCGTAGACTTCTAATTTCTGCCCTGACATCTGCAGCAGGGATGGGGACAGCCTGTGCAATGGTTGGCTCCATTGCCACTGATCTTCTGGAGAGCTGAGGCCTTGTGGGCCCCATTTGCTTTGGCTGTCCTCCTGTGGGCCAGCTGCTCCCTCTGTGGTGACAGAGGACGATATTGAGGGGGGTCACAGGCAAAGGGGACTGGGAAGGAGCGAACAGCCTCTGAGATTCCTGGATGACCCAGGGGTGTCCAGCTGCCACTCTTCCTCCCTTCGAATGCCCGAGGGCCCCAGTCTGACTCCTTGAGGGGAAGGACCACCAGATGGATGTCGAGGTGCCCCGTTTCCTGCTCATGTTGCCACTGCGGGAACTCACCAATGGCGAGCGCAATGAAGTGCAGGTCTGCGCGCATTTCCGCTTTCTGCTGGACCAGGGTCTCCATAGCATCTGCCATCCCCTCCATGGAATCCTCAATGCACCACGGGCATCACTTCATCCGAGAGCAGGCAGATGCACTCCTCCGGCTCGCATGGCACTTTGTTGAGGCTTCCAACAGCTCCGCGTGATGTTCCCCCGCCTTCTGCTGACTTTCCAGGATGAGTTGGAAGGCCGAATTCAGAGGCTCATCATCTGACTCGGACCTCACACATGCCTCTTCTCCAGCAGTCCTCTGAGTGCTCGGCTGAACATGCCTCCTCCTGCTGCGGACATGTGTCCATGCGGTGGCCACCAAGTTGTGAACCCAAGCCTGCTCTAAATCTAGAGATGGGTATCTCTGCGCTGGTGGAGGGTGTGGGTAAGTGATGTGATAGGTCTTCCGGGCTGCTTATTTCCAGCTCGTCAGTGAAGGAGGAGTCCTCTTGGCTGGAGATGGCGACGTGGATGGAGCTGAGGGACTGGCTGGCTGAGAGTGTCGGTCGCTTGGCGGTGCTCCCTGTGAACCAAAGTAGAGATAAGTAGTACATAGCAGCAGAGTCAAATTCAGAAGAAAGAGCATTCACAGTTGTGTTGAGAGGGGGGTGATGTGGTGCAGGATCCTCAGGCGGGTATTCACCACTGACCTCACGGTCACTCATGCACAGTCCACGTCCTCACCAGTCAGCGCGTTGGCACGCTCCTCAAATTGAGTGAGGGGCCTAATGGGGGCCACCCCACTCCCAGTCTAGGACCTCTCCCTGCTGTTGTGAGCAGGCTTCTTCTGCATGAAAACAGAGAGAGTGTGAGCAGGACACATGGCACTGTGTGGAACGTTTGTATGGTGAATGGAGACATGGACGGGATGAGGAAACGGGTTCGAGAGGATATAAGCCTGATGGAGATGTGAGGGTGTTTGTGAGAGTTAGTGGTGTTGTCCCTTGAGTTGTGAGATCCCTGTGGATGTGTGATGGGTATGTGAGTGCGTGAGTTGAGAGTGGCAGAACTGACGAGATCATTCATCCTCTTGCGGCACTGGTTCTTTTGCTGAGCGTTGGCACTGACGACTGCTTCCACCGCCTCCCAAGCCAGATTGTTGATGTAGCTGCCCCTCCTGAGGCCAGAGCGGGTAGAGGACATCACAGCGGGCCTCCACTGCATCCAAAAGGAGCTCAAGGGAAATGTCATTAAACCAGGGAGCTGCAGTCATATTGCCTTTCGGGGCCATGTCTTCTTTGCAGCAGTCCTGGGCTAGAAGCACTGAGAGGTATTCATGCCACTGCACTTTAAATATAGCGCCTGGCGTGATGAAGCAGCGAGGTGGTGGCATGGCGGGCAAATAAGAGCTGTCCCGCCATCGAAACGCCGCTTTTCCCAGGAATGTATAATTAATAAGGCAGGATTGGTACAATACGGTGAAAAGCCACCATTGTGGCTGACGGGTAAAACGTCCTTATTCCTGCCCGCTACCGCACTTAGTGCAAATCTGGGATGATTCCACTCAGTGACTCAGCTTAATTGGTTGTTAAGCACTTTGGAGTATCCTGAGGTTATAACTGGTAGTGTACAGGTGCAAGCCTTTCTTTTAGATATTTGAGGGGGGAGAATGTGGTGCTGAACCAGAAGATATTAGAGACATAGGGCGGAATCGTCCGCTCCCATTTGTGGTGGGCGTCATAGCGACGGGAGCAGGAAACATCGGGCTCCACCCAGCAATGGTGGGTGCGTTTCCCACCACCAGACATTGGGAACCCAATTTACTTTAGTGTCTCATTATAAGTCCTGGTCACTGGAATCATCCCCCCACACTGGATCGTCCGGGCCGATGTGTTTCACAATTGTACATAAGAGATGTGCACCTGGCAAGCTTCACTTTGAATGGGACTTCAAGATTAGTTTGCCTACCTCACTTCAGGCAGCACTCGCAGTCGTCAACACCAGGCTTCACAGGCAGCACCACATCACTTTTAGGGGAGCTCACAGGCAGGCGTCTACCTACCAGACCAGCCATAAGGCTTTTTAATGGTTGCAGGGCAAAGGCTGTACTGGGGAAGGAGGGTATCCCAGAGTGTGTGTTGGGGCACATGTTGATCTGTGCAAGTGGCCTCAAGGTGGCGAGGGCTGAGGAGGCAGTCTCCAGCAGAGGTGAGGCCATGGAGGTGTGAGGGTGTGTGAGAGAGTGAATGGTGATGTCCCTTGAGCTGGCAGTGAGTGAGATGCCAGTGAATGTGTGAGTGTGAGGGTATGAGATGGCTGTCTTACCCTGCCAGCACAGATGAGATCATTCATCCTCTTTCTGCACTAGATGGCCAATCTCTTGTTGCAGCATTGGCACTGACCACCAATGCCACCGCCTCCCAGGCTGGCATGCTGAGAGTTCTGGGCCTCCTGTGGCCAAAGCTGGGGTGGAGGACATCACAGCGGCTCTCCAAAAGGCATTTCAGTGTTGGGCCTCTGAACCCTTCTTGGCTTTCAGGGCCATGTCTTCACTGGAGCAGTCCTGGGCTGCAAGCATTGAGGACTGTGTACACGGATGCAGTTTAGATATGGCACCTGGAATGAGGAAACTGTGGGATAACAGCGTGGTGGGCGATTCAGAGGCTGCCCTCTAGCAAGAAGGTGTGTTTCCTGTCGCTGCATGATTAATGAGGCTGCAAGTGGACGATATGTCGCAAAAAACCTGCCATGTGGGTTATTCATGCCCACTACCCACCTAGTGCAATTCTGGGCCGATTCTGTCTGTAGGCTGGAATATGAGAGTGAGGATTTTGAAATCAATGTTATGGGGTCAGAGAACTATTGGTGGGTCGCTGGAAGTAGGATAATGGCTGAGCGGCTTTGGACAGGAATGAAATGCAAGCGAAATGGTCATTTTACCCATCAAAACTCACCCCTTGAGTTGCCTCCATCCCACAATCTAATATCCATCAGCATTTTGAACATGCTTAATGTCCGCACTGCCTTGCCTGGCAAATAATTGTTAAAAAAAAAAGAAAGCTTTGAGTAACATTCTTCCTAATATCTGGTTTTAATTTATTTTTTTACTGATTTGAGCTGATGCCCTGTGGCTATACAATTCTATTTTTTAAGTAATATTGTGTTATCTGTACTCTTTATAAGTTTATGTGCTGAATGAGGTTGCCCCTTAACTTGATCTCTAGACTGCAGAGTTTGACATTCTACAATCATTCTTAATTCCCTTTGATCATCTCCTTTACACTCAGTATCATTCTTACTGTGCTTTATGTTAATTGTACATACATTGCGTGTTTAAGTTGTATTTAGGTGATGGGCATTCATTGGGGATTCACCTGCTGAAACTCAGCAAGTTGAAATTGTGGTTGTTGGTTTGGAGGTGCACAAAATATATGTATGCCTCTGTGAATAAAATCGTGTAAATGTATAAAGAATTTGTTGCACTGTTCAATCCTTAACTGCTTGGCTTTCTGAGCTCTAGCCTTTACTGCACCCTTTCCAAAGGATCTACATCCTTTCTGTGAACAGAGTTGAACGCAGTGCTCCAAATTTGGCGTGACTAAGAAAATTAAAAAGTCCAGAGAATCCCTTTGTGAGCAATTTTGATAGAAGAGGAACAGCAGCACAGGATGAAGGAAAAGAGAGTGAGGCTGTATTTGAGGAGAAAGTGCCCTACAGGATCTTACTCACTCCCAAAACAATTTTACAGAGCACATAAAGCCTGTGGCAATCTCAATGTGCAGCACTGTGTTGTGAGACTGTGCTTCTCCCTGCCAACTACAATGCAAAAACCTGGGGCCATGATCATCTTCCTGGACAGCTCTAACTGTAGCTGTGAAGTGATAAGTGCAATCCGCTTTTATGCTGCAGGCTCATTTCAAGCAATAACAGAAGATCTGTGCAACATAGCCCAGATGATATCAAGGTGAACATCAAAAATAGGAGCAGGAATTGTAGACCACGTGGCCCCTCGAGCCTGCTCTGCTATTCAATATGATCATGGCTGATACTCTACCTCAACACCCGCCCACTCTCTGTACCCCTTAATTCCCTGAGAGATCAAAAATCTTATCCATCCCATCCTTGCATATATTCAACGATGGAGCATCGATGACCCTCTGGCGTAGAGCATTCCAAAGATTCACAGTTCTCTAATTAAATAAATTTCTCCTCATCTCAGTCCTAAGCGATCAACTTTTATCCTGAAGCTTTGCTTCTGTGTTTTGGACTCCCCAGCCAAGGGATACAGCCTCTCAGTGTCGAACTTTACACCCACTTCTGAGGGCTAGTGCTCGCAAATGGAGCACTTTAAGATATTTAACGTCGCTGCCAACCTTGGGTGCTCCTAGGTTAGGTATAGCGTAGTTCACACCATAATAAAGCTTCCCCTCCTCTGTCCATAGAAGAACACCTTTTATTTTGTTAATTGGAATCGTTGCATTTTTCACATCAACCATCCTTATCAGTTCTGTGGGAAAAGTTGGCAACCTTGTAAAAGTAGCATTTCAGAGAAATTGGTGATGTTTTGGGTTCCGGCACCATCCTTTCACATCCTGTGAGTCCCTTCAGCCCAGAGCAAAAGGTGGAATGCCTGTGCATTCTGCTGGTTTGAATAGCTCTACACAAAATATGTTGTGCACCTCTCAATGCGTATGGAATTTAAGCTTTTAATAAGCACAGCCTTCATTATACATGTATACCCATTGTGCTTATTTTAGAGAAGAAGTGGATATATTAAAACAGAAAGATTGACAGTCTCTCATTCCATTATCTGGATAATCCAGCTATTCTTTGTAGCGCAATGCTTCTCATGTTGTGACTAGTAAGAGGTAGATGGCATTCCCAGCTGGTTTTTGGACCACTGATAAGTTGGAGGGGTGTTGTTACACTTTCTCCATGAACACTACAGGCATCTACTTTCTTTATGTATTTGCTATGTATCTGAGCTCGTCAAGGTGAATGCTGGCATTGTTGGGAAATGGAACATCTTTTCCACTTTGCACAAGTGGCAGCATCAAACACTCTCAGGTAAGATGTAATCAGAAAATACATGGAAGAGCAGATGGCCAGATATGAATTACAGATGTGCATGTGCTCCCATGTTGTTTGGGGGCCAGGATGTGCATGAGTGGCACAGTAATGAGCACACATACAAATCCCAAAACCAATGAGAGACCCCAAACACGTCCAGAATTCAGCCCTGACTGTCTTGTTATCTTGTGAAATATAGAGAGGGTACCCTTACTCCAGCATGGAAAAGATACAACAGTGCATAGAGATAAGAAGACTACCTAGGAGGCCGTCAGTAATGAAGAATAATGAGCAACTGCTGTTTGTGTTGTAAAGTAATGGAAAAACTACATGCGTGTTCTGATGTATAGGTGAGTAATATGTAAGATTATGTATAAAGCGTATAAATTCCAAAAGAAATGTCAATATAAATGTAAATACATTTCTGATACATGCAGAGTAGTGATAATGATGACCTCAATTATCCTTATATAGATTGGCAAAATAATACTGTCATGGGCAAGGGAGGGAGGAATTCATGAAGAAAAATTCCTTGATCAGGATGTTTCAGCCCAAGGATTCAGGAAGCAGTGCTGGTTCTGCTTCTGGGGAACGGAGTCGAACGTAAGCGGATCATGTTTCATTGGGGGTGCATTTGGGAAACAATGATCACAATATCATTAGGTTTAGATTAGTTATGAAAAACACATGGAACAAATGTGAAAATATTCAAATAGGCGGGCTTTTAGTGTGTTGGCCGAGGTGAAAGATTGGCAGGTAAAACAATGGGAGACCTTCAAAGAGGATATATTTTGGGTACAGGCTAGATACATTCTTATGAGGGTGGAACTCAGGGCATACAGAGCAATAACTCTGTGAATGATTGAAGATTTGAAGAGTAATATGAAACAGAGAATGGATGCTTAAAATAAATCTCAGACTCATAATACAGACAGAACTAAGCTGAATGCAGAAGGTATAGAGCAGATGTGAAAAGGAAAATTAGAGAATATATGAGAACAGATTAGTGGGTAACATAAAAAGGAACCCAAAATTTTTCACAAACACTTGAATAGTAAAAGGGTAATCAAAGGAAAGTTGTGGGGTGGAGGGCTCGATTCATGACTAAAAGGGAGATATTCATGTTAAGGGAGAGGGCATGGCTGAGGCACTAAATGGGTGCTTTGCATCTGTCTTCACTAGAGAAGAGCATTCTGTCAATGTAGCAGTAAAGTGGCAGTGTCGACAATGGATGGGATAAAAATGCATAAGGAGGTGGAACTTATAAGATTGGCCGATCTCAAAGTACAAAGTCATGCAGCCCAGAAGGGATGCATCCTAGGTTACTGAGGGAAGTAAAGGTGGAAATATTGGAAGCTCTGGCCACCATCTTCCAATCTTCCTTTTATATGAGTGCGCACAGAGGACTGGAGAATTGGGAATGGCACCCCTCTTCAAAAAAAGAGGTAAACCCAGCAATTACAGGCCAGTCTGCCTAACATCGGTGTGGAGAAACATTTACAGACAATAACCTGAGACAAAATTAATTGTCTTTTGGAAAAATACGGCTTAATTAATGACAGCGCCGATTTGTTAAAGGCAATTGATTGAGTTCTTTGCTGAAGTAACAGGGAGGATTGATGGAAGTGTAGTTGATGTTATCTATATGGGCTTTCTAAAGGCATCTGATGAATAACCACATAAAGTGGTTAGCAAAATGGAAGCCCATGGGATAAATGAAGCAACGACAGCATGGATAGGAAATAAGCTAAGAGGCAGAAAGCAGAGTAGTGGTGAATGGTTGTTTTCTAGACTGAAATATTATTGTTTTCCAGGTGTGGTTATTCGGGCCTGTGCTGTTTTGCTGTTTTTATATCTATTAATGAACTGGACTTGGGTGGACAGGACATCATTTCAAAGCATACATATAACATGAAATATGGAAATGTAGAAAGTAATGAAGTGGATAGGAACAATCTTCAGGTGGACCCAGACAAATCGGCTAACTGAGCAGGCACATGGCAGATGCAGTGTAATGAGGAGATATGCAAAGTGACGCATTTTAGTAGGAAGAATGAGGAGAGGCAATATGAACTAAATGGTGCGATTTTAAACAGCTTGCAGGAACTGAGAGACCTGGGGGTGAATATACACAATCTTTGAAACTGGCAGGTCATCACTTACTTCCAACTCCATAACATCAGCTGTCTCCACCCTAGCTCAGCTCATCTGTTGTTGAAACCCTCATCCATTCCTTTGTTGCCTCTATTCCAATGTTCTCTTGTCTGGCATCTCATTTTCCATCCTCCATAAACTGGAGTTCATCCAAAACAAAGCTCTGAAGAAGAGTCATATGGACTCGAAACGTTAACTCTGGGCAGAATTTTGCCCTTGATGGGCGGGCGGGCAGCCGAACTCTGCCGCCGAAACGGGCCCTGCCGCCATTTTAAGTGGGCGGGCCAATTAAGGCCCGCCTAGAGGGCCGCCCGACGGGAAGCACTATGTGTTTCCTGCGCAGGGGAGAGGAGGGATTCCCCAACTATCAAAGTGCGCTCTTTCGCGCATGCGCATGAAAGAGCGCACTGTTCCCTGAGACTAAGTGCTGTCTCAGGGAGATGCTTCAAAGTTTAAAAATAGAAAAATAAAAAAATTATTAACATGTTCCCCTCATGACAGACGGAGTTCCGCAGGGGTCAATGTTGGGACCACAACTTTTCACTTTATACATTAATGATCTAGATGAAGGAACTGAGGGCATCCTGGCTAAGTTTGCAGATGATACAAAGATAGGTGGACGGACAGGTAGTATTGAGGAGGCGGGGAGGCTGCAGAAGGATTTGGACAGGTTAGGAGAATGGGCAAAGAAGTGGCAGATGGAATACAAGGTGGGGAAGTGTGAGGTCATGCACTTTGGTAGGAAGAATAGAGGCATAAACTATTTTCTAAATGGGGAGAGAATTCAGAAATCTGGAGTGCAAAGGGACTTGGGAGTCCTAGTCCAGGATTCTCTTAAGGTTAACTTGCAGGTTGAGTCGGTAGTTAGGAAGGCAAATGCAATGTTGGCATTTATTTTGAGAGGACTAGAATATAAAAGCAGGGATGTGCTGCTGAGGCTTTATAAGGCTCTGGTCAGACCACATTTAGAATATTGTGAGCAATTTTGGGCCTCGTATCTCAGGAAGGATGTGCTGGCCCTGGAGAGGGTCCAGAGGAGGTTCACGAGAACGATCCCAGGAATGAAAGGCTTAACATATGAGGAACGTTTGAGGACTCTGGGTCTACACTCGATGGAGTTTAGAAGGATGAGGGGGGATCTGATTGAAACTTACAGAATACTGAAAGGCTTGGATAGAGTGGATGTGGGGAAGATGTTTCCATTAGTAGGAGAGATTAGGACCCGAGGGCAAAGCCTCAGAGGAAAGGGAAGACCTTTTAGAACAGAGATGAGGAGAAATTTCTTTAGCCAGAGAGTGGTGAATCTATGGAATTCATTGCCACAGAAGGCTGTGGAGGCCAGGTCATTGAGTGTATTTAAGACTGAGATAGATAGGTTCTTGATTGGTAAAGGGATCAAAGGTTACAGGGAGAAGGTGGGAGAATGGGGTTGAGAAACTTATCAGCCATGATTGAATGGCAGAGCAGACTCGATGGGCCAAATGGCCTAATTTTTGCTCCTATGTCTTATGGTCTTATGTGACAATATCACACAAGATGGGACATGTTAATAAATCTCACAAAGTTTATTAAAGATTTTTAAAACGGACATGAAACCTCATCCCGCCAGTGGATGAGGTTTCATGTTTTTTCTATTCCCCGCTGGGGCTCCTGGCCTGCCCGCCAACCTTAAGGTTGGACAGGCAGGGCCTTTAATTGGGTTAATTATCCTGTCAATGGCCTCAATTGGCCATTGACAGGTCGGGGGGGCAGACAGCTGATTTCGCTGTGCACCCGCCTTCTGGAATATTTAAATGGACCAGGATGCCGTTGGGGGTTCCTCCCGACATCATCCCGTGTCATTTTCCTGTCGGCGAGCGGGCCCCGCCCCCAAATCGCCAACGGGAAAATTCAGGCCTCTGTTTTTTTCTCTCCACAGATGTTGTTAGACCTGCTGAGTTTCTCCAGCATTTTCTGCTTTTGTTTCATCCAAACCTCTGCTATTCGTGTCCTAACTAGCACCAATTCCTGTTCACCTGTTATTCCTTTGCTTGGCTCTTAGTCAAACAACACCTCACTTTAAAATCCTCACCCTCATTTTCAATTCCCTCCATAGCCTCACCCCATCTATCTCTGTAACCTCCTCTAGCCCTAGTATCTCCAAAATCTCTGTGCTCCTCCAATTCTGGCCTCTTGCACATTTTAATGACTCCCCTCGTGATGGTTGTGCTTTCAGCTGCTTGGGCCATAAACTCTGTAATTCCCTCCCTAAGCCTTGTTGCCTTGCTAACTCTCCCACCTCCTTTAAGATGCTCTTTAATGCATAGTTTTAGGTTAGCTGTCCCAATAACTCCTCAGTGTTTGATAACACTCCTGTGAAACACCTTGGGACGTTTTCTTTATTAAAACTGATAAATAAATGCAAGCTATTGCAGTTGTTGCTGGTAAAAAAAAGCACATGGGATCCTTGACTTTACAAATGGAGGCTGAGCACAAAAGCAAGGAACTTTCATAAATCTTTGATTAGGCCCCAGTTGGAACATTGCATCGAATTCTGGGTGCTGCAATTTAGGAGAATTAGAAAGGGTGCCAAGATGATTTACTAGAATAGTAGCAGGGCTGATCGAGGCTTCAGCTATCTGAAGAGGTTAGAGAAGCTGGGGGTGATTTCCTTAGAGCAGAGAAGATTGGGCTGAGATTTAGAAGAAATGTTCTAATTCAAAGGGTTTTGATAGAGTGAATAAGGAGAAACTGTTTCCAAAGCTGGAAGGGTCAGTAACAAGAGGGTACAGGTTTAAGGAGATTGGTAGAAGAACAAGAGGTGAAATGAAAAGATGATTTTTTTTTATATATATGCAGCAAATTGTTCTGATCTGAATGCATCGCCTGAAAGGATGCTGGAAGCAAATTTAATAGTAACTCTCGATAGCAAATTAGCTAAGTATTTGAAGGGGAAAAATCCGCAGGGTCATGGGAAAAGGACAGTGGAATAGGGCTGCAATTAGGTTGCTCTTTCAAAGAGGCCTGATCGGCCAAAAGGCCTCCTTCTGTGATGTATCATTCTAGAACTTAATGTAACAACATTATACAGTAGGTAGATATTATAATGCTCTCTTAACCTAAACCAACTTATCTGCTTTACTGGCTCTATCATATGACGTTTGTCCAGCTGGGAATTTAGTACAACGTGAAGAAATTTTTCTACAGCCAAGTGTTCACCTTTGACATGTCAAAGAGGAGAAACAAAGAGGCAGGCAGAGAAATAGAGCTCTACAGTAGCAACCACATGAGCAAAAGTCAATAGAAGAGTAACAATCAGCAGGGATGGGCTGGGCAAAGAGATAATTGGTTAACATAATGTGAGAAAAAGGGAAAATGGTTGACCTAAAGATTTAGGTCAGTTCTGTTTCATTAAAAAGATTATACTCCAGAAAAATTGCTCCCAATGATGGATTTATTGTCAAGTATTCAGGTGCAAAATCATCTTGAGTGGGTGCTGAAACATAACCTTTCTTCACCATGCTACTATGTGCAGTGGTTATGTTACTGAATTAACAATCCAGAGGTCATTAGTTCAAATCACACTATGATAAATTGTGAAACTGAATTTAATAAATCTGGTCATTTGCAGGCTATTGTTACAAAAAAAATCAGCTGGTTCATTAATGTCTTTCAGGCAAGGGAAGCTGCATCCTCTGCATAATCTGGGCTGGCATATATATGACTTTTCTCCAAACTATTTGGTTGACTCTTAGTGGCCATCAAAGCAGCCTAATAGTGAGAGAAAACAGTACGATATTTCACCACAACGGTTCAAGAAGGAGCTTCATCACCAGCTTCTCCTCGCATTACTATTCGCTAATGCTATTACAGGTCGAGTATCCTTTATCCAAAACCCTTGGGGCCGATTGCATTTCGGTATTCAGATATTTTTGGTTTTCGGTTGTGACACAGCATACACAGCACACCTAGACCTGCTTACATTACAATAGCCTAAGTCGAGGCTCGCTATAGTCTATAAATACCAGGTTGTTTCTCCATCTGCCAACTCTCACATGCCCTTCTTCTTACTTGTTAACACTTATTACACCTGCAATATAATATTACATTGCTTTATTAACATACAATTTAACTACATAGCTGTTCAAAAAAACATCCGGATTTTGGATGTGTTTGGTTTTCTGATGTACGGAGAAAAGATATTCGACCTGTAGTTCATTTACTGGTCCATTGGTTAGTTTATTTGCACTCCCTCTAGGCTTATGGATTCACTAATCTTAACCATGACTATTGACAAATGAATTACAGACTGATGAGCTGAAGTAACCTGACTATTAAAAACCCAGGACTAAACTCTAATCAGTAAACCTGTTTAGATTTAGTAACTAAGACTACTGGTCAGGGCACAGAAATTTAGAAATCCCAACAAATCAATTAAATAAACATCAATATTTATTACTTAACATAATGTAACAAAGACAATAGGGTTGATTTTCCATCAGGTCTCCCAATTGTTTGTCATAATATCAGCAGAAGATCCAGTAACATTACTGTGGAGGATTGGGAGAACCCCCAAAGAGATTATGCCCCTAAATATTTATGTTATGTTATAAATAGAATAAAAAATGTTTTCAGATTCAAGAATTAAATGATGTAAGTAAATAAAATGCAAATTCTGAAATACGACATGGTAAATCCATATCAACAGGATTTGATAGCTCCTCCTTTGCCCATGTGGATTGCGATATAATTATTAAACAGTTATTTTAAATAGTGAAAATGTTGCAACTATATGAAGAACTGACTTGCATGTAGTAATTGGATGCATAAACCAACATGTTTACCATATCATAATAGCAATCGGGCATTGTAATTTATTCCAGGTGAAGTGCATTGAGACATTTGAGAGGTGTGAGAAGGAGCAATATTCTTTATATTAAACGTAACAACAACTTGGAAGTGTAAACTCAAAACAAATGCTGGATATATACAACAGGCCCACCAGTATTTGAGAAGAATGGATAAGCATTTTGGCAATGAAATCTGGCACCAGGAAAGCATAATTGCAAAGCACAAGTGTTGCTGGGGAAAGAAGTTAGGAATATACACAAAGTGGTAAATGGTGTGAATGGTTGTCAGAAAGGTGTAGAATTTCGCTGAGATATAGGTAACCACAAATAGGTCTAACAGAAGGGTAGAAGTTCAAGCGGAATACACAGGCAATGAGACAGAGTCTGAGGCCAGTGCTGAAAAAAGGCAGCAAACAAACAAGGAAAGGGGAAACACTGTTGGTGAATTAAATTAGTGGGACAAGTGAAGACATTGACTGTTAGAAGAAAAGACTAACACGTGTGGATGGAAAGTGATAGTAAAAATAGGAAGTGTTATGGCCCCCGAGGGGGAACCATAAACCAAAATAACCAAATTTACCAAATGAGTCCCAAACAAAAAATTATCAACAAGACTTCACTTGCTGCAACTTTTACTTTAACACGAATCTGAATCAACGTAAACTAAATATGCTTTAGCAGGCAAGCGAAACTCCAAATGAAAAGGTAAATTTCATGTCAAATAGTCAATACCAAAAAGATACACCTTACACAACCACAAGCATTCAGATTACTCCCTGAACAAATGTGGCACTATGTAGTTAAACAGTTCAATAATATGATGCTCTTCATTCATGCAGGGGAGGTCAAGAGTTCTGTCCAACAACACTTCTGAGTTTTATAGATACGGTCATTTTTAGCAAGGCACTCTTCTACAAACCCTCTCTCCCTTGAATCACAACAATCCCGATGGTAGCTATGGGGAGGCGATGGCGTAGTGGTGTTTTCGCTAGACTAGTAACCCAGAGACCCAGGGTAATGCTCCGGGGACCTGGGTTTGAATCCCACCACGGCAGATGGTGGTATTTGAATTAAATAAAAAGCTGGAATTAAAAGTCTGATGAAGACCATGAAACCATTGTTGATTGTTGTAAAAACTTATCTGGTTCACTAATGCCCTTTAGGGAAGGAAATCTGTCGTCCTTACCTGTGACTCCAGGCCCACAGCAATATGGTTGACTCTGAAATGGCCTAGCAAGCTGCTACAAAGACACGAGAAAGGAATGAAACTGGACAGACCACCTGGCATCGACCTAGGTACTGGAAAAGACAGCAGCAATCGCAGCACTGTCAACCCTGCAAAGTCCTCCTTACTAACATCTGGGGGCTAGTGCCTCACAGGCATAGTCATCCTCATGGAATCATACCTTACCAATAATGTCCCAGGCTCCACCATCATCACCCTTGGATATGCACAGTAGTATACAGTCAGGAGGGAGGGAGTTGCCTTGGTAGTCCTCAACATTGACTCTGGACCCCATGAAGTCTCATGGCATCAGGCCAAACATGGGCAAGGAAACCCCCTGCTGATTACCAAGTACCACTCTCCCTCAGCTGATGAATCAGTGCTCCTCCATGTTGAACATCACTTGGAGGAAGCACTGAGGGTGGCAAGGGCACAGAATGTTCTTCAATGTCCATCACCAAGATTGGCTTGGTAGCACCACTACTGACCGAGCTGGCCAAGTCTTAAATGACATAGCTGCTAGACTGGGTCTGCGGCAGGTGGTAAGGGAAAAGCATACTTGACCTCATCCTCGCCCACCTGCCTGCTGCAGATTCATCTGTCCATGACAGTATCGGTAGGAGTGACCACCACGCAGTCATTGTGGAGACAAAGTCCCACCTTCACATTGAGGATACCCTCCATCGTGTTGTGTGGCAAAACCACTGTGCTAAATGGGATAGATTTTGAACAGATCTAGCAACTCAAGAATGGGCATCTATAAGGCACTGTGGGCCATCTGCAGCAGCAGAATTGTACCCGAACACAATCTGTAACCTCATGGCCTGGCATATCCCCAACTCTACCATTACAATCAAGCCAGGGGATCAACCCTGGTTCAATGAAGAGCACAGGAGGGCATGCCAGGAGCAGCACCAGGCATACCTAAAAATGAGGTGTCAACCTGGTGAAACTATAAAATAGGACTACTCGTATGCCAAACAGCATAAGCACCAAGTGATAGACAGAGCTAAGTGACCCCACAACCAACGGATCAGATCTAAGCTCTGAAGTCCTGCCATATCCAGTTGTGAATGGTGGTGGACAATTAAACAACTCACTGGAGGAGGTGGCTCCACAAGTATCCCCATCCTCAATGATGGAGGACCAGCACAGCAGTGCAAATGATAAGGCTGAAGAATTCACAACAATCTTCAGCTTAGCAATAACCTGTTCACTGATGCCCAGTTTGGGTTCTGCCAGGACCACTCAGCTTCTGACCTCATTACAGCCTTGGTTCAAACATGGACAAACGAGCTGAACTCCCGAGGTGACGTGAGAGTGACTGCCCTCCACATCAAGGTAGCATTTGACTGAGTGATGCATCAAGGAGCCCTAGCAAAACTGGAGTCAATGGGAATCAGGGGGAAAGCTCTCCGCTGGTTGGAATCATACCTAGCACAAAGGAAGATGCTTGTGGTTGTTGGAGGTCAGTCACCTCATCTCCAGGACATCAATGCAGGAGTTCCTCAGGGTAGTGTCCTTGGCCCAACCATCTTCAGCTGCTTCATCAATGACCTTCCTTCCATCACAAGGTCAGAAGTGGGGATGTTCGCTGACGATTGCACAATGTTCAGCATCATTCGCGACTCCTCAGATACTGAAGCAGTCCACGTCCAAATGCAGAAAGACCTGGACAAATGCAGGCTTGGGCTGACAAATGGCAAGTCAGAGTCACGCCACACAAGTGTCAGGCAATGACCATCCCCAACAAGAGAAAATCCAACCATTGCCCCTTTGATGTTCAATGGCATCATTGTCACTGAATTCCCCACTATCAACATCCTAGGGGTTACCATTGACCAGAAACTGAAATGGACTAGCCATATAAATACTGTGGCCACAAGAATAGGTCAGAGGCTAGGAATCTTGTGAAGAATAACTCGCCTCCTGACTCCCCAAAGCCTGTCCACCATCTATAAGGCACAAGTCAGGAGTGTGATGGAATACTCCCCACTTGCCTGGATGAATGCAGCTCCTACAAAACTGAAGAAGCTGGACACCGTCCAGGACAAAGCTGTCTACTTGATTGGCACCGCATCCACAAACATTCACTCGCTCCACCACTGACGCACAGTAGCAGCAGTGTGTACCATCCACAAGATGCATTGCAGGAATTGACTGAGGCTCCTTAGACAGCACCTTCTAAACTCGTGACCACTACCACCTAGAAGGACAAGGGCAGCAGATAGATGGGAACACCACCACCTGGAAGTTCTCCTCCAAGTCAATCACCATCCTGACTTGGAAATATATTGCCGTTCCTTCACTGTCGCTGGGTCAAAATCCTGGAACTCCCTTCCTAACACCACATGGACTGTAGCAGTTCAAGAAGGCAGCTCACCAGCACCTTCTCAAGGGTAACTAGGGATGGGCAGCAAATGCTGGCCCAGCCGGCGAAGCACACATCCTGTGAATGAATAAAAAATAAAGCTTTCTAGAGTTCCTTTTCAAGCGACCAACCAATAACGCCCATGTTCATGCTTTGGCCACTTGTGGGAAAACACCTAGCTCTTTAGTGTCTCAGAACTATTCACTCAGCTTTCCAGGTTTTAGACTTTTTTTTAGCCATCTCGCACAGCGCCTCTAAAAGTTCCTGTCTCCATTTCTGCCGGACAGAAAACTGACCTCTTCCTGAGAATGATTTGCTTCTTCTCCTCACAAGAATTCTCTACATTCCTCTTTCTGTCTCTGTCTGCTCTCTCTTTGTGCCTGCATCTGTGCACTGATTGCCTTACCTCCAGCTCCTCTGCTTTTAGCTCTCCTTTGTGTCTGCCAGCACACAGCTTCTTTCTTAACTGCCTTCCTGTTGGTACTGCTTCCAGGTCAAGGGTTGCCAGGTCACATGGACCAGTATTTCTTATTATCCAGGAAAATTACAATTGATTCATTTACCATTGATGCAAATGCTTAAAAGCCCTTTCCAAACATTCTTAAAAACAATTGCTGATTCCAAAGAGCTTCGAAAGAAATGACAAATTTCCCTTAATGTACTGCTTCCAGGTCAAAGGTTATCACAAAAGGTAAACCTGAAATAAAAGAAAGATATTAGAAATACCTGACATGAAAAGCTCAGGTTATTTTGAGTTAAAACCTTAATCAGAACAGGAAAAAAAGACAGGAGTGTTTTTAGAACTGATTGAAATAAAGGGAGAGGGGAAGTGGGTAAAAAGAATTATCTAGAGTGATCTGTGATAATTGCTTGTTCAAAGAGACAAATATTGTGTTAAGTAGTTCATAAACAGATTGTTTAAAACAGAAAACAAACTACCTTG
Source organism: Cetorhinus maximus (assembly GCF_964194155.1). Lineage (NCBI taxonomy): Eukaryota > Metazoa > Chordata > Chondrichthyes > Lamniformes > Cetorhinidae > Cetorhinus > Cetorhinus maximus. Next base: position 22,316,765 of record NC_135895.1, on the reverse strand, counting down.
AATGCTGGAAATCTGGAAAAGAAAACAGGAAATGCTCACAGGCTGCATCTGTGAAACACAGGGTTAATGATTCAGGTCGATGACCTTTCGTCAGATTCTTTGTAAAGCTGGAAAGAGGTTAAAAGGAAATGTTAAATGCTAAACACAGGCCATCTCAGTCAGGTCGTGAAAAGTTGTTTGAAAGCAAGCGAATTAAATAGCTCCAAAATGCAAAGGAACAAAGAGAGACATAAATGGAGGATCAGTCTTCATTCGACAGTGTTTACCACTTTGTGTCACACAATCATGCATGAGTTATCTGGCTATCCTCACTTGTGATAAAATATCAGGTTTGCTTTCTGCGCAAAATCCTTTAACGACTTGTTGTGGTAATATCTATTCTTTGAGATCTAATTACAAACAGCTTAAACCTGTGTCTGATTTGCTGTTAACATTTCTCTAATAGCTTCAATATTTATTCCTGTTCCAAAGGTTCATGCCTTGAAGCCTTTGTATTGCAGCATGAGTCCAAATCAATGAAGTGGATGCAAAAATTGTATTTGCATTGATATTCAGGGTAGAAAGGAGAGATTAGATGTTAAATATGGTTTGCCGATCTTTCTCAAAATGTCAGCTCATATTTGTGCTATTATTCAAGTTCTTGGTTTTAAATTGAATTAAATATAGATATGATAAATCAGGCTTTTTTATCTGGTAAAAAGTAATGTAAAACAGTTCTTGAATTCCAATGTAAAATTAAGTATGCAAAAATATCATCCACCTCTCAAAAGTTATCAGTGTAACCATGGTGATGTGGGTATGTTGTTTAACAGAAGTGTAAAATGAGATAAAACTAAAAAGATTGAAGAATAATAAAGACCCTGAAAGCCAGTATCTAGAAGTTTCCAATACCATCATGTCCTTTTATTTATCAGCATCCTGTACACATAATCATGAGATAAGCATTGATTTTAGTTCATCCATCCAGAAAGATTCTACATCCCTGAACTGCAGCATCCAACTGTTTTCTTAAATAATTTCTGGGTTTTTAAACCTTCATTACTTCAAAATTATTAAAGATTTTGATAGAGTAAATAGAAAGAAACTGTTTCCACTGGCAGGAGGTTTTGTAACCAAAGGAAATAGGTTTAAAATAATTGGCAGAAAAGCTAGTGGAAAGATGAGAAGATTTTTTTTCACTCAGCGAGTTGTTATGATCTGGAATGCACTGCTTGATAAGATGGTCGAAGCAACCTTAGTAGTAACTTTCAAAAGGGAATTATTTACAAAGGAAAAGTTTCCAAAGAATAAGGGAGTGAGACTAGTTAGTGACTCAGATAGCCAGCATAAGCACAACGGGCTGAATGGCCTCTTTTTGTGCTGTATCCTTCTAACTAGAACTCTATTCCCAGAAGATCCAGTTATCAGTCTTATATTTATCTTTTAATTCTTTGAACCTGCCTTCCCTTCTCCTACTCTTTTAACTTAAGCTAGATGCCTTCTTCAACTCTACATTTTTCATACTGTTAGTGCTTACTATGTTCTACACTTCTGTAAGGTTACCTCGCATTCACCTCCTTCCCAAGATCAAAAGCCATGCATCTCCAGTCTTTTCTCATACCTTAGTCCTCTAATTTTGTGTATTGACCTAGGCTCAGTGGTAGCACTCTTGCATCTGAATAAAAAGGTTATGAGTTAAGACCCACTCCAGAGATTTGAGCACATAATCCAGGCTGATACTTCAGTGCAGTACTGAGAAAGTGATGGTGCCGTCTTCCAAATGAGACAGTAAAAGAAAAAGCCTCAACTGCCTTCTCAGAGAGATGTAAAAGATCCCATTACACTATTTGAAGTACAGAGGTGATTGATTGTCTTTTATCACCAGGGGCGGAGTTTTACGGTCCCTCCCACTGGTGGGATTTTCCAGTCCTGCCGCAGTCAATGGACTTTTGAATGGCACGCCACATTTTATGGCCCCACAGCCGCCGCGATGGGGCTGCAAAGTTCCACCCCGGGATTGTAATCCTAACACAGGCAACTGAGCATTCCTTTAATTTTAAAAATAAGAGGAAACGCTGCAACAGTTAACAGATCAGGCAGCATCTGTGGAGAGATGAAGGATCGGTTAACATATCAGGGTTGCTGACTTATGTCGGAACCCAGCTGAGTGTTTCCAGCATTTTCTGTTTTCACTTCAGATTTCCATCTTCTGTGCCATTTTGCATTTTCATCCTTTAATTTAAATGTTGCCTCTTGCCTCAGTATTAGTGTGCACACATGTGGCAAATATTTAACAGATTCATTTTTCTGTAAACGTTAAGGAGGTTAAGTTGGTCTGTTCCGCGCCCGTTTTTTGGTGCGGCACAACCGCCTAACCCTCCAAAGTGGGGGCCATGACGTGTGGCACGTACTTCAAACAGGAAGTGCGTAGGGCCCCATCCTAGTGAAGAGGTTTGCATGCGCGCAGCTAACGACCACCAGCAGCAGGTAAAGCAGGAAGATCATGGTGCGAATCTGTGTACAATGGTGATTTCACACTAGCACTTCCACCCTCCAACTCCTTACTCAAGGCAATACCCTGTCTTAACCTCACACAGCTGAACATGACATTAAACAGAATGAAGGACCCCCCACCAGCACTATTTAAAAGAGTCCTGAAAGACGTACAGGCTAGTTGCTGTCTTTTTTTGTCTGGTTGCTGGTGCAAGTGTGCATATTATTGGAGCTTTCAAATACTTGGCTAAAGTTTGAATAGCCTACAGGGAGTGATCTGGCTGTTGCTGAAGGAATTTTTGTTTCATTTAAAAGATTGCGCTTTAACAAGTTGTTTCCAGCCAAGGGTCACCATGTAGGGCTTCCTCTGGGAATCATGAGTGCGAGAATAAAGAGAGGCCCTCCAGGGCAGAACAAGCTGCTAGAAGAGGGTGGAGGAGCTGGGGGAGACAGGATCTCAGTAGGAGGACTATATTCACAGAGACACTTTAGGGAAGAATTGCCTTGCCTCAACATCAGCAAGGACCAATGCATGAGATGCTTTCCTTTCACAAAAGAGGTTGCGCAAAAGGAATCTGCCAAATGCTGCAGCCACACCTACAATCGCAAAGCAGGGCAAGGGCAGTACGCCTATTGGTAGTAAGCTGGCCTTGGACCTTAACCTTTATGCACCTGGGGCAGGGTTTTACCCTTGGCGGGGGCGCTTGGTGGGGGCGGGCGAGGGCGTTCGGGAAGTCGACTGCCGCCCGTGATCGGAGCCGCACCGCGATTTTACGCGGGTGGGCCAATTAAGGCCCGGCCAGCATGAAACACGAATGGTAACGCTCAGCGCTGCCTGAGCAGGCAGGGGGAGGAGGGCGAGCGGGCCTAACGCAATCTTCGTGCATGCGCGCGAAAAAGCGCTTCAATCTCCCTGAGGCACGGAGCTGCCTCAGGGAGATGAAGCGCTGTTGAAAAAAAAAGAAAATAAAAGTGTCTCTATCACATGATCAGGGACATGTTTTTAATTCAAGTGTGAAATTTTCATTTTATTTTTATTTGCTTTAGGAAACCTCATCCCACCCGTGGATGAGGTTTCCTAAGAAGTGCAAAGGCCCCTTCGCGTTTTTGCCTGTCCGCCAACTGTAAGATTGGATGGGCAGTGTAAATTTAAATTTAATTACCTTTTTAATGGCCTTAATGGGCCTTTTAATTATTGGCGGGTGAACTGCTGACTCTGGTGTGCTCTTGCCAAACGAAATATCGCGGAACTACACCATGACGTCGGGACGCTTGCCTGATGTCATCACGCGTCATTTTATGCTCGGCCGGGTCAGACGCACGCTTGCCCACTGAGCTCAATCTTTTGCCCCTGGTTTCTTCCGGGCTGCTGCTGGAGATATAAGGTGCCTCTCACAGTTCGCAGGGCACTGCTGCATAAGGGATGTCAGTGAAGTTCTCTCTACACAGAGAGACAGCTTCAGCTCTTGCCCTCTTTCCCAACACAAGCAGATGGAGCAAGGACAAGGGTCTGGACAAATTGCAGGCATTCCCATGGTGCACGGTGCAAAAGTGACTGCGCACACATTGTCTCACTCATGCCTCATGTGAACTCAGCCATTTTCATGAAGTGAAAGGGATTCCTGTCTCTCGGTGTGCACCTGGTGAGCATCCAAAGGCAGAGCATCACTTAGATGAATGTCCATTAACCTCACAGCAATCATAATTCCTCCATTCTTCAGCAGTCCTCTGTGTCATCTGTATTTGATCCATCATGACAACCCTTTTTTTAATTCATCCATGGCATGTGATCGTCACTGGCAAGGCCAGCATTCATTGCCTGTCCCTAATTGCCCTTGCTGAGTAGCTTGTTCGGCCATTTTAGCGAGTGAAGAGTCAACCACATCATGTGGGCTTGGAGTCACATGTAGGCCAGACCAGGTAAGGACAGTATATTTCCTCCCCTTAAGGACATTATTAAGCTAGATGGGTTTTTAATGATAATCTGGTAGTTTCATAATTATTATTAATGAGACCAGCATTTTATTCCAGATTTATTAATTAATTGAATTTAAATTCCCCCAGCAGCCTTCGTGAGGTTTGAACTTACGGGGGGAATTTTTCCTATGGCGGGCACAGAGCTGCCTCAGGGAGATTGAATAGATAATAAAAAAACTTTAATAGATGATGTTAAAATTTATTTAAACATGTCCCCTCATGTTACAGCGTCACGTGAGTTGGGACATGCTTGTAAAGGTGGGGAAATTATTTTATTGATTTTATAAAGGCTTCAGGAAACCTCATCCCACCCGTGGATGAGGTTTCCTGAAAAACGCAAAGGCCACTTGGGCTTTTTGCCTGCCCCCCCGCCAACATTAAGGTTGGACGGGCAGCGTTCTTAACTGCTTTAATTAATTTCTTAATGGCCTTAACAGGCCGTTGACATTTCGGCGGGTGCGCAGCTGACTCTGGCGCGTGCCCGCCGAACAAAATATCGACATGACGTACGATGACATCGGGACGCACGCCCGACATCATCGCGCATCATTTTACGCATCGGCATGTCGTGCCCGCCCCCGCACGCCGACCGGAAGATTTAGCCGTATATCTCTGGAACATTGGCCTGGTCCCCTGGGTTACTCGTCCAGTAACTTTAGCACTATGCTCAAATGCTGGCTCCTGAGTGCTGGGCGTTATCCACTCATGGCGTATATCACAACTCAGGCCTGGAACCCACATACAGCTGCATGACAGGCCTACAATGAAAGCCATGCTGCAACATTAAACATTCAGTGTCCTTAAGCAAAGTTTCCACTACCTGGACTGTTCTAGAGGAGCTCTGTTGTTCTCAAGTGAGCGAATACAAAGATCTATATTAGTATTTGCATGCTGCAAAACCTGGCCTTTTTGAGGGAACAGCCATTGCCACCACCTATCAAGCCAAGGCACTGAGGACAGGAAGTGCAACAGGAAGTGGAGGAACAGGAAGAAGAAGAAGAAAAGCTGCAATGTGGACAATCCCTCTCTGCCCCAGTTCTTAGGTGATCAAATAGTTCATGTGCAAAAACCAATAACCTCAATGACAGGTCCCCATTCACCAACAGATATCATCCTTGGGGGTGGGAGGAGGGGAGGGGGTAGATTTCCCAGGCTTTTGGATGTAGGTTTAGAGGTGGGGAGGGTGCAGCAGGAAAGAAGACAGCTGCCCAGTTCTCTGGCATGTTCCCGCCTTCTCCCGCTTTTCCCAGAGGTGACTTGTGTGCGATGTCAGAAACCAGCTTGGTAGTGACGGGAAGCCAATTAAACTTGTTAATGAGGCAATTAGCAGCCATTTTCCCAACAGAGCACAGGACCCACTTGATGCCCATAACTCGTCAACAGGGGGCAAATGAACAGCAGGAGGTCAGAGTAACATGAAAATAACAAGCGATCTGAATGGCAAATGGGGAAAACAGTAAGTCTGAGGTCATTCATAGGCAGAGGCTTACCACTGCAGGAGTATATCTCATTGAGACTGTTGTCACAGATGGTGCTTGGGGTGGAGAATGCCTGTTGGCTCCATTTCTCTCTGCTCCCTTTCATGTCATACACCAGCAGTACTCTCACTGCCCTCTAAATCATGCCAACTGATTCACCCTCCCACCCCTCAACCCACTTGCCGTCCCTAATTGGACACCGATCCCAGAGGCAGCTGGAAGATTGAACCAGAAGGTGCATCACTCTCACCTCATGTTTATGGACCCCGAAATAAAACCACCTCCTGTTTATGACATTAAGTGGCAAACCTCAGACCACTATCTTTTCTCTATCATTGACCATCACGTTGTACTCTCCCCAACAACACAAAAATAAAAGTCAACAGAAAATGCACATTCCAATTCAAATTTATAAATTCAATCATTACATAATGCATCCTCAAATAATCACCCTTGTGCATTCCCTTAGTGCTTCTTCCTTGTGCTTTTTGCCTCTCCTACTACCCCCACGAGGTGCTTTGCCATTTGCTGCACTATTACTTGTGGAAGGCTGCTGGCTTTCACTTGAAGGCTGTGAATGTAAGATCGAGTGACAGAGTCTCTTTATCTTCACTATCATCCTCCTCTTCCTCCTCTGACTGGGAAGCTTCCAGTTTTTTGGATATCCAAAATGTAAAAAGGTCAAGATTTGGATTGTTGTGAGGGGAGAGGAGAAAGTAAGAAGCATGTGCTTACATTCAACTGCAGCTTGTGAGCCATAAGATTGTGGGATGAGAGGAGGAGAATTAGGTGTGCGGATACCCTCATCATCGACCCCTCCAGTCCCCACCAGTGGCTAGCACTGTCTCCACCATTGGGGTTAAAACTTGTGCAGGCGCATTTGTCCTCCTCCAGTTCTTTCTTGTTGATCCTGTAATGCACCACCTTCTACTGCAATAAAGAGGGAAGTATTTCCGTGAGGGTCATGCAATATGTTTGATAACTATTCAACCATCCCAGCCAGATCAGTGTGAGCTCTGAGCTGTGGGTTTGAGGCCTGCAATGGTTCTGAGTGTGTGAGGGTGAGATAAAGCATATAATTGAAGAGTGGAGTACAGGTTGATAGAGATTGTTGGTAGGTGAGTGATGGGGGTGTAATGAATGAGGCCAGTGGTGCAGTGGGGGCATTATGCCATCTGAAGATGAACTCACTGATCGTGACAACTCACACCAGGTTGTTAAGCTTTTTTTCTGCACTGCATCCTTGTTCTTGGAGTATATGTCTCCGAGCATATGCCCAGAGGGCCTCATTCCCACTCCCTCTACCCCCACCCCACCTCCCACCACAGATACGGGATCCCTCTCTTGCTTGCCATGTCTGGCACAAAGACTTCCAGTGCACTGTCAGAAAACCTCAGTGCATGCTTCCTCACATGTCCTGCTACTCCTCAAAGCATTGCAGCCCAGCTTCAGTTTTCAAAACGTCCAGTCCGGTCCGGTCCGGTCCGATCCGATCCGATCCGAACAGATCTGATCCGATCCAATCCAATCCCTCCTTTAAGACTGTCTTTAAGTAGCCCTGGTCACTCTCAATTTCGAACCTGCCAATTATGTGTTCAGCCAATGAACAGTGAGGAGAGTGCTGGCTGCACGCAGAAATGATTGAAATCAGCAGACAGCACAAACTATCTGCAATGCAATGAACAGGTGAAGTTTAATCATGCAGTGTGATACTCGTGCTCATGTTCAGAGGTTAACCATTACTGTCCTTATTATTTTAACCCTTAATATAACATTCACCATTTCATTGTACCTGGCCGAATCTCTACTTTCCTGGGAAATGTCAAATTAGTAGGGCCGCATGAAGCTCAGAGCATTTGGAGCTGCAGTAAGATGACCTTTGATGATGGTGGGTAGGTCACAGGATTGATTCTGATGAGCCATGCTTTTTAAGCCAGTAACCTTTGTGCTAACCTGAACAAGCAGGCTGGTTAGAAAACAGCCGGAGTGTGAAATCTGAAATGACACCACTATTTATACACTGTCTGGTTACGCAGAACATTTACATTAGATGCTTATGGGCGTTAATAGTTGCAACACAAACGTAATTCAATTAGTGGATTACTGGCGGTGGAAGAATGGGGATGCTGTTTGTTAATCTACGTAATAGTGGGAAATAAATAATTTGTTATATTGACTCATTTCAGGGAGTGCAGAGAACGTGACTTGAATTAAATAAGATTGAACTCAAAGTTCAACATTAGTGGTGTAATTCTCCACATTTGTCCAGGTTTTTACCTTTAGGCGCAGCGATGGTGGACAGAGAACAGTCAGAAACTGGAACTGATTTCTTATTTGCTATCAGGAGCGGTGTGTGGATCAACTAATGGTGTTGCTAGTTTAATTAGCTACCAATATGCACCAGTGTACACTCCTCCAGCTATATAAAATGTATTATTGGACTCATTTATAAACCTTAATGGGTTCTGGCCATTTGCCAAAAGCCCAGCTGTTTCACAGACAGCGAGAAGGTGGTAAATGGCTCCTAATCTGTTTAGAAACAAATGCCATTGATTGTTGGGCCTGTGCACAAAAGACGACATGACAACCAGCAGAATATCAAACACTATCCATACATCATTTATTTTGCAGTGTTAGAATGAATTTCTGTTTTGTGGGCGGCACTGATTGTTTCCCCACCTTGTTCAGGTTTTATTCTCAAAAAAAAACTCCTCAGTTATTTTAAAATGTAAACCAGGGCAATCAGCACGTGTAAATAAATAATGGTGTACATTCTTGTCTGACAGTACTGTGGAATAGTGAAGAGAAGATGCTTCAATCCCTGCTTCTTTAGATGTATGCTTAATAATTAAAGAGGGAGCAGTGCTCAGTGGGCTATAGCGGGTTACTGTGAGCAGCTCTTCTCTGTTTCCCAGTCGAGCAATTTTTATCTCGCAGCTTCAGGGTTTTAGTTTCAGCTGAGTGGAAGGCCACAAACAAAAAGCAGTGCTTAAGCTGCCTGTTACAACTTCCGAGCCAGGGTCAGTGCCGAATATGTGCCAAATAGATGACGCTGGCAACAAGGGCTGAGAATTTTCTATTGGTGGCAATATTAAAGTGGATTTAATAGCCATTTGTATAAATGTTTTATAATGACAAGTCCAAATTAGGATGGAATTAATACCAAAAGATTGTGGTTGCTGGAGATCTGAAGTAAAGCAGAAATGATGAACAGTTCTAATGAAAGATCACAGACCTGAAATGTTCACTCTGTTTCTTTCTCTACAGATGCTGCCTTTCAAGTATATTCCAGCATTCTCTGTTTTCTGCTTTGGATTAATACCAGTTCACAGATACTACCCTTGATTGTTATCGCAATCATTAAGGCACAATTGGTTGAGTAATTAAAGGGTGGGCAGTGAGAGAACAGTTTTGACACAATTTCCAAATAGGAATAACAATTATAAACACATGAGTTGCGTAACTGAAAACAATAGAAAGATGTAGCAGGTCAGGCAGCAACCATGGAGAGAGAAACAGGGTTAATGTTTAATGCAAACTAGGCTTGCTCATCAATGGCCTTTCATTAGGACAGGAATATTTTAGAGACGAACAACCTTTCAGCAAGTACACACCCAGGAAGAACGTGAGCAGGAAAAGAGCAAAGGGGCAAGGCGCGTGATAGCCTGGAGAGGCCGTGTGATTAAATGACAAAAGCAATGATGGTGTAAACGCGAGTAAACAGGATAAAAGAGACAAACAAAAGTCCTGCAGCGGAGAAGAGCAGAACTTCTCCAAGGTGGGCATTCAAAAGAGAAATAGCAGTGAATCTAAAGCAAAATACTGCGGATGCTGGAAATCTGAAATAAAAACAGAAAATGCTGGGAAACTCAGCAAGTCAGGCAGCATTGGTGAAAAGACAGAGTTAATACCTCAAGTCGATGGACCTTTCATAAGAACCGGAAGATGGTCTGTCAAGTAGCCAGCTTGAAATAGTCCTCAGTGCCATGTTCTCTATGTGCAGCCAGCAGCCTTTGTAAGAATGGTTGTACAAATATTATTGGAACTTTTACAGAGAACAACAGCTTATTTAAAACTTGAGCAGAAATACAGAGCAGAAACATTGGTTAAGAGCTAATCATCTAATTCTTCCTCAACTTCAGTGCCTTTTTTATTCATGCACAGGATGTGGTCGTGTATGGCAAGGCCAGCATTTATTATCCATCCCTAATTTCCCTTGACAAGGTGGTGGTGGTGGGGATCTTGTGGTGCAGAGGGTAGCATCCCTGCCACTGAGCCAGAAGCTCTGGGTTCAAGTCCCACTCCAGGACTTGATGGCCAAGGAAGGTACATTCACAACACAGCCAAACAAGTTGAACATCAACTTGTAAGTCTTTCCAACATACACCAGCAGGAGAGATTCCTAGTCAGCCATGTCCACCTTCAATATCCATAGCTTCACACTACAACATGCATGTAAAAATGCATGTTGCCATAGCAACTTGGACTCCATGGTGGGGCCCAGTTGGCTGGAGAGCCAGTGTGAATCAGATTGGTACCAACAACATGGGGTTCCATCCCCATTCTGGCTGGGGTGGATTGGGGCCTGCCTCCTTGCCCTAGCTGTGGGGGAAATCATGGCACTGTGGGTCAGACCTGCCTTCAGGTAGAGAACTGAAAAGAAGGTGGTGCTGAGCTACCTTGACAACTGCATGGTTTGCTAGACTATTTTAGAGGGCAGTTAAGAGTCAGCTACATTGCTGTGGGTTTGGATCACCTATAGGCCTGACCAGGTAAGGGCCAGCTTGTGGAAATTGAAATGCCATTGAGTCTTGAGCTTCTACAAATATTGAATTTCAGAGGTGCAACTGTGGAAGAATTCACAAATGTATTTTTCCTTGAACTAATACCGACCACAAAGGTCACAGCAGCTATTAATTTATAGGCTATTTCCTTCTTCTGAGCACCTTCATAAAGTTATGCAGGTAACATCCAACCTTGTTAAACTGCATGACATGTCCCACATGTGCCTTGCTTAGGAGTTGTTACAAGTCATCAGCAGCAACCGGAATTACAGTAATTATTTTATACCAGTGATAATGTTGGTCTGCTACCTTCTTTTAGCTCCACTTGCCTCATTTATAAAAATCAAGTGGCTGATTTCTAGGTAATTAAACTGATTAATTTTAATTGCAATTTCCATTTGATTTGATGCCTTACTGCTGGCGGTACCTTGCCTATAAAGAAGCAGTGAGTTCCACATTAGTGGGCCTGTTTTAGCATTGAAAAATCATTAATACTCACTCAGAGCAGGATGCAGTCCAGCATCGCCACGAGGAGAAATGAAGCAACATCATCATGGCTACGTCCGGGGAAAAGTCATTGAGTCGAGTTTGTTTGAACTGGATGAAACTATATTGAGGAGTGGATTTATTCTGCTTGCATGCCTTTGATGAAAAAAAAAATGTTTTCAATAGCTATTAAAAAGGAAACACTTAAAACATATGGGGCAGGGTCTCCCCCCTCATCGGGCGGGCGTGGCAGGGGGGCCCAGGGAACGGCCACGAGACGGACCACCACCCGCGATCGGGCTCCGACCGCGATTGCACACTGGCTGGCCAATTAGCGACCAGCCGGCGTGAAATGCGCGCTCAGGACCTCAGCGCTGCCGGGGTGGGGGTCGGGGGGGGGCGGGAGGAGAGCGAGCGCTGAAGTCTGCGCATGTACGGGGGGAGCGCGCACTGAAAGCTCCCTGAAGGCACAGCGCTGCCTCAGGGAGCTGAAGAATTTTACAATGAAAAAAATAAATATTTTACAAATGATGTAAACATGTCCCCGCATGTGACTGAGTCACTTGAAGAGGGACATGTTAAAAATGATGTTCAAAATTTTTAATTTTTTTTTTTTTAGTTACCATTGGAAACCTCATCCCAACCGTGGATGAGGTTTCGCAAAAAATGTCAAGACCACTTGGCCTATTCACCCACCCGCCAACTGAACAGTTGAACGGGCAATGAAAAATACAAATTAATTGCTTGTTTAAGGGCCTTAATGGGCATTTTAATTGTTGGCAGGCGCGCTGCCACCAACCGAAAGATCACGAGCGTGCATGATGACATCACCCGACGTCACCATGCACTATTTCACTCCCATTTGGGTTGAACACGCACTTGCCCACGGGATGAAAAATTCTGCCCATGGAGTATGGTTCTTAACACTTAGTGCTCACTTTCATCTAACTGACCTTCAATTAATATGAGTCAATGTTTCTAATTCCTCAATTGCCCAAAGAAGCAGGATATGATGACTTGTGTGTGGTACAGACCTTGAAAATTGCAGAAAAAGGAGACATGCTGTTGAAACTTTTTGTCTTGCACTCAACAGGCACAAGAATACCAAGTTGTTGTTCTCTTTGAGATTTGGTATTCTTGCATCAGTCCTGATGAGTGCTTTGACAGCATGTCACCTTTTTCAGAAATACCGATGAGACTTTGGCCGGAACTTTCCGCTCCCATTGGCAGTGGATGAGTTTGGTGGCATGAACAGACAACATGACGAGAAGGCCTTACATCATCGTGAAACCAGTTTGCTATCGTCCTCTCTGCCCTTCAATGGCGGCTGCGTTTCCCGCTGCTGCACATTGGGAACCTAGGTCAGAACATTTCCGTTGGCGAGCTGGGGGCAAGGCCTGCTTGCTGATGCTAAAATGACGTGGGATGATGTTGGGGGGAACCCCCAGACGTCATCCTGCCCCATTTAAATATTCAGGAAGGCAGGCGGACAGTACGATCAGCTGTCCACCCGCCGACCTGTCAGGATAATTAAGGCAATTAAAGTCCCTGCCCATCCAACTTTAAGGCTGGTGGGCAGGCCAGGAGCCCCAGCAGGCTTCTGAAAAAACATGAAACCTCATCCACTAGTCGGATGTCAGTTTTAAAAAACTTTAATAAAGTTTTTGTGAAATTTATTAATATGTCCCATCTCGTGTGACATTGTCACATGAAGGGGACATGTTAATAATTTTTTTATTTTTCTAGTTTTAAAGTTTCAAATGCTGTCAGTGATCTCCCTGAGGCAGCACTTAGTCTCAGGGAGATGTGCGCATGCGCAAAAGAGCGCACTCTGACAGTTGGGGAATCCCCCCCCACCCCACACAGGAAGTGCTTAGCGCTTCCCATCGGGCAGCCCGGTGGGTGGGCCTTAACCCACTTAAAATGGCGGCGGGGCCCGTTTCGGCGGCGGCGATCGGCTGCCCGCCCGCCGCCAAGCTGGTGGGGCCTGCCCACCAACCAAGGGCAAAATTCTGCCCCTAATTTCAATACTTCAGCATCTCATTATAAGCCCTGCTGACCAGAATAATCCCCTCATTTTGGAACATTTGGGCAGGACGGTGTGATTGCACCCTAACGTGTTTCACAACTGTATATAAGCGACATGCACCTGCTGAGCTACACTTCACTCAGGACTTCAAAATTTGTTTGCTTAGCTTGCTTCAGGCAGCACTCGCAGTCATCAGCGCCAGGCTTCGCAGGCAGTGCCACATCACTTTTAGTGGAGCTCACGGGTAGATCTCTACCTACCAGACCAGCCATAAGGTGGGTGTGGCTTTTCAACGGCTGCAGGGCTAGGGCTTGCTTGGGGAAGGGGGAGAAGTGGCCTCAGGCAAGGGCGAGGGCTGTACTGGGGAAGTAGGGTATCCCAGGGTGTGTGTGGGGACACATGTTGATCTGTGCAAGTGGCCTCAAGATGGTGAAGGCTGAGGAGGCAGTCTCCAGAGGAGATGAGGCCGGATGGCGATGCAAGGGTGTGTGTGTGAGAGTATGAATGGTGATGTCCCTTGAGCTGGCAGTGAGTGAGATGCCAGTGAATGCTTTGTGAATGTGTGAGTTTAGAGTGATGAGATGGTTGCCTTACCCTGGCAGCATGAATGAGATCATTCATCCTCTTTCTGCACTGGATGGCCAACCGCTTCTGCGTAGCATTGGCACTGACCACCACTCCCACTACCTCCTAAGCCAGACTGGTGAGATTGCTGGACCTCCTGCGCCCAGAGTAGGGGGGTGGAGGACATGACGGCGGGCCCCCAAAAGGTGTTCCAGTGACCGGCCACGGAACTATTCTTGGCTTTCAGGGCCATGTCATCACTGGAGCAGCCCTGAGCTGCAAGCATTGAGAACTGAGTGCGTGGCTGAAGTTTAGATATGGCACCTGGAGTGAGGAAGTGGTGAGGTAAAGACATGGAGGGCGATTCAGAGGCCACCCACCAGCGAGGCGGTTGTGTTTCCTGTGGCTGCATAATTAATGAGGTGGGAAGCGGACGATACAGCGCAAAAACCCGCCAGCCTGTCGTTTTTCAACGCCCACTACCTCACTTCGTGCAATTCTGGGATGATTCCGCCCTTTGTATGGTATATGACAGGAATTGTTCTACAGGCAAGGTGCTAATCCAGGCAAACTGATCATTATGGCAAAGGGTTCAATTCCCAGGGATGCTAGTTTAAAAATTGGGAAGCGAGGAATAAGGAAGAGACACAGAGAGTTTTGATGTATAGAATAGGTCGGAGAGGAATTGCCTCACAGGTGCTCCCCAATCAATCAGCATAATTCAGGCACTAAGCCCCCCTCCCCCACCACCACCACCTTGTGCTCAGGGTTTCTGCCTGTGTTCTGCTGAACTTACAACAGCTGACCAGCAGTTCTAACTCACTAAAGGAATTTGAGTAATATGGTGGAAAGGGGCAGTGATTTATCAGAAAGGATGGTTTCTCTGGATTCAATGGCCTTTTCCAAAATCCAAAACCTCTCAAGACATTCTTTGTATTTCCACTTATGCAAATAAGGCACTGAATGTGTCCAATTACAAATTCTGCCACACATAATAGAACATTACTTCAAAATAAATTTAAAAACTGATTGGAAAATCATTTTTACTAGATCAGTAGGTAGATAGCCAGCGAAATATTGACCAAATTGGGTTACGCCTTGTCCAACATGTGCTTTGGATGGATTACAACATATATTTGCTATACAAGTTTTATTCTACTTGGAATGATCCTAATTGCAGTTGGGAGAAGGTGTCAGCTTTAAGACAAGCCTTTCCATGAACTTCCACAGATCTTTAATTAAGCCAAGTTTGAGTCCGAATTTAGTTTCTTGAACACTGACCTGTTATCTTTGTAAACATGCGTTAACATTGAAATAAAGCTGTTCTCTTCATCTACGTAGATCACAGGATTAAAGTTTTTCAACTGTATATATGAAATCTTATACATACATCATAGCAGAGAGCACAAACTAACAGGTTTGTTTTACTTAAATTGCAAAGTCAAAATATCAGTTTTCTCCCAATCCTTCAAGCACAGCTTTAGCTGATGGAATACATCAATCACTCTGGATGTGTGTTCTTTGGAGCCTTGTGAACTAACGGCCTCTTCCTTTTGAGCACTGATCCACACACTCATCATCAAATAAATATTTACCTCCATTTGCACCTTGCAATATCCCCCACTACAGCATCCACTAATGATCATCTTTCATCGGAATTATTTTTGGCATGTTGTCACAGAGTGAACCACTGCTGTGGAGTGAATACTGATTAATACACACCCCTGCTGATTGAAAGACTCTCACAATTGAGCTCTTTCATTTATGAAGGAGACTCTTTACTACAGTTCTACCAAGTTTAGCATCAGTACAAAACTATTCCCAGGAGTGCAAATTCAGTGTCAAAACTGGACCTCCTTCCCAGATTAAGGAGCAGTGAATCTCCTTGGAGTGTAAATCTGGTGTGGCAGCATCATTGCTTTGTGGAGTCCTCAGTGGATCTTTTGCCACCCACACGAGCTTTGCAAACACAACGGATTTTCATTTACATTCTCCTTTCCCTGCTCTCTAAACATTTACATTTCTAACTTTTGGGAGACAATTTACAGATACTGTTATTCAGTCAAGCACAGAGTTCTCTCCAAAACTGGATAGTTCAAGCTATGGACAGGCATGAGTCAAGCATTGTAAACAGGGTCTGTTCAGTTGGAACACAATGACTGGTCTCGGACTGGAAGCATCGGCGTAAATGCACTTTAAAAGGAAGCTCGAGTAGGTTTTGAACATATGTGCAATGTCACAATGACTTGCATAGTTCCTGTTCAGAAAGTTACTTTGAAAGATCATTGAACAACCATGCCAATGTGACCACCCTTAATGCCACCATTAGCACATTCCTTAGATAATATCACCACCGTCAACACCCCTTTGTCCTTTTGTCCATGACATCTTTGGCAATCTCTTCTTTGCCTCCACCTATCACTGGCCCCCTGTCCAGCTCTACCTGTCCCATCCCTCTCAACCAGCTTATATTTCACCTCATTTCTAGATTTCTTTAGTTCTGTTGAAGAGTCATACAGACTTGAAACGTTAACTGTGTTCCTCTCCGCAGATGCTGTCAGACCTGCTGAGTTTCTCCAGCTATTTTTGTTTTTGATGCCAATGTGACTGCTGTATTCAATGAATATTTTAAATCATGCATAAATATCACACCATATTGTTGAAAACTGGGAAGGAATAACAGGAATGGCTCGTCCACCGTTATAAACGATACAAACTATCCTCATTTCCAAAAAGTACATAATAATACTTTTACTAAGCTCCAGTAATAAAAGTTGATAACATCTAATTTCCCCAAATATGGGCTGGTTTTACACCCTTTTTTTAAAATTGCTTTCCACTCTGTTCATCTGAGCAGGAAGGATGGGACAGTTTGTTCCGCATACCTTGTTCTCAGGCGTACTGGCATTTAAAAGTTATCCAAGTTGCTGCTCCACATTTCACTGTCTGCCTCACTCACCGTTGCAAAACTTTGAATGTTGTGAAGTTGCTGTATTTGTGTGGCAGATACAAGCTAGCTCATCACAAAAATGTGATGTGATTAGTAGTCATGTGAGTGGTAGTATTAGTACCCTGTTAACGATGGGATAATTGTTAATTAATGGTAATCAACCTTTCATCAACTGGAAGTGTTAACTCTTGTTTTTCTCTCCACAGATGCTGAATGACCTTCTAAGTGGTTCTAGCATTTCCTGTTTTTATTTCAAATGACCATCCTGAGCCAACCTATTTTTCTGGGTTGGGCCAGGGGAGTAGTGGTGGTTGTTGGCCATTCACCAAACCCAGTGGGAGCCCCATCACAAAATGTTGCCTGGCACTGCTGTAGTGGAAATTGTCCGTGCTACTGTAGTGGCATAGCCAATGTTGGCAACACCTACTTCAATGGATATGCTGGAGGTGAACCGGGAAACCCATGTTTTCCTCCTTCCACATCTCCCTCTCCTGCATAGAGAGGTGCAGAAGTGGGTTAACTCACTTTGAGAAAATCATTCATCCAACTCCAGATCTCTCACTGTGGCTCAGATGTCACTTGTTGACAGGTATATGGCATGAGCAGAGCACAGGACACCAATCCGAATCCACCCCTATCCCACTGTAAATTCCTTCCAAGGCCCTCATTTACCATGGAGGCTACATAACACTGCCCCTGATAGGTTTATTGCCATTGAGAGGGAGGAAAATACAATTCTGCTGCAACCAGTTAAGGGAAAACATCACATTGCTACAAGAATTACAGGAAGAAGCACCATAGGCACCTCGGGGATGTCTGTAACTGGAAGGTCTCCCAGGTTCTCACCCAATGCGAAACAAGAGCAACCTGGCTGAGAACACCAAACTGTGAGTCTACCAAGCATGCTTTCTCAGTACACTCCTTTAGAGTGGTGAGACCTGGACAAAATGTGCATCAAGGCAGGAGAAAGGGCTGAACAGTTTCCACCTTCGCTGTCTCAGTTGTATCCTCAGCATCTCTTTGCAGGACAAGTTCGGGGGTCTGCTAATTCCGTCAGCATGCACTCATTGCTAAGCCAATGACATCCACGCTGGTTCGGCTACATTCATCAGATGGATGATGGCCATATACCCAAAGACCTTCTGTACGGTGAACTGGCCACTGGCTCAGGACCTTCTGGACATTCACATCTCCACTACAAGGATAATTGGAAGCTAGATATAAAGAATAAAGATAGTGAACATTGACACTGACAGCTGGAAGAAAGTCACTGATGGCTACGACCTCTGGAGGTTGACTGTTTGGAAGGGACAAGCAGATATGAAAACCTCAGCTGGCCCATGGAAAACTGAGGTCAGTGAATCATGCACCTTTTCAGCCCACTGTCTTCCTCTGCAGCAAATGTGGCAGATACTGCCATGCCAGAGTGGGGTTCCTTAACACAGAGTTGACCACCACAGCGCAAGCCATCATTTTATGAGTTGGAAGGCTGCCACCATCTTCTTTGAAATAGTACCACAGGATCTTTCACATTCACCTAGGGGGGCAGCCGGGTCCTCAATTTAATGTCTCATCCAAAAGACAGCACGTCTGACAGTGTAGCACTCCCTCAATACTGCACTGGAGCGTCAGCCTTGTTTTTGTGCTCAGGTCCTGGAGTGGGACATGAACCCACAACATTTTGACTGAGAGGTGAGACTCCTGTCAGCTGAGCCATGGCTGACACACAAAGCTGGAGATATAGTCATACAGAAAACTGGAGCTAAGAGTAGAAAATGAGGGCAAGTCTATAATAGATTGGAGGAGCTCCCCAATAATTAAATAAATTACTGTTTTTAGACATTGCGTGGAAAACATTCTCTATGCAAATAAGCAACATAAAACATTTGAACTGGTGAAAAATTGGCCAAAATCCAAATTGGGTGGAGAATTTACCAAAACCAGAAAGTAATCCGATGGATGTTTGAAGGATGCAATAGGAAGGAATAAATGAGACTGTAAAAACATTGTATTCACTGTTCTCACATAAGAAAAAGGGCTGGACCACAACAATAAATGTTGCATTTATTGATGAAACAAAATATGTTTTGTCAATTCATGCATCAACATAGGTTAAAACAAAGACTGCAAGACTGTTAGGTACAAAATATTTTATTTATTTTATCCCTAAATAGATTGTCTGTCATAAGTGTGATCTATCCTAGTGTAAGGGCTATGGCTTTCAATCATATACAGATCCAAGATTCAGTCGACTCAGCTAATTTATCAATCCAATTGTACAGTTGAAAAATAATTTGCATAACATTATATAACACTGAAATTTTACTTAAAAGTAAGAATTCTTGTATATGTTACTAACTATCTGAGTATCACATAATTAAGCCTCTATCGGCTTGCACCAGATACAAATCTTCAATTAATGTAGAAAGCTGAGGAGCACTGCTGATTGAGATTGAATTATTTATGCTCAACCCTTCCTGCCTCAGGCAGGTCATGGGGCCTTTTCTGCACTTAAAGAAAATTACTCCAAATTATTTCTTAACATTTCATCTAAAATAGGAGTCACTGAGAAGCACAACTGGTTGTTTCTGTTACTAAAGAAGAAAAATTATTTTTATAACGATGAAACCCTTACATATAAAATGCAAATTGCACCATCCAGGAACTGAGAGATGCAGCCTGTTAGATCATTGCAATTTTAAAGTTCTACATTGCCACCTCTCTGGACTCTTGACTACTTCTTGTGCTGCCCAACAACTGCCTAGCAATATGTTCTGGTGAGTCACAACTTTTATAGCTAAAAATCAGGACAACATAAGCCATCCTTTTTGACCTCTATCAACCTCCCTCTGCTGAAATCCTCATACTTACCTATGCCATCTTCAGACTTGACTACCCCAATGCTCTCTTTTTTGGCCTCCATTCCCCAACCCCCATAAACACCAAATTAAGACTCAGCTCCATGTGTTTTGTTTAGAACTAAATCCTGCTCATCCTTCAACGTCGCTCATCTATATTGAGTCCGGATCTTCTACTTAGAATCATTGTACTCATCTAATTAATTCCATTATTCTTGTGCAATTTCCTACAAACCTCTTTGCCTCAGAACCTATTTCTTTAACTTCAAAAAGACTCTGAAAACTTGATCAGAGAGATGGGATTTCAATCACACACCCAAATCTCTTTCTTTCCTTTACATTCATTTTGTTCCTCCCACCTTTTCGTGAAGCATGCGGAGAATGTTTCTTTGTGTTAAGGTACTCCGTAAATACAAATTCTTTACTTTTCCCCTGCCACATAAAATTCTGAAATACAAAGGACTTGCAAGCAATCCACCTCCGCATCGGGCTACTTTGCCCTTTTACTGACCACTAGGATGGGTTGGCCCAATTACAGCCTGGGGTGATTAGTTCTGGAGAAACATTAGTCTCCACATGGCACCTTCTGCCATCAAGAGAGGCGTGGATTCATGAGATGAATTAGTAAAGAGATGCAGTAAGATTCCTGCCAGGTGATTTTCACTTTGCATAAACATCGGGCACCGAAGGTGGTCATGCCACCCACCTGATGTCCTTGGTGAGGGGCCCCGGGTCAGTTTGAGGGCTAGGCCTGGCCTTATTTTCATTTGATTGGCAACTGAAACGTTGCTCACAGGCAGCTGTCGATCAATGGTAGATGAATAATCCGGCAGCCCCCAGAAGTAATGAGTTAAAGGAGGGAAGGTAGAGTGGGCTTGGGCACAGGTGTCAGCAGCGCATAACTAAATTTACCTGGGGCCAGAAGAATTCCATGAAATAAGCAATTGCAGCCTAGGCTTTCTGGCCATCATTATTTTAATACTAGTGATAATCCAATCTATCTTTGCAGAATTGATTTTATGGGTTTCATGGTATTGTTTGAGCTGAGGAGGGGGAGGGGGAGGAAGAGCTTAATCAAGCTTGTGCTACTCTTTTAACACTGAGCCAAGTAAGTGCACAAACAGGGACTGCCACTGGTCTGCAGCCTGCTCTGTTATTATTGGGGAAAGAAAAGGGCCAGTAAATAAGTTTGGAAATTATTTTTTCTACAAGAGCAATTAATTTGCCTTATGTAATAAGACTTCTTAAGAAAGATCCTTATGTAACAAGCTGTTAGCAGAATGCTGTGCAATAATTGCCTTTTACTAAATTCATTCTTATTTTGAAATCTTTGGCAGCTATTAAATATGTAGAAAGGGAACCCAAGTGCAGAACTCCCACACAGCTTTCCCCACCTACCATTGCAATATCATCAGAAGGTTTTCTGACTTCCCACGGGAATGGGCCATTTACGACATCCAAGCTTGAGTGGAGTTTACAACAAACGGGAGAACCCACAAAAATTCCATGCATCGATCTATGAAATTAATGTATGTTGCGCATGAATGATCTTGTCTTTGATAACTTGATCCATTACTAATTTTAATTTTCTGATTTTAAACTTCCCTTTAATTTTTTCATGTATTTTGTTACAGATAACACAGAAGTAAAAACCTAACAGAAATTGATATTATAGATCATGCAAATTTACTGTTCGGGTTACTTCATCCTAAGAGATCTGTGCTTTTATTTCAGTTTATGTGTTCAATAGCTTGCAGCAATGTCTAACAACAGTTATAGAGTCTTAAACAAAAATTATAACTGTGGATTCTTTTCCCCTCTTACGGCTCCAGAGACCCTGCTTTTGCTTTCTTTATCTAGCCTTACTGCGAAAGCTGTTTTAATTTTCCCGCACCTTTTGTGTGTCTCAAGTAAAAAACGCGCTTGAGCATTTGCAGAAGTTTCCAAGTGCAGAAGTGAGTTCTGTTGACACTCAGATTCAAGGAGTAAGATAACGTGGTGAGTGCAGGCTGACTAAGTAGTAGCTATGCGTTGACACCAGTGCCCTTGTGAGGTAAGTGAACTTCTTTCTGCACAGTGTAGCAGTTCCAGGGTGGTGGATGTAGCAACGTACCATGGACTGTCCCTGACACTTCCTTCCATCCAGCTTGCACCACTCAGTTCTGAAGCCTCCTGCCCTCAGCATCTACCAATTTTCTTCTGGCCCTGCCTCTTCCGGAAGGACACATATGTGTCTCTTACTCAGCTTGGACATAACAGCTGCAGCTTTTGCAACGCGTGTGTTGATTTCAGCGTCAAGTGACAAATAATGCTGGTGATTGTGGAGCCTGGATATGTGAAGCTGTCAACAGCCTCCAGATCACATTGTCAACGTTCATAGATGGCAGTATGGCAAGGTCTTGGACCATGACATTTGCCTTCCAGATGATGATGGTCAAACCAAACTCTTTACAGGCATGAGAGAGTCTGTCTATTTGCTGCTGAAGGTGTTTCCTGGTATGGAGTCCTAGAGAACAGGGGAGTTATCCCTCGTGTCCTGGCCAATACTTATCCCTCAATCAACATCACAAAAAACAGGTCATCTGGTCATGATTGCATTGCTGTTTGTGAGGATTTGCTGATCACAGTTTGGCTGCTACATTTTCTACATTACAACAGTGACTACACTCCAAAAAAAGAATTTCATTGATTGTAAAGTGCTTTGGGATGTCAGTGGTCATGAAAGGTGCTATATAAATGCAAGTCTTTCTTTCTGCCTCAATGAAAACAAGTTCCAAAACCCAATGATGTTTCAAGTAAATAATAGGGGTTTTCTTTTCTTAAAATTTAGCTTTGATTTATAATGTGACACTGTGTATACCTTTTGTTTCTTTATAAATAATAGCAGCAACTCCAACGTTGCTAAGTATTAACATAACATAAATCTTGTCAGTACTGTGCATTATGAGGAATGCGTATTTGCAAAATGTGCACATGAAAATTTATAGGTGTGACAAATAAATTTCTATATGCATGAAATGGCCCCATCCAAGCCAGACGCTACAGTATAGTAATAAAGGTAGGAACTATGCAGTGAAGGAGAATCAAGGATCATTACACACACACATCAATCGCAGTGACAGGCTAATAATAATGCTTCTTTTAATTGAGTTGTGAAAAATATTGCATAATGATGGGAAAAAAATGCAAGAGAAGGAAATGATGGATTCAACCCAGAAGTCTTTCTCGTTGAAAGAAGTACTTGTTTGTATACTGATTTAAGGTTAAACACTCATTTTACTGATGAATAATGTGTCATGCCCCAATATATTCTGAACTCAAAACCAATTGTTGTATTTTTAAAACTGACTCAAAGGACTGCAAAATAGGATCACCTGACTTCCTTTCTGGATTGAAACCACTCTCTTGTTTCAAGAGGGAACAAAAGGAACCTTCCAAACTGATGTTGAATGAAAGCCTTTTCCCGAAACTAATACAAAATGGTCATTTCAAATTGAATGGGTCATTCAAACACAAAGACACTGGCTGTTTCAAACTTTCAAGGTGTGAAACTCACAGCACAGGATGTATAATCCAACTAACTACTCACTTTATTTAGAAAAGGACTTTGAACTTGTAAAAGTTCGCAAGATGAGACAGCCATTTTTGTTGCCTACCTTTAAATCAGCAAGCAGCTGCTTGGAGAGACAGAGAATTCTACCAAAAACTTTCTAACCAGCTGCAAGCCATTCAAGCAGACAAGGAAATAAACAGAAGGGCTCCTCCTAACCTGTTCCAAATTCAAAATCATCTGAGAACCAACCTCATAGAAATTTGAATCCAAGAAACTGCACAGCTTACTGAGAATCCTTTGCTTTATCAGACTTCCACTTGGCGTTAAAGCCTCCTCTCCATCTTAGAAACTACAGGCCTGCCACAAAAGGGGCTGAGTTAATTATAAGTTGCAACCATATTGCTTTATTTTCATCTGTATCTAACCTTTGCGTGTGTGAGATACTGCGTTTTAAATTCCATGGCAACTGTGTGATGATAAATAGCCTCCTTTATTTTTAAATTCACAAAAAAACTTGCTGATTTTTTTAAAATTTGGGATTCTCACCCTGAGGGTAAGAAAACTCTTACACAAGCATACTGATTATGGGCAGTGAAAGGAAACTCATAAATTCTGTCCGTGACAAATGACTATAATAAATACTGATGTGGAAATAACACTTTTTATCCCTTACAGCATCATCCGATCCAGGGAATTCCAGGCTCCCTGGATCAGCCATTGACTAACACTTTCAGCTTTCGCAAATTGCTGTTAAAATGTAAACTTGGAATAAAGTGTTAAAACTACTCAGATGTCAGAGGTAATTATAATATTTAACCCAAAACTACTAAACTAAACAGCTAATCAATTCTAAATACAAAAATTCAATAACATACTTCACCTGATCTAATTCTGTCTTCAACTTATCCCCAGTCTGTCCCTAATCACTTTATTTTACTTTTTGCTGATGTGACCCCTTATGATGTCATTAGTTCTTTCTTTTCAAACTTTAAGTCCTTTTTATCTTTTTCTTTCTGAGTTTTCTAGAGGTGAAATACATGGGCCTGAATCTTGCATTCCCAGTTCAGGTGTGCACCCGACCTGAATGCACGTGAGATTGTGCAAAAAGATGTCAGGCATGCGTCCCGATGTCATCGCGCATGCGTGCAATATTGAGGTCGGCGGGTGCGCGCATAAGTGGGAGCAGCGTCTGCCAACAATTAAAGGGCCAATTAAGGTCATTAAAAAGCCTGTTGACCGCAATTTTATGTTGCCCAATTTTTAGCTTGCCGCACGGGCAAAATGGGTGGGTGGAATTCACGTTTTAATCATTCCCTCATTCACGGGCAGGATAAAAGGCCCCCTTCAGCAGCAGCACTTTCTCTGTCATTACCAGTTCTTTGCTGTGTGAGTACAGAGTTGTCCAAGAGTTTCTTGGCAACTCATTTGATTGTTAAGCCTGTCTTTCATCGTTTCAGCTCCTCATCTTACCTGGAAGGTTCCCCTGAGTATTGCAGCTCAGTGCTCCTTCATTTTCAAGGTACTGCTCCTCTGCATCCCATCTAATGGGGATAGTGTATTCTGCTGGTGGAATCTCCTCTGAAGAGGGAGGGAGGGGGAGGACGGAGAGGAGGCCAAGTGGGAGCGGGCAACATCCCAGGGTCAGACCTTTAAGAGGAGAGACACAGGCTCACTTGGTGCAGGGTCAGCAGGGAGGCCAAGGTGGGAGAGCACACCAAAGACACTACTACCCAGCGTCTACAGTGTTCAGGCAGTGCTCCAACTACCTCCAGATGTCCGAGGTCCAGTGCCGCAGGAGACTCCGCCTCTCCAGGGACACAGTGATGGCAATATGTCACATGATAGGTCCGGAAATCACCACCAGCTGTGTGGGCAGATACCCCATGTCAATGGCTTTAAAGGTCACAGTGGCCCTCAAGTTCTCTGCCTCCGGTTCTTTCCAGGGACTCAGTGGGGGATCTGTGTGGCATTTCTCTATCAGCTGCACACAGTTGTGTCAAGCTCGTGACTGATGCTATCTTTAGACACGTCCACACGTTTGTCCACTTCCGGACAGACGAGGCGAGCCAGACAGAGAGAGCACGAGGCTTCGCTGTGATGACTGGGTTCCCCCGTGTCCAGGGTGTAATAGATTGCACTCACGTGGCCATCAAGGCGCCAGCAGGTGAGCCGGGAGCTTTCGTAAACACAAAGGGCTTCCACTCAATGTTCAGATCGTCTGTGACCACAGGACACAGATTCTCCAAGTTTGTGCCCGTTACCCTTGGAGCTCACACGATGCTTACATCTTGTGGCACTCACTTGGTGACTCCTGCACGAGTGGATGGATGGCTCCTGGGTGACAAGGGCTACCCCAAGATGAGGGACTGATGACCCCACTCGATCACGCAAGAACTGAGGCCGGGGAGAGATACAACAGGAGTCATGCCTCCACAAGGGTGGTGGTGGAGAGGACCATCGGGCTGCTGAAGATGAGCTTCAGATGCCTGGACTGGTCAGGGGGAGCATTGCAGTATCCTCCAGAGCATGTCTCCCTCACAGTTGTCACATGCTGCACCCTGCACAACCTGGCTCTGACATGGGGGCCCACTGAAGGCTGAGGAAAGTGAGGCAGCTCCACAGGCCACAGAGGATGGCTCAGCAATGGCTCAGAAGAAGAACCTGGGGAGGTGCAGGGTGAGGACCTCGAGGCAGAGGACAGGAACCCTCATGGAGGCAGAGACACCAGGGATGCTTTGATCCAGCGAACCTTCTGCCAGGCATCCAAGGGACTGATGCCTCGTCAAGCCAATGGCACCGCCTGCTTTGCTAACAATCAATAAATGAGAACCCAACCCAGTACGCGAGCACCACACAACGCCATACTTTTACAAGCCTGTGCTGCATCTGGCACCAATTCATACCATCCAGCCAACTCAGCCCATTTAAGCTAAATAAATTTTTATTTTATTTTTATTTCACATGAACAAAGAACAAACAAAGCGTCCATCCCTAACACAAGAGTCAAAATAATTAATACAAAAAATGTCATTGGCGACACACCCTACGGGTGCTGCGTCTGGGTGTCCCCCCCATTCGCTGACAGTGGCGTTGGAGGCAGTCTGCTGACTCTGCTGTCCTGGTGACCCTGGTGACCTTGGCAGTCATCCTCTGACTGCTGGAGCCTGAGCAGGCTCCGCCTGGGAGGGTGCATCCAGCTCGATGGCTGGGCACTCCTCAGTCGTCGTGGCATCATCAGATGCAGCGGACACTGGCAGACGGGCGGAGGAGCTGGTGCCCTCGTCCAGAGCGCCCTGAGAGAAGCTCATAGAGATGACAGGCAGCTTGTCTGCCAGCGTGAGATGCGATTGCACCTCCCTGCTCACCATTGATGGACAGGGAGACTAGGTGCCTCATCCATCTCTCGCTGGTGGAGGCTGTGCGCTCAGTGTTCAGGGTCAACACAGAACACATGCTCCGCAGACCCTCATGGATCTCCACCAGTTCTCCCTGTGCATCCCGCTGGACATCCAGCATCAGCCGCTAGATGGAGGACTCCAGAGGCTCGCCATCTGCCTCGGACGCAGCATTGTCCTGATCTGCTGCTGTGACCCCACTGTCGGCTCCCTGGGACCTCTCTGCCTTTACTAGCTCCTCATGTGAGTGTGATGTGCCTTCACCGCTGTCCATTACCTGCGGAGCCGAATAGCTAATGCCCACTGACGTGTGAGTATTTGCGTTGATAGCTGGTCCTGGGAGGCGGTGTGACACTGCTGCAGGTGCGATGTCTTCCTCGGAGCTCAATGGGGGGGTCCTCGGGGTCGCCGGCAGCCCCTGTGGATGGTGCGCCTGAGGGAGGAAGGCCAAAGATTTAATCGTAATAGTCACTATGCATGTTAGACAGGCTGAGGAGACAGTGGAGACCTGCGGCATGGTGCCATCTGCATTGGAGCTTCAATGGGCGCTCTGGCTACGACAGCTCAGTTTCTGATGACAGGAGACCGTTATGTTTCCAGTACTCACTGCACACGCATCTGTCACCTGCACTCTCACCTTCATCCGAAACCCCCACCTCACCGCGACCGGAGGAGTGAGCTGGCCGGTGGTGTTCCAGCTCCAGTGCCCCTCTTTTGTGCTCCGTGAGGATGTACAGATTTGGCACTCCTCCTGCGGCACTCCGCAGCGTTATGACTGATCTTCTCCTGACAGGGAAAAATAGCCTCATTATTGATCTGTCTCCCTGAAGGTCCTTTCCTGGTTCCCCCCCCACCCTCCCACTCAGGCATTAGGTGGGCCATGTCACTGTGGCACATCTCACCCTGCAACGCACTGAGGCTAGTTGTGCTGACATCCCAGCCGTGGCAGGGCAGGCTTAAGTGCCAGTTGGCATCCACACTCTTAGGCCCCTGAACGTTGCACACAGGTCCGTGCCATCTCTGCACTTACCCTTGCTGAACGCAGCAGATCATTGAAACTTTAGCGACACTGAAGCCACGTGTGGCGAACCACGTCATGCCCACTGACTTGGGCAGTGACCTCTGTCCAGACCTTCTTTGTCAGGTGGGGCGGCCTTCTCTTGCTGTTCATGGGCCTGGCACTGACCTCCTCGACCAGAACTTCCAGGCACACATCTGAGAAACGGGGGGGGATGAATGCCCGACTTGGCCTCCGGCCTTCCATGACATCACTGCAGGAGTTCCCCAGGGTAGTGTCTTAGGCCCAACCATCTTCAGCTACTTCATCACTGACCTTCCTTCCATCATAAGGTCAGAAGTGGGGTTATTCGCTGACGATTGCACAATGTTCAGCACTATTCACAACTCCTCAGATACTGAAACAGTCCATGTCCAAATGCAGCAAGACCTGGACAATATCCAGGCTTGGGCTGACAAGTGGCAAGTAACATTCGTGCCGCACAAGTGTCAGGCAATGACCATCTCCAACTAGAGAGAATCCAACCATTGCTCCTTGACGTTCAATGGCATTACCATCACTGAATCCCCCACTATCAACATCCTGGGGGTTACCATTGACCAGAAACTAAACCTGACTAGCCATATAAATACTGTGGCTACAAGAGCAGGTCAGAGGCTGGGAACTGTGCGACAAATAACTCGCCTCCTGATTCCCCAAAGCCTGTCCACCAGCTTCAAGGCACAAGTCAGGAGTACGATGGAATACTCCCCACTTGCCTGGATAAGTGCAATTCCTACAGCATTGAGGAAGCTAGACACCATCCAGGACAAAGCAGCCCACTTGATTGGCACCACATCCACAAACATTCACTCCCTCTACCACTAACTCACAGTAGCAGCAGTGTATACCATCTACAAGATGCACTGCAGGAATTCACCAAGACTCCTTTGACAGCACCTTCCAAACCCACGACTACTACCATCTAGAAGGACAAGGGCAGCAGGTAGATGGGAACATTAGCATCTGGAAGTTCCCCTCCAAGTCACTCACCATCCTGACTTGGAAGTATATCACCGTTCCTTCACTGTCGCTGGGTCAAAATCCTGGAACTCCCTTCATAACAGCACTGTGGGTGTGCCTACACCACATGGACTGCAGCGGTTCAAGAAGACAGCTCACCACCACCTTCTCGATGGCAACTAGGGATGGGCAATAAATGCTAGCCCAGCCAGCGAAGCCCACATCCCATGAATGAATTTTTAAAAAATGACCACCAGGTGCTGAGGCCATGACTGCACACCAGGGCATTTGTTGGATTGCTTCCAAACAGCTCCCTCAGCCTCCCCCACAACTCCTGGCAGCCTTCAGGGAGCTGCCTCTTCGTTTCTTGAACACCCCGCTGGGTCCCCATTGGGCCCGGCACCTCACGAGCTCCCACCCTGGTGCACAGAAAACACACCCGGCCTTAACTGGCCACCCAGTGTGAGATCGCGCTCACACTGCGAACTAGGCAGGGAGTGGGTTTTAGATCTGCTTTCAGCCGCACCAACTTCGGGCGCACCCCGAGGGTAGAATTCAGGGCATGGGTATGATTAATAACTTTTCTTCAGCCAATCAAGTGCGAGGCATCTGGGGTGGAATTTTTCGGCAGCAGGATTTTATGTTCCCGCCTAAGTCAAATTAGCTTAGAATGGCTCGCCACATTTTACTGCCCCGTCCACTGCGCAACGGGACCGTAAAATTCCAGCCCTGAGGTTTGACTTAGTCAAAAAAAGTTAAAAGGTGCTAAGTATGAACTGGGCTCAGACGGTAGTTCTCTCGTTTCTGAGTCAGGAGGATATGTATTTAAACCTCTCACAGATTCGAACACATAGGCCCCATTGTGGTGGGAACGGGGCGGTAAAATGCGGCGAGCCATTCTAAACTCCATTGACTTCGGCGGAACCGTAAATCCCGCTGTCGGAAGATTCCACACATAATCTAGGCCAACACTTCACTGCAGTACTAAGGGAATGCTGCATTGTTCAAGTGCTGTGCTTCAAGTGAAAGGCTGAACCAAAGCCCTGCTTATCTGTTCAAGTGGATATGAAAAATTGCATTGCATTATTCACAGAAAAAGAGGCTATTCTTCTGGTGTCCCAGCCAACATTCTTCTCACGTTCAGCGCTACCTAAACAAACAGTTTATCTAGTTATTCATCATTGTGCTGCTTATGGGACCGTGTTATGCAAAACTAGCTGCCGAATTTGCCTACATAACAATAGTGACTGCACTTCAAAATGGACTGGTTGCAAAATGCTTTGGGACATGTTCATGTCATGATGTGATGCCATATAATGCAATTGTTTTCTTTGAATGTCAAACCAGAAAGCATGGCCACTGGACAGGCTACCACCGAAAGGCTGCCCCTAATAACAACCACGAGTTCACACCTGGTTAAGGTAACTAATTCACAATACTATTCAATTAAAGCTCTAAGATACTGGTGGTAGCTTTCACCATCAGTATCTGCATGATAATCTGGTGGAACAGATTGTCCGCCTGTTGTAGATCCCGCCTGATATTATCACTTGAAATTATGGGTTCTACAACAAACAGATGATTATCTTCCAGATGATGAAGATGAAAATTAAACCCATTATTTCATAGATTGGTGAAACATTAATGTTTGTAAAGATGTAACTTAATATTAAACTGTGGAATATGGCTTTTTTGAAGTTAATAAGCAAAAGAATATGGTGAATTTATGTCTAAGTTTTTCTATTCATGCCTGACTTTGTTTATTGAGAGAAGACTTCAAAACTATAGAGCTCCTAACCAAGATATGCTGCACCAGGTCATTCCAGGTTCCAGTAAATAATGCCCTGATATTACTCTGAAGGTGATCTTCAACTGAGTGTATAAAGGTTTGAATGGTGATATTCTGGCATAGTGAAACAGGAGATGCAAGATTCTTATGTTAGCAAGAGAGATGAATTGCTAACAATGCTGCCCCATAACACTGCAAGATATTTGCTTTAAAGCTGTAAGCCCTTTTACCCTTTCTTGGGGCAGAAGGCAGGAAAGCATTCTTACTGAGCATGTTTGGTGGAGATGGTGGTGTAGTGGTGCTGTCAATGGACTAATAATCCAGAGGCCCAAGCTAATTCTCTGGGGACATGGGTTCAAATCCCACTACAGCAGCTGGTGGAAATTGAATTCAATTAATAAATCTGGAATATAAAGCTAGTCTCAGTAATGATGATCATGAAGCTATCTTTGATTTGTGTAAAAACCCAACTGGTTCACTAGTGCCCTTTTAGGGAAGGATCCTTACCTGGTTGGCCTACATGTGACTCTGGATGTAGATGTTAACTGCCCTCTGTCAATGACCTAGCAAGGTCAGTTCAAGAGCAATTAAGGATGGGCAACAAATGCTGGCCTTTCAAGAAAAAAAAGGATCCAGTATTATAGAGCAAAAGTTTTCGTGATTGGTTGATGCGTTATCACTTGTTTTTTTACTCTACTGCCCAAGGTGGATTTCATTCCAACAGGACTTTCCTGAAATTTGTGGCCTGACTTTTACAAGTTGGGAAGATGGTGGCATAGTGGGAGTTCACTAGAATAATAATCCAGAGGCCTAGGCTAACACTCTAGTACACAGGTTCAAATCTCACCACAGCAACTAGTGAAATTTATATCCAATTAATAAAAAATCTGGAATTGAAAACTATTCATCACTAATGGCGACAGTGAAATTGTTGTAAAAACCCATCTGGTTCACTAATGTCCTTTAGGGAAGGAAATCTGCCATCCTCATCTGGTCTGGCCTATATGTGACTCCAGAGCCACAGTAATGTGGCTCTAGCAAGCCACTCAGTTCAAGGGCAATTAGGGATGGGCAACAAACATTGGCCTTGTCAGCAAGGCCCACATCCCATGAAAGAATAAGTGAAAAAAAAGACTTTGAAAATATAAAGAAACGTGATTGAAGTAGCTTTGTCTTTGTGGAAACAATGAAGGACCTAGTCATGAGCATCTCCTAAGAGCAAGGATAGCAAAAGCTTATATGTATATAGTGCCTTAAATGTAATGAAATGTCCCAAGATATTTCACCGGAACATTATAAGAAAAATTGTTTGGACAGGGATTAGCCCCTATGTATACAATAATCACAAAAATGAAAAGCCTGGTATTCCAGGCACTCCTCTGTCAGGCAATGAATTGGCCAATAGTCAGTTGCCTCATGACTATCCACACATCAATGCATTTTACTTTGTGTAGTAGTGTTCAGAAGGGGAGGCTCAAATAAAAAGAGTGGGGTTGTGCAAAGAACATGCTGGACAATTATGTTTTCAAATAATTTTTGGACAACTCTGGAAAAAGTGTTAATATGATTCAGATGAGCATGAACTTAACAGGATGCCTAAATACATTTTTATAATAATGCCTTAGCTTATTTCCTACCATCAGACTATTGCTTCCATCAAAACGTGACTTGTCTGGACAGTTGGATATTTTGCAGCACACAGAGAGACAATTTTGAAACAGTACTTCTGCCTAGTGAAACACTTATATCATGCACTTGAAATGCAGATATAGAGTACAACACACTCGACTGTATAGTGAGATTAATGACCCAGGTATCACAATGCAGGGAGCTGTGACATTTGAATATTAAACAGATCAGTGAGAAGAATATTCCAAGGAGAATAACACACTTGTTTTATTCAGGGCTGTAGGCTCAAATCCTGCTACAAATATCAGTTGCTTTGACAAATATTTCAAAAACCAAAATATTTGATTGTTTATGAGAAACACATATCTTTTAAAGAATTTATTTCCTTTATTCTAGTAAGAGTCTAAGCATTTACCTATGCAGTAGTAATCCGCAGGGATTCTAGAAATGTTTTCCATCTAAGGCTTGTATTCAACATACTTACTGCATTGTTAGGCTTAAGTTCTTTTTGCTTGTAAAAAAGGGGATATATATTGGTACATATTATTTCACATTTTTATTTTAATGTTGAATATGTGAAGCAATATATAATAATCTACATAATAAAATATCTGTAACAAAAAATATATTTTAAAATATAAAAAAGAAAGGAAATAATGAAGATATTATTTTCAAAGGAAAATTGCAGACAGGAAATAGACCTTCAGCTCTGTATCAACGTTCATGTGACTACATAAAATCATTGGCACTCTCAGTTTTCTCTCCCATTTTTCCTACGACTTCTCCTCAATCCCCCACAAAACCCTACTCTTTTCAAGCTTATTTCATCCAGGAGACCTATTCTCTGTTCTCTTTACCCAATGCCTATTAACTTCCTTTCCTGTCTGATGTCCATGCCAGCTGCTATCCTAAGTGATCCCCTCTCCTCAGGCATCTTCCCCTTTCCTTTCAAATCATTAGCCTCTTCAAAAACCCAACCTCAAGGTCTTTAACCTTGTAAACTGCGACTCTGCCTTTAATCTCCTTTCATCTTCAATGTCTCCAACAACTCCTTGTCTAATTCTCTCCAATCAGGTCTCCACTTGCCGCACAGCAACAACATATTCCAAACCAATTACATTCTTTGTGACTGTGGTGCTTTGAGCCTTCTTAAAGTCCTTGGCTTCTCTGCAGCTTTCAACAGAGTTGATCGCCCCATTCTCCATCTCTTATCTGATGTTGTTTTCCATGAGACTGCATTGATTAAGTTCCATTGTTATCTATCTGATTGTAGATACAGCTTCTTAATCAACGGCTTCACTTCCAACCCCTACATTATTATGACTTGAGGCCCCTAAGGATTCATCTTTGGTGTCTTTGGTGACCTGATCTACAGTAATGAGGTCAGTTTTCACATGTATGCTCTACCTCTGTATCACCTCTCTTGACTTTCTTTATTGCCTCTGTGTTGTCAGGCCACTAATCCAGCATAATATCATGGATGAGTTGTAACTTCTTGCAGCTAAATATCGGGAATACAGAAATCATCAACTCACCGCATACACTGTACCCTCCCCACAGTCTCCATCCATTACCCCAACCATCGTATCAGGCTGAACCAGACCATGCATAACTTCACTGTCCTGTTCAATAAGAACAGACCATTGACCCCATATCTTCTCCATCACAAAGACTGCCAAGTTCCAGCTCTGTAACATAGTGCACCTCGAACCCTACCTCAACCCAACAACTACTCTCCCTTATGCTCCAATTCTTCCAATGGTCACCTGGCTGGCCTCCCATCCTCCACCTTCATAAAGTTCAGGTCATCCAGTGCACCATATTGAAAAGGCATGACAGTCAGCAATAGATTGATAATACAATGTATGATAGATGTGACCAATGTAGTTTCTCCTCCGTTTCAAATTACATACATTCTACCTGTTATACCTATTGGGGTAAAGGTGAAGCTATGTGGTCATCCCTATAAAATTTTCAGTATATTTGTATGGCATGGAGTTTTGAACTAGTTAAGGTGGTAAGTGGAAACATGCTTGTCCACATCAGAACGCTCACTGAGAACAGGGGCAAGCTATCTGGAGCGGACTCCTATACTCAAGAGGATGTCCGTTACTGCTTGTATGTTGGTTACTGATGGTCTGTCCCCTGACAGGGCTTCTTATTTCCTCATAAAATGAAAGTGAGTTTGCTTCAGAGGAATCAGATCAGGCCATTAATCAGATAAAAAGCTAAGTATCTTGTCAGCTGGACTTGTCACAGTTTTGTTTGTTTGGAAGTGTTGAGAATCACTTGGGATGGGTATCTGAGTCAATCTTTCAAAGCTGATAAATATAGAAGCTTCTGCTTTCAACCATCGGCTCCACTCATAGCAGTGAGATGGAACCTCATGGTGCTTAAATGACCACATCTGGTACTCAGTTCAAGGGCGCCAAGGAAAGAATGAACTACAAAACACAAAATGTATTGTTATATTGAAGGCAGAAGATTGTTTATTAATATGGGTGAAATTTAAATAATGTAATTTTCGATAGCAGTAAACAGTCTTCTGCCTTCAGTGTAACAAATCACTGACTTATTTTTGCTTCTGTATAATTATAAATGTTACAAAATACAGTATTGATTAGTCATTCTAGCCTGAGCTGTGCAGTGTGTTAGTTTGATGCCCTTCCATTAACTTAGAGGGATCATATATACTGTAACGTTCCATATTATTGCTGGTGCACACCCTAATGGTTAAAAGGTTCATTTTTTCACGCTGCAGCGGGTTAGCTCAGATATTTTGCACATAAACTCAAATTTTGTATTATCTGAAGCACAGGATTGCCGTTAGAAACTAGATTTTGTAGAGAATAGCCTGACTTGTAATACAAGGCATCGGGAAAAAGGCAGTGAGTGGCTTCCGGAGCATGAGCCTCGTAGAGGCAAGAGTAAAGACTCAAGAGCTTTAGATATCAGAGATGTGATTATAAGGAATACCTCAGACGTGACTGAAGGTTTCAAAGACATTCGAGATGGAAGTACGAAAGAGACATGGAATGACTTGCAAAGGAAGTAATAATGTATTCTTTCATTTTTTTCAAAAATAATTTATCCGAATTAAATAAATTGCCAAGTTCAAACATTGCATTTTGTTATGGTCTCATTAAGGGCTACATGCACTATAGCACCAATCTTCTTCAGTTCTCTGCCCAAAGGCCAATCCAACCCATTGCACCACAGTCTCCATCATGGGTAGGGATGTCCCAAATCCACCCCAGCAAGAATGGGGATTGAACCCCACGTTGTTGGCACAAATCTGATCCATACCAGCTGTCAAGCCAATGAGCCCTCCTAGAGGTTTGAGTTGCTATGACAACATATACTTTTACATGTAATGTTGTAGCCTGGATGGCTCCAACTTCTTTCCATCACATCATTGACCAGGATTTTTTCCTGCTCTTGCCAGCTACCATTGGCATATAGCAGAAGCATTTACAGGTTGATACTCAACTTGTTTGGCCACATTACGAATGCATCTTCCTTGGCCATCAAGTCGCAGAGTAGGACTTGAACCCAGAGGTTCTAGCTTAGAGGCAGGGACGCTACCCACTGCATCAAACACCTCCTCCTGTTGTGATAGGAGGCCACAAATTACAAGCTGGGCTTAGATAATCACACTGAGATGCTAAAGTAGTGCTTTTATATAGATTGTGTAGGGATCTGAACCAGGAACATAGTGCTGCACTGGAGTATCATCAAATGGATATTGGCACTCACAGCAAAAAGGTATGCTATGTTTGACTTAAGAGCTTTGAATTTTTGTAATTCCCAGCAGTGATCAAAGAAAAAATGTATTTGCAGGGGAAAATCCAATACTGGAGGGATATTCTACAAAACTAACTTAATGATGGTCAAAAATACAACAATAAAGTAGGAAATAAACTTTACCTGGAACTGAATCCTCTTGTCTTTAATGCCTACTTGAGCAAGCAAAGTCTCAGGACGTGAGCTGCCTAGCTTTTATCTCAACAGGGATGCAGAAGGAAAGAGAAAGAAAAGCAGGCGCCTTGCTAAGGCATAGAAAGCCTGAGCAGCTTGGAGGTGCTGCGGGGAGGGAGTACTGTATTATGTGTAAATGAGGATGGAGGCTGAAAGAACAGAAAGTTGAGGGGAAGATCAACTATGGGAGTGTTCCATTCGGTGATATGAGTATCTGTACCTCAGATTGCTCTGCTTCTCTGAACCATTTAGACATTTATTTTCCAAGGAGGATGTGACCTCCTTATTCATCCTACCAAAATGAACTTCTCTATACTGAAGTCCTCTTGCCAATAATATACCCATTCTGCAAGAACATTAACACGTTCCTGTATATTGTCACACTTCTTCTCTGTATTTACTTTACCTGAATTTGGTGTCGTCCACAGATTTTTAAATTGTACTTCCAATTCCCGAGTCCAAATTGTTTATGTAAATGTTGAACACCAGCACCAACTTTTGTGGAACATCACTTTTGCCAGTCTGTGTAACGATCTTTAAAACCTACTCAACCCAGGTTAGGAAACCCAACGACTGGACATTTCCAGGTCCTGCCCTGCTTCGCATCAGCTTCAGTAAAGCGACAGAATTTTAAAATGCAAAGGTCCTAATTGGCCTGGTGTGACTATTTGAGTGGCGATGGGGTCATTCAGATGTGAATGCTTGCTGGATAATGTCTTTTTCTGCTGCAAATTGTGTTTCGATGTCATCTGCCATAGGACTGAGAGTCACTCAGGCAAATTGGTGATTGCTGTGAGGCCTGGGATGGCCTTGGCTGTCTTTCTCCAATGCCTGGGCATTGGGTTCCACAGCAGCTCCCCCTTAGTCCTCCTCTCCCTCTCCTTCCCCCTCCCCATCCACCTGTGAGAAAAAGAGGCACTTCAGGTCCTCCTCTTCATCCAGCCGCAATCCTCTTTATATAGTCATATTTGGCAATCTGCAGCAAATGACTATAAGATGAGACAGCCTGGTTGGCTCATACTGGGGTGGGGGGAGGGGGATTGGGGATCACCTGAGTGGTCAAGGCAATGGAAACACATCTTCAAGATGGTCTGTTCAATACAGTTTCATGTTAGTAGATGGCTCTGGTTATAGTGTCTCTCTCCATCCATGTCTGGGTACCGGACTGGTGTCAGGAGCCACCTCTTCAGAGGATAACCCTTATCTCCAAATAGCCACCCACAGAGCCTGGATGTTGGTCTAAAGAGGTTGGGTGCCTGGGGCCTGGATAAAGGAATCATGACGGCTGCCTAGGCGCACGCCTGCGCGATGCACTTCCAGCTGGACATTCAGTGAATGGAGCCTTTGCTGTTGAGGAATGTGGTTGGCTGGTCTGTTGGTGCCTTGATAGCTATGTGGGTGTAATCAATGATTCCCTTGGACCTGAGAGAATCCATGGATGGCAGCAAACTCCAATGTCCTCTATACCTGCGCTGGCTCAAAATAGATGCAATTCCCCTCTGGAATAGGGCATCCATGACCCACCTGATGGTGTGATGAGCTGCTGACTGTGAGATGCCAGCCTGGTCCTCAGCTGACCCCTGGAAAGATCTGGAGTGTAAAAACTCAACACCACAATGACTTGGTGGCTGCAGGTAGGGAACTACCATGGTCGCTGCAAGACATCAGGTCATTGTGGACCAGAATGCAAATATCCAGGACCATCTGCCTGAATAGGTGCAGCCTCCCATGGAACTGATGCTCTGTCATTTGGAGGTAACCAACTCTGGTTAGTGCCTTCTTCCCTTTGCAGTCCCTCGCTGTGCTCCTCTAGCCTCCTCCTGGCCATCTGCTGAGGCTCCTCCTCGCTACTCTGTCCAATGTCAGAGGAGCTTGCTCTCATTTCAACTCCCTCAGCTGTCGGTGGTTCATTCAACAGGACTTCCGCTGCCAACCTCTCCTGCCAAGTGGAACCAGCAGCCTCATGTCCCTCTCAGGAGTCCTATCACTCATTGCTCAATTTTTGAGCCTCGCAGTACCAATGACGGCCACTGGTTGCATAGCTGAGCATCATTCTCTGCTACTTAAACACGTTGACCATTGTATCTATTAGATCTCATGGCCCTCCACTGTGTTCTGCTGCACCCTGACGTGTCCCAGACACTGTGTGTTCCCCCGCACCCAGTTGAAAATTTAAGGCCTGTTGACGAGCTCAACAACCAGTTAATTGGAGGAGCCCAGGTTCCTGCTTGCTACCTCCCACCCTCCCTTTGAAAATCCTGTTTTCGAGGCACTGGGATCCGGTGACACCCTCCGGGAATACAATCTACAATGTGCATCCACACCCGCTCTTGTCTCCAAAATGTGAAAATCCAGCCCTATGTTTCCTGTTTTATCCAGGTTGCTATCCAATCTGCCACTTGACCCCTGACTCCTCTTGTTCTGAGTTTAGTTATGTGTTTTCTATGCAATGCCTTATTGAAGGCCCCTTTTGAAAAGCCCAAGAATGTTATGCTTACTGCATTACCTCTGTTCATCGTTTTTGTTGCATCTTCAAATAATTCAATAAGGTTGGCAAGCGTTATCATAAAATCAGTCAGTGTTGTATGATAACACCCTACTCTAGTCTTCAAGTGCAGAGGAGATTGATTTTAAACCAACATTTCATCTATCATCTGCCCACAGTTGTGATGGAAAACTCACCTGGGTAAACTCAGTCACTTTTTAATAATATTAACAGTCTGCACAGACTGCCTGTGGGAACATTTGCCCATGGTTCACCCATAGGCACGTTCATAATGTGTTGTGCAAAGGAGCAAAATTTGCTTTGTTCACATGCGTCCAATCATGCCAATAATAACAGATTTTCTGAGCCCAAAATCTTGTTTTCTCTACTGAGCTTGTAGTACCAGAAATAAAGTTTGCAATGTAATAAAAACATCAAAAAGTTCTAAAATTTACAAACAAATGATTAAACTGTACAATTGCAGCTAGTGTCTGAAATTCCTGAACAGTAATTTCCATTGAGAGCCTGTTCCTAGGTAAGAAGCCTAAGCTCTACTTTAATACAGCTTCCTCAGACTCACCACCATTAGCTGAAGAGGTTCAAGCCAGCAGGCCACAATTACCAGTACCTGTGTTGATGGCTGTTAACGTAATTGTTTGAAGATTGACCACAAAAATGACCACCTTGGGGGGATCTAGCACTGTTTCAAGATAAGGGGTCTCCCAATTAAGAAGGAGATGAGGAATTTCTTCTCTACCCCAAAGAGCAGTGGTCATTGAATATATTCAAGGCTTAGTTAGTGTTGGATCCTGGTCACCAGTTTGTTGGGACTTGTGGATCCGGGTTGCACGCTTGTTTTGGGATGGCCAAGTTGGTACAATAGACAGAGTTGACCAGCAGACAGATCTTAGGTGAAACGCATTCTGCTTATTTACAAAGGTACACAGCAACTACACGTGTGTGCTTTCAACTCAAACCCTGCCTCCATACTTCTGCCTACTAACTCAGGCTACTCACTACAGAGGTAGCCCGCGCTACTCCGCTATTGGTTACATAAGATCATGTGATCTTCCTTTATAAAATCCTTCTTAAAGGTATACTACACATTACATAAAACCAAAATTACCACATTTAGACAGATTTTTAATGGACAAGTAAATCAAGGGTTATGGGGGTTGGCAGGAAATTGGAGTTAAGGCCACAATCAGATCAGCCATGATCTTCTTGAATGGTGGAGAAGGCGTGAGGGGCCAAATGTCCTACTCGTGCTCCTTTTTCTTATGCTCTTATGTTCTTATTAACAGAGCATGCCTGGCATTGCTGGTCTCACTTCCCCTTAATACTGAAAAGTGTGAACACTTCAAATTTTTCTGAGGCAATTTTTCTGGAAACAAAGCTATTCATTTCAAAAAGCTCTTTGCAGAATATTATTGACGTCATAAATAACATTTCGAAGTTGGATTTTATGTTATTATGTATTTTAAGTGGTTACTGCAAAGCCTCCTTTTGCAGTTCATACTGAGAACATAAAAATGATTCTTTATATAAACAGCAATTGCTAGAAAGAATGTGCCATTAGTCAAGTGCCTTAATTTGTTCCCCATTAAAGGCACTGTATAAAATGTAAGTTAATGCTATTGTGATTATGAATAAAAGACCTGAGTTTAATTTTCTTATGAAATGGATCCGCCTAAATATAATTAAACTATTGTAGATATAGGGCTGAATTGTGCCGTCGGCAAGCAGGGGGCGGGGCCTGCTCGCCGACACGCAAAATTACACAGGATGACGTCGGGGGTTTGCCTGACGTCATCCCGTCCCATTTAAATTTTCAGGAAGGTGGGCCTGCAGCCAAATCAGCTGTGTGCCCGCTGACCTGTCAATGGCCAATTGAAGCCATTGACAGGATAATTAAAACAATTAAAGGACCTGCCCGTCCATCCTTAAGGTTGGCGGGCAGGCCAGGAGCCCCGGCGGGCAATAGAAAAAACAGGAAACTTCATCCACCGGCGGGATGAGGTTTCATGCAGGATTTTAAAAACTTTAATAAAGTTTAAATGAAATTTATTAACATGTCCCATCTCATGTGACATTGTCACATGAGGGGTACATGTTAAGGATTTTTTCATTTTTCTATTTTTAATGTTTGTACAAGTGTAAGCGATCTCCCTGAGGCAACACTTAGCCTCAGGGAGATGTGCGCTCTTTCGTGTGCATGCGTGAAAGAGCGCACTCTTGCTTTTGGAGAATCCCCCCCCTCACCGCCCGCACAGGAAGCGCATAGCACTTCCCGCTGGGCGTCACGCTGGGCCGGCCTTAATTGGCCCGCCCACTTAAAATGGAGGCGGGGCCCGCTTCTCCAGCGGGGATTGGCTCCCCGCCCGCTGGAGATTGGGTCGGGCCCACCCGCCCTCCAGGCAGAAAATTCTGCCCATAGTTTGTAAAGAATGAAAAATGCTAATAGCAAAAGAATAAACTGAAACTTCATATGTGTCTCCACCTCAGATTCAAAAATGTTGATGGACAATTAAGCCCTTCTCCCCATTTTGCTTAGAAATTTATTTAGTCCATGTAATATTTATCTGTAGTGGATAAGGAAAGCACTATGGGCGGAATCATTCCAGAATGGTAATGGGCATGGAAAACGACATTATATCCACCAACCGCAATAACGGATTTTGGCACCATATCGTCCATTTCCCATTGTGTCCCACCTCATTAATAATGCATTCACTGGAAACACACCGGATCGCTGGCGGCAAGCTCAGATTTGTCCGCCATGCCATCACCTCAGTGCCTCCTCCCTCCGAGCGCAGCCTACTTCATGTCTACAGACAAGGACTGCTCCAGGCGACAGATAGCCAGTAAAGCAAAGGTGAAGGCAGCCCTCAAATTTAGTGATGCCTACCTGGGGCACCTGCTGGATGGCTGCTGTGAACTCCTCTACCCCCACCCTGGCCATAGGCGGTCCACCGGAGTCACCAATCTGGCTTGGAGGCGATAGCAGTAGTGGTCAGTGCCAACAGAGCACAGAGGAGGTCAGCCATCCAGTGCAGGAAGGGGATGAATCCTCTCATCCGTTCTGCCAGAGGAGATCAACCCCTCGTCACTCTCAAGTCACCCGCTCACAAACCCATCACATATCCACAGGGATCTCACACCTCAAGGGACAACACCACTAACTCTCACACACACCCTCACATCTCCATCGGGCTCATATCATCTGGAGCTCACATCCTCATCCCATCCATGGCTCTGCTCACCAACAAACATTCCATGAGTCCTTTCATCTGCCATGGCATTATTCCTGCTCTCACTCTCTCCATCTGTTTTCATGCAGAAGAAGCTGGCTCACAACAGGACGGAAAGGTCCCAGACTGGGGGTGGAGTGACTGACATTAGGTCCCTCTCTCGCCTTGAGGAGTGCTCCATCGCACTGACTAGTGAGGACATTGACTGTGCCTGCGGCGATGGTGAGGTAGATGATGAACACCCTCATGAGGATCCTGCACGCCAACACCCCTCTCTCAACACAACTGTGAGTGCTCTCTCTCCTGCTTTTTACTCTGCTGCCATGCATTAATTATGTCTACTTTGGTTCACAGGGAGCTCTGCCAAGCGGCTGATACCCTCAGCCAGTCCCTTAGCTCCATCCAGGCTCTCACCTCCAGCAAAGAGCTTATCTCCTCCATTGAAGAGCTGGAAATAAGCAGCCAGGATGACACATCACAGAGCTTACCCATACCCTCCACCAGTGCAAACACACCTCGGTGGGACCTAGATCTACAGCAGGCTCAGGTTCACAGGTTCACAGTCTGATGGTCACTGCACGGACACGTGTCCGTAGCAGGAGGAGGCAAGTTCAGCTGAGCTCTCTGGCACTCGGAGGACTGCTGGGGAAGAGGCATCTATGAGGCCTGAGTCAGATGATGAACCTCTGGATTCAGCCTTCCAACTCATTGTGGAGAGTTAGCAAAAGGCGGGGGAACATCACACAGAGCTGTTGGAGGCCCTCAACAGAGTGGCTCGCAAATTGGAGGAGTGGGTGCACCAGCTCTCCGATGAAGTGGTGCCCACATGTGTGCACATGGAAGTCTCCATGGGAAGGATGGTGGATGCCATTGAGACTCCAGTCCAGCAGAAAGCGAATATGCGCACAAACCTGCACTCCATCACAGTAGCCATGGGTGAGTTCCTACAGTGACAATGTGATGGGGAAACAGGGCACCTCAATGTCCCTTCAGAGTGCTGCTTCCCCTCAAGGACTCAGGCAGGGCCCTCAGACACCCCAAGGGAGGAGGAGCAGGAACTGGACACCCCTGGGTCATCCACTCAGGAATCTCAGAGGCTGTCTGCTCCCTCCAAGTCCCCTTTGCCTGTAACCCCCTCAACCTTATCCTCTGTCATTGCAGAGGGAGCAGCTGGCCCACAGGAGGACAGCCTAAGCAAGCCAGGGCACGCATGCCAAATTCAACAGGGCCAGCACACTCATCTCACTGTCCAAAGCATTTCCAGTGTTGCCTGCTGGAGCTCCCTTTCAGTTGTCCATCTGAGCTGACCTGCATCTCCGCCCACCCACTGGTCGCACTCCCATGCAGCACCTGTGCCCGTCCAACACAAGGCTGTGCTGACATTCGACTTTGAAAAGATGGTAGTGGTCAAGTTCCTCATGAGCTCCCCCATCCTTTCCCCTCCCCCAGTCACCCATGCCCTTTCCCCCATAGCCATACACCCCACTGGCATAGCCTTCAACATCCCCACCTTAACCCTCCACCCCGGACCCTTGGCATTCCAGGCTGTCCAGGTGAACGTGCACGTTTCCTACCTTTCTGATAATCCCACCTCATCCACACTGACCTCCCTGACCTCCTCCTTCCCACTCCCCATGTCCATGTTTATCTTTGTGTCCCCACCAACCGCCCTCGCTGTCCCTTCTGCCGACACCGTCGCACCCTCCCCCTCCCAACCTACCAGCTCTCTCTGCCCTTGTTGCCCTAACCATTCCCTCCTACCATGCCCACCCTCAGTTCGCTCCCCAGGAGGCAGTCATTGACTCCACAGACCCCTCCCTTGCACGTTCACCTGGACATTCCACACCTCCCCAACACTCCTCCCCCCTTACCCCTTCCTCCACCCTTACCCCTTCCTCCCCCCATACTCCATCCTCCCCCTGGACACCTTCGACCTTCTGAATGTATTC
Organism: Cetorhinus maximus; assembly: GCF_964194155.1. NCBI lineage: Eukaryota > Metazoa > Chordata > Chondrichthyes > Lamniformes > Cetorhinidae > Cetorhinus > Cetorhinus maximus. The sequence goes on along the minus strand of NC_135895.1, from coordinate 22,273,118 downwards.
GCTTACACCTTGCTCCCCTCTTACACCTACCTCCCCACTTGCACCATTCCCCCCCCATTAGCCTTCCCCCTCTCCAGTCTCCTTCCTCCCCTTGTACTCCTTCCTATCCCCATACTGCCTCCCTGCCCTGGTCAACCTCCTCCTCCCCCAACTTCACCCCCCTGACACCCCCCTTGCCTCGACCCCCTCCTCCAACATCACTCCCCCCCCCAACGACACCTTCATCCCTGCTCCCAAACACCATCCCCCCCACCCCCCATCACCCCCCCACACCCTGGTACACTTTCCTCTCCCACTCACGCCTAGACCTTCCTCTCACCCTCCCTCCGCCTCACTGATCATCCGTACCAGCCGATGACGAAGTTCTGGAGCAAATCTGAAGAATCAACGGAGGCCATGGAAGACGGTGCGAGCCCATGGTGAAGTCCGTGAAGTTCCAAAGCCTCAGCGAAGTCGAAGCTACTGCATGGAGACCTCCCACCTTGCGAGAGCTGCTCCGCGGCGGTGCCATGCGCATGAGGATCCACCCAGCATGCGGCGCATGTGTTCCTTCAGGGTCTGGTAGCTGTAGGCCTCTGGCATCTTCTTCTGCCCGGATGTCCACGGTCTGAGCAAGGCTCTAACGGAAGCCCTGGCTTCTGCCGGCGTAACGGTAAATCGGGCATTGGGGGGGGGAAGGACGATTCCAGTCGGGCCTTCCTTTCATCCTATTAGCGAGATACAAATCAGGTTCATGCCAGCCTCCAGCAGGATTTATGATCCACCATGGCGGAAACCAGTGGGTGATCCAGCTGTGATTTCATGCCAGCGTAAATCTGATTTCTGCCCCTCCCGCCGAATTTTCCTCCTCCCACCCCCGCCCTGCCCACCATGACACCCGCCGCCAACGGGAGCAGAAAATTCCAGCCTATACCTAGGATTTCCTTTGAGCTATTTTTAAAGCACCAATTGGAATGATCCCTGCACCCAAAGACGGTGGTCAGTGATAGCATCTAAATATTCAGGATGAACTGCCCATACTCTTGTGCCCCCCAATAGCAGCTCTGCCAGTGGAAGCGCACAATGTTGGGTTGCCTGCCTTGCCTGCTGCGGCTCTCAGTTAAACCCCGGACAAGAGACGGGGAGAACAGAGTTGGGGGGATGAGCGATGTGTGGTTTGTGGGGGTTTGGAGGGGTTTGGAGGGGGGTGGAAAATTGATTCTGGTCAGCAGCAATCCCAAGTACTCTGGAACCAGCAGGGCCAGACACTTTTTTTGATGCTTATCCCAATATAGCAGGCAGCACCCTTCCAACAAGGAAAGTAGTAATACTCACCGCCCTGCTACTTTGGAGGCTTTTGTGAATGTTTCATCTTTGTTAACTGGGTGTAGCACCATTGAATTTCTAGGTTAATATTTCAGGATAGGTTAGCAAACCTAGCCAGTTCATTTTGTAGACGTAACATTCTGAACCTCAGTGAGTTCTTCTGTGTTGAAATCATGAATATAGAACCAGCGGGATCGCACAGAAACAAAGGAACAGAAGCAAACCATTTAGCTCCTCGAGCCTATTCCAATGTTCGATGAGATCATGACTTAATTACATTTTCATATGGATTTTTTGCTCCATATTCCTTAATACCTTTGGTTGACAAAAAATATCTGCCTCAGATTTCAAATTAACAATTAATCTAGCGGCAATTGCCATTTGTGGAAGAAAGTTCCGAAGTTCCACCACCCTTCATGCGTAGAAAGTTTCCTAATTTCACTCCTGAAAGATCTGACCTTAATTTTTAGATTATGCCCCCTAGTGTGAGAATTCCCAACCAACGAAAATGGTTTTCCTCTATCTGCCCTTTCTGTCTCCCATAATATCTTGAAATCTTTGATCAAGCCAGTCCTTCACCTTCTAAATTCAATGGAACACAACCCTAGTTAGTCTAATCACTCCTGTTAATTTAACCTTTAGAACCCAGGTATCATTCTGGTACATCTACGCTGCATTCCTTCTAAGGCCAAGATATCCCTCTGGGTAGGAGGTGTGGTGGTGTGGTGGCCAGAATTGCTCCTAGTGCTCCAGGTGTGGTCTAACCAGGGCTTTGCATAGCTGAAGCATGACTTCTACCCCCTTGTATCTTAATCCTCTAGATATAAATTCCATTAGCCTTTTTGATTATTTTCTGTAACTATTTATGACAGTTTAATTATCTATGTACGTGGACTCCCAAGTCTCTTTGGACTTCCACTGTTTCTAACTTTTCGCCACTTGGAAAGTAGCCTGTTCTTTTTAGGTTCAAAGTGGATGACCTCACATTTGCATACATTGAAATCCATTGCCACAGTTTTGCCTATTCATTTAATCTATCAGTTGGTAACTTTCTGCTTCCATCTAAACTTACAATGCTGCCTAACTTTGTGGCATCAGCAAACTTATCTTTGCGGCTTTCTATCCCATCCTTTAAGCCGTTAATAAATACGGAGAATAGTTAAGGGCGCAAAACGTATTTTAAAAACACTTACGCAGTTTGATTTTCCCTGCGATCCGAAACATTTGAAATACAATGAACAGCTGGAAGAGTAAAACTTATTATCACTTTTTGCAAAAGGAAACAAAATCAAAGCTTAAAATTGTGTTGCAGTTTGTTCAGGCAGAGGGAATGCTGCTGAATCAAATGACAAAAACATTCCACAGTTCCAGAGTTAAGGTTTTCAAAATAGACAATTACTCTTTCATGTAGTGGGGATGTCAAATTAATGTCTCACTATCAGTTTCATAAGTCCCTCTTAAACGCCATATAATATTGGATCAAAAATGTTTCTAAACAGGTATTTCTGGCTCCGTCTCTATCAATCAAGTGGTCTAACCTGATAGTATCTCCTTCCTAGGAGCTCCATTTCATCGTAATAACTGCAGGGTTACAAATTCTCATAGCTGAAGTGTGCCTGCTAGGATTCAATTTTATATTGTCTCTGGTTGCGTCGGGCCTAGCAGCATTTATAAATCTTTTTCTAATATTGGATTGTGAGACTCCAGGGTAAATAGAGCACAATTACATAATTGAAAAGCTGTTAGGAACATACTGGTGTTTCACCCAGCTCTCTGAGCTCGTCTAAAGGACAACAGTTATGTTGGTTTGACTTCTCTTGCACCTTATTCAGTCAACAATTTCTTGTTCCCTCTCCCCAAAAATCTGAAATCACAAAGATAGCTTACAAAGGAAAATTTAAAAGCACAATCACCACTGAGTGAGTGACCATTATCAGTTACTCTAAATAAGCAATTTCAGCTTTCAATATGGGCAATAACATAGCATTAATATATATGACTACATTAATTTTTCTCTGGTTTAAAGTATTCTGGACTGGAAAATCCTCAGATTTGACAAATCTTGCGCATAGCCAAATTCTGCTCTGCCACTCACTTCTATTCCTGAATAATGGTATATCCAAGGTCAGGGAATGTCATCTATTTTACATTCTTTGCGCCAGTACCTTGGGAGCCCGCACTGTTGAAAGCAGAGGGCAGAAGACAAGATGCCAGACAACTGCTTAAGAATGCAGCTGGTGGGTGCCCTCTATCTGACAGATTCACTGCCCCGCCCTTAGCACACCACCCCCAAAACGTTTTAAAAGGAGCAACCTGAAAAAAGTAATGATTTATCCTGGCATTCAGATCACTGTGTGAGAAGGAGGAGGGAGCCACTGGGATTCTAGCATGGGAGTTTATGCCATGGGCTCGATCTCCATTGATTCATGTGGGGTCGGAGAAAATTCCACCAACTCAGGTCCTTTTTGAAAGTCTTGTTTGATCCTCCTCTGGGTAGAAATAAGGCATTTCCAAGTCCCACATCATTTTCTTCCTCCACCTTGTTTCTGTTTAACTTTCCAGTCTACCTTAGAGCCCGAGGAAATGCAAACATTTCTCTAATTTGGTCTCCACTACTTTTTTCTAATATAAGGTTGCTGGACTTTGGCTACAAAATATATGTTACCTGTGAAGTTAGGTAATGTGATGCTCATGAACAAGGAAGTCGTTATGGCACACATTATTTTGGAAATTATAAAAGCAAAATTAAAAACATGGGCAAAGGCATTACATGGTGTAACGCTAAGCCATACAAACTGAAGGATCCAGGTATGAGTTCTGGGTGGGGGTTAGTGTGGTAAAGTGGAGTACCATGTACCTTTAAGAGAATGCAAGTGGACTAACCATGTGACAGTACTGACCAATCACTTTACAGCCCAGGCAACTGGTTAACTGTAAGTCTAGAGCTGGAGGTGGTTGTGGGAACACAAAAGGATTTAGTGACCTGCATTCTGTTGAAATAAACAATCATAGCTTGTTCTTATGTCGGTCTCTCTCTGTTATCGATAGCGAGCATCAACTTGCAAGTATACATGGGTGGGGGGGGGTGCATTTCGAGTTTACTCGCCTAGTGAACCCATGGACCTAAGACATAAAACTGGCCACAGAGATGAAAAATTGTAAGACCCCTGAGTGAGAATCCACAAGACGGGTAAGCAAAACATTAGAAAGAGAATCTGTACTTAATTTGTAAAACAGACGGCAATCCGAGCAGAAATCAGTGCTGCAGCTTTAAATTTGAAAAGAAAGAGAAAAGAAAATAAACCCTGCAGAATTGCGATCGCGGGGATCCCACCAAAACTCAATAAGAGCACGAAACCCAGCACAGGAAAGCTGACAGCTGCAGAGACGGAGTCGAAAAAAAAACGTGACTGCTCTTAAAGTGACAATACATTTAAAGAGCTACATCAAGAAAAATGGCTATGGACAGAAAACTATAAGAGACCCCAGAAAGAGGTTAACTCTGCGGAAGGCAAAATATGCATCAATCGACGGCAGTCAAGAAAGCTGCGGTAAGCCAAGCACCTGAATTCGTCATTAACTGGAAAGCCCATCGGAAGCGCAGTCACCTTGCAGTCGTTCATGATGCCGCGGTTTGGGAGCATCGAACCATTCGACCCCATTTCAGATGGCTGGTCTCAGTATGTCGAATGTCTAGTGTTCTTTTCTCCCGCTAACGACATCACGGGGGAGGAAAAGAAGAAGGTGATTCTTTCGTCCACATGCAGGAGCAAAACGTACGGGTTGATCTGCAGCCTTACATCACCTAACACCCCCAACTCAAAGACCTTCAACGAGTTAATAAAAATTGTACATAACCACCTGAGACCAAAGCCCTCAGTCACTAAGCAGCGCTTCAAGTTAAATTCAAGGAACAGGCTTCCAGGGGAGACAATAGCTGACTATGTTGCCATTTTAAAGGCATTATCTGAACATTGCAAATTTGGAACGCTCATTAGTGATATGTTGAGAGACCAACTGATATGTGGGATTGGAGTTGATACTATTCAAAGGCGTTTGCTAGCCAAAGATAACCTAGACTTCAGTAAGGCATTAGAATTAGCCACAGCCATGGGGACTGCTGTTAGAAATTCGGAAGCTATAAGAGATGCACAAAATGGCACCGTAGGGCGGGACAGACCGGCAACAAAAGGCACAAAAACATCGGACCCCACAGAAAGGCGGGAAATGCCCCCTGTGTACAGATCAGTAAAAAACAGCAGTACAACAGTGAAAACCCACAAAATGAATGAGAGATATGTATCCAGTGGGCGATCAACAATTCAAACAAGTCGAATGCTTTTTCTGCCACCGCTATGGTCACATGAGGCGACACTGCAGAGATCGGCTGAGACAGTATTTTAAAGACAAAGGGAGAAATCGTGAAATAGGTCACATGGAAGAACCAGGAGCAGAATTTTTAGCTTGGCAGGCGGGCGCCGCCCGACCCACTCAAGCGTTAAATAATGCGCATTGACTTCGGCTGAGCGTGCTGACATCAACGCGCACACTCACAATATTTCACTAGGTGGGCGCGCGATGGAGATGGAGGCGCACCCGCCATTAATTAAGAAGCCAGTTAAGGCCCTTGGCACACCAATTGTCTCCGACTTCACGTACCCGTGCGATTTTCAGGTCATCGCTTGGGCAAAACGGGTAGGCGGGCAGGCCACAATTTGCAAAACCTCATCCACGGGCAGGAGAAGAAGGGTCAGTGGCCTTGTCAAAGTGATTAGTGAGGGATGCAGGATATCACTTGCTGCTGGTTGCTCCTGTGAACAGGACAGCTTCATCCTGCTTCAGAGCTCCATTCAGAGAATTTAGAGTCTTCAGATCAGGACTGAGTGTTGTTTTCCGGGGCCCCGGAGGATTCACACTGTGTGGGGCCTTCCAGGTATCAGATAGCCTTCCCTTACCCTGGGAATGGGGATTGTGGTCTCTGCTGGAGGCAGCTCCTCTGAGGAGGAAGAGAGGGCCAGAGGGGAGAGGAGGCCAGGTGTCCCTATTCAGCTTCCACGGGAGCGACCTGTGGGAGGAGACACACAGGCACAGGGGGCGCAGGGCCAACAGGAAGTCCAAGGCGGAAGGGGCCGCAGAAGACGCCACTATCCTGCTGCCAGGGTTTATAGGCGGCGATGCAGCTACCACAATATGTCTGAGGTGCATTGCCGAAGGAGGCTCTGTCTCTCAAGGGATACTGTGACCTCCATTTGTCAGGGGATCGGCCCTGAGATCAGCTCCGAATGTGTGGGTGGACACCCCATGCCAGTGGCGCTGAAGGTCACAGTGGCCCTCAACTTCTATGCCTCCGGCTCTTTCCAGGGGTCAGTGGGGGATCTGTGTGGAGTCTCCCAATCGGCTGTCCACAGTTGCATGAAACTCGTGACAGGAGCCCTGTTCAGCCATGCATTGACTTTCATTCTTTACCATACGGACGAGGCCAGCCAGACAGAGCGAGCCAGAGGCTTCAAAGCGATTGCTGGCTTCCCCCGTGTCCAGGGTGTAATCAACTGTACACATGTGGCCATCAAGATGCCAGCGGGTGAGCCCAGTGCCTTCATCAACAGGAAGGGCTTCCACTCCATGAACGTACAGATTGTGTGTGACCGTAGGATGCAGATTCTGCAAGTCTGTGCAAGGTACCCAAGCAGCTCCCATAACGCTTACACCCTGAGGCATTCCCAGGTGCCGAGGCTCTTCAGTGCTCCAACCCGACTGCATGGATGGCTGCTGGGTGACAAGGGCTAATCCCTCAAAAGGTGGCCCATGACACCTCTCCGCCATCCAAGAACAGAGGCCAAGCAGCGGTACAATAGGAGCCACGCCTCCACAAGGGCGGTGGTAGAGAGAAACATAGGCCTTCTCAAGATGAGCTTCCGATGTCTGGACCGTTCAGGGGTGCACTCCAATACCCCCCAGATCATGTGTGACTGATAGTGTGGTTGCATGCTGCACTCTCCACAATCTAGCACTGGAAAGGGGGGACGCAGTGGAGGTAGATGATCTTGATGCAGGGGCACAGGTATCAGATGATGAGTCTAGTAGTGAGTCCGAGGACGAGCACGGTGAGAACACTGAGGGCATGGACACTGACTTGGGTAACCTCCAGAGAGGCAGGGACACCCGGGACACTTTGATTCAACACTCCTTCAGCTCGACTACCAAATAGGAACAACCACATGCCAGGGCTGCAGGCTGCATACTCGATCCCTGAAAGGACCAGTTCCTTGGTCAACAACATACATTATTTGCCTTTGCAATAAAGTTTCAGGAGACACACATCCATCATAAAATCATATCGCACCCTGCACCTACAGAACAAATGAAGCATACAGAGGCCAATTACACAAAATAACATCTCATTTACTTGTGAATGTGAAACATTGCAGAAATGAACATTAAACGATGTTTTCCATCACACCATTAAAAAAAGTAAAGAAAAATGGGGGAACCAAATATCACCCATGATAAGGCCGTGTTGTGATTAAGGTGCTTTAAGTTTTCGCTTGCAGGTGCTACGTCTAGCTGCTCCCCCCTCGCTGGCAGCGACATTGGAGACAGCCTGCTCACTCTGCTGTCCTGTTGGCCTTGATGACCTTGGCAGTCATCCTCTGGCCCGTGGAGCCTGTGCTGGCCCCGCCTGGGAGGGAGTGGCCAGTGCCATGGCTGGCATCTCCCCAGTTGCCACAACCTCATCTGATGCCACGGTTACTGGCAGAGGGGCAGAGGAGCTGCTGCCATCATCCGGAGCGCCCTGAGAAGAACCCACAGAGACGACATGCAGCTCGTATGCCAACGTCAGGTCGCATTGGACCTCCCAGCTCACCATTGATGGACGGGCACCTAGCTGGGATACCGGGTGCCCAATCCATCTCCCACACTGACACTGACCAGCTGAGATCATTGCTGGTGTGAGGGCTTGCAGGTCTGAGCGCATCCCCAGGTACCCCCTGACTGAGTACCTGGAGGATCCTCTCCATGAGAGTCACCACTCTCTCCATGGAGGAGGCGTTGCGCTCGGCCATGAGGGTCAATGCAGTGCTTATGCTCCGCAGGGACTCCTGCACAATGGAGACCATGGCACACATACCCTCATGTATCTCCGCTAGATCCTCCCACACACTCTGCTGGACTTCCAGCAGTTGCTGCCTCATGAATGACTCCAGAGGCCATTCATCAGCCATTGACTGAGCATTGCCCTGGACCCCAGCAGTCCTCCGATTGCCAGCGCCCTGAGCATTCTCTGTCACTGCCTGCACCTGAAGCCAGTGTGAAGTGCCCTCACCGATGTGTACTGATAGACTACACAGCGATGTTATGCCCACCGAGGTGCTGGTATCTGCGCTGATGCCTGCTTGACAGACAGGGTGTGACGCAGGTGACTGGAGAGTGTGGTGGTCCTCTGGGGTCAGGGGTGGGCCTTCAGGCTCCTCATGATGACTGGCTGCTGGTGAACCTAAAAGGGAGAAGAAGGACATGTCATCAGTTTATGTCATGACACTGACACCATGTATGCTTGGCACCCTGATGAAACAGAGATATGCATCATGGTGCCCTCGTCTTTCGATTATCAATGGGGACTCCGGGTTTGAGGATCACATCAATATAGAGACAACACTGGAATGGTAGCAATAATTGAAATTCTCACCTCACTCTTACCTTCCTCTGGCACCCCAACCTCACCGCATCTACTTGACCGAGGTGCATGGCACTTCTCGAGCTCCAAGGCTTCCTGTTCATAGCGGGTGAGGATGAGGAGGTGTGTGGGGGCAGGGCAGATGGAGGGGGTTAACGGGGTGGTGGGGGGCGGTGGGTGGGGTGGGGGGTGGGCGGGGGGGGTACCCTGTCAGTCCACGACCTCTCGGCATTGTTATGGGATGTTTTCTCCTGAAAGGATAGAGCAGCATTGATTAGTCCACCCTGTACCTGCAGACCCATTGCAGCCTGGCCAACTCCACCTGAGGAACACCTCGCAGGGCTCAGCTGATTCATGACCCTTGAGCCGCAAGACACTCAGTCCAAGCAGCCAGGGCTCACCCCCTTGGCCAGATTCTGCCTCATTGACATTTGCCGCTCACACTCTAACTCCTCTGAGGTCCACGGGGGGATGGGCAGCTCTTAACTGTTCTGCAAAGTGACCCATGCCAACACGGCACTCACCCTTCCCAATCGCAGGAGGTCTTTGAAGTGCTTCTGGCACTGCACCCATGTGCGTCTCACTACATCGCGGCTGCTGACCCTGGATGTCACCTCTTCCCCGGCCTTTTTGGTGAGGTGGGGGGGCCTCCTCCTCCCGTCCTTTGGGACAAGGCTTTCTCTCCTGGCTGCCACCTCCTCCAGGAGGGCAGCAGGACACTCATCTGAGGAACAAGGGGCTGGCTGCCCAGCCGGCCTGCCCTCCCACCTGCTGTGTCCACCCGCAACGGTTTCCATTGACCAGACTTCCGCGTCCTTTCATGGCAGCATTCCAGGGGCTGCCCAGGCCACATTTGAATCGGCCGCTGGGTCACCATTGGACCCGGCTGACATCATGCCCCCGCCCCCACCCCGCCCACCCCTTCGCGCTCATTCCCAGGCCGCGTATCACGCTGGGCGGGCCAAAATCGCGGAGCGCTGCTGATCACAGGTAGTGGTCAGCTTCCCCACTGCCCCCACCCGCCCCCACCAACCCTGCACGCCAAGGGCAAAATTCTGCCCCAGGAGAAATAGAATCAGCCATCCATTCATTATATAGCCTGAAAATGGGTAGAACCGAACCAATCCAAATAGTCGTTACAGTCAATGGACAATGGACAACCATTAAGATGGAAGTTGATACTGGAGCGTTGATGTCCGTCATTGGAGAACAGACATTCAGATACTTGAATAAAGGAGCCCATCCTTTAAGATTGGAAGTCTTGGACACTAAACTGAAAACATACACAGGTGAAGAAATAAGACCAAAGCCAGGTCTCAGCTCCTTGGCCAGCTCCAGCATCATTGACAGACTGAGTTCCATGGGGGGATGGCTAGACCCTAACACTTCACCACACTGACTTATACCAACACAGTGCTCACCCTCCCCAAGCACAACAGGTTATTGAACCTTTTGCGGCACTGCACCCATGTGCGCCGTACGACGTTGTGGCTGCTGCTGATCTGTGATGCCACCTCCTCCCAAGGGCTTTTTGTCAGATGTAGTGGCCTCCTCCTTCCATCTCTGGGGACGAGGGTGTCCCTCCTGGCAGCCAATGTCTCTAGGAGGACTGTGAGACACTCGTCCAAAAACCTGGGGGCCGAGGGCCCACCCGGCCTGCCCTGCCACCTGACGTCTCCAGTCGCTGTTGAGGCCGTAGCTTCGGTCTTCAGAACGCTGCAAATATGCTCTTCCCTGGCAGCCTTCAAGGAGCTGCCTGTGTAGTTTTTAAATTGCCTGCTGGGTCGCCATTGGACCCGGTGGCCGACAGGCCCCCACCCCCACACCCACCCCCACCCTTCCCGACCATTGGGAAGACGCATTTCATGCTGGGCGGGCCTTAATTGGCCAGCCAGCATGAAATCCCGGTCAGGGGCCAATCGCAGGCGGCAACCTGTTTCCCACTGGTTGCGGGTCCACCGATCGCGTGCACCAGCCAAGGGAAAAATTCAGGTCCTGGTGTTATTGACTGCCAAAGCTAGCACATGAAGAGGGGCCATTTGGAGGTCTGAGCTCCTCCAATCCTGACCTTGCACTGTTTCTGACTTCCACATCTCCACGTTTTCTGGCCATGCCTTCTGCTGTTATGACTATTATGTGCTGGAATTCCCTCACTAAATCTCTCTGCTCTCTACCAGTCTCTCTCCTACCACTCTCTCTCTATTTCACACCAAGGCACTTTCATCAATTTCCCCTGTGTTCGTTGATCTACACTAGGAACCAGCTGAACAGAACTTTGATTTTAAAATTCCATCCGAATTTCAAATTCCTCCATGGCTTAACCCCTCCCTATTCCACAATCTCTTTCAGCCCTTCAAGCCCATTAGATATATATACTCTGCCAATTCTGGCTTCTTGATCATTCCCAATTTTAAACACTCTACCACTAACAGCCATGCTTTCAGCTGATCACAAATCAAAGAAAATTAATATTCAGGCACAGCAAGCAATTAGAAAGGCAAAAGGTATGCTAGCCAATATTGCAAAGAGTTTGGAGTATCGAGTAAGGAAGTCTTGTTGCAATTATATACTGCTTTTGCATTACTGCACCTGGAGTAAGTGTAGTTTTGGCCTCCTAACCTAAAGAAGCTTTATACTTGCCTTAGAAGGGGTGAAACAAATGCTCACTAGGATGAGACAGTTGTCTGATGAGCGGGATTGAATAAACTAGGTCTTTATCATCTGGAGTTTAGAAGATGAGAGCTGGTCTGATTGAAACATGAAATTCTGAGAGGGCTTGACAGGGTAGATGCTGAGACACAGTTTGCCTTGGCTTGAAAGTCAAGGACTAGAGGTTACAGTCTCAGGATAAGGGGTCAGCCATTTAGAACTGAGATGAGGAGAAAGTTCTTCTCCTTTGAGTTGAGCGTTATGAATCTTTGGAATTCTCTACCTCAGAGGCCTGTGGTTACTCAGTCGACGAGTATATTCAAGACTAATATCAACAGATATTTGGATGCTAAGGGGATCAAAGGATTTGGGGATTTGGTGAGAAGAGATGTACAAGCTCAGCCATGATCGTATTGAATGGCGGAACAGACTCGAGGGGCTATATGCCCCACTCCTGCTTCTATTTCTTACATTCTTTTCTTTTAATCGCTAAAATTATGGTAATAATAATAGTAACATCAGTGCTAAAGGACTGAATGATTGCTTTTTGGAGTTCTTTTTCAAACTTGCAATATATTCTTATAAAGGTCAGGAAGTAAAACCTTCCCTTAACTGTTTCCCTCTTGCGTTAATGTTTTCCTGAATATCTTATCAACAACCAACCTTGTTCTGCACAGCACCATTTGGTGAATGTAAAGCAAAGAAAGCTACAGTTACTGCACACTGCTGAGGAGAGAGATTACCGCGCAGTGATTCAGGCATTTTGTGTTTGTCTGCATAAAATTGAATTCTAATCAACAGCGACAAATTGCAGGAATTAGTATTTAGAAGTTAGTGTTTCACACTACTGTGCAAAGAACCAGATTATGTATCACCCTGTCTGGTATACAGTTTTCAGAGTACTTCACCACTAGGAAAGGAAAGTGCTATACAAGCAACAAGTGGAGGGAGAGAGCAAAGAGTGGGAAGGAATTATGCAATCAGTAACATGCTGGCTTTCTATCTGTGGGATTTGGATTTGAATTCAGTTCAGAATGAGAAATTACTGATCTTTCCTTTTTTTCTGCTGGCTGTAAGGGTCCTACAGGAACTGTGTTTCACTCCCAAAACCTCTCTGCCTCTCAACCTTTCTCGCCCTTTTTAATGCAATGTCAAATTCCACATAATGCTAACAACATAAGTGATTGTTAACCAAAATCAAAGCCCATGGGATTGAAGGCAAATTGTTGACATGGTTAGGAGTTTGATTAGGCGTACTCAAATTAGAAGGAAGTCAATAGTTGTATTACACAGGATCTGCGCTGAAGCTTCAAACTATTCACAATATTTATTAATGACTTAGGTACGAAAATAGAGATCCACACATCCAGGTTCTGACACAGAAAGGTCATGTAGACAACAGCATAAAATTACAAAGGTAGATTAAATTGATAGATTAAATGAGTGGAAAAAACTGTGACAGATGGATTTCAACATACTAAAGCACGAGGTCATCCATAATTGCTCATTCTCTCACCTGCCTTATCCCACCAGCTGCTGATATACTTATCCATTCTATTTTTACGCCCAGACTCAATAATTCCAACAACTGCTTCCCTGGCTGACCGTCCATCTTCAACCCTCCATAAATTTCATCTCATCTGTTACCCTCTGCCCATATTCTAACCTTCACAAGGTAACGTTCATCCATCACTCCTGCGCTTGGGAACCTACACTGGTTCCTGGTCCAACATCACCTCAAATTTAAAATTAGGATCCTGATATTCAAATCTCTCCATGTTTGGCCCCTCCTCATCTCTGTAACCTCCTTCAGCCCTACAAACCTCTCTGAACTCTATGTCTCTTTAGTTCAGATCTCTTGTGCATGCCCAATTTTCTCCATCCCTCTATATAGCCAGCAATGCCTTCAGTTATCTAGGACTTAAGCACTGGAATTCTCTCCCTCCTTTCTCCACCCTGCCTCCCTTTCCTTCTTAAAATCTATCTCTTTGACCAAGCTGGTGGTCATCTGATTAGCTGTTTGGTTCTGTGTCAAATTTTATCTGGTAATGTTCATGGGTGGGACATTTTAATGCATTAAAGTCGCTATATAAATGCAAGTTGTTGCCACTGAGTTTTGATAGTGCCAATGGCATTCTGTAAACATGGCATCAAATATATAGCATAATCCCCCAAAAAATGTTCTAAACAGGGAAAAACCATACTGCACTACTGAAGTTGGGTTTAACAAGTATCCTTCTGTGTAAAACAAAGAGGCTTTACTCTACATCTTAGCCATGCTATGTCTAGCCTGAGAGTGGTCAATGCTGATTCTGAGCACCCAAAGAGGGAAGTTGGTTCATTCCAAGCATTGATATTCCTCATGTTGATTAGCATAAACTATACCCAACATCAGTCTTACATTGAAAATTGGAATAAGCAACTGACTTTCTCAAAAATCAGCATCCAAACTGACCTGAGCTTGTTAATTTGACAAAAAAAAGATGCTTCAACTCTTTAAATAGAATAAATCAAGTGATTCACTGTAATGAAAGACCATGTCCTTCATTAGCGAGATTCTAGCCATTACAGTTGTTATTAGAACGGTTTCAAAGCAGACGCTGACTAGTGTAATTCAGGAACATTACTCCTGCTGGAGCTACTTCCACATCGGTAACAATAACAGAGATCTTCACTTTATATCAGCAGTCAGCCATTTTGAGTGCTGCAGCACGGGGCTGACAGCTTGCATGATGCCATGACACTTAATGCGGTGCTGACACGGCATTCGCTGAGATCATGTTCCAACCAGTATGTCAGTTGTGGTTTGTACTGAAAGTGAAGAAAAAAAAAACTCACAAAAAGAGCAGATCTTGAATTATTCATGACGCATTATGATTATATATATTTTATGAAACAAGTGCAAATCTTCATTCAGGGTCCTTCACAGCGTTTAGTTAAAGTGAAGAGAAATCATGCACTCTTGCACTTCATTTCACTATTGCTTAAATTTGAAATTTTTGGCAGAGCAGGAGAAACTGCTTTTTTTGCCCTGTAATTTGTAACACCTTAAAATTAAACATAAAGGGCTGTATTTTATATTTAAAAATTGCTCTGTAGGGATTTATCTTTTGAGATAAAGCTGCGGCGTTATCACTTAAAACATCAGTAAGTTCCCTGGAGGATTGATGCTGTTTCTGAAAAAACCCCTACTTACAAAAGCATTGATATAGATAGCTTTTTGTACCATTTTAAAACTCTTATTGGAAGAGAAATTGCCGAGGACTAAGGATTACTGCATATGATGGTGTAGTGAATGCACTGGTATATCGCCATGCTAATGCCTCAAAGCATTAAGGCTATCTTTTTCTCATACCCACTTTCAATTAGGGACAAGCAGCAGCACTGTATACTCCATTGACAAGCTAAAAGGCAATCATGTTTAAAATGGGGGTTGTAATGGCAGAGCGGGTTGGCACAGGGTTTTAGAACTCATAGGCTTGAAGTTTTCCTGTGTTGAGCAGGCTCGGCGGGAGCAGGGGAGGTGCAGTTGCGGAGCCTCCCGCCGCCCGCGTTTGGCTTGGCACCACAATTTTAGGCCCGCCCAGCATAATACACGAGGGGGAGCGCTACCTTTGTGGGCAGGGGGAGGGGGGAGAGCCAGGTCCAGAGCGCTTCAATCTCCCTGAGGCAGCTCCGTGAAAAAAATAAAAATAAATGCAATAAAAATTTAATGAAACATGTCCCCTCATGTGACTGTGTCATGATGACATGAGGTGGGACATGTTTTCATTTTGCAAAATGTGAAAAATGTTTTCCTCAAATCTCCTCTAAGCTTTCTGCCCCTTACCTTAAATCTATGCCCCCTGGTTATTGACCCCTTCACCAAGGGGAATAATTTATTTCTTTCTAACCTATCTATGCCCCTCATAATTTTGTACACCTCAATCAGCCTTCTCTGCTCTAAGGAAAACAACCCCAGCCTATCTAGTTTCTCTCTTTGGCTGAAATTCTCCAGCCCAGGCAACATCTTGGTGAATCTCGTCTGCACCCTCTCCAAAGCAATCACATGCTCCCTATATTGTGGCGACCAGAACTGCACACAGTACTCCAGATGTAGCCTAACTAACGCTTTATAAAGCTCCATCATAACCTCCATGCTCTTGTATTCAATGCCTACAGTAATAAAAGCAAGTATCGCATATGCCTTCTTAACTATCTTATCTACCTGTCCTGCTGCCTTCAAGGAGCTATGGACATGTACACCAAGGTCCCTCTGATCCTCTGAATTTCCTAGGGTCCTACCATTCATTGTATACTCCCTTGCCTTGCTAGTCCTCCCAATTCCTCCTCACATCACACTTTTCAGGGTTAAAGTCCATTTGCCACTGTTCTGCCCATCTGACCAGCCTGTCCATATCATCCTATAGTCTAAGGCTTTCCTCTTTGCTATTCACCACAGCACCAATTTTCATGTCATCTGCAAACTTATTGATTAAAACCCCTACATTCATGTCTAGATCATTAATGTACATGTAAAAGTAAATGTACATGGTAAAGTGGAATACTATGTACCTTTAAGAGAATGTAGTTATGTAACCATACGACTGTATTGAGCAATCGCTGCACAGCACGGGCTTCTTTGGTAACTGTAAGTCTAGTGCTGGAGGTGATTGAAGAAGTACACATGGTGTTAATGCTCTGTTCTTAGTTCCAATAAACCACCAATGTTTGTTCAGTTAATTCGTCTCTCTGCCTATATTGTTTCAAGAGCCAACTAATGTGTTAATATCAAGGGCGCAGCTAATGTTCGCCAGACAAAGCGAACCTGATAACTAAAAATGTAAAACTGGCAATGAGGATAAATGGGATCAATCGACAGCAATCAAGAAAGCCACGTTAAGCCAGCTACATTACTTCGCCACTGCCTTGAAAGCTGTTTGAAAGCGCAGTCTCCTTAGTCATTGAGTATGCCGTAGTTTGGGCATCTTGAACCATTCGAACCCGTTTCTGATGACTGGTCTCATTACGTCGAACGCCTAGTGTTCTTCTTTACCGCTAATGACATCACGGGGGAGGATAAGAAGATTCCTTTTGTCCTCAAGCAGGAGCAAAACATAAGGACTCATGTCCACAGCCTCATGTCGCCTAACACTCCCGATACGTGTTTGACGGGTTAGTAAACATTGTAAAAACCACCTGAAGACAAAGCCCTCAGTCACTATGCAGCTTCTTAAATTCACCTTGAGGAATAGGCTTCCAGGAGAGACAATCACTGGCTATGTAGCTGCTTTAAAGGGATTAACAGAATGTTGTGAGTTCAGAACTTCAATTAATGACATGTTGAGAGGCCGATTGATATGCGAAATCGGGGACGATACTATTCAAAAGCGATTGCTATCTAAAACTAATCTAGACTTCAGTAAGGCATTAGAATTGGCAACAGCCATAGAGAGCACTGTTAAGACCCAGAGGCAACAAAAGATACACAAAATGGTGCTGTCCATCTTGTAGGGCGGGAAGGACCGGCAACAAACAGTGTGAAAATGTCGGACCCTGCGGAAAGGCGGGGAATGCCCACTATGTACAGACTATTGAAGGACAACAGTACCACAGTGAAAACCCATGACATTAATGCGAGAAATGAATCCAGGCAGCCTGCAGGCCATCGACAGTTCAGAAATATCGAATGCTTTCTCTGCCACCACAATGGTCACATAATGCAGCACTGTCAAGGTAGGCCGAGACAGCATTTCAAAAACAAAGGTAGAAATCTCAAAATCTATCTCACTGAAGAACCAGAGGAAGCAGAATCTGACAACTATTCATTAAACAACCTGAAAGTGGGTAGAACTGAGCCAATCCAGGTAGTCATTAGAGTCAATGAACAACCCATCAAGATGGAGGTCAATACTGGGGCATCAATGCCTGTCAAAGAAGAACATATGTTCAGACACTTGAATGAAGGAGTCCTTCCTTTAAGTTTGGAAGAATCAGACACTAAATTAAAAACATGTATGGGTGAAGAAATATGAGTGAAAGGGATATGTCAAGTCCTGGTGCAGTATGGGGATCAGTCTGCAAATTTACCCCTTACTATGGCAGCTGGGGCAGAGCCCAGGTTAATTGGTCGCAACTGGCTCAAAAACATTAAATTGCAATGGGCCGAGATTTTTCAAATCAGAACGAGAAACTTACAGGAATTGCTACAAAAGTACGCTTCCATTTTTAGTGACGAGCTAGGAAGGATTAGTGGGCTACATGCCAAAATGCACGTAGATCCTAACACAATGTCCAGATTTATCAGATCCAGACCAGTCCCTTATGCTCTACGGGACAAGGTCGAGACTGGGATAAACAGGCTGGAAAAGTTGGGAATCTTACATCGGTGCATTTTTCCGAGTGGGCGGCACCCATAGTACCAGTACTGAAGCCAGACCAAAGTGTTCGCTTATGCGGTGACTATAAATTAACTGTAAACAGGGTGACCAAACTTGATAGGCATCCGATACTGAAGATTGACGAATTATATTTGAAATTGGCAGGGGGCAACACATATTCAAAACTTGACATGAGCCACGCCTAGCAGCAGGTAGAGTTGGAAGAAGGCTCTAGGAAATTCATGACCATCATTACACAACGAGGATTGTATCAACATACTCGACGACCCTTTGGGGTCTCATTGGAGTGTGCTATTTTCCCACGTACCATGGAAAATCTGCTTCAGGGACTGACCCATGTCGTTGTTTATCTGGAAGATGTCTTAGTCACTGGACGGACTGACGAAGAACACGTAACTAATTTGGAGGAGGTGCTGAAAAGCTTCTCACAAAAAGGGGTGCTTTTGAAGCAAGAAGAATGTATTTTCAAAGCCAAAGAGGTAGTTTACATGGGCCATAAGGTCGATGCGCAGGGCCTGCATCCCGTGGAAGGAAAGGTCAAGGCTGTTTGTGAGGCACCTGCACCGAGAAACACAACAGAACTAAAGGCCATCTTAGGCATGATAAGCCACTATGGTTGATTTCTCCCAAATCTATCAAATATACTTGCTCCGTTATACGCATTGCTCAAGACAAACCATGAATAGATTTGGCAAACTCCGCACCAGGAGCGTTTCTGAAGGTAAAGCAATTGTTAAGATCATCGGGCCTACTGGTCAACTTTGACCCAAAGAGAGAATTGATTTTAATTTGTGACACATCCCTTTATAGGGGCTGTACTTTCACATTGGATGGCGGATGATCCAAACGACTCATTGGTTATACATCTCGCATGCTCAGTGCTGGGGCAGAGCCCAGGTTAATTGGTCGCAACTGGCTCAAAAACATTGAACATCATCAGAGCGATGATATTCTCAAATTAAGAATGAGGGCTTGTCTGTTGTGTTTGGTGTTCAGAAATTTCGTCAACACCTCCACAGTCACAATTTTAACATTATATCCGACTACAAGCCTCTGTTGGGATTATTTGGGGAAGATAAGGCGATATACCCCATCACACCTGCTCGCATCCAGATGTGAGCACTGATATTGGCAGCTTCCGAATACACTTTTATTCACCAATCTGGAAGCCAGATTGCACATGCTGATGCACTGAGCTGCCTCTCCCTGCCAGATAACAATGTGAAGGTTCCAATTCAACTTTTAAATCTGGGATGAAAAAGCTGGACGATGATTCCTTCGACACCAGATTGTCATCCAGCTGAATTGCTCATGAAGAGATTTCTCCACACCCATCTAACTCTTATTAGGCTGAATTTAGGGGGGAGGGCAGAGAAAAGCCAAGAGGCACAGGAGGCTAGACATGATGCCCATAATCATGAAAGAAATTTCACGGTGGGAGACACAGTTCTCGTGAAGAACTTTGGAGCTGGGTTCAATTGGCTATTAGGCGAAGTGAGTGCCGTGACAGGAGTCCTCTGTATCGTAACTGCCGAATAAATAAACGACACTTGGATCACCTCCAGAGAAGAGAGACAGTCCTGTAAGAAAGGATGCCATCATCATTTGCGTTTGAGTCTGCACCGCACGTGGAAGAAATGCCACAGGGTTTGGAAGTACCTGTGGGGCCTGTTGGACCAGAAAGGGTCGAAGACACAAACTTATCCACTTCCACAGAAGAACCTGGTGGACAGTTGACATCTGAGAAGGGGGTCTCGGAATAACCAGCCGAGGCCTTTGAGCTACGACACTCAACACGTTCGAGGAAGCCACCTGAGAGACTTGACTTGTAAATAGTTGTTCATGTAAGTAGTTGGAATGTTGTGATGCTGGTCAATTGTACTTTCAAGTAAAGGTGGAGGGATGTGGTAAACTGGAGTGCTATGTACCTTTAAAAGAATGTAGTCAGTTGACCCACTCTGACTCTCATTTCAAACCAGAGCGGGGCTGGGAGGCAGCGCAAGAGGAGCTGCAGCCTTGGTAAGATTTAAAAATAGCAGAAGATGAGAGTAAGAGTGGAGATTTAAAAAAGAGGGGCAGCTGAGAGTCATAGCAGAGATTTAAAAAGAGCAGGAGCTGAGAGTCAGAGCGGAGATTTAAAAGTGTGAGAGCTGAGAGTCAGAGCGGAGATTTAAAAAGAGTGGGAGCTGAGTGTCAGAGCTGGGATTTAAAAAGAGCAGGAGCTGAGAGTCAGAGTGGAGATTTAAAAAAAGCGGGAGCTGAGAGTCAGAGCGGAGATTTAAAAAGAGTGGGAATTGAGAGTCAGAGCGGAGATTTAAAAAGAGCGGGAGCTGAGAGTCAGAGCTGAGATTTAAAAAGAGCGGGAGCTGAGAGTCAGAGCACAGATTTAAAAAGAGCGGGAGCTGAGAGTCAGAGCAGAGATTTAAAAAGAGTGGGAGCTGAGAGTCAGAGCTGAGATTTAAAAAGAGCGGGAGCTGAGAGTCAGAGCAGAGATTTAAAAAGAGCGGGAGCTGAGAGTCAGAGCTGAGATTTAAAAACAGCAGGAGCTGAGCATCAGAGCAAAGATTTAAAAAAGAGTGGGAGCTGAGAGCACGGAGTTTTAAAAAGAGCAGCAGCTGAGAGTGAGATTGGAGATTTAAAAAGAATGGGAGCTGACAGAGTGGAGATTTGAAAGAGCGAGAGCTGAGAGAGCGGAGATTTAAAAAGAGCGGGAGCTGAGAGTCAGAGCCGGGATTTGAAAAGAACTGGAGCTGAGAGTCGGAGTGGAGATTTAAAAAGAACCTGAACTGAGAGTCAGAGCGGCGATTTAAAAAGAGTGGGAGCTGAGAGTCAGAGCGGAGGTTCAAGAAGTGTGGGAGCTGAGAAAGTGGAGATTTAAAAAGAGCGGGAACTGAGAGTGAGAGCAAAGATTTAATAAGAGCGGGAGCTGAGATTTAAAAGGAGTGGGAACTGAGAGTCAGAGTGGAGATTTAAAAAAGAGTGGGAGCTGAGGGCAGGGAGTTTTAAAAAGAGCAGCAGCTGAAAGTGAGATTGGAGATTTGAAAGAGTGGGAGCTGAGGGTCGGTGTGGAGATTTTTTTAAAATGGGAGCTGAGAAAGTTGAGAGTTAAAAAGAGTGGGAATTGAGAGTCAGAGTGGAGATTTAAAGAGAGCGGGAGCTAAGAGTCAGAGTGTAGATTTAATAATTGTGGGAGCTGTGAGTCAGAGCGGAGGTTTAAGAAGCATGGGAGCTGAGAAAGTGGAGATTTAATAAGAGCGGGAGCTGAGATGTAAAAGGAGTGGGAACTGAGAGTCAGAGCGGAGATTTAAAAAGAGCAGGAGCTGTGGAGAGCAGAGATTTAAAAACAGTTGGAGCTGAGAGCCAGAGCAGAGATTTAAAAAAAGTGGGAGCTGAGAGAGCAGAGATTTTAAAAGAGTGGGAGATGAGAGAGGGGAGATTTGAGAAGGGCGGAAATTGAGAGTCAGAGCTGAGATTTAAAAAGAGCGGGAGCTGAGATTCAGAGCAGAGAATTGAAAAGAGTGGGAGCAGATAGAGCGGAGATTAAAAAAGGGCCGGAGCTGAGAGTCAGAGAGGAGATTTGAAAAGAGAGTGAGCGGAGAGAGTGGAGATTTAAAAAGAGTGGGAGCTGAGAGTCTGAATGGAGATTTAAAAAGAGCAGGAGCTGAGACTCAGAGCGGAGATTTAAAAAGAGTGAGAGCTGAAAGAGCAGAGATTTAATAAGTGCAGGAACTGGACTCGGAGCTGAAAATGGCGGGAGTACAGAGCGAGAGTTCTGGGGAGACTCAGGGCTGAAAGCGGCATGAGGACGTCACAATTCAAAAAGTGTTGCGATGCAGGGGAGATTGGTAAGCAGGGTCAGGTGAATACTTCTACTTCTACTTTTTGTACTAACTGAACTGTTGCAGCCCATTGCCTTAAACAAAATAAGGTGAGGAATTTGGACTATACTGGAATGGAATAAGGCCCCTAGCATAATTAATATTCTTTTAAAGGGAGTAACTAAAGAGCCTATTCTAAAGGGAAGTCATGGCAGCAGAATTCTCACCCATGATATGCTCCTCCTGCATTATGTGGGAAGTCATGGACACTTCCAGTGTCCCTGGCGACCATGTGTGCAGGAAGTGTGTCCAGTTGCAGCTACTGGCTAACTGCATTTCGGAGCTTGAGCTGCGGGTGAATTCACTGTGGAGCATCCGCAATGCTGAGGTTATCGTGGACAGCGCATTCCGTGAGGTGGTCACACCGCAGGTAAAGACTGAGCAGGCAGAAAGGAGATGGGTGACCACCAGGCAGAGTAGAAGAAGGCAAGTATTACAGGAGTCCCCTGTGGCTGTTCCCCTCTCTAACAGATCTATCGTTTTGGATACTGTTGGGGGAGGCGACTTCTCAGGGGAAAGCAGCAGGAGCCAAGTCCATGGCACCATGGGTGGCTCTGCTGCACAAGAGGGAAGGAAGAAGAATGGCAGGGCTATGGTGATAGGGGATTCAATAGTAAGGGGAACAGGCAGGTGTTTCTGCGGCCACAAAAGAGACTCCAGGATGGTGCCAGGGTCAATGATGTCTCGGAGAGGCTGCAGGCCATTCTGAAGGGGGAGGGTGAACAGCCAGTGGTCGTGGAACATATTGGTATCAGTGACACAGGTAAAAAAAAAGGAATGAAGTCCTACAAGCTGAATATAGGGGAGTTAGGAGGGAATTTAAAAAGTAGGACCTCAAAGATAGTAATCTCAGGATTACTACCAGTGCCACGTGCTATCGAGAGTAGAAATAACAGGATATATCAGATGAATACGTGGCTGAAGGAATGGTGCAGAGGGGAGGGATTCAGATCCCTGGGACATTGGGACCGGTTCTAGGGAAGGTGGGACCAGTCGAAACAGGACGGGTTGCATCTGGGCAGGACCGAGACCAATGTCCTCAGGGGGAAAGGGTGTTTGCTAATGCGATCGGGGAGGGTTTAAACTAGAAATGGCAGGGGGATGGGAACCTGAGCAAGGAGACAGAGGAGGGGGAAACAAGGATAGAAACAAAAGACAGAAAAGTAAGAAGCAAATGTGGAAGCCAGGAAAAATACAAGGGCAAGAAACAAATGGGGTCATGGTGCAAAATAAAGCTAAGGTGACTAAGAAGGTTAAAAAGACTAGTCTAAATGTATTGTATCTTAATACATTGAGCATTCGCAATAAGGTAGAAGAATTAATAGCACAAATAGATATAAACGGTTATGACATAGGTGCAATTACGGAGACATGGCTGCAAGGTGACCAAGGATGGGAACTGAACACCCAGAGGTATTCAATATTTAGGAAGGACAGACAAATAGGGAAAGGAGGTGGGGTAGCTTTGTTAGTAAAGGAGGAAATCAATGCAATAGGGAGGATGGATATTGGCTCGGAAAATCATGATGTGGAATCTGTTTGGGTGGAGATAAGAAACACCAAGGGGCAGAAAACATTGATGGGAATTGTCTATCGGCCCCCAAATAGTAATGGAGATGTAAGGGAAGGCATTTTAAGCAGGAAATTAGGGGTTTATGCAATAAGGGTGCAACTGTAATCATGGGTGACGTTAGTCTACATATAGGTTGGACAAACCAAACTAGCAATAATATTGTCATGGAGGATTTCCTGGAGTGTGCACGTGATGGTTTTTTAGACCAATATGTTGAGGAGCCAACTAGAGAGCAGGCTATCCTGGGCTGGGTATTGTGCAATGAAAAATGATTAATTCTGTTTTTGTTTTGGATTTCCAGCATCTGCAGTAGTTTTTTGTTTTTATCTGTGTTTAATTGACTGCCACTCCTGTTCAAGAAATGCCTACCTTGAAGAAGTACTGCTCTGCTCTCCGACAGGATTTCCGTACCTCTCTTCTGCCTTGTTCACCTTCATTGCTTTCCATTTCTCTCCTGCTGTTTGCCATCCATTCTTAATTAGCACATTCGTTTAGATAATATCACCACCCTCAACACCTCTTTGTTCCTTTGTCTGTGACATCTTTTGATTATCTGCTCCTATCACTGCTTGCTTGTCCCTACAACCATACCCCACCCCCCCAACTTCTCTCCCCCCACCCCCCCACCTTAAACCAGCTCATATTTCACACCTCTCCTAATATTACTCAGTTCTGTTGAAGGGTCATGAGGACTCGAAATATCAACTCTTTTCTTCTCCGCCAATGCTACCAGACCTGCTAAGTTTTTCCAGGTAATTCTGTTTTTGTTTTGGATTTCCAGCATCCGCAGTAGTTTTTTGTTTTTAATTAACAATCTTGTTGTGCGGGGACCCATGGGGAAGAGCGACCATAAAATGATAGAATTGTTCATTAAGATGGAGAGTGGAAGAAGCTGAATCCAAAACTAGGGTCCTGAATCTAAATAAAGGGAATTACGAGGGTATGAGGCGCGAATTGGCAATGATGGATTGGGGAACTTTACTAAAAGGGTTGACAGTGGATAGGCAATGGCTAATATTTAAGGGAAGTATGCATGAATTACAACAATTATTCATTCCTGTCTGGTACAAACATAAAGCAGGAAAGGTGGCTCAACCATGGCTTGCAAAAGAAATCAGGGATAATATTAGATCCAAAGAAGAGATATATAAAATTGCCAGGAAAGGCAACAAGCCTGAGGATTAGGAACAGTTTAGAGTTCAGCAAAAGTAGACAAAATGATTGATCAAGAAGGGGAAAATGGAGTATGAGAATAACTTACAAGGAACATAAAAATTGACTGTAAAAACTTCTATAAATATGTGAAAAGAAAAAGATTAGCAAAGACAGTCATAGGTCCCTTACAGCCAGAAATGGGGGGAATTATAATGGCAGAAGAATTGAACACATATTTTGGTTCTGTCTTCACAAAAGAGGATAAAAATAATTTCCCAGAAATGTTAGGGAACCAAGGGTCTAGTGAGAGGGAGGAATTGAAGAAAATCAATGTTAGTAAATAAAATGGGGTTAAAGGCTGAAAAATGCCCAGGGCTTGATAATCTACATCCCAGGGTACTAAAGGAAGTAGCCCTGGAAATATTGGATGCATTAGTGGTCATCTTCCAAAATTCTATGAACTCTGGAGCAGTTCCTACAGATTGGAGGGTGGCAAATGTAACCCCACTATTTAAAAAAGGAGGGAAAGAAAGCACAGAGAATTACAGGCCAGTTAGCCTAACATCAGTAGTGGGGAAAATGCTAGAGTCTATTATAAAAGACATGGTAACAGAACACTTGGAAAGCATTAACAGGATTAGACAAAGTCAGCATGGGTTTATAAAAGGGAAATCATGCTTAACTAATCTACTGGAGTTTTTTTGAGGATGTAACTAGTAGAATAGATAAAGGAGAACCAGTGGATGTGGTGTATTTGGATTTCAAGAAGGCTTTTGATAAGGTCCCACATAAGAGGCTAGTGTACAAAATTAAAGCACATGGGATTGGGGGTAATATACTGACATGGATTGAGAATTGGTTGACAGACCGGAAACAGAGGATGGGAATAAATGGGTCTTTTTCCAGGTAGCAGGCGGTGACTAATGGTGTACCGCAGGGATCAGTGCTTAGGCCCAGCTATTCATGATATATGAGGGAAACAAATGCAATATTTTTAAGTTTGCTGATGGCACAAAACTGGGCGGGGTTGTGAGTTGTGAGGAGGATGCAAGGAGGCTTCAGGACAATTTAGACAAGTTGTGTGTGTGGGCAAACATATGGTAGATGCATTATAATGTGGATAAATGTGAAGCTATACACTTTGGTGTGAAAAACAGAAAGGCAGAGCATTATTTAAATGGTGATATATTGGGAAATGTGGATATACAAAGGGATCTGTGTGTCCTTGTACACCAGTCAATTAAAGTAAACAGGCAGGTGCAGCAAGCAATTAGGAAGGCAAATGGTATGTTGGCCTTCATTGCAAGAGTATTTGAGTTCAGAAGTAGGGATGTTTTACTGCAGTTATAGAGGGCCTTGGTGAGACCACACCTGGGGTATTGCGTGCAGTTTTGGTCTCCCTGCCTACGAAAGGATATACTTACCATAGAGGGAGTGCAGCGAAGGTTCATTAGACTGATATGGGGATGGCAGGACTGTTGTATGAGAAGAGATTGGTTTGACTGGGCCTGCATTCACTAGAGTTTAGAAGAATAAGAGGGGATCTGATTGAAACATATAAAATTCTGACAGGGATGGACAGACTAGATGCAGGGAGGATGTTTCCCCTGGCTGGGGAGTCTACAACCAACGGCCGCAGTCTCAGGATACGGGGCAGGCCATTTAGGACTGAGATAAGGAAAAATGTTTTCACTCAGAGGGTGGTCAACCTGTGGAATTCTCTACCACAGAGGGCTGTGAAGGCCAGGTCTGAGTATATTCAAGAAAGAATTTGATAAATGTTTGGATATTAGGGACATCAAGGGGTATGGAGAGAAAGCAGGAATTTGGCGTTGTGATGGAGGATCAGCCATGATCATATTGAATGGCGGAGCAGGCTCGAAGGGCCGAATGTCCTGCTTCTGCCCTAAGTTCCCATGCTTCTATGTGGCTGTATTGACCAATCGTGACACAGTGCGGGCGTCGTGGGTAACTGTAAGACTAGAGCTGGAGGCGATTGAAAAAGTACAGTTGGTGTTAGTGCTCTGTTATTAGTTCCAATAAACGCCAGTTTTTGTTCAGTTAATTGGTCCCTCTGCCTATATTGTTTCAAGCACCAACTGATCTGTTAATATCAAGGGCGCAGCTAGCATTCGCTGGACAAAGCAAACCTGATGACTAAAAACATAAAGGTACACCACAAACAGCAAGGGACCCAGCACCAAACCCTGCGGTATGCCACTGGACACATGCTTCCAGTCACAAAAACAACCCTCAACCATCACCCTCTGCCTCCTGCCACTTAGCCAATTTTGGATCCAATTTACCATTTTGCCCTAGATCCCATTGGCCCTTACCTTCTTGACCAGTCTCCCATATGAGACCTTGTCAAAAGCTTTAGAAGAAGTCCATGTAGACTACATCTACTACACTACCCTCATCTGCACACCTAGTCACCTGCTCGAAAAATTCAACCAAATTTGTTAGACATGATCTCCCCCTGACAAAGACATGCTGACTATGCTTGATTAGTCCTTGGCTTTCCAAGTGGAGATTAATTCTGTCCCTCAAAATTTTTTCCAAAACTTTCCCTACCACTGATGCTAGACTCACTGGCCTATAGTTCCTTGGTTTATCCCTACCACCATTCTTGAATAATGGTACCACATTAGCTGTCCTCCAGTCCTCTGGCACCTCGCTTGTGGCCATAGAGGATTTGAACTCCTTGCAATTGAGTAATAGGAGTCACCATATAAATGTAGCAATTACTGTCAGTGTTAAGCCAAATACCTATGATATCAGTAATTACTGATTACTGAGCAGTAATTTCAGAGTTCTGATTAATATAGACTTCCGCAAATTTCTCAAATGCCACTAAGATGCTCTTCAAGGACTATTTACCCTGTATGCTACAGTACTGTGGACATGCAGAATAAGAGTTAAGCTTGTTATTGCTGGTACTAGAATAGAAAACACACTAGATCGAGGATAATTTATTGCAAACATGCGTCTTGCTAGACCTCATATTTAACAAGAATTGATGCAATGGCTCCAGTCTGTTTACTTGGCTGGTGTTTGAAAGATGAGCTGCTGTTTACTTCAGGTAAAACCTGCATGGTGGATAGATTCACTGCACATAGTCTCAGGTGGCAAACAAGGTTACCAACACGTCTCACTGAATGGTTCTACCAAACCAGGTACAATCAACTGGAAATGATGGAAGAGACGTGACTATATGGAGGGTCAATTTTGGCAGGTAGTTTGTAATAGCAATGCCTTCAGCACTCCACAGTTAGACCACAGCTACAGTACTGCGTACAGTCTTTGCAATAGCGGAAAGATGTAATTGGACTACAGAGGGTACAAAGGATTCACAAGGATGTAACCAGGATTGTGGATAGGCTGGAATTGTTTTCTTCCACACAGAAAAGCCTGAGGGAAGATTTAATTGAGGTATATAAAATTATGAGAGGCCAATATAGAGTAGCTTAGGAAAGACTTATTTCGCTTAGCAGAGAGGTCACTAACCATAGGGCATGGATTTAAAGTAATTGGTAAAAGGATTAGAGGGGAGTTGAGGAGTAATTTTTCACCTAGAGGCTGGTGGAGGCCTGGAACTGACTGCCTGGAAGGGTGATAGAGGCATTGCATTTAAAAAATACTTGGATATGCACTTGAGGTGACATACAAACATCCGAATTAGGAGCGGGAGTAGGCCACTCAGCCCCTCAAACCTGCTCCACCATTCAATAAGAACTTGGGTGATCTGATTGTAACCTCAACTCCACATTCCCACCTACCCCTGATAACCTTTCACCCCTTTGCTTATCAAGAATCTATCTAGCTCTGCCTTGAAAATATTCAAAGACTCTGCTTCCACCATCTTTTGAGGAAGAGAGTTCCAAGGACTCACGGTCCTCAGAGAAAAAAATTCTCCTCATCTCTGTATTAAATGGGTGACCCCTTATTTTTAAACAGTGATCCCTAGTTTTAGATTCTCCCACAAGAGGAAATATCCTTTCCATATCCAACCTGTCAAGACCCCTCAGGATCTTGTATGTTTCAATCAAGTCACCTCTTACTCTCTAAACTACAGTGGATATGAGCCTAGCCTGTCCTGCCTTTCCTCATAGGACAGCCCTCCCATTTCAGGCATTAGTCCAGTAAACCTTCTCTGAACTGCTTCCAATGCAACAGTGACATAACATACTAGGCTGTGGACCTAATGGGGTTGGACTGGATCATTCTTTTTCAGCCAGCAGAAACATGATGGGCCAAACGGCCCAATTCTGTGTCTCAAATTTCTATGGTCCTATGAAAGCCTTCACACAAGGTTTAATATTTGCACAATACTGAAAATGGCTGTTGAAGTCACCACTGACCTCAATGTTTGAGCACATGTCTCCTTGAGAACTGGGAACATTTGCTGTGCTAGCCAGCTTGCTGTCCAGAAATATTTCAAGGAGGTCACAGATGTTTTTATCAGCAGGGCCAACAATTTAACCGCTTTTGTCATTGATCAACAGAAACAAATGTGGCACAATTCTGCAAGCTTGCTGATTTGTACATTGTGTGCACAATGCTGTGCTTTATGTGAACTGAATGGAATATTATTCTTTCAATATAACAATTCTTTTTTAAAAATTACCTGAAGTTTCTCTGCAGGTCCAGGTCGCTTCACAGGTGGAGTACACGCTTATCCGTTTGGCTCAACTCACCTTCACAAATGCTCTCGGATCCAACAGAGTTGCTAGTTTGAGAGGTCCAGTGTAGGGAGTTCCTGCCCCTTGTCTTCATCCTCTTTACATAGTCATATCTGTGCGATTTTCCAAAGGGGTTTCACTGGTCTCCTCTCAAGGTGATAGCGAGAGACTAAGAGAACACTTGAGAAATGCTGGCCTCAGTAATTTCCTAAACTCAGTCTTGTTATCAAGGAGATGTGCCAAGTGGAAGAACATAAGAGATAGAAACAGGATCTCCAATTCGGTGCAGCTATTCAATAAATCATGGCTGATCTTCTATTTCAACTCCCATTTTGCCATCTTCTCCATATCTCTTGATTCCCTTAATATCTAAAAATCTGTCAATGTCTGGAGAACATGTTTAACAACTGAGAATCCAAAACCTTCTTGGATGGGGAATTCTAAAGATTGACAACTCTTTGAGTGAAGAAATTTCTCCTCATCACAGTCCTACATAATCAACCCCTTATCCTGAGTTTGTGGCTCCCTAGCCAGGGGAAACCTCCCCTCAGCACCCACTCTTTCAATCCCCTTAAAGAATGTTCAATCAGATCATGTCTCTTTCTTATAAACTCTGGGAAATATAGGCCTAGTCTATTCAATCTGTCCTCATAGTTCAATCCCCGCATCCCAGGAATCAGTCTAGTAAACCTTTGCTGCACTCCCTCTAAGGCAAATATATCCTTCCTTAGGTAAGGAGACCAAAATCATACACAGTACTCCTGGTGAAGTCTTGCCACAGCCCAATATAATTACAGTAAAACTTCACAGTTAATCTTCACCAAGTCAAGTGCTTTCCTCAGAGAGATAAGAACCTGGGGTAAAGCAGTTCAATTCACTCCTTGGTGCTTCAGCTAACAGCAAGTTGTAGCACAACATTGCCAGAGATTGGAGCAAGGTATCTGCCTTTGGCATATTCGTGATCAAGGAAAATCTGTCAACAACAATGGGGGACAATAATTTCAAGCACTTTTAAAATTAGATTTTTAAAAATTACAATACATGGCATAATATTGCAACCACATTTCTATTAATGTCCCAAGGCGTTTCACAGAGGGGCTATTAGACAAAGAGGAACAATAATTGTATATATTTTGTAGAACAATGGTAGTGCTCAGTTTAACTGTAAATCCATCATCTTTTCGTAATTGATCGATATGAGCATCTTATTGAGATATTACAAATTTGGAATGGAAAAACAAATTGTTTGTATTAGTTGATATAAAATATTATTTCTAGACTTGCAAAAACATAGTTACATCATTACTTGACTCAAACCTATTTTTACAGGTAAATAAAATTTTGAAATATTATTCTCCAATATGTACTTTCAAATCCTTTTGCTATGTTGGTCACTGCTGATTTTGTTGCATAAGGTTCAAAATGGGGTAATAAGTAATGGGGATAGAAGTGCCAAACATATTTTGAACTTTTTCACTTTCTTCCCTTTCATGTGTTAATGAAAATTAGGAAGGCCTTTTTAAATTAGTGGCTGTGTTCTGTACAGCAGTCTAATTCTGTTATCTGGCCACTGGGCAAGTCACTGTTTTCTTCTCTCTTTGCATTCACAAACGTCATTAAATGAGCTTTATAACAAAAGAGTTCTTCAGGTATTTGGCGTCGGTAGTAATTTGCATATAAATACAAGATAATCCAGAGTCTGAACATTTTTATAAATGAATAGAAAAGGCATTCAACCTGCAAACAGATAATTGCTTTGCAAACTGTCCAAAATTGGGCAGTATTTTTTCTTTGGAGGAAATAGAGATGTGACGAGCCGATAAGGAAATGGGAATTACTATTCCCACAGCTGTCAATAATTAATATGTTATTTACACATGCACAAGCCTACATCACAGCTTTCAAGATTTCATTTACACTTTGACACTAGCACAGCAGCGTATTTAGCTCCAAAGTGACCTGTTCATTAGTCTGCTGCTGCACATCAATCACATCTAGGTACAGTCTCACTTATGAATGTACAGGGCTTGTTACATCCCAGAAATAATTAGGTAGCTTTCATGCAGCCCCTTTGGCAAACATGGAGACAGCTGGCCCGCCTGGACAATAAACACCGCGGGGAAAATACACTTTTTTGTTGGATTAACAAATTTTTTAAAAAATGTTTGAGGCATAAAATGGAATTGGCTTTCAGTGCATTAGCAATACTATTTAGAAGGCCCAAGGACCACTAAAACCTTCAGACTTTATATGAGAGAGGAAACTAGGCATTGCCTGGCTTGGTTTTGTTCATTTATATTCATTGATAAGTGTAATTACTCCCTGTTTTTTTTTCCCCTTTGGATCCCCAGCAGTCCAGCTAGAGATTGGTTGGTAGCACTCGTCAGTGGCTGATTAAACTATTGATCTCTTGTGTAGATTCTCGGTAGCCATATCCCAGACTGCTGAAGTGGATTTTTTTTGGGAAGGGTATCAAACTAAAATTACACGGGTGCTAATCTAATTTTTTTCAAATTCAGAAAAAAGCATTGACATGTGACCTTCAAAATATTTTGTTTGGAAGGATTGTTATTATCTGATTTTCTTCTCTTCTCTGGGACAGATCAGCAATATTGGTCTGAAAAAGCAATTTCCTGCTGCCATGAAGCAATTAGCAATAATTTAAGAAAAACTGGTTGGAGTGTTTGCAGATCACGCAGACCTGTACTCATTAGCAAGGAAGATATGGCTGCAGCAATGGCTCAGCAGGTTAAGACACTAAGCAATAAAGCAAATACAGAAGAGGCAGGTCTCAAGCATCCCTGATCGGAGTTAGCTGCTTTCAATCAGCACAGCACTAGGACAATAGATCTGGCCTCAATGGCCTTGACTATGGGGTAGAAAGATGTCCAGGGTTCCTGCAGATTGCATTCCAATGACAGCCAGAGGTGTGTGTCTGTGTGTGGAAGGATATTGGCTGAGAATAGAATTGTATACAAGTGACCTGCTGACACCCAATGGTGGCAAAGTTGTTTCCACTGTACCATTGTGAACAACCCACTTATCGGTAACCAGCACCACATCCCCTTTCATGGTGAATGTCAACCTTGCCTGAATTTAAACTCCACAGCCAAGGTTTTTTTTTTCTGCTAAGGACAAGCGTTGCATGTGCTAAGAGGGAAAGAATCCTAATGTAAAATTTAGCATGATCTTTCCTGCTACTTGCTGCTAAAGGTGAGCTTCCACCTAAGGTCAATTCAAGTCCATTTTTGCCAAATCCCAAAAGTAAAGGCTATACTGTCAAATTGATTCATAATTGGCCTGGCAAAAATAATGGTTCAATCCATATGATATCAAGTTCAGAATGAGAGCCTTATGTGAAAGATTATAGGTAATTCAAGATGATTCTTGTGAATGGTAGTTATACTGTTTGCTTGTCCATTGCAGTGGCATTGATTACCCTTTTTTCCTTTTAGCTGTTAGCTTCCATGGGCTGAGTGCATGCCCCTTTTGCCTGGTCTCTGGGCATATGGGATATTATTCGAGTGCCTGGCAGCCATTGACATGTGGTAATGGTTCCATTTTAGCAGTTAAACATATATATGTTTTTCTACATGTTCTATTTTCCTTTGCACCTTGACTGGACAGTCCACCACAGCGGGATGGACCAACAGGTCCTGGTTAATTTTTCCCATGCCTGAATCCAAATGAATTCTCCTTTGCATATTTCAACATTTTCCACCCCCTCATTTCTCACTTAAAATCCCCATTCTCTACCCCCCACCCAAGTACCATAAACATTTTCTTGCTGAGATATCCTCACTACTTTCCTCCCTCAGCCTTTGCACTGAGCAACTTCTCACCCTCAGTGAATTCCAGCTCCATTTCAATTCACCATGTTCTCTTTCATCTGAGTTCACAGCACTCTTATCCTTACCCCTTGATTGTCATCTCATGTGCTTCACTACACCCATCGTATCAACCGCAGATCACTTCCTTGTATCCCCCTCCATATACATTCTTCTTCCCCCTCTCAACACCATTTCCTTTTGTGTTCACCCCTGGAAAAACTCTCTCCCAGTTCACTTACGATTGCATTTTCAAAATGCCAACCCTCTAACCTTTGGCCCCCATTCATCATGACATTTCTGTAGCTACTGATCTGCTTAGCCACACCCTCACCTCCAACCTTGATGGCCCAATCCTCAGTAAAACCACTACTCTCTCTCATACTGGCCATGTTCCCAGAATGGCCTACACCTCCACTCCCGTAAGTCCAAGGAACACAGAATTGAAAGGATATGGCAGGCAACAATAACAACTTATATTTATATAGCACCTTTAATGTAATAAAACATCCCAAGGTGCTTCACAGGAACATTACAAAACAAAATATGACATTGAGCTATATGTGGAGACATGAGGTCAGATGACAAAAGGAGTTGGACTTATGGAGTGGCTTAATGGAGTTAAACGAGGTAGCGAGGCGGAGAGGTTTAGGGAGGGAATTCCAGAGTTTGAGGCCCAGACAACTGAAGACAAGGCCACCAGGGATAGTTTGATTAAAATCGGAGATGCTCAGGAGACCAGAATTAGAGGAGCGCAGATATCTCGGAAGGTTGTGGGGCTGGAGGAGATGAGAGCTAGGGAAGGGAGATGCGATGGGGGGGTTTGAAAATAAGGATAAGAATTTTAAAATCAAAGTATTGCTTGACCAGGAGCCAATGTGAGTCAGTGAGCATAGGAATGATAGGGGAATGGGACTTGGCGCGAGTTAAAAAACAGGTAGCAGAGCTTTGGATAACCTCAAGTTTACAGAGGGTAGAATGTAGGAGACCAGCCTGGAAAGTTTTGGAATAGTCAAGTCTCGAGGTAACAAAGGCATGGATGAGGGTTTTCAACAGCAAGATTAGCTGAGCCAGAGATAAATTTGGGCAATGTTACAGAGGTGGAAATACAAGGGGCGGAACTTTCCGTGCCCGCTGGTGCCAGGCGTGCTCGGCGACGTGAGCAGACAACATTGTGCGAAGGCCAAAAATCGAATTCACAACGTCATACAAATAGTTTGCGATCGTCCGCTCAGCCCGTCAATGGCGAGCCACGTTTCCCGCCATCAGACTTCGGGAAAATCATTGTAATACATCTGCATATCATTATAAGGCCTGCACCCCAGAATTACTGCCCCCCCACCCACCCCCACCTCCCCACCGCTGGACCGTCCACCCGCACCGACGTGTTTCAGAACAGCATATATAAGTCATGCACTTGGCGGGCTGCACTTTGAGGAGAACTCGAGGTGAGTGCGCAGTAACATTGCACAGCGCTCGCCCAGGTCTCCTGTTGGACTTCAAGGTTGAGGCACATTGGAGGTGTGGGGGCAAGGGCTGCCCTGCGGCTTGAGGTGACTGAGGCATGGGGGCAAGGGCTGCCCCATGTTTGAAGATAGTGAACAAGCACGTGCAGGGTGGAGGAGAGGGAAGCGGCCACACATTAGGGAAACCTTGTATAAAGTGACCAATCCTCTGCAGCTGAGACAGTTCAGACACAGCTTGGAGTCAGGCCTCGAGCTTATCTGTCCACTCAAGCAACGTAGGGGCATGAAAGTGCCACCAAATGCTCCAGAGCTTTTAACCCCTTGGGCACAGACAGCAAACTAATGAGTGCTTTAGTGGACTGCAGGACAGTTGGATGACTGGGCACATTGTGCAATCTCCTTGCCTAAGCTGGCCATGGAGCAGTCACTGGTGGAGGCGCCCACTGCCCTTTACAATGTCATCATCCCAGTTTGGACCAGCCTCCCCCATGGTTCAAGCTAACAGTGCAGCCACGCAGTGTGGGCTAGGAGCATGCCTGCCCCTGGGCTGAGGGTACAGCATGCAGTCCAATGGGCAAAGCTGCCAACAATCAGTCAGGTGGAGTGGGTTGGAGGTGGGCGGGGTTTCGGGCAGCCATGCAGCGCTCTAAACTTTGGCCACCCAAGTGGTGGCCAGCACCCTCCAGGATCTGCTAAGGGGCCTTCAGACTTAACCAAGAGAGATTCTTACTATACCCAAGCTAACCCATGCATCTCTCTCTTTCATCCTGCAGGAGGAGTACATCAGGAGCATGGAGCCTGGTGAACTAGCTGTATGCTTTGTGATGTACAGAGAGTGGGGATGACGGAGAAGAGAGCGACAGAGGTGCCTGGCTGTGCAGAGAGAGGAACAGCACCTTCACGGAGAAAGGTGTGGATGGGGCTCCTGCACAGGCTGCTGAAGAGCCACAGCGAGCCATCGTTGCTCTGCGCCTAGCTAGGCCCAGGGCCTATAGACGGCGCCTTTAGTTTCTGCACAGCCTGCACATGTCTAGGGAACCAGTTGGTCACATCTGCCAGCTACTGCAGGATTTGGCGCCATGGTGACATGGAAGGCATCCACTGTTAGTGGCCATGAAAGTGACTGCGGCGCTCAGTTTCTACACCAGTAGCTCCTTTTAGGGCTCCACGGGTGACCTCTGTGGGATATCAAAAGCCTTCACCCACAAATCCATCCATGAGGTCATAGATGGCATCTTCGTAAGGGCACATAAATTTGTGCGTTTCAACTGGGACCAGGAGAGCCAGGATGCAACAATAATTGGATTTGCCCAGATCTCGGGTTTCCCACAGGTTCCCCCAGGGTGGTATTGACTGCACTCACATGGTGTTCAGATCTTCATTGCAACAAGCGGTCAGCTATGTCAACTGCAAGGGATTCTATTTTCTGAATGTGCAGCTGGTGTGTGACCACCACAAACGCATCCTGCAGGTCTGTGCACGGTTTCCAGCGAGTGTCCATGACTCCTACATTCGCAGTCAGTCACAGATCCCATGGGTCTTCTAGGGCCCACAGTGGTTGCAGTGTTGTCTCCTCAGGGACAAGGGCTAGCCACAGAGGACGTGGCTGATGACACCCGTGTGGCGGCATCAGACTGCAACAGAGTGAAGGTGTAATGAGGTTCATGCTGCAACTCACAACTCGGTCCCTTCAGGATGCGGAAAATGAGGTTCTGGTGCCTGGACCGATCTGGTGGAGCCCTGCAACACAGTCCGCAGAGGGTGTCACACATCGTCGCCACCTGCTGCGCGCTTTACAACCTGGTGCTGCAACGGGGAGAGGAACTGGCTGAGGAGGAGATGGAGGAGCTGGAGGCCTCCTCCAAAGAGGAGGAGGTCAATGATGATGGGGGTGAGGAGGCCCTCGAAGGCGATAATGTCGGCGATAAGGCTGTCACACTGGCCAGATAAGGCAAGCGTTCTCGGGAGGCCCTCATAACTGCTAGATTTGTGGAGCATGATGATGACATGCAGTGAGGAGACACCATAAATCCTCACATTGCATCTGTGAACATTTGACTCCAGTCTGGCTTATGGCAGCGCACATACCCTCTGTGACAATGCCCCTGTCATGGAGATGCAGTGGAAGCCCCAATAGTAGCTTGATTGGAGGAGGATGATGACGACATGCAGGGCGGACACTCCATAGATCTTCGCATAGCCTCTGAGAATGGTTGACTCCTGTCCAGCCAAGGGCAGCTCACTTGCCCTCTGTGATCAGGGTCATACCATGGAGACGCAGCCATGAAACTTTAGAAGCATCTGTTCCTTTGTCCGCCTTCAGCACCTGACCCCTTCAGGAGCACAACTTCACTGGTCACAGATGCTGAAGAGATGGGGGCCAGCCCCATCTTAAAGATGCTGAGAGCACACAGAGAGAATGAGAGAACTCTGTGACGCCTGCCCACTACATTCTGGCAACAATGACAAGCAACGACGAGGTGCAGGCATCAGTAATGTGTCCATGGATTGTGAGGCCGGACCATCACTTTGGTCTGAAGGATGCACAAAGCACAGGGAAAAGGTTCCTGGACTGAGACACCTGCCTTTATCTTGTGCAGAAAGGTTTCACATCTGACTGACAAGAACACTGCTCATCAGAACAAGGTGCCATAGGTAGGGAGACATTTTTGGGAGTTTATTTGCAATAGTGAACATTATATACAAATGATTAACATCCGTGCCCAAGCTGTGCAACTATATCTTAACTTTCCTAACCCTGTTGCTACGTCTTGGTGCTCCCCCAACATCCACAGCAGAGGTGGAGGCACCCTGCTGACTGCTATGCCCTGTCTGTGTGGTGTAGGTACACCCACAGTGCTGTTAGGGAGGGAGTTCCAGGATTTTAACCCAGCGACAGTGAAGGAACAGCAATATATTTCCAAGTCAGGATGGTGAGTGGCTTGGAGGGGAACTTTCAGGTGGTGGCATTCCCATCTATCCGCTGCCCTTGCACTTCTAGGTGGTAGCAGTTGTGTGTTTGGAAGGTGCTGCCTAAGGAGCCTTGGTGAGTTTTTGCCGTACATCTTGCAGATGGTACACACTGCTGCCACTGTCGTCGGTGGTGGAGGGAGTGAATGTTTGTGGATGTGATGCCAATCAAGCGGGCTGCTTTCTCCTGGATGGTGTCAAGCTTCTTGAGTGTTGTTGGAGCTGCACTCACCCAGGCAAGTGGAGAGTATTCCATCACACTCCTGTCTTATGCCTTGTACTCAAAATGACTGACTTAAATCAAGTCAGCTTGATTTAATTAAAAATCTCCATTAAGGTGAAATGCATTACTAAGCTTGCTGTATTTTAGTAAATCTTAATGAAAAAAATGAAACATTTTAAGGCATGGCAGCCTGTCAACCTGCTTTGTACAATGATGTGTTTGTTCACATTATTATTTACTTGAATCTCAGTTAGCATTTCAAACAAAGGTGGGTTTGAAACAAAATTATTGTAAATGCTTAATAGAGAGAAATTCAATAATTATTTGCATTTGCAGATGAATATAAAAAGAGCTTCATGTTCCGTACATTACCCCTGTGTGATTTCTCCTGAAAAGTTGAGTATTTTTAATGGTTTTGTGCCTTGCTATTAATTATTCTAACATAAAAATAAACATGAATAAACATGGTTGAAAATATCTCACACTGTTCCATCCAATTAAATTGAAATTGTGGCATGATATTATCTTAGAATTATTATGTAGAACTAGATCAATTCATAGTGGCTTTAATTTTCCTTTATTATGGAGCAGACTTGTTAAAGATCTGTATTAAGCTTGTTTGGTACTTTATGAAAGGTATTAACCCATTAAATGAGTTAACATTGCCAATAAATTCATGGCCAAAGGAATCTCATGCAAATGTTTTTCACATGCTTGTGTTCTGGTGCATAGCTTCACCTCAAAAACATTTTGAATAATATTTCTAAGCTCTGAAGCATTTCAATATAGTTTGAAAATAATGCAAAAAATGCATTGATGTTGTAGAGTTAATACTGTCACTGCTCTTAGTACTTAGACATGGTTTGATCCCTTGTCAACATTAGTATTCGAGCTTTGATCATCCTGGTAAAATATGAACGTTGCTGGTGGAAATTAATGATTAGCCATTTTCTAACTGTATTCAGAGGTCATACACTGACAGGTTTTGAAATGGGATAATATCCAAAATTACTTCAGGAATCTAATCTCTCAGAGACCATCACGGAAATTATTTCACTTAAGGACGGTGTCTAAATATTGAATTTGCAGCTGTTCAAATGGATCCTGATAAATGAAATGTTTTCCTAGATGGCATGAGAAAAAATCTGAGACAGAATGGATTTTGGTGTATGTAAGATGTCACACCAGTGACAGGATGTTACGACTGCTCTTTCATGAGCACAGACAGAAATTGTTATAATGATGTTTTTATAACTGAATGAACATCAGCAATGTCCCCATCATAGATTTCTGCCTATCACTAGATTACTGATTTGGGTCATCTAACTGAAACTTCCAGTGGACTATCATATCCAACATAATAGCAAAGCAATGCCTACAGGATTAGAATATGAATTGTGAAACAAATTGTTTCAAAACTAAAGTTTCTTTATTTAATAACACTTAGGAATCACTTATGGACATGACAGATACTCTAATAGTTTACACTGCATTTGAAAACTATATTAAGTTTGCACCATTGGGTAGGATTACTTGATTCCTGTTTGAAGTGTGAAAATGCATCCTTTCCAATCTGGGTCAAGTTAACTCTCACCCTCCCCAGCTTGTGGCTAGAACATCAGTGGACAATCGCACAATTGGAAAATGAAATGAGTGCAGAACATATTAGGAGGGCCTGAGGACTGAAGCATGAGAAATATGGATGGAGGGATTTAAGGCTGGATTTTCACTCTCACAGGGCAACCCATGAATTTATTGGCACATTATTTTAAGAGGCCCACATTGCAGTGCCCGAAGCTGGCAGAGATATTAAATGCATCCTTTTTGCTGCATTTATGATGGCACAATGACTTGTAACATAACTTCCTGGCCTAATGCTTGTCACAGGTCACATTTGGATGCATCCATAAGCTTTAATGTGACGCCAGAAGACAAAAGCATCTACTCCTAATTACCCTGTTCATAGGCTCTTGATGGGCATTCTTGGAGCAATGCTCTAGCAGCCTGTGCCACTGAAGGTAAATATAGGAGCTCAATATCTATGCCACTGGAGGGTTTCAAAGGGCCACCAGCAGGAAAGCTCAATTAAGCCAGTCTGTTGTTCATTGTTGCATCCATCAAGTGACCAATGTCTTATCTGTGAAGCCCATTCATCAGCATCTCCGTGGACACCAGAACGACTTCTACCACCTTGTTAAAGGCAAAATGACGCGGATGCTGGAAATCTGAAACAAAAACAAAAAATGCTGGAAAAACTCTGGAAAATGTTCTACCACCTTGATGGTTTTCCAATGTGCAGGGGCTTATTAACTGGAATCATGCAGGCCTGTGGCTCCTGGGCACAGAAGTAGCGGCTCTCATCCTCTAGTGCTGCCTTAATGCTCATGTATTCAAAAGAACACCTTGCTCACCTTCTAACATGACTTTGTGGCCAGGACTAGCCCAGAAAATTCAGTTCCATCTCATTGGGAACCATAACATTGGAAGGATATATTGGCCTTGGGGGAAGTGTAGTGTAAATTTACTAGAATTATGCCTGGAACCTGAGGGTTAAATTATGAGGTGAGAGTACACAAATTATTTTCATATGGAATTTAGAAAATTAAGAAGTGATTTAACCAAATTTTTTAATACCTAAAGGGGGGCTGACAGGGTAGATATAGGGAAACTATTTCCATTAGTTGGGGAATCTTTCAGGAGTGAATTTAGGAAAGGGTGGTAGAAGTTTGGAACTTTCTTCTACAAATGGCAGTTGCTAATTTTGAATCTGAGGTTGAAAACTTCTTGCTAACCAAAGGTATTAAGGGATATGTTATGATGTGCAAATGGTGTGTGCCAGGCAGATCAAATCCATGAGGGAAATTTGATCACGCGGTCACAACTGTTTTGCAATTTGTATTTTATTTTGAGATGTGTGCCCTGAATTCAGAAATAATAAGACTACCACAAGTTCAGAGGTTTTTAAAAAACTAAATTAAACAAAAGAAAAGATTTCACCATCATACATAGGTCTACAAATTACTCCTATAATAACTCCTAAACCCCTAATTAATCTGGCTTCCAGTTACACCCCTGTTAAGGCAACAGTGAAAACAAATAGATTTAAACAGGCCCAGGCAAAACCACACAATATCCTGGACAATCGAATTCAAAATGAGTTCTCTCATCTTCAGTTCCTGTCGACAGCAACTTGGTGCACAGAGGCTGGAGGCTTTTCACACTTGTGTTAGATCTTAGAATTTCTTCTCCCTGACACATAACCTCATCTCCTTTATACATGTTTCTCCCTTTTCAGTGCAAATTCTGTTGTTCCAATATGTCTTTGGAACTTTCCCTTTCTCATAATATAAATCATAGTACTAATTTTATCAGTAACCTTTGGGGAAAATAAACACACTGTTTGGCTTAGCTTCTTCTGGCTAGGTGTAACATCGTACCATCTCTTTGAAATTCAAGCTAACTTAATTTATCCACAAATGCAAACGTTCCTCATGCCTCACATTCTAAAACTTCAGCCAAGTTTACATATTTAGCATTTCAAATCTAGCTTCTTTTTGATTACTCAAAAGCCTCCTAACCACCTGTCTCCAATTCAATTAAATCCCACACACACAGAGAGACTATCCAAAACCTACAATTAACCTACTTTTACAATAAATCACAATTATATTATGAGGATTATCATGACAGATAAGAGTGGGACAAAGGCAGGTTATATGGGGATAGGTTACAGATAAGTATTATTTTATTGGATGGTGGAACAGGCTCAAGGGGCTAAACAGTCTCCTCCTGTCTCTATGTTCTTATGGAATGGCCCTTACATAAAGTGAAAGGAGTATTGCAGTATCAAAATACTGCTATAGTGTGTGTGTGATCATTAGCACAAAATCCTACAAGTAAATCCCAAACTCCCTGGCATCTCATGCCTTTGATCCTCAAGCCATCCATTATTGCATTCTTGTTTGAAGAAAGGACAAGAATGCTTAATAGAGGGCCTATAGGTCACCACTGATGTGATGGTTGCTGTCACCCTTGTGGAGCAGATATATAATGAAGCTCATGCTTCAAATAGTGTCACCATTGAAGACATCACTGGCATTCTGAAGGAGATGATCCAAAGCCTGAATCATCCTACACTATAATCTGGGGAAGGCAGTCAGTGCCTTGCTATGTGTTGGATACCCTATACCATTGACACCGGTATACAGCTGACGGAGCATGAATTGGACAAGTAGAGGAGGAGCAGAAGACAATATTTCAGAGAGGGTGGCCAGGATTCTATTGTCTGAAGCATCTTTGAAACTCTCTCCTGATTGTCTCATTTAGTGTCACACCTCAGTTCCAATTCCC
Organism: Cetorhinus maximus; assembly: GCF_964194155.1. Classification (NCBI taxonomy): domain Eukaryota; kingdom Metazoa; phylum Chordata; class Chondrichthyes; order Lamniformes; family Cetorhinidae; genus Cetorhinus; species Cetorhinus maximus. Next base: position 22,230,985 of record NC_135895.1, on the reverse strand, counting down.
CATCTTGCCCAACTTTCCTAGAAAAACTGTTATTGAATCCACCCACCAGATCTCATTATCAGTATTCCACTGACTAATAAAACTCTTTGCATAAAGCACAAGCTATGAGCAAGAAACTGATTGAGTGGATATCCAATTTGATACTGTTGACCCCACTCTTTCTACTATGGTGTTTCCCCTTTCTAACAGTGGATGACCATGGTGCATGGCTTCTTTTTCTTTATTCGTTCATGAAACATGGGTGTCACTGACAGGGCCAGCATTACCCCGGATCTCTGGATTACCGCTCCAGTGACAATATTACTTCGCCACTGCCTCCCTTCTATGTGATGGGTTTGTGAGTGTGTGAGTTGAGGGCGATGAGGTGGTTGACTTACCCTGGTGGAAGGGATAAGAGCATTCATCCTCTTCCTGCACTGGATGGCTGACCTCCTCTGTGCTCCAGTGGTGCTGACGGCGACTGCTGCCATCTCCCAGGCTAAATTGGTGACTCTGGTGGACCTCCTGTGGCCAGGGTGGGTAAGGACATTGCGGCGGCCTTCCACTGTGTCCAGCAGGCACCCCAGAGAGGCGTCACTAAATTTGGGGGCTGTCGTCTTTTTTTGCTTTCGTGGACATCTGTTACCTGGAGCAGTCCTGGACTGAAGACATGAAATAGGCTGTGCACTGGTGCACTTTAAATATGATGCCCGGAGTAAGGAAGCACTGGGGCCTAGGCAAATCCAAGCCCGCCTGCCATCGATCCAGCATGTTTTCCGTGAATGCATTATTACCGGGAGCCGGGAATGGGACGATACAGCGCGAAAAGCCACCATTGTGGCCGACGAGTAAAATGTACTTTTTCCCACCCGCTACAGCACTTTGCGCTAATCTGGGATGATTCTGCCCAAAAAGAGAGCAAATGGTTTCTTGACTACTCTTATAAATCCTTTTGTCCCTAAGCTTTATTAAGTGCAGAACTCTCTTTAATTTCATTTCTATTACAGTAATATTTTAAAGCTGCATTTGACCATGGAATTTACACAAATGGAGTAAATGTCGGTCGGATACCAGAATAATATAGATTATTCCGGTATCAATTTAATGATGCAGCTGCTTATTTGTCTCATGTGGATTGTGATACGTTCTGTTATATGATCTGGGGATCCATATTATTTATTGAACTGATAAATGTCCGATCACAGAGTGGTTTCTTCCCCTTTCCCCTTCCTCCATTTCCCCTGGTACAGTTCACAATTCTCAGCCGATAGAGAAAACAGGTAAACTGCTCCCAGATTTGTCTAATACTTCTTCATATCTGGGATGACTTACCATTCAATCACCCACCCCTCTTGTGGGAAGTGTTTCAGTGCCTTCCCCTGACAGTGGAAACAAGAATAAAGCTTACCATGACCATACGTTCTACTATCCATGGGCAGGATGTTGCAATGCCCACCCCATGCCTCATTACCAGTTTGCAATTAGAACTATAGAACCATAGAACACTACAGCACAGAAAACAGGCCATTCGGCCCTTCTAGTCTGTGCCAAAATATTATTCCGCTAGTCCCCTTGACCTGCATCTAGTCCATAACCCTCCAGACCGCTCCCATCCATGTATCTATCTAATTTATTCTTAAAACTTAAGAGTGAGCCCGCATTTACCACGTCAGATGGTAGCTCGTTCCACACTCTCACCACTCTCTGAGTGAAGAAGTTCCCCCTAATGTTCCCCCTAAACCTTTCCCCTTTCACCCTAAAGCCATGTCGTCTCGTCCTTATTTCTCCTAATCTAAGTGGAAAGAGCCTACTCGCATTTACTCTGTTTATACCCCTCACAATTTTGTAAACTTCTATCAAATCTCCCCTCTTTCTTCTACGCTCCAAGGAATAAAGTCCTAACCTGTTTAATCTTTCCCTGTAACTCAACTCCTTAAGACCCGGCAACATCCCAGTAAATCTTCTCTGCACTCTCTCAATCTTACTGATATCCTTCCTGTAGTTAGGCGACCAGAACTGCACACAATACTCCAAAGTTTGGCCTCACCAATGTCTTATACAACCTCACCATAACATCCCAACTCCTATACTCAATACTTTGATTTATGAAGGCCAGAATGCCAAAAGCTTTCTTTACAACCTTGTCTACCTGTGACGCCACTTTCAGGGAATTATGTATCTGAACTCCCAGATCCCTTTGTTCCTCCGCACTCCTCACCATTTACTGTGTAGTAATTACTGCATACTGTTCACATATACATCAATGAATTAACAATGAGGCGTCATTAAGGCTGTAACGATGGCATTCAGTTCTAGCAGAAGATTGAGCACAGTGATTTGATAGCATTCGAGTAATACTCTTAAGCTCCTAAGACAACATGGGATATTGGCATTTATTTTTGATTTGTGGGAATGGTGTCCTAAAGATAGTGCTTTGGTTGTTATTATAATTTGTAATATTGATTCAATTCTTAAATATTCCAAGGTGAGGAGTAAAGGGTTTTCAAAATCAACATGGCTGTTACCAGTATCTCACCCTCGGAGGATTACACAGGTTAAATAGTAATAAGTTAATGTCTAATATTTTGAAACATGAAGGCCTTTATCATTCTCTTTCACTTATCTGTGAAGCAGAAGCACCGAAGAAATAAAGTAGTCCATTTGTTCAGATTATTGCGTGTTAAAGTGTAACTAAATGATTTATTTAAACAAAACAATGACGATCTGTTGCTATAGTTACACAGCACTGCAAATCCAAAATTATACAGAAACGAAAAGAAAGTGGATGAACTTTTCTATTGCGATAAAAGCTAGTAAAGCAGCTTGACAGATATCTGCATTGTAAACCAATCCTGTCCTGCATACTCCAGAATGTAAAGCCTGAGGCCTGACATTCCTCTCTTCCAAAATTATGTAACTTCAGGAGAAAGTGCTAAAAGGTGATTCATCACGTTAATTTGAGCACTTATCTCCCTTTTTAAAAAATTGCTGCAAAAACTGGAGGGAATTTTGATTAATAGGCCATGCACGATGTCAATTACAACAATGAACTTGTGCAGCTACAACGTCAAATCAGAAAGAGAATATCTAACTCCAAGGCAGAACTGGAGTTAGTGAACTGCACAGAGGGCACGATTTAAAGCTTTTCACCGTCAGGAAAAGTGCAGTTTTCTATCCAGGAAGTTCCCCTCCAAGCCACACACCACCCTGACTTGAAAATATGTTGCCATTCCTTCACTGTCGCTGGGTCAAAATCCTGGAACTCCCTCCCTAACAGCACTGTGGGTGTAGCTACACCACATGGACTGCAGAGGTTCAAGAAGGCAGCTCACCATCACCTTCCCAAGGGCAATTAGGGATGGGCAATAAATGCTGGCCTAGCCAACAACGAATGAATAAAAATAAAAGCAGGTGCAGTGGCCATTGTTAGGTATTATGATCTCAGTTGAGACCAGAAAGTTTTATTTTAAAAGATGTAATTTGAAATCCCAGTTATTTACTGAAAGAATGTAGGTTCTATGGTTTAAAACAAAGAAATGTTTTACAATACAAGAATTAAACAAATCACACACTAAATATTATCCTGGGTAACCCCCTATACTCTAAAACCAGGAATCAACATAAGTTATACATGAATTAACAGGCAATTTGCATTTGATTAGAAACTATAAATTCCACATTAAATGGCAGATACAACTAAGACAGATCTTCCGAATTGTTCAGCAGTCCACTCAGTATATATGTCATGAAGCTCAGTCGCAAAGTCCTTCAAAACTCTGCCTTCCTCACAAAGAATTCTTCTTCTAGGATTTACCCTAATCCCCAGCCAACAGCAGCGCACAACCAACTTGATTTCCATAGACACAGCAAAAATGGCACATGTCAGCAGAACCTGGTTAACTCTGCTTATGATGATCTACGGTGTAGATCCGCCAATGTTATCTTCAAGTAACTGAAACAGCTGCAGCAACTGTATCTTTGCCCATTCTCAGCTTCTAGAACCAATCTATTTAAATGGGACTGGAAGGCACAAGTGGTAAAGGGGTCAATCTTCCAATTTCAAATATCCATCCAAAATTCTAATCTCCAGGGCTGTGTTCTGCTTTCTTGGCCTGGACACCACCAAAGGGCTAATATTTAATCTGGCAGATGCCACTCACTTGGTTCCATTGATATACTAGGCCCAAATTGAGCTTAAAGTACAGGAATTCCCAGCACAGGGAGTCTGCAACCCTGGTTCCAATCCCACTCACCAATTGTGGGGGGAGGCGGTGACACAGTGGCATTGTCGCTGGACTAGCAATCCAGAGACCCGGGTAGTGCTCTGGGGACCCAGGTTTGAATCCCATCATGACAGATGGTGGAATTTGAATTCAATAAAAATCTGGAATTAAAAGTCTTATGATGACCATTGTTGATTGTCATTAAAAGCTAACTAATGACCTTTAGGGAATGAAATCTGGCCTACATGTGACTCCAGACTCACAGCAATGTGGTTGACTCTTAAATGTCCTCTGAAATGGCCTAGCAAGCCACTCAGTTGTATCAAACCATTAAAAAGCCTCAAAAAAGGAATGAAACTGGACAGACCACTTGGCATTGATCTAGGCACCAGAAATGACAATGGCCTTGTTGACTTTGCAAAGTCCTCCTTACTAACACCTAGTGCTAAAATTAGGTGACTTGTTTCACAGGCTAGTCAAGCCACAGCCTGACATAGTCATCCTCATGGAGTCATAGCTTACAGATAATCTTCCAGACATCACCATCCCTAGGTATGTCCTGTCCCACCGGCAAGACAGACCTAGCAGAGGTGGTGGCACAGTGGTATACAGTCGGGAGGGAGTTGCCCTGGGAGTCCTCAACATTGACTCCAGACCCCATGAAGTCTCATGGCATCAGGTCAAACATGGGCAAGGAAACCTCCTGCTGATTACTATGTACCGTCCTCCCTCAGCTGATGAATCAGTGCTCCTCCATATCAAACACCACTTGGAGGAAGCACTGAGGGTGGCAAGGGTGCAGAATGTGCTCTGGGTGGGGAACTTCAATGTCTATCAGCAAGACCGAGCTGGCCGAGTCCTAAAGGACATAGCTGCTAGACTGGGTCTGCGGCAGGTGGTGAGGGAACCAACAAGAGGGAAAAACATAATTGACCTCATCCTCACCAACCTGCCTGCCGTAGATGCATCTGTCCATTACAGTATTGGTAGGAGTGACCACCGCACAGTCATTGTGGAGATGAAGTCCTGCCTTCACATTGAGGATACCCTCCATCATGTTGTGTGGCAATATCACTGTGCTAAATGGGATAGATTTTGAACAGGTCAAAGCTGGGCATCCATAAGGCGCTGTGGGCCATCAGCAGCAGCAGAATTGTACTCAAACACAATCTGTAACCTCATGGCCAGGCATATCCCCCACTCTACCAGGACCATCAAGCCAGGGGAACAACCCTGGTTCAATGAAGAGTGCAGGAGGGCATGCCAGGAGCAGCACCAGGCATACCTAAAAATGAGGTGCCAACCTGGTGAAGCTACAACACAGGACTACTTGCATGCCAAACATCGAACACAGCATGTGATAGACAGAGCTAAATGATCCCACAATCAACAAATCAGATCTAAGCTCTGCAGTCCTGCCACATCCAGTCATGAATGGTGGTAGACAATTAAGCAACTCACTGGAGAAGGAGGCTCCGCAAATATCCCCATCCTCAATGAGAGGTATCCTAGCACCTCAGTGAAAAAGATAAGGCTGAAGCATTTGCAACAATCTTCAGCCAGAAGTGCCGAGTGGATGATCCATCTCTGCTTCCTCCAGAGGTCCCCAGCATCACAGATGCCAGTCTTTGGCCAATTCGATTCACTCCACATGAGATCAAGAAATGACTGAAGGCATTGGATACTGCAAAGGCTATGGGCTCTGCCAATATTCCACAAATAGTACTGAAGACTTGTGCTCCAAAGCTCGCCGTGCCCCTAGCCAAGTTGTTCCAGTACAGCTACAACACTGGCATCTACCTGGCCATGTGGGAAATTGCCCAGGTATGTCCTGCACACAAAAAGCAGGACAAAACCAACCTGGCCAATTACCGCCCCATCAGCCTACCCTCGATCATCAGTGAAGTAATGGAAGGGGTCATCAGCAGTGCTATCAAGCGGCACTTGCTTAGCATCACAATCAATCATCTGAAAATATAGCTTCTAAAAATGCTGTCCATAGATATTTGTTTTTATTTTATTTCATAATGGAGATTTTATTCCCCTCTTGGATGAGGTTTGATGAAAAATGCAAAGTCCACCTGGCTGATCCGCCCATCCACCAACCATAAGGTCGGACGGGCCACGAAAAATCGGAGTCAATTGCGCTGTTATCCAACTTTTAGTGTCCATTTTTAAAAGAGAAAGGCAGTTCCAGAAAATTCTATATGAACATAGTCTATGTTTAAAGTTATGAGTATGATATGCCTTTACTGGGCATGTCACTTGTCTTAGCATATTACAGTGGGTATTCAATGTGTGTTGAAGTTCATCCATGGTTGTCTATAAGATAACCATTCTATATACAACTGCACTTTAGAGTTTACACACCAATGTTTTATTAGTCGGATTCTACTGTGCCTGCACACCTGCATAATATCTAAATCAGATGTTACTCGTATTGCCAAGAGGTTAGTTGTAGACCATAGTGAAGACAACTATTGTTTTAGGATATCATTCTTGTTGGAGTTAGAATTCATATCGAGGTGTTGGATTTCTCCTGTACTTAGGCTACCATTCACTGTTAGGGACAAGGAGACAAATGACTCCATAATATGCGGCTGCTACTGTAATAACCTTCATTTGAAATCAGTCCCATTAGCGTCTTTAACTTGATAAACTCAACAGCAGCCCTCAATATACTGGGTTTATCCTGAATGAACTGCCCTTTCATTAATCACCGTGCTACTTTTGCTTCCTCATTGAATGTTCCTATGGTTCATTCTGTGATGCCTCCTCAGCTTTCTTCCTTAGTTCCTGGAGCTGGGACTTACTTCGAGTGGGGAAGTCAATGCTGCTCAGGTGTCTGGTGTTCCTTATGTATGGCTGGAGATCTATTTTGTTCTTCAGCTTTATGAAGACAATAGATTATTATTATTATGATTGCTATCATTCACTATCCCTGGCTATCAAAGATAATTGTCTCCCATGAGTCCAAAGATAGCTGATGAGGCCAATTAGGGATCTGCAGACTTTATGGCACATATGGCATTAGTTGTCATGTGGGATGTCTGGTTGTGTATTATCAGTTCGAGTCATGGTGTGTTATTTTCGCTGCCTTTGCTTTTCTTCTTCATTTTGTCATCGTTGGGTGCAAAACAGATTTATCAGGGATAGTCAGTATGGTTTTGTTAGGGGAAGGGCATGTCTTACTAATTTAATCAAATTTTTTGAGGAAGTAACAAGGAGGATTGATGGGGGTAGTGCAGTGGTTGTTATCTACATGGATTTTAGTAGGCATTTGACAAGGTCCCACATGACATTCTGGTTAAAAAAATGAAAACCCATGGGGTCCAAGGTAATGTAGCAAGCTGGTGAGAAAAGTAAAAGCCCATGGGATACAGGGGAATGTGGCGAGTTGAATCCAAATTGGCTCAGTAACAGGAAGCAAAGGGTAAAGGTTAACAGTCCCTTTGTCCTTTAGCTCATGACACCTTTGTCAATTCTTCCTTTGCCCCCACCTATCGCTGGCCTTCTATCCAGCTCCACCTGCCCCACCCCCTTAAACAGTACAAATTTCATCACATTTCCACTTCTCTTTGAAGAAGGGTCATATGGACTCGAAACGTTAACTCTGTCTCTCTCTCCACAGGTGCTGCTAGACCTGCTGAGTTTTTCCAGCATTTTCTGTTTTTGTTTCAGATTTCCAGCATCCGCAGTATTTTGCTTTCATCTTAGTATTTAATTCACTGCCACTCCTCTTCCAGGAATGCTTACCTTGAAGAAGTACTGCTCTTCTCTCCAACAGGATTTCCATTTGTTTCTTTCACCCTGTTCACCATCATTGCTTTCCATTTCCCTCCTGGTGTTTGATAAGGTGTTTGTTTATCAAAACTTGCTTTCACAGCCATATTTCCTTCCTCAGTGACTGTCTCCATCTCCGACTTACCCCACGTGGATTCCAATTGAAGCTCCATCCCTCATGTTTTGAAACCACTCAGGATTACAGGTATCTCTGGGACATACAACGCTCCTCAGACTGCTGTTCTCGCCAAATCCTGAGATCCACACTCAGTGCCATGCGCCATACGAACACACTCGACCTCTCCCTCCAGCAGCACTGACTCACCCTATCTCTAAGCTGTGCTTGTCCCCAGTTTCATTTTATTCTTTGTCTCATCTGACGCCTTAACAAGAAACTTTGTCTCTTTCTTTCAGATGCTAAGGAATGCAAGCTCCAACAACTCATTGATACCAATGCCCATCCAGGACCCTCCACCCTTTCCTGTCCCTCTGACCCCATCCCGTCTTCTTATCCCAGCTCTTGCCATGTATTCACTACACCCTCTGACCTTCCCCTCTCTGATGCTGAACGTTCTGTACTCAGCAAAGGACTCAGTTTCATACCCTTATGCCCTCACCTCAATGAATTCCGGGCTCGGCACGATGCTGAACTCTTCTTCCGCTACCTTCGTCTCAGTGCTCACTTCTTTGGGCAGGAGTCCTCCCCCCATTGCACAGGTCCTTTCACCCACCTCCAGTATTCTCCCTCCACCTGGACCCCTTCCTCTGGCCTCTTACCTGCTCTTAATCTTTTTGTTGAGAACTGCTGGCATGACATCAGCTGTCTCAATTTCTCTGCCCCTCTCACCCATTCTAACCTGTCTCCTTCTGAACTTGCCGCACTTCGTTCCCTTAGGTTCAACACTGACTTTGTTATCAAACCTGCCAACAAGGTTGGTGCTACTGTTGTCTGGCGTACTGACATCTACCTCACAGAGGCTGAGTGCCAACTCTCAGGCACTTCTTCCTACTTCCCCCTGGGTCATGACTCCACCGCTGAACCCAAGCCATTGTTTCCAGGACTGTCACTGACCTCATCTCCTCTGGAGATCTTTCCTCCACAACTTCTAACCTCATAGTGTCCCAACCTCAGACAGCCCGCTTCTACCTCCTCCCCAAAATCCACAAACAGGTCTGTCCCGGTAGACCAATCATGTCAGCCTGTTCCTGCCCCACGGAACTCATTTCTTCCTATCTTGACTCCGTTCTCTCTCCCCTTGTCCAGTCTCTTCCCACCTATATCCATGATTCCTCTGATGCCCTACATCACATCAACAATTTCTAGTTCCCTGGCCCTAACCGTCTCCTCTTCACCATGGACATCCAATCCCTCTACACCTCCACCCCCCATCAGAGTGGTCTGAGGGCTCTCCGTGTCTTCCTTGAGCAGAGGCCTAAGTAATCATTATCCACCACCACTCTCCGTCTGGCTGAATTTGTTCTCTCTGTGAACAATTTCTCCTTAAACTTGTCTCACTTCCTCCAAATAAAAGGTGTGGCTATGTGTACCCACATGGGTCCCAGTTATGCCTGTCACTTTATGGGGTATGTGCAACATTCCTTGTTCCAGTTCTACTCAGGCCCCCCCCCACAACTCTTATTTCGCTACATCGATGATTGTTTCGGTGCTGCTTCATGCTCTCATCTGGACCTGGAAAAATTTTATCAATTTTGCTTCCAATTTCTACCCCACTATCACCTTCGCATGGTCCATCTCTCATACTTCCCCTCCCTTCCTTGACCTCTCTGTCTCCATTTCTGGCGATAGACTGTCCACCAATATTCATTTCAAGCCCACCACCTCCCACAGCTACCTCGACTACATCTCCTCACACTCTGCTTCCTGTAAGGACTCCATCCCACTCTCTCAGTTCCTTCGCCTCCATCACTTCTGTTCTGTTGATGCCACTTTCCAAAACGGTGCTTCTGACATGCCTTCCCTCTTCCTTAACTGAGGCTTCCCCTACACTGTGGTTGATAGGGCCGTCAACCGTGTCTGACCCATCTCCCGCGCCTCTGATGTCTTACGTCATAACAGCAATTTCCAGTTCCCTGAACCTAACTGCCTCCTCCTCTTCGAGTCATGTGGACTCGAAACATTAACTCTGTTTCTCTCTCCACAGATGCTGCTAGACCTGCTGAGTTTTTCCAGCATTTTCTGTTTTTGTTTCAGATTTTCAGCGTTCCCAGTGTTTTGCTTTTATCAAAGGGTAATGGTTGATGGCTGTTTTTACGAATGGAAAGCGGTTTCCTGTGGTGTTCCACAGGGCCCAGTGTTAGGGCCCTTGCTGTTTGTTGTATATTTAATGATTTGGACTTAACTGTAGTGGCATGTTGGGAAATTTCCAGATGACACAAAAATTGGCTGTTTAGTTGATCGTGGAAAGAATAGCTTTTGTCTCCAGAATGATATCAATGGTTTGGTTGAGTGGGCAGAAAAGTGGCAGATGGAATTCAATCAGGAAAAGTGTGAGATAGTGCATTTGGGAAGGGCACACAAAGTTAGGGAATATACACTAAATGGGAGGTTATTGGGAGGGGTGAGGAAGTGAGAAACCTTGGCATGCATGTCTGCAGGTCCCTGAAGGTGGCAGGATAGGTGGTTAAGGTGGTAAAGAAAGCATATGGAATGCTTTCCTTTATTGGACAAGGTATGGAAAACAAAAGCAGGGATCTAATGATGGAACTGTATAAAACACTAGTTAGGCCACAGCTACAATTTTGTGTACAGTTCTAGTTGCCACATCACAGGAAGGATATAATTACTCTGGAGAGAGTACAGATGAAATTTACAAGAATGTTGCCGGGCTTGACTATTACAGCTATGAGGAAAGATTGGATAGGCTGGGGTTGTTTTTCTTGGAACTGAGGAGGCTGAGGGGTAACCTGATTAAGGTGTACAAGATTATGAGGGCCCTAGATAGAGGAGACAGGGACTCCACTAGCAGAAAGGTCAATTACCAGGGGGCACAGATTTAAGATGTTTGGTAGAGGGATTAGAGGGGACATAAGAAAAACATTTTCACGCGGAGGGTGGTAGGTGTTTGAAATTCACTGCCAGGTTTAGTGGTGGAGGCAGAAACCCTCAACTCATTTAAAAGGCACCTGGATCTGCACCTAAAGTGCTGTAACCTGCAAGGCTACGGACCAGGCGCTGGAAGGTAGGGTTAGAATGGGCAGATAGTTTTTTATATTTCTTTTTTGCAGACATGGTGGGTTGAATGGCTTCTTTCTGTGCCATAACTTTGCTCTGGTTCTATGGCTCTAATGCCATTTTCTGCAATCACATGTACAGACACGTTGAGGTAACATAACATGTTGTTCATGGCACATATGATTAATGTGGTAATCATATTGGCACTAAGTTAAAATGCTCAGAGAGCTGGTGCAGGCACGATGGGCCGAATGGCCTCCTACACCTCCTGCTATACCGTAACAATTCTGTGATATGTGGTTCTGTGCAGTAATTGCCTTCTAAATTCTCCCAAGCTTCTTTAGATGGAACAGATTGCTTGATGTGGTTGAGTCCACCACCTGTTCCATGCTGTTCTCTCACGTTATGTACCAGCTTAGCATTTGAACTTAAGACAGTGATTTGGTTCTGTGGCAATTGCTTCCTATTGTACGTTCTCTCCTTCATAGGATGTTATATGTAAATTTCCATAATCACTGCTGTTTTCATTTCCAAACCAGTTCTCTTCTCATCCATATATATTCTTCGCGCTATCTCACATTGGTATTCATGTATTAGTCTTACACTCTTTTTTAAAGTTGTGAAGCCTTTTTCAAATCCCCTGACAGGTCTTCAAAATCATTTGGACATTTTGCACTTCTTCCTGGACTCTTTGCGTTAGTGGCCCTCTGTGCTCCACAACCTGAAACACCTGTGTATTGTTCCATTCCAGAGGTTACCAACACGCGCAGGGCTTTCCTAATCAAATTTGATTTCACCAAAAATTATGCACTCCATAATTGGATTAATATATTTCTTGACTTTTACATAGGGTAACCAGCTCATTAGCAGTCTGAGAAGCATTAAAGCATAAATATTGCAGATGACCCTTGATCACTTAGTCCTGTTCCGATAACAAAGCCAGATTTTCAGAAATCACTTGTTCCAAAATTGTTTCTTTCGATGACGTGGTTGGTGAGCTGTTTTTCCGGCCTTGATGGCATTTTTATGTGTGTAATAATTATATCTATCGCTAATATTAAAATAATATGCTGTAGGTCAAAAACATCTATATCAGCACAAAATTAGCTTTCATCAATAAAAACAATTAATATTGATTTCCATTTCATGTAACAGTTAATAGAATATCTCATGCAATTTGATGGGTGACCTAGAGATTTCATTATATGTAACTTATGCCCTTTTGCTTCTCTGTTGGAAACACTGAAAAATAAAATTTGTGTGGGAATTAACTGGATCCCAAACTTTTTTTCAGTTTTCATGATCACATCAGCTGGACCTGACCCAACTGCTGTCCCTGAAATATTAGAAGTATTTCCATAGTTTTATTAAAGCTGAATTATAACCAAATTGCAAGCACGGTTAACATAGGATGTCAAAAAGAAAACTGTTTGAAACATTTAAACCTGCAAGCTTTGAACCACCCAAAGTGAATTCTTCTTAATAATCAGCAGTCCAAGGGTGTTTCTCTGCATGAGTTATCAGTTTTTCTTATATCTTTCCATTGCTGTAATAGGGAGGAATATTATTGGATGACTTATGATTATAGGAATATGAATGTACAAACTTCCTTCTTTGGTGCAACTACTGGTGAACTACCTGGTGAACTACTTAAAAAAAAACATTCAGTGATACATTAATGTCTCCAGGTTCATGATACAATGTTAAAACTAGAAATTCCAAATGCTAAAACGTGTTCTCAATTATGTATCATTTGCAGCCTTTAAGGCTCTGAGGAGTAAAGGAATGAAAATATGTGAACAAAATATAAAGTGCAGCAAAAGAAGCATTGACTCAATCAAAAATATACTCCAAAATGCATGGAATATGGAGCAATAGATACAATTATAATCTTACCCAATCACTTCTGAATAACGTCTTAATGTGAAATCAGAGGTAAGTAATTTTTACATAATTAAAAGAAAACATGTTTGCGTTATATTCTAGTGACAGTGATGTTAAGTTTAAGCCACCATTAGAAAACATTTTTATCCAACTGGTTAGGCACATAGGCCCTAAGGGGAAACTACAAAGGTTATTTGCTATACCATATTATGATAAAGGAACAGAGCAAAAGGTAAAATTATACAAAGGCTCATCTTAGCCCTTAACTCACCCTGGTAGGAAACTCATGGGAGCAGATAGATGAGCACCACCACGCCCTACCCCACTCCACCCAACCCCTTTCCACCTCCCCACCCACCACTCTCGCATTTTACAGCCCATTAGATTTTATTTCACATTGGCTTCAATTTAAGGATTGCCTTCATTCTTAAAGTTGCAATTTTTAAAAATTATTTTGTTCACTCAAGGAGTTAGGTGGAAGGATGTCTACTGTAAACAAATAACTGTTATATCTGACATAAGGAGGCGGTTAGGTCAGTTGGTTAAATGGCTAGCGTGTGGTTCAGAATAGCGCCAACTGGGTGGGTTTGACTTCTGTTCTGGCTGAGGTAGATTTGGGACCTACCTCCTTGCCCTGTCTCTGAGAGTGGAAGGCAATGGCAAGCCACCACTGACAAATTAGCTGTTATGGATGGATCAAAAAAGTCCAATAGTTGAAAGTAATTATCTGATAGGAATTGATGTTCCTCTCCTGGCCACATTAGGCCAGAAGCTTACCTAAATCTCAAGGCAAAGATGGGCACTCAATGATATGAAGAGTTAGCGCTCACTTATAAAAGGGAGGCCTGAAATAACCTGGAGCACAAGAGTTAAAAAATACCCTAGAATATATAATGAAGTGTTTTAAAGTGCAAGGGGAGTGGAGCTTATAAAGAGAGAGTGTGAGAGAGGAGTGGAGTTTTAAAGGAGAATGAGAGGGGCTTTAAAACAAAAGGACAGAGAATATTGCAATGGTGCAAATGAGAGCAAGAAGTTGACAAGCTGGCTACTGGTAAACAGCAGCGATTGTAATGCTATCAATGTACTTCTCCTTAGTGCAACATAATCCAGAACGAAAAAACAGTAAAAACTGGGGAATAAGAATACTGGTCTGAACTGCTTTTATATACCTTAAAATGGAATACCAGTAAAAACTGGGAAATAAGAGTACTGGTCTAAACTGTTTTTTCCTTCTGGGACTAAACCTTAACCAGCGACTTCATTGAAATGACTACCTGTAAGAGGAAAACATGTGCTGGTTGGCTGCAGGGTTGTGTTAAGAGTCAGATGGCATTCAAGTGGCCCTGTACCTCTTTGTGCACGTTCCTGAGATGGCATTGCAACTGATTCAGTTATGTCTGTTGCTGCTGTGATTGCAGGCCCTGTATGCTTTCTGGCACATTAACTTATACAGGAATGCTGGATGAGGCTTTGTCATGAGACAGCAGCTCATCTTTGCTTATTCCTGATTTGCCCTTGCTGCTGGGCACTAATTTCACCGTTTGGATGGGGACAAGCCTTTGGGCCACATTGACACCCATGAATCCCTGCCCTGTGGATCTTACTTTCTGATCTCTCAGAATGTTGAAGCCATTTATGAGAGTCCCTTGTAAGGCAGCATATTTATAGGTGATAGTCCAACTGGATTTAGAACCTGTGCCACAATGAGCTTTGCTGCACATATTTCAAGAGTTACTATACGATATGTATAAGACTCCAGTATAGACAACCATTCATCCGCAGGTTAGTGGGCTATGAACACCACTCCATGATGGCCCTCCACTATCCATATCCTGATGGGAGGAGGGGTCACCATTGACCAGAAATCTAAACTGAACAAGCCACATAAACTCATTTTAAGCACTGTGCCTTTGTCAGCTCTGTGCTAGCAGCTGGGTATTTAAACTTATACTTGGCCTAAACCAAAATTTCACCCTTAAATTTAACCAATGAGCAAGTAACTGATTTATAGTTCACACCTCATGTAAATTGGCACCTGATTTTAATGCCCTTTACTCTGAGTACTCTGACCAATAAATAAAAACATCACTATTACTATTGCACCTCTCAGAAGTGATAATACAACAGTTTGTTTACATGCAGCCCCATAAACACTCCTTACAAACACGAACTAAAAGCTAGCCACATAACAGTGTGAAAAGCCTACAGTTTTCATTTGTTTCCTGAAAATATGATCAAAATTGCCACAAACTTACTTGAGCAGCAAAAGACCATTTCATGTTGAAAACACCTCTTTTATTTCCTGAAGCTCCAAAGCTGCTTTCCCATAAACATTAAGTATTCTAAGCTGGCATTAAAGGGCACAGGGCATTCCTTCAACTCTAATCACCTGGGAATAGAGACAAAGGGCAGAATTGTCCCAGAAATCAGCGAGCCAGGTATCAGGCGGGGAATGCAGTGTTTGACCTGCCGACGGCAATGGCGGCTTTTTCAGCTGTATCGTGCGGCACTTTGCTTCAAAAATGCAGAGGCACGGGTTTCAAGGCAGCCTCTGGTTCGCCCACCTCGCCATCACATCAGGTCTCCAGTAACTGGCTCAGCATATTTAAAGGGCGATTTAAAGCAGATAACTCTGTAACCTGTAAAAATGTGTTGTTTTCCCATTACGGGGCCCAGTTCCCTGTTGGAGGGTGAGCGGTGGTGGTGGTGGATGATCACTGTTGAAACAGAAGGGGCAATATCATATGGGGAGTATGGGCCTATACTTAGCCTAAACCAAAATTTCACCCTTACAGGGCTAGGGATCAAAAATGCTGGAAAGTTATGGCTTCCAAAGGGAGGAAACATACTGCTCCCAAATTTAGCGAAGCCTCCCTCCAGCACCTACTGGACACATTGGAGGCCCACTGCAAAGTCCTCTACCCCCAATCTGGGCAAAGACCAGCAAGCAATGTTACCAATCCAGCATGGGAGGTGGTAGCAGTGGTGGTCAGCGCCAATGCCCTGCAAAAGAGGACAGCCACCCAGTGCCAAAAGAGGATGAATGATCTCCTCTGTCCTGCCAGGGTAAGTCACTCTTCTCATCGCTCTCAAACTCATACATTCACAAACCCATCACACATCCACAGGGATCTCACTCACTGCCAGTTCAAGGGACTTCACCATTCAGTCTCTCTCACACACTTTCATCTGCCCCACGGATTGTATCCTCTTCCTGTCCATGGCACCACTCAGCACCCACACATGGCAGGCATTGTTCTCATCTGGCCTGAAGGTCTCCTGCTTACACTTTCTCCATCTATATTCATGCGGGACAAGGTGGCACATAAGAAAAAGGAGAGGTCACAGACCAGTGGAGGAATACCTGACATCAAGGTCCTCACAGACTTTGAAAATAAGCCATCCAGCTGACCAACAACAAACTGGATGGTGAGGTTTGCGGCACTCAACCAAGTGAGGATCCTGCAGGGCAAAATCCATAAGACAATCATGCTGTGAGTGAGTTCCCTTGTTCTGCAGTCCCCTGCCATGCACTAATTATGCACTAATTATCTCTCCTTGTTTTCGCAGGCACATCTGGGAAACAGCTAAGGAGTTCACAAGCCAGGTCCCCGACTCAAAGCCTGAAGACACCAAGAAAGAGGAATCTGATGACACCCTAATTGAAGACGCATCACAGCGCTCACCCACATCCTCCACCAGGACAGAGACACACACCTCGGTGGGACCTAGTTCTAGAGTAGCCTTGGGGTCACAATCTGGTGAGCACATCATACTGTCCGATCCACAGCAGGCAGAGGCAAATAACATTCGCGCCACACAAGTGCCAGGCAATGACCATTTCCAATAAGAGAGAATCTAATCATCACCCCTTGACATTCAATGGCATTACCATTGCTGAATCCCCCACTATCAACATCCTGGTGGTTACAATTGACCAGAAACTGAACTGGGCTAGCCTTATAAATACTGTGGCTACAATAGCAGGTTGGGAAGGGTTTAAACTAACTCAGCAGGGGTGTGAGAAAACAAAGGGAATATTAGAAAGTAATCCCATGGTGCACAGAGTGCTGGGAGAGGCAGATAGCACTAAAATAGAGAATAGTAAGTTAATAGATGGAGCCAGAGTAAGGAAGCAAGTAATGAAGTCTAAATAAGGGTTACACTGCATGTAAGTGAATGCACAGAGTATAGTTAATAAAATTGGGTAGTCACAGGCACAGATTGCCTTGTGGGATTATGATGTTGTGGCGATAACGGTGACCTGGCTTAAGGAAGGGAAGATCTAAGTATTAAATATTCCTGGTTACAAGGTGTACAAAAAAGATAGGAAAGGGAAAAAAGAGGAGGGGTGGCGTTTTTGGTTAAGGAGAGTATTGCAGTATTGGAGAAAGAGGATATGTCAGAGGATTCAAGGACAGAATCAATTTGGCTAGAGCTAAGGAATAAGAAGGTTGCAATTACATTGCTCGGTATAATATATAGACCATCAGCTAGTGGGAAGGATATAGAGGAACAAATCTGCAAGGAAGTTACAGAGAGGTGTAAACACCATAGAGCAGTTATAATGGAGGACTTTAATTACCCGTATACAGACTGGGATAGTGGTAGTGTAAGGGACAGTGACGGACAAGTGTTCCTAGATTACGTTCAGGAGAATTTCCTACAGCAGTACGTGTCCAATCCAACAAGAAAAGAAGCACTGCTAGACCTGTTTCTTGGGAATGAGGTTGGCCAAGTAGATAAAGTGACAGTGGGGAAACATTTAGCGGACAGTGATCATTGTATCATAAGGTTTAGGATGACGGTGGAAAATGACATTGGTCAATCCAGAGTAAGAATAATCAACTGGCAGAGGATGGACTTCAATGGAGCAAGAACGGAGCTGGGCAGGATGGACTAGAACCAAAGGTTGGTGGGAAAAACAGTAGCTGAACAATGGGCTACTTTCAAAGAGGAGATGGTTAGGCCACAGTCAAGGTATATTCCCTCAAAAGGGAAGGGTAGGACAAACAAATCCAGAGCTCCCTGGATGAAAAAAGAGATAGAAATTAAGTTAAAGAAGATAAAGTGTGCTTACAACAGGTGTCAGATGGCAAATACAACTGAGAACCAAGCTGAATACAGAAGGTTCAGAAGGGATGTGAAAAAGCAAATACGAGAAGCAAAAAGGGATTATGAGATGAGATTGGCAGCTAACATAAAAGGAAATTCCAAAGTATTCTATAAGCACATCATTTGTAAAAGGGTGGTAAAAGGAGGGGTAGGGCCTATTAGGGACCAAAAAGGGGATTTACACATAGAGGCAAGAGGCATGTCTGAGGTGTTAAATGAATACTTTGCATCTGTCTTTACCTATGAGGCAGATGCTGCCCAGGCCATGGTGACAGAGGAGGAAACTTAGCCACTAGAAGGGTTTAAAATTTTATGAAGAGGAGGTATTGGATAAGCTGTCGGTTCTTAAAGCTGATAAGGCACCAGGACTGGGTGAGATGCATCCAAGAATATTGAAGGAAGTGAGATTGGAAATTGCAGAGTCACTGGCGATAATCTTTCAATGTTCCCTGGATTCAGAGGAGGTGCCAGAGGACTGGAGAATTGCAAGCATTACCCCCTTGTTCAAAAAAGGTTGTAAAGATCTGCAATTACAGACCAGTAAGTTTAACTTTGGTGGTGGGGAAACTTCTAGAAGCATTTATTTGGGATAGAATTAATAGTCATATGGAAAAAAGGTAGAACGATTCCGAAGAGTCAGCATGGATTTGTTAAAGGAAAGTCATGCCTAACTAACTTGCTAGAGTTTTTTTGAAGAGGTAACAGAGATGGTTGATGAGGGTAAGGCCGTTGATGTGGTGTACATGGACTTCCAAAAGGCATTCGATACAGTTCCACACAACAGACTTGTGAGGAAAGTTATAAGTCATGGAATAAAGGGGACAGTAGCAACATGGATACAAAATTGGCTGAGGGATAGGAAACAGAGTAATGGTTAATGGGTATTTTTCGGGCTGGAAGACGGTTTGTAGTGGAGTTCCCCAGGAGTCGGTATTGGGACCCTGGCTTTTCCTGATATATATAAATGATCTAGATCTTGGTGTGCGTGGACAATTTCAAAGTTCGCGGACGACACAAAACTGGGAGAATTGTAAACTGTGAGGAGGACAGTATAGAACTTCGAAAGGACATTGACACATTGGTGGAGTGGGCAGATAGGTGGCAGATGAAGCTCAATGCAGGGAAGTGTGAGATGATACACTTTGGTACAAAGAACAAGGAGAGACAGTATAAAATAAAGGATACTATTCTAAAGGGTGTGCAGGAGCAGGGAGACCTGGGTGTATATGTACATAAGTCATTAAAGGTGGCAGGACAGGTAGAGAGAGCTGTTACTAAAGCATACAGTATTCTAGGCTTCATTAATAGGGGCATAGAGTACAAGAGCAGGGAGATTATGGTGAATTTATTTAAGACACTGGTTAGACCTCAGCTGGAGTATTGTGTACAGTTCTGGACGCCACACAAAAGGAAGGATGTGAGCGCATTGGAGAGAGTGCAGAAGAGGTTTATGAGAATGGTCCCAGGGATGAGGCACTTCAGTTATGAGGAAATATCGGAGAAGTTGGGACTGTTTTCCTTGGAGAGGAGGAGGCTAAGAGGAGACTTGATAGAAGTTTTCAAAATCATGAGGGGGTTGGACAGAGTAGATAGGGAGAAACTGTTCCTGCTCATAAACAAATAGAGAACCAGAGAGCACAGTTTTAAATTGTTTTGCAAAAGAAGCAAATAGAGGTGAGAAAAAACGTTTTCATACAGCGAGTAGTTAGGGTTTGGAATGCACTGCCTGGAAGTGTGGTGGAGGCAGGTTCAACTGAGGTATTCAAGAGGGCATTGGTGATTATTTAAATAGAAACAATGTGCAGGGTTATGGGGAAAAGGCAGGGGATTGGCACTAAGTTAAAATGCTCAGAAAGTTGGTACAGACACGATGGGTGGATTGGCCTCCTTCTACACAGTAACAATTCTGTGACTCAGCAGCTAGGAATCCTGCAGTGAGAAACTTATCTCCTGACTCCCCAAAGCCTGTCCACCATCTACAAGGCACAAGTCAGGAGTGTGATGGAGTACTCTCCACTTGCTTGGATGAATGCAGCTCCCACAACACTCAAGAAACTTGACATCATCCACGACAAGGCAGCCCACTTGATTGGCACCCCTTCCACAAATATTCACTCCCTCCACCACCGACAGACAGTGGCAGCAGTGTATACCATCTACAAGGTGCACTGCAGAAACTCACCAAGGTTCCTTAGGCAGCAACTTCCAAACCACGATGGCCACCACCACCAGGATGTTCCCCTCCAAGCCACTCACCATCCTGACTTGGAAATATATCGCTGTTCCTTCACTGTCGCTGGGTCAAAATCCTGGAAGTCCCTCCCTAACAGCACTGTGGGTGTACCTACATCAGAGGAACTGCAGTGGTTCAAGAAGGCAGCTCACCACCACCTTCTGAAGAGCAATTAGGGACGGGCAATAAATGCTGGCCCAGCCAGCGAAGCCCACATCCCAAAATCAATAAAAAGAAAGGCAGGGACTTCCCAGGTTCCCGGCATTCAGAGGACTACTGGAGGCCAGAAATCTGCTGAGTCCGAGTCAGATGAGGAGCCTCTGGACTCAGTCATACCTCAGTTGCTGTAGCTGCAAAGCCAAGCTCGGGAACATCAAGAAGGGATGTCCGCTGCACTCCTCAGATTGCAAGGCACGATGGAGGAGTCCGTCCACCTTCACTCTGAGGTGATAGCGCTGGCATGCCAATGCACCGAGGTCAACACAGCCAGGATGGCGGCCACCGTGGTGATCTTAATACAGGACATTGTTCCTGCACTGCTGCAGGAGCTGCAATCCATTGCTGAGGCACTTGCTGTCACCCATCAATATTAACGTGAGAGGGGAGCGGGGCATCTCAAGCTCACTCCAGCTGCCCCTTCCTCTCAAGGAGTCAGCCAGGGGCCCTCTGGCACCCATAGGGAGGACGATCAGCAAGTGCACACCCTGGTGCCATCCACCCAGGTGACTCAAGGAGTGTCCAACCCATCTGAATCCCATCTTGCTGTGACCTTAGTAGCTCCAGCTCTACAGTTCGAGGAGGGTGCCACTGCAACACAGCAGGACCCTCTGAAAGCAGGCCAGGGCCCTCCAGAGGACGCCCACCAAGGTCATCACAGGCTGTCTCCACCTCCGCTCTGGATGTCGGGGGAGCATCAAGACGTAGCGGCAGGGTTAGAAAGGTCAAGAAGATTTAGTTACACAGCCTGGGCACGGGTGTTTATCACTTGTACTTAATGTTCACTATTGTAAATACACACTCAAGAATGTCTCCTTGTCTATAGCTCCTTGTTATGATGAGCAGTGATCGTGTCAATCAGGTGTGAAGCCTTCTTTCCTGCACAAAACAAAGGCTATTGTCACAGCCCAGGGCCTCCCCCCTGTGCAGAGTGTAACCTTTTGCGCATAGTGACTGTCCAGCTTCAAAGTCACTGTCCAGATTAGTGATGGGTACACCTCCATATGGCTTGTGATTGCTGCAAGAATCTCAAGTGTCTGTGATGTTCTCTATGTGCTCTCAGCAGTTTTGAGACAGGGCTGCCCCCTATCTTGACACCATTCCTGACAGGTGAAGGTCTGGTGCTGAAGGGAACAGGTGATGAAGCCTGCCAAAGGATCAAGTTGTCTTAAAGCCCATGAGCCTGCTGTATCTCAGCAGCGTCTCGATGATATGAGTCTTCATGGAGCTTGTGTGTGCTGTGCTCAGCCAAACAGGTGTCAGACATTCCCAGATGCAATGTGAAGATCTTAGGAGTGTCCTCACTGCATCTCGTCATCATCCTCCTGGAATCTTGCGGCAATGAGGGCCTCACGAGTACTCCTGCCTCGTTTGGCCAGTGCAATGGCCTCATCGCCTGCAACCTCGCCTTCCAGGATCTCATCGCCCTCACCCCCTTCGACTTCCTCCTCATCGGAGGAGACGTGCAGCTCTTGCCTCTCCTCATCTTCCAGGTCCTCCCCCCTTTGCATGGCCAGGTTGTATAGCATGCAGCAAGCCACATGACATCCTCGGGGGAGTGTACCGCAGTGCTTCAGGATGCCAATGGGTGTGCTCAACCAAACTTCAGGTTTGCTGCTAATTTTCAGTTGTTGAAACGTGTCCATTATGTTTGTTGTGTGATATCCCAATAGATCTAAATAATATCTTGTCAGTAGGCTAAGACCTCACACTGCATATTTAAAAAAATATATATTTATATATCTTCATGGCTAATTTCTAACATGTAAAAAACTGAACAATGACCTTTTAAAATGGCTGGAGTTATATCTGTCCGTGACCCTGGCCATATCGAAGAAATTTGCACCTAATGACCCCTCGTGGGCTGCAGAGGCCAAATTCAAAGGGAACTATACAAAGGCCATCTACACTTCATAAGCAAAGCCTGGCCAGCCAGAGACAATTCGTATGCTAGGGCAAAGGACCATGCAACCTCCTTTTAAGGCTTAATGGTTGGAATTTTAACAATCTGAGGGACCCAGACAAAGGGATACACCCCCTTTGCCAAAGTCAAAGTGGAGAGGTGAGAGTCATGTGATATGATCCCCTAGCTGGTGGAGCCACTAATATTGCCTTGTGGAGCTGCAAAGCTCAGTCTGCCATCTTTCCATCTATCTAGCAGCAGCGCAGGAAAAGAGGGGCTCTGCCAGGCTGAATACCTAACCCCATCTACACTGTTTCCACTGGAACTTCTGTACCATCGCCTACAAGACTGATTCATCTCTGCGTGCCTATCTCATTATGGAAGTCAACTCTACTGGAAAAGTGAATTATCTAGCATCAGTTCAGCCTGCCAACCTCTGTGAAAGAATACATCATTGTACTTTTATTCAGGGCTTCAGGAAGAGGGTAGCAATGTTGCCTCCTTTACATTCATACAGTAGAAGAGGGATAGTGAAAATAAGATTTACAAGGCAAACACCACAGAGAACAGAATTCTGTTCTCTGTGGTGTTTGTCTTGTAAATCTTATTTTCACTATCCCTCTTCTACTGTATGAGTGTAAAGGAGGCAACATTACTACACTCTTCCTGCATTTGAATGTGTGCAAATGATTTAACCCTCTGAGTTCACCCTATCTCGAGTTTGCTGTGGGGTTATTAACAGAAATTGGATCACACCAAAATCGAGGGGTTGAGAAATACATCACTGCTTGTAAAGGGGGAAGCAAATCAAAACACCTATCTGTTTATGGATGGGTGGTGAGAGGAGAAATCAGGGCTGCTTAAATTAAACCCCCTCCTGCCCGTACCTATAATATTAAAATGATGCATACCTAAAAAGGGGTCGTAATTCTGTGTGTTGATTTATCTTAGTGAAAAATTCAATATGAGCACAAAACAGGATTTTCCACTTAGGACGATGTTTTTCTGTAATTATTATCAACAAAAGAAAATGCCACCTAAATTTTCAACTTGTGCTACCACAGGAGCATAGGATCAGGGATAGGCCATTCAAAACTTTGATCCTGTTCCGCCATTCATTAAGATCATGGGCAGGATTTTTAGGTTGCAGTGGTCAGGGGATGGACAGCTGCCCATGATCAGCCCCCGCCAATTAACGCCAGTCAGCGTGAAGCATGCGCTGATATGATCAGCGCTGCCTGGGTTGGGGGCGGGAGGAGGGTGGGCACTGAAGTCAGCGTGGGTGCAGGGGAGTGCTCACAGAAAGCTCCCTGAAGACAGATAATTGCATCAGGGAGCTGAAAACTTCAAAAATATCAAATAAAAATGTTCAAATCCAGAAAAAAAAAACATCCATGCAACACAAGCAGTCACCTGAGCACAGGCTTTATAAAAATTCTGTGCATAGCTTTTTATTTTGTTTTATTTAATGACGGAAACCTCATCCCGCCCTTGGATGAGGTTTCCTGAAAAATGCAAAGGCCGCCTTGGCCGATTCGCCCGCCCGTCAACTGTAACGTTAGACGGCAGCAAAAAACCCCGGTTAATTGTGCCATTAATGGGCTTAATATTCCTTTTAATTGTCGGCGGGCGCGCTTCTGAGCTGAGCGGGCGCCCGCCCACTGAAATATTGCACGAGTGCCTGATGACGTCGGGACGCTCGCCCGCTCAGCGAAAAATTCTGGCCTACGGCTGAACTGGTTGTGGTCTCAATTCCACTTTCCTGTCTGCCCCCATAACCCTTCACTGCCTTGTCTATCATAAATCTAACTCAGCTTTGAATAAGTGCAAAATGACCCTGCCTCCTCTGCTTTCTAGGAAAGTGAATTCCAAAGACTAACGACCCTCTGACAGAAAAAAACTTCTCCTTATCTCTGCCCTAAAGCTGAAGTTTCAAATATTCCTGGTAGAACACAGGGGGTGACTAGACAATATGGCGGGATGGCCAAAAACCGGTTTCGCGACGTCGTGAAAGCAGTTTGCAATCGTCTACGGTCATCAATGGTGGGCCGCGTTTCCCGCCGCTGCACGCCAGGAACTTCATTGTAATACATCTGCACATCATGATAAGCCAGCTCGCTGGAATCATCCCCCCCACACAGGATCATCTGAGCACATCGGCGTGATTGCACGCCAAAGTGTTTCACAACTGAGCATAAGCGACGTGCACCTGGCGAGCTGCACTTTGCTTGGGACTTCGAGGCTTGTTTGCCCACCTTGCTTCCGGCAGCACTCGCTGTCATCAGCACCAGGCTTCACAGGCAGCAGCATCATGTCAGTCTTAGGGAGGCTCACGAGCAGGTCTCTACGTGTTAGACCAGCTTTATGACCAGTAAGTCAGGGATCGTTTCTCAACGGCTGCTGGGCTAGGGCTTGCTTGGGGAAGGGGGAGAAGTGGCCTCAGTCAAGCGAAGAGGCTGCAGGGCGAGGGCTATACTGGGGAAGGGGGGTATCCCGGGGTATGTGTGGGAGCACATGTTGATCTGTGCAAGTGGCATCAAAATGGGGAGGGCTGAGGAGACAGTCTCCAGAGGAGATGAGGCCAGGTGGAGATGTGAGGGTGTGTGCGAGAGAGTGAGTGGTGATGTCCCTTGAGCTGGCAGTGAGTGAGGTGCCAGTGAATGTGTGATGGGCTTGTGAGTGTGTGAGTTTAGAGCGATGAGATGGTTGCCTAACCCTGGCAGCACAAATGAGATCATTCATCCTCTTTCTGCGATGGATGGTGTACCTCTTCTGCGCGGCATTGGCACTAAACACCACTGCCACCACCTCCCAAGCTGGATTGGTGTCAATAATGGGCCTCCTGCGGCCAGAGCAGGCGTATAGGGCATCACGGCAGGCTCCAACAGTGTCCAGAAAGCGTCCCAGGGATGCATCACTGAATCGGGGGTCTGCAGTCTTCTTGCCTTTTGGGACCATATCTTCTATGCAGCAGTCCTGGCCTTGGAAGCACTAAGAGGTGTGCGTGTGGCTGCACTTTAAATATGGCTGCCGGCAAGAGGAAGCGGCGAGGTGACGGTGTGGCAGGTGAAATGAAGGCTGTCCACCAGTGAAACAGTGTGTTTCCCGGGAATGCATGAGGTGGGAATGGGACGATACAGTGTGAAAACCACCATTGCAGCCGGTGGGTAAAACGTCCCTTTTCCCGCCTGGTACCACACCCCCCCACACTTAGTGCAAATCTGGGACAATTCTGTCTTTTGAGTCACAAAATAATTGTGACCTGATAGCTGGATGGATTTTAATTGAATTGCTTTCCGCTTGCAGTGAAAGACAATTTTAAGCATCTCTTCATCTCCAGATCTGAAATAATACAATAAGTTATATTATTCTCATTCTAAGTATCCTCAATTACACAATGTTTTCCTGTGCAAAGCTGCACAATATTGCTCTGTCTATAAGCAGTATAATCGGAAGTATTTACAATATGTTTGGCATTTGCTGAGGTGCAGTTACAACTGACTGCTGTTTGCTATTGGTTTTATTGATTGAGTACGACGCACGTTGTGTGGAGCTTTGTTTGTCCTGTTTTATTAGGACATTTTGCTGTAGAAGTTGCATTTATTATCCAGCCCTGATCGAAATACCTGTGTTAATCCAAGTGCTGCTTCAATGTTTAAAATATAGATTTCTGCAAATAAAGCTCCCTAAAGACCAAAGCTCTCTAGCTGTACACGTCAAAGCATCTTCTGTGTTTTTTTTAATACAATTATGATATTCTGCAGATTTATCCTCATAGAAGAAGACAGAGCATCCATAACCTAGGAACATTGGTCATAGGAATGGGGGAGTAGGACGTTTAACTGCATTTCAATTAGATCAAGGTTGATCTGTGATTAACTCCTTAAACCCGCCTTTGCCCCATATCGCTTAATTCCTTTGTTTAACAAAGTTCTATCAATCTCAGATTTAAAATTTACAATTGATCTAGCATCAATTGTCGCTTGTGGAAGAGAATTCCAAACTTCTATTGACTTGTGTACAAGTCTTTCCTAATTCCACTCTTGAAAGGTCTGGCACCAGCGGATACAAGCTTAGCTTGTCCAGCCTTTCCTCATAAGACAACACGCTCATTCCAGGTATTAACCTAGTGAACCTTCTTTGAACTGCTTCTAATGCATTTACATCTTTCCTTAAATAAGTATGCCAATACTGTACGCAGTACTCCAGATGTGGTCTGACCAATTCCCTGTATAACTGAAGCATAACATTCCTACTGTTGTATTCAATTCCTCTTGCAATGAACAATAACATTCTATTAGCTTTGCTAATTACTTGCTGCACTTGCATACTAACCTTTTGCAAATCATGCACGAGGACATCCAGATCCCTCTGCATCTCAGTGCTCTGCAATCTCTCACCATTTAGATAATACATCAGAAAATATAATACCTTTTATTCTTTCTGCCAAAATGGACAACCTCACGTTTTCCCACATTATACTCCATTTGTTAGATCTTTGCCCACTCACCTAATTTATTTATATCCTTTTGTAACAAATGACCCTTCTTCTGAAGAAGGGTCATACAGACTCGAAACGTTAATTCTGTTTCTCTCTCCACAGATGCTGCTAGACCTGCTGAGTTTTTCCAGCATTTTCTGTTTTTGTTTCAGATTTCTGGCATCAGCAATATTTTGCTTATATCCTTGTGTAGCCTTCTTATGTCCTCTTCACAACTTACTTCCCTGCCTATCTTTGTGTCATCAGTAAATTTAGCAACCATACCTTTGGTCCCTTCATCCAAATCATTTATGTAAATTGTAATGAGTTGAGGCCCCAGCACTGATACCTGTGGCACACCACTCGCCACATCCTGCAAACAAGAAAATGACCTATTTATGCCTACCTGCTGCTTCCTGTTAGCTAGCCAATCTTTTATGCATGCCAATATGTGTGAATGGCGCATGAGCTACACCATGAGCTTTTATTTTCCGCAATAATCTTTGATGTGGCACCTTATCAAATGCCTTCTGAAAATCTAAGTACAGTACATCCACTGGATCCCTTTTATCCACAGCACCTGTAACTTCTTCAAAGAAGATTGCACCAATTTTTGGCCTGTGCAGCTGTGCAACACAATACAAAGTATTAAAAGGTATTTTGGTGCTGTCACATGTAGAAGCAATTAAAATGTGTAATAAATATTTCAAATATTTTCATTTTTTATTATGATACATAAATAATAGTTGTAAATTGCAAGGAACATAAATATCGCAAAATAAAACAAATTTGCATATGAAGAGAACATCAGTCTAAGATGACAGTTCATCTTAAATTCAGTCCATTTGTGTCCTTATCTGCATCATGTGTTTTTTTGACTATGTTCAAATGATGTCTTTGATCTTACATTGGAATGGTTTATTGCATGGATGGGGTATCTTTTTTATGTCATGCGCCATTCACACATAGACAAAATCAATCGCGGCCACACACATAGGGCAAGATTTTGAGGTCGTCAGCCGAGAAAGGTGGGCCGGCCGGGACTGGCCGGGAAATGGTCCACTGCCTGCGATCGGTCCCTAACCGCGATTTCACGCTGGCGGGCCAATTAAGGCCCACCCAGCATGAAATGTGGCTCATCACTGGTCAGGAAGGGCTGAGCGGGGGCAGGAGCCTGTCGGCGGCTGGGTCCAATCACGGCCGCTTTAAAAATGGCCCAGGCAGCCCCTGGAAGGCTGCCAAGGAAGGACATCCCCTCTGCGTCCTCAATATCAAACTTATGCAATCGAATGTGGCTGGTCACGTCAGGCGGGAGGGCAGCCCAGGTGGGCAATTGGCTCCCCTGCTTTTTGGACTAGTACCTTGTTGTCCTCCTGGAGGAGGTGGCTGCCAGGAGCGACACCCTTGTCCCCAGGAGGAGGAAGCCACCGCACCTCACAAAGAGGGCATGGGAGGAGGTGGCAGTGCTGGTGAGCAGCCACGATGTGGTGTGGCGCACATGGGTGCAGTGCCAGAAGCGCTTCAATGACCTGCTGCGCTCATGGAAGGTGTTGGCATGGGTCAGTGTGCAGAAGTGTTAAGGGCTGGCCATTTCCCCCGTGGACCTCAGGGTGATAGTGTCTGAGTACCAACTATCAATGATGCCAGAGCTGGCCAAGGGGGTGAGCCCTGGCTGCTTGCACTGAGTGTCTTGCGGCTCGAAGGCCACAACTCGGATGTGCCCTGCAAGGTGTTCCTCAGCTAGGATTGGCCAGGCTGCAATGGCGCTGCAGGTAGAGAGTGGACTAATCAATGCTCCTTTATCCTTTCAGGAGAAGGTGAGCCATAACCAAGCAGAGAGGGCACGCACAGGCGGAGGGCTTTCCAACCTCCTGCTGCTCAGCAGATTTGAGCAAGACACCCTCGAGCTAGAGAGCCGGCACACTCCCCATGCAACATGGCATGGAGAGGCATTGGTACCAGATAAAGGTAAGAGCGCAGAGCACAGAGATGAGACTTTCGGATTGTGCAACCATTCTTGTGTAGTCTCTTCATTGATGTGAGCCTGGAACCTGAAGTCCCCATTGATTGTCTTCTGCAGCCCCTTCTGCCTTGGCCTTCCTGCTGGCTCTGCGCTCCTTGTGCCCGCACTTCTCCTCCCACAGGTCGCTCCCTGAAAACTGCACTGGGGCACCTGGCCTCCTTTCCCTTCTGCCCCTATCTTCCTTCTCAGAGGAGGTGCCACCAGTGGAGACCACAATCCCTATTACCAGAGAAACAGAAGGCTGTTTGATACCTGGAAGGGTCCACACGGTTTGAATCCTCCGGGGTCCTTAGGGATAACAAGGAGTCCTGAAATGAAGCCTGGAAGTGCTAAGAATGAAGCCCCGAACACAGATGAAGCTGCCAAGTACCAATAAGTCTCAAGCAACAAACTATGTACCAAATCCATCACTACTGACACTGACAATGCTGCTCACCCCATTTATACTGCCCCTGGATGAGGTTTTTGAAAATGTCAGCTGGCCGCCTGCCCATTTTGCCCGTGCGACAAGTGTGAAATCGCACGGGCAATTGGAAAATCGCCATCAACTGGATTGTTAACGGCCTTAAGTGGCCTCTTAATTAATGGCGGGTGCGGCTCCGGCACTCGCTCGCGCCTGCCAAGCGAAATATCACGCGAGTGCGCAATGACGTCGGGATGTTCACCCAACATCATCGCGCGCTATTTTATGCCCGATCGGATTGGGCACGCGCCTATCTGCATGATGTAAAATTCTGCCCATAAAAAGAACTTAATTGAGTTTTTTTAAAGAGAATACAGAAACGTTCAACTCACCCGCTGTTTTAATGCAATGGCTGAATTTGAATATTATATCTTTAAATATTATCATAATTTAGCTGACTCTTTTATCCAAAGCAAGTTCGTAATGATGATAAATGCTATTTTGAAGGTGCTACCGTCATAGGTCTATATTTTTAGAAATCTTGCTGGGGGCCAGATGAAATTGAGCAACGGGCCGGATCCGGCCCTTATAGGTTTTCCACTCCTGGTTTATTGATTTATTTAGCAGATGATAGTTCATCATAGAAAACTTCAATGTTTGACATAGCACATAAAGTGGTCCTAACTCAAATTTGACATCCTGTAAATCAAGTCCTATGTTTTGGAAACCCTATGTCCTCTGTTTAATTAGATTAGGGCATGAAAGGTTGTTTGATTTGTTGCAACAATATCAAACTAATCAGGCAGCTGTGTGGTATACGGCTCGATTTGATCAGTGAAAACAAAATGCCTGAGAGCTTTGCTCCTGCGTTAGTTTTGAAACCTACAGAGTTAAAAGCAGGAGCTGTGAGGCAGCAAGAGAAATCTTGTGAGAAAAATGAATCCTTAAGAGAGAATTAGATAAGTGAGAAGGAAAAACAGACTTGCATTCACATAGTGTCTTTCACAATCAGATGACATCACAAAGCACTTTACAACCAATGTGACTGTACTGTAAGATAAAAAGCACTGTACTTTTGAAGTGTAGTCGTGTTTGTAATGTAGTAAACAGCCCTCTCTTCTCTTAGGCAGCCCCTCAGGGACAGGGATGATCTGCTTCCATTCTGGTTCAATAGGTTCTGAGAAGGCTAAGTCCGATCTGTTGGGCAGATGAAGTGTTTGGCGGTTTATGCATTCTCACTGACTTTGCCTTTGTGTGTTCTCAATGAAGTCTCTCAATGTGTTTCAGTGCCTTCCTGAATAAAGCTTCTCCTTTTCAGTTGGTCACAAGCTAGGGATTCCCATGAGTCAGTGGGGTTGTTTGACCTCTTCAGGGATACTTTGAGGACATCCCTGAAGCATTTCTGCTGTCCTCCTGGGAGTCTCCTGCCAGTTCCGAGTAGAACAGTTGCTTCAGTGATCTGGTGTCAGGCATATAAAGGATATGTCAATGCAACGGAGCTGGTTTTGAATGATTTGCTGTGCATGTTGGCTTGGGAGAGGACACTGCTGATGGACCTCCTTTCTTGCCAATGGATTTGGAGGATCTTGGGAAGGCACCGAGATCCTGGTCCTCAAATATTCTCATCACCTCCAAATGGAAACAACAATGTGATTGTGGCCAGATAATGCTGATTGGGGGATAAATAATTGCCAGGGAACTGGAAATAACATCGTCTGCTCTTCTTTGAAATAGTGTCATGGGAACGGTAACATCTCCAGAGAGGACAGGTAGGGTGCCTTGAAATCACCTTACAGTAACAGAACTTACAGAGACACCCAAAACGAAACCAAAATATTTCACAGCTCCTGCTATTTTTATCAAATGTAGTTTATTCATTTTACACATGCTCTTTGTTTTATGCCTTGCTTTGCTATTTTTTATTTTGCAAACCTCTGGTGCTTGTGTTCATTTCAAAAAGAAGTTTTGTATTCTGGTGCAAAGCTACAATAAATCCTGTAAGCAAGGACAGAGAATGCAAAAGCTTACAGCTTTTTGATTGCAATGAACAAAGGGCGCCCACTTATGGGGCATTCTTCAGTTAGACTGCAGAGAGAAAAGGCTGAACTGGAAAAATTGAATATGCTAAAATTCAGCAAAATGGAAAACCACGACTTACCAAAGCAGAGTAGGTTATTTCTTCTTAGTCCCTGAGTAAAATTTCCCTGGGTGGTATTTAATGAAGGTGACAGAAGGGCCTGATGCCCACCACCAAAACTGGCAGCACGCCTGCCAACCCAATCTCTGGGAGGCATGAGGGAATTAAGTCCCCTGCCAGCGGGAAAGCTGTTGCCAGGACTCCTGGCTCCCCAGGGCCATTTAATTGGAGTGCAGCCCCCAGTAAGGTGGAAATCCCACCCCAAGAGCTGCTGGCCAATCAGAGGCTGATGCTGCGTTCTTCTGTTTAGCACAAACATGCCAATTGCACAACAAAGATTGGTAGAAGAATAATGTGGGTTCTTTATTTGAAGGTAAGACTATATACACACAATGGTAACTGGCAGGCTATGTAAAACATAGTTGGTCTGAATAGGACTGTCATTCTATTCTGTCTACAAAGTACATGGGCTGTCTCATGATGGATAGCGATAGGCAGCAATTTTAGATACACCCCTTAAGGTACATCACAACTCCTGGCAGCACCATCGAGAACGCCAGCTGCTGCCAGTAATACACTTGGGCCTTCATCAGGGTTCATCATGGATCCCTGGCAAAAGGTAAGTGACAGCAGGATTAGAGTCATGGGGAGTGAGTCACCAGTGATGGGGGAGTGGAGTCAGAGGAAAGGGCAGGGGGTGGCTCTCAGCACGTACACCCCCACCCCCCAACCCCGCCCCCAACCTTCCCAAAACTGGGTCCCTCGATCAGGCACTTTAGTGCCTTTGAATGGGGGGCCTCTCCGGGTTTGCTTGTCGGTTTCGCCGCTTGGTGGGTCTCCCCTGCCTGACACTGGCTGAACACCAGCTGCGGTGGGATGAGACCTTTAAGTGGGCAATAATTGCCTACTTAAGGGCCTCCATTGGCATCCAAGTGTAAAGGCCGCCTGCAAGCCTTCCCGCCGCAGATCTAATTGGGGCGCGGAGGTTGGGGGGTAGGTAGGGAGGCAGTGTGGTCTGCATCCCACACCCTCCTGCCCAATCAAACAGCCCCCCAGCCTTGGAACTTGCCTCTGGTGGGAGCCATTAAATTCTGCCCAGAAGTCTTCCTGTGCCCCAGCAACCAATTATTGTCAAACTTATAAAGCACCTGATTTGTTATCATTGTCTCTGGCTATTGTTATTCCATATAGAGAACAATTTAAAAAAACACAAATGATTATCTAAATTATAATTCCCAACACTATTAAGCACATTAGAACCGTAGCTTGGTTGCAAGATTAATCTACTGGCCACAATGCCAACAGATTTATTGTGCAAAAATAATTCACTTTAATTTTATGAACAGTTATATTCCAAATGCCCCAATATTCCTAACCAAATCATGTTATTATTTTGTATGTGTTCATCTTTAGTTCTGGCGAATGACCACAATAATGGAAGAACAATGACTTGAATTTATAGACTGTGTGATGAATATCTAGTTCATGGTTCATGTTAATATTTTAGAGGTAATTTTTAGCTCTGGGAAGATTGAAGTTCAATGGTAGAAAATGGGTTAAATGAAACTAAAGCAACTTGGAGTCCATTACACTTAAATGGTGGGGCCATGTTGGCTTAAGGCGTTGACAGCTAGAAAGGTAAAATCATAAATCAGCAGGTGGGCTTACTTAGCTGGAGAAGTGGAGATATGATGGCTCCACTGCTAGCAAAGAAGTGTAGTCCAGAGATATGTTTTATATTGGGAGTTGTAGCAGGCTATATTGTCATGGAGGTGGGTGGAGGTTAAGAAGTTTCCCTGGTTTCAATTTATCAGTTTGTTTGCTGGGAGCAGGAGAAAAAGCTATAATGAAAGGGTGCTGCAGTTGTCAAGCTCCAGGCAGTTAGGGCTCAGGAGGAGTCCTGTGGAGCTGAGAAGGTGGCTGAAAGTCACTGGTTCCATGCTGGAGAGAGTTAGGGCTCAGAAGAAATCTTGGAAGACATTTATAGCTTGGTGAAGTTGGGAGACTGAAGTTGGGAGAAACCCAGGGGTAGTACCAGCTTAGTTAAGCTAGTGGTCTGTGAAATAGCTGGAACTGTGCTGATAATTAGAGGTCGATGTGCAGCTTTGTAAATCCTGTGGAAAGCAGTTTCAGGAGAAGAAGTTGAGCCACTGGGATGTGGGCAGTTATTGAGGTAATACGAGTTGGAAGGGCTTTTGAGGGAACTCAGAGGCTAGGTCCTTGAAGGTGAGACGTTGAAATCCCTCGTGAGGAAGACAGGGCTTTAATGTATTTTTGTGAATCACTGTGGCCACTGCTGTCTGGGTGGGTTGCAGCCATGTAATGTGCAGCAGAACTGGGGCCCACTCGCCGACACGTAAAATGACGCAAGGTGACATCGGGCGTGCGTCCCGACATCTCCCCGCGTCATTTAGATTTTCAGTTCGGTGGGCGTGCAGCCGAGTTGGCTGCGCACCCGCCGACCTGTCAACGGCCTATTGAGGCCATTAAAAAAGGGCTTGAAATGATTAATGGACCTGCCCGTCCAACCTTAAGGTTGGCGGGCAGGCGAAGAGCCCAGGAGGCCTTCCGAAAAAGCATGAAACCTCATCCACGGGCAGGATGAGGTTTCATGAGGGATTTAAAATTTTCAGAATATTTTTAAATAAAAGTAATGGACATGTCCCAGCTCGTGTGACAGTGTCACATGAGGTGACATGTCAGGGAAATTTTTTCTAACCTTTAAAAATTTTTTAGAACTGTAACCGATCTCCCTGAGGCAGCAATTTGCCTCAGGGAGATCTGTGCATTCTTTCACATGCATGCGCGAAAGAGTGCACTCCCGGCTCAGGGAATACCACCACCCCCCCGCCCACACAGGGAGTGCATAGCGCTTCCGATTGGACGTCACACTGGGCGGGCCTTAATTGGCCCGCTCTCGTAAAATGGAGGCGCGCCCCCAACTGGGGGCACCAATCGGGAACACGCCCACTCCTGCACAACCCCCCCAACGGGAAAATGCTGCCCCATATTAATTCTGAATGTTGGAGTAGAAGATAGATTTGTAAATTGTTTTACTTCTTTGACTTTATATGGTAGTTCATATTGTTTGTTTAAAACAATGGAACCTTGTGGCTTTTTTCTCTTTGTTGGGTAACTGTGATTTCACTTTGTCCACTTAAAACAAAAAGTTACTGATCCCTAACCAAATCGTAACAACTGTCTTTAACATAGTAAACTGACCAGTGCCAATTATCATTATCTGAATCTCTCCCAAGTGTGCTTGAGCCTGAGAAGGAAGAAACTAGTGAGGTAGGTGGCAAGATGGTGTAAGGATTTTAGCCTGGGGTGGATGTACTTGTTGCTGTGGCTCCTAATATAAAACAAGGTCAGAGGATGGGACCCTGTGGCTTTGTTAGATCTGCAGGAAAGGACTATAGAGGTTGAGAAGGGTTGAGCTTAACTTCTCAGAATGAGGGAGACATGGAGATGGAAGCTCGTGTGACTGTGTTGGGGGCCTGGGCTCTGTAGCTGGGGCTGATGTCGTCGATGTACTCACTCAACTGACCCCCCACAACTTGACGCTGATCACCACTAAAAGGAGGTTGGTGATGGGTAAGTGGTTAGTGAGGGCAGGGGAGTCGAAGCTGGGCTTTACAATGGAGGGGGAGATAATGGCAGTTTTGAAAGGGAGGGCAAGAGTTCTTGAGGAGAAGAAATCATTTACAATGTCAGGCAGCGAGTAAGCCAGGAAGGGAAGTTGTATGGATGGGAGTTTACTGAAAATGGGGCTGAGGAAGGAGGAAGTATGCCTTATGGGTGAGATCAGGGAACTTAAACGGTACAATAACTTTACAAAAATATTCGTAGATTATAAAATTAATCTTTTTACTAATATTTGTGGTTTTCATTCATTTGTACCCAAATATTTTTATGTACATGTCGATAAATTGAGTTATTTATATAATTATTATTTGACTCTGCTATTATAGATGTACACATGATTGATAGCTACATTTTATTTTGCTCCGAGCATTTGAAACAGAAAATTAAAAGGAAAATAAAATTCACTGCACTAAGCCTGAACCAGCTAATGAAATAAATTGCTGTTTTAGTGAATATTTTGTAACAAGAAAATTTAGTTGAAACATACATTTAAAAAAGAAAGTGATTTCAAAAAAATATTATTTATACCTGTTAGTTATTCAGACTTGAAACAAGCATTATTCACTAATAAAGTCAGGATTGAATGGGATAAATTATTTTATTTTTAAAAGGTAATTTGTTTAAATCCCTTTACATCAATCAGAGTCTGTGTTTTAAATGTTGCTGTTACCACATAGATATTATTACATTATGTTCTGGAGGCAAATTATTGGAAGACTCTGAATTATAGCAATCATTACGTATCCCACAAGGACATTCAGGGTTATGATCATACATTTTTAATGAAGTCAATTTAATCAATTTTAATGTTTGGGTTAATTTCTTGCAAAACATAAAACAAATTTTTTGTAAAATTATTATACCGATTTTCAAATTCTGGTATGTTGTGCTGGTTCAAGTCAGCAGGTAATTTATATTAAAAAATATTTAATTGCCTTGCTCAAATCAGCAAGCATTGTATGAATAAAATATATACTTGCACCTCTAATGGTACAGAGCATAAACAGCCTTTTGAATCATCTGACGTCTGCTCACCAAGTGATAATGGAAAAGAAAGAGGAGTTGGAGATTTCTAACAAAGTGGTTTGAAAGGGCAGCGTCATCAAGGATCTCTTAGCTTATAGTTCAGCTACGGCTGTGTAGACAATGGAATTGGAGTGTCAAAGATAGCACTGAGAATGTGAGTCTGTTGTCAGCTTTACAATGAAGAAAAATTTGCATAATTACAAAAGGAGCAATTGTAATTGAAAAGCTTGTCTATAAAGATTGTTTTTCTTTAAATTCATCATAAATGTCTTTGAAAATTGGTGCTGACTCACATATATACTTCTATCTTTGGCTATTCATAATTGTCTGCTTTTTGTTTATAGAAATTCCTTGACTGCAAACCATAAAGTCTTAATGATTTTAATTCAGATATAGGAATAATTCTATTTTGAGTGTTAACAGCAAATCAGTGTTTGCCCTCCATTAACAACACTGTAAAAGGCAAATGGATTGATCTCCAGAATTTCAGCTGTCATTCAGGATTTTATAGATTCAGATTGACATGTCTTGTGATGTACCATCGCGTTTAGGCACCTCTCATTCTGATAAGCTAAGCATATGACACAAAACTATGATACAAAAACAGCATCACTCCTTAAACCCTGGGATGTTCCCCAGCCTGCCTTCATGTGTCAGCCTTCTGTCCAGTTAAATGGCATGAAACCATTATTATGTTTTAAAACTGAACTTGATGGCAACGTCACAAGTTGATATTCATGCTCATGATATTCATCATATTTGTGACATCTCTAAAACCGCTTTTTTCACCCCTGTAACATTTCTTGACTTTGTCCCTGTCTCAGCTCATCTGCTGCTAAAACCCTCATCCATGCCCTTGTTACCTCTAGACTCGACTATTCCAATGCAATCCCGGCTGGTCTCCCACATTCTACCCGCCGTAAACTTGAGGTCGTCCAAAACTCTGTTGGCTGTATCTAAACTTGCAGCAACTCCCGTTCACCTATCAGTCCTGTGCTCACTGACCTACATTGACTCCAGTTACACAACATCTTGATTTTAAAATTCTCATCCTTGTTTTCAAATCCCTCCATGGCCTTGCCCCTCCCTATCTCCTTAAGCTCTTCCAATCCCACAACCCTCCAAGGTATTGTGCTCCTCTAATTCTGGCCTCTTGTGCATTCTGAATCATAATTGTTCCACATTGGTTACTGTGCCTTCAGTTGCTTAGGCCTAAAGCCCTGGAATTCCTTCCCTACACCTCCCCTCCTCACTTTCCTCCTTTAAGACACCTCTTAAAACCCACTTATTTGACCAAGGTTTTGGTCATTGATGTAGGAACATAGAAACATAGAGCAGGAGCCCTTTGAACCTGCTCTGCCATTCAATAAGATCATGTCTGATCTGGTTTTGTCTCACCTCCATCTGCCCCCCATAACCCTTGACTCCCTTGTCTATCAGAAACCTGTATAACTCTCTGCCTTGATTAAATTAAATGACCCAGCCTCCACTGGGGCAAATAATTCCACATACTAACATCTCTCTAAGAGAGAAAAAAATTCTCTTCATCTCCATCTTAAATGGTAGACCCCCCTATTCTTAAGCTGTCCCCCCTTGCTGGCTCTGGTCTCTCCCATAAGTGGAAATATCCTCCCAGTATCTGCCCTGTCAAATCCCCTCAGGATCTTATATATTTCAATAAGATCACCTCTCATTCTTCTACACTCCAATGGGCATAGGCCCAACCTGTCCAACTTTTTCTCACAGGATAAGGCCCTCATCTCAGGAATGAGTTGTGTGAACCTTCTGTGAGCTGCTTTTAATGCAATGTTATCTTTTTCAAATAAGACCACTAAAACTGTACACAGTATTCCAGATTTGGTCTCACTCAGGCCCTGTACAGCTGCAGTACAATTCCATGCTTATATATTCCATTCTCCTTGCAATAAATGCCAACATTCCATTTGCCTTCCTAATCACTTGTTGTACTTGCATACTAACTTTTTGTGATTCTTGTACCAGGACAACCAGATCCCTTTCTACCACCAAGTTCTGCAATCTCTTTCCATTTAAATAGTATACTGATTTTTTTATTCTTCCTGCTAAAGTGGACAAGTTCACATTTTCCAACATTATGCTAAATTTTTGCCCACTCACTTAACCCGTCTTATCCCTTTGCAGACTCTCTACCTCCTCCTAACAACTTACTTTCCTACCTATCTTGATGTCAGAGGACTTGTCAGCCTTTAGGTCTAATAGTTTTCCCAGCATCTTTTCCCTAGTGATGGTGGCTGTTTTATGCTCCTCCCTCCGATTCACCTCTTGATTTTCAAGTATCTTTGGGAAGTTTTCTAAGTCCTCTACAGTGAAGACAGACACAAAATACCTGTTCACACCTCTGCCATTTCCTTGTTTTCCATTATCAATTCCTCAGCTTCACTCTCTAGAGAACCAACGTTAGTTTTAATTATTCTTTCCTTATTTAAATACTTGTAAAAACTCTTATTCTCTGCTTTTATATTACTAGCTAGTTTTCTCTCAAAGTCTGCTTTCTGCCTCTTTATTATCTTTTTAGTCACTCTTTCCTGGTTCTTAATATCTACCCAATCCTCTGACCTACCACTAATCTTTGCAGATTTGTACAGTGTTTCTTTCAGTTTAATACTATCCTTAATTTCCTTATTTAGCCACGGATGATGTGTCTTTCTCAAAGAGCCTTTCTTTCTCACTGGACTAAATCTTTTCTGAGCATTATTAGATATCTCCTTAAGGGTATGCCACTGCAACTCTACTGTGTTACCTTTTAACCTAGTTTCCCAGTTCACTTTAGCCAACTCTGCCTTCACACTCTCCATAATTACTTTCGTTTAGGTTTAAAACGCTACTCATGGGGCAGGATTTTCCCCCTGTCGGGGGCGAGGTTGAAGGGTGGGCACGCACAGGTGTGCTTCTGATCGGTGCCCCAATTGGGGGTGCGGCGCCATTTTATGTGGGTGGGCCAATTAAGGCCTGCCCAGCATGATGTCTGCACAGAAGTGCTACGCGCTCCCTGTGCAGGGGAGGGAGGGGGATCCCAAAATCAAGAGTGCGCTCTTTCACTCATGCGCACGAAAGAGCACACTCATCTCCCTGAGGCTAAGTGCAGCCTCAGGGAGATCGGTTCTAAATGTCAAAAAGCTAAAAATAGAAAAATAAAATTTCCCTAACATGTCCCCTCATGTAACATTGTCACATGAGTTGGGACATGTCCATAATTTTTACAAAAACTTTATTAAAATGTTTTAAAACCTACATGAAACCTCATCCCGCCTGTGGATGAGGTTTCATGCTTTTTCTAATTCGTGCCGGGGCTCCTGGCCTGCCCGCCAACCTTAAGGTTGGACGGGCAGGTCCTTTAATTACCATCCCATTCTCCCC
The DNA here is from genome assembly GCF_964194155.1 of Cetorhinus maximus. NCBI lineage: Eukaryota > Metazoa > Chordata > Chondrichthyes > Lamniformes > Cetorhinidae > Cetorhinus > Cetorhinus maximus. Next base: position 22,191,346 of record NC_135895.1, on the reverse strand, counting down.
CCCACCCCACCCCCACTAGGGCTATCTGTACCTTGCTTGTCCTGCTTTCTACCCTTAATTAGCACATTCCTTTAGATAATATCACCACCTTCAACACCTCTTTGTCCTTTTGTCTGTGACATCTTTTGGTTATATCCACCTATCACTGGCCCTCTATCCAGCTCTTCTTGTCCCACCACCCCCCCCCAAACCAACTTATATTTCACCTCTTTTCTATTTTTACCTAGTTCTGCTGAAGGGTCATTCGGACTTGAAACGTTAACTATGCTCCTCTCCACAGATGCTGCCAGACCTGCTGAGTTTTTCCAGGTATTTTTGTTTTTGTTTTCCTTTAATTACTTGATTGACTCTTGCCCCGCCCCTGCTCACCGACATGTAAAATCCTGCCCATGGACCCACACTTCACCATTTCAAACTGAACATGAAATTCTATCATGTTGTGATCGCTGTCACCTGGAGGTTCCTTTACCATGAGGATATTGATTAAACCTCATTCATTGCACATTACCAAGTCTAGGATATTCTGCTCCCTGGTTGGCTCTAGAATATACTGTTCTAAAAAATTATCCCGAAAACACGCTATGAACTCATTTTCCAGTTTACCTTTGCCAATCTGATTTTCCCAATCTTTCAATTTGACACTATCCTAAAGGTAAGGTAGATCTAATAGATATAGGAGATCTAGAATCTCCTTATGTGGTTCAGTATAATGTTCCTGGGAAGCACCTTGGGACATTTCATTTCATTCCATTACAGGTGCAATATAAATAGAAGTTTTTGCTGTTGTTGTTGTTGATAGGAATATAAACTGCCCCACCTTTCCAGTTGCCTTGCAACCTTCTGCTGGATTTGCCACCTATGCTGATAATGGAGGAAATATTGGGTGGAAACATTGTCAGGTGAGAATGGTGCTAGAAGGCCAGTCTAGTGCTGTTTTCCAAAACCATTACAGCATTAGAAAGAATGCCATAAGAAACTTAGGCCTGGATTTTTCTTTAATAGCAATGATGTCAACAATCCACCCTTTGACCCCTTGCTACATTTAAATGATAGTGGGAGGTGGGGGAGGGGCAGGGGAGGGAAACAGGTCCTGCACTCCAGCCAATTTCCTTCATTTATTAGCCCTCCAACACCAATGCCGAAGAAAGGAAACATGGAGTGGGGATGTGGCAGAGATAGGTACAAGATGTTCATTCAAGCCTTTCCAAGTTTCATTGCACATTATTTTAGAGGTTTAGGACCCTGTAACAGAAACTTTGCCAATTTCTGGTGCTGCAGTAAGAGAAGCCTACACTCATAGTTGACCCTGACCCAGAAAAATGGGTTGGGGTCATGGCAGGTTCAGTCCGGTGGGCAAGAAACCTATCCTGACTGACATTGACGGGAACTTCCTAGGAGGAAAATGCAAAGAAGGAAAGAATGTACACTTATATAGTGACCTTCATGACCTCAGGATACCCCAAAAAGACTGATCGCCAATTAAGCAGCTTTGCAGTGCCGTGAGTGCTGTAAAGAAGGGAAATATAACAGTCTATTTGCACAAGCAAGCTTCCTCAAACCCAATTGAGACATATGGCCAGATAATCAGTGTTAGTGTTGTTGATTGAGGGATAAATTCCGGACACTGGGAGGGATACCTCTGCTTTTCTTCAAATAACACCATGGGCCGGAATTTTCCAGCCCCATTGGTGTCGGGCATCATGGCGGGCAGGGGGAGGTGGGGACAATATGGCGAGGTGGCCAAAAGTCAGTTTTACATCGTCATGAAACCAGTTTGCGATCATAGACTCCACCCGTCAATGGCGGGTCGCATTTCCCACTACCCTACGTCGGTAACCTAATTTCAATACTTTAGCATCTCATTATAAGCCCTGCTTGCCGGAATCATCCCTCCATGTGAAATTTACTGCACATGTCAGCATGACTTCAGAACGGCCTGCTTCACAACTGCCCTTAAAAGGCGTGCACCTGGCGACCTGAACTTTGGTGGGGGGAGCTCGGAGGTGAGGGCGCACCACATTCCACAGCACTCACGAGCATCACCCATAGGACACAAGGAAGAGGTGTTGTGCATTCGCAGGGGGCACAGGCAAGTCGCTTTTTCCAGGCTGACTTTCAGTGCAGTGCTGGGGCAAGGGCTCCAGTGCGTGTCAGGCCTGGGGAGGGATTGGGGGGGGGTTGCAAGGCAGCACAGACTGAAGGAAGTACACAGGAACATTCTGGGGAGTGGGGAAAGTTTGGGGGGTGATGGGGTGAGGAAAGCAGCCACACACTTGGAAATGTTTGGCAAAAGTGAGCATTTTTCCACAGCTGAGATCATTCAGCTGCAATTCCATTGACATATAAATACCTGGCATTGTGGAAAATTGCCCAGGTATGTCCTGTATGCAAACAGCAGGACAAATGGAGCCCGGTCATTTACTACCCCATCTCTCCATCATCAGTAAAGCGATGGAAGGGGTCATCAACAGTGCTGTCAAGTGGCACTTGCTTAGCAATAACCTGCTCACTGATGCTCAGTTCGGGCTCCGCCAGGGTCACTCAGCTTCTGACCTCATTGCAGTCTTGGTTCAAACTTGGACAAAAGAGCTAAACTCCAGAGGTGAGATGGGAGTGACTGCCCCTGACATCAAGGCCGCATTTGACCGAGCGCGGCATCAAGGAGCCCCAGCAAAACTGGAGTCAATGGGAAACAGGGGTGGGGGGGGAATTCTCCACTGGTTGGAGTCATACCTAGCACAAAGGAAGATGGTTGTGGTTGTTGGAGGTCAATCGTCTCAGCTCCAGGACGTTAATTGCAGGAATTCCTCAGTGTAGTGCCCTAGACCCGACCATCTTCAGCTGCTTCATCAATGATCTTCCTTCCATCATAAGGTCAGAAGTGGGGGTATTCGATGATGATTGTACAATTTTCAGCACCATTTGCAACTCCTCAGATACTGAAGCAGTCCATGTCCAAATGCAGAAAGACTTGAACACTATCCAGGCTTGGGCTGACAAGTGGCAAATAACATTTGCGCCATACAAGTGCCAGGCAATGAACATCTCCAACAAGAGAGAATCTAACCATTGCCCCTTGATGTTCAATGGCATTATCATTGCTGAATCCCCACTATCAACATCCTGGGGGGTTACCATTGGCCAGAAGCTGAACTGGACTAACCGTATAAATACTGTGGCTACAAGAGCAGGTCAGAGACTAGGAATCCTGCAGCGAGTAAGTCACCTCCTGAATCCCCAAAGCCTGTCCACCATCTACAAGGCACAAGTCAGGAGTGTGATGGAATACTCTCCACTTGCTTGGACGAGGGCGGCACCAACAACACTCAAGCTTGGCACCATCCAAGATAAAGCAGCCTGCTCAATTGGTACCCCTTCCATAAACATTCACTCCCTCCAACACCGATGAACAGTGGCAGCAGTGTATAGCATTTACAAAATGCACTGCAGAAACTCACCAAGGCTCCTTAGACAGCAACTTCCAAACTCACGACTGCTACCATTTTGAAAGCCAAGGGCAGCAGATAAATGGGAATACCACCTGGAAGTTCCCTCCAAGCCACTCACCATCCTGACTTGGAAATATATCTTCATTCCTTCACTGTCACTGGGTTAAAATCCTAGCACTCCCTCCCTAACAGCACTGTGGGTGTACCTACACCATAGGAATTGCAGCGGTTCAAGAAGGCAGCTCACCACCACCTTCTCAAGGGCAATTAGTGATGAGCAATAAATGCTGGCCTAGCCAGCGAAGCCCACATCCCGTAAATGAATAAAAGAAAAATCAAGGTCCTCACAGATTTTGAAAATAGAGTCATTTAGCTGGCTGGCGATGATCTTGAGCATCCCTGTGTTAATGGTGAGGTCAACCTTGCTTAATCATGAGGTTCCAGCAGTGCAACATGTATCAGACAACCATGCTGTGAGTGAGTTCTGCAGTTCTGCAGTCCCCTGCAGAAGATACATCTGACAGTGCAGTCTTAGTACTTCACTGAAGTGTCAGCATAGGTTATATATTCACTGAAGTGTCAGCATAGGTTATATATTCAGGTTTTATGTCAGCCTATAATATATGTTCCACCTCCTTCTTTCCCACTGTAAAGGGACACAAATATTTCTACTATTGCCATTCACACCTCTTCTGGACCCATGTTTTATTTCTTTACTCTACTCTACCTCCTTTTGACTTGCACGTTCATCCCTTTTTCCAATGAATCACTCCTGCCTATAAAAAGAAAGACACACAGTGGCAGCAGTGTGTATCATTTACGAGATGCGCTGCAGCAACTCACCAAGGCTTCTTCAACAGCATCTTCCAAACCCGTGACATCTACCACTTAAAGGGACAAGGGCAGCAGATGTGTGGGAACACCACCCTCGGCAAGCTCCCCGCTAAACCACACACCATCCTAACTTGGAGCTATATCACTGTTCCTTCATTGTCACTGGGTCAAAATCTTGGAACTCTCTTCCTAATAGCATTGTGGATGTATTTACACCACATGGACTGCAGCAGTTCAAGAAGGTAGCTCACCACCACTTTTTCAAGGCAATTAGGGATAGGCAATAAATGCTGGCCTAGCCAGTGATGCTCACATCTCGTGAAAGAATAAAAAAAACACTTGCCTTTATATAGCACCATTCATAAACTCAGGACATTGCAATGTGTCTTACAGCCAATTAAGTACTTTTGAAGTGTTGTCACTGTTGTAGGAAACATAGTAGCCAATTTTATGCACTTATGATTCCTGTAGAGATCAATAACTTTAAAAATATGTGAATTTCCCAGTGACCAAAGCAAGGCATCACATGACAAGGTTTCATGTTTTAAGACTTTTAATGAAACAAACAAACTAAAATCAACATTTAGTAAACATTACTTATTACTCATACATTAAAGTACAGGAAATGTATAGGAACCAGCTGTTTCAACAAACTTAATGGATTTCTGGGCTCTCAGGGAAGCCTCATTATGTATGTTTGCCTGAGAGCTGCAACAGTTATTAGAGTTGTTAAACATCTGTTCCCCATAGGAAACATTGTTTGATTGACAGCTCAGGTTTTCTGAACTCTGCTGTCAATTTCACAGTGTTTGTTTCCACAAGTTATGTAATTTCAAGGGTTTGTGGTTTTTGATGCTTTAAAGGGTCTTGATGAATGACACTTTCAGCAGCTTGTAGTGCAGACATTTGTGCAGCATAGGGGGAAGCTTCGTTTCAACGCATTTTTTTACATATTCCAGTATACACTTAATGGTTCATTGGTTCTACGAAATGTACATTGATCAATGGGCATAGAAGTGCCATCGATTGGAATATGGGGAATTAGGGGCCATCGGGGGTGGGTGGGGGGCATGAGGTGGCATGGATGTGGCATGGGGAGTGTTTGGAGGGTGAAGGGGTTTGAGGGGTAAGGGGTGGAGGGCATTTATGTTTTTTTTTAACTGGGTCAAAGTCTCACAGCACTGAGAGAGGCCTTTTAAACAGCTCGCCTCAGCACACAGCAACCCCTGTGGCTGCCTCTGCACCTCTTCCCAGCTCGGCTGGCCCAACTCCAGCCTGCACCTGCTCCTTAGAAATGAAGATCCTACCATTGCAGGCACTTTCTCCCGAGGCAGACGGGCCAAGCTGAGGAAATTTCCCAACTCCACCTCGAGGATGAAAATCTAGGCCTGAGGGCCTATATACAGCAAGATAGCTGCCTCCTTTTTTGTGTCCAGATGTTAAAACTTGCACCTTACTTTCAATAAGTTTTGACCTAGACCCCTGTCCCCATGACAACCAGGTCACATATGCTTGTCTCTGGACAGATTTTGCATGAGGTCACATGGACTTTCCTGCAGGCTTATTTCATAGGTCATCTCCCCCTCTCCGAACTATTCCATTTTATCTTGTACTAAATGAGACAGTTTAAAACAGATCTGTTTTATAAAGTCTGGCAATTGTAACACACAACAAACTCCCACAACAGCAATGTGATATAGCCAAATAATCAGTTTTTGTGGTGTTGATTGAGGGATAAATATGGGCGAGGACACCCAGAATTACTCCCTTGCTCTTCTTCAAATTAGTGCCATGGGATCTTTTACATTGACCTGAGAGGAAAGGTAAGGCTTCAGTTTAACAGCTCAACTGCAAGTCACTGGAGTGTTAGCTGGATTTTTGTACTCAAGTTCTGGATTGAGACTTAAACCCACAGCCTTCTGACTCATAGGAAAGAATGCTATCAACTGAACCACATCTGATGCTTACCATATATCCCCTCTTTTATTCTGCCTGACCTGCTATTTCCAGCATTGTCTGTTGTTATTTCACACTTTATGTTCAAGTCTCTGGAGAGGGGCTTGAACTTACAATGTTCTGACTTGGAGATGAGTGTGGTGCCACTGAACCAAGACCAACACCAAAAAAAGCCACATCTTAATATTCAAATAAGTAACCTTGTTGCAAACTTGCAGAGGTTTTACTTAAATTTACTTTATCCAACCTGAGTGGCTACAAATTATTAAACTCAGCAGAAAGCTTTCAGAGAAAAATCATCTTAAATTGACTACAGCCATCAACCATTTTCAACGCTCTTATAGTGCAATGGAAAGATTGCCTCGGCAGAATGTTGAAATAATGAAGTTTATCAACCTGAGATGTTAACTCTGTTTTTCCACAGATGCTGCCTGCCCCGCTGAGTATTTCTAGCACTTTATGTTTTAATTCCAAAATCGGCGATATTTTGCTTTTGTCTCAGCAGAAGGTTGTTATTTAATATTGTAGTAGACCGTGACACAAAATAATGAGTCCACAGATATTAATATAGGACAAAAACAAAAATACCTGTAAAAACTCAGCAGGTCTGACAGCATCTGCGGAGAGGAACACAGTTAACATTTCGAGTCCGTATGACTCTTCAACAGGCCTACGGACTCGAAATGTTAACTGTGTTCCTCTCCGCAGATGCTGTCAGGCCTGCTGAGTTTTTACAGGTATTTTTGTTTTTGTTTTGGATTTCCAGCATCCGCAGTTTGTTGCTTTTATTTTGATATTAATATAGGCTTTGGTTATGAAGCCCCTTTTATAGAATTTGAAATCTGGGATCAATTGCAATTGAAAAAATATATACTTTGCTATTTTGGAATCAGATATTATTGACCCAAACATGTGAACGTTATTTTTCTTGAAGTACATGTAAACGCATTTCCATTCTTGCCTTGAATTCTTCCTTGCATTTGACATCCATGCGTCTGCCCTGACAAGTAGGTCAAAAATCTTCGACAGCATGTCTCTTTTTTCAGCAATCCTTTCTTTGATTTTCTTTTCCCTATCCCCAAATGAATTATGAACATAGAGTGCAGAAATCCAAACGCATTTCTCCACCTGACACTTCATGATTAGCTTTTTTTAAAACTTTTTTTACAATTAATTTACTGTGTGATATATTCAGATCCACTTCTTGCATACTTAGAATTAAATATGAATTCTCCCAGGAATCCATTCCGCTTTGTCAATGGCCTGGTCACTGGCTGAATGAGCTCATTTACAAATTGTCCAAACTATAAGATTATTTGATCCACTGTGCAATAAGGACATGCTTGGATCTTTCACAAATATCACAAACTAAAATGTGGAACTGATAGAAAAAAACCTCAGCATTTATTAAATGAACATGTCACTTTAACCATCAATTTCATTTCAATCTTCACTCAAATAATTGGGTACATGCTCTGCTTTCAAAAGTATTTGACCATTTTAGTTTAAAATTCATTCATTTTTATGCCCATTTTGTGATATTTCATACTGTTTTCTGGTAATTTCAGATTTCCAGAAATCATCGTTGACCGATTGTTGAACTTTAAATGAATAAAGGAAGTCACCATCAGACATCTTCTTTGGATATGATAGAATCTAGACAATCATTATCCATGTATAACATATATGATAGCAGATAAGGCATGCTTCCTGCTCATCACACTTCTCCTTTCCTATCTGTCATACTTTATCATCACACTTCAACTATCTCACCCAAATTTCTGAGTCACATTTGAAAAAAGAACTACAAAGAAGAAATAGCAGAAATTTGAATTAGGAGCTGTCTGTAACCTCTGATGGTTTTGGGGATCTTAAAAATAATGGTAGTTATTTGACACAGGAGCCAGAATGTCTGTAGCCTCTGGATGGCTTTTGCATTCATACATGAAAAAAAAGTTCAGGCCATGACCTGAAATACAAATATGCTCTGAACTCACACATTCTTTGCTTAACAGCAATTAATCTGTTTGGTGCTTAGGGGGCAGCTTTATCTTTCCAGAATATTGACCAATATTTTAAGGTAATAATGTGAGGCTACTAGCACATGCACAGTGAAACATTCAAATCCAAAAATCCAAAAAAGCTATGGTAACACATCTGGATTTAATTTTATCCATCATATGGTCCAACAAAATGAAAGCAAAACATTTTTACAACAGCAATAAATAATAATTCCCTAATCTCGGGCCAACACAAAAGCACCAGTGAGAAACCCGTGGTGTGCCTAAGGTGCCTTATGCTTACGTTTGCGGGTGCTACGTCTTGGTGCCGCCCCATCGTTCGGAGTGGCATCTGAGACAGCCTGCTGACTCTGCTGTCCTGTTGGCCTCGATGACGTTGGTGGCCATGCTCTGGCCCGTGGAGCCTGTGCTGGGCCCGCCTGGGAGGGAGCTGCCAGTTCCACAGCTGGAATTTCCCCAGTCGTCGCAGCCTCACCAGATGAAATGGTCACTGGGAGGGGGTGCAGAGGAGCTGGTGCCCTCACCCAGAGCACCGTGAGAGGAGCCCGCAGATATGACAGGCAGCTGCTCTGCCGACGTGAGATCGCCCCGGACCTTCCTGCTCACCGTAGATGGATGGGCAACGAGCTGGGAAGCTTGAAGCCCACACCATCTCCCACACTGGCACTGACCAGCTGTGGCCACTGGCACTGTGAGGGCTTACAGGTCCGAGCATAACCCCAGGAGGACTTGATTGTTCTCCTGGAGGCGCCTCTCCTCGAGAGTTGCCACTCTCTCCATGGAGGAAGCCTGACGCTCCGCCATGAGGCTCAGTGCATCACTGATGCTCCACATGGACTCCTCCACCACAGACACCAAGCGAAGCACAGCCTCATGTATCACTCCCAGATGCTCCTGCACACCCGGCCACATTTCCTGCAGCTGCTGTGTCGCGGACGGCTCCAGAGGCTCATCATCAGGCACCGACTGAGCATGTGCCTGGTCCCTTGCAGTCCTCCAACTGCAGGCGCCATTGGTGCTCTCTGTCTCTGCCAGCTCCTCCAGTGATTGTGAAGTGCCCTCTCCACTGTGCCCCAGGACACTAGCCAATGTTGCAATTCCCACCAATGTGCTAGTATCTGCGCTGGTGCCTGCCTCACAGAAATGGCGTGACACAGGTGACGGTTCAGGGCTCTCAGGTTTGAGAGGGGGCATCTGCAATCGAGCCTAGTCGCTGATGATGCTGAAAATAACAACAAGAACAGTGGATCAGTTAGCGTCCATACAGCGACACACTTCATCCCTTTCCCCCAGGCTCATTATGCACTCAACCTTCCAGAACCTAAGGAGACGAATATTGGTGGGGTAGCAAATAGTCAGGAGGAGGCCCAAACGTTACAGGCAGATACAGACGGGCTGGTCAGATGGCCTAAGGAATGCCAAATGGAATGTTATGTGGATAAGTGTGAGGTGATGCACTTGGGCAGGACAAACGAGGCACAGGAATACACGAGGAATGCTAAGACCGTGGAAAGTAAGGAGGATCAGAGGGACATTGCTGGGCATGTCGACAGCCCTGTTAAGGTCGTTGGGCAGGTACATAAGGCGTTTAAGAAGATAAATGCCATACTTGCCTTTATTAGCCGGGGAATAGAATGTAGGAACAGGGAGGTCATGTTGCAAGTGCAGAAAACGCTGCCAAGACCACAGCTATACTTCTACGTGTAGTTGTGATCAGCGCTTCACGGAAGGGATGTGATTGGAGTAGAGAGAGTGCAGAGGTTGTTGACCAGAATGCATGCTAGGCTGGAGAGATGGAGTTATGAGACACAGCAATGACTAGGGATATTTGCCCTGGAGCAGAGGAGATTGAGGGGTGACATTATTGAGCTTCATAACATTAGGAGGGGCATAGATAGAGTCGACAGAAAGGAACTTTTCCCCTTGGTGGAGGGACGAGTAACCTGGTGGCATTTATTTAAGGTAAGGGGCATGAGGTTGATAGGTGGGGTGATGAGGAATTCTTGCACACAGTAATGTGGGACGCACTGTCTGAAAGGGTGGTGGACGCAGAAACCCTCCTAACATGTAATAAGTATTTGGATGTACAGTTGTGATGCCATGGCATACAAGGTCATGGGGATAGTGGTCAGAAATGGGATAAGGCGACTTTGGAAGGTGCTTGACACACGCATCTTCGAAGGGCCGAGGGACCTTTGTCTATGACCCACACCTCCGACTCTATCAGTCTGTGAATGAGCAATGTTGCTACATTAACGATTCCAACAATCATCAGTGCATTGGATGGTGGGAAGACAGAGCGGATCTCACTGTGGACCTCAAATACCTGGCCGCTCCACCCCAGCCTCACCAACACCTGCAGACCTGGGCACATGGCGCCTTTCAATCTTCAGGGCCTCCTGCTCAAAATGGCTCAAAATCAGCAAATTGGGCCTGGCCGTCTCCAGTCCACAAATGCTCAGAGGCATTGTGAGCATTTTTCTCCTGAAACACAGAGAAGACCATTCATTGGGGCTAATCGCACATATGCTCTGCACGCGCACATTGCACCCCAGCCACAGTGGCCTATCTCAGGCCTCCAGTGCCTCCTTTCCACGCTACTGCTGATCAGTCACAAAAATATAGTACGACTGCTCCCAAACTCCCCCCTCCCCCAATGGCCACCTTGGACACATTCTGCGTCCTTCACTTTAAGAAACACACGGTCTTAGCTCCCATGGCAAGGTGTGGCATCGAGGGCAGCAGGTGGCTCTTGGCCACGATTCCTTGAGGCTTCCCTTCCACAATCTCATCACCATGAATAGGACATGTGTTAAAGTTCTGAGTATGTACCTAGCTGCATCTCCTGCAGGTTGCCCCCAGACTAGTCATGTGCGACTAAGAGCAACACATGATGCCGTGACAACCCATCTTCTCATGAACCACTGAGGCTGATGTAAGCATGGTCACTATCTGCTTGCCCACCCAGCGTACAAGAAATGCCTAACATGATTCAATGCAGTCACAACAGTAAGACTTGTGGGGGAGAGCCCTCAAAGGCCAAGGCTACCTGCTGGGTTAAATGCCCAAAACCAACATGGTACTCGCCCTCCCAGAGCACAACAAATCGTTGAAGCACTTACGACACTGGATCCAGATGCACCGCGCCACGACGCGGGAGCTCAGCACCTCCTCCCAGGCGCGCTTCATCATGTGGGTGGGCCTCCTCCTTCCATCCTGGGCAAACAGCACCTCCCGCCTTGCTGCCACCTCCTCGGGAAGGGCAACAAGGCAATCATCAGAAAAGCGAGGGGCATATTTGCCCCCCCGCTGGCCTACCCTGCAGCCTGCCCCTGCTCCTGGGGCAGGCCCTGCAGCCTGGCCTGCTCTCTTGCCCTTCCCTCTACATTGGCCTGCTGAGCAGGCCCCCTGCAGTTGGATCTGCAGCTGGCCATAGCGAACAGCCCACAGGAGGCTGCCAGGCCTTCTTTTAAACAGACTGCCGGGTCGCCATTGGACCCAACGGTCTGTACACGCCCACCACAAACTTCAGACTCCCGCTCTCCACGGGAGTCAGAAATGCATTGGGTGGACCTCAAATGGCCCACCTGCGCAAAATGGCGGCACGGCCCCGATCACAGGCGGCGATGGGGTCCGCGGCCGCCCGGGTCAGCACCTGCTCCGCCCACCTGCCAAATGGGAAATTTTGGCCTATCTTTTTCTGATGCTTTCTTCAAGTCCCTGACTGAGGCAGTAGCAGACAGGATAGCTGTCCTCTTCCCTCCATCTGGAAAAAGTGCCGGTGAGCCAAACCAAGTAGGCATGGCTCAAAGTGACCACAGAGCCAGCACCCTCACATTCTTCTCAAGAGCCCAAACACTCTCTCCTCTCAAAAGCAAGCCTATCAGCTCTGATGATGGCAACTCCGTGCCACTGTGTAAGCAACTGAGTTCCAATCTCCCCTTTTATACGATATTTTCACACTGTCGTCATGCGCGCTAATTGTTCCCCATTGTGTTCCCGTCAGCTATGCTCAATCGTGTCCCAGACTGCACCGTGTTTCTCCATGCTTGCCATTTGAAAACTGCTCATTGTTGCTTCCCATCATCCTAGTGAGCTTTACAATCAGCTCAACAAGCAATTAATTGGAGACGTGCAGCACATTGGCAGATCGCCGCCCCACCTTCCGTTTGAAAATCTAATCGTGTCATGAGGCATCAGGGACCAGTGACACCTTCCCAGTATGTGACTTTCCACACTGACTGCTACTGAAACTCCTGATTGAAAATTCAGCCCTCAGTATCCACTCAAAAGCCCATGAAAGCTGTCAGTGTAATGGACGGCAAGCGTCATTTGTTTGCCGTTGACTGCAAAACCTGTGTCAATCTATTTTTCATTGCAAGGTCTTTTAAAATCAGCCTTTAATCTGACTTGCCACAGTCAATGTGATTGGCAATCCACAAGTATATAAGTTTCATGTCCAACATGTCCATTGTACTCCGGACATTACACTTCTGAACGTGTAAGGAAAGCCAGGTGTTTTCTTCTGGCATTTATGATCTAGAAGATCTGGGCTTAGACATTGGTTCATAACTGAAGTGAGGCACAATTCCAGTACAGTGCACGCATCACTAGCCTCACAAAATGACTGCACGACCATCACAGCCAGGTCTGCCAGCCTCTTTCACTGATTACTGTCAAACTACAGGCGTCAGGCATCAAATGTGGCCTGCCAGTCCCAGGGGCAAGCTGGATTATTAGAAAAGTCCAGGGAAAAGGTAGATGGAAGAGGAGGGATGGTTTAATGTGGGGCCAGGAGTACTTCTCTCCTCCTGACTCCACAATAAGGTAAAACAGCTCCAACTTATCTTTCCACAGGCAGCTGCTAAAGACAGCTAGTTTTGCTTCCAATTTCCTGAAGAAACTTGGCCACAAGATGCATGCTGCACACTGTTGTCATGCTCAAGTGGATTTTGCAATGTAAAGGGGCCAACAGCTGCTACAGGCCCTAAGCCCATATGGGAGAACCTTTATCAATATGGTGGGCAGCGCACTTCCAGTGCAGAGTGGATTCCTACAGTCCTTTCGCCCTTCACTTTAGTGGACCATTAGGTGCCTGTTTATGGATCCCGGCCTCTCTCCGAGATTAAGAGCTAGCAAACAACTGCCAATCTAAATAAGCCTCCCACAACCACCAGCTGATAACTGATCTCAGTGTATACTGATTTAAACTATTGCCTACATAAATCACCTCCGTCATCATGGTAAACATTGCAAAGATTCTGCAGTTACCAGGGTACCCAAAGCAATGCCACAAGAGATCAGCTAGTCCAATTATAGAACTCAATTCACAGTCTCCAATAGCTGAATTTTGCTCTCTGTGAAAATGGCTTTAATAACTCCTAATTGTAAACTAAATTGAACTTCATAAGCTTTTTAAATTCTGCACAGATTAACTTCAATGTATGAGAAAGCACAAGAAAATGATTTAACAGTGGTTACTTTCCATTGCAGAGACTAAATTGAATTATCATTCTTTCATTTCACAGAGAGAATAATGATATTTGCATTTTAGAAATAATTTACACTAAGGTTCAATAATCTGAGGGGTTTTGCTATGTCAGTGTAAACTGTTATGACTGCATGCTTTCAGACACAGAAAAATTAGCCTCCATTTTACAACAACAATCTGATCAGAATAAAAATGAGGAAAAGTAGTGTACAGAGGCTTTCAATTAAATAAATAAATATATATATATATAGATACATTGATGCACAGCATGTCCCCAGTGTTTTTGAAGGTGGCAAAATAAAAGTGGATTTAATCAGAAGCCTGATGAACTGACATTTCCAGCGAAATGCCGATATTTTATTGCTTTCTCCCCTCTCAGTAACGTGTTTCAGGAATATAAGCCTATTGGACAATTACAGTCTCCTAATTGGTCAGTTTAACCACCTCTTCCCTCACCACAATGGGAAAAATTTTACGCCGGTGGGATTTTATGGTCACAGAATTGTTACAATGCAGAAGGGGGCCTTTTGGCCCATCGTATCTGCACTGGCTCACCGAATCAGCATGATGACTCAGTGTCATTCTCCTGCCTTTTCTCATCATTTCTATTTAATTAATCATCTAATGCCCTCTTGAATGCCTCGATTGAACCTGCCTCCACCACACTTCCTGACACTGCGTTCCAGACTCGAGACACTTGCTGTGTGAAGAAATTTCTTCACACATCGCATTTGCTTCTTTTGCAAATCACTTTAAATCTGTGCTCTCTTGTCCTCGATCCTTTGGATCAATGGACTTTTGAATGGCTCGCCGCGACAGGGTTATAAAACTCTGCCCAATGTGTGGGACAGCATCAGGCGGGTTAAATCAGCAAATATGTGAAACCCGACCCAACTTACCATGAACGTGACTACCCCCAGCTTAACAGGGGCGGATTTGAGGGCACCCCCATGATCCATTATGGAGCAGCAGGTCATTAATTTCACTCTTTGAATAAAATTACGTTCCTTAAATTTGGGAGCCATTTGATTTTAACGGCTAAAGGTTATATTGCCGAGGCTCAGGGAACCCAGCAGCTAAAGGGAGGCAAAAGCAACTGGATCGAGCATCTAAGTTCTTTCCCAGATAATAAGAACAGAAAATGCTGAAAATAATCAGCAGGTCTGGCAGAATCTGTGGAGAGAGAAACAGAGTTGACGTTTCAAGTCGATGGTCTTTCATCTGAACTGGGAGAAGTTGGAAGTGTAACAGGTATTAAGCAAGTGAATGGGGTGGTTTGGGGGGCTGTTTGGAAAAAGAACAAATGGGAAGGTGTGTTTTAAAGTGTCAGACAGGACAGATTAAATGGGAAAAGGGCTGATGGTGCAAAGCCAGAGGGGGTGGTAATAGGAGAAGTAAAGAAACAAGAGATGTGCCTAGAGAAGGTGTCAACAGCAGAATAAAGAACAACTGCTCCTTGAAAAGAAAGAGGAAAACAAGACTGAAACCAAAACCTGTAAAGTGAAAGGAAACAAAATGGGGGCCGAGATTATGTTTTTCTTTATCTTGTGATAAAGAACAGGATCATCGGCTTTTGTAATACTGGTTGAAGGATAATTATTGGCTGGGGCATCAGGACTTTCTGTTCAACTTTGAATAACGCTGTACCATTTTTCACAACCACCTTCAAGGGCAGACAGAGCCTCTGTTTAATATCTCAGCTGAAAGATGGCACCTCTAACATCCTCAGATACTGTGCTGAAGTGTCAGGCTAGTTAATATTCTCACATCTGTAGAGTAGGGCTCGAACGTGTTTCTTTCTGAATGAGATGAGAATGCCAGAATTCAGCCCATGCTGAAAATAAACTTCTAACTAAAAGCAAAAATTCCAAACCAGAGTTACTAGCTATGAGTAATCCTATAGCTCTGGTATTGAAATGTAATTATACATTGATTTTCCTGACTGCTGCTCAGGGTCAGTGACTCTGCTGTGCCCTCCCAGGCACAGGTTGCCCATTAGATAATGTGAATTACTCTGTCTTTCTGGCCCCACAACTTGGGACTGTGTGTAGAGCTTCTGTTTACTTCTGTAGTTTGTCCCTAAAAGTTTCCTCTTTTGAGGGTCATAGCATGGAAGGGGCTGGTACCTCTCTGTTACATTGTCAAGACAGACATTCTTCATGTGTTAGCTCAGCCAGTAAAGGAATCAGAGACTAATGCTGTTCTCATTCAATGGTGTGAATTTTGTTCTCATTATGGGACAGGGCATAAGTGGAATGAGGTGTATGGGGTGGTTGGGGGGGTGGGGGGGTGGGGGCGCGTGTGGATAGGGATGGGGGGTTGGTGGGCGATCCTGCTTTGGCTGTCTGTGCAACCAGGGACTGCATTTTACAGGTGTCAGCCAACTAACTTGCGAGCGGGGGAGAGAGATGGTGGTGTAGTGGTAATGTCAATGGACTAGTAATCCAGAGGCCCAGGCAGAATGCTCTAGAGACATGGCTTCAAATCCCACCATGGTGGCTGGTGGAATTTAAGTTCAATTAATTATGAAATCTGGAATTAAAAGGTAGTCTCAGTAATGGTGACCAAAGAAACTATCATCATTTGTTGCTAATGCCCTTAACGGAAGGAAAACTGCCATTGATGACCTGATCTGGTCTACCTGTGAGTTGAGGCCCACAGTAATGTGGTTGACTCTGAAGTAGTCATGGCATGCCAGTCAGTTGTACCAAACTGTTGTGAAAAGGGATACTGTGGTTGTAGCTGAACCAGATGGACTGGAAGTGGTTCACGATCTTGACTATCGCATTTAGGGATGCCAGTGATTCCCTCATCCCATGAAATAATTTTTTTTTTGGAGTCACTGGGCCATCCATCCCTATTAAGGATAGTGCCCACAACCAAGGGTTGTGGGCCAATCAAAGGGCCAGCAGCATCAGCAGCATCACAGCAAGCAGTGGCCACTGCCAGGACTCCACCTGGAAGAAGAGGATGGTATGGGAGCAGGCCACCTTCCCAATCAGGTAAATGGAATCTCGGGGCTGGGGGAGAAGGGATCAGTGGGGGCAGATGGCGCCACTGACAAGTGGGCAGCCATTGCCCAGTGGGGAAGAGAGCCTCCTGGGAGGTTTCCCCACATGGCAGAGAGCCCACCGCTGCTGGTAAAATGTCATTGGCGGTGGAAAGTGGCCCTCAGTTGGCCACTTAAGTGGCTCAATTGGCCCCTGGGCAGAAGGGTCATCCACCACCTCTCCCACTGCTGGAAAGATGGCATGGCAGTGGGAAGATGATAGGTGGCCCACACCCCTCCTCTCCCCGCCACGCCCCCGCCATTGCCACCCCCCCCTTCTGCTTTCCCTCACCATGTTATGGACCCCACAAACTCCCAGCCTATCTGCCAATAGCTTGTAAAATTCAGCCCTGTGTTCCTCATGCCCATTTCCAATTGGAATCATTAAGTATTTGTCAGGGGTAGTCTTATTTTTCCTTCGAGTAGCCCAGGAGCACAGAGGCCAATTTTTTATCACCCATATGACAGCCTGTCTGAGATCAGTCAACTGTTCACAGTTCAGGAATTGAACCAATTATTTAATGCTTCACTGAACAGCCGGCGAGTGTATTTTTACCGTTTAAGTCAAAATGTCAGTACATTTATGGAAGTACAGGCTGTCAATTGGATAATAAGAATCAATAAATGTATAAATTCACACTCCAGTTGCTTAAATAGCAGATTAATATTGACCCATTTTCATTTTCGCAACTTCTAATACCTTGTGTATATGTCATACCGTAAGCTCTGCCAGCAGTCCTAAACCGCAGTACTAAATGTTTACTGACAAATAGTGGCATAGTTCAGTACAAATAAGTTACATTATGGGATTTTGAAGAATCATTTATATATATTATATTTAGGAAAACAAAATTGTGCATAGAAGCTTATAAACATTTATAAACTTAAACATGTGTATCAGAGTAGAGTCAATGTTCAACTCCATATAGTTGCCTGTTTTTTTGTTTTATTCTTTCATGGGGTGTAATGCTGATTAGGCCAGCATGTATTACCCATCCTTAATTGCCCTTGAGAAGGTGGTGATGAGCTGCCTTCTTGAGACACTGCAGTCCATTTGTTGTCGGTACACCCACAGTGCTGTTAGGGAGGGAGTTCCAGGGTTTTGATCCAGTGACAGTGAAGGAACGGTGATATATTTCCAAGTCAGGATGGTGAGTGGCTTGGAGGGGAACTTGCAGGTGGTGGTGTTCTCACGCAACTGCTGCCCTTGTCCTTCTAGGTGGTAGAGATCGCGGGTTTGGAAGATGTTGTTGAAGTACCCTTGGCGAGTTTCTGCAGTGCATCTTGTAGATGGCAGATCCTGCTGCTACAGTGCATCGGTTGTGGAGGGAGTGGATGTTGAAGGTGGTGGATGGGGTGCCAATCAAGCAGGCTGCTTTGTCCCAGATGGTGTCAAGCTTCTTGAGTGTTGTTGGAGCTGCACTCATCCAGGCAAGTGGAGAGTCTTGCATCACACTTGTGCCTTGTAGATGATGGACACGCCTTGGGGAGTCAGGAGGTGAGTTACTCACTGCAGAATTCCTAGCCTCTGACCTGCTCTTGTAGGCACAGTATTTATATGGCTGAAACAATAGTTTCTGGTCAATGGTAACCCCCAGGATGTTGATAGTAGGGGATTTAGTGATGGTAATGCTATTTACTGTCAAGGGGGCGATGGTTAGATTCTCTTCTGTTGGAGGTGGTAATTGCCTGGCACTTGTGTGGCACAAATGTTGCTTGCCACTTATCAGTCCAAGCCTCAGTGTTGTCCAAGTCTGATGCATATAGGCACGGACTGCTTCAGATGTGTGGAGTCGCGAATGGTGCTCAACATCGTGCAATTTTCAGTGAACACACCCACTTCCAACTTTATGATGGAAGGAAGGTCATTGATGAAGCAGCTGAAGATAGTTGGACCTAGGACACTACCCTGAGGAACTCATGCAGTGATATCCTGGGTCTGAGATGATTGATCTCCAACAGCCACAACCATCTTCCTTCATGCTCGGTATGACTCCAACCAGCGGAGAGTTTCCCCCGATTCCCATTGACTCCAGTTTTGATAGGGCTCCATGCCACACTTGGTCAAATGCAGCCTTGATGTCAAGGGCAGTCACTCTCACCTCATTGCTTGAGCTCAGTTCTTCTGTCTATGTTTAAACTAAGGCTGAAATGAGGTCAAGAGCTGAATGGTCCTGGCAGAGCCCAAACTGAGCATCAGTGAGCAGGTTATTGCTGGGTAAGTGCTGCTTGATAGCACTGTCGACGACCCTTTCCATCACTTTGCTGATGATAAAGAGTAGATCTATTGGGTGATAATTGGTTGGGTTGGATTCGTCCTGCTTTTTGTGGACAGGGCATACCTGGGCAATTTTCCACACTGCTGGGTAAATACCAGTCTTGTAGCTGTACTGGAACAGCTTGGCAAGGGCATAGCTAGTTCTGGAGCACAAGTCTTCAGGACTATTGCTGGAATGTTGTCAGGGCCCATAGCCTTTGCAGTATCGGCTGCCTCAGCCATTTCTTGATATCACGTAGGGTGAATCGAATTGGCTGAAGACTGGCATCTGTGATGCTGGGGACCTCCGCAGGAGGCTGAGATGCATCATCCACTTGGTACTTCTGGCTGAAGATTGTTGTGAATGCTTCAGCCTTATCTTTTGCACAGAGGTGCTACTCTCCCCCATCATTGCAAATGGGGATAATTGTGGAGCATCCTCCTTCTGTTAGTTGTTTAATTGTCCACCATCATTAATGATTGGATGTGGCAGAACTGGCAATAGGGGAATCTGGCAATGGGGGCATTACAACTATAAAACAGCATAACAGCATTAGAAAAAAGCTTAGTTCTGTAAAATACTCACATTATGCACCTTTTCCTATGCCTATTAAGATAAGTGACAATTACAGTAATTGCAACCTCAAAATACTAGGATAGGAACAGAAAACAGGCAGATACTCTGATCGTTGAAGATAAGATAATGGGCTGAATTTTCAGGCCTCCTTCCCTTGGGGTCGTGAACAGAAGTGGGGGAGGGCCCAAAAATATTGGAGCCAGCTGGCATGTTAGTTTCAGGACGTTGTTTTTGGTGCCGGCAATGTTCAGCAGAGCGAGGGCAATCCGGGACAGCGATCCCACTTGTCTCCCAATCGAGGCCAATTACGTACTTGACAAGCTTGTTAAGAGCTTTGAAGAGGGGAGGGGTTCAAATGCTGAAGGGTGCATATGGGTTTCAGCTAGTGGCCTTTGCTGATCAGGTACAGAGTGGTGGCCCAGTTATAGCTGGCCCAGGGAATTACTCTGGCCCCATAAGACAAAGGGGGACTCGACATTTGGTAAGGTGGTGCCCTTGGCACTGCACAGGAGAGTGGGCACTCATCACCTGGGCTTTGAACAGCATCATCACCTGCCCTTGGAATCACCAAGGCAGAAGTGCAGCCAACAAGGCTTCCAATCACAATGGGGCAGTGACCTGTCCAAAAGGCTGCACCTTGCAATAGGGACATGACTGTCAGATTATATGCCCAATGGAGATAAAGCACAACACCCTCCAAAGGAAGGATGGAACACCGAACAGCACGAAGTCTTGGGAGAAGAGAGAGGGGCAGGAAGGCAAAAGAGGTCATATCCTTAAAGTCTAATGCTGAAGATGCAGGAACCTGGAGTTGACCGAGCCCCAGGGCCGCAGGAGACTGAGGCTGACCAAGCAGATGGCCACAGACATCGGTGCCCTCAGCGCCTAAGACCTCTCACCTTGCAGTACACGTCGGCATGCTCTGCAAGTGGCCATCAAAGTCACTGTAGCTTTAAACTTCTTCACTTCTGGCTCCTTGCACGGATCAGCTGCAGGCCTTGATGACATCTCACAAATGGCAGCACACCATGGCATTTCACAGGGCATTGTTACCCTCATCTCGAAAGCCGGGCAGTACATTCATTTCAAGACAGACATGGTCTCTCAGGAAGAGAGGGCAGTGGGTTTTGCTGCAATCACTGGATTCCCCTAGGTGCAGGACCATCAAGGCACCTAGTAACTGGCCAGTCACATTCATTAACAGAAAGGGCTTCCACTCCCTCAACATTAAATTGGTCTGCAACCACAACAAGAGCTTCCCCCATATGCACACTCATTTTCCTAACAGCTGCTGTAACTCCTTCATCCTCTGCCAGTTTACGATGCCTCAGATCTACACTTCAACCCCCAAAGTGTGCAAATGGATCCTAGAGGACGAGAGAAAGAAATGCCTACTCACCCATTTATGGGAGTTCCAGACTGAGGCCATAGGGCTAATGCCACCTTCCCAGAAGAACAACCAATGAGCAGACCATCGAGCTTCTTAAGATGTGATTCTGGTGCCTGGACCACTTGTGTGGCACACTTAAATACGCTCCTGCAAGGGTACGTGTCATTGTGATGGTCTTCTGCCCTCTCCTTATCAAGGTCCAAAGAGGTTTGGCGCTTGAGGATGGTGAGGCCTAGGAATGAGACTGCTCATCAGGGGAGCAGCAGGAGCAGGAGGTGAGAGAAGAAGAGCAAGAAAAGGCAGAGCGAGATGGCAGTGAACAGAGGGATGCCCCTGCTGCATGACAAGATGGGTGGGCAGGGCTTAGGGCATGAAGGACTCCTGAGGATACCATAAATGTCAGGGATCTCCTGATTCTAGAAATGGTTCAGCTGAGCCCCTCTGACCCAGGTTGAGGGGCACGGCATGGAAGGAAGTCTGATTTACATACGCTAACACAGGCATGGAAGACTCAGCCTGGAACAGGCCAATGAATGAAGCACGTCTGCCCAGTGGCTTTGCCCTCACCGTGAAGAGTACTGTTACCTCTTTCAACACCTCATACAACTTTTCCCTTCACAGCAGCAATAAAAGGAGCCCCAGGCATCTGACTTAAAGTATTATCACTTATGCAGTGTAATGAGAGTAAAGCAGTAGACAAAGACAGTATGAAGACACCCCAGTGACCCAGTCAGTGCCCTGAGCAAACTAGTAGCTTCCTTCTGCCACCTTAGAGGAAGAGGACCTTCCTCCGCTTTCTCATGTTCCCCAGCATTAGATCCAGGTCGGTACCAATAAAGCAAAGGGCAGCCATGGCCTGGGTACCAGGCATCCGGCTCTCCTGTGACATCTTGCTTCTCTCTGTACTGTGGATGACTTTGGCACAATCAGCAGATAACTTGCCCTGGGACAACCAGCAGCCTTGTGGATGACTGCTGTGGGGAAGCTTAAATCAGGCCCCACTTCATCTGGCCCACCTCCATTCCTCCCCATCTGCCATAAGACGACAAGAACCTATCTCCATTTCAATTAAAAGCTTACTCCCGTGAAAATCAGGATTTTAATTTCACACCGGAGGCAGGTTTTTGATGTGAAAACAAACCTGCCAACTGTTTCCCATGTCCTTGGAGAAAATTCAGTCTTATTAAACAGCACTGAATGCAAAAATGAGGGGGCAATGATAAATTTGTTCAAGATATTGGTGGAACACAGCTGCAGAAACATGAGTACCATATTACAGAAAGTTTGGAGCCATGGAGGAGGTGCTATGTAGATTCACTGGGATGATGCCATAGATGCGAGAATAAGAATAGGCAAGGCTTTACTCGCTGCAGCAATTTACAAAATTTTTTTGACGTCTAAGACAGTGTTAAGTGTTAGCTAGTCAACTAGTTAACTAGTCAACTTAGTTTTGTGAGATTGACCAAGAACAACAAGACAATATGCTCTCAAGCAAGTAATTTATTCAAATTTCTGTACTTACAAACAAGCAAGCTGAGTCAAGAACCAATGTGTCTCTCAAGTCATAATTCTTGAGACCAATCTATGTTGGTCACATGAATGTGCTCAGCAACAAAACCATTCTAGCACATTCTCTTAATGTAGTAATGCCTTATGTAAACTACTGGTTGACTCCTCTAAAGCTCTTTCAACTGGTTTCATGAGGAAGGGAAACAAGGGGCAGCTGTATGATGCTGATCTTTGCGATGATGATTACTGAGGAAGGCTGAGTTGCTGTGGCAACATCCACTTTTACATGCGTGTAGTCTGGAGCTTTTGGACAGTGATGGTCGAGGCTCCAACTTTCTTTCCATCACATGGCTGGCCAGGAATCTCTCCCACTCTTATCGTGTGTGTTGGAAGAAGAAAGTGGATAATTAACCTGTTTGACCGCTTATTAATGCATTTTCCTTGACCATCAAGTCCTGGGGTAGGACTCAGATCTGGAACTTGTGGCTCAGAAGCAGGGATGCTACCTACTGCACTACAAGACCTTCAAGAAATCCATGGGTACTTTGGAATTAGACAAGGATGGAGCAGAGGACTTTAAGGACACAGTTGTTTCTGGTAGAGATGGATTGTCTATGCCCTGCAGGATGATCACTCTAGCCTTGAACTTTTACAGTGGTGCTTTGAAGTATCTCTCCCTGTACCTTTTCAAGCTTTTGTCTTGCATGAGTGCCAAAGCCTGCTCCCTCAATGTTATGTCACAAATTAAATTCTCTGTGACTGTCAGTGCATTGTTGATCCTCATCCTATGTGATTTCTATATAATGTCTCATGGTATGAATCATCAAGCCATTTGCCTAAAATATCTTTTTTCTCACTGGGTTCCATGGAACTGTTCTTACATTCCATTCTGTGATTCCATTCCTTACGTTCTGACCATAGCCAGCACATCTCCATTAAGATATAGCAATAGCGCTCAGCTCTAACTGCTCACCAACTCCCTTAACTACCTTTGCCATGTCACCTTGTCCTGCAGTCGATCATGGATGAGTTGCAAAAGTTCAACATAAGAAAAACCAAAGCCATCATCTTCAACAAACACAATCCTCGTGCTGCTGATTTTTCCTACTCCCTGATCATTCACTCAAGCTGGATCTGACTGTTCACAACTTTGCCATCCTATTCAACCCTCAACTTACTTTGAACCCCACATCCTATCCATTACCAATGATGACTATTTCCATCTCTACTTCTGCCTGAGTGCCTTCTCTGCTGAAACCGGTACACATGCCTTAGTCACCTCCAAACTCAATTGTTCCTTCTTCATCGCCCATCTTTAACAAAAACCCAACATATTGTTCATACCTTGTTTTCAAGAGCTACTTGTATTAAGTGCAAGTGAAGGTAATCATAATCACTGTTCCAGAATTCAGAAGGCAGTAGGCATGCTCTTCCCTGTTGCTTTCCCTGACTATACTACTTTCCAAAGTCTTATCACTATCACTCACCTTTTACCATGAGCATATAAAAACTCAAATATAGAGCCTTTTTTGATTATTTAAAATCCTAGCACAAAAACAAATATGTCAATAATTCAAATTAAGCAAAATAAATGGATCAGCAGAACAGTACTAAAAAGTTGAATTGTCAGATAATTTACATTCAGCAATAATAATGTTTAATAACACTTACATTAAAATACTCACTTTGCTTTTGAATTTATAACATGTTAATAAGACCAATTAAATTTAAGAATGGTATTAAATGATAGCCTGAAGAATGTACGAGGAGCAGTTGATATTGCTCAGTGTTGAAGTGTTCCTGTGTTTCCCACAGCTTTTTGGAATCAGAAGCATTGCAGTTATGTTAGAAAATGCTGGGAATACCCAGCAGATCAGGCACCATCTGTGGGGAGAAGAACAGAGCTAACGTTTCATTTCAATGACCTCTCATCACCCTGAAATGCTAACTTCTTTTTCTCTCCACAGGTGTTGTCCGATCCTCAGAGTGTTT
This sequence comes from Cetorhinus maximus, assembly GCF_964194155.1. Taxonomy (NCBI): domain Eukaryota; kingdom Metazoa; phylum Chordata; class Chondrichthyes; order Lamniformes; family Cetorhinidae; genus Cetorhinus; species Cetorhinus maximus. The sequence goes on along the minus strand of NC_135895.1, from coordinate 22,166,821 downwards.
CTAGCGTTTGTGGTTTTTATTTCCGATTTCCAACATAGAACCATAGAAAAGTTATGGTGCAGAAATATGCCATTCAGCCCATCATGTCTGTGCCAGCCAAAAAGAGAAGAAAGGAACCAGCTGGTAATATTAATCCCACTTTCCAGCACCTGGTCCATAGCCTTGCAGGTTACAGAACTTCAGGTGCAGATCCAGGTACCTTTTAAATGAATTGAGCATTTCAGCTTTAACCACCAATTTAGGCAGTAAATTCCAGATGCCCACCACCCTCTGCTTTTCCTCATGTCCCCTCTAATCCCTCTATCAATCATCTTAAATCCGTGCCCCCTGATAATTGACCCCTCTGCTAGGGGAAACAAGTCTTTCCTGTCTACCCTATCGAGACCCCTCATAATTTTGTACACCTCAATCAGGTCACCCCTCAGCCTCTTCTGTTCTGAGGAAAATACCCCTAACCTATCCAATCTCTCTTCATAGCTGCAATTTTCAAGCCCTGGCAACATTCTTGTAAATCTCCTCTGTACTCTCTCCAGAGCAATTATGTCCTTCCTGTAATGTGGTGACCAGAAGTGTACACAAAATTCCAGCTGTGGCCTAACAAGCATTTTATACAGTTCCATCATTACATCCCTGCTTTTGTATTCAAATCTCATCCAAGAAAGGAAAGCATTCCATATGCTTTCATGACCACCTTGCACACCTGTCCTACCACCTTCAAGGGCCTATGGACATACACTCCAAGGTCTCTCATTTCCTCAATCCCTCTCAATAACTTCCCATTTATTGAGTATTCCCTTGCTTTGTTTGCCTCCCCAAATGCATTACCTCACATTTTTCTGGATTGAATTCCATTTGCCACTTCTCCGCTCATTTAACCAAACCATTGATATCATTCTGGAGTCGACAGCTATCCTCTTCACTATCAAATACATGGCCAATTTTTGTGTCATCTGGAAATTTCCCAATCATGCCTCCAATATATAAGCCTAAATCATTAATATATACAACAAACAGCAAAGGCCCAACACTGAGCCCTGTGGAACAGCACTGGAAGCCGTTTTCCATTGGCAAAAACATCCATTGACCATTACCATTTGTTTCCTGTCACTGAGCTAATTCTGGATCCAACCTGCCACCTTCCCCTATGTCCCATGAGATCTCACTTGCCTGACTAGTCTGCCATTTGAGACCTTGTCAAGTGCCTTACTAAAATCCATGTAGACAACATCCGCTACACTACCCTCATTAATCCTCCTCGTTACTTCCTCAAAAACTTCTATTAAGTTAGTAAGACACAATCTCCCCAAAAAAACTGTCCCTGATCAATCCATGCCTTTCTAAGTGACAGTTTATCCTGTCTCTCAGAATTGTTTCCAATAATTTGCCCACCACTGAAGTCAGACTGACCGGCCTATAATTTTCTGGCCTATCCCTTGCACCCTTTTTAAATAATGGTACAATGTTCGCAGACCTTTAATCCTCTGGGATCTTGCCTGTAACTGGTGAGAATTGGAAAATGATCCTCAGAGCATCCATTATTTCCTCCCTGGCTTCCTTCAACTGCCTGGGATACAATCCATCTGGCCCTGGCAATTTATCCACCTTCAATGATGCCAGTCCCTCCAATACTTCCTCTCTCATTCTGCTTATTGTATCTAATATTTCACACTCATCCTCTTTAACTATAATGTCTGCATCATCCCTCTCCTGAGCGAGGTCAGAGATTATTACTCATTAAGAACCCTGCCCACATCTTCTGCATCAACCCACAAGTTACCATGTACATCTCTGATAGGCCCTACCTTTTCCTTAGCTATTCTCTTGCTCTTAATGTATTGGTAAAACGTCTTAGAATTTTCTTTGATGTTACCTGCCAAAATCTTTTCGCATCCTCTCTTTGCTTTCATAATGTCCATTTTTACTTTACCTCTGAACTTTCTATATTCCTCTAGGCTTTCTACAGTATTAAGTATTTTGTGACCATCATAAGCTTTCTTTTTCTGCTTTATCTTGGCCTGTATGCTTCTGGATAACCAGGGGGCTCTAGATTTGGCAGTACCACTCTTCATCTTTGGGGGGATATGTCTACGCTGTGCCCGTAGAATCTCACCTTTGATTGTATCCCACTGATTTGACACAGTTTTTCTTTCAAATAGTTGTATCCAGAACATTCTCGCCAGCTCACTTCTCAACTTTGTAAAATTTGTCTTCCCCCAATTTAGAACTTTTACTCCTGTTCTATCTTTGTCCTTTCCCATTATGATGCTAAACCTAACTATATTATCGTCACTATGTCCAAAATGGTCCCCCACTGTTACTTCATCCACTTGCCCAGTTTCATTTCCTGGGACTAAATCTAGAATTGCACCGCCTCTCGTTGGGCTTGTTATATGCTGGCTACAAAAGTTCTCTTGAATGCAGTTTAAGAATTTTGCGTCCTCTGTGCCCTTCACTGTTCGTATCCCAATTGATATTAGGGTGATTGAAGTCCGCAACGATTACTGCCCCATTGTTTTTGCACTCAGAAATCTGCCTACATATTTGCTCTTCTATCTCATTTCCACTATTTGAGGGTCTATAATACAGTCCTAGCAACCCTTTTTTTTCTGAGCTCAGCCCATATTGCCTCATTTGATGTGTCATTTAGTGTATCATCCCTCTTCACAGCTGTATTTGATTATTTAACCGATAATGCTACACCCCCACCTTTTTGATTCCCCTCCCTATCCTGGCTGAAAATTCTATATCCAGGAATGTTGAGCAGCCATTTTTGCCCCTCCTTAAGCCAATTTTTTGTTATTGCGATGATATTATGTTGCCATGTGTCTATGTGTGCCCTCAGCTCATTTACTTTATTTATTATGCTACTTGCATTTAAATATATACCTTTTAACACTGCCAAATTCCTGTGCTTTTTAATCTGTGCTGCCTCTGTATTTCTGAGTCACTCACTAATTCTCCATCTCCCATTCCCTGCTCTGAATTTGCTCTCAGGTTCCCATCCCTCTGCCAATCTAGTTTAAATCCCCCCCAACAGCACTAGCAAAACTCCCTGTGAGGATGTTCATCCCAGTCCTGTTCAGGTGTAGACCGCCTGGCTTGTACAGGTCCCACCTTCCCCAGAACCAGTTCCAGTGCCCCAGAAATCTGATGCCCTCCCTCGTCCTCCAGCTTTCCAGCCACATGTTTATTCACTCAATCCTCTTATTTCTTTACTCACTTGCACGTGGGACTGGGAGTAATCCTGAGATTACTGCTTTAGAGGTCCTACTTTTCAATCTCCTTCCTAGCTCCCTAAAGTCTGTATTCAGGACCTCATTCCCTTTCCTACCTAAGTCATTGGTACCAACGTGGACCACGACCTCTGGGTGATCGCCCTCCCCGAGAAGAATGACCTGCAGCCTCTCCGTGGCATCTTGACCCTGGCACCAGGGAGGCAACATACCATCCTGAAGTCACGTTTACGGCCACAGAAATGCCTGTCTGTTCCCCTTACTAATGAATCAACTATTACTACTGCCCTTCCCCTCTTCTTTCTCCCCTCCTGTACAGCCTGTGGTGCCACAAACGTGGCTCTGACTGCACTCCTCCGAGGAACCCACGCCCTCACCAATTTTCCAAAATAGAGAAACAGTTGATGAGTAGGACCCCAGGGGACTCCTGCATTACCTGCCTAATTTTCTTGGACTGCCTGGCAGTCACCCATTCCCTTTCTGTCTCCAGGCTCCTAAGCTGTGGTGTGACCACCTCTTTGAATGTGCTATCTGCATAGCTCTCAGCTTCACAGGTCTGCCACAGTGACTCCAGCCGCCGCTTAAGCTCCGAAACCTGGAGCTTAAGGTTCTGCAGCTGGTGACACTTCCTGCACGTGGTCATCTAGGGCAATGGTAGCATCCATGACTTCCCACATAATACAAGACACAAGACACGTGTTCCACGTGACCGAGCTGTCCTGCCATTTAATTTACTCTTTTTTCATTAACCTTATTTTACTTTGGCTTACTTATGCAACTTTATTTTACCTGGCCTCGACAACTTTATTTCTCTATTGCTTGTGATTCTTACTTAAATGTAAGTAGCTCCTTCTTTTAAAAAGAATGTGCTTTTCTAATTCTCAGCTAATTGATGACACCCCCTAACAGGAGTTTCTCACCAACCAATGAACTTTAGTTCCTCCTGTGATGTTAGGTGCTAGGTACTGCTGACTGCCTGGCTCTGGGTCCTCCTCTTGCACTCTCCTCTAGGTGCTGCTGACTACCAGTCCTAGGATCCTCCTCTCGCACTCTCCTCTAGGTGTTGCTGACTACCTGACCCAGGATCCTCCTCTTGCACTCTCCTCAAGGTGCTGTTGACTGCCAGTCCAAGGATCCTCCTCTTGCACTCTCCTTTAGGTGCTGCTGACTACCTGTCACAGGATCCTCCTCTCACACTCTCCAGATGCTGCTGACTGCCAGTCCCAGGATCCTCCTCTAAAACTCTCCTCTCAGCATCTACAATGCCTTGGTTTTGCAATAATGCTATCCAATTCAAATACAAGGAAAGTTTTTTTATTGTCAGTACCAGTACTGTATGTTGTCCTGAGTACTAACATTTCAAGAATACCATACTACCACTTCAAATTAGAGCAACTGTATTCAAATTGGTAAGGGAGTATATTTCTACATTTAATTCCAAATTAGTTTCTGTGTGAATTAAAAATACATTCATTCTGAATGTGCACTTCAACAAAATAGTTAAATCTACAAATAACAAGCGATGTGCTAGTCAGATTTAAAATGTGTGGGAAGAATGTATGGAAGAACAAACAATAGCTGAAATGCATTTCTGAAAAAATTACATTCAGTTGATGAAAGAGCTTTAAAGGTTCTTTTTATTTTATTTTAACAAACCTACAAGATCAATTAGTGAAACTGTACATATCACTAGTATCAATTAGTAGCTATTGCACATATCACTATTTTTCTCAAGACTTCTTTCAACCCTCTGAGACATTATCACTCTAAAGCAATGCTGGCAATTGGGGGTTAACATGGAGAGCACCAAGTGTGACTTTACCAATAACTGATAAAATCAGTTGACAATGTCAGAAGTGGAACAATAAGGTAATATTTTTGGTGGTTATGTAGTAATAGTAGAAGTTTCTGGAACAGCAATCTAAGGTGCTGGAAATGTTTCACAAAAAGCATGATAAATCCTAGTATAATCATTCTGTAAGACACTGCCAGTATTTATGGCCTTAATAATGGATAGTATCTTTGTCTTAGAACTGTCTATATAGCTAAGCACAAATACTTAAAATGAGAAACATTGGAGAAATAACCTTTTAACATTTAACTTCTGATACTAAGTCAGATTCTATTTTAGAAGAGAAATTAATTTTTTTAAGATAGATGGTAAAATTTTCTGACATGCACAGTACAGGAGGAGGAGGAATAATTCATGCTCAACATTATTTCCAACTGATTTCACAAAATATGAAACTGCTTTCAAAAGAAGTTCCAGGTGATCACTGATTTCAATGCCTCATATTTAATTATTATGGGGTGCAATTGGTCTTCAGCGAAATGGGCAAGGGAAAGTCTGCATCCTGATCTTTTTTCCCCATTGTGGGAGACAGAATCGGGTGTAGTGTAAAAGAGGCTATGCATGTATGTGGAGTTAGGTCAAAGGTCAGCCATGGTCTCATTGAATGGCAGAACAGGGTTGAGGGGCTAAAACTCCAGTTCCTATGTTGTCCATTGCATGTATTTACCAAGGACAAATTTCTCCACTGCATGCTGGTCACCACCATGCACCCTACAACTGCTGGACCACCCACACTTCAGGTCTATGTAAAATGAGGGCCTATTATCCCTCTCTATCACTTTTCCTGAAAATTTTGGGGGTCAAAGGATTAGGAAGGACTGGGATGATGAAGAGAGTTGAGATGCTCTTCACTCACAAAAAAATCCCATATGGTCAGCATCACAAATAGCCTCTCCTCATCAAACTCTGACTGCCTGGCTTCATGTGCCAATCCCTGTTTAGAACTGTGGGCAGAGGTGCGAAGGCAGGTGTTTGGCACCTCTAAACCAGACAGCCCTGAGTTGCTAGGGCTTGTCAGCCTCAGTTCGTCAACCAAGAACTCAATACTACCAAAAGCCAAGAGGAGCATAGGAAGTGGAGGGGTGAAATCAATACGGAAATTAGGAAAGCAAAGAGAGGACATGAAAGAATATTGGCAAGCAAAATCAAGGTAAATCTAAAGATATTTTATCAATACATTAAGAATAAGGAGATAACTAAGGAAAGAGTAGGATCCAGAAAAGACCAAAAAGGTAACCTATGTGTAGGGGAAGAAGATGGTGGTATGGTTCTGAATGAATACTTCATGTCTGTCTTCACAAACGAGGGGGACTATGTAGATATTGTAGTTAAGGAGAAGTGTGAAATATTGGATGCGATAAACATAGGGAGAGAGGAAGTATTAATGGGATTAGCATTCTTGAAAGTGGATACATCACCAGGGCCAGGTGAAATGTACCCCAGGCTGCTAAAAGAAGCCAGAGAGGAAGTGGCAGAAGGTCTAACTCATTTTTCAATCCTCACTGGATACAGCTGTGGTGCCAGAATTTGGAAAACTGCTAATTTTGTACCCTTGTTTAAAAAGGGAGCGAGGGATAGACCAAAATATTACAGGCCACTCAATCTAACCTCAGTAATGGGCAAATTGTTGGAATCAATTCTGAGAGACAGGATAAACTGTCACTTAGAAACGCACAGGTTAATCAAGGATAGTCAGTGTGGATTTGTTAAGGGAAGATCGTATCTAACTAACTTGTTTGAATTTTTTGAGGTTGTAACAAGGAGATTTGATGAGGGTAGTGCAGTTGATGTGGTCTACATGGATTTTAGCAAAGTTTTTGACAAGGTCCCACATGGCAGTCTAGTTAAAAAAATGAAAGCCCATGGGATCCAGGGTAACGTAGCAAGCTGGATACAAATTGGCCCAGTGGCAAGAAACAAAGGGTAATTGTTGACGGTGTTTTCATGACTGGAAGGCTGTTTGCAGTGAGGTTCCGCAGGACTCAGTACTAGGTCCCCTGCTTTTTATGGTATATATTAATGATTTGGATGTAAATGCAGATTCAGGGGGATCTGGGTGTCCTAGTACACGAATCACAAAAGGTTAGTGTGCAGGTACAGCAGGGTAACTAGGAAAACTAATAGAATGTTATCATTTATCATGAGGGGAATTGATTACAAAAGTAGGGAGGTTATGCTTCAGTTGTACAGGGCACATCTGGTGTATTGGTCTCCTTATTTAAAGAAAGATATAAATGTGTTAGAAGCAGTTCAGAGAAGGTTTACTAGACTAATACCAGGAATGGATGGATTGTCTTATGAGGAAAGGCTGTATCCACCGGAATTTAGAGAAGTAAGAGGCGAGTTGATTGAAACTTTTAAAACATGAGGGATCTCGACAGGGTGGATGTGGAGAGGATGTTTCTCCTTGTGGGAGAATATAGGATTAAGGGGTCACTGTTTAAAAATAAGGGGTTGCTCATTTAAGACAGAGAAGAGGAGAATTTTTTTCTCTCAGAGGGCTGACAGTCTTTGGAACTCTCTTCCTCAAAAGGTGGTGGAAGCAGAGTTTTTGAATATTGAATATTTTTAAGGCAGAGATAGATAGATTATTGATTAACAAAGGGGTGAAAGGTTATCAGGGGTAGGCAGGAATGTGGGGTTCAGGTTACATTCAGATCAGCCTTGATCTTATTGAACGGCAGAGCAGGCTCAAGGGGCCGAGTGGCCTACTCCCGCTCCTAATTCATATGTTTGTAATTATGTTCATATGTAGGGAGCATGATCAAGAAGTTTGCAGATGAGAGAAAAATTGGCCATGTGTTTGATAGTGAGGAGGGTAGCTGTAGACTGCAGGAAGATACCAATGGGCTGGTCAGGTGGGCAGAAAAGTGGAGATGGAATTCAACCCTGAGAAGTGTGAGGTGATGCATTTGGGGAAGTCAAACAGGGCAAGGAAATACACAATTAATGGGCGAATGCTGAGAGGTGTAGAAGAAGTGAAGGACCTTGGAGTGTATATCTACAGATCCCTGAAGATACCAGGACAAGTCGATAAGGTGGTTCAGAAGGCATATGGATTCCTTTTCTTTATTAGCTGAGGTATAGAATATAAGAGCAGGGACATTATGCTGGAACTGTATAAAGCATCAGTTAGGCCACAACTTGAGTACTGTGTCAACTCATTACAGAAAGGATGTAATTGCACTAGAGAGGTACAGAAGAGATTTGCAAGGATGTTGCCAGGATTGGAAAAATGCAGCTATGAGGAAAGATTAGAAAGGCTGGGTTAGACCATAAGACCATAAGATGTAGGAGCAGAAGTAGGCCATTTGGCCCATCGAGTCTGTTCCGTCATTCAATGAGATCATGACTGATCTGATAATCCTCAACATCACTTTCCTGCCTTTTCCCCATAACCCTTGATTCCCTTACTGATTAAAAATCTAACTATCTCAGCCTTGAATATAATTAATGACCCAGCCTCTACAGCTCTCTGTGGTAAAGAATTTCACAGATTGACTATCCTCAGAAGAAACTCCTCCTCCTCTCTCTTTTAAATGGGCACCCCCCTACTCTGAGATTATGCCCTCTGTCCTAGACTCTCCCACAAGGGGAAACAACCTCCCAGCATCTACCCTGTCAAGCCCCCTAAAAATCTTATAGTTTCAATAAGGTTGCCTCTCATTCTTCTAAACTCAAATGAGTACAGGCCCAACTTACTCAACCTCTCCTCATAAGAAAATCCCTGCATACACGGGATCAACCTAGTGAACCTTCTCTGGACTGCCTCCAATGCCAGTATATCTTTCCTTAGATAAGGGGACCAAAATTGCTCACAGTATTCTAGGTGTGATCTAATTAGTGCCTTGTGTAGTTTTAGCAAGACTTCCCTATTTTTATACTCCATTTGCTTTGAAATAAAGGCCAACATTCCATTTGCCTTACCTATTACCTTTTGAACTGTATGTTAGCTTTTTGGGATTCATGCACAAGGACTCCCAAATCACTCTGTGCTGCAGCCTTCTGCAGTCTTTCTCCATTTAAATAATATTCAGCTCCTCTATTCTTCCTGCCAAAGTGCATAACCTCACATTTTCCCACATTATATTCCATCTGCCAAACATTTCCCCACTCACTTAACCTGTCTATATTCCCTCTGTATACTGCTTGTGTCATCCTCAACACTTGCCTTCCCACCTATTTTTGTGTCATCCGCAAACTTGGTGATAGTACATTCATTTCCCTCATCTAAGTCATTAATATATATTGTAAATAATTGAGGCCCCAGCACTGATCCCTCGGGCCCTCCACTAGTTACAGTTTGCCATCCCGAAAATGCTCTCCTTATCCCAACTCTGTGTCTTCTATTAGTTAGCCAATCCTCTATCCATGCTAATATGCTACCCTCAACACCATGAGCTCTTATCTTATTAAGTAGCCTTATGTGCGGTACCTTATTGAATGCCTTTTGGAAATCCAAATACATTACATTTACTGGTACCCTTCTATCTATCTTGCTTGTTACTTCCTCAAAGAATTCTAATAAATTTGTTCGGCATGATTTCCCCTTCATGAAGCCATGCTGACTCTGCTTGATTAGACTATGTATTTCTAAATGCTCTGCTCTTACATCCTTTAAAATAGACTCCAACATTTTCCCAATGACAGATGTTAAGCTAACTGTCCTATTGTTACCTGTTTTTTGTCTCCCTCCCTTTTTGGATAAGGATGTTACATTTGCTGTTCGCCAATCCTCTGGGACTTTTCCAGAATCTAAGGGTTCTTGGAAGATTACTACCAGTACATCCATTATCTCTGTAGCTACTTCTTTTAATATCCTAAGATGCAACCCATCAGGTTCCAGGTGACCTATTGGCCTTTAGCCCCATTAGCTTCCCTAGTACTTTTTCCTCTAGTAATAGTTATTGTATTTTCTTCCTCCCCACATTTTGCCCCTTGATTATTTAGTATTTTTGGAGAGCTATTAGTATCTTTTACCATGGAGACTGAAGCAAAGTATTTATTCAACTCCTCTGCTATTTCCTGGTTCCCCATAATTATTTCCCCAGCCTCATGCTCTATGGGGCCTATGTTCACTTTGGCCTCTCTCTTCCTTTTTATATATTTAAAGAAGCTCTTACTGTTTGTTTTTACATTACTTTCTAGTTTACCCTCAAAGTTTATTTTCTCCCTCTTCATTTTTTTTGGTCATCTTTTGTTGGTTTTTATAACTTCCCAATCCTCTGGCTTACCACTAATCTTTGCCACATTTTATATTTTTTCTTTCAATTTGATGAAGTCCTTAACTTGCTTGGTTAACCATGGTTGGTGTATCCCCTTCCTCGAATCCTCCTTCCTCACTGGGATATATCATTGTTGAGAGTCATAAACTATTTTCCTAAAAGTCTGCCATTGTTCATCAACCATCTTTTCTGCTAAACTGGTTTCCCAGTCCACTCCAGCCAACTCTGCCCTCATTTCTTTGTAGCTACCCATATTTAAGTTTAGTACAGTACATAATATGATAGAATTCTTCATCAAGATCAAAGTGACGTAGTTGATTCTGAGATTAGGGTCCTGAACTTTAATAAAGGAAACTACGATGGTATGAGGCGCGAGTTGGCTATGATGGATTGGGAAACGTTACTTAAAGGGATGATGGTGGATAGGCAATGGCAAACATTCAAAGAGCGCATGGGTGAATTGGACCAATTGTTTATCCCTGTCTGGTACAAAAGTAAAACAGGAAAGGTGGCCAAACCATGTCTTACAAGGGAAATTAGAGATAGTATTAGATGCAAGGAAGAGGCATACAAATTGGCCAGAAAAAACAACAAACCTGAGGATTGGAAGCAGTTTAGAATTTAGAAAAGGAGGACCAATGGATTGATTAAAAAGGAGAAAATAGAGTATGAGAGTAAGCTTACAGGGAACATAAAAACTGACTGTAAAAGTTTCTATAAGTATGTGAAGAGAAAAAGATTGGTGAAGACAAATGTAGGTCCCTTACAGTCAGAAACAGGGGAATTTATAATGGGGAACAAAGAAATGACTGACCAACTAAATGCATACTTTGGTTCTGTCTTCGCAAAGGAGGACACAAATAACATACCAGAAATGTTGGGGATCAGGGTTTAGTGAGAGGGAGGAACTGAAAGAAATCAGTATTAGTAGGGAAATGGTGTTGGGGAAATTGATGGGATTGAAGGCTGATAAATCCCTGGGGCCTGATAATCTACATCCCAGAGTACTTAAGGAAGTGGCCCTAGAAATAATGGATGCATTGGTGGTCATCTTTTGAGATTCTATAGACTCTGGAACAGTTCCCACAGATTGGAGGGTAGCTAATGTAACCCCAATATTTAAAAAGGGAGGCAGAGAGAAAACAGGGAATTATAGACCAGTCAGCCTGACGTCAGTAGTGGGGAAAATTCTAGAGTCCATTATAAAATATTTAATAGCTGAGCACGTGGAAAACAGTGGCAGAATCGGACACAGTCAACATGGATTTATGAAAGGGAAATCATGTTTGACAAATCTACTGGAATTTTTCGAGGATGTAACTAGTAGAGTTGATGAGGGGAAGCCAGTGGATGTGGTTTATTTGGACTTTCAGAAGGCTTTCGACAAAGTCCCACATAAGAGGTTGGCGTGTAAAATTAAAGCGCATGGGTTGGGGGTAGTGTATTGAGATGGATAGAAAACTGGTTGGTAGGCAGGAAACAAAGAGTAGGAATAAACGGGTCTTTTTCCAAATGGCAGGCAGTGACTAGTGGGGTACCGCAGGGATCGGTGCTGGGACCCCAGTTATTCACAATATATATTAATGATTTAGATAAGGGAACTAAATGTAATATCTCCAAATTTGCAGACGACACAAAGCTGGGTGGGAGGGTGAGCTGTGAGGAGGGTGCATGGATGCTTCAGTGTGATTTGGACAAGCTGAGTGAGTGGGCAAATGCATGGCAGATGCAGTATAATGTGGATAAATGTGAGGTTATCCACTTTGGTTGCAAAAATAGGAAGGCAGGTTATCTGAATGGCTATAAATTGAGAGAGGGGAATGTGCAACGAGACCTGGGTGTCCTTGTACACCAGTCGCTGAAGGTAAGCATGCAAGTGCAGCAGGCGGTAAAGAAGGCAAATGATACGTTGGCCTTCATAGCCAGAGGATTCGAGTACAGGAACAGGGATGTCTTGCTGCAATTGTACAGGGCCTTGGGTGGACCACACTTGGAATATTGTGTGCAGTTTTGGTCTCCTTATCTGAGAAAGGATGTACTTGCTATAGAGGGAGTGCAGCAAAGGTTTAACTGACTGATTCCTGGGATGGCGGGACTGACATAAGAGGAGAGATTGAGTCGACTAGGATTATATTCGCTGGAGTTCAGAAGAATGAGGGGGGATCTCATAGAAACCTATAAAATTCTAACAGGACTAGACAGGGTAGATGCAGGAAGGATGTTCCCGATGGTGGGGGGTGTCCAGAACCAGGGGTCACAGTCTGAGGATATGAGGTAGACCATTTAGGACTGAGATGAGGAGAAATTTCTTCACCCAGAGTGGTGAGCCTGTGGAATTCGTTACCACAGAAAGTAGTTGAGACCAAAATATTATATGTTTTCAAAAAGGAGTTAGATATAGCTCTTGGGGCGAAAGGGAATCAAAGGGTATGGGGAGAAAATGGGAGCAGGCTATTGAGTTGGATGATCAGCCATGATAATAATGAATGGCGGAGCAGGCTCGAAGGGCTGAATGGCCTACTCCTGCTCCTAGTTGCTATGTTTCTATGTTTCCAACCCAAGTTACTCACTCTCAAACTAAATGGTAAATTCTACCATATTATGGTCACTGTTTCCTAGGGATCTTTTACTCAGATTATTTATTAAACCTGCCTCATTACACATTACCAGATCCAAAATAGCTAGATCCCTGGTTGGATTCATGGCATATTGTTCTAAGAAACTGTCCCAAATACACTCTATGAATTCTTGCTCGTGTCTATATCTGCCAATTTGATTTTCTCAAACTACATGAAGATTAAAGTCGCCCATGATTAATGTACTGCCTTTTTTACGTGCCCTCATTATCTCCTGATTTATTCTCTGTCCTACAGTATAGCTACCATCAGGGGGTCTGTACTCTTCTCCCACCAGTGTCTTCTTACCCTTGTTATTTCATACCTCCACCCACGTGAATTCTACATCTTCCGATCCAAGATCCTTTCTTGCTATCGTACTTATTCCATCTCGTATTAACAAAACTACCTCACCCATTTTTCCTTCCTGCCTGTCCTTTCGAAAAGTTACATACGCCTGAATATTTAGTTCCCAGCTTTGATCCCATTGTAACCACGTCTCTGTAATGGCTTTAAGTTCATACCCATTAACCTCTATTTGTGTCATTAATTCATTTATTTTCTTCCGAATACTATGTGCATTTAAGTAAAGGGTCATTAATTTTGCCTTTTTACCATTTTTTCTCCCTTTGACCCTATTTGCTGCTTTTTTTTTATGGTTGTACACTCTGTCCCTTCCTGTCACACTCTGGGTATCATTACCTAAATAGCTGCCCTGCATGTCCTTTTGCTTTGTAAGCCTACGTATCCCCGCTCCAGAACCGTCCCCAACTCTATTTAGTTTAAGCCCTCTCTACAGCCCTAGTTATTCAGTTCGCCAAGGCACTGGTCCCAGCACAGTTCAAGTGAAGCCCGTCCCACTTGAACAGCTCCCATCTGCCTCAGTACTGGTGTCAGTGCCCCGTGAACTGAGACCCATTCCTCTCACATCAATCTCTGAGACATGCATTTAACTCCTTGACTTTATTTACCCTATGCCAGTTTGCCCGTGGCTCAGGTAGCAATCCTGAGATTACCTTGGAGGTTCTGCTTTTTAATTTAGCTCCTAACTGTTCAAATTCTTTCAGCAGAACCTCCTTTCTAATCCTATCAATGTTGTTGGTACCAACATGGACGACAACAACTGGATCCCTCCCCTCCCACTCCAAGTTTCTCTCTAGCCCTGAGGAGGTGTCCTTAATCCCGGCAATACAGCCTTTAGGATTCATGCTTACGGATGCAAAGAACACTATCTATCCCTCTAATTATACTGTCCCCTACCACTACTGCTCTCCTATTTCCTCCCCCAACTTGAATGGCTGCCTGTATCAGTTCGCTTGTCCTCCCTGCAGTCCCCACTCTCATCCACACAGCTTGCAAGAACCTTGTTACTGTTGGACAGTTGCAGGGGCCGAGGCTCCTCGAATGCTACCCCCTTGGTCCCCAAACCTGCTTCACCTGCAGTCACACCCTCTTGTTCTTCTTTTAACAGAGAAGGCTGAGGGGAGATTTGATTGAGATGTACAAAATTGTGAGGGGCCTGGATCGAGTCTATTTACCTTAGCAAAAAGGTCAGTGACTAGGGGGCATAGATTTAAAGTGATTGGTAGACAGATTAGAGGGGAGATGAGGAAAAATGTTTTCACCCAGAGGGTAGTCCAGGTCTGGAACTCACTGCCTGAAAGGGTAGTAGAGACAAAAACCCTCAACTCATTCAAAAGATGTCTGAATATGCACCTCAAGTACCGTAACCTGCAAGGCTACGGACCAAATACTGGAAAGCGGGATTAGGCTGGGTGGCTTGTTTATTGACTGATGCAGATACGATGGGGCAAGTGGCCTCTTTCTGTGCCATAAACGTTCTATGATTCTACTTTCTATGAATTGGCAGTCTACCTAGGAGAGGGTAACTGATTTCAAAAAGCAAGGTATATGTCAGCTGTTGGTGCGGGGATCACAAATAGTGCCAATGATTTGGACAGCGATGTCAAGGGTAGATGAGGCTCTTCAGCCTGATCAGCTGCTCATCTAGGAAAAGAACAACTTCAATTCAAGCCTGCATCCTTTCAGCTGCTAAGCTTGTGGCACACATTGCACCAGTGTAGCATCAGCTGCCTTGGACCAGGGGGTGGGAGAGGCTGTGCACAAACCCCGCCCACTTAAATATACTCAATGTGCAGGTTGTTTAGCAAGTCATCATCAACCAAAACGCCAGACATACCAAGCCTGTGGCGAATGGGGAAGTGATGACGGGGACAGGTAGAGGATGCTACTGGCAGTCTTCAGTTATAACCCTGCATAGAGTGATGGTTGCTCTCCACAGATCAGGGCAGATGTGGAGTTCTTATCCTCCTGAGATCACAAAGCAGACCTTTCCAGGTATAGTGCTGCTCTCCCCAATTCAGGGAAGAGGAAGGAAAGGAACCCGAAACACAGCCTGCCCTTCTTGCACTTGCCAGGTTACTGTTCCTGGCTGGTTATCCATTCACTACAGTCAAAATGTAAAGGACAAGATTACTAATCATCGTATGAAGCTCAGTTCATGGAACAGAGGAAGGCTCATAGACAATAACATGAGGCCAGAGTTTAGAACAGCCCTCAAAGCCAGAATACTGGACAGCCACAACATCAGCATAGCCACCCTAAGCCAAACAAGGCTCCCTGAGGAGCATCAACTTGAGGAAGTTGGTGCAGGATACATATTTTACTGGACTGGAAAGTCCCAGGATCAGCCTCGACAGTCCGAATAGGCTTTGCTATTGATATGAAGTATTGCCATTCACCAGCGTGCAACACTCATTAGCATATATTCTCCAACAATGACACATAGGCCTGAATTTTAGGTCGGCGGGCAGGTGCGATCATAAGAACATAAGAAATGGGAACAGGAGTAGACCATTCGGCCACTCGAGCCTGCTCTGCCATTCAGTAAGATCATGGCTGACCTTCTTGTGTTTCGATTTACACATTCCCATCTAGCCCCGATAACCTTTGATTTCCTTGCCAAACAAGTATCTATCTACCTCTGCCTTAAAAATATTCAATGACCCCGCTTCCACCATCTTCTGAGGCAGAGAGTTCCAAAGTCGCCCAATCATCTGAGAGAAAAAATTTCTCCTCATCTCGGTCCTAAAAGGGCGACCTCTAATTTTAAAACAGTGACCCCTAGTTCTGAACTCATCCACAAGAGGAAACACCCTTTCGACATCCACCTTGTCAAGGCCGTTCAGGATCTTGTATAATTCAATCAAATCACCCCTCACTCTTCTAAACTCCAGTGGAAACAAGCCCAGTCTGTCCACCCTTTCCTCATAAGACAACCCACTCATTCCAGGTATCAATCTAGTAAACCTCCTCTGAACCGCCTCCAATGCAATTACATCCTTCCTTAAATAAGGAGACCAAAACTGCACACAGTATTTGAGGTGCGGTCTCATCAATGCCCTGTATAACTGAAGCATAACATCCTTACTTTTATGTTCAATCCCTTTCGTAATAAAGGGTAGCATTCCATTAGCCGCCTTAATTTCTTGCTGAACTTACATACCAATTAACGGCCAGCCAGCGTGAAACACGCGCTGAGAAGCTCAGCGCTGCTGAGATGGGAGTGGGAAGAGGGTGGGCGATGATGTTTCTGTGGGTCAGGGTCAGCACTGAGAGAAAGCTCCTTGAAGGCAGAGAGCGGCCTCAGGGAGCTAAAGACCTGAAAAGTCAAAATTAAAAGTTTCAGAAACTGAAAGAAAGTGTCCATGCTTCATATTAAATCACCTGAAAATTTAGCTAATGAAAACGCTGTCCACAGAAATTGATTTATATTTTATTTCACCATGGAAACCTCACCCCACCCGTGGATGGGGTTTCATGAAAAACGAAAGGGCCGCCTGGCAAATTTGCCCACCCACCAAACGTAAGGTTGGATGGACCACGAAAAATCGGAGTCAATTGCTTTATTAATGGGCTTAATTGCCCTCTTAATTGTCAGCGGGCACACTTCCGACTTTTCTGCACGCCTGTCGACCGAAATATCGCACAAGCGCATGATGACGTCAGGATGCTTGCCCGATGTCATCCTGCGCAATTTCTGGCCAGATCAGGTCAGGCGCGCACCCACCTGCCAAACTAAAAATTCTGCCCATAAAGATGGGTTCAAAGAAGCATTCTATGATTGCCACAGCAAGATTATTAGAATACTACCCCACCTGGACAAACTCATTATTCTTTGTGATTTCAATGCCTGAGTGGGCACAGACTGTAATACATGGAGAGGAGTACAAGGGCACCACATATTGGCAGAGCAAACTCCAATGGCCAGCTCCTTCTCTCCAAGTGCAGTGAGTTTGACCTAAACATCCCAAATACAGTCTTTCAGCAAGTAGACAATCTGAAAACAACAAGGATGCACCCCAGTTCCAAACACTGGCACATGCTTTGTCATTGTACAACAGAGATCTCAAGGACATGTGCCCTACCCGCTCCCTGACAGGTGCGCAATGCGGACCTGACCAGTGGCTTGTCAGGAATATTGTGTTTTTGAAGATAAAATCTCAGGCGCTTCGGCACAGAACCAAGCTACAAAGGAAGCTTGATGCAACTTTTCTTAAAGACATGACTATAAGACAAGAACTGGAACAGAAACTAGCCATTAGAATTGCTGATATCCCAGAGGACAATATTGCCATTGAAGATTCTTGGAATAAGTTAAAGGAGTTACTTACAGCACAGCATCTGAGGCCCCAGGGTTTGTTAAACGTTGTCATGAGATGTGTTGTGTGCAATGTGGACTATTAATCTTTAATCTCATTGGCTGGTCAGATATATATTGAACTTCTTTAAAAGAACTCATGCCAAGCAAAGACATTGACTTTAAAATGGCTGCAGAAGTCACCTGAGCTACAAATTTCCCAAGCCTGGAAACTTCTGAACATGGCTTGGCTAGGAGACATGATTATAGGAGTTTCCCCGATGGACTTCACACTGTCATTGTCTAAATTCACCAGAAAGCATAAGGACAATGGGCCTCAAGGCTTTCCGGCCCCAGAAACTGCCAGGAATAATGAGGGGCCAACAAAGCTCATTATGCAAGGAGGATGCTAAGGACCCCTATCCCGTTTGATAGCATCTTGATAGCTTTGGCAAAAGGAGATCAAAGCTCTTTTGTTAACATAGATCACTCTACATTGTGTACCAATAGCAACTGTCACATGACAAACTCCCTTGTGAAAAGCTATGATATTAAACTTGTCTGTTGTTTACTGTAACAGAAGAAATCATCTGCAGAATGGGTCCGTAACACTATATCTCTCCCTGCTGTTTTCAAGTTCAGTGCCCTATCTCTGTTACGTTTTGGAATATATCAGAGAAATAGAGAGTTTCAATCAAACAGAACTCTATTTGCTTATATAATACTGGGGTCAACAGGCTGAGGATTTCCGAAGGAGACTTCAAAAATTCCAAAGCAGTGTTTCCATGAACAACCAGGACCACCTTTTAAAGAACTGCCTCAACCATGAGAAACAGCAAAGGACTCAAACAGAGAACAGTATAGTTTTTGCCTTTTTGTCATTGAATCTTAATTTGGCCAGAAGTTAAACTCCCCTACTTTATAAGCTTGTGTGCGTGTTTGTGTTATGACGGTGAGGACATATGCATACCTTTTTAAGGTATTTTTATACCTTTGCCTGGGTAATCTTTAGCACAAAACTAAACTAAACTCTTATGTGTTTAAACTCAAGAAAGCCAGTCGGGCTGAGTTCTTTGCAATCAGAACTCAAACAGTTAAGTGCATACACTGAATGAGTTCATTTATGCTTTAAATTTTTAAAAAATCTGTTACGATCAATCGAGGAGTGGGAAAGAAGGGCAATGTCCTGGCACCTGTCCACACTGGGTCGTAACAAAAACACCAAGACTGGCTCAACAACAATTACCAAGACATAGACAAGCTTCTAGACGAACTGCACGGTGCTCATGTATTTTACATATCTGACAAGAAATCACCTGCAAGGAATGTCAAGCAAACAGGATAAGGACCTCAAAGTGGAGTTTATTAACCTGACCAAGGCTTTTGGTGCAGTAAACTGGGGAAAGCTCGTGGAAGGTTTTGTACAAATATGGCTGCCCTGAAAAGATGTTCTGTGTCATTCACATATTTCACAATGGCATGATGGCCAGCGTGATGTGAAGTGGTACGTCATCAGATGTCTTTCCTGTCACTAACGGCATCAAGCAAGGCTGTGCATTGGTTCCAGCTGTTTGCCATATACTTCTCAGCCATGCTCCAGTATGCACTCAAAGATCTTGACACAGGAGTACATATTCAATTCAGGACAGATGGCAGCCTCTTCAAATTGCAAAGGCTTAAGGATTGCCTAAAGGTTACTGAACAGCTATTGAGTGAACTCTTACTTGTGGGCGACTGGGCTCTCATAGCACATACTCAGAGGACATTTAGCTGCTTGTTGATCCCTTTGCCCTAGCCTTAGAACACTTTGGCCTGAAAATAAGCCGGAAGAAGACAGAGATCTTGTACCAGCCCGCCCCCGGCCATGTACTCCAAGACCCCACAGTCACTATCAACACCACGTGCCTCTTTTCAGTACAGTAGGTTTGCTATCTTGCAAGTACCCTCTCCAATAACACTATGCTGGATGACGAAATCAACCATCGCCTGGCAAAAGCAAGCTCAGCGTTTGGCAGGCTCACTCACAGACTTTGGAAAAAGCATGGAGTTTGTCTCAGTACAAAGATCAAAGTCTACCAGGCAGTGGTTCTTAAGTCACTTTTTTATGGGTGAGAGATTTGGACAACCTACCGGCATCACATAAAGCAATCAGAAGCATTCTATCTGTACTGTTTGAGATCAATTTGCAACATCAGGTAGCAGAACAGAATCCCCAACACTGAGGTTCATGCAAAATGCTGCATACCTGGCATTGGGAACATTTTTTTTATTTGTTCACGGGATATGGGCTTCTTTGGCTGGGCCAGCCTTTAGTGCCCATCCCTAGTTGTCCTTGAGAAGATGATGGTGAGCTGTCTTCTTGAATCGTTGCAGTCCATGTGGTGTAGTAACACCCACAGTGCGGTTAGGGAGGAAATTCAGGATTTTGACCCAGCGACAGTGAAGGGACAGCGATATATTTCCAAGTCAGGATGGTGAGTTCAGAGCTCAGCTTTGCTGGGTTGGTCATGTGGTTCACATGGAGAATTAATGCATTCCAAAGGTAGTACTCTATAAACAGCTGAGCACAGGAACCCACAACATAGGGGGTCCCAAACTTAGATATAAAGACAACCTGAAAGCCAAGAGCTTGCAAGCTGGATCCCAATACATGGGGAAAACAACATTGGATAGGCCAAATGGCAATGTCTCTGTCATCAAGCGATTTCAACCTTTGAGGAGAACAGAGTCAAGTGTTTTCAGGACAAGCGAGTGCGTTGCAAAGCCAATGCCTTCATTCATCCTTCCAACACTGACTTCACAGACAGTGTTTGCAATCGGTTATGCAAATCGCGACATGGTCTAACGTCACACATGAGACAACATCAAACTGGACTGTAAACCATTTTTTTCTCTTGCCGAACACTCATCCATCAAAGGGAAGGGGAGAACCCATCTTAGCATGTTAAAATTTTTGAAATTACAAAAGCAGACTTTTCAAACTGTGCTCACCAAAAAAAACTTTAAAAAATAATGAAAGTTACATTTCACATTAAGAGAACTTACAAGTATTTAGTTGCTTACTAAACAGCCTGAAGTGCTCACAGCTGCTGCTACAGTAGTTTAAACAATTTTTTTCTCAATTCAAAGTTCCTTTCACCCCAAATGGTACCCAGTCTCTTGCACACGTTGATTAATCCACTGTGCTTTTCGAAACTTTTCCATTTTTATTTCAGACTGCCAGCGTTCTAAGCTTTTCTATTAATCATTAGTTTTGTTTTCTGGTTTCGGTGTCTTCATCCCTCTTTCATTGACTCTATTTAAAACTTTATTTCTACTTCACTTACTCACTTCACTCAATCCCTTTCCAGGAATAAGAAGTCCTTAGGCTACACTGTTTCAATGCAGAATTAATTGCTCTTTTTGATGGGCTAGATTGATTTGTTAATGGCCTTTAATGACTTTCACCTTGATGGTTGCCATTTCCAGATGAATGGAAGACAAAGAGCAGCTGAGTTTTTGCACCTTCATCTGGAAACATACAGCAATTTTCCATGAGGTTCAATTTTTAATGAAGAATCCATTGTAGCAGAATTTTTAACTCAGCTTGAGCTATGGGTTGAAGTGAATTGAAAAACTTTTCTGTAGGAAAAGTAATTCTCATTTCTGAAAAAGTATGCAACACTTGAAACAAAATGCTTCTTATATTATGCAATGGGTAGAAAGTGGTCAAGTTTTGGATCAACCATCTTCAGCTGCTTTATCAATGACCTTCCTTCCATCATAAGATCAGAAGTGGGGATGTTCGCTGATGATTGCACAATGTTCAGCACCATTCGTGACTCCTCAGATACTGAAGCAATCCATGTCCAAAGGCAGCAAGACCTGGGCAATATCCAGGCTTGGGTTGACAAGTGGCAAACAATATTTGTGCCACCCAAGTGCTAGGCAATGACAATCTCCAACAAGAGAATCTAACCATCACCCCTTGGCATTCAATGGCATTACCATCACTGAATCCCCCACTATCAACATCCCAGGGGTTACCATTGACCAGAAACTGAACTGGACTAGCCAAATAAATATGGTGGCTACAAGAAGAGGTCAGAGGCTAGGAATCCTGTGGCGGTAACTCACCTCCTGACTCCCCAAAGCTTGTCCACCATCTATAAGGCACAAGTCAGGAGTGTAATGGAATACTCCCCATTTGCCTGGATGACTACAGCTCCAACAACACTCAAGAAGCTTGGCACCATCCAGGATAAAGCAGCCCGCTTGATTGGCACCCCATCCACAAACATTCACTCCGTCCACCACTGACGAACAGTGGCAGCAGTGTGTACCATCTACAAGACGTCAGATACTCACCAAGATTCATGAGGCAGCACGTTCCAAGCCCGTGACCGCTATCATCTAGAAGGACGAGAGCAGCAGATACATAGGAATATCACCACTTGGAAGTTCCCCTCCAAGCCACCCACCATACTGACTTGGAAATATATTGTCGTTCCTTCACTGTCGCTGGGTCAAAATCCTGGAACTCCCTCCCTAACAGCACTGTGAGTGTACCTACACCATGTGACTGCAACATTTCAAGAAGACAGCTCACCACTGCCTTCTCAAGGGCAATTAGGAGTGGGCAATAAATGCTGACCTAGGCAGTGATACCCACATCCCATGAAGGAATAAAAAAGAACACAGGTTTAATATGAAATATTTATGATGCAAAAATTGCCAACCTATGATTTGAATCCTGACCTCACAAGGGCTTAAAAGGTGCACCTCATTGTAATTGTAGTGAGATCCTATTATGAATAACACCTCTGATTGAGAGATCATTGCTTGATCATGTTGGAAGTTCAAATTTTCTGTTGTAAACCTTAAAGGTGATGTCATATTTTAGGAGATTACTGTTTAATGGCTCCTAGTACATTTTTTTACTGCCAAACAAGATGTCAACTACCAAAGGGGCTGCATCATCCATTCAGATTTTTTGTGGTAGAAGTGCTGATTGAGAAAGTGTTCTGGGGCAAAGTGACATTCTTTGCCAAGCCAATGCACTGGCACACCACTATGTATCACAGGCAGAGTAATTGATAATACATATAGCATCTCACACTATCAGTGAACTTGGATTCAACCCTGGAAGAAATTGGCAGTTTTTGCTAATCAAACAACAACAAATCATGATATTATCTAACGTTTCAGACTGAGGTAACATACAGGGAGTTTCTCTTGAAGAAACCAAATGTTCCCAAGTTCAAAGTTAGTACTTTCCTTCAGAAGCTCTTCTTTCTCATTGTGCTCATTCAGATGCCCCCAAAGTATACATGAAGTACATTATGCTGTAAACTCACTCCAAATGCAGCCTAGAGAATAGCGTTGTGATCCACGTTCACCTTAGATCTCTTTAGGATTATCCATAAGAAACATTTTCACAGCCCAATGGGTCACAGAGCCAGATAACACGCAGAATCATCTTGACACAGAGTCCATCAGTCTTCCGGTATCAAAAGTTACTCTACATTTTACTGTCATTCCTGCTGATCTAGAAGGAAATTGCAGGAAGTCTAGAGGAATTGGCCCAAAGAAACTATATTAATTATGTATCAATTTTACTTCATGTTATCATGAATGGTTAACTACTGGAATGGAAAGGTGCAGTAACACACACTATCGACCTGCCAACAACAACCCCACACAAGTCATGAGGGGGGAAAATCATTGGGCATTAATCTTTCAATTTCTTTTTGCCATTATTAGCCTGCACTCACTGTCACAACTTATTTTGAGGTTTTTAAAATTACTTCTTCGGTGACACTAGCAAGGAGCAAGCTCTCCTGAGAAGTGAACATACTCTTTAGATTGTTGCAGTCCTTTTAAGTGATGGCTAATCACACTAGCCTTGATTGGGAACTTAGGATATTGACTCGGTGACAATGAATGTAGAGTGACATGTGTTCATTTCAAGATGGTCGAGAACCTGGAAGTGACACTCACACTCATACAATATTTCATAGGATATTCTGTTCCACTCCCAAATTAAGAATTGGGGATGGTGGCAAGGCTGCAAGGGGTCTTAAACTGAGTCACTTGCCACACAGAAACCAACTTCTACCCTGCTCTTCTCACCAGTATTGATATGATCAATCCAGTTCAGTTCTGCTCAACAGTGACTCCCATGAGGTTGATTCAGCAATGACAGTGCCATTGAAAGTCATGGATAAATGGCTGAATGTTCTAGATAATCATTAGCTGGTACCTTTATGACACGAGAGTCACCTGCCACTTATCAGCCCAAACCTGCACGTTATCCAGGTTCTGCAGGAGCTAGAATGGATTTCTTCAACATCTATGAGATTGTGACTGGAATTGAACACTCAAACCAGCAGGGAAAAGCCCCAAACCCGATCTTGCAATGGAAGGATGGTCATTGATGAAACAACCAATGATGGTTAGGTCAGGCAGATTGTTCATGATACCTTGGGCTGCAATGACAGACAACTAACAACCATAACCTCCCATGTATCAGCAGTGAATGCAGCCACTGAAAATATTCTGACCCATTGACCTACACACTGCTGCAGCTTTTTGGCAAAACATTCAGTGGAATGTTGCCTTGATGTTGAGAGCAGCTACACTCACGACCTTTCTAGCATTCAATTCTTGCATCTATTTCTTCATCAAGGCTGCCATGTCCAGAGCCAAGTTTCTGTGGTGTTCTTAATAATCAGACTTTTGCAAAAAACCCACATCATGTCCAATATCAGATCTGCCACCCTTGTGTGACCCTGTGTTGTTTTAGTTCTGAAGTAATATTCTCTCTCGATTTTTTTAGTTAACAACGTCTGCATTTATATGGTGCCTTTAATGTAGTAAAACAAAGAAATTTGACACAAGTCACCTAAGGAAATATAAGGACAGATGTCCAAAACCTTGATCAAAGAGATAGGTTATAAGGAGCATCATAAAAGGAAGAGACTAAAAGCATCACTTGAAGCTTTGAAAGAAATTTATTGTTAATTTTATCTTCGTTTTGAAAATACAAATTTCAAATTACTACTCATCATTAATAAAAATGAGGGCAAACAGCTGTATTCTCTAGCAACAAGGTCACAAGTATAGTTATCTTTTCTCATTTCACCACCTTTCATATTATATCAAGCTTTTATCCAACAGGACCTCTTCAGAGTTACCTCTTTTGAGGTAACAAGAAACATCTACATTAAAAATTACAAAGTAAAAATTATAATCCTCTTTTAAAGATATCAATTGATCCAAGCACCAGCTCTGCAAGCACTCTCTTAAATAACCTTACAAGATCCAGGAGAATTGATATGGACTGTCAAATGCCTTATAAAGTCTCTCGATGTCTCCCTCAATGATTACAGTCCAAAATAACATCCAACAATCATACTCCATAGAACCATAGAACACTACAGCACAGAAAACAGGCCATCCGGCCCTTCTAGTCTGTGCCGAAATATTATTCCGCTAGTCAAATTATTATTCCGCTACTCAGTGGAAAGAGTTACTTGCTGATTTTTCAAGATTTTCCAAAGAGTCAGGCTTCTAATGTAAGGTTAGGAGTCTAATTGCCAAAATCATAGATCAAGAGTTTTACTGTGACACTTGAAAAGAAACATTTCATATTTGCACCTCGATTCTTTGTCCCAGAGCCAAAAGAATTTGCCATGGTGTAGATATGGAGACATACAGAAACCAGTTTGCATCTGATAGGCATTTTTTGTAATTTATATAGTTTATAGCCACCTTTGTATTGTGCAACACCATTTCTTAACTAGATTATATGGCTCCTTTTTGCTGAGATTCAGAAGGCTAATGCTATTGCCAATCACTTTTCAGATGTTTACTAACTTGTATTAAAGACCTTGCAAATATATGACCCATTATCATGTTCCCAAAGCGTTTCGCAACCAACACAGTGTAATCATTTATGATGTAGTGATGTTTTACTAGTTTAAAAAGGTCACAGTAACAACAGATCAATTTAAAGAGCACAGAAAGGGCCTGCTTAATAATTAAGACTTCTGATTTTAAGGTTGTTAAATCTGATAATTGCCTCCAAAATCCATTCCAATTTTTTTTTAATTAATTCACGGGATGTGGCCAGCATTTATTGCCTATCCCTAGTTGCCCTCCAGAAGGTGGTGGTGAGCTGCCTCCTTGAACCGCTGGAGTCCATGTGGTGTAGGTACACCCACAGTGCTATTAGGAAGGGAGTTCCAGGATTTTGACTCAGTGACAGTGAAGGAACGGTGACATATTTCCAAGTCAGGATGGTGAGTGACTTGGAGGGGAACTTCCAGGTGGTGGTGTTCTCATCTGTCTGCTGCCCTTGTCCTTCTAGATTAGTGTAGTCGTCCCCTCTCAACCTTCGCTTCTCCAAGGAACACAACCCCAGCCTATCCAATTATTTTCTCATAGCTCAGGCCCTCCAGCCCAGGCAGCATTCTGGTAAATCTCCTCTGCACCCTCTCCTGTGCAATCACATCCTTCTGTTAATGTGGTGACCAGAACTGCACGCAGTACTCCAGTTGTGGCTTAGCCAGCATATTGTACAGCTCCAGCATAACCTCCCTGCTCTTGTATTCTATGCCTCAGCTAATTAAGGCAAGTATCCCATATGCCTTCTTAACCACCTTATCTACCCAGCTACCTTCAGGGATCTGTGGATATGCACACCAAGGTCCCTCTGATCTTCAGTATTTTCCAGAGTCCTACCATTCATAATGTAATCCCTTGCCTTGTTATGCCTCCCCAAGTGCATCACCTCACACTTTTCTGCAAATTCCATTTGCCATTGCTTTGCCCACCTGACCAGTCCATTGATATCCTCCTGCAGTTTACAGCTATCCACCTCACTATTTACCACCATACCAATTTTCATGTCATTCGCGAACTTCTTGATCATACCCCCCACATTTAAGTCCAAATCATTTATGTGCACCAGAAACAACAAGGGCCCCAGCACAGAGTCTTGTAGAACCCCACTGGAAACTGACTTCCAGTCACAGAAACATCCCTCTGCTTCCTGCCTCTCAGCTAATTTTGGATCCAACATGCCAGTTTGCCTTGGATCCCATGGGCTCTTACTTTCTTGACCAGTCTGCCATGAGGAACCTTATCAAAAGCCTTGCTGAAGTCCATGTAGACCACATCAAATGCATTACCCTCATCAACACTCCTGGTTACCTCCACAAAAAATTTGATCAAATTTGTCAAACTTGACCTTCCCTTAACAAATCCATACTGACTATCCTTGATTAATTCATATCTCTCCAAGTGCAGATATATTCTGTTCCTCAGAATTCTTTCCAGTAATTCCCCACCACTGAGATTAGACTGACTGGCCTGTAATTTGTTGGTCTATCCCTTCTTTCCTTTTTTAATAATGGGACAACATTAGCAGTCCTCCCATCCTCTGGCACCTACCTGTGGCCAGGGAGGGTTTGATAATTACTGCCAGGGCTCCTGATATCTCTTACCTTGCCTCCCTCGACAGCCTGTGAAACACCTCATCTGGGTCTGCGGATTTATCTACTAGCTAAACCCGCTAGCACCTCCTCTCACTCTATGCTAATTTACTCTAATATTTCACAGTCCTCCACCCTGGTGTCTATACCTGTGTCATGCTTTTCCATTGTGAAGGCAGACGCAAAGTGTTCACTGAGGACTGTACCCACATTGTCCAGGTCCACACACAGATTACCTCTTATGGTTCCTAATTGGCCCTGCTCTTTCTCTAGTTATTCTCTTGCTATTTATATATTTAAAGAACTCCTTTGGGTTTTCCTTTACTCTACCCACCAATGATTTCTCATGCACTGTCTTAGCTTTCCTAATTTCCTTTTTAAGTCCCCCCCCCTGCACTTTTTATACTCCTCTAGGGACTCTGTCTTATTGACAACTCGGTATCTGCCATAAGCTTCTCTTTTTCTCTTAATCCTAACCTTTATGTGCCTTGACATCCAGGATTCTCCAGACTTGGTTCCCCCCACTTTGTCTTTACAGGAACATACTTGGCCTGTACTCTCGCTGTTTCCTCCTTGAATGTCTCCCACTGCTCTGACACAGCTTTATCTGCATGTCGCTGCACCCAGTCCACTTGGGCCAAATCGTACCACATCTTAGTAAAATTAGCTTTCCCCAGTTTAGAACTTTTATTCCCAGCCCAATCTTATCCTTCTCCATAACTATCCTAAATCTAACTGAGTTATGGTCACTATCTCCAAAATGCCCCCGTACTCATACACTTTCCACCTGCCGGGCTCATTTCCGAATATTTGGTCCAGAACTGCCCCCTCCCTTCTTGGGCTTTCTACTTACTGGTTAAAAAAGTTCTCCTGGGTGCTCTCTCCCTACTTTGCACATTAGAACTATCCCAATTTATACTTGAGTAGTTAAAATCCCCTACTATTGTTGCCTCATTATTCTTACACGTCTCTGAAATTTGATTGCATATTTGATCCTCTATCTCTCCCTGACTGTTTAGGGGCCTATAGTACACACCCAACAGCGTGCTTATCCCTTTTGTGTTTTTTACTTCTATTGATATGGCCTCATTTGATGATCCTTCCAAGATATCATCCCTCCTCACTGCTGTAATTGATTCCTTGATCAATATTGCGACCTGCCCTCCTCTTCTATCCCCCTTTCTATCTCGTCTGAATACCCTATAACCAGGAATGTTGAGCTGCCAATCCTGCCCTTCTTTTAGCCAATTCTTGATCATAGCTATATCATCATACTCCCAAGTGCCTATCTGTGCCCTCAGCTCATCTGTCTTTTTCCTCAGGCTCCTTGCATTAAAATATATTCCATTTAGCCTTGCTAAACACATCTCTTTCTTATCTAGCCTTTGTTTCCTCTGCCTTCTAGGCTCACTCACTAGCGTTTTAACTTCTAATTCCATCTCAGCTTCTCTCCCCTCTGAACTACTTTTCAGGATCCCACCCCCCTGCCAATTTAGTTTAAATCCACCCCAACAGCATTAGCAAACCTCCCCGCGAGGATGTTGGTCCCGTTCCTGTTCAGATGTAACCCGTCCAACTTGTACAGGTCCCACCTCCCCCAGAAATGGTCCCAATGCCCCAAGAATCTAAAGCTCTCCCTCCTGCACTCTCTCTCCAGCGACACATTCATCCGCTCTATCCTTCTGTTCCTATACTCACTACTGCATGGCACCGGGAATAATCCAGAGATTACTACCTTTGAAGTTCTGCTTTTCAATTTCCTGCCTAACTCCCTAAAGTCTGCAGGACCTCATTTCTCTTTCTCCCTACATCATTGGTTCCAACATGGACCACAACCTCTGGTCAGTCACTCTCCACCTTCGGAATGCCCTGCAGCCATTCCGTGGCATCCTTGACCCTGGCACCCGGGAGGCAACATACCATCCTATAGTCACGTCTGCAGCTGCAGAAGTGCCTGTCTACTCCCCTCACTAACAAATCCTTTACCACTATTGCCCTTCCAAACTTCTTCCTCCCCTTTGAGCAACTGGACCACCCACAGTCCCATGGCCTTGGCTCAGGTTGGCCTCTACAGATGAACCATTACTTTCACTGTTTTCCAAAGCTGAAAAACAGTTTGCAAGTGAAATGCACTCAGGGATTCCTTTTTTACGCAGAGGGTAGTGGGTGTCTGGAATTCGCTGCCCAAGTTGGTGGTAGAGGCAGAAACTTTAAACTCTGGATCAGCACCTAAAGTGCTGCAAGCTGCAGGGCTATGGGCCGGGTGCAGGAAGGTGGAATTAGAAAGGGCACCTGGGTGCCCTCGGGCTGGCATGGACAAGATGGGCTGAATGGCCTCCTTCTGTGCTGTAACTTTTCTAGGGTTCTGTCTGGCGGTCACCCATTCCATCTCTGCTTGCCTTTCCTTAAGCTACGGGGTGACCACATCCTGAAATGTGCTATCCACGAATCTCTCAGCTTTATGAATGCACCGTAGTGCCCCCAGCTGCCGTTCAAGCTCCAAAACCCAGAGCTTGAGTTGCTCCAGTTGGAGGTGACCTCCTGCGTACATGGTCATCCAGGCCACCAGTAGCATCTAAGATTTCCCACATAGTGCAGGATGTGCAAATCACAGAACTGAGCTTCCCAGCCATATCTTAACTATATAGAATATGGACCCTTGCTTTTATTTTACCCTTATTGCTACTTGTGTATAGACTAGATGCTAGATTCTCTAGATAGATTAGATCCTCTAGGTGCTGCTAACCACCTGTCCCAGGGTTGTCCTCTCACATTCTCCTCTAGGTGCTGCTGACTGCCTGTCCCAGGGTCCTCCTCTCGCACTCTCCTCATCACAATCATGCAATTTCTTCATGCTGATATGGTTGCAACTGTCTTTAGTGGAAGATCTGAAACAGCCCAGTCATAGGGATTCATTTGCCATTTTCTTTTTTGCCTTCAGTCCATCACGTATGTACTGAAAATAAGTTTAATCAACAATTTGCATATTTATGTTGGCACAATAATTATTATGGCAGGTCAACAAACAGAATCTGCTGCTAAACTTGCCCTTTCCCATTTAATGTCAATGGTATTTTGCATTGGAAGTGCAAGATGTAAGAATTTTGAAATGAAGAGTGCAAAGTTTTAACAAAGCAGTGGAAGTTAGAATGGTAAATTCAAGTCAAATCAGGTATAGAAAGCAAAATAGGAAGAAAGCGAAAGAAATTGCATTGAAAGGAATTTTTTCTAAAACAAACTTTTAAAAAAAATCAACATGTAAAACCCAAGGGAATGAGGCTCCACATTTGCAATAGTTAATTTTCAATGCCACCTAGGTTGACTGGTAATAATCCACACTTATATATTATTAAGAGGGTACTAAAGTCTTGAAATACCAACTTTGTGATGTTACTTCATATCTACTGTACAAGTACAGGAACTGGTCTATTAATGACCAATTAAGGGTTGTTTCCCACCCAACATCAATTTTCAGGCTGGTGGAAAGAGTTCAGGGGCAGGGGGAAGCCTGGAAAGTGACACTGCTCAGGTCTCAGGCAGGAAGGCGGGGAGGCCTCCATATATAAAAATAATGAACAGCCTCCTTTCAAATTTGGGCATCCTTCCCCACAAGATCTGGCCCCTGTGGGTGCTCCCTCCCCCCAACCTCTCCACCACCATCCTCACTTCCCTTTTCCCAACTACCCTTCCACCCAACCCACCCCCAACCATGGGCCTGAAATCCCTCCCTGCACCAAGACCCCCACGCTTACCTGGTCCTGGACTCCTGGGACTTTGACTCTGGGGGCTGTTTGTGGTCCCAGTCCTGTCCATTCTAGCTCCTGGCACTGCTGGGACTAAAGAGTTGTTGACCAATCTCTCTCTGAGGCAGGGCGTCCTCTCTGCTTAGGGGAAAACTCCTGCCTCCAGCCAATTAACGCTCCAACACCTCAAATCTATAAGCACCTTAAGGGAGAAGGTTAAAAAGAACTAATTGAATACTGACTTGTATGGCAAAAGTTACAGAATATAAAATTGGAGGAGAGGTAGTGGTGTAGTGGTATTGTCGCTGGACGATGAATCCAGAGGCCCAGGGTAATGCTTTGGGAATGTAGGCTCAAATACCACCATGGCAGATGGTGAAATTTGAATTCAATTAAAAGTCTAATGACGATCATGAAACCATTGTCAATTGTCGTAAAAACCCATCTGGTTCACTAATGTCCTTTAGGGAAGGAAATCTGCCATCTTTACCTGGTCTGGCCTACATGTGACCCCAGATCCACAGCAATGTGGTTGACACTGAAACACCCTCAGTTGTATCAAACCACCAAAAAGCCTCAAAGAATGAAACTGGATGGACCACCCGGCATCAACCTAGGCACCGGAAATGACAATGGCAAACTCAGCCCTGTTGGCCTTGCAAAGTCCTCCTAACTAACATCTGGGGGCTTGTGCCAAAATTTGGAGCGCTGTCTCACAGACTAGTCGAGCAACGGACAAGACACCACCATCACCATCCCGGAGGTGGCGGCACAGTGGTATACAGTCGGGAGGGAGTTGCCCAGGGAGTCCTCAACATCGATTCCAGGCCCCATGAAGTCTCATAGCATCAGGTCAAACATGGGCAAGGAAACCTCTTGATTATCAGGTGCCACACCCCCATCAGCTGATGAATCAGTGCTCCTCCATGTTGAACACTATGCTGGATGTACTGAGGGTGGCAAGGGTACAGAATGTGCTTCAATGTCCATTATTAAGAGTGGCTCGGTAGCACGACTACTGACTGAGCTGGTCAAGTCCTAAATGACACAGCTGCTAGATTGGGTATGTGGCAGGTGGTGAGGGAACCAAGAGGGAAAAACATGCTTGACCTTATCCTCTCCAACCTGCCTGCCGCAGATGCATCTATCCATGACAGTCTCAGAGGAGTGACCACCACACAGTCCTTGTGAAGACTAAGTGCAGTCTTCACATTGAGGTTACCCTCATCATATTGTGTGGCACTACCACTGTGCCAAATGGGATGGATTTTGAACAGATCTAGCAACAAGACTGGGCATCCATGAGGTGCTGTGGGCCATCAGCAGCAGCAGAATTGTACTCAACCATAATCTGTAACCTCATGGCCCAGCATATCCCCCACTCTACCATTACCACTGAGCCAGGGGATCAACCCTGGTTCAATGAAGAGTGCAGGAGGGCATGCCAGGATGAGCACCATGCATACCTAAAAATGAGGTGTCAAACTGGTGTCATGAAGCTATTAATGTATACAACAGTATTGGAAATTATTTTTTTTTAAGAAGGGCTAGACTGTGGGTGTGTCTTAATTAGATTAAAGCCAGCTTATCTGGGTGCTTTAATGTATACTAGTTGAAATGTAAGAGAGGTAGAGTGCATTTGTATTTTGTTGAATAGAGCATTCAAGAAGGGGAGCGAAATGTAGCATCTAGCTAGCAGACCCAAGCAATGTTTATGTTACTAATAAATTTGGTACTACGAAAGGTGTTTTGTTAGAAGAGGTGGAGTTCAAAGGGACTGATGATACAATGAGAATTTACATTCGATGAGCTGTGCTAGGTATAACAGATAGCAGTTTCGTGCGTGCAGAGCAGAGGCAACATAATTTCAAAGCCTTTAAACCTACTACTGTGTCTGCAAAGGAACCAAAGTGAAAGGAATCTAATCTTGAATTTGTAAGATGAAAATGCTTTGCCTGGTGTCTGCTTAAAGTCTATGGGTTGCTGATGCGTGAATGGAGATTAGTTTGGGAATTTGTTAAAAGTTATGATAGTAGTAATTTGTAACCAAATGTATATATTTAACTTAAGTAAATTAATAAATGTCTCATGTAGTTTGATATAAAACCCCTCGAGAACAGGTGGTTTGATTCCTGAATTTAGAGCTGCCTCTCAAAAATACCACTTAAAAAATAGGTTAGCAAAAAAGTCAGTGGGAATCAAGGGAAAACTCTCTGCTGGTTGGAGTCATAACTAGGACTAAGGAAGCTCCAACAACTCATTGACACCAACACCCATCTGGGACCCTCCACCCCTGCTTGTCCCTCTGTCCCCACCCCATCTTCCAATCCCAGCCCCAGCCGCGTATTCACTATACCCCCTGACCTTCCCCTCTCCGATGCTGAACGTTCAGTGCTCAGCAAAGGACTTAGTTTCATACCCTTACCCCCCCATCTCAATGAATTTCGGGCTCGGCACAATGCTGAACTCTTCTTCCGCCGTCTTCGTCTCCGTGCTCACTTCTTTGGGCAGGAGTCCTCTCCCCGTTCAACTGATCCTTTTACCCACCTCCAATATTCTCCCTCCACCTGGACCCCTCCCTCTGGATTCTTACCTTCTCTTGATCTTTTCATTGAGAACCGTCGGCGTGACATTAGTCGTCTCAATTTCTCTGCTCCTCTCACCCAGTCTAATCTGTCTCTCTCTGAACTTACTGCACTCCGTTCTCTCAGGTCCAACCCCAACATTGTCACCAAACCCGCTGACAAGCGTGGTGCTGTTGTTGTCTGGCGCACTGACCTCTACCTCGCGGAGGCTGAGAGTCAACTCGCAGACACTTCCTTCTACCTCTCCCTGGACCATGACCCCACCACGGAACATCAAGCCATTGTTTCCAGGACTGTTACTGACCTCATCTCCTCAGGAGATCTTCCTCCCACAGCTTCCAACCTGATAGTCGCCCAACCTCGGACGGCCCGCTTCTACCTCCTACCCAAAATCCACAAACAGAACTGTCCCGGCAGACCGATCGTGTCAGCCTGTTCCTGCCCCATGGAACTCATTTCTCGTTATCTTGACTCCCTTCTCTCTCCCCTTGTCCAGTCCCTTCCCACCTACATCCGTGATTCCTCTGACACCTTACGTCACATCAACAATTTCCAGTTCCCTGGCCCCAACCGCTTCCTCTTCACCATGGATGTCCAATCCCTCTACACCTCCATCCCCAACCAGGATGGTCTGAGGGCCCTTAGCTTCTTCCTTGAACAGAGGCCCAAACAATCCCCATCCACCACTACTCTCCTCCGTCTGGCTGAACTTGTTCTCACACTGAACAATTTCTCCTTCAACTCCTCTCACTTCCTCCAAATAAAAGGTGTGGCTATGGGTACCCGCATGGGCCCCAGCTATGCCTGTCTCTTTATGGGGTATGTGGAACATTCCTTGTTCCAGTCCTACTCCGGCCCCCTCCCACAACTCTTTCTCCGGTACATCGATGATTACTTCGGTGCTGCTTCATGCTCTCGTCTAGACCTGGAAAAATTTATTAATTTTGCTTCCAATCTCCACCCCTCCATCATTTTCACATGGTCCATCTCTGACACTTCTCTTCCCTTCCTTGACCTCTCTGTCTCAATTTCTCATGATAGACTGTCCACCAATATCCATTACAAGCCTACCGACTCCCACAGCTACCTCGACTACAGCTCCTCACACCCCGCTTCCTGTAAGGACTCCATCCCATTCTCTCAGTTCCTTCGCCTCCGTCGCATCTGTTCTGATGACGCTACCTTCAAAAACAGTTCCTCTGACATGTCCTCCTTCTTCCTTAACCGAGGTTTTCCACCTACGGTCGTTGACAGGGCCCTCAACTGTGTCCGGCCCATCTCCCGCGCATCCGCCCTCGCGCCTTCTCCTCCCTCCCAGAAACATGATAGGGTCCCCCTTGTCCTCACTTATCACCCCACCAGCCTCCATATTCAAAGGTTTATCCTCCGCCATTTCAGCCAACTCCAGCATGTTGCCACCACCAAACACATCTTCCCTTCACCCCCCCGGCGGCATTCCGTAGGAATCGTTCCCTCCGGGACACCCTGGTCCACTCCTCCATCACCCCCTACTCCTCAACCCCCACCTATGGCACCTCCCCATGCCCATGCAGAAGATGCAACATCTGCCCCTTCACTTCCTCTCTCCTCACCGTCCAAGGGCCCAAACACTCCTTTCAAGTGAAGCAGCATTTCACTTGCATTTCCCCTAACTTAGTCTACTGCATTCATTGCTCCCAATGTGGTCTCCTCTACATTGGAGAGACCAAACGCAAACTGGGCAACCACTTTGCAGAACACTTGCGGTCTGTCCGCAAGAAAGACCCAAACCTCCCTGTCGCTTGCCATTTTAACACTCCACCCTGCTCTCTTGCCCACGTCTGTCCTTGGCTTGCTGCATTGTTCCAGTGAAGCCCAACGCAAACTGGAGCAACAGCACCTCATCTTCCGACTAGGCACTTTACAGCCTTCCGGGCTGAATATTGAATTCAACAACTTCAGATCTTAAACTCCCTCCCCCCATCCCCACCGTTTCTTCCCCCTCCCTTTTGTTTTTTTCAATAATTTATATAGATTTTTCTTTTCCCACCAATTTCCATTATTTTTAAATCTACAACTAATACCTTGTCAGTCTTTCCACCCCACCCCCACTAAAGCTGTACCTTGAGTGTCCTGCCATCCATTCTTAATTAGCACTTTTCTTAGATAATATCACCACCTTTAACACCTCTTTGATCCTTTTGTCTGTGACATCTTTTGATTATCTGCTCCTATCACTGCTTGCTTGTCCCTACAACCACCCCACCCTCAACTTCTCCCCCCCCCCCACCTTAAACCAGCTTATATTTCATCCCTCTCCTAACTATACTCAGTTCTGTTGAAGGGTCATGTGGACTCGAAACGTCGACTCTTTTCTTCTCTACCGATGCTGCCAGACCTGCTGAGTTTTTCCAGGTAATTCTGTTTTTGTTTTGGATTTCCAGCATCCGCAGTAGTTTTTTGTTTTTATCTAAGGAAGATGATTGTGGTTGTTGGAGGTCAATCATCTCAGCTCCAGGACATCATTGCAGGAGTTCTTCAGGGCAGTGTCCTAGGCCCAACCATCTTCAGCTGCTTCATCAATGGCCATCCTTCCATCATAAGGTCAGAATTGGGGGTGTTCACTTATGATTGCACAATGTTCAGCACCATTCATGACTCCTCAGATACCGAAGCAGTCCATATCCAGAAGCAGCAAGATCTGGACAACATCCAGGCTTGGGTTGACAAATGGCAAGTAACATTCGCGCCACACAAGTGCCGAGCAATTACTTATCACCAACAAGAGGGAATGTAACCGTCTTGTCATTCAATAGCATTACTATCATTGAATACTATCAACATCCTGGGGTGACCATTGACTATAAACTGAATTGGACTAAACAAATAAATACTGTGGCTACAAGAACAGGTCAGAGGCTAGAAATCCTGTGGTGAGTAACTCACCTCCTGACTCCCCAAAGCCTGTCCACAATCTACAAGGCACAAGTCAGGAGTGTGATGGAATACTCTTCCCTTAGCTAGATGAATGCAGCTCCAACAACACTCAAGAAGCTTGACACCATCCAGGACAAAGCGGCCTGTTTGATTGGCGCCCCATCCACAAATATTCACTCCCTCCACCACCAACGCACAATAGCAGCAGTGTGTATCATCTACAAGATACACTGCTGAAACTTACCAAGGCGCCTCAGACAGCACCTTCCTAACCCATGGCCATGTCCATCTAGAAGGTCAAGGGCAGCAGATACATGGGGATACCACCACCATGATCGTATTGAATGGCTGAGCAGGCTCAATGGGCTGAATGGCCTACTCCTTTTTTATGAACTTATGATCAAGAGGGAGAGTACAGCAAAAATTCATCAGGGTGATGTCTGATGTTCAGTACAGATGGTCAGATCCAATGATAGCTTTCAAAAGTGAATTGCAGGGAAATGGGGAGAAAACTAGGGAGTGGAACTGAGTTGCTCTTTGAAAGAGCGGCACAGAGTTTGTGGTATGAGTGGCTTCTTGTGCTGTACTGTTCTGAGATTTCATGATATGAGGAAATGCAAATATGAAGAAAGAAAAAACATTGAGGCAACATGTATTACAATAGAGATGAAAGGCTGATTTGATAAACGTTCAAAATTCTTAAGGGATGGACAAGATAACTAGAAACAGGATTTCCAGTGATGGGATATTCTAGAATGTGGCAAAATATGAGATTGAGGACAGGGAATAGGAAAAGCATTATTGCTGTGAAGCTGAGGAATGCACTGAGAGTTACTGATTGAAGCAGAAACCATATCAATACTTAATATATTAGATACGTGGTTGAAGATTATAAAAGATATGGCAACAGGGCAAGTGCATGAGATTATTACTTCTTACATGGAGAATAAACAAAACAGACTGGTTGGTCCAAACTGCTTTCTGTATTGCATTCCCTGTAATTCTGCATAAATTCTCCACCTGCATGACTTGCTTCATTCCCTTGACTTTGATACTGAACTGATTTGCAATCTTGCCATCCTGCACTGCTCACATTTCGAACCTTAAATTTTCATCTTCAGACTGCTTGCTTCAAAATCCATACCATCTGCCTTCACCCCTACTACTTAAACCCAACTCCAGTTGAAATGCTCATGCCTTTTCAACTCTCCAGACTCCAGTATGCCACTGTCATGATGGTCCACCTCCCATCGTTTACCCCTCGTAAACAATTTCATCCAAAACTCCTCTGCATGTCCTATCCAGCATCATATTCCACTCCTGATTGAATCTGAAACTGATATAGATCGACTCCTACTTCAAATTTAAAATTGTTTCAATCCTTTCATGGCCTTGCTTCTTACAATCTCTAACCTCTTCTGTCCCCACAAAAACATCCATCCCAATTCCCTATTCTTCTGACTTTAGCCCCTTGGGCCTGGAATCTCATTTTGCCCCATTGCAATCAAATGCCTAAGGACTGTGGTTCTTCAGTTCAGTTTCTAAACCTCTCATCTTCTGAATCTCCCTCAACTCCTTTAAGGCTATCCTTAATACCCAGTTTTGACCATTTAGGTATCCTTCCTAATCTTATGTTCACTGCATCAGTTTTTCCTTACAGTTGTGAACTACTTTGCAACATTTTTTTACATTAAAAGGAGCTAAATAATTCTTTTCCCCACAATTACTCAGGCCATCCCCTAGAATTACTTACTTGTCTAGTTGTATTAACTGTTCCTGCCCTATTCCATACCTCCTTAAAATCCTGCACTTTCCAATCACAACCAAACCCCATGCAACACAGGTCCCTTCCTTTTGAAACGTTCCAATCTGCAACTGACCCATTTGCTTCAAGAATGCAGTGCGAATGTAGTGCCTTTAATATGGTAACATATCTTAAGACACTTCACAAGAGTGTTATCAAATGTTTGACAAGCCACAATAGGTCAGGTTGCTAAAAGCTTGATCAATGAGTTTGATTTTAAAAGAATCTCAAAGGTAGAAATGGAATTTCAGAGATTAGGGCATAGGCAGTTGAAAGCAATGGTGCAGCAATGACAATCAGGCATGCACAAAAAGTGGTGCAGAGATTTTGGAGGGCTTTGGGATAGGGAGGGGAAGATGATGGAAGGATTTGAAAAAAAGGATAATAATTTTAATATTGAGGCACTGCCAGACTGGAGATTAATGTAAATCAGTGAGCACAAGGGTGTTGCTTTAACTAGAGGATATCATCCGTGTAATGATGAGACACAAATTTCTCTGAGCACATATACTCTAGAAAACATTGAAGTACAGTTTCAAGTCACATAGCAAATTGTAACCAAGGGTACTTTTAAAGACTTCTGGGAAAGTCTTCAGTTCTGACTCATTAGAGAGACTGCGCCATATTTTCCTGGGCTCATTGCAATCTTCCAGCTTCAGTTTGCTCAACTTTGGGGTTATACAATTGGTGCTAAATCAGAAACATTGAGTGACAAGCCAAAATTGTCCACTGAGTTTTATTATTGGCAGAGCTTGTTCACCTTGTGGGTATGATTTAAGCTCCGTTAGGAATTCAGTCAGAGAATTCGTAGTTATCTGAAGGTAGCTATCCCTTTTAAATTCGTTTCCTATATACAATGGCAACACCCAGCTCTACCTCACCCACCTCAAACCCACAACTGCCTCACATTTATCATGCCATTTGTCCGACAGAGGATCAATTTCCCCCAATTAAATATTGTGAAGGCCAAAGCAATTGTCTTCAATCCCCAACCATAAACTCCTGTTTCCAAGTCACCCATCCCTCTCCTTGGCCAGAACTAAACTAGGTAATTCGCATCTTAGTTGATCCTGAGCTGGGCTTCTGACCTCACATCCTCTTCATCACCAAGATCACTGTTTCAACCTCCATAACATCTTCGTAAACTTGAGTTCATCCACAGCTCTGCTGCCTATATCCTAACTCACACCAGGGCTATGTTTCTTTGTTTGCATTTTTAATACAATCAAAATAATGTCTGCAATTTTTCTTCAAACAGCCAAGAAATTTTTAAGCATTTGCTTTGCCCTGTAATGTTGTTAAATGCAGTGACAAGTATCTTCATAGAATAGATACAAAAGGAAAAGATGGTCACATTGAGTCCAGGAAATGCATGCGAGTCAAGTGGCCACATGAATGGGTTTTGCAGATAATAAATTGCTCATGCATTCTCACACAAGTCATCATTGTGGGTTTCTTTGGGTTGTGGGATATAAGTACAACAGATGACTAGAAGTATGGAACTTCTCCCCTTTTAAAAAAAAATTGTCACAAGGAATTTAAAATGTAACAAAAAATGAAACCATCTATAAAATTGCCTGAGCCAATCAAGTGTAGTTAACTTAACACCTGGACATTTTTGGTCTTTTTGAAACACTTCACCTGGTTTAAAATGTTTTTCTTTAGAAGAGGGCCAAATAAAGTTTCTCAAAAAATACACCACTTTCAATTGATCTTTCCCAATGCATCTATTGCTTTCTGCATGACAAGGATCTTGAAGGATAAAAAATATGCATCTTGGCACGCATTAAACTTTCTAAAAAGCTTTTACTTCAAATATAAAAATATATTAATTCATCTTTTTGGCCAAGGACAACAGAAATTTACCCATTAAAAACTATGACCACCATTGCTCACCTGCCATGTTAGGGTCCTTAGGCATCAAAATGATGTGCATCAGGATAAGCATGTATCCATGTAAAGCTATTACATATTTTCTTGTGTAGCAGTTGCCTGCTTACAGATGCATTTCACCTTACCATTAACATTCTTCTTGTGGACAATTACACATGTTTTAATAGTCTTGCCCACAAATGCACGTGCCAGAATATAACGTAATTAATAAAGAGAATTAGTAGGTAGCAAAATGCAGAATTGGAAATGAGAAATAGGTAAGATCCTGAAGGCTGCATTTAGATGAAATGGAAACAGCAAG
The DNA here is from genome assembly GCF_964194155.1 of Cetorhinus maximus. NCBI lineage: Eukaryota > Metazoa > Chordata > Chondrichthyes > Lamniformes > Cetorhinidae > Cetorhinus > Cetorhinus maximus. The sequence goes on along the minus strand of NC_135895.1, from coordinate 22,126,518 downwards.
AGTAGATGGGATTAGAAGATTACTCACAAATGAGCCATTAAATGTGATGATAAAACTGAATTTCACAATCATTTGTACTGCTATGTCAATTCAAATATGTTCTATTTCCAAAAACAAGATTTCTTGAAGTGCTAACTTTAAGTTTGAATTCAGCTTTTAAAACCCAAAATAAACTTCAGAACTTATGGCAATCAGGAACATTATGAAGTTCGCCTGCATTGTATGAATAGCACAGCTATCTTTTTAATTCGAGGTGGAATGTATTTTTCATCCATGGACTTAATAATGTACTGAGTGACAGTAGGTTATAAACTTTTGAATTTTATGCTCAAAGCCAGCCCAAACTGGTGGGTATCAACATTCTGTGCAAAATCTCAGCATTTGTGGACATTGATTCATATCCCAAGCTGCTTCTAATTGAGCACTGCCACAAACCTGGCATATCTTAGCAATTTAGTGCAATTGGCATTATGAGGTGAAAATATTAAAATGGTGCAGTGTGCACTTTTGAACTGAGGTCAAAGCTCATTTTTTCTGACAGACCAATGCTGCATCTAACTGTGGTACACTTGGCCTGGGAGGGATGCACAAAAAAGGTGCCCAATTTTGCAAGCTCGAATGTCACTCACTTTTGACTAGCACAAAAGAAAACTATGAATGGACAGATGAAAACATTTCAGTAGGTCCTTGGGCATCAGAATACAATGTTTCCACAAATAATTAATATATATATATAAAATGGTGTTTACAAGCTGAAGTTCTTGGTGTTCTGAAATTCTGTCATCTAAATTCAAAGTGTGCCTGCAACATGTTTGGTGAGATAAATTTCAGAATTTTATCACAGTAATATAACTAGTGTTTTGTTCCCTCACTAACTACATGAAGCAGTTTTGGTCTGCTCAGTTCTGATTAGGTTAATCCATATCTATGAAATGTCTCTTAAAAATTCATGTTTTTTGAAAGTTCAAAATTACCAATTTTCAGAACAGGTAGCTGATTAAATTACATATGAAATCAGGTCATTTTTCTTAAGTGTAGGCACACTATTTAACAGCCTGATATACAATGAGAGCACTAATACTATATACAGCACAGAATACCATTCTGTCAGTAATAAATTCAGCTTCAGTGACTATACGTATTTCATACAAAAGCCTTGAGGGTGGCTGCAAGAATTTCTTCAAGTAGTTTTCTGAATGGACATACATATAGCTTGCTTTTAAAGTACAAGTTTTAATTGGTGACCAGATTTCTTTCTGTCCATCATAGATTTCCACATTTGTTATCAAAAACAATTTCTTCCATTACTATTTTGAGTAAATATATTTCCAAAGGCTTCCTGGAATGTTAACTTTGTGCAAAGATATGCCTGAATATCATGTTTTAAAGGATAAACTACTAATTGCTAGAATGCTGCAATTTAAGACAACCATTTTTAAAAAAAAACTTACCTGCAAACATTTTATCTATTTCCATTTTTTGAAAACTGTGGAATTTACCCCAATTCAATCTCAATGTCACTGATTAATCCGCTAAGTGAAAAACTTCTAATTTAAAATTTTCAGACTGCAAACGTATGTATGTTTTAAAATGTTCAGCTTTTTAAAATAGAATCCAGAACAGTTGCATTACATTCAAGCTTAAACTCCAGTGAAAATATCTCAATTCTTTTAATTTGCAGCTTGGTGCTAATTACAAATTTAGAAACTAGTGCTAATTTGCATTTTTAAACACATACAACCAAACATTAAAAAACTTGTCTGCTTTTGTACTGTCACAGTTCCGTGCCAGTTTTAGTACAATCAATATAGAAAGTTGGTAATGGACCATAAATTTATTAAGCCCATTTTTAAAACTACAATTACTAAAATGAACCAGTGCTATTGAGATGAATCAGAAGTTACTTAAGCCGAGTTTGCTTCAAAGAAACTGTAGAAAACTTCAAAAAGGGATATATTTCAGATAAAAATTGTTTTTGCAAAAGCTTCAGATCTCAATTGTAAGATTCATTATCAAAACTGTATTGCTCCAAGTTTTAAATGCTGTGTGCATAAGCGGAAGAAAGGTAAAGAAACTGCAGTACTTGCACCCCAAGTTGGACAATGGTCAAGTTACCAAGCAAGAAGGGTATACATAATTTTCCCACCCTGAAGAGAGTATTAACCATGAAGTCAGAAGCTTAATGAGGTGAAGACGAACAAGGGAAGTGAGGAAAAGCAGTACAGAAAGACAGAAGAGGTGGATAGAGCTACAGAAGTATTTATTAGGCATGCTACAGCAAGCGAACAGAGTACACAGGGAAAAAAAAATCAAAGTCAACACAACCATCAAACATCCCAATTTTGTTAGAAAATTAATTTTAATTGTGCCTCTTTCAAACTATACTGAGATTTACATTGCTAGAGATCAAGATGTAAAAACGTAACTAATGTAGAAAATATATATGACCTTTTTTGCTACATAGTCCAGAGATTCTATGTATATGATTTATGCTAATACATAGATCTGAAAAGTTCCTGGCCATTAAACTACTTAAATTTGACAACACTTGTAATTGTTGGACTTTCTTCAAGTGATGAACTCTACTCATACAATTCCTCTTATTTGAAGATACAGAACTGTTTATATTAAAGTCTGTTTCCGTTCAAATACAAAATATCTTGAAGAGGTTTATTAAAACTGAATATTACAATGCAAGGTAAATTAAGACTAAAGGCACATAAACTTTGGTCCCACCTGGTTGTCCATTCTAGAAAACTGCCACAAAACTATTCTTTTTGCTCCTTATTTTGAAGCATTTTTCTTTTGCCTTTCTATGACACATGCACCAATTTCATTAACTAACTAGACTTGACTGCACATGCTCAAAAATCCACAGCCATTTCAGTCCTTAATTACAAACTAAAGATGGTAATAGAAATGCACATAAGCAATTTGCAATGTCAACTCCAAACATCTACAAAATGTATACTCAGCAACAAGCAAGACTGTAACTTAGTGCTAACATTTACACAATACTTCCAACTATTACTTAAATTCTCCAACCATGTGCCCAAAAGAAGGCCCCAGCTTCACTTTCATAGTATATTCACTTGTATTAATAGAAGTTTTTCAACTTTTAAGGCACATTTCTCTTCAGATTTTTCTACTAAATAAAAAGACACAGAGATTATTCAAATCCCCCAAAACTAAAATTGAATGAAATCTCTGGAAAAAAAAACTTCAACATAAGAATGTTCTGAATTTTCATCCCAACCAGCAGCTGAATGAATTTCCTCTGCCCCTTCTAATGATTGCTCATCCTCCAAATTTTAGTATCACAAATGTATATATGAAGGAATGACAATAGCTGGAATTGCTAAACTCTGGTCCCACCTTCCTGAAACAAGTCTACAAATAACCACAAAATCAAAATCAAATAATTAAACTGTAAGCTCTCTCTGGGCATTTTCAGATAGTTGATTTGGAGAAGGAGACTCTCAGATGGTGGTTTTCGCCAAGGTCATAGTTGTGAAGATCAATCAGTGCCTGGATGGCTTCCTCCACAGAACACATTTGCAGCAGCGCCATTTTGTGATCTCTTCTGGAACAAAAGTATAGAATTAGGCAAGTGCGCTAAAATGGGAAAAATTATGGCTACATTTGCTTTTTGAGCAATACCATTCACTTTATTTAGTGCATTACAAATCAGTAAATCATGATCTTAAACCCTCATAAGAATAATCTATTTGAACCTCACACACAACTGATGGGATTAAATGTGTAAAATATTTTGAAACCTGAGTCTGTCTAATTTTAATGTGTATTCTAAATTGTATGCTAAAGTTTTCTAACTTTAAAATGGATCCTCTTTTCCCTCAAGAATACAATTATCCATGTCTTAACTATGCAGAGAATTCCATTCACCTAAATTAATCTGTGTAAAGAAATTTCTCCTAGGCTCCTCACTAAGGGTTTTATGACGCCTTGTCATTGGCCCCTGAGCCAGAGGAAATAGTGTCTTCCCTACACTATATCTAAACCTTTCAGAAATGCAAAATCCACTAGTAAATCTCTTCTTATTCTTCTCTGCTGAGTGGGAACAGCCCCAGCATTTTGACATTGTTGAAGATACACTCGCAATGCTGTCAGGGAGTTCCAGGTTTTTAGCCCAGTGACAATGAAGGAAGGGCAATGCTGCGTGGCTTGGAGGGGAACTTGCAGGCATCTCCCAAGTGTACGCTGCTCTTGCTCTTCTAGATGGTAATGGTCGTAGTTTTGAAGCTGCTGTCAAAGGAGGCTCGGCATATTGCTGCAGTGCATATTGTAAAATGGTGCACTGTGAGGTGGTGGTGGTGGAGGGAGTGAATGTTTAAGATGGTGGCTGGGGCGCTGATTAAGAGGGCCGCGTTGTCTTGAATGGTATTGATCTTCTCGAATGTTCTTAGAGCTGCACTCATCCAGGTAAGTGAAGTGCATTCCATCACTCTGCTGACTTGTGCCTTATTAACGGTGGACAGATTTTGGAAGTCAGTGAATTATTCGCTGCAGAATTTCCAGCCTCTGACTTGTTCTTGTAGCCCAGTGTTTTTATGGCTGGTCCAGTTAAGTTTCTGGTTAATGGTAGCTCCCTAGGATGCTGATGGCAAGGGACTCAGTGGTGGTAATGCCGCTGACCCTCAAGGGGAAATGGTTAGATTTTCTCTTGTTAGAGATGGTCTGGCACTTAAGTGACGCGATTGTTACACGCCACTTATCAGCTCAAGCCTGAATGTTATCCAGTTCTTGGTGCACATGGAAGCGGATTGCTTCAGTGTCTGCAGAGCTGTGAATGGTATTGAACACTGTGCAATCATCAGCAAACATCCCATTTCTGACATTCTGATGTAGGGAAGGTCATTGATGAAGCAGCAGTTAGGAAGAGGGGTGCTCAGAGATGTCCCAAAGAAGGAAAATTCTGAATGGGTCACACAAAGTAACCTTGGCGCAATATACAGTGGCAGAAATATGAAAGCTTACGCTTTTCCTCTTAGCCACAGATGATGCCTGTTGTGAACGGAGAAGGAAAGGTGCCTTTGAAAATGAGGAAGAAGCAAAAATTCCCTTAGTAAGGTATATTGATCTGTATGTCAGTATATGTGAACTCAGATAAATACTTGAAGCATATACAAAGCATTAATCTTAGAATAAAGATGCTTCAATTATACATTTTAAAAAAGGCAGTGCCTAGTCAACTTGTTAGCATTTAGCTATGATTTTGTCCACTTAACGTGTTTTTACTGAGGAACATCTAAATAAAAATTAAATGTAAATGGGATTTTACTACACAGTACCTCAATAGCTTAGGCGAAGTCCCGTCTTCACATTGAGGGTACCCTCCACCATGTGTGACACTACCACCATGCTGAGTGGGATAGATTTCAAACAGATCTTGTAACTCAAGACTGGGAAACCATGAGGCATTGTGGGCCATCGGCAGAATTGTACTAAATCACAATCTGTGACCTCAAGACCCAACATATCCCCCACTCTACCATTACCAAGCCAGGGGATCAATCCTGGTTCAATGAAGAGTGCAGGAGGACATGCCAGGAGCAGTGCCAAGCTTACCTAAAAATGAGGTGTCAACCTGGGGAAGCTACAACACAGGACTTCTTGAATGCTAAACAGTATAAGCAGCTAGTGATAGACAGAGCTAAGCAATTCCACAACCAAAGGATCAGATCTAAGGTCTGCAGTCCTGCCACATCCAGTCATGAATGGTAATGGGGCAATTAAACAACCCACTGGAGGAGGAGGCTCCACATATATCCCCATCCTCAATGATGGGGGAGCCCAGTACATCAGTGCAAAAGATAAGGCTGAAGCATTTGCAACAACCTTCAGCCAGAAATACCAAGTAGATGATCCATCTCGGCCTCCTCCTCCTCGGGAGGTCCACGGCATCACAGATGTCTGTCTTCAACCAATTCAATTCACTCCAAGTGATATCAAGAAATGGATGAAGGCACTGGATACTGCAAAGGCTATGGGCCCTGTAAACATTTCAATATTACTGAAGACCTGGTTCTCCGGAACTTGCTGCGCCCCTAGCCAAGTTGTTCCAGCACAGCTGCAACACTGGCATCTACCCGGCAATGTGGAAAGTTGCCCAGGTATCTCCTGTACACAAAAAGCAGGACAAATCCAGCCCAGCCATTTACCGGCCCATCAGTCTACTCTTGATCATCAGTAAAGTGATGGAAGGGGTCATCAACAGTGCTGTCAAGTGGCACTTGCTTAGCAATAACCTGCTCACTGACGCTCAGTTTGGCTTCCGCCAGGGCCACTCAGCTCCTGACCACATTACAGCCTTAGTTCAAACATGGACAAAGAGCTGAATTCTAGTGGTGAAGTTAGAATGACTGCCCTTGACATCAAGGCAGCATTTGACAGGGTGTGGCATCAAGGAGCCCTAGCAAAATTGGAGTCAATGGGAATCAGGGGGAAAACTCTCCGCAGGTTGGAGTCATACCTAGCACAAAGGGAGATGGTTGTGGTTGTTGGAGGTCAGTCATCTCAGCTCCAGGACATCACTGCAGGAGTTCCTCAGGGTAGTGTCCTCGACCCAACCATCTTCAGCTGCTTCAATGACCTTCCTTCGATCATAACGTCAGAAGCATTGGCTTCACTGATTATTGCACAATGTTCAGCACCATTCATGACTCCTCAGATACTGAAGCAGTCCACACCCAAATGCAGCAAGACCTGGACAATATCCAGGCTTTGGTTGACAAGTGGCATGTAACATTCATGCCACACAAGTGCCAGGCAATGACAAACTCCAACAAGAGAGAATCTAACCATAGCCCCTTGACATTCAAAGGTATTACATGGCTGAATCGCCCACAATCAACATCCTGGGGATTATCACTGACCAGAAACTGAACTAGCTATATAAATACTGTGGATACAAGAGCAAGTCAGAGGCTTGGAATCCTGCAACGAGTGACTCATTTCTTGACTCCCCAAAGCCTGTCCACCATCTTACAAGGCAGGAGTGTGATGGAATATTCTCCCCTTGCCTGAAGGAGTGCAGCTCCAACAACACTCAAGAAGCTTGACACCATCCAGGAGAAAGCAACCCATTTGATTGACACCACATCCACAAACATTCACTCCGTTCACCATTGACGCACAGTGGCATCAGTGTGTACCATCTACGAGATGCAGGAACTCATCAAAGCTCCTTAGATAGCACCTTCCAAACCCATGATCATTACCATCTGGAATGACAAGGGCAGCAGACACATGGGAACACCAACACCTGGAAGTTCCTCTCCAAGCCACTCACCATCCTGACTTGGAAATATATCACATTCCTTCACTGCCGTTGGGTCAAAATCTTGGAACTCCCTCCCTAACAGCACTGTGGGTGTATCTACACCCCATAGACTGCAGCGGTTGAAGAAGGTGGCTCAGTACCACCTTCTCTAGGGCAATTAGGGATGGGCAAAAAATGCTGGCCTAGCCAGCTACACCCGCATCTCATGAATTTAAAAAAACGCTGCTTTCACATTCTTGGAGACCTCTCACAACTTGAACCATATCGGAAGCCGGTAGCGCAAGTTGCGCGAAGGTTGGTAGTGGGAGGAGGGGCGCCAGGTGGAAGGCAGGAGTGAGGCTGGATTTGAGGCGTAGGGAAGCTGTCCGGGTGCCCTTTAAATATGGCAGCAGGGCCTTTAACCCCATGAGGTAACGGCCCCATCATGAGAATCACTGTGCTCTGACGGATTCATAAGTAATGAGCTGACCAGCACAGGAGCACATGAGCTGTCCCTCAGCGAAAAACAGATTGACTTCCGCTCCCTCCACCGAACTTAGGTTTCAGAATGGAAGATTCTGCCCAAAGTTTTGGGCCAATAACCTTTCTTCAGAACTGGAAAATGCTGATGTAATAAGTTTTGAGCAAGGGATGGGTGGGACAAGGACAGAGGAAGATCAACGGTATTGTGGAAGACAGGAAAGACTGAATGACAGAAAAATTAGTCTTACAGGGCCAAAGGGAATGATGATAGGGCAAAAACAAAGAAACAAAAGATGTGCCCAGTGCAGATTTGTCACTGTCTCAAAGCAAAAATAAAAGAAAAATCAAAACATGCAAAAAGGAAACAAAAAGGTAGGGAAGTGTGTTTACGGCCTGAAATTATTGAACTCAATGTTGAGATGAAAAATGCCTAATCAAAAGGTGAGGTACTGTTCCTTAAGCTTACATCGAGCTTCACTGCAACACTGCAACAGGCCAAGGACAGAGATGTCAGCTTGAGAGCAAGGTGGAAAATTAAAATGACAGGCCATCAGAAGCTTAGGTCCATGTTTGCGGGCCGGAGATATTCTGCAAAGCAGTCACCCAATCTGCATTTGTTCCCATCAATATAGAGGAGAAAACATTGTGAGCAGCGAATAAATTATACTAAATTGAAAGAAGTACAAGTAAGTTGCTGCTTCACTTAGGAGTGTTTTGGGCCTTGGACAGTGAAAACAGTGGATGTAAAAGGGCAGGTGTTACATCTCCTGTGTTTGTATGAATAGGTGCCATGGGAAGGGGACAGGATGTTGGAGGCGATTGCGGAGTGGACAAGGGTTTTACAGAGGGAATAAGTCCTTCAGAATGCTAAAAGGCAATGGGGGGGCGGGGCGGGGGGTGTGATGATGTGTTTGGTGGTTCCGGATATGGTGGAAAATCATCTGTTGAACATGGAGGCTGATGGGGTGTAAGGTGAGGACAAGGGGAACCCTATCGTGGTTCTGGGAGGGAGGGGAAGGGGTGAGAGCAGAAGCATGGGAAATGTGGCACGCACAGTTGAGGAATCCGTCAACCACAATTGGGGGAATCCTTAGTTCTGGCAAAAACAAAGACGCTGGTGTGGAGGGTTGCATCATCGGAACAGATGTGACGGAGGCAGAGGAAGTGGGAGAAAGGAGTCCTTGCAGAATGTAGGTAGGAAGAGGTGTAGTCAAGGCAGCTGTAAGAGCCAGTGGCTTATAGTGTATATTAGTTGACAACCTTTTGACAGAAACGGACACAGAGAAGTTAGGGAAGGGAAGAGTCAAAGAACAGCCATGTGAAACTGAGGGCAGAGTGGAAATTGGAAGCAAAGTTGATTCAGTTTTCCAATTGAGGATGAGAGCAAGGCACACCACCAATACAGTCATCAATGTACAGGAAAAAGAGTTGAGGGAGCCCACCTCCCCACCACTGAGTAGGACTGGAATAAGGAATGTTCTACATGTCCCATAAAATATACAGGCATAACTAGGACCCATATAAGTACTCATAGCAACACCTTTTATTTGGAGGATGAGGTGAGTTAAGGGAGAGATTGCTCAATGACAGAACAAGTTCAGACAGGCAGGGGAGGATTGAGGTGAATGGTGGTGTAGAGAGATTGGATGTCCATCATGAATGGAAACAGTGTGACATTGCTCAGCATATAATGGCAACTGTCCATGATGGAAGCAAAGCCAATGTTAATCAATTAGAAAAGTGCTTGCTGAAGTATGAACATACCAATTACATTCACAGAAAAAGACTTACTGAAAAAATTTAAAACCTTTCACTTTGCCACCAGTATTTGTAAAAAGTATCTTGAGATTATCTTCAGTAATCAAAGGTCTGTGAAAACACAATTAGGACATAATTAAAAGTTTTCTCCCACAAAAACCAGCTCAAGTTAATTTCTTAATAAAACAGACCACTTATTGCATGCATTACTCTCAAATGGATTACTTACGGAATATTTGAAAGGTGAAGAGTAGCAGAGGGAGGGAATATATTCTGGAAATTCTTTGATCCAGGTTTTTTGAAACGATGGAGTGGGGAATTGGTAAAATCTTTTGTCAATCCCTGGTCATCCAGGCCCTCTCGAGGTAGCTGTACTGTCTGGTGTTTGGACAGTGTGACACGGATAATCTTTCCATACATTTTCTGCCCATTCAAGTGGCTCATGGCTAACAAATAAAAATTCAATTTTAACAAATTTTATAAGGACAGTGCATTTTCTAAGGACAAAAACTTATAGATTCTGGTCAAATGCATACAGAATCTTACCCAATTGTGCCTGGTTGACATCAGTCATTTGCACAAGAGCACTGTCTTTTTTATTGTACAAAATCTTCACACGTTGCACATCACCATAAACACCTTTTGCAGAGTGGAAGAGTGAAGAAAAATAAAAGTTATGCATGAAATTTGGCAAACTAATAAAGTTACTGATAGATCAATGAAACATTCAGATCAGACATCAACGTGAACGAGTTTTGACATCCAAAATGAATACAACAATCAAGATTTAGCATAGTGATTATCTGAAGAGAAAAATCCTGGTAAAATCCCTCAAAGCTAATGTGAAGTGATACTAAAGAACATGCAAAATAATTTTTAGCATGCATTACTATAAATAAAATAGCATCTATGGAGAGAATTACAGCAAAAGAAAAAGTAGCAGAAGATTATCTACTTATCTATGAGCCGAATTGCTAGCTACAAATAAGAATTAAGGTGAAAACTTTTAAATCAATAATAAAAAGTATAGTGCTAACGATAACATACCGAAGAGGGTAAACAGACTTTGGGGCGTAACCATCTTTAGAAGGAGAGAAGAGCAAGCAGCGTAAGACAGGAAGAGAGAAGAATCGAGGAAGAGCGGAGATGAACAGATCATCCATAACGAAGGGTGGTTCCCGTAGAATGGTGAGGTGGTCATGGATCATGGTTCAAGGCAGTTAATTGGGGCAAGTTGGTCCGAGGAACATTTGTTCAAGCACATAAGCATGAACACAAGGAAAGAGGTAGGGGTGGGACAGAAAGAGGATTGGTATTGGGGAGGGTTGGGAAATGTGAAATAAACACACAGGGTAAGAAAGAGGGATGGGATGGGTAGGGGTGGAGCAATGCAGAAGTAAACAAGGAGAGGGAAACAAAACAAAAATAAATATATAGGTCAGTACACAGGAAATGCAGGAATTTGGTCAGAAAATGGCTGGTTCATGTACTTTACAAGAAAATAGTGTTGAATGTAGTCACCCAAGACCAAAAAAAAAATATGGGCAAAATACATTTATAATCAAAGAATTACAATACTTTATATTAAATGAGAAAGTAAAAACACAAATCATGCACAAAAAAACCTTGAACTTGTAAGTTAACTGCATAGTCATGGTGAGGTATGAAATGCAGGCAAATAAATATCAGAGAGGCACTCGAATTCAACCATTACACTTAACAGCATGCATAAGTACAGCACGAGGAAAATTATCAAATGTTACCAAATAGCTTTCCACCATTTAAATCTTTACAGAAGTTAATTTGAATTTTATAAATGAAAACAGAACCTTGGGCAACTTCTCCTGTGAAGTGCTCAGATACAAGCCACATTTCATACCAGCTTTTGCTAAAGCCAAAATGAAAATAGAATATAAGTAGATCATTTGAGGACAAAAGCCCAAGAACCAGCGTTTTCAGCGTTTTATATAATACAAAGATTTGCACAGTGCAAGAACACGTTTAGCTATAACATAACCAAGGTTTGCAAGGGAAAAATAACTACAAAGAGTGGGAAAAGTGTCTCATCAAATTCTTTGGCGAGGACCTTTAAGGGAAAGGCATCAAAGCAAAGTTTACATGAAGCAAGATTTCATTGCAAGCATAACATATGTAAGCATAACAATAACTGAGCAGTAAGACTACACAGAATTTTATGGCGAAGAATCAGGTTATTTGGCCTACACCAGTGTTGACATGCAACATAAGCCTTCTCTCAAACTTTCATTTCAACGTATTCTTCGATTCCATTCTACATCATGTACTTTGATGCTTAAGTGGAAGCTATATATGGCAATCACCTCAACTACTCCATGTGGCAGGGGTTCCAATTCCCTCCTGGATTCATCATTGGATTTAGTGGATTACATTTATGTCCCCTTGTTAGATTCCAATGTATTTGAAAGAATCTGTTTCTACCCTATCGAACCAGTTTATAACTTTAAATACTCCAATCACCTCCCCTATAGAGAAGAGGCCCAGATTGTTCAGTCTTTCTGGTTCGTTGAGGTATCAGCTGTGGCTCAGTCCATAGCACCCTCGCCTTTGAATCAGAGGGTTGTGGGTTCATGTCCCACTCCCGGAAACCAAGAACTGTGATTGTACTCGAAAGAGTTGCAATCTGTGACTGTTGATAACTCGAAAGAGTTTTCTGGTTCGTTGTACACCTCAGTTCTAGTATCATCCTTGCAAATCTTTTTCGTACTCTCTCAAGTGCTTCTGCAACCTTTTTGAAATATAGTTCTTCTCTCCATATTATAAGGATAGTACTCCAAGTGTGTTTTGACTTCTCTGCTTTTGAATCTGCTCCCCTAGAAATCAATCCGTGCTTTGCTTGTACTTCTTATGGAGTTGTGAATCTGTACGCCCCAGATGCCTTCGTGCCTTTAAACCATTTAGATCTTCTATTTTCCAAGGAGTAGGTGGCCTCCTTATTCTGTTTATCAAAATGCACCACCTCATATCAATATTTAAATTAACTTGCCATTTCCATGCCCTTTTTATTTGCTCTTGGAATGTGTGCATCACTGGCTTGTCCAGCATTTTTTGCCCATCCCTAATTGCCCTCGAGATGGTGGTGGTGAACCACCATCTTCAACTGCCGCAGTCCATCTGGTATGGGTACACCCACAGTGCTGTTAGGGAGCTCCAGGATTTTGACCCAGTGACAATGAAGCAACAGCAATATAGTTTCGAGTCAGAATGGTGTGTGGCTTAGGGGGAAAGCTGTAGGTGGCGCTGCTCCCATGTGTTTGCTGTCCATGACCTAGGTGGTGGGGGTGGCAAGTTTGGAAAGTGCTGTAAAGCTGCTGCAGTACATCTTGTAAATGGTACTACTGTTGCCATTGTGCGCCGTTGGTGGAGGGATTGAATGTTTAAGATTGCAGGTGGAGTGCCAATCAAGTAGGCTGCTTTGTCTTGGATGGTCTCAAGCCTTTTTAGGTTTGTTATAGCTGCACCCATCCAGGCAAATGGAGTGGATTCTACCACACTGCTGACTTGTGTCTTGCTGATGGTGGACAGACTTTGGGAAGTCAGGTGAGCTACTCGCTGCAGAATTCTCAGCTTCTGACCCGCTCTTGTAGCCCAGACTAATATGATTGGTTCAGTTAGGTTTCTGGCCAATGGTAACCCGAGTGGTGGTAATGCTGTTGAATGCCAATGGTTAGATTCTCTCTTGCTGGAGATGATCATTGCCTGGCACTTGTGTGGTGAGAATATTACAAGCACTTTTCAGCCCAAACATGAATACTATCCAGGTCTTGATGCATATGGGCAAAGAATGCCTCAGTATGAGGAGTTGCAAATGATACTGAATGCTGCAATCATCAGTGAACTTATGTTGGAGGGAAGGTCATTGGTGAATCAACTGAAGATGGTAGGGCCTAGGGCTCTACCTTGAGGAACTCATGCTGAGATGATTGGCCTCCATCAACCACAACCATCTTCCTTTGTGCTAGGTTAGACTCTTTTATGGGAAGGAGATAACTCTGTATTCTTCCACAATGTTGGGTAGATGTCAGTGTTGCAGTTGTACTGCAACAGCTTGGCTAATGCATGGTCAGTTCCAAAGGACAAGTCTTCAATATGACATCTGGGATGTTTTCAGTGCCCATAGCCTTTGCTGTACCCAGTGCCTTCAGCTGTTTCTTGATATCACATGGAGTGAAATGAATTGGTTGAAAACTGGCACACATGATGATGGGGCCTCAGGAGGCCAAGATGGGTCATTCACTTAGCACTTGGCAGGTGATGGTTGCAAATGCTTCAGCCTCGCCTTCTGAACTGGCTGCTTCGCCATCATTGAGGGTGGGGATATTTTTGGAACCTGCTTGTACCATCAGCTGTTTAATTGCCCATCACCATTCATGACTAGATGTGGTAGAACTGCAAAGTTTTCATCTGTTCCACTGGCTGTGGGGTCACTTAACTCTCTCAATGACATGCTGCTTCTGCAACTCGCTCCAGGCTGTAGGGCTTCTGCGTAACGTACATGTAGTCCTATGTCGTATTGACACCAGGCTGGAACTTCATTTTAAATGTACATGGTACTGTTCCTGGCATGCTCTCCTACACTCCTCAATGAACCAGGGTTGGTCCACTGGCTTGATGGTAATGATAGTGAGGGATATGCCAGGACAAGGATGCCTAGTTCTGACACCTTATGGATGCCTAGTTTTGAGCTGCCAGATCTATTTTCCATTTAGCACAGTGGTACTGTCACACAACACGATGGAGGGTACCCTCAATTTGAAGATGGGCCTTTATTTCCATAATTCATTTCACTTCTACCAATGCTCTCATGGACAGATGCATGTGACAGGTAGATTGGTAAGGATTGCTAAATGAATTTTTCCCATTTGTTGGTTCTCTCACTACCTGATGCATGCCCAGTCTTGCAGAAACATTTTTCAGGACTTGGACAGTAGTGATGTTTCTGAGCCACTCTTGATGGGTGGCGGCACTTCAGTGTTCAGAGTACATTCTGTGTCTTTGCTACACTCAGTGCTTCTTCCAGATGATGTTTAAAATGGAGGAGCACTGATTCATCAGCTGAGGGTGGGTAGTAGGCAGCAATCAGCAGAACATTTCCTTATCTGTGTTTGATGTGATGCCATGAGGCATCGTGGGGTCTGGAGTCAATATTGAGGACTCCCTTACCTACTCACGCCAGGCTATCTACCAAGTGTGCCGCCACCGTTGATAGATCTGTCCAAGTGGAGGAACAGGACAAAGATAGGGATGGTGATATGCAGTCTGGGACATTGGCTAAAAAGTATGATTTGGTCAATATGGCTATACCAGTGGTCCGTGGGACAGCTCTCCCAGTTTTGGCGCAAGTCCTCAGATGTTAGTGAGGAGGACTTTGCAGGGTCAACTGGGCAGAGCGTGCCTTAAGGTAGTGTAATGATTAAAATGGTGGTTTGATATAGCTGAATTGCCTACTAGGCCATTTCAGATGGCAAGTAAGAGTCGATCACATTGTGGTGGATCTAGAGTCACACGTAGGCCAGAACGTGCAGGACGACAGATTTTCTCCCTGAAGGGTATTATTGAACCAGATGGATTTTTATTACAACCCAGTAGTTTCATGATCATTAGTTATGAGACTAACATTCTGCACATTTGCTCAAGTCTTCTTGTGCTGCTAAAAAGGCAATGAACAGATAACATTTCACTCTACACTCAACTCAAACCCTAGAATGTATGACTTACTAACTCGTCAACTTCATTAATTTTAGAATTACTGATCTATACAGCACAAATTAGATTAGAAAGTAAAAGCCCAGGCACCCTCAACTCCTCAATATATATACACAAAGGGTATGGGTGGGGCATTTCTCCAAAACAATAACTTGTACTGTGGCAGAAATTAATATCACTCAGCAATGGGGCCTAAAATCCCCCCATTATATTCTAAATCATTATTTTCCATCTGCACTTTTGCTATTGCTAATAACATTTGCGAACACCATGCATTAATTTGATCATATAAATTTTGTTTCTACACTTATGGGAAATTTAGTCAGTGGACATTGAAATACAGACATGGACACAAATACAGACATGGACACAGATAGTAACAAGACAATGAGTGAAGACGACAAACAAATGTTAGAAAAATGAATGATACCAACTTGCTCTGCAAACAGATGAAGAAGAAAAGATGTGTAAAAAAACAAATAATTACCTCGTCATTTAGATTGCTAACCAGAAGCACACTGTGGTTGGCAGAAGCAACTCCAGACATTGCTACACGCCCTGCAGCTGCAGCAGCAGCTGCAGCAGCAGCACCGGGCATAGCCAATGGGCTCAGGGATCCTGGAACAGCTGCAACAAAGACCAAATATTTTAAAATAAACTAATACTAATTTCAGCCAGAAGAAAACTCTCCATATAACAAAGGGTGCTCTGTTTTGACCAGAGATTTGGAGTAAATTTATTCAGCTAACAGCAGAATTATAAGTCCCATTTTTTGATTTTTCCACACGTGCTGACTAAAGTGACTACTGAGGTGCTACAGTTGGCCTCAGTGACCCCAAGTTAGGCAACAGAAAATTGGCAGGAACCACTAAGTGGTGGTTTATGTTGTTGTGTGCAAACTGGGTTTGGTTTGTCTCTAAAGCTCCTATAAGCAAATAAGACTGCCAACATTTATTACTGAAGATCATGCATGAGTAAAGGCCACTCAGAGAAGATAGATGGTACCTGTGAAACTTCAGCTTACAATTAAGTTTCTGTTCCTAGTCATGGAGGGTTAATAAAAATGGATGGCAAGAAAAGACATCAGAGTGGATAATTATCAAAAATTAAATCGGCTGGTGACACTGGGACTGCACATAGATTTCCTCAAAAACACTCCAATTTCTTTGCATGTAGAGACAATATGGTCAACATAAACAAACAAGAGTAGCTATGAGTTGATTTAGGTGAGAAAGAAAAATCAAAGGCAAAGAAGCTCAACTTGTTCCAAACGAGACAACTATTGTCACTTTATCAGCATTTTTTCTCCACTGCTCAGCATCCGCATTCAAGGTGCTGTAGTTCCTAGCAATTAAGGTGCTGGACAAAACTTCAGTACTGAAATTTCCTTAGTTAAATAAGCTGTATTAATAGTTGCAATTAAAAAAATTGCTCAACTGTAGGCAGAATTTTAGCAATGCTTTGTTTTGAAACTTTACCAAGAGGGCTGTGCCAACTCTTGGTGTCATAACTGCTTCTGTATGACCAATCCATTCAATAAGCTGGATGTCATTTTGTTTACAGGTGTATGCAACAATGTTCTGCGTGCCCACATACTGTTCAGTACAAAGATCTGAAGTTCCAATAACACTTATACAAAAGTGCATGATCCCACATCAAGTAAACAGGATTTGGTTTTTCTTTTTCAATGTATCTAATCAGCATTTTGTCAGTCTTGCCTACACATGTTGCAGAAGAAACCTATATTTTAAATGTAGGCTTACTAATGTTACTAGTGCAACTCTAACCTGCAGTCTGTGCAAAGCTTATTGAAGTTGGAAACCCAGATCCTCCACTGTATGGACCAGACATCATTCCCGCAGGGGTACCTAACAAATGGAAGGCAACAAAAAAAAATAACTCGATTTGCTTATGCACTCTACATAATTGCGTAAAATACCAAAAGCATGTTGTTATAAATTAACATGTCCATTGTCATTTAGAGACTGTAAATCGTTACAAACATGTAATACACAAAGGTAGGTTTTAACATGCCTAAATTAATTTCATATATACGTAGAACTTCTCAAAGAGAGGGCAACTTGACCATATAAGGTTATACCTTAAATATACATTCCACCATGAGCCCCAATTTGACATCTTCCCAGAAACACATCTAATTGCCTCACACCCAATTATACCATTGGCTTTAATGGCCTTTCTTGGTAATATGTTGCACAAGTTAATGCCCTTATACAAGAAATGTTCATCAAACTTTAACTCTTAAACTTATTCTCTGGTATTTGGAGTCCTTCAAACACGGAATAACTTTTAGTCAGTTGTTGAACCCCTCTCAACATGGTTTGTGTGTCCTGATCTCTTTCAATTTCACTAAAATAATTTTCTATCCAAAAAGATTTGTCACAAATTTCAAACCTATTCAACCTAAATGCAACAAGTAGAATAACAAATGAATGACTGCACTATGAATCACCAATCTTTGTAATTGATTCTCGCAAGGGACAGCAACAATGAGAATCTATTGTCACAAAAGCTGCCGATGCTGGAAATCTAAAATAAAAGAAGTATTTCTAGAGTCCATTGTGCAGCTGATTGAATTTTCAGAATGAGCTTGACAGCTTTTTATTAAGTGAGGGTATCCAGGGATATGAACCAAAGTTCGGTAAATGGAGTATGAGGTACAGATCAGGAACGATCTAACCGAATGGCAAAACAGTCTCAAAGGTGTGAATAGTCTATTTCTCATATGCAGTTGATTCAAAGCGAATGAGTTTTGGGAGAATAATTTTATTTGAAATACTCTTCCATTGGATAAAGTAACATTATATTCTGACATGGAAATTATCTTCTCTCAACAATGGCGATCCACATAAAACAGATTCAAACTGATCGAGCAGCTCAAAACCGGGCATCCATCAGGCATTGTGGTCCATCAACAGCAAAACTGTGTTCAACCACAATCTATAACCTCATATCTCTCACTCTACCATTACTATACAGTGAGGTGACCAATCCTGGTACAATGACCGTAGAATTAAGTCAATTTACAGTGGCTTTAATTTTCCTTTATTACGCAACAGATCTTTCACCTCCAATGTCAATGAAGAACAGACATGATTCCACAGACCGTTCACTCCTGCCGAGAGGTTATCAACCCTGGTTCAAAGATATGTGATGGAAAGCATGCCAGGAGGAGCACCAGGCAGGCAGCTTCATGAAGCTACAACGCAAGATTACACACATGCTAGTTGAAGCAGCATGCTAACAGCCAAAGCTAAGTGATCCAACAACCGTTGGATCTGATAAAAGCATTGCGGTCCTGCCACATTCATTTGTGAACCACAGTGGACAATTAGCGGCTAATCAGAGGCGGCAGTGGCCCCACAAACACTACCATCCTCAATAATGGGTGGAATCCAGATCTTCAGTGCAAAGTGTCATGGCCAGGAGAGGGGGGGGTTCAAATGGTTCCCCTTTTTCCCTCTCATGTGATTGCAACAGGTCCTTTTTTTAAAAAACGGATATACTTGCCAAGTCACTGAGTGTTTAACCGTTTACACGCTGTGATTATAAAAGAACTAATCGGACAGGTTTTCTTGAGATCAAAGGAAGAGGTTAGCTTAATTGTACTTAAACCAATCTAAGTAAAACAATAAAATATACTCTGACTTTCATGTACACACACTCGAAGTTCACACACACCAATAGATTCGAGTGGGGAAGATTTGTCAGCTCAGAGTCCAGAGAAATAAAAGGGGTATATTATTTGTGCAGGCTTCAAGCTCAATTCGAAGGCTGTCTTATGATGCAAATTGGGTAGCCATCTTTGCTGCGAGCTCACGCCACACCTTTAGTCTGTGTTTTAAAAAGTCTCCATTTTTGAAGGTTCAGTTTGTTTCGCCAGCCGGTGAAATAAAAATCATTTGACATAAAGCACGTTTCCGTGACAAAAGACAAAGCTGAAGCAATTGCAACCTTTCCTTTGGTGGCCCCGATGATTCGAATTAACGATATATTCTGTTGATTTGGCTATTTTCCTGCAAACAGTAGCATTGAGTTGAATTCATTTAAGAAGTCTCTGTCTGCAGCCGGGGTGTCCCTGCATGGTCATGGTCAGCAAAGAGGGACCGAAGCTTGCAAGGTAGGTTGGAGAGAGAGGGAGGGAGACACACCACTTGGGTCTTCTTCCTTCAGTGTCTCCGCTGCTTGCCCTCTTACTGCAGAGAAAGCAGAAGTTTAAACACACGAAGGGTGGACTTGTCACATGGCCATCACCCAGTGATTCAAACATTACTAATGTATTTCTCCTTGTAACTTTGGGAAACCTCTTTCTTAGCCAGTGTCCATCTTTCAAGTGATTGGATTTGGCATATTCCCATTGGAGCTTAATGAGCTCATGTCTGGGAACCCTCTGCTGAATGCACCAGGTGATTGCTTTGATGCCTTGCTAATGAGAACAGGGTATGTGGCTCATTCATATTCTCCTAAAGCCATTGTCCTTGGTGGGTTTTTGCAGATGTAGTGTCTCCATCTCAGTGGGTTGCAATGTGGAGAGTATAGTGATGCAAATTGGGTAGCCATCTTTGCTGCGAGCTCACGCCACACCTTTAGTCTGTGTTTTAAAAAGTCTCCATTTTTGAAGGTTCAGTTTGTTTCGCCAGCCGGTGAAATAAAAATCATTTGATATAAAGCACGTTTCCGTGACAAAAGACAAAGCTGAAGCAATTGCAACCATCTTCAGCCAGATATGCTTAAATGGATAAACCATTTGGGCCTCCTTCTGAGTACCCCACCACCATAGATGCCAGTTTTCAGCCAATTTGATTCACTGCACATGATATGAAGAAATGGCTGAAGGCACTGGGTATAGCAAAGGCTATGAACCCAGACAACATCCTGACTGTAATATTGAAGACTTGTGTTCCAGAGGTAGCAATGCCAATAGCCAACCTGTTCCAGTACTGTTAAGAGCACTGGCATCTATCTGGCAATGTGGAAAATTGCTTAGATATCCACTATCCACAAAAAGGGCAAATCAGCGTTGTCTATTCTCAATCATCAGCAAAGTGACAGAAGATGTCGCCAACAGTGCTGTCAAGCAGCAACTACAAAGCAACAACTTGCTTATCAATGCTTAGCTTAGATTTTACTTGGGCCACTCAGATCCAAACCTCGATATGTACTTCAACCAAACATGGACAAAAGAGCTGAATTCCACGTGAGGTGAGATTAACTGCCCTTGACAGCAAGGCAGCATTTGACCAAAAGTAGCACCAAGGAGCCCTAGCAAAGCTGAAGTCAACAGGAATCAGGGAAAACACTCCACTGGTTGGAGTCACAAGGAAGATGATTGTGGTTGTTGGGGGTCGATCATCTCAGTCCCAGGACATCAATGTACGAGTTCCTCAGGATAGTCAGCTTCATCAATGACCTTCCCTTCAACATAAGGTCAGAAGTGGGGATGTTGCTAATGATTGCACAGAGTTCAGTACCATTCTCAAATTCCTCAGATACTGAAGGAATCCTTGCCTGCCTGCAGCAAGATCTGGACAACATTCAGGGTTAGGCTGAAGTGGCAAGTAACAGTTGTGCTACACAAGTGCCAGGCAGTGACCATTTCTAACGAGAGAATTTAATTGTCTCCCCATGACATTCAACGGCATTACCATCGCTGAATCCCCCACTGACATTCTGGGGGGGTTACCATTGACCAGAAACTGAACTGGACCAGCCACGTAAATACTGTGGCAACAAATGCAGGTCAGAGGTTGGGAAGTCTGGCAAGTATCTCACCTCCTGGCCCCATAAGGTCTGCCCACCATCTACAAGGCACATGTCAGGAGTGTGATGGAATACTCTCCACTTGCCTGGATAACTGCAGCTCCAATATTCAAAAAGCTTGACACCCCATCCACCACCTTATGTATTCAACTCCTCCACAACTAGTGCACAGTGGCAGCAGTGTGTATCTACAAAATCCACTGCAATAACATACCAAGGCTCTTTCAATAACACTGTCCAAACCCACAAACTCTATCACCTAGAAAAACAAGGTTGGCAGAAAAAAAGGAACACTATCACCTTAAGTTCACATCCAAGTCACACCCCACCTTGACTAAGAACCACACTGCCATTCCTTCACTGTTGCTGGGTCAAAATCCTGGAACTCCCTTCCTAACAGCACTGTGGGTGTACCTACATCACATGGACTGCAGCAGTTCAAGAAAGCAGCTCACCACCACCTTTTCAAGGGCAACTAGGAATGGGCAATAAATGCTGGCCCAGCCAGCGGAAGCCCAGATCCTGTGAATGAAAGAACTAGCATTTTTTTTTTTGATTGAAGTTGTCCCCAAGATAACCAAACCTATTCCAGTCAAAATGTGATTGTCCCTTTTTGGATCTTTGCTGCCAATAAAAGCAAACACCTTGGACAAATGATTAGTTAATACAAATATTAGTGACAGTGAAGTGGAGACTAATTTGGAAAAATACTTTAGGAATCAAAATTATGGAGATGTAGCTATAAACGGTAGTCAAAAATATTATTTGTCCAAACCACATTAAGTACAAATTATTGTTTGCTCTGAAAAATATCTGAAAAAAATGATTACAGGCTACTTTATCTTACCAAGAAGGGAGCTCTCCTTAGCAAACGCTGCAGCAATGGCAGGATCCATAGATGACTGCCCATCTCCTGAAGGAAGATCTGGACGGGTGTAGTCACGACTTTTATCATTGTTGTATTTTACATTCAAATTCACCAATTTTGAAAAATCAATCCTGAGAGTACAGCAAGCATTATAAATGTTCTGACCATCCAGAGCCTGTAAAGAATAATTCAAATTGGTAATCAGTAGATGAAGAATCAGAAGCATAAAAATGTTTTGTCACAAAGTCAGAGATACAAAAAAACTATCATACCTTCAACAAATTTTTTGTAACCTTCAATACAATTATAAAAGACTGCGTTTTAAAAACAAATAGTCACTTGTTTCATTTTGACAGTTAAATTAGGGGAAAAAATCAGAATGAAATACTTCATTTAAATAATATCTTATGACATGTAAACATTCCACAATTAATTATTTTTGGAGTAGATGACATTATACAAGCAAATGCTTAGAAAAGCACAAGAAAATGGTGTTTTGTTAAGATACCACCATGGATTCTTTTAAATCACTTTTATTACATTGTGATTAATATGCTGGTCAGGAGAGACCAGCTCATCAGTTTGCAAATCAATATCTCACTACAATTGTGCTTTCTCCCCTTCTATTCCTAAACTTTATTAAACAACACTATTTCTTAGATTCCAAAATTAGAGGGAACAAAAAAGCTGAGTCACCAATAGCAGAAAGGGGTAATGCAGTATGCTGGAAAACAAAACAACCAGAAATAGGCATAATTTACAGGGTCCAAACTAGCAGCAGGTAGGTTGTGAACCAAAGTAGCAGAAAATGAGCATTTAGCAGCAGTCTAGTCATAAAATTTCTATAAACATCAGATCTTGTGCTTTCCACAAGTACCACCAAGCCAAATCAGATGCTACAGCACATAAAGCCATTTGATTCATCATACCTGTGCTCAACTGGTCGCACTCTCCAGCTCTCTCCCCATAGCCCTGGAATTTTGTTCCTATTAAGTATTTATTCAATTTGCTTTGAGTGTCACTAATCAATCTACTGCTACCACCCATTCAGGCAGTGCAATACAAATCACAACAACTCGACATGTAAAGAATTCTTCAAACCTCTGGTTCTTTTGCCAATCTCCTTAAATCCTTGTCCTATGGTTACTGACCCCTCTGCCACTGGATACAGTTTCTCCTTATTTAATCAATCAAACCATTCATGATTTTGAACACTTCTATAAAATCTCCTCTTAACCTTCCCTGCTCTCAGGAGAACAAACCCACCTTCTCCAGTCCTTCTGCCTGACTGGAGCCCCTCGAGCCTTTGTATCGCCCTGGTAAAGCACCTCAGTACCCTTTCAAAGGCCTTGACATCTTTCCTAAAGTGTGGTGCCCAGAATTGGACTCAATACTCCATCTGAATCCTAACTGGCGTTTTCTAAAAGTTCAACATAATTCTTGCTTTTGAACTCTATTTGTAAAAGCTCAGCTGGGACCTTAGTTTTAACAGCCTTTCTCAACCTCTCCTACCACCTTCAAAGATTTGTGCACATGCACCCAGGTCTCTCTATTTCTTGTACCCCCCTCTATAAAATCTTAATCATTTGGTTTATAGTGCCTCATTTTGTCTACCAAAATGTATCACTTTATACTGTTCCAAATTAATTTAATCCACCATGTGTGCCCATTTCATCAATAAAATACTTTACGACTTCTTCCTATTGTTTACTACATTTGAGTTTCGTGTCATCTGCAAACATTAAAATGCTAGGTATATCCAAATACAGATCACTAACTTATCAGGAAGAGTTGTGGTCCAAACAGCACCCCATTATATGTTTTCCTCCAGTTTGAAAAACAACAGTTTATGCTACCATGTTCCTCTGTCCGGCTGAACTCCAGGACACTTGGCCATGTCCATGGCACTTCTGCTCTCATCCCTTCCCTTCCCTCTCAGAGACATATGATTTCCTTTATATAATAGAAACACAAAAAATATTGGAAAAACTCAGGTCTGGTAGCATCGGTAGAGAGAGAAAGAAGCCACAATCAGATCAACCATGATCTTATTGAATGGCAGAGAAGACTCAAGCGGCCTTCTACCCAACTGGTCGCCACATTCAATGGATCATTGTCTGCCATTTCCTCTGACTCCAGTGTGATGCCACCACCAAACACGTCTACCTCCACCATCTCAACATTGCAAAGGGGCCGGTCCCTCCATGGCACCCTGGTTCACGCCTCAAATCACTCCCAACAGCCCCTCTCCTTCCCTTGGCACCAACCCATGCAAGTGCAAGATATAAAACAGCTGTCCTTTACCTGCTCTCTCCTCACCATCCTTAACTCCAAACACTCCTTCCAGGTAAAACAGTGTTGACGTGTAGTTCTTACAATTTAATATACTGTATTTACTGTTCACAGTGGAATCTGCTCTACATTGGAAAGGTCAATCACAGATTGGGTGACCACTTTGTACAACACCTTTGTTCAGTCCGCAAGCATGACCCTGAGCCCTCTGTCACCTATCATAACTTTCCACCTTTCTCTCAAGCTGACCACCACTGTCCTTGGCTACTCCAGTGTTCCAATAAAGCTTAACCTAAGCTTGAGGAACAGTACCTTATCTTTCGATTAGACACTTTACAGCTTTCCGGACTCAACACTTGAGTTCAACAGCTTCAGATTGTAGCCTCTGTCCCTATATTATTTCATTTTTCTTTGCATCTTACTCTGTTGTTTTTCGTTATTCATTTATGGGATGTGAGCTTTGCTCGCTGGGCCAGCATTTATTGCCCATCTCTAGTTGCCCTTGAGAAGTTGGTGGTGAGCTGGCTTCTTAAACCGCTGCAGTCCATGTGGTGTAGGTACACCCACAGCGTTGTTAAGGAAGGGAGTTCCGGGATTTTGACCCAGCGACAGTGAAGGAAAGGCAATATATTTCCAAGTCAGGATGGTGAGTGACTTGGAGGGGAACTTCCAGGTGGTGGTGTTCCCATCTATCTGCTGCCCTTGTCCTTCTAGATGGTAGTGGTTGTTGGTTTGGAAGGTGCTGTCGAAGGAGCCTCGGTGAATCCCTGAAGTGCATTTTGTAGATAATACACACTGCTGCTACTGTGCGTCGGTGGTGGAGTGAATGTTTGTGGATGTGGTGCCAATCAAGCGGGCTTTGTCCTGGATGGTGTCAAGCTTCTTGTGTTGTGGGAGCTGCACTCATCCAGGCAAGTGGGGAGTATTCCATCATACTCCTGACTTGTGCCTTGTAGATGGTGGACAGGTTTTGGGGTGTCAGGAGGTGAGTTACTCATTGCAGGATTCCTAGCCTCTGACCTGCTCTGGTAGCCACAGTATTCATATGGCTAGTCCAGTTCAGTTTCTGGGCAATGGTTAACCCCCAGGATGTTGATAGTGGGGGATTCAGTGACGGTAATGCCACTGAATATCAAAGGGCAATGGCTGGATTCTCTCGGTGAAGATTGTCATTGCCTGACACTTGTGTGCGCGAATGTTACTTGTCACTTGTCTGCCCAAGCCTGGATATCATCCAGGTCTTGCTGCATTTAGACATGGACTGCTTCAGTATCTGAGTCGTCGCAAATGGTGCTGAACATCGTACAATCAGCAGCGAACATCCCCACTTCTGACCTTACGATGGAAGGTCATTGATGAAGCAGCTGAAGGTTTTTGGGCCGAGGACACTACCCTGAGGAACTCCTGTGGCGATGTCCTGGAGCTGAGATGACTGATCTCCAACAACCACAGCCATCTTCCTTTGTGCTAGGTATGACTACAACCAGTAGAGTTTTCCCCCTGATTCCCATTTCACTCCAGTTTTGCTAGGGCTCTGTGATGCCACACTCTGTCACCTCGGGAGTTCAGCTCTTTTGTTCATGTTTGAACCAAGGCTGAGTGGCCCTGGCGGAACCCGAGCTGGGCATCAGTGAGCAGGATATTGCTAAGCAAGTGCTGCTTGATGGCACTGTTGATGGTCCCTTCCATTACTTTAATGATGATGGAGAGTAGACTGATGGGGTGGTAACTGGCTGGGTTGGATTTGTTCTGCTTTGTGTGTACGGGTCATACAAGGGCAATTTTCCACATAGCCGGGTAGATGCCAATGTTGTAGCTGTACTGGAACAGCTTGGCTAGGGGCGCGGCAAGTTCTGGAGCACAAGCCTTCAATATTATTGCCGGAATATTGTCAGGGCCCATAGCCTTGTAGTATCCGTTCAGCCATTTCTTGTTATCACGTGGATTGAATCGAATTGGCTGAAGACTGGCATCTATGATGCAGGGGACCTCCGGGGGAGGCCGAGATGGATCATCCACTAGGCACTTCTGGCTGAAGATTGTCGCAAATGCTTCAACCTTATCTTTTGCACTGATGTGCTGGGCTCCTCCATCATGGAGGATGGGAATATTTGTGGAGCCTCCACCATTCACGACTGGATGTGGCAGGACTGCAGAGCTTAGATCTGATCTGTTAGTTGTGGGATCGCTTTGCCCTGGCTATCACTTGCTGCTTATGCGGCACGCAAGTAGTCCTGTGTCACAGCTTCACAAGGTTGACACAGGTATGCCTGGTGCTGCTCCTGGCATGCCCTCCAGCACTCTTCATTGAACCAGGGTTGATCCCCTGGCTTGATGGTAATGGTAGAGCGGGATATATGTCAGGTCATAAGATTACAGATTGTGTTCGAGTACAATTCTGCTGCTGCTGATGGCCCACAGCGCCTCATGGATGCCCAGTCTTGAGTTGCTAGATCTGTTCGAAATCTATCCCATTTAGCACAGTGATAGTGTCACACAACTATCAAGTTGTGATAGGGTATCCTCAATGCGAAGGCGGGACTTCATCTCCACAATAACTGTGCGGTGGTCATGGACAGATGCATCTGTGGCAGGCAGATTGGTGAGGATGAGGTCAAGTATGTTTTTCCCTCTTGTTGGTTCCCTCACCACCTGCCGCAGACATGCAGCTGTCAGCTATGTCATTTAGACTTTTAATTCCAGATTTTTATTGAATTCCATCATCTGCCGTGGCAGGATTCAAACCAGGGTCCCCAGAACATTGCCCTGGGTCTCTGGATTACTAGTCCAGTGACTACACCATCGCTTCCTCTTGAAAGGCAACCACTTATCTTTCTGTCATCCACATCTCCTTGTGATGCATCTTATTTCTTTACTTGTCCAATTACAACTCCTATTCACCCCTCACCAGCAACTCCTTTGTCATTTAATCGGTCTTCAACTCTATCGCAGGCCTTCCCTCTTGTTCTTTTTCCACTCTCCTTCATTTCACTGGCTTAAAACCTATTACATTTCTAATTCTAAAGCTCATTGACCCAAAACGCTACGATAAAAAGAAATAGCAGTATTCAGCCCCTTGAGCCTTCTCTGTCATTCAATAAGATCATGGTTGATCTGATTGTAGCCTCAAGTCCACTTTCCTGTCTGCCCTCCACCCACCATAACCCTTGGTCCCCTTTTCGATCAAACATCTGTCCATCTCAGCCGTGAATATATTGAATGATACAGCTTCCGGTGCTCACTGGGGAAGAGAATTCCGAATACTAAGTCTCTCAGAAAAGAAATTCCTCCTCATCTGCCTTAAATGGGAGACCACTTATCTTGAAACTGTGACCCCTATTTCTAGATTCCCCCATGAGGGGCAACACCCTCTAAGTAACTGCTCTGTCAAGTCCCCCCCCAAAATCGTATATGTTTCAATAAGATCAGCCCTCATTCTACTAAACTCCAATGAGCATAGACCCATCCTACTCAATCTTTCCTCATTAGGCAACCCTTTATCTCAGCAGATGTACCAATGCAGGTACATCCCTCCTTAAGAAAGGAGACCAAAACTGTACACAGTATTCTAGTTGCAGTTGCAAACGATGTTTGTTCAGTTGTACAAGCTCCTACTTTTATACTCAAATCTCCTTTCAATAATGGCCAAAATTCAATTTTGATGGATATGCTTGGTTAAGTTTTGTGATTCATGTACAAGGGCACCAAGATACCTTTGACCCACAGCATTCTGCAGTCTCTCTCTATTTAAATAATATTCTGCTTTTATATTCTCCCTGCCAAAGTGTACAACCTCATATTATACTCCACCAGCCAATTTTTTTGCCCACTCACGTAACCTATCCATATGCCTTTGCAGACTCTTTATATCCTCCTCAACTTGCTTTCCTACCCATTTTTGTATCATTGCCTACTGGTTCCCCTTTATCCATCCTCCTTATGACACCCTCAAAGAACTCTTAACAAATATGTCAAACACTATTTCTCTTTCACAAAACCATGCTGACCCTGCTACTACCTCCTTAATAATGGATTCCAGCATTTTCCCCAATAAAAGATGTTACACCAACTGGCCTGCTGCCTCCTCCCCTCCTTTCTTGAATAGAGGAATTACATTTGCGGTTTTCCAATCCGCTGGGACCTTTCCAGAATCGTGGAAAGTTTGAAGTTTACAACCATCTCAGTTTCTCTCTCAATGGAAGATACCTTTGTTGAGATTTATGAAGTGGATCCTTAAACGTCTACAACCGCGTCACTGTCTTACCCTTTAACCCATTTTCCCTGTCCATTTTGGCCAGTTCTGTCTTCATACCCTTGCAATTGCATAAGTTTAAGACACTAGTTCCTACATTTCTCACCCTCAAATTGACTGTGAAATTCTACCACATGATCACTCTTGCCTAGAGGATCCTTTACCATGAAGTCTTTAATTAATCCTGTCTCATTTACACATTACAAGGTCTAAAATAGTCTGCTGCCTGGTTGGTTCCAGAACATATCATCCTAAGAAACTCCCAAATAAACTTTATGAACTCACCCTCCAGGCTGCCTTTGCCACATGATCCATCCAAATCTAAAAGAATAAAATCGCCCATGATAACTGCACTATAAGCCCCCATTATTTCTTGATTTACATTCTGTCCTACAGTGTACCAACTGTTAGGAGGCCCATAAACTATTTCCCATTCTTCTTCTCATTGCTATTTCTTATCTCCATCCAAACTCAAATATTCACCTTGATCTTCCAAACCAAGATCATTTCTCACTATTGTTCTGATTGCATCCCTTTTTAACAGAACTACCCCCCTCCTTTTCCATTCTTCCTGCCCTTTTGAAATGTCAAATACCATTGGATATTCTGTAATGGCTATAATATCATACTCATTTTTTCCATTTGAGCTATCAATTCATCCAGATTTACAAAACCAGAAGTTTAACCAATGACAAAGCTAAACAAATGTAAAAATTAGGATTTAGAATTCAACCGCCATGAGTTCTTGCTATTCCAATTTTCCTGCAAAATTGTTTTACTGCTAGTTGATTTGCTTTCTTTCAGTTCTTTCACAGGATCCCCATTAAATTTTGCATAATCTTTATAGTTCTTTCATGTTCTTCTTTAAGATGTTGCGTTTTAAATTTGTGTTCATGAACAATTTGCTGAAGCTGCCTGCATACTTTTTCCAGTTTTGCCATGAGCATGAGCTGCCGACCTTCCTGTTGAAATTTCTGTGCTTGTTGTCTTTCAGATCGTTTTAATGCATTCTCAGTCTCCTTCAACTGGATATCATTTAGTTAACTTTGTAATAATCTTCCTTGGTTTTCTCCTTTTCCCATCCCGTGGGCCCCTTGGTGCACCATTCAACATGCTTCTGCTCGTCCCCTCTGTGGATGCCTTCCAAAATCTAGAGGGTGGCGTGAAGTCTGGCCTCCAGGATAGCATTCACTTGGGGTCCAAAGGACTTGCAATTTGTTTGGTCTGGTTAACCTTTATCAAGGACAACAACACTGATTGCTGACAGTACACCTAACTTCTAAGCACTGGCTGCTATGAACTGGAACCCAAGGAAAAAACCCAGTTATATTGCTTCTTGCCCTCTGGATTTAGCAATTTCACTCTTCTTCTTTAGAGTTGGACAATTAAGCTGTCATCAGGGCTTTCTTTGGTGATCTCAGTGCTATAGTTCAAATAGACTCTGACCCGTTCTGTTCAGATTCTCATTCCTGATCCTAATTTTGTTCCCACACAAGCATGCTTTTTAGTGTCCAAGCCCTTATCCAGACATGCATCTGGAACTGACCTATCTTTTCAGATTTGGAGCATTTTCAACTGCAAATTCTTCTTCACGACCATTCTTCTACAGGAGACGCCAGTTTAATTCTGCCCCTTTTTGTGTAAGCAGCTCATCTTTCTACTGCATAAAGTCCTCTTCAGCTGCTTTAAGAACTTTAATTTGTTTCAATGCTCAGCTACCTGCTTTGTCACATTTTGTTCATGCTTTTTCTTCAGTTCTAGTTCAAGTTGCTTTATGGCCTCTCCAACTGCCATTATTTTTTCCTCTTTAGCTTGATGCTCCAATGTAATTTTTAAACTAGCAGGCAGAGCTTCTAATTCTTCTGGTGCATTTTTAGTAAGAACGTCAATCTTAGCAGCAAATTCATAAAAAGTAATCAGTTCCTTCAAGTTGGCCAGTTCTTCCCTAAGTATTTAACATTGAGTTCAACAACTTCAGATAATGAACTCTCTCCTCCATCACCTTCCCCTTTCCCTAATCATTTATATTTTTAAAATATATTTTTCTTTTTGCACCTATTTCCATTATTTTTAAATGTATTCCCAACCATTGTTTCATCTCCATCTTTTAACCTATTTCGATCCCTTCCCCCCCACCCCATCTCCACTAGGGCTATCTGTCACTTGCTCGTCCTGCTTTCTACCCTTAATGTCACCATTAGCACATTTCTTAGCTAATATCACTACCGTCAACAACCCTTTGTCCTTTTGTCTATGACATCTTTGGCAATCTCCTCTTTGCCTCCACCTATCACTGGCCCTCTATTCAGCTCTACCTGTCCCACCCCCCTCAACCAGATTATATTTCACCTCATTTCTATTTTTCCTCAGTTCTGATGAAGTCATACGGACTCGAAACGTTAACTGTATTCCTTTCCGTAGATGCTGTCAGACCTCGTGAGTTTTTCCAGCTATTTTTATTTTTGTTTCAGATTTCCAGCATCCGCAGTATTTTGCTTTTATCTTCCTGTAAAACCTTAGTTTCAGCACTCTTAGCAGTTAAGCTATAAATTTAATAGTTATATTTCCCAGTACCAGTTTAAACTACTGCCCCAGGTGAGAAAAATAGCTAAAACTTTTTCTCCCTCCAGATGACCATTAACTTGGCTACCTCCCTAGACAAATGTGGGCATACTTTACCTTCAAACAAAAAACTTCTATAGTTACCTACACCCTGATTCACTCATCAATAAAAATGGTCAGTCAATCACTTCAAGTAACTGAAAGAGCTGCAACACCCTTGTATTTGCATGTTGCCAGCTCCTGGGTCCAGCCTTCATTTTCTTCTTTTTACCTGCACCACACACCTTTCCTTCTTCTCCAAAAAAAATGTCACATGGGCCAGTTTTCATGCTGCACCCAGGGTCACGTGGGAAGAGGTGATATACCCGTGTGCGCCCATCAACCCGACCATGGCCAACTCACAGAGAAAGTACCCTGGATGAGCCCACCAACACACTTCATTCCTCCAGAAAGCCCAAGATCGCAGGTGGCCTCAGAGCCGCAGCTCCATCTGCTTCATTTCAACTCCCTGGCTGTTCTTAGCCATCTTTTGCTCTGCAAACTGCGCAAATTACAGAGCTCAACACAAGTTTTTTAAATGACCATAAAGCCGGTGTCCATACAGAAATTTTATTTGTGCATTTTCATTAATTTATTTATATCTTAATTTGTTGATGGGGCTATAATTCCCCACACTGGGCGGGATGCATGGCCAAACCTGACTGCTAAGCATACAAATAAAACCTATTCCCCAATTCTTTACTTATTTTGACATTTGGAAAAGTCACTCTTCACAGGTGCTGTTCAGGTATGAGACAAACATACCTAGCCATAACACAAGGCTTGGACAGCAAAGCCTTGCATTCTAATTATGCTAATCAGCAAGTCTGAAATGGGTTGTTCCATTCTGTAGAATACTTAGTGCGTGGCAAACACAGGTATCAACATGCCGCCTTAACTTAAAAACGTTTGTTTTGCTGTAGGCATTATACCACAACCAATGCTGGCAGACATGTTGGGAGACAAGCAACTGGATTTGGAAACAATCTGAACGCTAAAATTCTATTTTGCGTCTCAGATCTCACTTGTCCTTATTTGTTTAGGCTATTTTTATATCTGGCTGATAAACATGACATGACAATATGGCTTGTAATATGTAATGCTTGCAATCAAAGTGGGCTATTTGGACCCTAAAGACTGATATCTCATTCAATTAGCTCCTGTCTGATCTGTATCTCAACTTCATTTACCCACTTCCATTTTATATCCCTTAACACCCAAGCCCAACTAAGTTTTGGAACAGCATTTTTTTTTGGCAGGGGATGGGGGCACAGAGAGAGAAGAATGAGGATTGCAGAGAAACAGTTTCAGATTCCCACTGCCATTTGTGTGAAAAAGTCCATACTTACCATCTAATGGCCCAGCTCTAGTTTTGAGTTTATGCCCACCTGTTCTGGGCTCCCCCAAGAGCGAACAGTTGCTCTCTATTTACCCAATCAGAGACACAATCTTTTTCTTAAACATCTCAATTAGACCACCCATTATTCAAAGGAATACAAGTTTAGTCTATGCAACCCTTCCTCATAATATAACCCTTTCAGCTCAGATACCATTCTGTTGAATCTGCACTTCACCCATATCAATGCCTACAAATCCCTTCTTAAGGTGAGGTAGCCACGGGTAAACACGGTACTCCGGATGTGACCTCAGCGGAGCTTTATGCACCTGTGGCATAATGCCAACTGGGCCAAGAAATGCTAAATCCTCTACGCTGGGTTAAAGAAACTGTAAGAAAAAAGATGAATGGTAGGTTTGGAGTGTACTTGCATACTGCAAAAACAGTTCTGAAGACTAATTAACCTACTCCTGTGACAAAACCAAAGAAATTGGCCAAATTCAATGTGGGCATGGTATATGTGACAGAAAGTGAAATGTTTTTAGCTGGCTAGAGAGAAAAATAAACTAACGTAAAGGTGCCGTTTCTCAGGCTTTTGGGATTTGGGTGTAGCAGGCAACAAGTATTACTATCCACCTACAAATGATTTTTAATAAATCTTTTCAGAGAGAGATCAACCTTGTACTTGGATGCATTTTTTTATGGTGGCAAGGGTTCAAAAACTAAACTAGTGTCTACTCTTCTTCAAACTTCAGGGGTAAATGGGTTACTACGGTGACGATAGCTCCAAATATGATATGCCAGGTAACACAAGGTCAGTTAGTTCATGTCTTTGGGAAGACAACGTGCAATCGAGATCACATAAATAAAAACATGTCTAGGTTACTCAGTAGTTTGGTTCGGTTCTCAAACAAAAATCCTACTGCCCTTTATTCCACTTAGACACTCATATCCCAGGGAGTACGTAAGCTTTATTTCTCCTGCCAAAATGAACCACTTCAAATTTATCGATATTGAATTGATTTGTCAATTGCTAACATCTTATCGCAGTCTTCCTTAAATTTTTATAAACCCCAAATCTGTGTCACCCACGAATTTTGAAAACATACTTCTGATTCCTGAGTTACGTTACCAGTTATAAAGTCCAAATCATTTATATTAAATTATAGCTCAACATTCCGAGCTAATGCACACTAAGTGCAATAGATGAATTTAAATACTGATGCATGCTTTACAACCTGATTTTCTTCCTTCTCCGCCCCACAGAAACAAAACTACTGTGCTCACCACTTACAAGGAGTTATGACAATGAAACAGTGCATGGAAGAGGAATCACTTAACAACATGACTGAATAGCTGTCCAAGAACATGCACGACAGGTTTTATGGTAGCCAAAAAGCTCCCACAGTTGGATAGTTTTTCATTGAACCCAGGAGCCTCGACGTACTATTGATGACAGAAATTAAAGACATTCACTAACTGTTATGTCAAACCGTGGTGTGGATTTTCCTGAAGTGTTCTACAAAAGGTACACACAACAAAACCATATGACTGCTGTTAATTTTATGAAAGCTTTAACAGAAAATACATCCCCATGTACCAAAAGTAGAACGTTTCTACTTCAAACCAGGGGCACAATTTTTCCATCAGAAGTTGATGGTGGAGACACAAAAGGTATGGTGGCAGAGAGAGAGGGATCCTGAAGTGTTCTACAAAAGGTACACACAACAAAACCATACGACTGCTGTTAATTTTATGAAAGCTTTAAAGAAAGTACAACCTCATGTACCAAAAGTAGAACTTTTCTACTTCAAGCCAGGGGCACAATTTTTCCATCAGAAGTTGATTGTGGAGACACAAAGGGTTTGGTGACAGAGAGAGAGATCAGTGCTGGGGCCTCAACTTTTTACAATTTATCTAAGTGACTTGGATGAAGGGACCGAAGGAATGGTGGCTAAATTTGCTGACAACAAAGATAGTAAAAGGAAGTAAACTTTGAAGAGGATCTAAGGAGGCTACAAAGTGACATAGATAGGTTAAGTGAGTGGGAAAAGATCTGGCAAATGGAGTATGTGGGCAAATGTGAAATTGTTCGTTTTGGCAGGAAGAATAAAAAGTTTATTTAAATGGTGAGAGGTTACAGAGCTCTGAGGTTCAGAGGGATCTGGGTGTCCTAGTGCATGAATCACAAAAGGGTAGTATGCAGGTACAACAGGTAATTAGGAAAGGTAATAGAAAGTTAACATTTATTGTGAGGGGAATTGATTACAGAAGTAGGGAGGTTATGCTTCAGTTGTACAGGGCATTGGTGAGACCACATCTTGAGTATTGTGTACAGTACTGGTCTCTTTATTTAAAGAAAGATGTAAATGTGTTAGAAGCAGTTCAGAGGACGTTTACTAGACTAATACCAGGAATGGGTGGGTTGCCTTATGAGGAAAGGCTGGACAGGTTTGGCTTGTACCCACTGGGATTTAGGAGTAAGAAGCGGCTTAATTGAAAACTTTAAGATCATGAGGGCTCTTGACAGGGTGCATGTGAAGAGGATGTTTCCTCTTGTGGGAGAATTTAGAACTAGGGGTCACTGTTTAAAAATAAGGGTTTGCTCATTTAAGACAGATGAGGAGAAATTTTTTCTCTCAGAGGGTTGAGTGTCTTTGGAACTCTCCCTCAAAAGGCAGTGGAAACAGAATCTTTGAATATTTTTAATGCTGAGGTATATAGATTCTTGATTAACAAGGGGTTGAAAAGGTTATAGGGGGTAGGCAGGAATGTGGGGCTGAGGTTGCATTCAGATCAGCCATGACTTTTTTGAAAAGAGGAGCAGGTTCAAGGGGCCGTGTGCCCTACTCCTGCCCCTAATTCGTAAAAAAAAGATTGAATGCAAAAGGCTTTATGCAAATGTCTAGACAGCAAGGCTGAAAATTGAATTTGTGCAGCACCTTTTATGAACCTTGAATCAAGGATGATTCTCTACCTCTTTTAAAATGCCTTTCCTTAAAAGACTTTAGCTTAAACTCCCCCACTAGCTCCAATCATCCACCAATGTGAAATTTTTTCTTCTCCTTCCTCGAAAATAGAGCTACCTCTCACAAATCTCTAAGGATCCTTTGCTCGAGACCCTTCAATTTTTGTTTTGTACCAACAGAGGCTACACTGGTTAAAATTAATGACATATCTTAGTGGCAGTTGTCAAGCTTGTACATTTCTGTGTCTCATCTTTCTTCATAATTCCAACAACCTGTCCAAAAATTACGCAATGAAAGAATCAAAATTTCTAACTCATGTAAGCAAAACTAAAATCATCCATTCTGGCTCCTGTTAGTTCATTCATAGCTCTTTTATTAAATCCACTGGGTCCACAGTTTCTATCCTGGATTCGATATGGTCGAGAACGCACTGTTTGATAAACTGCTTAAAGTTTCTTCCCCAGTTTTGGTTTTTGTTACACAAGTATAATACTTTTCATAATATTTTTCTGGTTTGTTGTAAAGTCGGTTTATGGGTGAGAGTGTAGATGGTTGTGTGTGATTTAATTACATTTGAAATCAAGTAGATTGCAAATTTGAAATTATGGAAAGAAGCTAGGTGTTGAAATGTACTCGAAATGCTAATGAGTGAACACGGATGCTGTCTTAGCATGTAAGGTGTGAAGGGAATTGCATTTTTGGATAATTGAAGGGATTGTTTGGATTTCAAAGATATGTTAGTATGTTTACAACTGGCCAGCTAAGCAAGGCTAAGCAGCGTGTTTATTTTTCCCCAGGTTACTGACAATATTGGCAACATGAAAGTTTTTATATTATGGGAAAGGTACAGTTCCAAGGACATGTGGAACAATGGCATTCACATATTAAAGAGAAACACATATAAAGGAGAATGAAAGGCTATGTTGGGGGCCAAGTAAGATCTAACAGGAGTGTGTGAAAAGCCTTCAAGAAGCCCCCAACCATTTTATCAAACAGAAATAAAAAACCTACAATGTGGCAAAGATTAGTGGTAAGCCAGGGGGTTGGAAAGTTTCAAAGAACAGCAAAAGGTGATTAAAAAAGAGAAAATAAACTTTGAGGGTAAACTAGCAAATAATATAGAAATGGACAGTAAAAGCTAATTTAAATATATAAAAAGGAAGAGAGGTGCCAAAGTGAACATAGGTCCCTTAGAGAATGAGGCTGGGGAAGTGATTAATGGCAGAGGAGTTAAATAAATACTTAGCATCAGTCTTCATGGTAGAAGACAATAAAGCATTCCAAAAATACTAAATAACCAAGGGGCAAAAGGGTGGGTGGAAATAAATGCAACAACTATCCCGAGACAAAAAGTACTAGGGAAACTATTGGGGCTAAAGGCCGATAAGTCCTCTGGACCTAATGGGTGGCATCCTAGGGTATTAAAGAAAGCTGCTTCAGAGATAGTGGATGCACTGGTAGTAATCTTCCAAGAGCGTTTAGATTCTGGAAAAGTCTCAGAGGATTGGAAAACTGATAATGTAACGTCCTTATTCAAAAAGAGAGGAAGACAAAAAAACAGAACGATAGGCCACTTAGCTTAACATCCGTCACTGGGAAAATGTCAGTGTCTATTATAAAGGATGTAATAGCAGAACATTTAGAAATGCATAATATAATCAGAGTCAGCGTGGCTTCATGATAGGGAACTCATGCCTGACAAATTTATTAGAATTCTTTGAGGAGGCAACAAGCAGGGTAGATAAAGGAGAACGAGTAGATGTAATATATTTGGATTTCCAAAAGGCTTTCAAATAAGGTACCGCACATAAGGCTACTTAATAAGAGCCCGTGGTGTTGGGGGTAGTATATTAGCATGTTGGCTAACTAACAGAAGACAGAGAGTTGGGATAAGGGGGGCATTTCAGGGTGGTAACTAGAGGAGTGTCACAGGGATCAGAGGTGGGGTCACAATTATTTACAATATATATTAATGACTTGGATGAGGGAAGTGAATGTACTATTGCCAAGTTTGCAGGTGACAAAAATAAGTGGGAAGGCAAGTGGTGAGGGTGACTCAGAGTCTCCAGAGGTTTATAGACAGGTTAAGCGAGTGGGCAAAAACTTGACAAATGAAATATAATGTGGGAAAATATGAGGTTATGCACTTTGGCAGGAAGAAGAGGAACTGAACATTATTTAAATGGCGAAAGACTGCAGAAAGCTGCAGCACAGAGGGATTTGGGAATCCTCGTGCATGAATCCCAAAAAGCTAGCATACAAATTCAGCAGGTAATAGGGGAGGCAAATGGAATGTTGGCCTTTATTTCAAAGAGGGTAGGGCATAAAAATAGGAAAGTCTTGCTAAAACTATACAGGCACTAGTTAGACCACACCTTGAATTCTGTTAACAGTTTTGGTCCCCTTATCTAAAGAAAGATATCATTGGAGTTTAGAAGAATGAGAGGCGACCTTACTGAAACATATAAGATTCTTAGGAGGCTTGACAGGGTAGATGCTAAGAAGTTGTTTCCCCTTGTGGGCGAGTCTAGGGCCAGAGGGCATAATCTGAGTAGGTGTCACCCATTTAAGACAGATGAGGAGGAATTTCTTCTCTCAGAGGGTAATGAATCTGTGGAATTCTTTATCACAGAATGCAGAAGAGGCTGGGTTGTTAAGTATATTCAAGGCTGAGATAGACAGATTTTTAATCAGTAAGGGAATCAAGGGTTATGGGGAAAAGGCAGGAAGTGGAGTTGAGTTTTATCAGATCAGCCATAATCTCACTGAATGGCAGAGCAGACTTGATGGGCCGAACGGCCTACTTCTGCTCCTGCATCTTATGGTCATTTGTGCATAAGCCTGCTGCGTCCAGTAACTAAAGTTGGAGAAAGCCATTTGGAATTCCACTGTCAAGTGGGTACTGTGTTAACTTGCTGGTTTTTAAAAAGATTCTAAAATTTATTTTGGAATGTTGCCTTAAAGGGGGTGTGTAATTGGGAGTCAGGTTAATTAGAAATTTTAGGATTTTTTATAGTATTAAATAATTGCAGTTTATGTAAGCGCTTGAAATCTTTTATTTTGTTAATAAATATTTTAATATAATTTTTAAAAGCTCCAAAGGTCCTAGAGGACTCATTACTTCTGAATTCAGTGCATTCTCATAATAAATACAAACTGCAAAACCATTGTGGTAGTGTGACCAAATTTCCCTTGTGATTTGGCCTGCTTGGCACACATCATCTGCCACATCATAACAGTTTCCAAAACTTGCTACCTTCCTGTTAAAGAAGTCTTCAAGCTTTTCTATCCTCCTGCTTTTTGGCCCTATCAATTCTTTCTTCCCACCTGGTTTCCAGTTTTTTTTCCTTCCATGTGGTAAAGCACAAAAATTGTAAGTGCAACTACTGCTACAGAACACATAATTGAAGTAGGCCAGAAGAAAAATCAGCCTAGTAAAAACTTGCCTAAATAATGTTAAATAAAACAGTTGGGTGATCAAAACCTCATTGACAGCAATTTCCCCAACAAATGCAGCACGTTATTTCTACCAAAGTATTTGCACTTTGTTTCCGCATTCTAGGTTCAGCAGAAATGGTTTCAGTAAGAAGCACTTGGATTAGGTGGTTGCATGGCAATGAAGTACTTCCTTCTAGTAATAGCCGTCATATGTAAATGTGCTTGCTTTCCACTGAGAAAGTTGAACAGGTTGCATCTTCCAAAAGGCTTGTTAAGTAACTGTCAAAGATAACTTGCTTCAAATGCAAGGGTGCAGAATGTACTCTGGGTGTGGGACTTCAATGTCCACCACCAAAGGTGGCTCATTGCACCACTAATGACAGCCTTAAATCACATAGCTGCTAGACTGGGGGTGTGGCAGGTGGTGAGGGAGCCAAGGGGAAAAACATACTTGACCTCATCCTCAGAAGCATCTGTCCATGACAGGAGCGGTAGCAGTGACCACTGCAGTCATTGTGGAGACAAAGCTCCGCCTTCACGATGAAGATACCCTCCATCGTGTTGTGTGGCACTACCGCTGTGCTAAATGGGATAGGTTTCAAACAGCCCTAGCAAATCAAGACTGGGCGTCCATGAGGCATTGTGGGCCATCAGCAGCAGAACTGTACTCAACCACAATCTGTAACCTCATGGCCCGGCATATCCTCACTCTACCATAACCATCAAGCCAAGGAATCAACCCTGGTTCAATGAAGACTGCAGGAGGGCATGCCAGGAGCAGCACTAGGCATACCTAAAAATGAGGTGTCAACCTTGTGAAGCTATAACACAGGGCCGCTTGTGTGCCAAACATAAGCAGCAACTGACAGACAGAGCTAAGTGATCACATAACCAACAGACCAGGTCTAAGCTCTGCAGTCCTGTCATATCCAGTTGCGAATGGTGGTGGACGACTAAACAACTTATTGTAGGAGGCTCCACAAATATTCCCATCCTCAATGATGGAGATGCCCAGCTCATCACTGCAAAAGATAAGGCTAAAGCATTTGCTATAATCTTCAGCCAGAAGTGCTGAGTGGATGATCCATCTCAGCCTCCTCCAGAAGGGCCCAGCATCATAGATGCCAGTCTTCAGTCAATTCGATTCATTTCACATATCATCAATAAATGGCTGAAGGCACTAGATACTGCAAAGGCTATGGACCCTGGCAATATTCCAGCTATAATACTGACGACTTGTGCTCCAGAACTTTCCGCACCCCTAGCCAAGCCGCTCCAGTAAGCTAGAACACTGGCATCCACCCAGCTATATGAAAAATTGCCCAAGTATGTCCTGTACACAAAAGGGCAAATCCAATCTGGCCAATTACCGCCCCATCAGTCTACTCTCCATCATCAGTAAAGTAATGGAAGGGGTCTTCAACAGTACTATCAAGTGGTACTTAATAATAACCTGCTCACCGATGCCCAGTTTGGGTTCCGCCAGAGCCACTGAGCTCCTGACCTCATTACAGCCTTGGTTCAAAATTAGACAAAACAGCTGAACTCCCAAGGTGAGGTGAGAGTGACTGCCCTTGACATCAAGGCAGCATTTGACCAAGTGTGGCACCAAGGAGCCGTAACAAAACTGGAGTCAATGGGAACCAGGGGGAAAACTCTCCGCTGGTTGGAGTTACACCTAGCACAAAGGAAGATTGTTGTTGGAGATCAGTCATCCAGCTCCAGGATATTACTGCAGGAGTTCCTCAAGGTAGTGTCCTCAGCCCAACCATCTTCAGCTGCAGGTCCTGATGGACTTCATCCTAGAGAGCCTTAAAAGTAGCAGCTGAGCTAGATGATGGTTCTGATTTTCCAAAATTCCCCACATTCTGGAAAGGTCCCATCAGATTGGAAAATAGCAAATGTAACTTTTTTAATCAAGATAGGTAGAAGACAGAAGGCAGGAAACTACAGGCCAGTTGGCTTAATATCTGTCATAGGGAAAATGGAATCTATTATCAAGGAGATTATAGTGGGGCACTTAGAAGATCCCAATGCAATCAGGCAGTCAACATGGCTTTGTGAAAGGGAAATTGTGTTTGACTAATTTATTAGAGTTCTTTGAGGTAACAAGCATTGTGGATAAAGAGGAACCTGTGGATGTGGTGTACTTCGATTTCAGAAGGCATTTGATAAGGTGCCACATCAAAAGATTACGACACAAAATAAGAGCTCATGCTGAAGGGGGTAACATATTAGCATGGATAGAGGATTGGTTAGCTAACAGGAAACAGAGTTAGCAGAAATGGTTGGCAAGATATAACGAATGGAGTGCCAGGGATCAGTGCTGGAGGTCTGAACTATTTACAATCTATATTAATGATACGGATCATGGGATGAATATTTGGTTGCAAAATTTGACGAGACAAAGATTGGTAGGAAAGTAAGTTGTGAAGAGGACATAAGGATTCTGCAAACAAGAATAGGTTAAGTGAAAGGACAAAAATTTGGCACGGAGTATAATGTGGGAAAATGTGAACTTGTTCATTTTAGCAAGAATAAAAAAGTAGCATATTATTTAAATGGGGAGAAGAGAAACTGCAAACTTGAAGCACAGAGGGATCTGTGTGTTCTAGTACATGAATCACAAAAACTTAGTATGCAGGTACAGCAAGTGATCAGGAAGGCAAATGAAATGTTGTTGTTTAATTTAAGGGGAATGGAATATAAAAGTAGGGATGTTTTGCTACAGTTGTATAGGGTATTGGGGGGACCACCTCTAGAGAACTGCGTACAATTTTGGTCTCCTTATTTAAGAAAGGAGACAACTGGAAATAGCTCAAAGGGGTTCCACTCAACTGATTCCTGGGATGAGGGAGGGATGAGGTGAGCAGGAGAGAGGCATCAAGTGGAAGGATTGGCGAGCAGCCCACAGGGAAGACAAAGGTTGAGCGATAGCTTCAGGCTTCCAGGAACTGACACGAGTGAATTTGACTGTTAATTCAACCTGATTAATCCTGTCAGACTTGGCTCTCGTCTGTTAATTTCCTGTGTCCTGGGGGAGTCTATGAGCTCTTTGCTCATGGCCTACAGTGGCAGTAAACCTCACTTAACCCATCAGGGCATGCGCAGCTATAATAATGAACTGCACAGCACTTGATTCGCTGCTGTGTGGCTGCACAGATATGCAGCTTAGCGGGAATAAAGCTCTAAACTCATCTTTTGGTTCTTCAATTGTTCCATTACTGTCTCCTTTTGCCTTGCACCATTACATTTGTCGTTTACTCTCTTGTGCTTTCCACCCTATCATAGATCTTCCTTTTTTCTTTCCCTTCCTCTGAACTTGCTTAAAACCTATTACGTTACCAACT
This sequence comes from Cetorhinus maximus, assembly GCF_964194155.1. Classification (NCBI taxonomy): domain Eukaryota; kingdom Metazoa; phylum Chordata; class Chondrichthyes; order Lamniformes; family Cetorhinidae; genus Cetorhinus; species Cetorhinus maximus. Next base: position 22,084,366 of record NC_135895.1, on the reverse strand, counting down.
TTTTACAGTTCTGATGAATGTCACTGACCTGAAATATTAACTCCATTTCTCTCTTCATAGATATTGCCTGGCCTGCTGAGTATTTCAAGCAATACTTCACAGTTACGTGGTCAGAAAAGCAACTTCAATTGTAAGAGAAGTGTAAGCATATATGCAGGCATGATTTGGGAAAATTGGTGACCAGCTTTTTGAGTTTGAAGAAATTATGAAGTAATCTCAGCTGTACATTTCAATCCCATTAATAATGATTTCACATATTGCATGTTCAAGTCAAAATTTACTTTCAAGTTATGGCCAAGTAAAGCAAGAACAAAAACATTTGAGTGTTAGAATGCTAATTTTGATTCATAGATATTAAGTGGACGGCTTTACATTGGTTGTAACATTTTACCTTCAAAAATATGCAGGTATGTAAATATACTAAATCCAGAACTGGCACAGTTCTCAGCCAGACTAGCTAATAAGAGTTCCCAGTTAAGCATAAAAGCCATCACCTGAAACCTATAGCTTACTATCATCTTGCTCCACTGAAGCCCATTTGCCTGTCAGTACAATGGTAAACAGAAATGCAGGTGTAATGGAAAGTTTCAGCTGTGCCCACTTACCAGTTTTGCTTGTTGTGCATTCATAGGATCAGAATATTGCAGCAGAGCTTGAAACTGATTATTCTTTGTAAAAGTAATGATTTTCAATACTGGCCCAAACTTGGAAAAAATCTTTAAAAAACAAAAATTCAATTATTGTCCATCAAAATGAGTTTAAATCTACACAAAACAATGTGAAGCATAAACGCACCTGATAAAGTACATCCAGAGTGACTGGATAGTACATGTTGTCAATAATTACTCTCAGTACTGGGCTCTGTGCTGGCGTCACTGCACTCTCACTGACTGTAGTTCCGGTAAGTGGGGTGCTTGCTGTCTGCACAGCAGTTACAGCCTGAAGAACTGCTTGGGCACGCTGAAAGCAATAACAGGCAAATTAATTTTCCCATTTCACCTCAGTTTCATTTTAAAGCATTATTTTAGAGATATAATTTTTAAACAAACGATCAAATCAATTTTACTTCGCCCAAATTAGGGGAAAGGGGAGAAAGGAGAAACAAAATTAAAAGTTACTGTATGTCAGTTTAAAAAATAGAAATCAAAATTAGAATTCAGTTTGCTAAGTTTGCTGAGCACTAAGTTCAAACTAAGGTGTTATTTACTTTATTAATTCAATTAAGCAGATAATTTATTGTGTTAAAAGTTGAAATTATTGATAAGGTGCCACACAAGGTTAAAATGCAAGATAGAGTTTGGGTAATGTATTAGCATGGATAGAGGGTTGGTTAATGGACAGGAAGCAGGCAGTAGGGATAAATAGGGCATTTTCAAGTTGGCAGGCTAAGACTAGAGGAATGTCACAATGATCAGCTATTTATAATCTATATTAATGACTTAGACAAAGTAATGTATCTTCTGAGGCAAGGTTGGACAGGCTGGGCTTGCATCCATGTGATGATGCAAAGCTAAGCAGGTAGATAAGCTGTGAGGAGGACACAAAATATGCTGAAAAGAGATGTAGAGAGATTAAGTGAGTAGGCAACAAGGTGCCAGTTGAAGCATAATGTAGGGAAGTGTGAGAGTTATTCACTTTGGTAGTCAGAAGAGAGAAGTAGGATATTTATTACAAGGTGCGAAATAGCTAAGTATTAATGTTCAGGGACTTGGATGTACTCGTACAAGGAACACAACGGGTACACTAAACCACCATCTCCCCCCGTGCAGCAAAGGTTCCCCAGATTGGTTTTGAAATGAGGGGGTTATCCTACAATGAGAGGCTGAATAAATTGGGCCCATGCTCTCTGGAGTTCAGAAGAATGAGGGGTGATCTCATCTATAATCTATAGGTTGGTCTGGACTGAAATTTTGAAAAAATGCACACTACAAATAGTTGAAACCACCAATTTATTGATTTCCTTTGCACCACTATAGGCACCACTCAGTAATGTTTGAACCTAAAGTAGTTTAACGTTTAGGTTTAGGAATACAGGCATTAGATTAAAAAATCATGGCAGACATCCACTAAAACCCCAAATTTCAAATTCATAATTCCAAAAAAAAGAAACAGATGAGTGAAAAGGTATGAACGTGTAGCCTTTTCACAATGAACTAAACAATAACCTGGTTTAAAGCATTGTCTGTCTTCAACTCTTTATGGTTCGAGTACTGGATATAGATAGGCTGGTTCCGAAGATGAGGTGTTACTGCAGTATAGTAATTCACCATGGTGATAGCTGCCTCTTCAGAAGCCATTTCCAAGAAAGCCTGAAGGAGCACAAAGAAGGCATACTAATGGTGAGCACAAGTTAAAAGTTGACAATTCAAACCTTTAGACAATGGCATCAAACCAATTCATAAAGTAACACCTGCTTCGTAGTCCAGCATTTTGTTTATAATTATTAACTTACAAATAAATTTTACAACATTGGATCTCAATTGCTAGTTGCCATCTTAAATTCCCACACTTCTGCACAAAAGTATCTCAACATTTAAACGATAGATTTTAAAGCAGAACCCTTTGGACTACACATTTCCAAGCTATGATTAATTGAAACTTTAGTGATCTTGTTCCCAGTGCTACTCTGCATTTGACAATTACTCGTCTTTTCCTTAATATCTCCCAAAGCTACACAGGAAAGAAACGTTTGGAATAGCAGAAAAGTAAACAACAGAAATTCATATATTCTTACTCTAATACACAATACGTATTACAATCCAGATCTTTGTATATCCCACCTCCGCTTGATGCTTTTAAATCAGGAATTAATTCCTTAGAACATATTCAAAGAAAGTCCATGTGGCATTTTTACCAATTATTGCTATTATAATTAATTGACATTAGTCTCACAGAAAAGGTTTCCAAATGCTCACATAATATACGCCATCGGCTGGAAATCGCAGGGGAGGTTGCGCAACCCATTCACGCCGACAGGAAAACTACCCCCATTAAATCAGCGGCAGGAATGACCTGAAACAGGGAACCTGCCACTGGCTAATTAGGCTCATCAACAAGCCACTTAAAGGTTATTATCCCAGAGTCCAGCGAGGTTTAGTGGTAGCTCAGGGATTCTTCCAAACTTCCATGTGTTTCCTGTACCTCTTGAAGGCCACCCAGCAAACCCTGTCAGGGATGCCAGTGGCCTCCTGGGGCATCCTTTTTTCAAAGGCACTTAGTGCCCAATCTAGGGACCAAGCATCGGGAAGGGAGGTGCCCACTGAGGACAACTGGATCCAAGCTTCACCAGCACATTCTAGCACCAACCAGAGAGCAGACTATATTAGGTCTGGTAATGTGCTAGGATACAGGATAAGTGGGTAATTTTTGGGTTGACAAGATGTGAAGAGTGGAGTGCTATAGGGATCAGTGCTGCAGTGTCGTATTTATAATTTATATCAATGATTTGGATGAAGGGACCAAACGTATGGTTGCTAGATTTGCGGATGAGGCAAAGATAGGTAGGAAAGTAAGTTGTGAAGAAGACATAAGGATTCTGCAAAGGGACATTGATAGGTTAAGTGAGTGGGCAAAAATTTGGACATGGAGTATGAAAAGTAGAAAAATGCGAATTTGTTCACTTTGGCAGGAAGAATAAAAAAGTAGCATCTTATTTAAATTGAGAGAGATTGAAGAACTCGAAGTACAGAAGGATGTGTCTGTCCTGGCACATGAATAACAAAAAGGTTACTATGCAAGGACGGCAAGTGATTAGGAAGGCAAATGGAATGTTGTCGTTTATTGGAAGGGGAATGAAATAAAAAAATAGGAGGGATGTTTTGCTATAGTTGTACAGGGCATTGGTAAGACCACATCTGGAGTATTGTGTACAGTTTTGGTCTCCTTATTTAAGAAAGGATTTTAGTGCTTTAGAAGCAGTTCAGAGAAGGTTCACTGGACTGATACCTGGGGTTTGGGGGTGGGGCAAGGTTAGACAGGCTGGGCCTGTATCCATTGAGTTTAAGAATGAGAGGTGATCATATTGAAACATACAAGGTCCTGAGGGGGCTTGACAGGGTGGATGCTGAAAGGATGTTTCCCCTTGTGGGAGAGGCTAGAACTAAGGGACACAATTTAAAAATAAGGGGTCTCCCATTTAAGACAGCAATGAGAAGAAATGTTTTCTCTCAGAAGGTCAAGAGCACTCTCTTCCCTGGGCAGCAGTGGAGGCAAGGCCATTGAATATTTTTACGGCAGAGGTACTTGACTAACAAAGGAGTCATAGGTTATCGGGGGTGGGAGGAATGCGGTCAGCCACGATCTCATTGAATGGTGGAGCAGGCTTGAGAAGCCGAATGGCCTACTCCTGCTCCTAATTCATATGTTCATATGTCCAAGTTCTATTTATAGATATATGTTTCAAGTGAGAATCTGCAAGTGGCTTTTCCTCATTTTTTGCTCATCGCCCAGAGCTATACAAGGTTGAAAAGTTTGGGAAAAGCTCAACAGCAAACAACAGAAATTCAGATATTTTCACTATCACATACAATGCATCATCACAAGCTACACCTTATTCCAGGATCATCCTAGAATGCAAAGAACTGCAGGCTTCTTTTTCTCTACTGTGAACGAACATCTTCTTACATCTCCTCTCTGTCCCCCCTCTACCTCCATCTATAAAACGTCTGAGCAGCTAACGGGCATCTTCCTGTCACGAAGTTCAAGAGCATCCGATCAGATGCCTCTGCTGCTAACCTCCATTCCCTAGTCCATTAAGCCTAACTTCTTCAAAAGTTTCCCCTGCTCTAGCCCTGAACTTGCATTGTTCTCTAGTTTGTCTGCCTACCCTGAAGCCTTCTCCAAGCGCATCTTCTTCAAGAGCCGACCTGCTCTCCCCGGCCCTATTCCTACTGAACTGCTGAACACTCTAACTTTCCTGGTTCCCCTGTTGGCTAAGCTGTCAACAGTTTTCTTCCTTGGGGTACTTTCTGTCCCTCTCTTTAAAATCAGCCATCATTGCCCCTCTACTCAAATAATCAACCCGTGATGTCAAGACACTTGTAAACTACAACCGCATCTTCAACTTCCCTGTCCCCCGCAAAGTCCTTAAGCTCCGTCATCTCGCAAATCTGTACTCACCTAGAGAAGCAGCGATTTACATGCACTTCTTCCAATTTAGTCTACTTTATTAGTTGTTCACAATGTGGTCTCTTCAACGCTGGGGAGGCCAAATGCAGACTGGGCGACTAGTTTACAGAACACCTCTAATCAGTCATTAGGCATGACTCCGGGGTTCCAGTGACCTGTCATTTTAATTCTCCGTCTTGCCCTCACATGACATTTCTGTCCAGGCCTGCTGCATTGTTCTGGTGAAGCTCAATGCAAGCTTGAGGTGCCTCATCTTTCAATTAGGAACTTAACAGCCTTCTGGACCCAACGATGAGTTCAACAATTTCAGACCATAAACTCTTTCTCTTTGAATGTTTGACAGTAGCACACCTGCTCTCGACATTTCTTTTTCATCTGAAATGCTTCTGTGATTCAATCTCCCCGCCTTCCACTCGATTGCAGATCTTCCTTTTGTCCTCGTCTCACTCATTCATTGCTCAAAACCGACTACATCTCTAACTTTTCCCAGTTCTGATGAAAGATCATCAACCTGAAACATTAGCTCCGTTTCTCTCTCCACTTCTACAGACCATTTTCTGTTTTTATTTCAGATTTTCAGCATCTACAGTATTCTGTTTTTCGGTTAACTCTATATTATCGACAACCCTACCTCTGCACTTCTGTTGTTAAAACCCTCATCCATGCCTGTTACCTCTAGACTTGACTACTCCAACGCAATTCCTGGGTGACCATCCACCTTCTACCCTCCATAAACTTGGTCATTCAAAACTTTCAGAGGGGAGGCAAGAGTGACTGTCCTTAACATCAAACCAGCATCTAACTAAATGTGGCATCAAGGAGCCCAAGCAAAATTGAAGTCATTGGAAATCAGGAGGAAAAGTTTCCGCTGGTTGGGAGTCATACCTAGCATAAAGGAAGATGTTGATTAGTGTGGGCCATCTCAGCCCCAGGACATCATTGCAAGAGTTCCTTGGGGTAATGCCTTGGAATTCCCTCCCTAACAGCACTATGGGTGTACCTTCACCACATGGATAGCAGTGGTTCAAGAAGGCAGCTCACCACCACCTTCTCAAGAACAATTAGGAATGGGCAATAGTGCTGGTCTAGCCAGCCACGCTCAGATCCTGTAAACAAATAAAAAGCATTTTTGTTCCTTGGCTCGAGCCAAATAGATTCTCTCCTTGACACCTCTGCGACATCCTCTTTTTCCAGCACTGCAATGCTTTCCTTCATCATTACTACCCTCCCCATGTTCTTCATTTTCTATCTGTCCTGAACACTTTATTCAGGAATATTAAGCACCCAGTCCTGCCCTTCTTTGAGCCAGGAGTGTTACAGCCACGTCATATTTCCACATGACAATCTGTGCCTGTAACTCATTAATCTTATTTACCACTCTGTGCATTCACATACATGTACAATAACCATGATTTAGACTTTATTACTTTCTCCCTTACTCTGGGATAACCTATTAACTTACTATTTCCAAATCAAATGCTATCTATCTCTGTGCACCTTGGTATTCTCCCTGATATTACTTCCTGGTTCCTACACCCCTGTCAAGTTAGTTTAAACCCTAACCAGTAGCACCAGCAAAACACCCTGCAAGGAACTCAGTCCCAGCTCTTGGTGCAGCCCAATTCATCTGTGCAGGTCCGATCTCCCCTAGAGCCACTCCCAATGCCCCAAGAACCTAAAGCCCTCCCTCCTACACCACCTTCCCAGCCAGGCATTCATCATGCATTTATCCTCCTATTTCTACACTCATTCACGTGTGGTACTGGTGTAATCTGGAGATAACTACTTTTGAGATCTTGCTTGCTACTTTTCTACCTAGCTCCATAAATACTGACTGCTGCACCACATCCCTCTTTTTGCCTTTGTCTTTTGTGCCAATGTGGACCATGACTGCTGGCTGTGCACCCTCCTCCCTCAGGGTGCCCTCCAGCTGCTCAGTGACATCTTTAACCCTTCTGACCTTATGATGGAAGGAAGTTCATTGATGAAGCAGCTGAGGATGGTTGCGCCTAGGACACTACCCTGAGGAACTCCTGCAGTGATGTCCTGGAGCTGAGATGATTGGCCTTCAACAATCACAACCATCTTCCTTTATGCTTGGTGTGACTCCAACCAGAGGAGTTTTCCCTGATTCCACTGACCCCTGCTAGGGCTCCTTGATGCCACACTCAGTCAAACGCTGCCTTGATGTCACTCTCACCTCACCTTGGGAATTCATGTTCTTTTGTCCATGTTTGAACCAAAGCTGTAATGAGGTCAGGAGCTGAGTGATTTTGGCAGAACCCAAACTGAGCATCAGTGAGCAGGTTATTGCTAAGCAAGTGCCGTTTGATAGCACTGTTGATGACCCCTTCCATCACTTTACTGATGATCGATATTAGACTGATGAGGCAGTAATTGACCAGGTTATATTTGTCCTGCTTTTTGTGTACAGAACATACCTGGGCAATTTTCCACATTGCCAGGTAGATGCCAGTGTTGTTACTGTACTGGAAGAGCTTGGCTAGGGATGCGACAAGTTCTGGAGCACGTGTTCAGTGCTATTGCCAGAATATTGTCAAGGCACATAGCCTTTGAAGTACCCAGTGCCTTCAGCCATTTCTTGATATCATATGGTGTGAATCGAATTAGCCAAAGCGTGGCATTTGTGATGCTGGGTCCTCCGGAAGAGGCAGAGATGGATCATCCACTCGGCACTTCTGGCTGACGATTGTTGCAAATGATTCGGCTTTATCTTTTACTGATTGAAGCCTCCTCCTCCAGTGAGTTGTCCACCACCATTCACAACTAGATATGGAAGGGCTACAGAGCTTAGATCTGATCCGTTGGTTGTGGAATTGCTTAGTCCTGTCCATCACTTGCTGCGTATGTGGTTTGGCACACAAGTGTTGTAGCTTCACCTAATTTTTAGGTATGCCTGGTGCTGCTCCTGCACTCTTTGTTGAACTAGGGTTGATCCCTTGAATTGGTGGTAATGGTAGAGTGGGGAATATACTGGGCCATGAGGTTACACATTGTGGTTGAGTACAATTCTGCCACTGCTGATGGCACACAGCGCCTCATGGATTCCCAGTCGAGTTGCTAGATCTATTTGAAATCTATCCCATTTAGCACAGTGGTAGTGCCACATGACACGATGGAGGGCATCCTCAATGTGAAGACAGGACTTTGTCTCCACTCCTGATACTGACATGGGACAGATGCATCTGCGACAGACAGGTCGGTGAGGATGAGATCAAGTATGTTATTCCATCTTGTTGGTTCCCTCGCCACCTGCCGCAGACCCAGTCTAGCAGCTATGTCCTTTAGGACTCGGCCAGCTCAGTCTGTAGTGGTGCTACTGAGCCACTCTTGGTGATGTACATTGAAGTCCCCCACCCAGAGTACATTCTATGCCGTTGCCACTCTCAGTGCTTCCTCCAAGTGGTATTCAACACGGAGGAGTGCTGATTCCTCAGCTGAGGGGAGGGGGCAATGATACGCGGTAATCAGCAGGTGGTCTCCTTGTCCATGTTTGACCTGATGCCACAAGGCTCCATGTGGACTGGTCAAACATGGGCAAGGAAACCTCCTGATTACCACGTACCGTGCTCCCCCTCAGCTGATGAATCAGGTGCAAACATATTGTTTGGTGTAGCCTGTAGACCACCAACTAGTGGGAAAAATGTAGGGAACAAATTGGCAAGGAAATTACAGAGAATAGATTAGCTTGAATGGGGAGCATTAATTATCCAAATACAAACAGCGATAGTAGTGGTGTGAAGGGCAGAGGGAAAAGATTCCTAGTCTGTGTTCAAGAAAATTTTCTATAACAGTAATTTGAAGGCCAATGAGAAAGCAGGCACTGTTAACCCTGGTTCTTGGGAATGGGGTGTGCCAAGTAGCTCAAGTGTCCAACCATCTTCAGCTGCGTCATCAAGACCTGCCTTTCATCATAAGGTCAGAAGTGGGGATGGTTGCTGATGATTGCCCAATGTTCAGCACCATTCATGACTCCTCAGATATTGAAGCAGTCCATGTCCAAATGCAGCAAGACCTGGATGATATCAAGGCATGGGATGACAAGTGGCAAGTAACATTCGTGCCACGCAAGTGTCAGGCAATGACCATCGCCAACAAGAGTGAATCTAATCATCACCCCTTGACGTTCAATAGCATCACCATCACTGAATCCCCTACTATAAACATCCTGGGGGGAGGTTACCATTGACCAGAAACTGAACTGGACTGGCCATATAAATACTGCAGCTACAAGAGCAGGTCAGAGACTAGGAATCTTGCAACAAGTAACTCATCTCCTGACTCCTCAAAGCCTGTCCACCATCTACAAGGCACAAGTCAGGAGTGTGATGGAATACTCTACACTTGCCTGGATGAGTGCACCTCCCACAACACTCATGAAACTTGACACCATCCTGGACAAAGCAGCCCGCTTGACTGGCACCACATCCACAAACATTCACTCCTTCCACTACCAACGCACAGTAGCAGCAGTGTGTACCATCTACAAGATGCACTGCAGGAATTCACCAAGGCTCCTCTGACAGCACTTTCCAAACCCATGACCACTACCATCTAGAAGGACAAAAGCAGCAGATGGATGGGAACACCACCACCTGGAAGTTCCCCCCCCAAGTCACTCACCATCCTGACTTGGAAATATACCACTGTTCCTTCACTGTCGCTGGGTCAAAATCTTGGAACTCCCTCCCTAACAGCACTGTGGGTGTATCTACGCCACATGGACTGCAGTGGTTCAACTAGGGATGGGCAATAAATGCTGGCCCTACCAGCAAAGCCCAAACCCCCTGAATGAATTTTTTTAAAAATTAGGGGACAGTGATCATTGTATCATAAGGTTTAGGCTGACTATGGAAAAGGACAAAGAACAATCCAGAGTAAGAATAATTAACTGGGAGAAAGTCACTTCATTGGGTAAGAACGGATATAGCCGAATAAACTGGAGTCAAAAGTTGGCAGGGGAAACAGTAGCTAAACAGTGGACTATATTCAAAGAAGGGATAATTCAGACATAGTCAAGGTATATTCCCCTGGAAGGGAAAGGTAGGGCAAACAAATCCAGGGCTCCTAGATGACAAAAGGGATAGAAATTAAGATAAAGAAGAACAAGTGTGCTTATGACCCATGTTAGATAGAAAACACAATTGAGAACCAGGCTGAATATAGAAGGTTGAGAGGGGGAGTAAAAAAGCAAATAAGAGAAGCAAAGAGGGAGTATGAAAAGGCTGGCAGCCAACATAAAAGGGAATCCCAAAGTATTCTATACGCATATAAATAGTAAAAGGATGGTAAGAGGAGTAGAGCTGATGAGGGACCGAAAAGGGAATTCATACATGGAAACAAGGGACCTAGCTGAGAATATTAAATGAACACTCTGTATCTATCTTTACCAAGATGATGTTACCCAGGCCACGGTGAGGGGAGGCAATTCTGACACTAGATGGGCTTACAACTGATAAGGAGGTGGTATTGGTTAGGATGTCTTACTTAAAATGGATAAGGCACCAGGGACCGGATGAGATGCACCCAAAGATACTGAGGGAAGTGAAGTGGAAATTGTGGAGGCACTGGCCATAATTTTTCAGTCTTCCTTAGACTCAAGGTGGTGCAGAGGACTGGAGAACTGCAAATGTTACACCCTTGTTAAAAAAGTAAGTAAAGATAAGTCCAGCAACCACAGGCCAGTCAGTTTAACTTTGGTGGTGGGGAAACAATAATTTGGGACCAATTTAATGGACAAATGCAAGTTAATTAAGGAAAGCCAGGATGGATTTCTTAAGGGAAAATTATGTTTAACTAACCCACTGGAGTCCTTTTTGAAGAGGCAACAGAGAAGATTGATGAGAGCAAGGCAATTATGTGGTGTATATGGACTTCCAGAAGGAATTTGATACAGTGCCACACAATAGACTTATGAACCAAGTTACAGTTCATGGAATAAAAGGGACAGTAGCAACATGGATACAAAATTGGCTGAGTAACAGGAAACAGACAGTAGCGGTTAATGGTTGTTTTTCTGGGCTGGAGGAAGGTTTGTAGTGGAGTTCCCTAGAGGTCAATGTTGAGATCTTTGCTTTTACTGATATACATATTAAAGACCTGGACCTTAGTGTACAGGACACAATTGCAAAATTCACAGATGATACGAAACTTGGAAACATTGTGAACTGTGAGGAGGATAGTACAGAACTTTGAAATGACTGACAAATTGATGAGATGGGTGGACAGGTGGCAGATGAAGTTCAACACGGTGAAATGCAACGTGATTCATTTTGGTAGGAACTTGGAGAGACAATACAAAATAAAGGTACAACTCTGAAGGGGGTGCAAGAGCAGAGGGACCTGGGTATATATGTGCATAAGTCATTGACAGTGGCAGGACAGGTTGAGAGTGGTTAATAAAACACAGAGTATACTAGGTGTTAATATAGGCATAGATTATAAGAGCAAGGAGATTATGTTGAACTTGTATAAGACACTGGACTCAACAGGAGTATTGTGCCCAGTTCTGGGCGCCACACTTTAGGAAGGATGTGAGAGCATCAGAAAATATTCAAGAGAATGGTTCCAGGAATGAGAAGCTTCAGTTATAAAGATTGGAGAAGTTGTGACTGTTTTCCTTCAAGGCTAGAGGAAATTTGATAGAGGTATTCAAAATCATGAGGGGTCTGGGCAGAGCAGCTACAGAGAAACTGTTCCCACTCGTGAAGGAATCATGAATGAGAGGGCACAGATTTAAAGTAATTGGCAAAAGAAGCAAAAGCAATATGAGAAAATACTTTTTCACACACTTCAGTGAAGGAGGTCTGGAATGCACTGCCTAAGTGTGTGGTGGAGACAGGTTCAATCAAAGCATTCAATAGGTAAGTAGACTGTTATCTGAAAATGAAGAATGTTCAGGGTTATGCAGAGAAGTCGGGAGAATGACAGTGAATTACTCATTTGGAGAGCTGGTACTGACACTATGGACCGAATAGCCTCCTTCTGCTCTATAGCAATTCTGTGAAATAGGGATTTTTACTGATGATTAGTGTTCAGCACCATTCATGATTCCTAAGATACTGAAGCATATCCAAATGCAGCAAGACCGGGGCAATGTTCAGGCTTGGGTTGATAAGTGGCAAGTAACTTTCACACCACACAAGTGCCAGGTAATGACCATCTCCAACAAAAGAGAATCCAACCAACTCCTCTTGACATTCAATAGCATAACTATCGCTGAATCATCCACCAACACCCTGGGAGTTACTATTGACCGGAAACTGAACCGGACCAGCCATATTTATACTATGGATGCAGGAGCAGGTCAGAGATTAGGAATGCTGCAGTAGCTCACCTCCGAATCCTCAAAGCCTGTCCACCATCTACAGGGGACAAGTCAAGGGTGTGATGGAATACTGTCCTTTTGCTTGAATGAATGTGTAGTTCCAACTCTCAAGAAGCTTGCTTGATCGCACCCCATCCGACCTTAAACATTCATTACCTCCAACACCACTGCACAGCAGCATCAGGAAGTACCATCTACAAGATGCACTGCAGCAACTCGCCAAGGTTCCTTCCAAACTTGCAAGTTCCACCTTTGCAAGTTCCCTCCAAGTCACACACCATCCTGACTTGAAACTATATTGCAGTCCTCTTTGACCAAGCTTTGAGCCATCTGCCCTAGTTATCTCCTTTTGGGGCTCACTGTCAAATTTTGCTTTATAGCACTCTTGTGAAATGCCTTGGGATGCTTTGCTATGTTAAAGGCACTGTATAAATACAAGTTGTGGACCACTGGCTAACAGAACAAATGGAATCTGATTTTAATTTAAAACACGCAATTGCAATTTGTGCTAAGTGCCACAATGTAAATAAATTGATCAAAATATTGCATATCACTGACTTTGCTGCTACCTGTCTTAAATTACAGAAGTGTAATTTTAATTCTGTGTATCATTTTCATAGAACTGTATGGAAATATAAGACAAAGAGGCCGCACAGCCCAACTAGTCCATGTTGGTGTTTATCCTCCACGTGAACAGTCATCTTAATCCCATGTACCTGCTTTATTCTCATATCCCTTTATCTCACTGTCCTTCAACTGAGTATCAAACCTATTTTTAAACGGTAACATGGTCTCTGCTTCAATCACTAATTCCAGCAGGTATTACAGAGTTTCATAGCCTTCTGCGTAAAATGATCTCTTCCCCCAAATCTTTTTACACATTAAAAACCTGTGAAAGTACTAGGGAACTATTTGCAATCGAACAATACCCAGCATAAATTATTCTACTGAAATTCTCAAAGATTAATCAGAAATTGTCAGCTAAATGGGGGGAAATTAATCTTATTGAAGGCTTCAGAATTCAGCTTTGAGTGGTTAGAGGGAGCATGCAGGAGAAAATACAAACAAGGTGACCAACTATTCTTCAAAGCATTAATTCTTGGGATGGAAAAACAGAGAAACTAAGAAATGTAATAGTTGCTTCATAATGCACCTACGGAACTAGATTAACTCAACCTTGTGATGCATTTAGATTTGTGTATATGTTGCAAAGTAGTAATATGTGCCCTTTCACACAACACGCCACTTACAAGCCATGCTTAATTATAAAACTTTAACAACTACATTGAAATACTTGATCATCAGGCAGCCCAAGTAGTGTCCCATTTAACTCGCTGTGAAAAGTTGTGCTAGTGATACTTAGCTATGGTTCTTAAGGCTAATGAAAATGTACAACCCACATAATTCCAAGCATTTCCGGATACACTGGCAAGTTAATTACTGACACTCTTGTCAAGTGTCATTTTCCACCAAGGACCTCCTCACTCTCCCAGCTTGAGCGTGAATAAGGAGGGTATAAAACCAGGACACTGACTTGTTTCTTACATTCACAGATACTGACTGATCTCCTTTATAACGTTAGCGTTGTGTATTTATTTCCAAATCCATGATTTGGTGCTAAATAGCAGTCATCTGAATGTCAGCACATCTTTCTCCTTAATATAGATAAAAACTCAAGGTTCTAGATCTCTTTTCACTAATGAGCAGGTGCAAGCACTATAATCCTCTAAAATGTACTAGGAAAGGGAATGGAAATATTTGAACAGGTAAATTATGATTAGACAAGATTAGCATGCTTTTGAATCCGGCTAAATGTCACCACGCCATTAAGGGAACCTCAAACACTTTGTACAGTTGAACATCCTTATACCAATTTTTCAGATATAGAAGAGGAGATATTCAAGTATAATTGAATGTACTTTACATTTCAACTGTTAAAAGCTTTCTGTAAATAATGGAAGTACTTTAAAAGTAGCTATATATTAAAAATAAAAGTTCGGAGCATAGTGAACAGTACTCACTTAGCATCCTTATTAAAGCATCAACTATAGTGCTAGATACATTGGCTTTAAACTATTATACCCATGCCAGGAATTCATTCTAGGCTGTACATACCTGGTTTTTCCCTTTCAGCATCAGAATGTTGGTAACTTTTCCAAATGGCAAGCCCAAAGCTATGACCTCAGTTTCCATGACTTCACTGGGCAGTTTCCTAATATGGAGAACACGGGATGGTGCACCAATCATCTTATCGTCACCTTTAAATTTCTTGCTGTCATTGCCGTTAGCTGCAGAACATAATAAAATGCAACATTTGCTGAAGTTTAAAAGACAGCAGTAAAAAATCTGTTGCCACATGAAAAACATCTTGTAGCTTTTCTTCAAATGATTTTGAAAAAAAAGTAGAAACTGCTAGAAGCTGGAAAAAAAAATAGTATAACTAATGGAATGTTAACGGTAATGAATGCAGGCAAATTAGCTGTATTGTAGATGGTCAGGTTGGGCATTCAAAGTTCAGTTCACAGTATTGTAGCATTGAACAAACATTTTCTGTAATTCAAGGTGTGGGGAAAAGATGAAGCTTTCGAGCATTTATTTTAGTTAAATTCCACTTTTGGACATTCAAATTTTTAACTACTGATGGGAAAAAAGTAATGATTGCTTTTTTCTTCAGAAAACGTGACAACATAGTCAGATTGTAGAGTGGTCTGGTATTTTCCAGTATAAAAATGACTATTAAACCTATAAGAGGAGTTAATACAAAGTGTGACAAAAACACAACAGGAAGTGTTGGTACAAGCAGGAAGTGCAAACCATTTATAGTATTTTGTGCACTAAATGCTAGACATTTTTATAATTTCCTTATTTTACAATTTTCTTGAAAAATAAAGCTACAACATGGCTTTACTACATCCAACGATAGCGTAATAATTTACCCCCAAACACAAAACTGGTCATTCGCAATCTGAAATAATTTATTGTAATTCAAGACTATTAAATAATCATATTCCTGTACAATCTTCAGTTAACTTTCTTCTTCCTAATTACCTCAAGGGTTGCAAGCTAGTTCAAATTAAGTGTGCAATGAGCAAATCTTTGTATGGACATTGAGATAAGCGTGAAAATTAATTTTCTTTGGGGGAGGAAGGGGAGAACTACCAGGAAGTATTCAGTAGCTACATAAAAGTTCAGGAAACAAAAAGTAATAATTAGTTAGTACAGAGAAACTACTTCCTCTGGTGGGAGTCCAGAACAAGGGAACATGCTAAAATTAGGGCAAGGTTGTTCAGAAGTGATGGCAGGAAGCACTTCTTCACACAAAGTAGTGGAATTCTGGATCTCTTTCCCTCCAAAAAACAGCTGACACGAAATCAATTGAAAATTTTAAAACCAAGATAGGTAAGATTCTTGTTAGACAAGGGTAATAAGATTACAGAACCAAGGGAGAATAACTGGAACTGATCTACAAGATCAATCATTATCTACTTGAATGGCAGATCTGGCTCCAGGGGTTGAATTCCCTCTCTCTGCTCTTATGTTATCACCCATGGCAGAAAGGGAGTCAAGACCAATTGTAATTTTAAGGTCAAGTCGGGTGAGAAGGCAAGGAATAATTGGACGTGACATGGAGATGCAACTAAGTACCCAATGTGAAGTCATAAATTATATTTTTTAAAATAATGTTTTGATTTGATATAGTCAAACAACAAAACATATGGCAATCTGAAAGGAAAGAATTAGAGTTAGTTGAAATATAGGAATTTCTTTGCAGTACAATGCTGAATGCAATGGGAGATGCAAAACTGAGGTGCTATGGCACTTCCACTGGGAGAGGTTGATAGTTCCTATTATTTATATAGTAGGAATATATAAATGGAAAAATGTGGACAAAGTGACAAAAATTTTGTAACAAGGAGGTTTTGTCAACAGGAAGGGCGCACAAATATAAAACTTGATGACACTTTGTTAATTCAGCTACAGTATATAAAAATTCTGCTGGGATTTGGATTTTGCAAATGGATTCAGGTGAGCACATAAATTAGCAATCTGTATTACAGCTCATCATTAGGTGAGGTCACTCTTTGATTATAACTGGTTTAACCAAATTAACAAAACCCACAACAACAAAACTTTAAACTGCTTGATATACTGAAGTACCATATGAAAATAAAGTCCAACTTTGGAGCATGTGATCAATATTTTAAAGCCTGCATTTAAATAAATTCCTTCACAGATCATATTTTATGAACAAAATTAATGTATCTTAGTGTGTTGGATCAAATATGTAAGAGGCAGGCTGCTACTTACCAGAGTACTAGTCGACCATTACATCAGTTGATTTTGACCCAAAACTAAACATAAGTCCTTTAAAACCCAGAACATGCAGGATTTGAAGAGATGGATAGGTTGGATTATGACATATACAACAACGAAAACCTAAACTTCATTCCCATTCATGCATCCTAACTGAGTGGACCATGAACAGATAGGGAAGTTTAGAATTTGCTGAGAATAGGAATTCAGTGAACAGGGAAAAGAAGACGTTTCTTTTCGCCTTTAACATTTGTAGTGGTTTGTGCAAGTTTAAGGCAGTAATTATTTAAAATTTTGTTCAATGTTTTAGCACCTAGTGGAACTTGGCGTGCAAAAAAGGGAAAACCCTAAAATGGACCAAAGGAAATCACTATAAACAAATATAATCTAAGAAAATGTAAGGGTCAGCAATAGAGAACTAGGATAACTAAATCGGACTTCAAAAAGTCTGAGATATTCCCATATCATTCATTCAACTGAGGAAAACATCTCCCAGACCTAGTGATGCCACAGGACAGCTGGTTGGTGAGTAATACTATTTACTCACCTGTGGGGAAAAAAATGTAAGTTTTTTTTAAACAAAAGCAGTCCACCTAATTTTAATTCAGGCTAATAATTTTTTTAAAACTCGATTGGGATGGAGGCGTGGAAGATGTGGCAGGCCGTGTTTCAGCACTGCAGTTTGTGCAAGATCTCACACAGCGAGATTTCCCACATTTGCATAAAATATCTGCAATCACTCACCCTGCTTCAGTCAAATTAAGAGGCATTCTGAAACATAAGAGAGGGGTTGAAATTTCTGGATAGTTTTATCCAGGACATTTACATCTCTGAGGAAAGCGCAGGTGCAGGAATGGGATAATGTCAAAACATAGGCCAACAGGGACGTAGGAAAAGCTGAGCAGGAGATCCCGCAGAAGCTCACCCTGTTCAAAAGGTACGAAGTACTTGCTACCCTTTAGGTCAAGGAGAAAGACTGCAGGGAGGACAGCCACAATGCAGACTAAAGAACTGTACCTTAATAGGCTAACTGATGGGGAGGAAAAAGAACACAATAGAAATGTGGTAGTGATAGGGGATATGATGGAACAAGGAATAAGGGGGTAGATGACATCTTATGCTGCCACAAATGTGTCCTGGTGTCAGTATACGGGATATCTTGGGGAGGC
The DNA here is from genome assembly GCF_964194155.1 of Cetorhinus maximus. Classification (NCBI taxonomy): domain Eukaryota; kingdom Metazoa; phylum Chordata; class Chondrichthyes; order Lamniformes; family Cetorhinidae; genus Cetorhinus; species Cetorhinus maximus. Next base: position 22,066,408 of record NC_135895.1, on the reverse strand, counting down.
TGGAGAGGAGTTTGGAAAGGGAGGAGAAAATCCTGTTATGGTGACATGTTGGAACAAAAAGCGTTAGTAGGAAAAGGAAGATCATCCTGCTGAGAGGGTATCTGGAACTAAGGGCTAAATAAGTGGAATCTTCAGGTCAATAATTTCTGGATTATTTAAATGAGCCACATGCAAATTGAGAGACAGACAGACATTACCATGTGGCTGAAGGACTCCAGTGGGAAAGAGGGGCTTTATGGGACACTGACACCAGTATTGGGATGGGAAGGAACTGTACTGGTGGGACAGGTTCTACCTCAGCCAGAATGGGATCAGTATAATAGCAGAAAAGGATAAACAGGGAGACAGCAAGGTTTTTAATATGGTGAAGTCAGGAGGGGCATCAACAAAAAAACTAAACACGTAAATAAATAAACGAAACAGGAAAGATGAGCGTAGGTCAGACTAAACCAAGAGAAGGCCATAAATGGTCAGGGAATAAATAGCTATAAAATAGCACTGTAAAAATGTGTTAAAAAATGAAGAAAAAGTAACTGTTGAAATGAGTTGTTTGTGCAGCTATGCAGTGTTGGTAATAAAACAGGGCAATTGGATAAAATAATATGTTGCAAGAAACCAAATATAGTGGGAATTACTGAGACTTGGCTACCGGAAGTTAATAACTGCAGATTAAATATTTCAGGATGCAACACATTTAGAAAAGATGGAACGAGATAAACAGGAGGTGGAGTAGCTTATTTGAGATAACTCATGGCAGTAGAAAAAAAATGATGCGGCCATCAATAAAACAGAATCCATGTGGACAGAGATAAAAGAAAGAATAAATCACACTAATAGAGATAGTTTATGACAACCTAATAGTGGAATGGAGGTGAAAGAAGAAATATGCAAACAAATTAGGAAAATAAGTAAGGAAAAGAACTAGCGTTCAACTATGCTAAAATAATTGGCTAAGAGGTAGGTAAAGGAGACAAGGGAATGGAATTCCTACAAAGTTTACAGGATTCCTTTCGGACCCAGTATGTACGAAGACCAACAAGAGGCGGGTGGGGGGAGAAAAGGAAGGATCTCCTACTGGATTTGGTAAAGTGTAATGAACCAGGGCAGATAAAAGTAAAAGTAAGGAAATATCTAGGCAATAGTAACCATAATATTATACGCTTTAAGGTGAGCATTGAAAAAGGACAGAAACATGACCAAGACCCAGATAATAGATTGGAGAAAAATCGATTTTATGGGGCTGAGAAAAGAACTTTGGAAAGTATTGGGAAATAATAATGCAGAACAGCAATGAAAAACATTTAAGATGGTGTTCAGAAGAGTCCTTGAAAAATATATTCCACTAAAAAATAAGAATAAACTGAACACAAATGAGACGCCGTGGATGAATAAAAGCATAAGGGAAAAATTGAGGGTAAGGAAAGAGGCATACCCCAATAAACATGGGGACAGTAGGGACAACATGACAAGTGAGAATACAAAAAGATTAGGAGAGAAGTGAAAAAATTAGGAAGGCAAACAGGAAATATGAAATTATCAAGGTTTATTACACAAAATAGTAGAATATTCTACAAACGCAAACAAGTAAAAATGAAGAAGGGAATAGGGCCACTAAGGAATGGGCAGGATAAAAATCACAGACAGCAACAGCAAAAATCACAGAAATATTTCATACTTTGCTTCAGAATTCACTAAGGAGGCAAATCTGGGAAAATTGACATCAGAAGATGAGCAGAAATGACATAACCACATTTAAAATAAATAAACAAATCAAAATCAAAGTGGATAAAATGTCTGGTCCAGATGGATTGCATCTGTGAATTTTAAAACCTGGATTATATCAGCCAATATAGGCTAACCAACTTTGAAGATCCTGACACAATTTTTTTTTAAACTTTGTGCTGCAAGGCAAATGTGTGGATGCCTTACGAAGGCTGATCAAGGTTTTCACTACCAACAATCATGGGAGATCCTGTTCTGACAGTTGCTGCCTCCCAATAACCAGGCTAGAAATCAGAACACTTCCATGTTCAGATGAACCCTCCAAAAAAATTAGTGGTTTTGGAAAGCCAAAGGTAATGGGGGGTCACAAGGTTAACTTCCATTCCATTTTCTTGAAATTTATATCGAGTAAATGGAGTTCAGATACAAATCAGCCATGATCCAATTATCAGCCATGATCCAATTGAGTCACTGAATAGTGCACACACATTCCTATGAAAAATAGGAGCTGTTGCCTGCCAGGATCATCTTCCTCTCTTAATGGTTAAACACTTATTGAAACGTCTGCAAGTAGATTTTCCTCCGGAAATGGTGAACTATGAGGTGACTGAGTCCATCTGTGTTGTCTACTCCAAACAAGTGTTGGGAAAGTCGGGAGATGATGGATGAATTAAATAGGTATTTTGCTTCGGTCTCCACTATAGAGGACACAAGTAACATCCCAGAAATAGCTGTAAATCAGGAAATGGAAGGGAGGAACTCAGGAAAATTACGATCACCAGGGAAGTAGTATTGAGCAAACTCTTGGAGCTGCAGGCTGACAAATCCCCAGGTCCGAATGGGCTTCACCCTAACGTCTTGAAAGAAGTGGCTAGTGAGATAGTTGATGCAGTGGATTTAATTTTCCAAAATTTCCTAGATTTGGAGAAGGTTCCATTCGATTGGAAAATAGTAAATGTAACTCCCTTTTCTAAAAAAGGAGCGAGACAGAAAGCAGGAAGCTACGGGCCAGTTAGTCTAACATCTGTCAGAGAAAATGTTCAAAGTTATTATTAAAGATGTGTTAGCAGGGCACTTGGAAAAATTCAAGGCAATCATGCAACATGGTTTTGTGAAAGGGAAATCATGTTTAACCAATTTACTGCAGTTCTTTGAAGGAGTCACATGTGCTGCGGATAAAGGGGAACCAGTGGATGTACTGTACTTAGATTTCCAGAAGGCATTTGATGAAGTGCCACATCAAAGGTTATTACGGAAAATAAAAGCTCATGGTGTAGGGGGTAACATAATGGCATGGATAGAAGATTGGCTAGCTAACAGGAAGCAGAGAGTTGGCATAAATGAGTCTTTTTCTGGTTGGCAGGATGTGACGAGTGGTGTGCCACAGGATTTTACAATTTATATAAATGACTTGGATAAAGGGATCGAAGATATGGTTGATGACATAAAGATAGGTAGGAAAGTAAATTGTGAAGAGGACATAAGGAGGCTACAAAGCAACATAGATAGGTTAAGTGAGTGCGCTAAGATCTGGCAAATGGAGTATAATGTGGGCAAATATGAAATTGTTCATTTTGGCATGAGGAATAAAAAAGTTTATAATCTAAATGGCAAGAGATTGCAGAGCTCTGAGATTCAGAGGGATCCAGGTGTCCTAGTGCATGAGTCATAAAAGGCTAGTGTGCAGGTACAGCATGTAATTAGGAAAGCTAATAGAATGTTATAATTTATTGTGAGGGAAATTGATTACAAAAGTAGGGAGGTTATGCTTCAGCTGTACAGGGCACTGGCGAGACCACATCTGGAGTATTGTGTACAGTACTGGTCTCCTTATTTAAGGAAAGATATAAAAGCGTTAGCAGTTCAGAGAAGGTTTACTAGGCTATTACCAGGAATGGGCGGGTTGTCTCATGGGGAAAGGTTGGCCAGGTTAGGCTTGTATCCACTGGAATTTAGAAGAATAAGAGGCGATTTAATTGAAACCTTTAAGATCCTGAGGGGTCTTGGCAGGATGGATGTGGAAAAGATGGCCTACTTCTGCTCCTAATTCGTATCTTATGTATGTTGGGCAGAGTTTGAAATTCAGACACCCTTGCTCAGCTCAATCAGACAGACAGGAAGAGAGGCCTCTTTTGGTTCTCTTGGCAAAGAATGCCTGCACTATTGCCTTCAATTCAACATCATGCGATCCATTCAGTCATCCATCTGTCACGTATCTACGCCCTTTACAGGTGATCACTTATTACACAAGGGGCATCTTCATATGCAAGATTCAGAGTTTGCTTGATCATCAGGGGAGATTGGGGGAGGCCTCCACAGGGCAATAGCTGGCTCAGCTAGTTTATAAATTATGAATGACAAATATTATTTCATTATTAATAACCACCCTGACCACCTGAGGTGATCATCTCAGATACTGCCTTCAACAAACCAGAAACCGGCACCCTAAGAAATCTGGAATAACCCTCAATATAAAATATCCTTAGTTGCTGTTTACTCTTTTCCCTTTCAACTGTACACCAAACTACTAACTTACTGATCTCTATGCACAATGCTGCCATATTGTAGACTTCCATAAATAAACTGCTGGATTATCTCAAGATTTCATGTTTATGACCATAAAGTGGAGAGTTGAAAAACTGCTACAGAGGTCTGATCCCAAATTCAAACTAGTTTCTGCAGCTAAATAATTCAAAGCAGTCTTTTTCAACATTGATTGTTAAGACTGAACAGGTTGCAACTGAATAGCAGTATTCAATGTGAAGGACATTTAAGGAACAGCCATTTTCAATAATTATGTTTATTTGGCTCTTACTTGTATGTGAACTCAATAAACAACTAGTTTATCTTGACAATTCTTTTTACAAAGTCAAATAAGTGACCTCTTTTGACTGTGCTGAAGGCTTACTGCACTGGGTATTTCAGAAGCTCTCCCAATGCCACTGGATATCTGATTTGAAGATCTGTGTGATGGCAGCAGCAGAGAACACAGATTTAATTTCCCTATACCCAGTGTTCCCAATCTCAGTTGCACTTGCGCAGAGAACCAAAGTCAAAAGGAGGGGAATTCTTGTCTAATTTACACACCTTTAAAAGGCTCACTTAAATGCAAGATGGCCAATCATCGTCTCAGCAATTGGCCAGGCTTGAAAATCCAAGGAGAAAATTCAGGAAATGTTCCATTTCAAAATGGCATAGACAATGCATTAGGGGGAAAAAATCATATATCACTACGCCTTCAATTATAAAACAGGGTTTCTGGATTTATCCTAGAGGGCGAATTCTGCAATTTTTCTCCTTAATCTCATCATTAACTGTGCTGGCAGTGCACTAACCAAAAAAAGACTATTTAAGCAATTGCCATTCTCGACATCAGTGAAAACTAGAAAAAAGTGAAAATACATCACCTGTGCACAACCATCCAAACCTGTAGGGAAGCACCAGACCATCATTCAACAGTGTGTACTTAATATAATGCTTATCTTTTAATACAAAAGTCACAATAAAGAATTACTGTTCTAAACAGTGGACTAGGCAACCTACCAGTAACAACCACACTGCTCATGGTAGAGTTTGAGCTGCTGAGAATGGTTCCAGAAAGTTCGTCAGATCCCCGCTGCAAAAAAATAAAAAATCCATAATTTCATTACAGCTATTCAGATATATTCAGAACACCACTTTCATGGACTAATTTTTCAAAATGGCTCCTGGAAACCAATGTGATTAAAATGCTTCTTCATATTATGGTCAAACAAAATCAAGTAAAAAGTCAACACAAACCTATGGGAACATGAAATCTGTGGGGCAACCAATATAGCCAAACACAAACCAGAGACAAAGCAAAAATCAATGATAAAATTAATTTAACAGCACCAATTCCTTAAACTCTACAACCAAGAGCTATGATGCAACAAATTTTTAACTTTAACCGGTTTCCAAGTCTTATTTGAAGGATAAAAACAAAAAACTGCGGATGCTGGAAATCCAAAACAAAAACAGAAACAGATATACCTGGAAAAACTCAGCAGGTCTGGCAGCATCGGCGGAGAAGAGCACAGTTGACGTTTTGAGTCCTCATGACCCTTCAACAGAACTGCTGAGTTTTTCCAGGTATTTCTGTTTCTGTTCTTATTTGAAGGAGCCTAGTGTCCTCTACCCAAAATTGCTAAGTATTGTCACTAACAACATAAAAAATGCATTTTTTCCTGTTAAGAAAAATCAATTTGTCACCATATTGGCATTGCATAGTATGAATATCCAAAATAAAATGTTGGTCACTTTAATTCTTAGGGGTCCTGCAAACAAGTTTATCCAGTGGTAATATTTCTATCTGAAATACAAACCCAACTGGTTCCACTTATTAGGTTACAATGTGTCTTCAGCAGTGTTAATTTTCTAGCTTAGCTTATTACAATAAAGCCACAACTATTATTCAAATACTTCAGTCTGTAATGCCTTGTGCTTCAGCGCATAAGTTGAAAAGATGTAAAATAAAATTCTCTAAGTAGTCAATGACCCACAATCCATGGCAATTCAAGCCTTAATGCTACAGTAATTCAGTTAGTTAGTTTTCTTATTTGCTGGTTACTTATAGTCAGATTTTGTGGGTCTGCAGTTTTGCAAGGTATCATTCTTAACACTTTTGCCTCATTGCAGGATAAATTCCAATACAGAAAACCACAAACTCATTAGCATCGACAGGAATGTGAATTAATGGGAATATTGATAATAAGCTTTGTGTGCTTAAAAGTAGTATACAGAATAAAGATATTTTGTCAATGCAATATACTAAACACTTCAAAAAGCTTTGACATTTACTTCCTTTTCCCCAACTAGATCAGCAAACCAACAAAAACATTTTGCTCAAAAGTACTAGCCCCCAAAAACTTCTAAGCCACATGATTCGGAACAGACTTCCATTTTCCTACATACAATTCATCTGCTGCACGAATATAACATCATGAGGTATAAGCTACATAATTATCAGTTGTGAAACAAAAGTAGGCACCTCAAGCACAAACTAGGCTCAAGAAACACCGTAAAATTTATAAGCACCAATTCATTTCTTGTGATGAGAATCAAGACCAAATGCTGTCTACAGATAAAGTAGGGATGCACAGGGGAGTAAAATAATTGGGTTAGGACACAAATCCAATTGACAGAAAATGCATACCTATGACGTTAATACAGGTCTGATGCTCAAAATCCAGCATCCTTGGGATTGAGGCCATGCCGGGTTTCAGGTTTTCCTGAATTTTGGACATTGGATCTATCATCAGACCGCCAAACCAACAAGCTGCACATGCCTGTTGGGTATCCCCATGCAGCTCAAGCCACTGAGAGTCTTGAGTATGTGTTGGAAGACAGGGTGGCAACGAAATGGGGATCAGTGACCAGGAACAAGAAGGTAATGATCGCAAATGGGGCAAGCAGTGGCCAAAGGTTTTTATTGCACTCTTTCACCTTCTGGCTTTGTATTTTTTCTACCTTTCCTGGTAGAGGCTGGCAGTGGTCTCTTTAAAGACTGTTGCTTAAGCTGCGCCATTCTTGGTGGCTGCATTCAGGGCGAACCAATTGCATAAAGGGAGGGCAGAACATAAAATAGGCATTAGGCTTCTTACTGGTACATGCAAAAACACTAATGTCTGCTTGAGGCACAGGCCCTGGGTACTTCTTTTGATGCAGATGTCTGCCTCAGAATGTGTGCACTGCCTGCTGTGTCCGACACCTGCAAAACAGGCAAGTCATCACCGACTTAACTGAATCTCAAAAATGTCTAGTTTTCAGTTAGCCTCATTTTGGATAACGTACTTTTATATACAAAAATTACTCTGGACTCAAAATAACAGATTGTAACAACTTATTTACATAACAATCAAATGTCCCAAGTTGCTTCGCAGGTGCATTATAAAACAAAGTATGACACTGAGCCACATAAGGAGATACAAGGTCAGATGACCAAAAGCTTGGTCAAAGAGAGAGGTTTTAAGTGTCTTAAAGGAGGATAGCAAGGTACATAAGCAGAGTGATGTTGGGAGGGAATTCCAGAGGTTGGGGCCTAGGCAACTGAAGGCAGGGCCAACATTGATGGAGCAATTAAAACTGGGAATGCACAAGAGGCCAAAATTAGAGGAGCACAGATATCTCTTTGTGAACAAGAGAATAATATGCGTCACTTATTTGAAAATCTATATTTGAAATGTTTCCATATAGTGCAAATAGTTCAGATTTCACATCTGCTGTCTTTTTCATAACTTATGCCTGCCCCAAATGTATATTCAACCAATAATCTGAGATGGGAAAATGCTCTAAAAATAACAAGGAGCCACAATAAAACAAAGTTCCAGCATAACCTCAAGTTTTAAAATGAAAGACATGAATATGCACTGGGTGGATATTCTTTAACCTCAGCTAACTATTTCTGTCAAATCTTGCCATACAATCAGAACAAATTCTGCATGTATCCATGACAGCCCCTCCCCTACAATGGCTGGGACTTGTTTTACATTATGCTTGACCTCTGTAGTAATACCAAGAACTGACTAAATTTTGTCAAAACGCCATTGAAAATGCTGTCTCATGCAGTTTGGTGTTAAGAGTTAAAACTGAATTAATGAAATGCATTTAAAAAGGTTACTCAACTTTTAAATAATTACAGGTATTGCTTTACAGATACTTTAGTAAATATAAGATCACTATAAAGAACTTGTTGATAGGCAAAATACTAAGTGGGTTTCAATTCAGAGTATACAAATAGGAAAGCCAGAGCCGTATTTTAAAAATTACCATTAGGTTGGCTTACAAATCTTTGGTACATAGGCCCATCAACAAGCCAAATCAAAAAAAAAGACAATACTGCAAAATCTGAATTTAAATAAGCACATGTAGATTGAGCCAGGAAGAGGAAATAGGGGTTAAGAAAAAGTTGTATTACTTTCAGCTAAAAGTATTTTTTGAAAATAAAAATATGGCAACCAAAATCTAATGGAAATGTTGGCAAATGCTTTAGAAACAAACTAATTTGATGTGTGATGCATAAGTAAAATCCAAACAGGAAGGTTTCACTGAAATTGTAAACTGAACTATAAGCACAACTTATACTATTTATCGGAAATTCAATGGAAACATTCCAGTAGTATAAGCCTATCTGAAAATCCTGTATTGAAAAACATTAAAATGTGTTTCTCCTCATTTAATCCTGAAATAAAATTATGAGGAAGATATAGCTTTTAAAGTGCAGGCTAATCATTATAAAACAGACCTTACCAGTTAAGCATCAGCCAAGTCTTCAGTTCTGGCTTTGCAATTGCCAGGAAATAGGAAATCATCATTTGAAAGTGATTATAGATAAACAGCTAGTCACTACACTGAAAGAATGACATTCTAATCTAAACTTGGCAGAAAAGAAAAAAATTAGGCAAATCAGCCTTTCTTACTTGTGCATCCAATCAAAGAGCCTACCAACTGCTTTGGGTGACAGTGCATATTACAAATATCTAGAAGAAAGCATTTAAAATGAACAAAGCAATTAAAAATGCATCAACTTCAAACAGATGTCATGGTGAATATTACTCCCTTGAAGAAGTCGGCATCTTAAGCTTTCACCTGAAACAATAATGCAGTTGTGTAGCTTTAAATACTTATTGCCTCCCCACTATTGTATTCACTTATAATTTCAGACCTCTACTACATGTACCCCCTTTGCCCACCATATAAATAGGAAGGAAAAAGTAGTGGGAAAAGCAGCAAAGTAAAGCTTCAATTGGGAATTTCATTAAATGTTGAACTAGTGAAGCTATTTCAATATAGCTTAATTAATCTTCTAACTTCTGTGGCCTGCAAATCAAAGATGCAACTTCTAAAATTATCTTTTTTCCCATTCAGCTATCCAAAAGCATTAAAACCAAAGCTGGAGATGTGTGAGAAAAAAATCCAAGCATCAAGATGCAGTGCAGTAAAACTTCACTAGGAATTCAACAGTACTGAAATACATGCTAAATAATTTGATTCGTACTGGCTAAATTGTGTCACTGTAGTATTAACATTGAGGTATCAAAAATGAATCAATTTCTAAAAGCTTTGTCATGAACAGAAATTAAGAGCAGATATTGTTTTATCTTACTCTTACACTTTTTAGGTTGATCATTTCCCATTCTGGCAATTTTCTAGTGTTTGAAGTTGTTACAAAATTCTCACTTAATTTAACAGTACTAGCAAAGCTTAAGGCTACAATAAAAATTGGTGCATTGCTTTACTTTTAAATGATAAATCATTTCTACAAACTTAGGCTTTAAGTCTGCGTCAATGTCTTCATCTTTTGGTTTGATTTTAAAGAGTGACTTTTGTAATCATTAGGGTTAGACTATAGGCCTCAGGCATTCAATATCTCTATTACTTTGCTGATTTAATAAAACATGAAAGCAGCATTGTGTCTTTGTGATACCACAATTTCTGCTTACATTCCTCAAATATCTTTATTTTAAACCAATTTTCTCCTCTACTCTTGTGATTTCATTGTGCATTGACAGCCCTACATTACCTTGCTTAAGGGTACAACAGCAAGGTTAGAGTTAGTTTTATTGCTATTTGGTCACAGGAAGCACTGAAGCTGAGCCATTCCTTTCATCCAAAGGGCTTGTATGTAGACTTGCCAGCAGACACACTGGACATTGATCTGGATCAGGCAGGAATTCTGGCAGAGTTTCCTGTCATTAGTCTAAGGGCAACAAGTCAACAGAAGCACCTGAACATCACACCAAAGTTCAGGGAACAAATAGAGTCCTTTTGGCTTAAGCTCAAAATCATATAAAAACAATATATTTAAACAATAAGCCATAGGAGTGCTCCTTTATGTTTTTCTATCAGATCACACCAGTTCTTTTAATTATTCCAAAGATTTGATGAAATAATAGTAAATTCAAATATAACTGTTTCAACGATCCTAGTTAGTGACACTATTAAACACACCAGATTATTTTGTAATATCTCTTCATTTCACAGGTAAGCACAATCCTACATCTCGATCAACAAAATTGTCTGCTTTAAAATCTTTTAGGCGTTGCAACACCATAATGACCTTAATATCATTTTAAGTTTATAAAGCAATGAAAAATTGATCAGGTCACAGTTGTAAAATTAAATGCAGCTGTAATGCTTCTGCAAGTTAATTGCCTCACAGGAATGGTGACCAACAATTTAGATACTATTCATAATGGTGCACGAGACCAGAGAATCTGAAAAAAAACTCTGCCAAAAAATAAGTATTCTATAGTGAGGGAATTGATTACAACCCAAGCACACAAGAACGACTGTTGTTTCTAATCAATCCAAACAGAAATAGGAAATCAAGTTTATACATAGGAACACATGAACTGGACCAGTCAACAGCTTGATCAAAGAGTCAATTTATGAGAACGTCAATACAATTAAGCAAGATTAGGCATTTTAAAAATCACATATAGCTATCCAAATGGAGAGGATTTTATGGCAAAATTCCCAACTGCTGTATTTAAAAAAATCCCTAGAAAATACTGCTTTGACAACAATTTAAAACTTATACAACTCAACAACCAGAACAAAATAACAGCACCAATTGTTTTGAGAATTCTCAGTATTAGATTACGAAACACACTCTACATAAATAAGGAAAAAAGTGCAGTCAACAGCAAATTCCAACTAAAACTGGTGTTTGATTTAATGCAGACTCCATGAAGATAATTGATCCCATTTAGGAAAAAAAACTTGCATTTATATGGTGCCTTTCATGACAAAAGATTTCACAGCCAAAGTACTTCTGAAGTATAATTGCTCTTGTACTGTGGTAAAATGCCATAGCCAATTTGTACAAAGTGCAGAGATAAATATGTTAGCCAGGATACTGGAAGGGCTCCCTTTGTCATCCACGAATAGAGCCATAGGATCTTTTGCATCGAATTGAGGAGACAGGTGGGACATTGCATAACATCTCATCTAAAAGAAGGCACCTCCAACACTGCAGCATTCCTTCAGTATTGCACCAGCATAATAGGCTAGATTGCATGCAACACTCAGTGGTGATAGTGAAGCCTGACCATTTGAGTAAAAGGCAAGAGTACTATAGCTGAGACAAAATGAGGTTTATGCTATACATACCGAAAAAATAATCTACACCAGAATTTAATTTTCTCGTGCTGGATATAAAGGAATAGGGAATAGTCATGTTTTAGGCATGTACTGAATATAGACACCAAAATTCTCAAAAACAGTGCAAAATAACAGTGACGAGTTGTCAGTCAGTCAAATAAATAAGATAACATGTTTATTACTGATGTTAAATTCATCTGTTCGCTGAAACACAAAAGTTATCCACAATTTTGGGACTGCTTCTTCTAGGTTGAGAATGGTCCACTAGTCAGTTTAATAACTGCCAAAAAATACTTTTCTCCTATTTTTGCTAATGAAAAGGAACAGGCAGAAACAAACAAAAACAAATCTTTCCAAAGCTATCTGTTCAGACTACTGATGTGTGCAAACTAGCATTATTCAACTGTAGTCCCTTTTGAATCTAGGCTTGTTGTTCCAGTTCTATAAAATTACCAAGTAAGGAAGAGACAATCATTATGGAACATTTCGTAGTGCATGCTGTCACCTGCAATTATGACTACAGCAGCAGCACTGTGTGGCAAATGAGGTAGCTGCCAGTTCTAGAGATTGCACATAAACAGGTGGTTTACACAAGTGTGTTTTGCAAGGTGGTAATTGGCCTCGAACCTCCAAAACACCTTGATATGGAGTAACGGAATGAGATAAATAGGGTACAACATCAGACATGAATTACTTTCCTGGAATTCCAACTTTCAATGAGAGCTTGAAGACTTCGCTGCAAATGAAAGCTGAGAATAATTTAAAATTTCATAAATATTCTGTCATTTTCATGTTACTTTACATAGTGTTTACAGCATGGAAACAGGTCATTCAGCCCAAAAAGCCTATGCAGGTGTCTTTTTTATGCTCCACACAAGCCTGCCCCCGTACTTCCTGGCTTTGAAGGTGGTCATATGAACAATTGTAAAATAAAAAATAACGCAAAACACTAAACAAAAATACACAGCAGTTTATTTCCTGCATTATGCAAAAGATTCACATAAATACATAACTAGCAAGATGTCCTGTAATTTTACACTGCATCATTTTGCACATTAGCCCATGTGGTAAACCCAGATTATTCCCATTTCCAGCAATATACCCCTACACCAATTATTTTAAGTTATTGAATATATTACAGAAAATAACAGTGTGGTGAATCACAGTACTCCACATCATCCAGATGTGATTTTGGCCCTATACATAATGAGTCATCTATAACCTTCCATTGTTTTAGCCTCAGTCCATGGCAAGTTATTTTTTGGTCCCCAATATATCTCAAAGAAACAACATTTGCACCTTATTGAGAAAAAGAATGGAGCACAATGCAGAAGTACTGCATTTTAATATAGCATTGGTTTCACATGAACCGCTCAACAGTATTAGAAAGACAAAACCTTGATTTTGCAACAATGTTTACTTACTACACTTTATTCAGAAATAACTGTTCAGGCTAGCTTGAATTTAATAACCTGAATAAAATTGGTAATTTTATGATGCACGCAGGAACAGAAAGACCTTGGGATGTTTGTAAATTCTTTAAGATGGCAGGGCAAGTTCAGAAGGCTATTAAAAATCATTTGGGACCCTTGGCTTTATTAATGGAGGAACTGAGCTCAAAGACAGGTAAGTTATGTTAAAATAGTGGTTAGGACTCAGTTGTACTATTGTGTCCAATTATGGGCATCACACTGAGGAAGGATGTCAAGGTCTTGGAGGGCACAGAGGCTATTTCCCAGAACGGTATAACGGGTAAGGAAATTCAGCTACGTAGAGAGACTGGAGAAGCTGGGGTTGTTCTCCTGAGAGTATTACAGTGTCTTTACGGCCCATTGAGTCTGCGCCGGATCTCTGAAAGAGCATTCCACCTAGTCCCACTCCCCTGCTTTATCCCCGTAACCTTGTACATTCTCTCCTTTCAGGTAGCAATCCAATTCCCTTTTGAATACCTCAATCGAACCTGCCTCCATCACTCTTTCAGGAAGTTTGTTCTAGACTCCAACCACCCTTTGGGTGAAGATTTTTCCTCGTCACATTTACTCCGTTTGTCAATTATTTTCAATCTGTGCCCTCTAGTTCTTGAAGTTCTCTTGATGGGATCAGTTTCTCACTATTTACCCTGTCCATAACCCTCAAGATCTTGAATACCTCCATTAGGTCTCCTCTCAGCCTTTTCTCCAAGAAAGACAGCCCCAACCTCTCCTATCAGTCTATCCTCATAGCTACAGTTCATCCTACGAATCATTCTTGCTAATCTCTGTACTTATCCAATGCTTTCACATCCTTCCTCAAGTATGGCGCCCAGAACTCCAGATGAGGCCTAACTAGTGTAGAGTAGGAAAGGTTGTGTTCAAAATTATAAATCGTTTTGATCGAATAAGGAGAAATGCTCCAGTGGCAGAAGGGTCAGTAAGCAGAGGACACAGATTTAAGATGGCAAGATAATCAGAACCAACATGAGGAAACTTTTAAAAAAAAGATCGAGATCCAGAATCCATTGGCTAAAAGGGTGATGAAATCAGATTGAATAGTAATATTCAGAGGACTGAATAAATGCTTGAAGGGAAAGAATGCAAGCTCAGGAGAAAAAAAGAGCAGAAAGTGAGTGGAATATCTCTTTGAAGTATAATGGATCAAATGTGGAGCTTAAAATTTGTGAACCATTAGAACCAAAATATGCGCTGGAACTGGAATAAGATCACTAAGGTACCAAGTTGGATATGTCAAACTTACACATCATGTAATAGCAGATACCAAATTCAGCTGAATCATCAAACAAATTCAACATTGGTATTCTCTCAGCTCGAGTCCCAAATTCTGGCTCCTCTCACCCAGCAGTACATTAAAATTAGTTTTAGCAGGAGAATTGTACCCTAATCACTGATGACATTCTAATTCAAATAACACAGCCTTCACAGTTTCAACAGACCCAAAATTCCCTAGGATCTTATGAACTGTCAAATTAGGTTCCTTTACCACTGGCCAATAATCAGTGAGCTGGAGAAGAGCACAGTTGACGTTTCGAATCCTCATGACCCTTCAACAGAACTAAAACTGTGCTTCTCCACTCATGCTGCCAGACCTGCTGAATTTTTCCAGGTATTTTTGTTTTGGATTTCCAGCATCCGCAGTTCTTTGCTTTTAATCAGTGAACTGGTTTAATGGGCAATAGTATTTGCATAATGGGGTATACGGAACCAAAGGGCTCTGAATTCGCAGGTTCGCTTTAATTTTTCCTTTATTTTGGTTCCCTTGCAGATACACGTCTGGCATACAAATAGAAAAATTATAAATATATAAACAAATATTTTGACACCTACCTTTATGCCAACTGTAACATCAGTGAGAATGCTACAAGAGCAAGAAAAAAAAACATGTTAATGTCAGAATTTCGTCCCACACGGTGTGACTCGTTCAACTGAAGGCCAACATCCCCAGTTCCTACTTAGTTAATATAAAACGGTGCTGCATGAAGTATCGGGCTGTAAAGTTTTTTTTATTGTTTATTGTGGCTTTTATAAAGCAGAATTGCTGACTGCACAATCTGGCTCTCTGCCATTGCTGAAAGACCCGTCTCCATATGCCTGGCGCCCTCTCAATATCACCTCCCCTCCCCCCCATATTTATTAACTCTTTATCCGATGGCCTGGGTTTGGCATTGATGAA
This sequence comes from Cetorhinus maximus, assembly GCF_964194155.1. Classification (NCBI taxonomy): domain Eukaryota; kingdom Metazoa; phylum Chordata; class Chondrichthyes; order Lamniformes; family Cetorhinidae; genus Cetorhinus; species Cetorhinus maximus. The sequence continues at coordinate 22,050,898 of NC_135895.1, read as the reverse complement.
ATAAATTAAAAGGGGAAGGGGAGGGAAAGGCCAGCTCATCAGAAGAAGGGCATGATACGTTTTAATTGATTAAAGCTAATTTATTTATTGAACACAGGAGGGAGGGAGGAAAACCATCGCCAGTCACAAAGGGGCTTATCTCCGATGTCTGGCCTTCGACTGAGTCGGTAGCCGGGGTGGCGGAGGTGGTCTAGGGAGCTCGGCCCTGCCCGGCCGAATGAACAATGCGCTGGATGGTCACAGCCGAGCGGCCACCACTTGACTTCATTCCGGGCTTATTGCTTCGCTTCCCTCCTCTCACCCCCACCCCATCCAAAGCCAGCAGGGACTGAGGCGGGGGGAATAAGCCTTCTCCGGCCCAGGAGGCTGTAAACAGGGAGGGAGGTCCGCCTTCAATTCCCGCCAGTCCAACTCACACGAGACGCCGCGACACACACATTTATATCGATATAAAACATCGTGCTCGCCCGGAATTGAGGGGGCCCATACGAATCGCCATGACCCTGAGTAGCAGATTAACTATATCTAATCAACGTTCCGCAGCTATGCGGGGTTTTTTTCATGCATTTTTATTCTCTGATGTTGAACGGTACTTACCCGTCCATTGCCGGATTACCAGAGGTTTAGGAAGCAACTCCCGCCGACAGTGAACACACAAAATGGCGCCGCGTGTCGTTTGCTTTCCTTCCCTTCCCCCACCCACCCCCGGCTACGGAAATGGCCGAGTGCCTCCCCCTCGGTCTCCGGAAATCACCGAGTGCCTCCCCCACGGTCTCCGGAAATCACCGAGTGCCTCCTCTCCGGTTTCCGGAAATGGACGAGTGCCTCCCAGCCACGGTCTCCGGAAATGGCCGAATGCGGCCGAACCGTCATTTGCCAATTAGCGCCGCGGACGGGCTGTGACGAACCTGCCAGACCGGGGAAGAGAGGGGGGGGGAAGAGGGGGGAGAGAGAGAGGGGGGGGGGGGAAGAGGGGGGGGGGGGGGAAGAGGGGGGGGGGGGGGAGAGGGGGGGGGGGAAGAGGGGGGGGGGGGAGAGGGGGGGGGGGAAGAGGGGGGGGGGGGAAGAGGGGGGGGGGGGAAGAGGGGGGGGGGGGAAGAGGGGGGGGGGGGGGAAGAGGGGGGGGGGGGGGAAGAGGGGGGGGGGGGGGAAGAGGGGGGGGGGGGGAAGAGGGGGGGGAAGAGGGGGAGGGGGGGGAAGAGGGGGGGGAAGAGGGGGGGGGGGGGGAAGAGGGGGGGGGGGGGAAGAGGGGGGGGGGGGAAGAGGGGGGGGGGGGAAGAGGGGGGGGGGGGAAGAGGGGGGGGGGAAGAGGGGGGGGGGGGAAGAGGGGGGGGGGGGAAGAGAGGGGGGGGGGGGAAGAGGGGGGGGGGGAAGAGAGGGGGGGGGAAGAGGGGGGAGAGAGAGAGGGGGGGGAAGAGGGGGGGGGGAAGAGGGGGGGGGGGAAGAGGGGGGGGGGAAGAGGGGGGGGGGAAGAGGGGGGAGAGAGAGAGGGGGGGGAAGAGGGGGGAGAGAGAGAGGGGGGAGAGAGAGAGGGGGGGGAAGAGGGGGGGGGGAAGAGGGGAGGGAGAGGGGGGAGGGAGAGGGAGGGGGGGAGAGAGAGGGGGGGGGAAGAGGGGGGGAGGGAGAGGGGGGGGGAAGAGGGGGGAGGGAGAGGGGGGGGAGGGAGAGGGGGGGGAAGAGGGGGGGGAAGAGGGGGGGAGGGAGAGGGGGGGGGAAGAGGGGGGGAGGGAGAGGGGGGGGGAAGAGGGGGAGGGAAGAGGGGGGAGGGAGAGGGGGGGGGAAGAGGGGGAGGGAAGAGGGGGGAGGGAGAGGGGGAGGGAGAGGGGGGAGGGAGGGGGGGGAAGAGGGAGAGGGGGGAGGGGGGGGGAAGAGGGAGAGGGGGGGTGGAGGGGGGGAGAGGGAGGGGGGAGGGAGAGGAGGGAGGGGAGAGGAGGGAGAGGGGGAGGGGGAGAGGAGGGGGGGGAGAGGGGGAGGGAGAGAGGAGGGGGGGAGAGGGGGAGGGAGAGAGGAGGGGGGGAGGGGGAGGAGGGGGGGAGAGGGGGGGGGAGAGGGGGGAAAGAAAGGTGGGGGGAAGGGGGGGAAGAAAGGTGGGGGGAAGGGGGGGAAGAAAGGTGGGGGGAAGGGGGGGAAGAAAGGTGGGGGGAAGGGGGGGAAGAAAGGTGGGGGGAAGGGGGGGAAGAAAGGTGGGGGGAAGGGGGGGAAGAAAGGTGGGGGGAAGGGGGGGAAGGGGGGGAAGAAAGGTGGGGGGAAGGGGGGGAAGAAAGGTGGGGGGAAGGGGGGGAAGAAAGGTGGGGGGAAGGGGGGGAAGAAAGGTGGGGGGAAGAAAGGTGGGGGAAGGGGGGGAAGAAAGGTGGGGGGAAGGGGGGGAAGAAAGGTGGGGGGAAGGGGGGGAAGGGGGGGAAGAAAGGTGGGGGGAAGGGGGGGAAGAAAGGTGGGGGGAAGGGGGGGAAGAAAGGTGGGGGGAAGGGGGGAAGGGGGGAAGAAAGGTGGGGGGAAGGGGGGAAGAAAGGTGGGGGGAAGAAAGGTGGGGGGAAGGGGGGAAGAAAGGTGGGGGGAAGGGGGGAAGAAAGGTGGGGGGAAGGGGGGAAGAAAGGGGGGGAAGAAAGGTGGGGGGAAGGGGGGAAGAAAGGGGGGAAAGGGAAGGGTGGGGGGGGAAAGGGAAAGGTGGTGGGGGGGAAAGGGAAGGGTGGTGGGGTTCGAAAGGGAAGGGTGGTGGGGTTCGGAAGGGAAGGGTGGTGGGGGGTCGGAAGGGAAGGGTGGGGGGGGGTCGGAAGGGAAGGGTGGGGGGGGGTCGGAAGGGAAGGGTGGGGGGGGGTCGGAAGGGAAGGGTGGGGGGGGGTCGGAAGGGAAGGGTGGGGGGGGGTCGGAAGGGAAGGGTGGGGGGGGGTCGGAAGGGAAGGGTGGGGGGGGGTCGGAAGGGAAGGGTGGGGGGGGGTCGGAAGGGAAGGGTGGGGGGGGGTCGCAAGGGAAGGGTGGGGGGGGGTCGAAAGGGAAGGGTGGGGGGGGGTCGAAAGGGAAGGGTGGGGGGGGGTCGAAAGGGAAGGGTGGGGGGGGGTCGAAAGGGAAGGGTGGGGGGGGGTCGAAAGGGAAGGGTGGGGGGGGGGGCGAAAGGGAAGGGTGGGGGGGGGGCGAAAGGGAAGGGTGGGGGGGGGCGAAAGGGAAGGGTGGGGGGGGGCGAAAGGGAAGGGTGGGGGGGGGCGAAAGGGAAGGGTGGGGGGGGGGGGGGGGAAGGGAAGGGCCGGGGGGGGAAAGGGAAGGGCCGGGGGGGGAAAGGGAAGGGCCGGGGGGGGAAGGGAAGGGCCGGGGGGGGGAAGGGAAGGGTCGGGGGGGGGGGGAAGGGAAGGGTGGGGGGGGGAAGGGAAGGGTGGGGGGGGGAAGGGAAGGGTGGGGGGGGGGAAGGGAAGGGTGGGGGGGGGGAAGGGAAGGGTGGGGGGGGGGAAGGGTGGGGGGGGGGGGGAAGGGAAGGGTGGGGGGGGGGGGAAGGGAAGGGTGGGGGGGGGGAAGGGAAGGGTGGGGGGGGGGAAGGGAAGAGTGGGGGGGGGGAAGGGAAGGGTGGGGGGGCGAAAGGGAAGGGTGGGGGGGGGGATGGGAAGGGTGGGGGGGGGAAGGGAAGGGTGGGGGGGCGAAAGGGAAGGGTGGGGGAAGGGAAGGGTGGGGGCGGGGAAAGGGAAGGGTCGGTGGGGGGGAAGACCTGTCAGCAGAAGAGCATGAAGTTTGCTAGCATTCAAAAATGTGGCAGCCTTTCTAGTGTTTATCCATCCAAGGTATATGGACATGTTATAAAGAAAGACCTCACACTTATTATACTGAAGCTGCATACAAAGTTCTGAACTTTACAGACTCTTTCAAAGCTTCGCGTGCAGACCAGTATTCCAGCAGGACAACTTTTTAACTGAAAATGGAACCATTATCAAGGTGAATCAATAAAGCAAGTTTCCAAAAATACTCACCTGCATGATGCATATTCATTTACTCGCATGTACATACAGAGTTGCAGAACGGGCATTTATGTGACATTGCATATCTTCAGATTTCCACATATATCGCCATTACTACTTTGATTGTAGGACAAGGCAGACACAATCCTGGTGGATCCTTCAACTTTGAGCCCTCAAATGCTTTCAAAAAAGGCTCATATACTGAGAACTGAGAGCAAAGAAGAAATGTGGAAGGATGAAGCCAGTAATCTCCCACAAACTTCAACCTAGTAGGATTCTTATTTGTTATCCTTCACAGCACACTGATTGGAGGATGTCTTGCAGGTAGCATTCTAAAATAGTTCTGTTCTTTCTGTAGATGGCTCCCAAGAAACAGCTCAATCTGTTACAGAAACCAAATAAACTCGCACCTTGCAATACACTGTGTAATTCATTTCATCTCCTGTGAGAAACAGCACAAAACCATCTATGTGGGGAGACCTGGACACCAGTTTGAGATGGATACACCAGATAGATCACAGGACATTAGTGAACACAAACTTGAGATGACATAGGTGAATCAGGAACCAGATGGCCAGAAGAACATAACATAAGAAATAGGAGCTGGAGTAGACTCCATCAAGCCTGCTCTGCCATTCAATACAACCATAGCTGATCTTCTGCCTCAACTCCACTTTCCTGCCTGCTCCCCATATCCCTTGATTCCCTGAAAGACCAAAAATCTGTCCGTCTCAGCCTTAAATATATTCAGTGATGGAGCATCCATAACCATCTGGGGTGAGAATTTCAAAGATTCACAACCCTTTGAAGAAATTTAACTTCATCTCTGTTCTAAATGGTTATCCCCTTATCCTGAGCTTATGTGTCCCATGTTCTAGATTCCCCAGCCAGGGGAAACAACCTGTCAGTGTGTACCCTGTCAAGCCCCTTCAGAATCTTGTAAGTTTCAATGAGATCACCTTTCATTCTTCTAAACTCCAGAGAGTATAGACCCAATTTACTCAGCTTCTCGTTATAGATACCTCTCTCATCCCAAGAACCAACCTAGTAAACCTTTGTTGTACTGCCTCCAATGCAAGTATGTCTCGTCTTTCATCTGTCCTCATTCCTCATTCCTCATTCCAAAGGTTGGCTGAACTATGAACAATCTTTCTCCACTGATTTCTCTTCTCCACTGCCCTCACTGCCTGTCCCATGGAGAGGCCAAACACATTCTGATATTATCCATCCATGCCATCTTGGATCTTCCTTGTGCACATTTTCCAGGTGTTTTACCTTGCATTGCCTCTTTTTCCAAACATTCCTCTCCTGTTCTCATCACATACCCAAAATATGACAGCTTCCTTGGTATCGCTGCTTCAAACAAGTTCCTCTTAACACCAGCTTTCTCGAGCACTTACTCATTTGTCCACTTGACCATCCATGACACATGTAATATCCATCTGTGCCCTTTCATGCCTAATGCTCTTATTCCAGCCTCCTCACTCTTGATAGCCCAGCATTCACAGTCATACATTATCACCAGCCACACAAGGACTTTCAGAAGACAAATTTTTGTTGTAATTGAGCTGCTGTGTCTACTTCATTCTCTTTTACGTGAGTTCACAACGCCATGACCCTTCTAAAGTATGGCCTGAATTTCATTGGTAGATTCTACATCTTCCATGATGAGTGACCCAAGACAGAGGAAGATATCAACCTGCTCAAGCTGAAGGTCTTACCGCCTATGCCCTTCACCTGTGCCTTGTCAACATTGACGAGGAGACTGATCAGCTTCGTCCAGTTCATTTGATCAAGATGATCCACCAACTCCTGTAGCTCCTCCATTGAGTTAGCAAGCAGAATAATGACATCAGCATACCGTAGATTTGAAGCTCGCTGCCCGCCAATTGGTAACCCACTGTTATATCCATTAAGTGTCTCTCTCATAACCATTTCTGCTACAGTGTTGAATAAATATGGTGAGATGACAGACCCCTGTCTAATACCCTTTTTGACTCTGAACCATCCTGAGAGGCTGCCGGCAACTCTGACCCTAGCTCATTGCTTACAATGAAATTTGGCTAGCAAGCCGATTAACTGTGGTGGGTATCCCACGTCAAACATTATCAACCAGAGTTTCTTGTATGAGACCCAATTGAATGCCACCTTAAAATCAAAGAAGCACAAGTATATCGGCTGCTGATGTTCTTGGACTTTGCGCATTATGATTCTAAGATTAGTGACTTGATCTCTGGTTCCTCTTCCATGTCAAAATCCAACTTGCTCATCAGCAACCTCACTCCCTGTCTTTTTCCAGATCCTTTTCAGGATGATCCTGAGCAAGATTTTACTAGTGTGAGACCCCCAAAGCAATTGTTCTATAATTTGTGCACTGTTTCAGGTCACCTTTCTTCGGAAGAGGGATAAAGGTAGAATCACTCTAGTCCTCCAGCCAATTGCTGGTCTCCCACAGTGCCACACCCATTCTAGATATCCTGTCCACTACTGATTCTCCTCCCACCTTAAGTAATTCTACCAGTATATTGTCTGGGCCGTGACCTTACGGCTGGTTGTCTGATGACTGTCCAATGCAAGCATATCGTTCCTTAAATATGGAGATCAAAAATGCACATAGGTGTGGTCTCACCAAAGCTCTGTACAACTGTAGCAAGACAGCTTGATTCTTGTATTCTAATCCCCACACAATAAAGGCCAACATGCCATTTTGCCTTCCTAATTGTACCTGCATGCTCATTTTGTGTTCCTTGTAGGAGTACACCCAGGCCCTCTGAACATCAATGTTTACAAGTTTCACACCTTTTAAAAAAATATTCTGCTTTTCTATTCTTAGACTAAGTGGAAAACTCCACATTTGCTTGCATTATACTCCATCTGCCACCATGTTGCCCACTTACTTAGCCTGTCTATATTGCTTTGCAGCCTCTTTGTGCCCTCCTCACAACTTGCATTCCCACTTAGCTTTGTATTGCCAGTAAACTTAGGTACATTACTCTTGGTCTCGTCATCTAAGACATGAATATAGATCGTAAATAGCTGAGGCCCCAACACTGCTCCTTGTGGCACTCCACTAGCCACAACCTGCCAACTTAAAAATGCCCCATTTATCCCTACTTTTTGCTTCCTGTCTGTTAATCAATCCTCTATCCATGCTGTTATATTACCCCCAACTCCATGAGCACTTTTCATATATATTAACCTTTTGTCTGGCATCTTATTGAATGCCTTTTAGAAATCCAAGTATACTACATCTACTGGTTCCCCTTTATCTACCCTACTAGTTACATCCTCAAAAAATGCTAATAAATTTGACAAAGATATTCCCCTTTTGTAAAACAATATGGACTTTGTCTGACCATACAATGATTTTAAAAGTGCATTGTTAAGACTTCCTTAATAATAGACTCCAACACTTTCCCAATGACTGATGTCAGGCTAACTGGCCTATAGTTCCATGTTTGCTCTCTCCCTCCTTTCTTGAATAATAGTTTCACATCTGCTACGTCCCAACTGCTGCGTCCATTCCAGAATCTAGGGAATTTTGGAAAATCATAACCAGTGCACCCACTACCTCTGCAACAACCTTTTTTGGAACCCTAGGATATAAGCCTGGGGGATTTGTCAGATTTTAGTCCTTTAAGTTTCTCCAGTACTTTTTACGCTGCTGATATATTCCGTAGTCCAAGGTTACCCTCTATTTCTGGTATGTAACTTGTGTCTTCTACTGTGAAGAATGACACAAAATATCTGTTAATGTTTCTGTAATTTTCTCATTCTCCATGGTAATTTCTCTTGTCTTTGTTTCTAAGGGACTAATGTTAACTTTAGCTACTCTCTCCTTTTTTATATACCTGTAAAAGCTCTTACAATCTCTTTAATATTCCTGGCGAGTTTAGTCTCATTCTGTTTTTCCTATCTAGCATCCTTTTTCGGATTTGCACCTCATAGGACATTCATTTAAAAAGATATCTGTGCATTAACATTCGGTGTTGCTATATGAGAGTGTGCAAAATACCACATTGGCTCTGCAGTCATATTGGACATTTAACTGAACTGCTGTCCATGGTGGAATGCATGGCAACTCCTATGTATCTTGCAAAGGTACCATTCACAATCATGCTTTGCACTCTAAGAGCATCTCTCATATTGTTACTACAGGAATCTTGGGCTCCAATCACCAAGAGGATTTGGATAGAGAGGGCTATTTTGTAGGGCTTTGCAGATCTAATTTCTGTCCAGAGCTTTGCTCCCATGCACATCAATGGACATGCTGAAGGAGAACACAGTGGCAATGGTTGAGATTGCTGTCTCCCAGGGTGTTGCCATTTTTTGCTGCAAATGTATAGGACTTTGCTGAGATCACAGTCTTCAGCCAATTCAATTCACTCCACATGATATCAAGAAATAGCTGAAGACACTGGATAGTGCAAAGGCTATGGGCCCTGACAATATTCTAGCAATAGTACTGAAGACTTGTGCTCCAGAACTTGCCATGCCCCTGCCAAGCTGTTCCAGTATAGCTACAACACTGGCACCTACCCGGCTACGGGGAAAATTGCTCAGGTATGTCCTGTACACAAAAAGCAGGACATGCCAACCCAGCCAATTACCGCCCCATCAGTCTACTCTCTATTATCACTAAAGTAATGGAAGGGGTCATCAACAGTGCTATCAAGTGGCACTTGCTTAGCAATAACCTGATCATTGAAGCCCATTTTGGGTTCTGCCAGGGCCACTTAGCTCTTGACCTCATTACATCCTTGGTTCAAACATGGACAAAAGAGCTGAATTCCTGAGGTGAGGCAAGAGTGACTGCCCTTGACATTAAGGCCGCATTTGACCAAGTGTGGCATCAAGGAGCTCAGCAAAACTGGAGTCAATGGGAATCAGGGGAAAAACTCTCCACTGGTTGGAGCCATACCTAGCACAAAGGAAGATGGTTGTGGTTGTTGGAGGTCAGTCTTCTCAGCTCCAAGACATCACTGCAAGGGAAGGCGGTTGCATAGTGGTATTGTCACTGATTAGTATTCAAGACACCCAGTGTAATGCTCTGGGGACCTGGGTTCGAATCCCACCATGGCAGAAGGTGAATTCAAAGTCAATAAAAATCTGGAATTAAAAGTCTGATGATGACCATGAAACCATTGCCCAATGTCATAAAAACTCATCTGGTTCACCAATGCCCTTTAGGGGAGGAAATCTGCCGTCCTTACCTGGTCAGGCCTACATGTGACTTCAGACCCACAGCAACGTAGTTGACATAAATACCCTCTGAACAAGATGGGCAATAAATGCTGAGCCTGCGATCCCATGAACAAATCAAAAAAACACCCTCAGGGTAGTGTCCTTGGCCCAACCATCAATGACCTTCCTTCTATCATAAGGTCAGAAGTGGGGATGTTTACTGATAATTACAGAATGTTCAGCACCATTCGTGACTCCTCAGATACTGAAGCAGTCCATGTCCAAATGTAGCAAGACCTGGACAATATCCAGGCTTGGGCTGACAAGTGGCAAGTAACATTCGCGTCACATAAGTGCCAGGCAATGACCATCTCCAACAAGAGAGAATCTAACCATCGCCCCTTGATGTTCAATGGCATTACCATCACTGAATCCCCTACTAACAACACCCTGGGTGTTACCATTGACCAGAAATTGAACTGGACTAGCCATATAAATACTGTGGTTACAAGATCAGGTCAGAGGCTCTGAATCCTGTGATGTGTAACTCACCTCCTGACTCCCCAAAGCCTGTCCACCATCTACAAAGCACAAGTCATGAGTGTGATGGAATATTCCTCACTTGCCTGAATGAGTGCAGCTCCCATAACACTCAAGAAGCTTGACACCATCTAGGACAAAGCAGCCCACTTGATTGGCACCACTTCCACAAAAATTCACTCCCTCCACCACCGATGCACAGTAGCAGCAGTATGTACCATCTACAAGCTGCACTGCAGGTATTCACGAAGGCTCCTTAGTCAGCACCTTCCAAACCCATGACAACTACCATCTAGAAGGACAAGAGCAGCAGATAGATGGGAACCTGGAAGTTTCCCTCCAAGTCACTCATCATCCTGACTTGGAAATATATCGCCGTTCCTTCACTGTTGCTGGGTCAAAATCCTGGAACTCCCTTCTTAACAGCACTGTGGGTGTACCTACATCATGTGGACTGCAGTAGTTCAAGAAAGCAGCTCACCACCACCTTCTCAAGGGCAACTAGGGATGGGCAGGAAATGCTGGCCCAGCCAGCAAAGCCCACATCACATGAATGAATAAAAAAAAACAATCTGGTGTACTGCGTACAGTTTTGGTCTCCTTATTTAAGAAAGGATATAAATGCATTAAGAGAGTTTAGAGAAGGTGCACTTGACTGATAACTGGGATGGGGGTTATCTTATGAGGAAAGGCTGAACAGGCTGGGACTAACTGTTGGAGTTTAGAAGAATGAAAGGTTATCTTATTGAGACATAAAAGATCCTGAGGGGACTTGACAAGGTGGATGCTAAAGGACGTTTCCCTTTGTGGGAGAGACTAGAACTAGGGGGCACAGTTTAAAAATAAGGGGTCTCCCACTTAAGATTGAGATGAGGAGAATTTTTTTCCCTCAGAGGGTCATTAGTCTTTGGAACTCTCTTCCCCCGAGAGCGGTGGAGGCAGGGTAGATAGTTTCTTGACTAACAAGGGACTTGAAGGATATTGGGGTAGGCGGGAATGTGGAGCTGAGTTCACAATCAGATCACTCATGATCTTATTGAATAGCGGAGCAGGCTCGAGGGTCTGAATGGCCTAGTCCTGCTCCTGATTCATATGGTCATGCAACACTCTGTTCAAGTTACAGTGGACGTGCCAGCCCTCCATCCCAGGAGCAGATGTAGCACAAGCACTTGTAGGTTAACTTATGACCCACAGCACACAAAGGCACAAGACACCTCAATATCAAGAAGCTTTCACTGTGAGTCAGCCTCCATATACTTTACTTACCCTTCCCACTAGAAGGGACATCAACAAAGTTCTAAAAAACACATCATACCTAGGGGAATTATGGGATGAAACACAATAATACATGCCCTCATTACTTTTAAAGTATTAAATTTGGTTGCACTTATTTCAATGGTCTCCAGGCTTTTTTTTCTAATGATGCAGAGTTAACACTAGATCCGATGATGGTCATCCATGGTAGTTGAGTTAGTATACAATTAAATGTAGGGAAGCTGCGTTGATCTGCTGCATTGTGCATTTGTTTCCAGGACTTATTTCATTGGGTAGCTCTGAAACTTAAGTGAAGTTCTCATCTATGAATGCCAATGTGTGCATTTTGCTAACTACAAAGTGTTTCAGTTCAGATATCTTCTGGGCCATTGTCAGAAATCTGCTGTGTACTTGTCCCTCTTCCTTCTGCACTTATTTCGTGGTTCGGATGTACAGGTAGCAAACATGTGCAGTGTGCAACAAAGATTATCTTGGAGAAGCTGGTCAGGTTTTTCTGCTATATGTCCCATCATTTGGCCAAGCATTTGAAGGACTTCTTCAAGTTGCCTATGGTATATGTTTAGCAATTGTCTTTATAGCTGTAAGTGTCTCATTGTATCTTTGCTCAGCAAATATTCTTGGCTGTTGTCATGGTATTTGGCTTAAGAGTCTTGGTAATTTTAACATAACCTGGCAGGTGGATGGCTGTTTTACACCCTGCCCAATTTTGCTCTTTATTGATTTCAGTGGAGTATAAAATGGATGGTTGACCCAAACCTGCACGTTTCTCACCAGACACATTAGATTTTCATTACTTGCTTGATCTCTGAGGAACCATCTTGAGTCCTTATTACTCAGCAGAATTGTATTATTACTTGGATGGATAAATGTGTAGAACAGACTGAAACCTATAGCAAAGCCTGCGTAATGTAGAGAAGTCCTTCATACTTAGGCCTAAAATATCCACAATTTTTGACAACAAATTGTGTTTGTGTTTATAAACATTATTTAGTTGTTTGTAGTATAAGTCTTATTATTGCAAGCGTCATAATTGCTACATCTTTGTTCCAACAGGAAACTTAAAAACCTAATTTTAACTTGGAACGAGAATTGGGCAGCCGGGACCAAGGCAAACATCAAACTTGGGCGATTTTAACTCCCAGGCCTCATCAGCATGGCCTCCCTGTTCATTTGCTGGCTGAAACTGATGGGAAGCAGGAGGAGGGAAGCGACAGAACCCAAAGAATGGTCCCTTGCACATGGGTAAGTTGTGGAAAATGGATTTTAGGAGAGGCTTACAATAATGAAAGGAGTGGAACATGTGGCAGTTAAGATTTAAACTTAGCTCTTTGGGCCTACTTTAGCCCTCAACTCTTCATATTGCTAGCTTCACCGGGAAGCAAAGCCACAGTGGCCTCCCGTTTGGATCACTGGTTAAAATAGCAGTCAATGATAGGTTGCATCATTGGAGCCCAATCTGCATATTTCAAGAATGACCTTCTTGGTTTCAGTTGGGTATTCTTGAGAACATTTATGAAAGGGAAATCATGAAAGGGATTCATGAAAGGGATTTACGAAAGGGAAATCATGTTTAACGAACATGTTGGAGTTTTTTGAGGAATTAACTAGCAGAACAGACAAGGGTGAACGGGTGGATGTGTATATTTAAATTTTCAGAAAGCTTTTGATAAGGTCCCACACAAGAGGTTAGGAAGCAAAATTTGAGCATGTGGGCTTTGGGGGTAATAATCTGGCATGGATTGAGAACTGGCTAACGGACAGAAAACAGGTTAGGAATAAATGGGCCATTTTCAGGTTGGTGGGATGTGACTAGTAGGGTACCGTAAGGATCAGTGCTTAGGCCCCAACTATTCACAATCTATATCAGTGATTTGGATGCAGGGATTAAATGTAATATTTCCAAGTTTGCAGATGACACAAAACTAGGTGGAAGTGTAAGGAGGATGTAAAGAAGCTTCAAGGGGATTTGGAGAGGCTAAGCGAAAATTTGGCAGATGGAATACAATGTGGAGAAATGTGAAATTATCTACTTTGGTAGGAAAAACAGAAATACAGAGTATTTCTTAAATGGTGAGAGGCTGGCAATTATTGAACTTCAAAGGGACTTGGGTGTTCTTGTTCATGAGTCACTCAAAGCTAACTTGCAGGTTAAGAAGGCAATCAAGAAGGCAAATGGTATGTTGGCCTTTATTGCAAGAGGATTTGAGTATAGGAATAAAGATGTCTTATTGTAATTATATAGAGCTTTGGTGAGACCTCACCTGGAGTAGTGTGTGCAGTTTTGGTCTTCTTACCTAGAAGAAAAGATACACTTGCCATAGAGAGAATGCAACAAAGGTTCAGCAAACTAATCCCTGGGATGGAGGGATTGTCTTATGGGGAAAGATTAAATAGACTGGGCCTTTATTCTCTGGAGTTTAGAAGAATGAGAGGTGATCTCAAACATACAAAATTCTTACACGGCTCGAAAGAATAGATGCAGGAAGGATGTTTCCCTTGGCTGAGGGGTCTAGAACTAAGAGACACAATCTCAGACTAAGGAGCTGGCCATTTAGGACTGAGATGAGGAGGAATTTCTTCACTCAGAGGATGGTGAATCTTTGGAATTCTCTGTCTCAGAGGTCTGTGGAGGCTCAGTCATTGAATAAGTTCAAGACTGAGATCAATCGATTTCTACATATTAAAAGCATCGAGGGATACAGGGATCGTGCAGGAAAATGATGTTGAGCTGGAAGATCAGTCATGACCTCATTGAATGGCGGAGCAGGCTCGAAAGGCTGAATGGCTTAGTCCTGCCCCTATTTCTTATGTAACAGGTCATAATTGAAGATTGTGGGAAGAAAGAAAGGGCAGTTATGTCTTCCAGACAATTTTAACTGCCCATGTTGTTTCTGCTGAATGAGCGAAGTTAAAATCACTCCTCTAGTTTCTGCTGTAACATTTGGATTAATATATACTGCAGTGAACGCAGCAGATCCAATGGCAACATAGACTGATGTGACTGTCATTTGATTAATTACTTCCTCTTGTGGCCTGCTAAATACACTGACCTGGTTTATTCCCTGGTTATCTACCATTTTACATAAAACCAATAACTACAACTCATTGGATACCTTCAACATGATGGAGCATCAATATACCAACACTAGAGGATGCTTTCTACAGTGAATTCTCTGAAGTATTCAGCAGTATAGGTAAGCTGAAGGGCATTTCTATGCAGATTGTGAATGCCACATTGACAACAATTTCCTTATGCATATGTGGTTGACAAAAGCGTTCACTGATCAGAAGCTCTGCTTCTCCATATTTGACAAACCACAGCCTAAACTTTCAGAATCAAGCACTGGTTTCTAAAGACAAGTTTTACTGCATGATTGATAACTATCTCTTTAATCTAATAATCCTGATGCCTACAGCATGACGCCTTGATCCAAATGCTGCGACAAGTCATTATTCAGAGGGAGTTGAGGATTTCATTAATCCTAAAGCTCAACATTCAATACTGAAGGCACTCAAACAAGCTAAACAGAACAATCATCACCTCCTCACATTCAAGAAAGGAGACCCCTTCATACCTCAAAGACTATATTGTTTAAAAGTTTGCACATTATGTTTCAGAAGCTCTGGTTATTTGTGTAAAGCAAAAATGTTCCAAGACAACTTCATTCAAAGATATAAGTTCAATATATATGCTGATGATACCACCTCTCTTGACCCCTCCATTGCCTTTATCAGACTTTCATAGAAATGTACAGGATGGAAGGAGGCCATTCAACCCATCCTGTCTGCATAGCCAACGAGTAGCCATCCAGCCTAATCCCACTTTCCAGCTCTTAGTCCATAGCCTTGTGGTTAAGGCACTTCAAGTGCATAAGCAAATACTTTTTAAATGTTCTGAGGGTTTCTGTCTCTATCACCCTTTCAGGCAGCGAGTTTCAGATCCCACCACCCTCTGGGTGAAAAAATTGAGCTTGCTCATGGCTTCAGCCACCTAGATCCTAAGATCTAGAATTCTGTCGATGAACACTTCCACCCCTCTACCTCTCTCCTCTTTTTCGAAGGTACTTGAAGAAACTTTTAGCCACCCATCCTAATATATCCTCCTTTGGCTTGGTGAGACTTTTTTATCTGATTGCGTTCCTATGAAATGCCTTGGGATATTTTACTACTTTAACGGTGGTATGTAAATACAATTTGTTGTTTTCGTAATAATGTTAGTATAACTGTTTTTAAACCATTTGTTTTAGGTTTGCTAGGAAACCTTGGACCTCCATTGCCCCAGACTTCCCCTCCTTCCATGGATTGCGATCGCTTCCTGAATCCACCACTCCACCGCCCACCCTGCTGTCACTTATCTGACTGCCAGGAACTGTTCTTGTGGGTCACTGGCAATGGCCTGCTGTTGCCAGAATTTTCGCCACTGCCTGCCAAATTTGAATGGGTATCAGGGCCTGGATATAGAAATGAGCCCTAGGACTTAAATTCCCTCCAGGCATCACCCACGTGAACTTGTCTTGTCCCCTCACACACAAGAATCCCGCTTAACAATAAAATAGAGCAGAAAGTAGACACCAATTTACCTGCTATTTAGACATAATATTCAGGAAACTACTGTTGACAATATTAAGTGAGTGTTGTCTTACAATATTACTCTGTCTACTGTTTTAACAGAGTTATTAAAACATTTATTTTAAACTCAGCAACAAATTTTCTGCTGTTTACTAAGGGAAAACTGCATGCTACATCACTTCCTCAGGGACCTGATACCATCTTCCACTCTCCCAGTTGAATGTGTCATTACATGTTAACTGTTTTTAATTTTCTAGCATTGATAGTGTCAGAAATGTTATGGTATAGACCAAAAATGTTTTTGAAAATTTAAACATGATTACATCATCATGAATTCTGGAAAAATAAAAATTACAAAGAAACCAAGCTGAATAAAGAGTTTCCATTATTTTTCATGCAAGAAAGATTTATGTTCTTATTGAGCATTGGCATGAAGCTAAATCAAGAGTTGTTTTGGTTTACAACTTATTTACTATCAATACTTTAATTTTTACTAGAGAATGTTTTACATATACTCATGCATCTTTCTGAGTTACGATTCTCTTAAAGATGAAGTGTTCAGGCCTATAATTGATAGTAACTTTTTAACCACAAGAGGCATGTGGCATGACTTAAAGTACTTTTGTCTTCACCCAGTCACAACCTGTAGACAAGGGGGGAGTTCAGCATAGCTATATAAGTGAAACTTGATGGCCATGAGTATATCAGTGTTGTTAGTATAGTACAACTGCTGCATGATGCAGTTGGACCATTTGAAACTGTCCCAGAGATCATGAAGTTAACCTATATTACTACTGAAATTCTACAGAACCTATGAAATATTTAAGAAGAAGGAATTTTGCATAGCATTGTTCCAGCGCTCCTCCAGTTCTTTGCTGCCACATCATATGGTAGGTTTGGGTGACTATCAGTCTTCAGCCCATTTTATAAATACTTACCCCACCATCCACCATTACAGAATCCAACTGTTTCTCAAAACTAGTTCAGTATCCTAGTCTCAACCACCCGAGCAATCCATTCAACTTGTTCATCACTCTTTGGCCAGGATTTTCTGGCCTTGATGCTGGTGGGCATCATTGTGGGTGGGACGAGAAAATTTGGAGAGCCATTGACTTTCAACTGCTCTCCAATTTTTCCCATCCCACCCGTGACGATGCCCACCGGTGTTGGGGCTGGAAGATCCAAGAAATACTTCTTGATACCTCTCTTAAACTTGGCCTACAGAATCCCAAAGTCTTGTCCCAACATCCTGAAGTTTGCTTCATCTAATGCACTAAATAGCTCAGCTCTGAAAATCCACGGAATTACTCCGCTGGCTCAAATGCCAGGGAGCGTCTGCATGTGACCTCTACACTTGATTTGACCAAAGTATCGAGGTTGAGCTAGAAAGATTTTTGATTTACAAGGGAGTCAAAGGTTCTAGGGGACAGGCAGGAAAGTGGAGTTAATGCCACAGTCAAATGAGCTATGATCTTATTGAATGGTGGAACAGACTCAAGGAGCCAAACAGCTGACTCCTGCTCCTATTTCTCATATTCTTATTTTTATCTGGGGTCAGAAAAATTCACCTCACCAACATATATTCAGCATGTGCCTATGCCGCTAGGTCATATCTGCCCATAGGAGGTTGCAGCTTCTGATACCATCAGCACAATTATAATTGCTGTTCCTGGTGGTCCCTTTAGAAAGGAGTTGGTGTAACTGAAACATAGGCAATTTTTCTACCTTTACGTCCACTGCTGAAAGTGCCAGTGCATTGACATGTTCTCTGTGAAATGAGGCTGACAAACAGATTGAAGGTATGAGAGAGAGGAAGAGGATGCAACAGCAGGAGCAGCTACACTGATGGTCTCAAACTCAGATGCAAAGAAATCCATCAGCACTTTATAGGTGAGAGCAGAGGAAGAAGGAGAAAGCGGTTTATGAAGACAGTTAGTCATGGAGAATAGCAACCTTGTATCGTCTTTGGCTTTCAGAATGATTCTGGAGGAGTAAAGGGAAGCAATGGGCCCATCTGGAGATGAATGAATGCAACAGGTACTATTGAGTTTTGGATCAAATGCATTTAAGGGGAGCTACAAAAGTGTATGAGGGAGATAAAATAAAAACCAGCAGAGACCTATTGGGCTTATTGGCTTGATTCTGTGCTGTAAAATGCTATGTAAGTAGCACAAAGTGACAATAAATAAAGGTTTACTCAGCAAAAGCACAATTACAGTTGTGTGGTTACAAACTCTGTAAGGAACAGATAGGTGGATATAAAGTTAAATATGGAACAGGTCAGAGGTTATAAAGATAAATAGGAGATTGTAAACAAATATAGAGCAAGTAGATGGTTTTCCCGGCAGTTTAAAGGGTTGTGTAGTTTCCATGATGTGACAGCTACATGGCCTGTGGAAGGAAATGGCTTGACAGAACAAATGACCTTTTCTCATTTCATGGCTTTTTTTCATGCTCATAAATTTATGCCCCATAATGATTTGATCTACCAGCTGGAACTAGATAGCTGAGCAAGTAAGAGCTAGAAGGCAGCACTGCAGAAGCACGAATTCTAAAAAGAAAAGAAATGTAAAAACTATTCAGTTTGGACGAGCAATCAAAATATTTGCAAAGAAAGAAAAGAATGCTAATAATCTGCTGGTTAAGTACGTACTTGCTTTCACTAATAAAGAGCTCATTCTGCGTTGTTCCCACTTTATCCCCTCACACTGGAAAGACAACAGATGATACCAATATGACAGTGGTCAAGCGGATGTGAGACTATAAGATAATTGCTGTGTGCAGTTAATGAATCATTAAAAAATTAAAAATTTTACACATTAAATATACACTTTTATGATATTAGTTGGGATTACTGGCTTTTTAAAAGTTATAATTATAGCAAGAATGTATAAGCTGGAAGCTCTTGTAGCGGAGTGGGAAGCTTCATGAAAGTTTCATAGTTAATAACTTCAGTAATTTACAAAGTCTTTGCTTTAAAGATTACTTTAAGGGATATAAAAAGGAAATATCCCTACTGGTAAAAAGGAAAAAAGTGGCAAGATCCAGAACACAATTACATAATAAAGAACTCAAAAGCCATTTAGGGGTGATTTTCTGCTTATTCATGCCTTAAACACCAACTTGTCACCATGCAGAAAATGCATTTCTGGGCAGTGTTGGTATTGGTTTCCATTTATTTTCTTTCAGTGTGTCAAAATCAGTAATTAATTGGAAGTTTGATGAGCCACCTTCCAACTTTGTTGCTGCTACCTCAAGGTCAGCCCAGGGCAAATAAAGTCATGGACAGAGGTGAGAAATAGTAACAACAACTTGTATTTTCATAGCACCTTTAACATAATAAAACATCCCAAGGCACCTCACAGGAGCATTATAAAATAAAAATTGACACCAAACTGCATAAATAAATATTATGGCAGATGACTAAATGTTTGGTCAAAGAGGTAGGTTTTAAGGAGTGTCTTAAAGGTGGAAAGAGAGGTTTAAGGAGGGAATTTCAGAGCTTAGGACCTTGGTTGCTGAAGGCATAGCCACCAATGCCAGAGTGACTAAAATCGGGGATGCTCAAGAGGCCAGCATTAGAAGAATATGGACATCTTGCAAGGTTCTGGTGCTGGAAGGGGTCTACAGAGACAAGAAGGGTGCGACCATAGCGAGATTTGAAGACAAGGTTGATAATTTTATACTTGAAGCATTGCATAACCAGGAGACAATGTAGGTCAGCGAGCACAGGGTTGATAGGTGAATGGGAATTGGTATGAGTTAGGACAGGGGCACAGACTTCAAGTTTACAGAGGGTAGAACTTGGGAGGCTAGCCAGAAGTACATTAGGAATAGTCAAGTCTAAAGGTAACAGAGGCATTAATGAGGATTTCAGCAGAAGATGAGCTGAAGCAGGGACGTGGTTGGAGCAGTATCACAGAGATGAAAATAGGTGGTCTTGGTGATGGTGTGGATATGTGGTTGGAAGGTTATGTCAGGGCTAAATATATGAGCAAAGTTGCAAACAGTCTGGTTCAGCTTCAGACAGTTGCCATGGAGCGAGATGGAGTCAGTGGCTAGGGAATGCAGTTTGTAGCCAGGACCAAAACTTTAGTCTTCTTAATAGTTGATGGAAATTTTTGCTCATTCAATAACGGATGTAAGGCAAACAGTGTGACAATTTAGAGAAAATGGAGGGTTCGATAGAGAAGGTGGTGAAGTAGAACTGGGTGTTCTCAGCATACATGTGGAAATTGACACTGTTTACAGATGATACTGCCAAGGCATAATATGTAGATGAGAAATAAGAGGGGGCTAAGGATAGATCTTCGGTGGGGGCGGTGGTGGCGGGTGGGGTACCAAATATAATGGTGCAGGATTTAGAAGAGAAGCCATTGCAGATGATTCTCTGACTATGATTCGGTAGATATAAATGGAACCATTTCACCAACTTTTCAAAATGCAATCTTTTGGAAACTTGGGGCTGCATCTTCCGGTCGGCGAGCTGGTGGGGGCAGGGCCTGCTCGGCGACACGTAAAATGACGAGGGGTGATGTCGGGCGTGCGTCCCGATGTCACCCCGCGTCATTTAGATTTTCAGCTCGGCGGGCGCACAGCCGAATCAGCTGCACGCCCACCGAACTATCAAAAACCTATTAAAGCCGTTAAAAAAGTAATTAAAACCTTAAGGTTGGCGGGCAGGCGAAGAGCCCAGATGGCCTTTAGCAAAAGCATGAAGCCTCATCCACAGGCGGGGTATTAAAATTTTCATAAAATGTTTAAATCAAAGAAATTGACATGTCCCAGGTTATGTGACAGTGTCACATGAGGGGACATGTCAGGAAAATGTTTTCTACCCTTCAAAAAATTTTCACAACTTTCACCGATCTCCCTGAGGCGGCACTTTGTCTCAGGGAGATCTGTGCGTTCTTTCGCACGCGCATGTGTGAAAGAGCACACTCCTGGCTCAGGGAATCCCCCCACCCCGCCGCCCGCACAAGGAGTGCACAGCACTTCCGAGCGGACGTCACGCTGGGTGGGCCTTAATCGGCCCGCCCACGTAAAATGGCGGCGCGCCCCCAACAGGGGGAGCCGATTAGGAACCCACCTGCCCACCCCAGCACACCCCCCCCCGACAGGTGGAAAATGCTGCCCTTGGAGAAAATACAAGGATATTCAGAGAGCTTGAATTTACTGATAAGGTAAAAAGACTCTGGGCGGAATCTTCCGTTCTTGAGTCTAAGTCCGGTGGCGGGCGGGAAAGTTGGCAAGATTCCCACTGGGTGGCAGAACGCGCACCTGGACACACATTCACTCAATGCAGGCCAGGAGCTCCGTATTACTCCTCTAGAGTCCCTGCAGCTGCAGTTCTGACTGGAGAAGCTGGCAGATGTGAGCAACCACATCCTGGGACATACTAAGGTGCCTCCGGCATTGCCTTTCGCTCATTTCTAGATAAGAACAATGCCTGCGATACACCCATGATCTGGTCAATGCTCACCGTTGCAGTGGACACTGTTAGCCAGCATCTTGACCTTGAGGCCACACTGCCTCTTGCTGCTCAAGCCCTTGCTCCTCCTGACCCTATGCCAAACAGCGATGGGCCTTCTTCCTTGTCATCCTGATGAGAGCCATTGCCAAGGCGGGGTTTCTGCAGCCTGCATCATCAACACTTCAGTGGATCTGTGAACAAATTGAAGTGATAAATTTAGTGAGCATGTCATTTACAGGTTGACCCCCATCTCAAAGCCAGCAGGCAAGTGCAAGCCCTATTATGATCCACCTCCATGTGCCTTCCCTCCCCTCAGAGCCATGCCCAGGTCCCCATGCCCACCCTGACTCTGCCCCTTTCCATTATTTGAGCCACCTGTCTAGTCCCAACCCCCCACTCCCCACCCCCAAAGAGACCTTCACCTATCAAACTCTCACCCTGGACCTGCCACCCGACTGCATTCCATCCCCCACTCTGTGACTGTTCCCTGCTATCACCTGTAGCCTGAGATCACCCCCCAGGACCTCAACACTCAACACTCTCTCCTCCTCACCTCCCCAGACACTCTTTTTTCCCCCACCTACCAACGCCCCCAACCCCCAACACCCCCAAAAACCTTCTCTGCTTAGCCTGCGTCCTGTCTTGGCACAGCTTTTCCTACTGGCACTCGATATGAACGAAGTTATGGGAGGTCTTCCAGAAGACGAAACCAGCACCTACTGACCTCAAAGCCAGGGAAGAGTTGAAGCTCGCCAGGTGCAAACCGCTTATATACAGTCATAAAAATTAAATTTCTAAATTCTCGCTGGTTCGGAACTTAATTTGGAGGGAGAACCCAATTCCAATGAGGTGGCCTTTTTAATGAGTATGCATGAGATGCTAATGCATGCAAATGAAATTCCCAACATTGTTCATCAGGAAGCTCAACTCGCCTTTAACCCACCTTGAAAGTCAGGAGAACAAAATTCAAAGGTTATTCTGCCGTTGGGAAACAGGTTTTTTGCCTCCCACCAAACTAACTGCCCCTGCCTGCCACAATTCCCACTGCTGGCGGGACTGGAAGTTTCTGCCCTCCATGTTAAATTCAACAGGCGCATTTTTCTTTTCAGCTCCTCTGCTTTGGGCTTGTTGGTTCATCCAACCATAGTTTGTTGTTATGAACATATGAACACACTCGACCTCTCCCTCCAGCAGCACCGCCGCACCCTTTTTCAAAGCTGCGCGTGCCCCCAGTTTCATTTTATTCTTCGTCTCATCCGACGCCTCAACAAGAAACTTTTTCTCTTTCTCTCAAGTGCTAAGGAACGCAAGCTCCAACAACTCATTGACACCAACACCCATCTGGGACCCTCCACCCCTGCTTGTCCCTCCGTCCCCACCCTATCTTCCAATCCCAGCCCCGGCCGCGTACTCACTATACCCCCTGACCTTCCCCTCTCCGATGCTGAATGTTCAGTGCTCAGCAAAGGACTTAGTTTCATACCCTTACGCCCTCATCTCAATGAATTTCGGGCTCGGCACGATGCTGAACTCTTCTTCCGCCATCTTCGTCTCCGTGCTCACTTCTTTGGGCAGGAGTCCTCTCCCCATTCAACGGATCCTTTTACCCACCTCCAATATTCTCCCTCCACCTGGACCCCTCCCTCTGGATTCTTACCTTCTCTTGATCCTTTCATTGAGAACTGTCAGCGTGACATTAGTTGTCTCAATTTCTCTGCTCCTCTCACCCATTCTAATTTGTCTCTCTCTGAACTTACTGCACTCCGTTCTCTCAGGTCCAACCCCAACATTGTCATCAAACCCGCTGACAAGGGTGGTGCCGTTGTTGTGTGGCGCACTGACCTCTACCTCGCGGAGGCTGAGCGTCAACTCACAGACACTTCCTCCTACCTCTCCCTGGACTATGACCCCACCACTGAACATCAAGCCATTGTTTCCAGGACTGTCACTGACCTCATCGCCTCTGGAGATCTTCCTCCGACAGCTTCCAACCTGATAGTCGCCCAACCACGGACGGCCCGCTTCTACATCCTACCCAAAATCCACAAACAGAACTGTCCCGGCAGACCGACCGTGTCAGCCTGTTCCTGCCCCATGGAACTCATTTCTCGTTATCTTGACTCCCTTCTCTCTCCCCTTGTCCAGTCCCTTCCCACTACATCCGTGATTCCTCTGACACCTTACGTCACATCAACAATTTCCAGTTCTCTGGCCCCAACCACTTCCTCTTCACCATGGACGTCCAATCCCTCTACACCTCCATCCTCCACCAGGATGGTCTGAGGGCCCTTAGCTTCTTCCTTGAACAGAGGCCCGAACAATCCCCATCCACCACTACTCTCCTCCGTCTGGCTGAACATGTTCTTACACTGAACAATTTCTCCTTTAACTCCTCTCACTTCCTCCAAATAAAAGGTGTGGCTATGGGTACCCGCATGGGCCCCAGCTATGCCTGTCTCTTTATGGGGTATGTGGAACATTCCTTGTTCCAGTCCTAGCCGGCCCCCTCCCACAACTCTTTCTCTGGTACATCGATGATTATTTCAGTGCTGCTTCATTCTCTCGTCGGGACCTGGAAAAATTTATTAATTTTGCTTCCAATCTCCACCCCTCCATCATTTTCACATGGTCCATCTCTGACACTTCCCTTCCCTTCCTTGACCTCTCTGTCTCAATTTCTCATGATAGACTGTCCACCAATATCCATTACAAGCCTACCGACTCCCACAGCTACCTCGACTACAGCTCCTCACACCCCGCTTCCTGTAAGGACTCCATCCCATTCTCTCAGTTCCTTCGCCTCCGTCGCATCTGTTCTGATGATGCTACCTTCAAAAACAGTTCCTTTGACATGTCGTCCTTCTTCCTTAACCGAGGTTTTCCACCCACGGTCGTTGACAGGGCCCTCAACCATGTCCGGCCCATCTCCCGCGCATCTGCCCCTCACGCCTTCTCCTCCCTCCCAGAAACATGTTAGGGTCCCCCTTGTCCTCACTTATCACCCCACCAGCCTCTGCATTCAAAGGATCATCCTCCGCCATTTCCGCCAACTCCAGCATGATGCCACCACCAAACACATCTTCCCTTCACCCACCCTGGCGGCATTCCGTAGGGAATGTTCCCTCCGGGACACCCTGGTCCACTCCTCCATCACCCCCTACTCCTCAACCCCCACCTATGGCACCTCCCCATGCCCACGCAGAAGATGCAACACCTGCCCCTTCACTTCCTCTCTCCTCACCGTCCAAGGGCCCAAACACTCCTTTCAAGTGAAGCAGCATTTCACTTGCATTTCCCCTAACTTAGTCTACTGCATTCGTTGCTCCCAATGCGGTCTCCTCTACATTGGAGAGACCAAACGCAAACTGGGCGACCACTTTGCAGAACACCTGCGGTCTGTCCGCAAGAAAGAACCAAACCTCCCTGTCGCTTGCCATTTTAACACTCCACCCTGCTCTCTTACCCACATGTCTGTTCTTGGCTTGCTGCATTGTTCCAGTGAAGCCCAACGCAAACTGGAGGAACAGCACCTCATCTTCCAACTAGGCACTTTACAGCCTTCCGTGCTGAATATTGAATTCAACAACTTTAGATCTTAAATTCCCTCCCCCATCCCCACCCCCTACCCGTTTCTTCCCCCTCCCTTTTGTTTTTTCCAATAATTTACATAGATTTTTCTTTTCCCACCTATTTCCATTATTTTTAAATCTAT
Organism: Cetorhinus maximus; assembly: GCF_964194155.1. Lineage (NCBI taxonomy): Eukaryota > Metazoa > Chordata > Chondrichthyes > Lamniformes > Cetorhinidae > Cetorhinus > Cetorhinus maximus. Next base: position 22,026,207 of record NC_135895.1, on the reverse strand, counting down.
AACTGTAATACCCTGTCGTCAGTCTTTCCACCCCACCCCCACTAGAGCTGTACCTTGAGTGTCCTGCCATCCATTCTTAATTAGCACATTTTCTTAGATAATATCACCACCTTTAACACCCCTCTGTTCCTTTTGTCTGTGACATCATTTGATTATCTGCTCCTATCACTGCTTGCTTGTCCCTACAACCACCACCCACCCCCCTCCGCAACTTCTCTCCCCCCCACCCCCCAACCTTAAACCAGCTTATATTTCACCCCTCTCCTAACTTTACTCAGTTCTGCCGAAGGGTCATGAGGACTCGAAACGTCAACTCTTTTCTTCTCCGCCGATGCTACCAGACTTGCTGAGTTTTTCCAGGTAATTCTGTTTTTGTTTTGGATTTTCAGCATCCGCAGTAGTTTTTTGTTTTTATAGTTTGTTGTTGCTTGGTTCAGCTTTCCCAGGATTTTCAGACCAGTTTATCCAAAAGCTTCCTTGCTTTACGAGTCACAGAAATTGAGAAGACGGAGGGAAAAAGGAAGAAAGGGCTGAGATTCGGAGATGACACAGTTGTTTATTAATAGCAAACACAGTAACTGCATTAGTTTTTGCGGGTGAGAATGCAACAATATATGCCAGTAAAAGCAGAAGCACACTTGGATGATTCAGGTTGGATTGCAGTATTTTGTTAAAGGAATCGATTAATAACATGGAAAGGTTTTGATGTATTTGAACCAAACCTATTAATAGCCTTAATATCAAGCCAGATCAGATAAGGGTCATCTAACAGTACAATTTTGATTTTTAGTGAGCATTATTCAGCTGTCACTTGCAGGAATTCAGTGAATCAGCATTGACTGCATGTGCCAGCAGCCTCTTCGCCATAACCTTGGTAAAGAACTACTCCTATTATTTAACATATATATATAAGAAATAGGAGGAGTGGTCCATTCAGCCTTCAAGCCCATTCCGTCATTCCTAGTTCTAACCTTTGTTCCAAGCACCAACTGACAGAGCAACACAAGATTTCACTTTTTTAAACAAAAGCAAACTTTATTGTCTACAAGAAGAATAAAACAAAGCAAGCACTATTAACACTATAGTTTATAACCCCACCAGGTCCTGTTTTTTTAACTCTCAAATGGCCAGTGTTCCAAGGAATGCAAAGAAAATACTTCAAAGGCATTCAGAAGCTCTCCTCGAAGAGTGTAGCATTGACATTAATGACTGGGAGGAGCTTGCTACTTACTGTTCAGAATGGTGACAACTTGTCCATCAAGAAGTATCATGCTTTGAGTCCCAATGGCAGTGGCAGAGAAAGAAACAAATCCTGCACTCTGGATCCCACACCTCATGGGACGTCCTACCCGAAGTGCCCAAGTTCTGTGGGTCAAGAAACGTCTTGTTCAGTTACATGAAGACTCATGGGAGAAATTCAAGACCCTGAGTAGGCATCATCCTCTAACTGAGGGGTGGTAGTTTATAATTACTTATGCTATGAACTCAGTTCTACATTTCTACTCTCCTCGCTGTTCTAGCTGCCCTCCAAGGTAAGATTCTATCAGGGCCATTCCATTAGCTTTTTGGCTACGTAACCCTCCACCTTTTCTTTATCGACCTCAGAACTGTGGATGCCTCAGCTCTTGATTCGTTGTCGGCAGATACTCAACTGCCTTCTCACAGCTTTTTAAAAAGATTTATTCTTTCATGGGATGTATTTCCCTTGAACTGAGTGACCAGCAAGGCTATTTCAGAGGGCAGTTAAGAGTCGACCACATTGCTGTGGGTCTGAAGTCACATGGAGGCCAGACTGGGTAAAGATGGCAGATTTATTTCCCTAAAGGACATTAGTGAACCAGATAGATTTTTTTAAGACAATCGGTGATAGATCCATGGGCACCATTACTGAGGCTAGCTTTCAATGCAGACTTTATTAATTAAGTTTAAATTCTACTAACTGCTGTGGTGGGATTTGAACCCATACCCCCACAGAATTAGCCTTGGCATCTAGATTACTAGCCCAGTTACATTACCACTACGCCAGCATCTCCCCAAGCTCCCAAGCTAACTCTGCTGACTGCTTTCTGCTACAAGTTCAGTGAGGACCGCTGTAGGTTTCTTCCACTAACTGAAAGCTGGACCAAATATTCCAGCTGTTTTTCCCTCATGATTTCCAAACTGAGATAGAGTCCCACCCGCATTCCCTGCAGTGAACGATGAAGTTAGTAATTTCTCTGAAGTGCACGCCTAACTGACTGACATTTTTTTCACTCTCCCAACAGCAGTCTACGCCTAGACCAAAACCTAGACCAACTGCTTCTGTCTGTTCCCAAGCTGAACTGCTTCCTTTTGTCAGCAAACTCACACAGATAAATTAAACAAGGGAATCTTCTAACCAAGGCTTCTAACCTGAATCACTATCTCTGTAGTAACATGCTTTGGGATGGTTCAAACAGAAATGCAAACAATTTATTTTACCTTCAATGCTATTCTTTGATTCTGTAATTCATATGAATAATTTATATTGTTTATGGGAGTTTTACGAACCTTTCTCGAGACTCCATGGCTCCATTTCGAGCTTAGAGATGGATCATTCATTGTTCAAGTTTTATTCCAATATCAACTCTGACCCTGTAAGATAAGCATAGGTTACCTTTTAAGTTTAATAAACCCAGGCTAGTTTGAATTGCATTTAAATCAGAGTTATTACCGGTTTCTCAATCAGATATCCACTTATCTTACATTTAACACTTCAACCTACAAACTAAAAGATATATTCCTGAAAATAAAAGTTATATTTTAAAATACATAGGATCTGAATTTCCACAGAATGGCAATCAGAGTCTGATCGACACTCTGCTCCTACTTTTTTACCTTCAAATCTTGATCCGATCCTTCCTTGACCTGACCTTTCGACTCAGGCCGGGTGAGAACTGTGCAGAGCAGGACACTCTCAAAGCCATCTTTGAGAGCTTCAGAGTCAGATGCAAGGAGGCCACACCTTCGTTTTGTGGCATCGGCTATGGCACAGTAGGTTTAAAGGCACAACGACCTTCAAGCCAGGGAGAAGCAGACTTACTTGGCTATCTGTTGGAGACAAGGGGTACCCACTTAAAATGTGGCTGATGACACCTGTGAGGAACCCAGTAAATGAGGCCCAGGAGTGCTACAATGAAAGCCATATGAAAACCAGATGTGTCATTGAGCAAGCAGTTGGGTTGCGGAAGATATTCTTCACATGCCTTGATAGATCTGGAAACGCCCTTCAATACGCAGCAGACAAAGACTCCAGAATGGTTGTGGTTTGCATAGCAGCAAGGTTTGGGCCTTCAGGAGGAACAAAGCACAGAGCCTCTTCAGAGGAGGAGAATGAATGTGATTCAGGGAAAGGAACCAGCCTGGGATGCCTTCAGAATGGTGAGGTTCAGTTAGGCTCCACCAGAGCTGAGGTTGACAGCCTTTTTTACCTGAGAAGCCTTTTAAAAATATTGCTTAAAATAAAAACTATTAGGGGCCACAAGATGAAAATTTGGCATTTCTAAACCAAATACTGGGCAAATTGCCAATTTTCTCTGGTAGAATGCATAATTTGCATACATAATAAATAAAGTACATGCATTAAATTTAGGTATTAATAAGAAAAAAATTAAAATAGAGCTAAGTCTAAATTATCACTTTATTTTACTAAAACAAATTTTAACTTGAGATGTGTAGGATTAGAACAATCTTTTGACTATTGATACTGGTGATTAAAAACAGCTTCTAATAACAAATTAAGAATAGTTTGTTGTCTCAGCTATATTAGAAACAATAATGGTAGCAACAATAAAACCTGTTCCTTGAACCAACGGCGTTATCTATAACCATGGTGTAGCTAGACCACTCAAAACAGGTTGATTTCGAGCACAATGGTGTTTTTTGTTTAAATACTCATTTGGAACTGTAAAGTGCAGCATAATGATTAGCCTTTTATCCCCCCAGTAAAAACACAGCTCTTCATTTTTTTTAAGCCTTTTTACATGATAATGTGATCCAACTGGAAAGTGTTGGAGCTGCAGGATGTTAAAGAACCGCATGCAGCTCCAGACCCACAAGTTGCAGACTCCTGCCCAAGTGCACCCATCTGGCAGCCACATACTAAAAGCAGCTTTCCTCCAATACAAGGACCCCTTTCACAACAGCCCATTGCTTAGCATTAAGCCTTGTCTTACCATTCACAAGTGATAAGGCAACTTGTCAGGGAGCAGGCAAGAAATGGGCAAGAAGGAAAAGTGGTATAAAAAATTATTTATGGGCTCAAAAATGAAACAGAAACTTAACAATTTAACATTGTGTCATGGCATACTCTTGTGCAACTACAAATCTTTACTTTTCCTAACACGTCTACATGATGCAACCCCTGTTGCTTCAGCAGAAGTAGAGGAAAGCAGCTCAGATCTCTGCTGTGACTGCTGAGATGCACTTGGCTGACATTCTCTGGATCTTGGAGCCCATGAAGGCCCCCCTAAAGACTGGTCCGCCTGCACCTGTGCAAAGGCAGACTTGGCCATCAGGACACGAGGCAACATGTGGCGTACTGCCTGAGTGGGGTGTGGAAACAGTGGAAACGCTTTAATCGGAGTCCTCACTTCCATGTCCCCATCCCTCTCGTGGCTTAACTGCACTTCTCTGCTAGCAATGAGCTGGCGAGCACTTTGCTGCACATCAGTGGGGCGATGAATGGCCAAGGCTAGGATTGCATCAATCCTATTTAAGGAGGCATTCATAGTGTGTGAGCCATTGGTGAGGGTCTGCATGCATTTGTTTGATTGCCACTTTTGATGGTCTTTACATGTGGCTATTCTTTCCATGGCCAAAGACATCACTGCAGAGTTCTATGACATCATGTCACTCATGCTTGAGACAAAGTCCTTCAATGCCTTTGAAACCCATAACAGTGCAGCTGGAAAGTCTTCCAGTATGTTGCAAATTCTTTGCTGCTACTCCATAAGTATTATTCTTGTCGATGGCCCCCAAGATTCAAAGTTTGCATCCAGCTGAGCAGAGCTTGGAGAATCCTGCATCTTCCAATGAGGACTCTTTACTGCTGTCCTTGCCTCCACCAACTGCTCTTGCTTATTTGTGATATGTAAATCATCAGATGAAAACAAAACCATCTTCCTTATTGATCCCAACGAAGTGTAAATTTCTGAGCTGGTGCATGGTCTGCATGGTCCTGTGATGGTGCACCCTCAGTGTGAGTTACCTCCCTGGAGGAGTCATCGTCATCCTTCAAGGCTATTTCCTGTGGGATGTTTGAAGTCCCTGTGGGAGATTGAAGACATGAATTAGAATTGTCAAGGTAAGAATTTTTAATGGGTCATAATGTACATGTGCACATTATCATATTTCACTGACAGCTGACATCAAGTCAAATTGACTGAGTGTTGCATGCCATATGGCTACGTGCTACTTAATTCTGTCATTATGTAGCTTGGAGGCCCCATCTCTGATGACCAAGCATGCTGAGACTCCATTGATCTCCTCTTTCTCTTCATATGTTAATTGTGAGGTTAATGGAGGACCACCTCTGGTTCTCTGACTCTCCCTCATTTTCTATGCCCTCTTCTGTAGGGGAGAAGAAGAGACCAGTGAATGAGAGTATTGGAATATATTGAATGAATAAATAAATGAAGAACATTTGTTTAGGGTGATTGAGGGAGAGTCATGACATTGCATTAAGATGAGCGTGTCAGTGGTGAATCGAAATGTGGGATGTGAGAAAGAGTATGAACAGAGAGTAATGGGTGCACCTGCGAGGTAAGTAGGTGTGAGGAATGATGTGTTGAAGTAGGCTTGAGGAGGCAGAATGAGGAGTTTGGTGTGACACATGCACTAGGATGTAGTTGATTGTGCCCTTGTATTCACCTTTCCCGCCCTTAAGTCATTAAACTATTTCAGCACTGAATTTGCGAGTGTTGGCACCATAAACCTGCTGCTCACCACTTGAGCAACCTCCAGCCATGCATGCTTTCTTTCACTGGCTTCTTCTTCCTCCCATCATTAGGAATCAGTAGCTCCCTGTGGGCCCTGACAGCCACCAGCATTAAGTCCAGGGAGGCATCATTAAGATGAGATGCAGACTTGCAACATTGGGACTTCACTCCTGCTTCCAGCTTGCCTTCAAATTACAAATTTTGTCAGAATATGTTCCGACGAACTCAGCATAGCGAAAGCATCTCCTTCCTCAGATTTCAAAAAGGGCCTGTAACTATTAGTGGATCAATGGAGTTAAAAGCCCTATCTTCCAACTTTCACATGGTAACTATCCATGAAATACATAGTGGTAATTAGCAGCATTAACTTGGAGAGAACCAGGCAACAACTGTTCTGCGGTGTTAATTTTGAGTGTATCTGTCATTAATTTACCGACCCTATTTATTACTTGGTAATTACTTCAAGCTTGTTGCTAGCCACCCAGAGAAGATCACAATCTGAACTTTGAGACAGAATGGGAGTGTGTTGATTGTTTTTTCATTTGGCTGGTTTATGACTTCATGTATAGTTGCTTGGGGTGTGGTGGGGGGAGGGGGTATACTGTAAGGCATATTTGGTTGGCATTTAAAAGTGTAAGTGCCTACATCATGATGAATTGCCTGGTTGCTCCTGCTAGATAGCAGCCCAGCAACATCCATGTTTGGCCTTGTAGTTTAACCCACATTAATGTTCCTCTTGAAAAATTATTTTCCTTTTATACTGATCAAGGTAAGTTAAAGTAGGCGGAAGAAGGCTGCCCTGGGGAAGGACCTGGCATTGTTGTTATTAATGCTTCTCATGTTCCCAAAAAGTAACTTACAAATTTGCTTTTATCTTTTTTCTGAACAGTCAGCAGTGGTTCCTTTAAAGAATGCTGGTTTGGTCATTCCAATTATCAGGCTGTGCGTGGGTTAATGAGCATGGGCTAATGAGGCTCCTGTCCAGCAACCCCTTGGCTACCCGTTTCAAGCTCAAAATAAAATAACCATTGGCAGGAATGGAGAGTTAAGTGCTGTGCTGCTATTTTAATCATGCTATCTTCCTGTTCCCACCTGAGAAAGGAGATTAAGATCAGTGCCTATGTGTGCTATTGCAGCAAAGTTGTTACCCACTTAAAATAAAAAATGATTTTGTTTTTAAAATAGTGTACTTTTGAATTTGATGATAAATGTGTTATCCAGTCTGCTAAATACTTGTTTCAGCATGTTGATTTTCAAGGAAATTTATCTGCAAGTTGGTTTGGATGATTTTTAAGTTTCTTGTAGATAATCTTATTCTTATCTTCTGGATTTGCAAATATTCCGAACATCCTCAGACCATTCTTTCTGATTCTGCTGTCAAAGCCTAAGTCTTCCAACTTTTGCCCCGACTGTGCAAATCACTTTTGAAATCTCCTCCTTTAGCCATTGCATTGCCTTGCTGAATCCAGCTATTTCAAGCATGCTTAAGCTTCACCAGAACTTTGCATAGGCTTCAGTGACATGGAGGAGTAAAATAAGATGGCATTGTATCATTAAATTAAAATGCTAGTGTCTCGGAGTCACCAATGTCTTTTCCTTTGTAGTTGAAAGAAATTGTTTTGCAGCAGTGAGTTTTTGAAATTACCTTCATTTTATGTCTTGAATTGCTGACCTGAATTGATTGTGTAGAGGCCTGATTTTACAGAAGAATGTAACAATTGAGATGTCAACTTGACATATATCCAGGTTAACTGATGGCATCACCAGAACTTTTGAGCTACAATAACCCTTACACAAAGAACAGTGTTGAAATAGCTAGCCGGGTGAGGCTGTTGGTTTGGGAAAAGAGACTGAATGACATCTTGCAATGATAATGGACTCAACTTTTAGCATGTCGAAGCACAGTGCGGCAGCAATCAATAAAGCTAAAGAATGGGTTTTGTAGTTGCATGAGAACAGTGTAAAAACTGCAAATCTTATGGTTCATCTCTTTCTCACAGTGACAAAATTTGCTGTTGGACAACATGACATCAAAGGCCAGGGGAAATGCTCAAGCTCTGGGCCAGAAGCAAAATTCAAACCCCATGAACCAGATGAAGGAGCAGGCCTTTGAGAGCATAAGGTTTTTAAATGTATTGTAATATGTTGGAAAGCTCAATGACTTTCTTTTCAGCATGGAGTAATTTTTTATGCATTTGTTATATATTAAATGTTCGTTTCCAGCTGTATTTAGTAACCTGAATTAGAAAATGATGGACAATATCTGTTTGAAAAAATTGTTTTAGTGGTTTGTTCAGTTCTTTTTGTGGTGGTTGCTGATTCAGATTGTTGAGCTTAAAAAACTGATTTGATTGGGTAGTTTTCTGAGTTTTGCTCATTAATGTTGTTAGTCTTTCCTACATGTCAAGTGAATAGAAGTTGTTTTTGATTACATTTAGTCAATGAGATACTTCAATCAATCAGCATCTTTAACTTATTACATCTGATTATTTTTGCTTGTGCTGGATACATTTTAAGATGTGATGTATATGACGAACACCAAAATTTCTGTTTTTATAATGTTAAATAACAGGTCAAAATGGAGGCTATTCTGTTTCATTAAATTTCAAAATGGAACACAGGAAATAAGCAATCAGTAGAAAATGATAAATGCCACTTCTACAAAGAACAAGCATGATCAATTTATTTTGATGGTTGAAGCAATGGAATTAGAAGATGTTAATATATGTATTTGACAGCATTAGAATCAGTTGTGAAGCTCATTCTGTAAGAAGGAAAGTCCAAGCAAGCAAGCAAACTTAAGACTGCCACACTGCAAAAAAATTGTTTGAACCACAAAAAACAAAAACACCCTTATAACCCAAAGGTCCTCTTAGAGTCTTAGAACCTACTATTTAATTAGCTTGTTTTGAGAGAGAGAAGTGGAGCAGAAAATTAATCATTTAAAAAAAAACTCATCTCTGTATCATCAGAGATTGCAGGGGCAATTTTAACTTCCTCCACCCTTTAGAAATGGGGTTGTGTTATGAGACAGCCTTTTGGTAAGACTGAGTTATTTAAAAATGCCAGAGGGAAACTTTAAACAACTGTCATGACCTATATTTTTAAGTGGTATGTTTGAGATGCAACTCTAAATTCAGGAATCAGACCACCAGTTCTGGAGAGGTTTTTATATTAAACTAAATGAAATGTTTTATTGAGTTACAATATATTAAACACATACACATGGCTACAAAATACTACTATCATAACTTTTAACAAATTCCCAGCTAATCTCCATTAAGGCAACAGCAACCCATAGATTTTTAAGGAGTCACCAGGCAAAGCATTTTCACCTTACAAATTCAAAATGAGGTTCCTTTCACTTTGATTCCTTTGCAGACACACAGCGGTAGGCTTACAGGTTTTGATCTTACATTGCCTCTGCCCTGCACACACAAAACTGCTATCTGTTATACCTAGCACAGCTTATTGAATGTAAATTCTCATTGTATCATCAGCCCCTTTGAACTCCACCTCTTCTAACAATAAAACCCCTTTCATAGTACCAATTTTATTAGTAATATAAACATATTGCTTGATCTCTGTTAGCTAGGTGCCAGATTTCACTTGCCTCTTGAATGCTCTATTCAACAAAATGTAAATGTACCTCTACCTGTCTACATCTCAAAACTAGTATACCTCAAAGCACCCTGACTGGCTGGCTTTAATCCAATTAAGACACACCCACAGACTAAACCAATATTTAAAAAGAAAAATAATTTCCAATAACATTAATAGCTTCATGACAGGTTATAATGGATCAAGGTCAACTTACTAGCCTGTTGTTGCATTTTAACTCAGGATAGCCACCCATCTGAATCAGGTGGTAGCCTCATTAAGCAATGCAAAGTTGAAGACCTCTAATGTACATTGGACCCAGATGCAGTTTTGAAGACTTTCTGGATAGAATGTGTGCTGAAGATAATCTGCTCAATGAAAGTTGGTGGGTATGAGGAAGAGGCTCCAAGAATGTAAGTCTAAGATTATTTTTTTTTGGTCAGGACAGGAGCAGCAAAAATGCTTCTCTAGGTCCTCAAGAATTATGTGGACCAGTGTCACCCTAGGCTCCTCCCCTTGCATGATTGTGCCACTCCCTAGATAAACCACTTTTTCTGCTAGTTGCCCGATACCCTGCTGGCTCAGAAGGGTTGACCTGCAGGCTGTGGGATGCCTATTCAGTGTGTGCAGCTGTTATTAGCATATTAATGAGCTCGTGTCATCTTGTCCACTCCACTTGTCAGCCACTCGTGTGATAGTTAAAATCTATTCTTGTGTTTCTAAGAACACAGAGAAGTGGTGTAAGAATTACAGGCACTGGGCAGAATTCTCCCATCCAGGACTAAGTCTCCTGGTGGGGAGTGTTTCCCTCCACAGTGACAGCCAGGAAATCCCGTGGAACCTTGTGTCCCTGGCGCCATTAATTATCAGTTGGGGTTTTCCCGACGTCCTGCACAGCGGGGCATGCTGGATGGCGCACGCCCACCATCATGTCCGGGCACCACATTTAAAAGGCACCCGGACATCCTCACTGTCAATATTACCTACTGAGATGTCTGGAAATGGAAGTGAAGGTCCAGCACCCAAGTTCAATGACGCCTCCCTGCACATCCTGCTGGAGCATGTCAAGGCCAGGAGGGATGTGCTATACCCGGCTAATATGGAGGAAGAAGCTAAGCAGGGAAACTAACCCGGCATGGACACAGGTGGCCGATACCGTAAGTACCCAGGCTGTCCAGCGCAGGTCAGCCATACAATGCCGGAAAAGGATGAACAACCTCATTTGCTCCACCAGGGTAAGTAAGGCTTCAGCTGCTCGCACTAACCACAACAAAACCAATGAATGTCAGGGTACATGGGTCTCAGTGGCAAAGCCATAGTTGTGCCTCATAGCCCCACTGCAGTCCATTCACTCTTTGGTGGAGTGACCACTGTGCCTTCCACATAGAAAGATCAGTGCTGTATGGAAGGGGGTATGGGGGGAGGGTGGAATGGGTTTAGGTGCAGAGGGCAGCAGCAACTGCTGCAAATCATCTACCTCTCTGAGCCTTATCCTTGCATGTGGATGGGCTCAGCACTCTGGAGGGAGCTGGCCCACAACCCTTCCAGACAACTTGCAGAGCAGTAATACCATGTCTCACAATCCAGTGGGCTATCTGTAAGAGTGGAAGTATGAGAAGTGAATGTGAAATTGCAATGTACAAATGGATGCAACATACAATTCCTCTCAAGCCCATCTTTTCTGTTGTCTTAGGAACACAGGAGCAGGAGTATGCCATTCAGCTCATCAAGCCTGCTACGCCACTCAAGAGGATCATGGCTTTTTCCTACACTATCTGGCATTTACATCACTGGCATTTAGAAATCTGTCAGTCTCTATTTTAAACTTACTCTTAGATTGAGCTTCCACAGCCCTCTGGGGTAGAGAATTCCAAACCTATTCACAACCCTCTGAGTAAAAAAAAATTCTCCTCATGTCGGTCTGAAGTGGCTTCCCCCTTATTTTGAAATTGTGTCCTTTGGTTCTAGACTCACTACTAGGGGAAACACCTTACCTGCATCTACCCTGTCTATCTATCCCTTTAAGTATTTAGTAGGTTTCAATGAGATCACCTCTCATTCTTCAAAACTTGAGAGGAATACAGGTCCAGTTTCCCCAATCTCTCTTCATAGGACAGTCCTGCCTTCCCAGGAACAAGTCTACTGAAACTTCTTTGCACTCCCTCTATGGCAATAATATCCTTCCTAAGGTAAGGGTACCAAAACTGCACATAGTACTCCAAGTGTGGTCTAACCAAAGTTCTATACAATTGAAGCAAAACTTCACTACTCCTGTACTCAAACCATCATGCAATAAAGACCAATATACCATTAGTCTCCCTAATTGCTTGCTGCACCTGCATGTTAGCCTTCAGTGACTTATGGACAAAGACACCCAGGTCCCTTTGTACATCTGCACTTTCTAATCCCTTACCATTTAAGAAATACTCTGTGTATCTGTTCCTCCTACCAAAGTGGATAATCTCACATTTTTCCACATTATATTCCATCTGGATGTTCTTGTTCACTCAGTAAGTCTGTCCAAATCCTCTTGAAGCCACTTTGTACCCTCCTCACAACACACATTCCACCTAGCTTTGTGTCATCTGTGAACTTGGAAATATTACATTTGGTCTCCACATCCAAATTATTGATATATATATTGTGAACAGCTGGGGTCCGAGTACTGATCCCTGCAGTACCCCACAAGTCACAGCCTGCCAAGGCGAGAATGACCAGTTTATTCCTAGTCTCTGTTTTCTGCCTGTTAACCAATCCTTAATCCATGCCAGTATATTACCTCCTATCCCAAGTGTTTTAATTTTGCTAACCAATCTCCTGTTGGGGACTTTATCAAAAGCCTTCTGAAAATCCAAATACACAATGTCCACCAATTTTCCTTTATCAATTCTGTTAGTAACATGCTTAAAAATCTCCAACAGGTTCATCAAACATGATCTCCCATTGGTAAATCCATGTTGACTATGCCCAATCAGATCATTATTATCCAAGTGTCAATTTATCACATCCTTTATAATAGATTCTAGCATTTTCCCCAGTACTAATGTCCCATTAATTTCTCTAATACCACCTTCCTACTAATATAAAATTCTTTCAATTCCTCATTCTCCCTAGTCCCTTGGACCTCTAATTCTGGGAGATTTCTTTTATCTTCCTCAGTGAAGATAGACACAAAGTAATCATTTAGCTTCTCTGCCATTTCTCTATTCCCCATTATAAATTCTCCTGACTCTGCTTTTAATGGACCCACATTTGTCTTAACCAAATGTTTCCTTTTTACGTACCTCTAGAAGCTTTTACAGAAGGAGAAGTTGAGAAGGAGAATGGGAGAAGACGAGAGTTGGCCACCCATATCTGAGGGCTCTTGCGGAGCTTGAAGAGAGGGCAGCCCAGCTGACAGATGTGGAGCGGGACTGGGCAATTGGTGATAGGGAGCTTGAACCTGGGCCTCCACACAGTAAGGATCCATCCGTGGTATAGAAACATGAAGGCCAAGGATGCCTCCATGTTGCAGGCAGCTCATGCTGTCACTCACCCTCTCCTGTCTCACTTACAGGTGCCAGCAGGCAGTGGACAAGGCCCGAGGCTGAGGACTCCCCGTTAGGCCTCAGCAAAAACACTAGCCTGGAGAAGAGCCAGGAGAGGCGACAAGAGGAAAGATGTTCACCTGTAGGGGCATCACAACAGACAACTGCACCCTCCACCAGCCTGGAGACACACACCTTGGTGGGTATTAGTTCTTGCTCAGGAAGGGTCTTACACCTGGTGGTCAACACATAGACACGTGTCTGCAGCAGGAGGAGGCAGGGTCAGTTGAGCTCACAGGCACTTGGAGGACTGCTGGGGAAGAGGCATCCGAGTCCAATGACAGGCCTCTGGAATTGACCTTGCAACTAATGGTGGAGAGTCAGCAAAAGTGGGGGACCATCGGGCAGAGGTGTTGGACACCCTCAATAGAGTTGAAGGAAGTTGAAGGAGTCCATCCGCCTGCTGGCTGATGAAATGGTGCTGCTCTGTGTGCACATTGAGTTCTCCATGGGGAGTTTGGCGGACTCCATGAAGATCCTAGTCCAGCAGATTCTGCCCGAGATGCACGCAGACCTGCACTCCAAGGTGATAGCCATGGGGGAGCTTTTGGCATGTGAGAGGGGGATAGAGCACCTCAACCTACCTTCAGGAATCTCAGAGGTTGTCTGGACCTTCTGAATCCCCTTTGTCTGTGACCTCTTCAACTCCTCCTCTGTCACTGCAGAGGGAGCAGCTGGCCCACAGGAGGACAGCCAAAGGAAGCCGGGCCTTGGCTCTCCAGAGGATATCACTCCTCCTGCCAACCCCTGAGTCTGTGTACATCTATGCGTCCCCACTGATGGCCCTCGCTGCCTCTTCACGCGACACCATCGCACCCTCACCAAGGCAACAGGCCACTCATCCGCAGGCTGCCTCCACTCCTCCTTGTTATCCAAAGCAATAGGCCACTAGTTAGCAGGCTGACTCCATCCCTGCTCTGGATGTCAGAGGAGCACCTAGAAGAGGTAGGAGGCCAAGGCAAATAAACAAATTTTCATCACAACTGGTTGTACGGGTGAATACATGATTTTCACAGTTATAACCTCTGTAAATTTCATCACTTTCACTGCAATAATGTCTACTATCTTGTTAAGGCTTAGTGAAGGCCCCACCATCCTCCCCCCACCCCCACCTCCTCCCACCATTCACACCTGGACAGACCCCCTTGCCCCTCCAGACAGGCAACCAACATGGTCTCTCCCAATTTCCCCCTTCATTCCACCTGCTGCCTTGCTGCACCCCTGAAATACGCTTTCCAGCAGCCCCAACTGCCAATGTCCCCCCTCTAGGCCTCGACCATCCCCCATCTCTTCAATCCTCTTCTAACCTTTTTTAACCCCCTCCCAACAGTACCTCCTGCTGCCTTCCACTTCAAGGATCTGATCCCATGGCGAAGTTCCTGGAAGAAGGTCCGATCCCATGGCATTGTCCCTTGAAGAAGGCCTGAAGTTTGAGTGAAGTTGCTATGTGGAGAACTCCCACCTTCTGTTTTGAGGAAGACTCACGTGGATTAAGCTCCACCACCCTGTGCTGCACATGGCGCTCCAAGGTCTGGTAGCTGGAGGCTTCCATTTTCTCGTCGAATGTCTGTGACCTGACCAAGACCCTTAAGGTATGTCCAGACTTTTGCATACCACGTTGGTCCAGATATGTTCTGGACCGCTGTGCTTTTCCGCTGTCGTTGCGGAAAATCGGGCGTGGGGGAAGATTCCGGTTGGATCTTCATCTGCATTGCATTAGTGGGATGCAAATCAGTTTCTTGCCGGCCTCTAGCAGGAATCGTGATCTGCCATGGCGGGCAGTATCAGAAGATCATGCCAGCGTGAAACTGATTTTTGGGCCTCCCGGCAAATTCTACACCCCCTGCATGGCATTGATCCCACCGATTGGGGCATGGGAGAATTCCATCCACTGTCTTTGCATTTCAAACCATTAAATTGCTTATACCAATAGCTTGATCTTGTACATTATTTTATGTATAAATAAATCCAAACAAACAATTTTAGTCTGTATTCTGTAACCTAGATTTTCTCCCACCTTTTGAGGTAATGGACGAATGTAGTGGACATCCCATGTAATTTCTCCATTAAGCAACTTGCTGCGATTTGTCATTATTGTCAGATCTGGCATACACTAACCTTTGCACAGAGTATAAGGATGCATCTTTTGGGTTATAAGAAACATGGTTTATATATTGTCATGAAACTATTCAGGTATATAATGTTATTGGAAATTATTTTTTTAAAATAGAGGTTTAGTCTGCGGGTGTGTCTGTGTGTTAATTGGATTAAAACCAGCTAGTCTGGGTCCTTTGATGTGTAGTAGTTTTGAGATGTAAACAGAGGTAGAGGTGAATTTGCATTTTGTTGAATAGAGCATTCAAGAGTGGGAGTGAAATCTTGCACCTAGCTAGGAGGACATCAAGCAATATGCTTATATTACTAATAAAATTGGTACTATGAAAGGGGTTTATTGTTAGAAGAGATGGAGTTCAAAGGGCCTGGTGATACAATGAAAATTTACGTTCAAAGAGAAGTTCTGGGTGTAACCTGAGGGGAGTTTGTGTGTGCAGAGCAGAGGCATGTAACATCTAAGCTATTGTAAGCCTACAACTGTCTGCAAAGGAACCAAATTGAAAGGGACCTCATTTTGAATTCATAAGGTGAAAATGCTTTGCCTGGTGTCTGGTTAAGTCTATTGGTTATTGTTGCCTTAGTGGAGATTAATTTTGGAATTTGTTAAAAAGTTATGCTGGTAGTAATTTGTAGCCATGTGCATATGTTTAATTTGTTTTAAATTAATAAATGTCTCATGTAGTTTTATATAAAAACCTCTCAAGAACTGATGGTCTTATTCCTGAATTTAGAGCTGCATTTCAAACATACCAATTGAAAATATAGGTTATTACAGTTGTTTAAAGTTTCTCTCTGGGATTTTAAATAACAGCTTTTACCAACTGCTGTGTCATAACAATATAGAAGCTGTAGTGTAACTGCGAACATGAGAAAGGTGTTGGGAAAAAGCTCAAACTGCAACAATGCCCTTGAAATTGTCATTTTGGATGCATAATATATGTAAAACCTTTACGCATAGATATTTTTAAGTATGCCATCAGTTCCAACTGATAACCTCAAAACACTTATTCAATTTTCTTTCTATGATCCCTGTTGGTCAACCGCAGTTTCCCTGTACACCAGATAAGCTTAACTTTGGATCCTTACTTACTATAGTGATTTCAAACTTTGCTGATGATATCAAGTTTGGAGGTGTGGCAAACAATGAAGATTATACCAATTGGCTGCAACAGGACAAAGATAGGCTAGCAGAATGAGCAGACAAGTGGCAAATAGAATTTAATACAGAGAAGCATGTGGTGATGCATTTTGACAGAAGGGATAGGGAGAGGCAATATAGACTTAATGGGACAGTTCTAAAGAGTGTGTGGGGACAGAAGGACCTGTGAGTGCATGTACAGAGATCTTTGAGGGTGGTAGGACATATTAAGAGAATAGTTAACAAAGTAAATGGGATCTCCATAATTAGAGGTATTGAGTAAAAAAGTAGGGAAGTTATGTTGAGTTTATATGATGCTCAGATTGGTCACCACACTTTAGGAAAGGATGTGAGCATCCTTGAGAGGGTGCAGAGGAGATTTATCAGAATGTTCCAGGGATGGAGAAGCTGGGGTTCTTCTCCTTGGAGTGAAGTAGATTAAGAGGAGATTTGACATATACAAGATTATGGCAGGTTTAGATAAGGTAGACGAAGAAAAGCTGTTCCCATTAGCTGATGGTATAAGGACTCAGGGGCACAGATTTAATGTTTTGAACAAGAGATGCAGGGGGAGTATGAGAAGAACTTAGTGAGTGCTAATGACCTGGAACATACTGCCTATGAGAATGGCGGAAGCGGAGATGACCAATGATTTCAAAAGGAAATTGGATGGGCACTTGAAGGAAATAAACTTGTAGGGCTACAGTATACAGCGGGAGAATAGAACTGACTGGATTGCTCTGCACAGGCCAGGTGTGGACTTGATGGGCCAAATGACCACCTTCTGTACCATTATGACTCTATGATTCCTGTATCTCAAGCTTTCCTTACAGCCAGTTTGTTGATTTTATTTACCAATTAGTTTTTTCCCCCAGTAAGGCCAGATGGTTAAATCTTAACCGAGGCATGAGAACATGCAACACTGCACTGTGTCATGGCTTGTGTATCAGTTTTTGGCAACAACAATGTGATGTTCTATAAACAAAATATTTTACTCAAATAAATGTCATGTACTTTATCCATGCCAAGGTTATGGTGAGCATGAATGCAAAATGTCTTATATAAGTTTTCTCTGCTGAACAGATCTTCTGTTGCATAAAAATGTCTTAAAGTCCAGTAGTTGACAAGCCGTAGATCATTTTTCTAATTTCCCCTGCACTCCTGAAAATAGCAATCTAAATAATTAGGAACACTGATAAAATTTTCATTTAAATCAGATTGAATACGATTCTGACAGCTTGGTATTCTTAGTACAAAACAACCTTTTGTATAGTCATCAACTGGCAACATTCCTACAGTTCATGCAGCTGTTCTATTTACTGCAAACTCATCAACATTAACTCACAATTAAAGTGTCATTGATTAAGACAATTCAGATTATGCAAGCTTCTGATATCAGTGAAGCAGTGTTTTCAACACACACTATAAACTACATAATAAGGATTAACTAGTTACAATATTCTCGTCACCTTTTAGCACTGTCTATAGAATTGTAAGATAGATGAACTAGTGACACAAATAGAGGTGTACAGGTCCACAGGTCACTGAAAGTGGCAATGCAGGTGGATAAGGTAGTTAGGAAGGCATATGGCATGCTTGCCTTCATCGGCAGGGGTATTGAGTATAAAAGCTGGGAAGTCATGCTGCAGCTGTACAGAACCTTGGTTAGGCCACCTTGGAATATTGCATGAAATTCTGGTCGCCACATTACCAGATGGATATGGAGGCATTGGAGAGGGTGCAGAGGAGGTTTACCAGGATGCTGCCTGGTCTGGAGGTTATTAGCTATGAGGAGAAGTTGGAGAAACTCAGATTGTTCTCACTAGAGCGACGGAGATTGAGGGGTGACTTGATAGAAGTTTACAAAATTATGAGTGGCATGGACTAGTCAGTAGCTTTTTCCCAGGGTGGAAGAGTCAATTACTAGGGGACATAGATTTAAGGTGAGAGGAGAAAACTTTAGAGGAGATGTGCGGGGCAAGTTTTTTACGCAGAGGGTAGTGAGTGTCTGGAATTCGCAGCCAGAGGAGGTGGTGGAAGCAGGTACAATAGTGGTGTTTATGAGGCAGCTTGACAAATACATGAATAGGATGGGAATAGAGGGATACGGACCCCAAAAGTGCAAAATGTTTTAGTTTGACAGGCAATATGCTCGGCACAGGCTTGGAGGGCCGAAGGGCCTGTTCCTGTGCTGTACTTTTCTTTGTTCTTTGTTCTTAAATAATTTAGATCTAATCGCCATTACAGAGACATGGGGTGGCATTTTCCAGTCCCCTCCCCCCAACCACATTGGGTTTAATGGTGAGCAGGGAGGACAATCCATTAGGAGCTGAAAAATTGGTTTCCTGCCAGGGTAAAATGACGGCGGGAACTTACACTCCCACTCGTCATGGTGGGTAGACATTCCCGCCAGAGGCTGGTGAGATACTGTTAGATGAAGGCCCCAATGGAATTGTCCGCCCCAACCCCCGTCCAATTGTCCGCGCCGCCAGTGGGGTATTACGCCGGTCCCGAACAACATGGTGTGTACAGGTCAGACTTACCTGCAAGAAGGTCTGGGACAGCTCGCGGAGAGTGAAGCTTGGCAGCTGTCCTCTGGAGACCTGAGACCCGGGGCAGGATCTTCCGGTTGGCGAGCGGGGGTAGGGCCCCCTCGCTGACGCATAAAATGACGCTGGATTATGTCGGGAGTTCCACCGCATCGGTAACCGAGTCAGCTGCACGCCCGCTGATCTGTCAATGGCCTATTGAGGCCATTGAAAAAGTAATTAAGGTGGTTAATGGACCTGCCCGTCCAACCTTAAGGTTGGCGGGCAGGCCGGGAGCCCTGGTGGGCTTCGGAAAAAGCATGAAACCTCATCCATGGGCGAAATCTTTAAGAAAGATTTCAATAAAACTTATGGACATGATCCAACTCATGTGACAGTGTCACGTGAGGGGACATAACAGGGAAAATTTTTAAATATGTAAATATGTTTCATAAAAGTTTTAAATCGGAGCTGATCTCCCTGAGGCTGCACTTAGCCTGTCACAGAGGATGAAGCTGAAGGGTTTACTGGCATTGGGGATTCGAAAGGGCCGGAGATCCTCAGAGAGTCCTGAATGGCAGCTCCGGGATGTGCAACAGCCACTCCCCATCCTTTTGGGTGCCCAAGGGCCCCTGTCTGACTCCTTGAGGGGAAGGGGCACCTGGAGGGAGGTGGAGGTGCCCTGTCCCCTTCTCGCATAGCCACTGCAAAAGCTCACCCATGGCTACAGCAATGGAGCGCAGCTCTGCGCACATCTCCGGCAGAAACTGGGCATTCTGTTGGATCAGGTTCTCCATGGTATCTGCCACCCTGCCCATGGAGACCTCAAGATGTGCACAGGTCGGCATCACTTCATCAGAAAGCAGGTGGACGGACTCCTCCGTCTCACGTGCCACTCTGCTGAGAGCCTCCGCCACCTTTGTCTGATGTTCTCCCACCTCTTGCAGCTTCCCCAGCATTTGGTGCAGGGCTGATCAGCTGACTTGGACTTCTGTCACAAAAATGGACTACAGCTTCACCAACTAACTATGGGCATATTGAACCTTTAGGAGAGAGCTGTGTTTTTAACACATTGGCATAGATAGAAGTTTGGCTAGCTATCAGGAAGTAGAGAGTTGGCCTAAATGGGTCTTTTCCTGATTGGTAGATGTGACAAGTGGTGTGCCACAAGGATCAGTGCTGGGGCCTCAACGTTTTACAAGGGACCTAATGTATGGTTGTTAAATTTGCCTATGACACAAATAAATTGTGAAGAGGATATAAGGAGGCTACAAAGTGACATAGATAGGTGAAGTGATTGGGCAAAGATCTGGCAAATGGAGTATAATGTGGGCAAATGTGAAATTGTTTGTTTTGGCAGGAAGAATAAAAAGATTATCTAAATGGTGAGAGATTGCAGAGCTCTGAGATTCAGAGGGATCTGGGTGTCCTAGTGCATGAATCACAAAAGGCTAGCAGGCAGGTACAGCAAGTACTTAGGAGAGCTAATAGAATGTTATCATTTATTGTGAAGGAATTGATTACAAAAGTAGGGAGATTATGCTTCAGTTGTACAGGGCATTGGTGAGACCACATCTGGACTATTGTGTACAGTACTGGTCTTAATTAGGGAAAGATGTAAATGTGTTAGAAGCAGTTCAAAGAAGGTTTACTGGACTAATACCAGGAATGGGAGGGTTGTCTTATTGAAAGGTTGGACAGGTTAGGCTTGTATCCATTGGAGTTTAGAAACGTAAGAGGTGACTTGATCAAAACCTGCAAGATCCTGAAGGGTCTTGACAGGGTGGTTGTGGAGAGGATGTTTCCTCTTGTGGGAAATTCTAGAACGTGTGTGTGCGCGTGTGTGCGCATGTGCGAGTGCCCAACCAACGGGTTGGAATAAAGAGGGGAGCCAGCTCATTCCTCCTCCCCTGGTCGTAACACATCACACGTGTGTCTTCCCCAGCACTTCTGCACACTTCCGAGTGCTGGTGAGCTTAGCTGATCCTGCCTTCTCCTGCTGCAGACACATGTCTATGCGGTGACCACAAGAAAGTGCCTGCCTGAACTACATCTAGTATCCACGGTGACTGCTGTGATGCCTCCACAGGTGTACTTTCTTCCACCTCTCCATGGTCCTCGGTCCTCTGTGAGCTAGGGTAACTGCTGGACAGGACTTCGTCCTCTTGCCTTGCAGTCTTCCTGCTGGAGAAGTGAGAGCAAGTGACTGTCTGAGCTGTCTCCAAAAAGAGGAACACATGACCCTTAGGTTTCTACATGACGTGCTTACTGGATGGAGACCGCCTGCTGACCTGTCCACCTCCACAAGCTCAGTCAGGTTCCTCCTCTGCCAGCTGGGCTGCCTGCTCCTCGAAGTCCGTGGGGTTCTTGATGTCTGTCTGGCCCACTGCCATCTTCTCCCTCTCCTATTGTGCTGTAACTTTTCCGGCGCAAAGAAATAAGATGGGGTTGAGAGCTATTGAATTTCAGGTATCTTTCGCAAACTACCGGTCTTATAAATAACCAACTGGATTGTGTGCCGTGTGATTGATTAACTGCTGGTTGTCAACAAGAGTTCTGGGGCAGCATCCTTAAGAAAAGTGACAACATGCAGATATAAGGATAAGGCTCACAAAGGCATGACATTAGCAGTGCTTGCTGCTGCTTTGAAGCCTGACCCTTTTCCCTCCCCTCTCCTGCAGATAGCACATGAGCTCTCTGTGTTGAAAGGTCCCACAGTGGCCTCTCCACCTGCAGACTAGATGGACTGCAATGGGCCACGAGGCATCACCTTAACACGTTGCCACTGAGGCCCATGTCCCCTCTACCATTCAGTGGGGTGAGTGAGCATTTGAGGGTTCTCTTAACCTGGCAAAGCGGATGAGGTCATTCGTCTGTTTCCTGCACTGCAGGACAGTCCTCAGGTGGAGGCCCTGGGCACTGACCACCCTGGAGACTTCCTCCCATGCAGGGTTAGTCTGTTGGCTTGGCCTCCTCCATCCTCTGGGTAAAGGACACCCCTCCTGGCCTCTGCTGCATTGAGCAAGACTTCAAGGGAGACGTCACAGAATCTTTGGCCTGAGCTCCCTGTGATCGGTGGGTCATCGCCTCCTTGAACTGTGGGTAAGTTGATGTCCAGCTGCCTTTTAAATATAACAGCGGGCATGTGGCATCCAGCCCACCCTGCCACGCAAAACATTGAGAAACTCCTGACTGCATAATTAATTAGGCCAGCATCACACAAATTCCCACTGGCCTCCACAGTGGGAAGAATCCCAAGTCCCACCCCTATCACGGGACTTAGTCCCGGAATGGAAAATTCTGCCCTTGGTTACAAGGTGATCAAGATGGGAAATAAATATCCCAGGGTACACAATATTTCGGAAAGACAAACAGAATGCAAAGGAGCAAGGGTATCCCTGACAGTAAAGGATAGCAGAAATATATTTGTTAAAAAGAATCTGGCCTCAGAAGATCATGAAGTCGCATCAGTGTGGGTGGAAATTAGGAATAGCAAGAGTCAGAAAACAGTAGTGGGGGTAGTTTATAGGTTCCTTAACAGTAGTTATACCATTGGACAGAGCATTAAACAAGAAGTTATTGGAGCTTGTGTTATGATCCTAGCTGATGTTAGTACTGGACAAGCCAGATCTCAGAGTGGAACATGGCTTGATAGATGCTAACTTTTATTTTTTGTTTAGATGTGGGGAGTGGCTACTGAACAGAATCACAGGGGTCAGCCGATGAACTTTTAACAAAAGAATAAAACATTTATTAAACCAGATAAGATGAATTATATTACAATACTCCTTCGCCAACAACTATACTTTTACAAATATATACAGCTTCGTAAGGATAACCCAAGTTACAAAAAGCTATCTTATACTCTAATGTTCACAATAAGTACACAGCCCATGTAAACAAGTGGTCGACCTGTGGTCAGGCACAGCACATTCTGAAACCAAGTGACAGATGCCACCCCAAACAGATGCTATGGATCTCTCCTCCACTCCCCCCAGACACTTGTTACACCACAAACCAACTGGTCTCACTGAACTCCGCCTTTCACACGAGGGTTTCCAATCTCCACTTTCCAAGAACTCGCCTTGGAATCTTCTGCTAAACCGATGCCTTCTCGCAAACGCCTTCTGCAAGAGTTCACCTCCACTATTTCGAACTCTCCTTCCGATGTCCCTCTCCCCTGGATCACCCTGTGCATTCAAGCTTTCTTCCATGTACACTCTCTCACACTGACTCAGCCATGACAACAGAACACCACTGCTTCACATGCTCATAGTATAGAGTTACAAACCTTCAGCTGTCTCTTTGGATCTTCTCTCTGCTCCTTACTTTCACTTCCACAGAACAGGACCTTTTCCAGATTCCTGTCCTTATCCTCTGACTAGAAAAAGGAAAGGTCCCTCTTGGGACCTTTCCTTTTCCACTCCCCTGGATTTAGGGGCTTTCTTCTTTAATTTCTGGAACCTGCTTCTGCAGTCCTTCTCCTGTGTCCAGCTTGTCCTTGCGGCAGGCTTCAACTTTAGTTTGGGTCTGCTATCTGTCCCTCTGCTGTTCAGCCTCTCTGGAATCCTAACTTCAACACCAGTTTTGGTTTGGGACTTTCTATCTGTCCCTCCTATGCTGCAATTGCTTCCAACTGAATTCAAACTGCTTTCAACTGAACTCAAACTACCGTTCTATCCCTTTGGGACCTCTGGTTGTTAGGCAACAGCGCAATTTTTTCTCGTCTTGTTTTAACTTTCCTAACCTTCTCCCCGCTCCGCCACCCCCACCTTGATAACACAGCTGTCTACGTTAAGACTCATAAAACTCATGAGAAATGCAGGTATACAAACAGAGTTTTAGACCTGCTGTCTCCACTCAGAAATGAAACTAGATCCCAGGTCTCACCTTTTAACCCATAAATAGGAAAAAAATATAAATTGAACTTAAACTTAAAGATGTACCTTTTTCTTAACACATACAAATACACATATAACTTACTTAAACTGTCTCTATTTCCTAATACTTGTAACAAAGAAAATGTAATAAATGTGGGGAGCTTTAATCTTCACATAAACTGGGACAATCAAATTGGCAAGAGTGGTCTAGATGATGAGTTTGAATAGTGTTTTTGTGACAGTGGCAGGGGCAATTCATTGCGGACCTGACTAGGGATTAAGCTATCTTTGATCTAATATTGTGCAATGAAGCAGGGTTAATTAGAAATGTCGTAGTAAAAGATACACTGGAAATAGTGATCATAATACCATTGAATTCTATGTTAAATTTGAAAGTGACATGCTCCAATTGCAAACAAGAATCTTAAATTTAAACAAAACCAATTACATAGGTATGAGGGGAGAACTGTCTAAGGTTAATTGGGTAATTGGACTAAACGGCATGGAGGTAAATGAACCTCCAGTGGGAAACATTTAAAAAAACGATTCAAAATATTCAACAAAAATACATTCCACTGTAAGACAAAAACTCAGGAAGAAAGACCCACCCGTGACTCACTCGGGAAGTTAGGGATAATCTTAATTTAAAAGAAAAGGCTAATAATGTTTCAAAAAACAGTAGGAAAACTGAGGATTGGGAGTGTTTTAGAAACCAGCAGAGGGCCACCAAAAAGTTTATGAGAAGAGAAAAAAATAGAATGAGAGAAAGCTAGCCTTGAATATAAAAACAAATTGTAAGAGCTTTTATAAATATTTAAAAGGGAAGAGAGTAGCGAAAGTAACCATTAGTTGCTTAGAAGCAGCGACAGGATAAGTTATCAGTGGGAATAAAGAAATGGCAGAAGCACTGAACAAATATTTTGTGTCTGTCTTCACAGTAGAAATACCAGAAATAGACAGTAACCTAGGGGCTAAAAAGAGTGAGGAAATTAAGGGAATCAATATCAGCAGAGAAAAAAATATTGAAAAAACATAAGGGACTAAAATCTGAAAGATCCCTGAGACCGGATGGCCTACATTCTGGGGTTCTAAAAGAGATAGCTGCAGAGATAGTGGATGTGCTGGCTCTGATTTTCCAAAGTTCCTTAGATTTGGGAATGGTACCATTAGATTGGAAGTTGGCAAATGTTGCACCACTTTTTAAGAAAGGAGAGAGTGAAAACAGTGAACTACAGGCCAGTTAGCCGAAGATCAGTTGTTAGGAAAATGCTGGAATCTATTAAGGAAGTCTTAACAATCCACTTAGAAAAGCATAGTATGATTAGAACAAGTCAAAATAGTTTTACGAAAGGGAAATTCTGTTTGACAAATTTATTTGAGGTTTTTGAGGATGTAACTGGTACAGTGGATAAAAAGGAACCAGTATTATACCTGGTTTGCCAAAGGGATTTGATAAGGTGCCACACAAAAGGGTAATAGGCAAGATAAGGGCTCATGGAGGTGGGGGTAATATTTTAGCATAAATAGTGGATTGGTTAATGGATAGAAAGCAGAGAGTTAGCATTAATGGGGCTTTTTCAAGATGGCAGGCAGTGAATGGTGGAGTGCCGCAAGGATCAGTGCTGGGGCTTTAGTTGTTTACAACCTATACTGATAACTCAGATGAAGAGAGAGAGTATTGTATCAAAGTTTGCTGAGGATACCAAGCTAGTTGGGAAGGTAAGCTGTGGGGAGGACACTGAGGCTGGAAAGAGATATAGACAAGTTAAGTGAGTGGGCAACAAGATGCAGATGGAGTATAATGTAGGGAAGTGTGAAGTTAATCACTTTTGTCATAAGAATAGAAAAGAAGAATTATTTTTATAAAGGTGTGAAACTTGTAAGTTTTAATGTTCGAAGAGGCTTGGGTGTGCTTGTGCTCACATAAAGTTAGCATTCAGGTGCAGCAAACAATTAGGAAGGCAAATGGAATGTTGGGTCTTTATTGCAAGAGGTGTTCCGAAGAAGTGTCATATTGGACACAAAACGTTAACTCTGTTTCTGTCTACAAAGATGCTGCCAGACCTGCTGAGTTTTTCCAGCAATTTTTGTTTTTATTTTATTGAAAGGGGATTGGATTATAAGAACAAAGATGTCTTGCTACAATTGTACAGGGTTTTGGTGAAACCACATACATAGAAATAGAAACATACATGGAAAATAGGAGCAGGAGTAGGCTATTCGGCCCTTCTCCGCCATTCATTATGATCATGGCTGATCATCCAACTCAATAGCCTGCTCCCGTTATCTCCCCATATTCTTTGATCCCAAAAGCCCCAAGACCAAAATCCAACTCCTTCTTGAAAACATTCAATGTTTTGACCTCAACTACTTTCTGTGGTAGCGAATTCCAAAACATCTGGCATAATGTGTGAAGTTTTGGTCTCCATATTTAAGAAACAATATACTTGCATTGGAGGCAGTACAGCAAAGGTTCACTAAATTGGTCCTTGGGATGATGGGATTGGCCTATAATGAGAGGCTGAGTAAATTGGGCTTAAATTGTTTGGAGTTTAGAAAAACAAGAGGTAATCTCATTGAAACCTACAACATTCTGAAGGGGCTTTATAGGGTAGATATTGAGAGATTGTTTCCGCTAGTCGGGGAGTCTAAAACATGGGGCACGGTCTCAGGATTATTGGCCAATTATTTAGGGCTAAGATGAGGACTCAAAAGCCTGTAAATCTTAGGAATTCTTTTCGCCAGCGGGTTGTGGGTGCTCCATCTTTGAATAAGTTTAAGGCTGGAATAGACAGATCTTTGGCCTCAGGGAGTTAAGGGAGTTGGAGAGCAGACATGAAAATGGAGTTGAAGCGCACGATCAGCCATGATCGATGCACCATTTGGTCTACTTCTGCTCCTATTTCTTGTGTTCTTGTGTGAGTTTAACATTTTAGTTTCTTTTTTGATAGCTGTGGTTTCTTTGGCCAGAATCTTCGGGTTGGCGTGCGGGTGCGGGTCCTGCTCACCGACATGTAAATTGATGTGTGGTGACATCAGGCAGCGTCCCGACGTCACCGCGCGTCATTCTGATTTTCAGTTCGGCGGGTGCGCACCGAAGTCAGCTGCACACCCGCCGAACTGTCAAAGGCCTTTTAAAGCCATTTAAAAACTAATTAAGAGAATTAACTGAGCTGCCCGTCCAATCTTAAGGTTGGTGGGCAGGCGAAGAGCCCAGGCGGCCTTCTCATTTATCATGAAACCTCATCCACAGGCGGGATGAGGTTTTGTGAGGGATTTATAAATCAAATAAATTTTTTAATTAAAATTCATTGACATGTCCCAGCTCATGTGACACTGTCGCATGTGGTACATGTCTAAACATTTTTTTTCTTTATTTAAATTTTGCATAATGAAATTAAACTCCCTGAGGCAGCTCCGTGCCTCAGGGAGATTTCTGCGCTTTTTCGCACACATGCGTGAAAGAGCGCAGGCCCTGGTTCAGCCTACTCCCCGCGCCCGCACAGGGAGTGCTCAGCACCTCTGGATGTGCATCACGTTGGGCAGGCTTTAATTAGCCCACCCACGTAAAATGGCGATGGGCTGCGAGCCCACTCCCGCTCAGCCACCCCCCGACGGGGAGAAAATTCTCCCTTTTGAGTATTAGTTCACTGTCAAACATATCTCAAACATATTCTCTTACTTTTTACTGTATTATCAGAAAAATCTAAAGGATTGCTTTGTAACTTGTTTAAAAAATATAATGACTTTTTTTGTTACATGTTTATACAATTAAATAATCATGTTGTCTCATGCACTGGCTTGTTAAAAAAATTTTCACATGTCTCCTTGTTTAACTAATTAAAAATAATATTTTTTTAATGAAATACAGTCACTAGGGTGCACAGTTGTATATCCAGAAAAACAAGTAAATTTGTTGTAAAAGTGTCACACGAGTAACAAAATCATATTGTTGTAATAAAAGTCCAAACAACTTGTGTTACATTTGTGCTCAAAATAACACTTTCTCCAGTTTGCATGAAATACAGGGTACCATTATAGAGACCAAGTATTAACTCAGGAATATAACCCAGTAAGTAAAATATGATGCATGCCATCCTGCAGCAATTTATTCTTCACACAATGCCTCACACCTATAAAGTTTTCGATACACATTCTCAGGTCTTGGTTATTGGTTCTCCAATTATGGCTGCTACTCCTTGGGGGACAGAAAGAAACATGGTGGTGGGGAGGGGAAATCACCTTAATTTAATCCAGGAAGCTTTTCATGGCTGCGCAGACCACACTAGATTAGTTCCCTTCTGTTTGGGTGTCTTAGCCAACCTCAATGAATCTGAGAGCGAAGAGGCAAAATCTTGAAAACCAAGAATTTCCTTGAATGTTGGAAATTTGAAATAAAACATACTGAAATAATGGAAATGCAACGTAGTCAATCAAGAGGGAGGGAAGTCCATGTTCATCCTTTGGACTGTATTTTAAACCAAGGTCTCACCTCTCTGTTTAGGTGGATGTAAAAGACTGTCAGCCAACAGTCACCCCTGAACCAATGCCATCAAGGATAAGTTAACTGGTTGTTTATTTCATTACTTTTTTGAAAAATCTTGTAGAATGGCTACCATGTTTATCCACAGATCAACAGTGGTTGCACTTCACTGTTTGTGTTGCAATTTGAAATATCTACAGATATGTGATAAGGCATTGTATATCTTACTTTTTCTTCACCATCATCAGATGTAATGATGGATCACACCCAACAACGGTTTACAGGCAGTATTGTTTGCAATGTAAGTTTCGCATTGATAATTATTTGAATTTTCAGCTTACCAAATTATTTTTTCTTCTCACCTAAAGGTTGTATTTGAGCTCAAGTTTGGTAGCAGAATGTGGCTTATAGTTGATTAGTAATGTTTGCCCCCCATCTGTATTTTGTGACCCTCTTCTTTCCTGAGGGCCTTGATTTCATCTATTAATGTAGTATATGGTATAGATTGCAACATTTCACAAATACGTATACATTATTTATAACTATAGATTTTTCACAAATGAAAATGTTTCCTCTATGTAATGCAGCAATGCATGATTTATGTTATAATAAATTATGAATTAACAATGTATACTAGTCACTTAATTCTCAAGGTATATGTAAAATAAATGCAATAGAATATTTCTAAGAACAAATACCTTTCTATTGTGCTTGCAGTTTTTAGGCTTCATTTCATCTTGTCTACAGTTTACATTTGCAGAAATATGCTAATGACAGTGAATACTTGGGTTAAGTGTAAACAGGGTCTTCCCTCTCATAATTGGGTAAATTAGTGTAATTATAAATGCATTTTATTTATTGCTGTTTACAATGTCACTGCAAATAACTAACAGAGGAAATCATCTCCCCTGGATGGGCATCTGAGATTGGCAGAAGTTCAGCTAATCCCCAAGTTTCCATTCAAAGCAATTTTACAGCAGACAGGGAATTTATCCTCTCTTCCATTATGCCTTTTCACAGTGGCCCTTTCTCTTTTCTTCTTAGTCTTTATTTTCTGCCTGTTACTTTGTTGTCCGGGCCACTGATTACTGAAGCGCGTGATTTTCACTTCCACTGATTGGCCAGTAAACTGTCAGAGTGGTTTGCCCAACTATCATAACACACCCGATTATAATTTTGTTATGGACTTGATTTTCCAGACAGATTTCTCATTAGAAACATTGAACTTTATTTACAGGCTGCAATAGCAGTTACATGCTTCCACAACTAGAAGAAGAACTCCCACTCTAAGGTTCTCCACACTTAGAGCTGGTTCGTTCACACTGTCACGTGATACCATACAACACAGTAAGTCTTAAAGCTACAGTCACTACATTCCTTAAAGCTACAATTACTACATTCCTACCCCTTTAAATTTTTTGTACAGTTTGTATGTACAAGAACAACCACCTTCATGACATTACAAATATCAAGGAATTATAAGTTCAGTCTCTCAGGTGGCTTCCTGATCCGGGTGGAACGTCGTAGCTCCATGACTTTCGAATCTCTTACAGGACTCACATTATCTGAAACCACAGCAACACCAGGTACTTCTTTAGGCACAGGCAGTTCAGTGTTATCTACTCTGACAGAGACATCTGGTATGGTCTATCCTTGGTTGAACAATTTCAACAGGCACCACAGGTTCTATAATGGTTACAGGTGGAACATCATTTGTTGGGGTATCTTCCTTCTTCTCAAATGATCCACGTGTTTGTGGGTGATCCAGCCCTCCACTTCTATGTGGTATGACAAGGGTCTGGTCACAGAAACTACGACACCACGTAACCAACTCGATCCACCACCGAAGTTTCATACATATACTGCTTCACCAACAGTAAATTTGCGCTCAGAGCTATGCAAATCATGAATCACTTTTTGATTCCCTTGACTTTTCTTGACCTTCCCCTCCAAATTGGGAAGTACCAGGCTTAATCTTGTTCGAAGGTGTCGCTTCATAAGTAACTCTGAAGGTGTTGAACCTGTAGTAGTGTGGGGGGGTTGTTCTATAGTGAAAGAGGAAACATGAAAGTTTGGTCTCCAATGATCCTCCTGATAATTTTTTCATCCCAGCTTTAAAAGTCTATCCTGCTCTCTCAGTTAAATCCATTAGATGACGGATGATATGGCGCTGTCTTTACGTGTTTGATACCATTTGTGCTCGCAAACCTTTGAAATTCAGTGCTAGTAAATGCAGTACCATTGTCTGAGATGATTACTTCTGAACATCCATGTATGGGAAAGCTTTATCGTAACTTTTCTATTGTCACACCTGACGTTGGCAACATAACCTCATACACATCTAACCATTTGGAATGTGCATCAATTATTAGAAGAAACATGGTGCCTAGAAAAGGACCAACGTAATCTATGTGCAGTCTCACCCAGGGCCTACCAGGCCATTCCCACGGGTGTAATGGGGCTGCAACAGGTAACTTCTGTAGTTGGCATTGTGTACAGTGTTTAACCACCTTGTCAATATCACCGTCCAAGCCCGGCCACCAAATGTAACTTTACTTAATCATCTTCATTCTTGAGATTTCCAGGTGTGCACTGTGCAACTTTGCTAAGAGTGGTTCACTTCCTTGTGAAGGAACATTTACTGACGCACCCCATAACAGGATACCATCTTGACTGCTCAATTCATTCCTTTGAGTGAACAATGGCTTCAATTCATCAGGGGCTGGTTGCTGGGACCATTCTTGCAACACTTGGTCTCTCACTCTAGACAGGACTGGATCGCAATTCGTCCAGTTTCTTATCTGCCTTGCGCAGACAGACAAGGAACCCAGGAAATTCATCGCTAATATGATCTCTTGGGGAACTGGGGCATGTTCATTGCTCTCTGCAAAGGAAGACGACTTAAGGCATCAGCATTGGGTATATGCTGCCCTGGTCTGTGTATTCATATGTGGATAAAATTAGAGCCCATCTTTGAATTTGTGCGGAAGCTATGGGAGGGATAGCTTTTTCTTCACTGAACAGACCCAAGAGCAGTTTGTGGTCAGACACTATCATAAAGTGTCAGTCATGTACGTATTGATGTAATTTTCTAACTCCAAAAATAATCGATAATTCTTCTTTCTTGATTTGCGAGTACCATTTTTCAGCAGTGGAAAGGGTCCTGGACAGGTAGCCTATCGGCCTTTCTAAACCATCGCCCATCTTGTGCGATAGTACCGCTCCCATGTCATAGGGGGACGCGTCGCAGGTTAGTACCAGTTCCTTTGTCGGGTCGTAGTGTACTAACAAGTTTGAAGAGTGAAAGAGTTGTTTAACTTTCGTGAAGGCTTCTTCATGGGGTGACTTCCAAACCCAACGCAGGTTTCTCTTTAATAACGAGTGCAGAGAGGCTGGGACCATTGATAAGTTGGGTAGGAATATACCATAATAATTAACCATACCTAAGAATGACTTGAGTTCAGAGACATTTTAGGTGAAGGTTCCTCCTTAATAGCTTTAACTTTTTCTCTACCAGGTGTAACGCATGAGCATCTACCCAGTGGCCCAAATAAACAACTTTGCTTGTCTGAAAGGTACACTTATCTTTTCTTAAGCGCACCCAGCTTCCAAAAATCATTTCGAGGCTTCCTCCAAGTTAGCCAAGTATTCAGCTTCCGTGATCCCCGTTATTAGGACGTTGTCCAGGTAGATCACAACTTGAGGTAGTCCTTGTGGCAAATTCTCCATCGTCCTCAGGAAAATCACACAGGCTGAAGAAACATTGAAGGGCAGATGTGTTTATTGATATAATCTTTTGTGGGTGTTTATGGTCAACCTCTGGAGGTATCATCCAGTTCCAGAGGCTGATATGCGTGAATCTAGTGTAGTATAAGTTGTTCCTCCTGCTAACTTAGCATAGAGATCCTCAATCTTGGGATAGGGTACTTGTCCAACTTGGCAGCTTTGTTTACTGTTAGCTTATAGTCCCCATAGATCCAGATGGCCTGATCCGGTTTTGAGACAGGGACTACAGGTGCTGCCCACTCTGTGAATTGAACTGGCTGTATGACCCCCAGACTCTCTGAATGGTTCAATTCAGTGTCAACTTTCTCCCTCAGAGCATATGGCACCGGCCTTGCTTTAAAGAATCAAGGAGTTGCCTCCGAGCCAACATAAATCTTAGCCTGTAGGTATTTGATTCTCCCCAGTTTGTCTGAAAAACCTTGTCATATTTCTTTAGCAGCTCTGGCAGTCCTCCTACTTGTAGTTGGAAAGTTTCAGACTAATTTAGTTTAATTTCTTTCAGCCAATCATGACTTAGAAGGCTTGGTCCCTCGCCTTCTACTACCATCACTGGGAGTTGTGCTGTTTGGTGCTTATAATAAACAGGTACAGTGATAATACAAAAGATAAAAGCAAAAAACTGCGGATGCTGGAAATCCTGAACAAAAATAAAAATACGTGGAAAAACTCAGCAGGTCTGACAGCATCTGCGGAGAGGAACACAGTTAACGTTTCGAGTTCATATGACTCTTCAACAGAACTAAGGAAAAATGGAAAAGAGGTGAAATATAAGCTGGTTTAAGTGGGGGGTGGGACAGGTAGAGCTGGATAAAGGGCCAGTGATAGGTGGAGATAGCCAAAAGATGTCATAGACAAAAGGACAAAGAGGTGTTGAAGGTGGTGATATTATCTAAGGGATGTGCTAATAGGTGATATTAAGAGTAGAAAGCAGGACAAGCAAGGTACAGATAGCCCTAGTGGGGGTGGGGTGGGGGGAAGGGATTGAAATAGGTTAAAAGGTAGAGATAAAACAATGGATGGAAATACATTTAAAAATAATGGAAATAGGTGGGGAAAGAAAAATCTATATAAATTATTGGAAAAAAGGGGCAATCGGAAAGGGGTGGGGATGGAGGAGAGAGTTCATGATCTAAAATTATTGAACTCAATATTCAGTCCAGAAGGCTGTAAAGTGCCTAGTTGGAAGATGAGGTGCTGTTCCTCCAGTTTGCGTTGAGCTTCACTGGAACAATGCAGCAGGCCAAGGACGGACATGTGGGCATGAGAGCAGGGTGGAGTGTTGAAATGGCAAGCGACAGGGAGGTCTGGGTCATACTTGTGGACAGTGATAATACCCTTCACTTGGATAGTTTCGCCAGTATAAGTTTTCAATTTGGTTGAAGTCTAAACAAGGGTATTCAACAATTGAAATTTGAGCAAATATTTGAAGGTGTGCTCTCCCACTGCAGTGGTTGAAGCACCAGTGTCCACTTCCATAATTAAAGGTTTTCCATTTACCTGCAGAATAATAGTGATTGGCTGTGTCTTCCCTACTTTTACATTAAATAGGGAGTAAATATCAGAGTTAGTGGTTTCCGGTTCTTCCACATTATGTACTTAGATTAACTTAATTGGCTGCCTGGGGTCTGTCTCAATCTTGCTTTACAATGCTTCAGTATGTGCCCTCTTTTATAGCAAAAATGCCACTCCACCTCTTTAAAACGGCAAGTTTCAGGAATATGATTGCTTCCACATCGGTAACAATTCATTTTTAGATTTGCTGCTGAGCTGTTTCCTGTATTTATTTCAAATCTTTGGG
Organism: Cetorhinus maximus; assembly: GCF_964194155.1. Classification (NCBI taxonomy): domain Eukaryota; kingdom Metazoa; phylum Chordata; class Chondrichthyes; order Lamniformes; family Cetorhinidae; genus Cetorhinus; species Cetorhinus maximus. Next base: position 21,992,335 of record NC_135895.1, on the reverse strand, counting down.
TAGTGGGACTGTCTCCCACTTCGCAGCGGAGTCCCAGCTTTTCATGCAACACCCGGCTGTCCATTCCTGCCCCAACTGGAAAACGGCACCATTTTATGCTCCTTGTATAGCCAGCGCTTTCCATCGCTATTTCAAATGCTTTTTTAAAATCGAGGTTTACTTCAGCTAATAATTATCATTGAATGGCATCATCTTGTACATCGCAGACCAAACGATCCCTGAACATATCGCTTAGGGTTGCTCCGAAATCACAGTGTTCAGTCAGTTGTTTCAATTTTGCCGCGTATGTAGCAATGGTGTCCCCTGGGGCCCTAACCCTTGAATTAAACCTGAACCTCTGCATGGGGACTGAGGGTTTGAGGTGAAAGTGTCCCTTAACGAGGCCTACCAACTCACTGAAGGTCTTCGAATCGGGAATGTTCGGGGCTGTCAAACTTCGGGTTAAATTATAGACTTTACTCCCACAAACGCTTAGGAGAATTGCTCTCCTCTTCTCCTCCCCCATTTTCTCGTTTGCCTGGAAATAGAACCTGAGGCATTCCATGTATTGACACCAATCCTCTGTGGATGTTAGAAGGGGTCAATCCTGCCAAAATGTGGAATATCTGGTGAGTATATTTTCCTTTTCTTCTGTTTAAACAAGATATTCACAGTTGCTGGGCGAGGGACAATGCTGGACCCATCTCCAGTTTGTTATGGACTTGATTTTCCAGACAGGTTTCTCATTAGAAACATCGAACTTTATTTACAGGCTGCAGCAGCAGTCACATGCTTCCATCAAGCTCCATAACTGGAAGAAGAACTCCAACTCTAAGGTTCCCGGCACTTAGAACTGATTTGTTCACACTGTCATGTGATACTATACAACACAATGGCCGGGATTTTCCAACCCCGCCGTGGGTGGGACCTGCTGCAGGAGAGGCCACGTCCCAGCCAGAAGTCCATTGACTTGCGGCGGGACCGGAAGATCCCAACGGCGGGCAGGTGTGGAAAATCCCGCCTAATAAGTCTTAAAGATATAGTTACTACATTCCTTAAAGCTACAATTACTACAAATTTTCAGTGGAACGTAAGATTGGGCAGGTCCCAACATGAGCTGCAATGCACTTTATAGTTTACCATTCAAGGGATTAGAATGTGTGATTGTGTAAGATGGCTAATAGTGGGTTGGCAGCTTGTATTACATCTCTCCCAATTTTTATTTCCAATAAGTCAAATTGGGAAATGAAGTAAAATAGGCTGCAGACTTGCTGTCACCCATTTTACACTAATTCAAGAAAGTCAAGATTTTCCCTGAGCAGTGAAGGTGTAAAAATTGCCCCCAGTCAGTCAAATGTAGCTTTTAATTTTATGATCCATTCTGATTTTGGAACTTATAGACTATCTCAAAGACGAGGCCTATTTTCAGCTTAAACAATTAAAAATTTTTAGTACACAGAACAAAAAATGCTGGAAAAACTCAGCAGGTCTGACAGCATCTGTGGAGAGAAAGACAGAATTAACGTTTCGAGTCGGTATGACTCTTCTTCAGAAGACTCTTTAGATGACTCTTTTTCAGACTCTTCTTCACTAAAATTTTTAGTGTTTAGGAAGGAGACACATGCAGAGAAACATTCCCAGAAATTACCAACAACAGAAAAATGGAACAGAAAATATAATAATTCCTACAAAGATACAGCTGTAGTAAAGGCATTTAAAAATGATCTGGTATAAAATTACAAGTAAAGCAAGATGTGTGATTAGTTGACTTTGAACTGGTGAAGCTGCCAAGAAGGCAGAATGCTGAGAATGCATAGCACGTCACTTTTAAATTAATTAAAATATGATTAAATTGTGAGGGTTGAGGGAATATATACATAACCTCTAAAACTCATTGCATCCGGAGGAGGACAGATTGTCCTTTTGTTGCCCAACTTTGTGAAATCTGTCTCCAAATAACTAGCATAAGCACAGATGTGATATAAGATGAGTACAGGACAGTTTGGATTTGTTTCGGAGGCAGCAATGAATCAAATCATGTCGTAAATAATTAAAGAAATGATAGGGGAGTTTCAGCGCTGTGTGTAAATAATTTTAAGGCAGACACTCAGGACAACCAATTACTATACTTTTGCCTGAATGGTGTGAAGGATGTGCTTTGGGATCTTGAAAGCCTCACATTGTGCTTTTGTGAGGAGCTTAGATAAAATGCTATCTGATTTAAAGGGTTTGATGCAGGGTGGTGAAGTGGATAAGATTTCAAATGTCACACTTACATGATTACAAATCTGAGTTCTGGCACTAACTGATAATTGAATTCTTCAGTCACATGTGACAAATTTTACCCATTTTCAAACAATTTTTAGCTAGGGCAGAGTTGTGGCAGCAAAACATCTGTGAGCAGAATCAGGCTTTTGAATCAGTAGGAAACCCTATTAAATAATTTGGCCAATTGGATGCGCATTTACTTTGTCATTTACTGTGTGCTGCAAGTTTAGGCTACATATCAGGTATTATATAATGCTGTATTATCTGTAAATATCTGTAAACAGCTAGGAACTAATTGTTATGTGTAAGTGTTCCAAGGGGCTACATTTCATGACTGCACTAGGGAGTCATCTGACTTGTAACAGAACCAGTTCAAACTGGTCCTTCTCTTGTACAAGGCAGCATAGCAAGTATTAAACATAAAGAGCTCTCATCTTTCCAAGCTTAAAGTGTGATTATTACCAACATCAGGGATCCAATGTGCAACAAGAACACAAAGCATGGTGGCAGTGTGTGTCTGTGAATAAACTTAAAACATTTTAAATTAATTTAGTGCTGATTTCGAAAATTGACCCAGGTTAATGTCAGAAGAAAATCTGAGTGAATTGTGTGAAAACAAAAACAAAATATCGACCAGCACAGCATTGAATGCACAGTTACAGCCCATAATGAACTGGGAAGCTGATGATTTTTTAAAAATTCATTCATGGGCTTCACTGGCTGGGCCAGCATTTATTATCCATCCCTAGTTGCCCTTGAGAAGGCGTTGGCGAGCTGCCTTCTTGAACCGCTGCAGTCCAGCGGTTGTCGAGTTTAAACAAAAGTGCAGATTGACATTCAGTAGTTTTATAAAAGGTGCAAGCAATGAGAGAGGGTCAGAGCTATATCCTGTGGGCAGGAGATATAGGATTGAATTTATTTAATAGCTGGGAGTTTACAGAAGAGGACGGCAAAAACCCAGACATAATTTTTGAAAAGTTCAGCACTCATCTCCGGCCAAAATTGATTCATCAGATCTACCAGTATGAATTTCAGGGCCTCAGTCAGGAATTAGGTGAGCCCACTGATAACTTTGTAACAAGGTTAAAAAATGCAGCTAGAAAATGTATGTTTAAGGACACAGATGGAAAGCTGATAGGTCAACCAATCTGGGACTCTGCACACCCTGAAGTACAGAAAACGCTAATTCAGGAAAGAGGAGGTCACAATATCGCAGGCTGTAGGCATTGCCGGAGCACACAAAGCCACGAGCAGGCAGATGAAGACACTACCCAAATGGCTAGCCTTCATTTAAGCTAAGAGAAAGGCAACAGGGTTGATGCACTGCAGCAGCAACAAAAAATGTGCATCAAACAGACAGAAAATTGTGCAGGAGCTGTGGATGACCTTATGAATTCAGACAGAAGGAAATGTCCCACATATGGATCAATCTGCAGAGCTTGTGGAAAGGCCAATTATTAGAAAAAGATGTGCAGAACAAAGAGAAAAAGCGGCACATGAGGCACCAGAGCCAGAGCAATGGCGTGAGCGGACAGGAAAAGAAACCAAAACATCCATACTCTGGAAGATGACGGTGAATTTAAAACACGAAAGACATGAGAACCATACTACTGTATGAAATGTGACAGTGGCCAAAGAAAAGAAATTCACACAACTATTCAGATTAGGAAGAGGGTGAGAGAAAAGCCCACAACGATAAATCTGAAGGTGAAGATTGATACCGGGGCGCAGAGTAACATCATCCCGCTTATGCTGTACCAGATTCCTGACAAATTGGAAAAAGATTATTATCCAAAGAAAGGTGTACTGAAACTGAACAATGTCATGCTGACAGCATACAGGGGATCTGAGAGTTGACTGCTAGGAACAACCTAAATCAAAGGGACACACAGGAAAAGTAGCTGATGATTGCGCAATGTTCACCATTCGCGACTCCTCAGATACTGAAGCAGTATCTCCAAATGCAGCAAGACCTGGGCAATATCCAGGCTTGGGCTGACAAGTGGCAACTAATATTTGCACCACACAAGTGCCAGGCAATGACCATCTCCAACAAAGGAGAATCTAACCATCGGCTCTTGACACTCAATTTATTACCGTCGCTGAATCTCCCACTATCAACATCCTGGGAGTTACCATTGACTAGAAACTGAACTGAACTAGCCATATAAATAGTGTGGCTACAAGAGCAGGTCAGAGGATAGGAATCCTGCAGCAAGTAACTCACCTCCTGACTCCCCAGAGCCTGTCCACCATCTACAAGACATAAGTCAGGAGTGTGATGGAATACTCTCCACTTGCCTGGATGAGTGCAGCTCCAACACACTCAAGAAACTTGACACCATCCAGGACAAAGCAGCACCCCAATCTCAACCATTGACTCACTCCACCACCGACACACAGTGGCAGCAGTGTGTACCATCTATAAGATGCACTGCAACAACTCACCAAAGCTCCTTAGACAGCACCTTTCAAACCCACGACCACTACCATCGAGAAGGGCCAGGACAGTAAGACACACACCACCACTTGGAAGTTCCCCTATAGGCCACTCACCATCCTGACCTGGAAACATATTGCCGTTCGTTCACTATTGCTGGGTCAAATTCCTGGAACTTCCTCCCTAACAGCACTGTGGGTGGTACCTACACCACATGGACTGCAGCGGTTCAAGAAGGCAGCTCACCACCACCTCCTCAAGGACAATTAGCCAATAAATGCTGGCCTAGACAGCGATACCCAGATCCCATGAATGAATAAAAAACAATGGCAACTTTATGTTCTACATCACTGAAACAGATGGTCCTTTGCTATCCTGGGGTTGAGCAGTTGTGAAGAGCTGCAGATTATCTCAGTAAACCGTGAGGTGAAGGAGGCAGCACTGAGGGTTGAAGAAAGTACACCCATTGAAAAGCATTGATGCAAAGAAGACAGGTGCAAATCTACCCAGAGTGTTTCGATGAGATGATTGGATGCCTTGAAGATATTGGGTACTACATCACTATTGACTTAGCGATGAAACCAGTGATTCATCCCTCACATAAAGTACCAATACAATTAAAGGGAAAGCTCGAAAGAGAGCTCCAAGAGATGGAAGAAAAGGTGATCACCAGAGTCACAGAGCCTACAGATTGGGTAAATTCCATCGTGGTGAGAGAGAAGCTAAATGGACAGCTAAGAATTTGCCTGGATCCCAAAGATCTTAATCAAGCCATAAAGGGGGAATACCACCCCATTCCCATGCTGGAAGAGATCACACCAATACTGGCAGGGACAAAAGTTTTCAGCAAGCTCGATGCCAGGAATCGCTGCTGACCTGTGAAACTAGACGTGGAATCTTCATTGTTGACAACATTCAACACACCATTTGGATGATACAAATTCCTGCATCCACCTTTTGGTCTTAAAAGGAGCCAGGATGTGTTCCAGCAGAAAGTAGACGAGACATACAGGGGTTGCAAAAGAGCAAATGCCCTTGTCCTTCTAGATGGTAGTGGTCGTGGGTTTGAAAGATGCTGTCTAAGTCGCCTTGGTGAGTTCTTGCAGTGCATCTTATATATGGTACACACTGCTGCCACTGTGTGTCAGTGGTGTGTCAATCATAGCAGATGATATCCAGATATATGGGGCAGAATTTTCCTGTTGGCGTGCGGGGGCGGGCCCCGCACGGAAGCACATAAAATGACTCGCGGGGATGACGGGCGAGCGTCCCGATGTCACCGTGCACCATTGCGATATTTCGTTGGGCAGGCACGCGATGCTCTCCGATGCGCGCCTGCCATTAATTAAAGGGCCACTTAAGGCCCTTGAAGCACCAATCGACCGCAATTTTTCAGCGCCTGTTCAATCTTCGGGTCGGCGCAATGATGCAACGGGCAGGTGGGTAGGACACATTTGTATAAACCTCATCCACGGGTGGGATAAGGGGGCTCAGTGGAGTCGTGAATGTGCTCGATCAAATATTGATGTTTCAAAGTTACTGAAACTTGTCTGTGTGATCTACAATAATTCAAAACGCATACCAGCTGCTTGGTCTGGATTCACAACCTTCAGGTCAGCACTCTGCAGTGAGGAATCTTTTTTGGGCCTGCATGTTTCAGGAAGCGTTCCCTTAGCCTGGGAATGGGAGCTGAACTCTCTTCTGGAGGCACCTCCTCTGAGGAGGAAGGTAGGTCTAAAAGGGGGAGGAGGCCAGGAGTGCACATTCAGCCTCCAGGGGAACCACCTTTGGGAGGTCAGGCGCAGGCACAAGGGGTGCAGGGCCAAGAGGTAGACCAAGGCGGAAAGGGCCACAGAAGACGCCACTATCCTGCTGCCAGGGTATGCAGGCGATGAAGCAGCTACCTCAATATGACTGAGGTGCAGTGCCGAAGGAAGCTCCGTCTCTCAAGGGACACAGTCAACTATATCTGTCAGATGATTGGGCCTGAGATCTCCCCTAACTGTGTGGGTGGACACCCCATGCCAGTGGCTCTAAAAGTCACAGCTGCCCTCAACCTCTATGCCTCTGGCTCCTTCCAGGGTCAGTGGGTGATCTTTGTGGTGTCTCCCAATCAGCTGTCCACACTTGTATCAAGCAGGTTACAGACACTCTGATCAGGTGTGCATTGACCTTCATCCTCTACCTTTGGGACCAGGCAAATCAAACAGAGCAAGCCAGAGGCAATACTGGTCTATCAGAGATCACATCTCACTGGAAGATGGTGTTCCGCTAGCCAGGTCCAAAAGAAGCATACCCAAAAGCAATGCAGGAAGAACTTCTCCAGAAGATATATGAAGGCCATATGGAAATGGAGAAGTGTAAACACAGAACCAGATAAGCTGTGTACTGCATAGGCATATACAAAGAGATTGAAAGCATGGGGCTGAATTTTACTTGCCCCTGGCGGGCATGTTTGGGGCACATAAAATAGGGTGGGCACCCACCCCCAAGCTCACCCCAGAATAAAGGGGGTGAGCAGGTGCCGAAATCGGCAGACCGCCCACCATATTTAAATGAATAATTAAGGGTCAAGCAGGCTTGTTATCAAGGCAATTAACCCTGATAATATACTGCCCACACCATAAAGCGTTTGGCGTGAGCAGCAGGGCAGGAGCGGGAAGGTCGATTTTTTAACTTAACTGTTTAAAGAGCGGGAAGGAAGAGGGGGTGGGTCGCTCTTCAGGGGCTGCCCTTTGCTGATCACGGGGCGGCTCCCCATAGGTCGACCCTCCCCCTACATTCCTTCCTACCCACTCCATTCCCTTCCCCACCCTCCGCCCCGCTCCCTAACCTACCCAAACCTTCCTGGCACAAGACCCTGGACTTACCTGCTCTGGGGATCCATGGTCCTTGATCCTCTTTTCCTTCTGCAGTCCCGAAAATGGCCACTGACACCTTCCTGGCATTGCCAGGCATGATGGAGCTGCCAGCCAATTGGGTAGCCCCCCGCCCCCACATCTCCTTATATTATTCAGCCCATGGTGTCTATATGAAATGTAGACCAGAAATACAGAAACACTCAGCACAAAGAGGAGATAATAGCTAACTAAGTACCACCCAGCTCATTGCATAATGTGGGAGCCGATTTGTTCGCGCACAATCAAGAATGTTATCTCAAAGTCACAGATTACTACTCAAAGTTTTCCTTCATCCAGAAGATGACAGACTTGAGAGCCACAACAATAATCTCAGCAGTATGAGTTCTGTTTGCTGAACAAGGGATTCTTGAAAGATGAATATGTGACAATGGCACTCAGTTCACAACCAAGGAAATTAAGGAATTCCCTGAACAATCTGGTTCAACATCATCACCTCATCACCATACTATCCTTGAGGACACAGGTGTATAGAAAGACATGTCCGGAAGGTCAAAAGAACCTTTGTGAAATGCCGAGAGACAAAGAAAGATCCAAACCTTGCCTTATTGTCACTCGATCCATTCCTCTTAAGGTAGACATGAAATCACCTGAAGAATCATTGAATGGCATATAGGACTATTCTGCCAAACAAAATACATCCTCCAAGTGACCAGGAGTAAGTGAGAAAACAACTCACTGAAGCAGAGGAGAGAGGATGCCAGCATTTCAATAAACATGCTAAATCCCCACCTGAGCTGTTGCAAGGACACTGTATCCATGTACATGATCCAATCATGAAAACCTGGAGTCCAGCAAAAGCTGTTGCTGAAGCCAAGAGACCAAGGTCATACATTTTTGAGACCAAAGCTGGTAAGCAAATGAGAAGAAACAGGTCCATATTCGACCTACACCAGAGCTGGAAAAATGACCATTAACAACCCCAGAAACATCAATATCCAGGGAGACAACATCATCACCATGAGAAAATGACACATTAGCAACAGCAAGTACGACTCCTGCAATACCAGGGACAACATACACAATATCACCTGTGCAATGGACCAACTCACCACTAAGAGCAATGAATGCCAAATCTGCAAGATGGAGGCACAAGATCTTACCTCCTAAGCAATATCGTGAATAATATTTTTAGAAAAGAACACATGCCATAAAAGACTGTAAAAGTTTATTTCCAAAGGTTAATTGATAATCTTTAGAAAAGTTAATGACTAGAATAGCTACATTGATAGGGGCATTAGGTTTTAAAGAAAGAGGAACGTTATATATTGTGTTAACTGTAAATATCTGGAAAGAGCTAAGAACTAATTAGCTAGGAACTAATTGTTATGTGTAAGTGTTCTGGGGTCCACTATTCATGGTTGTACAAGAGAGTCATGTGATGTGTAACGCGACCAGTTCAAACTGGTTCTCCGCTTTTACAAGGCATCATGGCAAACATTAAACATAAAAAGCTCTCATCTTTCCAAGCTTAAAGTGCAATTATTACCAACATCATGGAGCCAAAAAGCAGCAAGAACACTTAGCATCAAGTTACAGGTAATACTGTTAAATTAGAAATATGGTGCATCATTCTGTGCACCCCTGACCTAAAAGTCACTTAAGCAGCCTGCTGTGCTTAGAATTACAATGTATAGTGGCAACATTTAGTGACAAAAACTGGCTGAGCTTTGCAAATTTTCAGAGAAAGGAAGAAACAATTGATATTTTTACTTAGCCATAATTAATTGTCATATCACCCTGCTGATAATGTACATAGTTTATCATATAAGGAGGTAGCATGAGAGGTCAAAGTAATTGAAGATGTATAGGTCCTGCTGAATTTATGAACATGACCTCTATAATTTTTAATTCCATTTCCCACCTGACAGGCAGGCCAAATTGAGAGAAGACAGGAAAGCCAGCATCAGATAACCGCAAGCAGAGATCTTGGGGATGGCCCCTGGCAGTCGGAAGGTGGCAGATTGGAGATCAAGGCTTGGAGGGGTGCCCCATGGATGGATGGCAGGCTGCAGATTGGAGTTGGCAGTGTTGGTGAAGTTTGGTGATCACAATGGGCTAGAGAGAGACTGTGATCAACAGAAGGGAGGCCAAAGGCTTCCTTAAGGGTCCAGGGAGGAGCATTTAACACTTAATCCTAAGTATCACAGTTCCAATTTGTTGAAGCAATTTTCAATTCAAAGCAAGTTCAAAAGAAGGATACAGCAGAGAAATTCCTGTTTTAGCACTGTTGAGGGATTAACATAGCTATATGTTTTGAAAGTTAGTAAACAAGCTATTTAAGCACTGCTCCAAAATCTCGTGTCTTTTGCAGCTGATTGAGACCCCTCAACTACATTCTGCTTCTATTAATTGTACAATGTGTTGTTTGGCAACATCTTTGTGAGTCTGCATTGCATCCTCTCTAAAGCCTCAATATCCATCCCATGGTGTGAATAGAACAAATTTTATTTTTATTCGTTCATGGGATGTGGGCCTCGCTAGCTAGGCCAGCATTTCTAATTGCCCTTATTCAGAGGGCATTTTTTAAAGAGTCAACCACATGGATCACATGTAGGCATGACCAGGTAAAGACAGCAAATTTACTCCCCTAAAGGACATTTGTGAGTTGGGTTTTTGCAACAATTCCAGATTTTTTTTATTGGATTCAAATTTCATCATTTGCTGTGGTGGGATTATGAACCCAGGTCCCCAGAGGATTACCCTGGGTCTCTGGAATACTGGTCTAGTGACAAAACCACTCTGCCATTGCCTCCCCTTATCTCAGGTCTTAAGGCTTTATATAGACTCATCATTCTCTCTTAACTTCTTTATTCTATGTATTGTGATAAACCTAGAAGCCTGTTAATTTTTTAAAAAGAAAACAGCCTTTTCAACCTGAGGTGCTCCTTTTAATGTCATAGTAACGTTCAGAACAGGAGTAAGCCATTCAGTGTCTTGAACCTGCAGGTCCTACTTTTGAGGGCCAGCAACTGGGCCAAGTTCTGCTTCTTGGATTGCTTCTGTGCCCGCAATAGACATCCTAATTTGAGCAACTTTCCAACTTGAATCAACTATCAAAATAAAGCAGAGATGAGAGCAGAACTCCAAGGCAAGACAGTGGTTGAAGACAATTACAAGTTAAATGCAGTCATGACCACAATTGGTTTGTTTTTCTTCAGTCCACTGGCAATTTGTATCAGGTGATAACAGGTCAAAGAACAGCACAATGGCAACCACAACTAAGGTCTCACTGAAGTTCTTTAACAAATATTTCTAGTTTATGGTTGTGTTTCTGTGTGTTACACGGAATTAATAGGGTTAAGGCACAATCAGATGGGCCATGATCTTATTGAATGGCGGAACAGACTTGAAGGGCCGAATCCAATTAATGATGATTTAAGGGACATTAAGTGACCAATTAATGCCCACTTAAGGGCCTCATCCCGCCACTGCTCGGATTCACTAGCGATGAGCAGGGGACTAACCATATGGGAAGCCCGAAAAATAAATCCTCACCTGGCATCGAGAGGGGTTGGGAGGGGGAGGTGGGGGGGTGGGATGGTCCACTCAATCGTTGCCTGGGCCTCTCAGCAATCCTGGGCCTCAGGTGGATGCATTGCTGGCAGCAGGCACCACTACCCCCGTGGTGCTGCTGAGCAATGAAGAGCTGCCAGCCTCTGATTCACCGGCAGCTCTTGATGGACAGTATTTCCGTCCATGGGGTCCTTGATCCTGGGGAAGGCCTGTCGCTGCCCAGTTAAGTGCCTGATTGGCCCTTTATACAGCGGGGAGGTGATGCGGGGCTCTCGCTAACTCTCCAGTCAGCTGGCAAGACCCCCCCACATCTACATTAAATTCAGTCCTTTATTTCTTTCTACAGATGCTGCCTGACCTGCTGAGTATTCCCAGCATTTTCTGCTTTTGCATCAAACCAGACCCTGGCTTTGCATGACCAGGACTATCTATTAACCAGCTGGCTCATGGCTCTGGTGCAAAGCCCAAGTGGCAGCATGAGTATAATAAAAACCATGCTGCTGCACAGAATGTCGCTGAGTACACCGTTGGAGTGTTTAAGCAATGCTTCTATTGTTTGGACCACTTGGAGGAAACCTACAGTATTTACTAGAGCATGTGTCATTATTCATCATAGTTTGCTTCACCTTCATAACCTCACCATCATGTGAACACAGTCCTCAGCGTCAGGTTTACGGCATGCAGCTGAGGAGAAAGAGGAAGGCAACCATCATATCTCCTTTCTGGTCAGGCTGTCCATGATCGGCTCTCCAGCAGTGACAGAATCCCAATTCTCCATTCAACAACACTCCTACACCTGACCTTCCCTCTGCTACTGACCATCACAGCGTCCACTTAGCCAGAAGTAAAAGCCACCACACAACAAGTGTTCTGAGCCAACTTTAGAAAACAAGCCATCAATATTCCATACAAAAGTCAACTAATCACCCTTGTACATTCTTTTCCTGCCTATCATTGTTTCCTAGCCTGTCCTACTGCTCCTACACAGTGCTATCCCAGTGACTGCAGCATAGCTGATGGAAGGCTGCTGATTTTCACTGGGAAATATGGCAGATGGTCTTGCAGTACACCCTTGAGGAGCTCTGGCAATGAAAGGCCTGGTTTCAGATTGCACCACCTCAGCATGGGTGGCAGCAGCCTGGGTCAGCTAGTGGACAGGCAATGCAAGGGCAAGGGCAGAATGGCAACGGTAGGAGGATGAATGATGTTATCCTGGGGGTGGGCAGCAGGTTCATGATCCATGAAGTCACTGCCACTTCCCCTGGTGCCTCAGTAATTCTGCAATCTGCTGGAGAACAGGAATACTGGACTGCTGGGAGACCCTGCTGGGAGTCCTTTTGAACACTGATATCTGCAACTACTGTGACAACAGTCTGAGTGTGCATGGCATCGAGCTGCACTTTCATGCCTTTGGTCTAAGCTTCCACTGCAGCATTGCAGACATTGGCTGGCATCTGCTTGTGCTGCATATGGTAGCTGAGAGATCAAACATCAGGTACTGCATAATGGTTCGATGCGCAAGTGTCCTCATGGAGTTGGTCACTACTTCCATAGTGGAAAGGATGGACTCCAAGCTCAGAAAAGCCCTGTGCCAAGCTGGTACCAGACTCCTGCGTACTCCACAGTGACAACAGGCTTTCTGGCTGGACTGCTAATGCACAAACAATTTCATTCCGCATACCTATCAACCTTTCTCGATACTCCATCCCATCAAAGTCCTCATCTGCGTCCTCTGCAACTGAACGCATATGCAGCCTCGCCCTTCAGGGACCTGGCATTTGTGCTACCCTTCCCCGTACCCTGGCTGCAGGGCACTGATGCCCACTCAGCATGCACAGATTCTGCCTCTATGCCACCCTCTAAAGTATGCTCAGTGCCATTATCTCTGAGCAGTTGGCTGAGAGTGTGAAATTGAGCGATGGTGTTTCATCATCATTGGTCTCCTCTTCCTCTTGCTCGCCACGCTTCTCCACCACTGCCTGGCCAGCTAGCAGTTCCTTGGGCATCTGAAAAGAGAAAGGGCATAAGATTAGGGCTGCAGTGAGGGAAGGATGGGAGGAAAACAAGAGACACATGCTCACACCATCTTCAGCTTAGGGATCAGAAGAGATTATGGGCTGACGGGGAAGTGGGATATGAGAAGGAGGATAAGGTGGGTCATCTTCAATCCTTTCACCCCCACCACTGGCCACAACCACAGTCATGGCCCCTCCAGTGATGGAGAGTATTGTCTGCTCCATTGGGGTGAGGACATGCAGCTGTGCCTGGCCTGGTTAGGTACTGCTATGATTGGTTATGCCCACTTTGTCTTGCAAGGGAGAGGACAATGTGTCATGAGTATGGTACAATGTGTTTGGGTGGTGTGATTGTCATGGCTGAGTAGCTGCCTGTGTGTACAAGGCTTGCCTCAGTGCTAAGTGTGAGTGGATGAGATGAAGATATGAATGTGAGTTCTGAGTCATGACTGAGTCCCCTCTCTGTCATGTTGACTCATTCCTGTGTCTCTTCCAGGCCCAAGTCACTCCTGCAATGAATTCCAGCGTCTGCTCAAGCCAACTTGTGTCTCTTGCCTCAACTTGCCTCAGTGCTAAGTGTGAGTGGATGAGATGAAGATATGAATGTGAGTTCTGAGTCATGACTGATGAAAATTGGCGGTACATGAGAGATTGTGGTATGGAACATTAAACAGTGTGTGAGGCTAGTGGTGCAGTAGGTGGAATGTGCCATTTGAAGTGGCATTCACAAACCTTGAGCACTTGTGAGGACAATACACTTCTTTGAGCACTGCATTCTTGAAGTTACACTCCAGGCATTGAGTTGGCTATTTGCTCCCATTGCCTTCCCAGAGTTTGTCTGAAGGGATTCCTGTCCCCCTGTGAAAAGAGGATCTCTGTTCTCCTGTTTAATCCTGTACCAAGACCGCAATGCTTCACTGGAGAACCTTGGAGCCCCCTCTCTGCCATGTTGACTCACTCCTGTGTCTTTTCCAGGTCCAAGTCACTTCTGCACTGAATTCCAGTATCTGCTCAAGCTAACTTGTGTCTCTTTAAGAATTTCTAGCTTGCTTTAAGCAGCACAGGCTAGCTGGAATTCATGCTGGCCTCTCAAGGTTTTGCATCTCCTACTCAAGCGGGCAGCCATTCAACAGCTGGCTGCGCATCGCAATCTTGTAAATGAGCAGACAGCATAAAGTTTGTATGGTGCCATATCTCCTGATTCTCTTGTAGTCCAAAAATCTACAGATCTCAGCTTTCAGTACAAGAACATATATCTTAGAAAATAAGAACTTGAATGGGATAGAAAAGCAAAGAGATCTCGGAATGCAGATGAACAAATCAGTAAAAGCAGCTTTACAAGTCAGCCAAGCAATTAAAAATGCTAACAAAGCACTGGGATTTATTTCAGGGATATAAAATTGAAAAGTAGGGAAGTTATGTTAAACTTGTATACGACTCTGGTCAGACTGCACTTAGAATACTGTGCACACTTCTGGTCTCCATAGTATTAAAAAGGACATTGAAGCATCACAGAAAGGGCAAAAAGATTTATAGGAATGGTACTGGAAGTGAGAGATTACAGCTATCAAAAAAGATTAAACAGGTTGGGGCTTTTTTCTCTTTTGGAGAAGACTTAGCAGTGACCTGATAGAGGTCTTTAAAATTAGAAACAGGTTGGACAGGGTAGATATGGAGAGAATGTTTCCACTTGCAGTTTAATCCAGAACTCAGGTTCATGAATAAGATAGCTATTGTTAATTCCAATAGAGAAATAAGATGAAATTTCTTTACTCAAACTGGTTAGAATGTGGAAATCACTCCCCCAGGAAGTGGTTGAGGAAAATAGCTAGAATGCTTTCCAAAAGAAACTATACAAGTAGATGAGAGAAAAGGGAATAGGTGAGACAGATGGAATGGGAGGAAATCCACGTGGATTATAAACACCAGCACAGACTAGTTGGGCTGAATGTCCTGGTTTTATGCTGTCTATTCTATGTATAAATCTTTGCTGCTGGTATTTTAAGATTATCTTTTGAATTACTGATAAGCTGCAGCTACACAAACCTTTGTATTCCTGTTGAAAACATGGAGGTCTGATTTGAGTGCTAAAAATCTTGCGGCTCTGCTGTAGGTGTAATCTTGTAAAGGACTGACAGCCAACCACATTTATATGATGCAGCATGAGTAGATATGATGTGGGGTATCCATCAAGTCACTGGTTTGCTTGGCTTGGAACTGTACAGAGTACAAGATGCAAGTGACAGATTTTCCCTGCAACCTGCCGAACATGTCAATAGCTATCCTGTGTTCATAGATTATAGGCTTTCCAGGACACTGAAAATTCCAATGGTGATGAATAGAACAGTGCCTATTAGAAGATTTGCATAGCAGTTTTTCCAACCATCCTCTCCAACTATTTATCCAGAATAGAGCAAATATGATTATTAAGACAAAGAATTGAATGTAATAAAGTTAGCAGATCTTATGGCATTCTCACAGTCAATCAACTCGATTTTCACAGTGTTTTACTTTCACACCTTCTTGTCCAATTTATCTGTATCTGGCTCCAACACTACAATTTCTGTGATAAGTCTTCATAGTTAACAGTTCTGTAAGTGCTTTCTAGCTAAAACACCCTTATCCTAAATTGTCCTTGTATCAGCAACACTTAAGCAGAAAATTTCCAAATATGGAAACTATTGAGGTATTCAAGATTACCACTGCAGAGTGGACTAACAATGGATCCAAATTACAAGGCAGGACATCCCAGCCAGCAACTAAGTAGAAGTGCTATGCTTGGTTTAAAATACTAGGTTCATGACCATCTTGACTGCAATCCAACAGTAAATGCCACTATTAAAGTAACCCTGCCTAGATCAGATACAAGTTTCAATAATGCCATCGCCTACTTGTGTATGGATGCAAGAATATAGATGTAGCTTGGAGCAGTTAATTAGGGATTAATTGCAGTACTATATCCACTTATCAAGTCAATTGTGGCATAATTAGAAAGGGAATGATCCTGTGCAATTGTATAAGTAAACTATTTTTATTAGCATCACTTCAGGCTTCACCTAAATTTTTGTTCTTCATAAAGCACTAACACCATTTAGTAGTGGCTTTTAATACATTTTTCAATACAGATTTACACAGGGACAAATATGTTCACTGACTTTTTAAAAAAGAACAAGATGCTGAAAAATGAAATTAAGTAGGCGATTTATAACACAACTTATGCTGCATTTCATTCATTAATTATGATGCAACAGACATGTCTTCAGCTAAAAGAAATTCTGAATTCAGCTGAATGCTTTGATTTATAAATAGGGTGATATCACGTTAATTGTGGAGCCTAGTTGAGATAATTAGTTTCTTTTAGTCATCCTGCATTTAATTTTAACGTATATCTGACACTGTCAGCGTAACATTTTGTTACAAGCTGTCCGATATCAGGCAGCCTCAAAGGTTCACTGCTCGGTCTGAATTTAATAAGGAGGATTGTGCCCAGACGTCCCCAGGCTACGATCCCAATGGTTATGCTGAAACTGTCCCTACTGGTGCTGCTGGAGTTTGTGAGTTCACTGGGAGTAGGGATAAACTGCACAGGGCCTGGGGTTGGGGGTGCAGGGGCAGGCAAGCGGGCACAGTTCAACAGGGGAGAATCTACAATGTCCACCAATTTCACATGCCTAGTAAACCACTGTGTGACCACCATCGAAGGGAATTGCCCAGGACCCTTTTCTCTTTGTCTCCCTGATCAAGAAGACTGCAGTAATTATGGTTTTATTTAGACACAACTGGCATGGGCATGAGAGGAAATTTACTGCTGGAGAGATGAACTTTGGAGAAGGACCAAAGTGGTTACCGGCTGAAATAAGTGCAATGACTGGACCTCTAACTTACTACATGGATGTGGAAGGCTGGGTGATACAGAGTCATGTGGACCAAAAATTGATTCCACAAGTGTTCACGACCGGGTCAGCATTTCCTGTTGAGTGTACTCAACCCAGGGCAGACATGTCCAATGTTCCTGTAGAGTTGAGGATGCAGAACTGCAGGTGCCCACCGAAGCACCTAATGTTCAGGCAACTCCAGAAAAGCAGGTTCCTGACAAGGCATCCGAAGTTGTTGAGCTGAGACGTTCTACATGCATCAGGAAGCCATCTGAAAGACCGAACTTGTAAATTCGTTACCTGTAAATAATTTGTTGTCTTGAGAAATTTGTACTGGTAAATATAATATGCATATCCGAGTAAAGTGGGAGGGATATAGTAATTATGGTTTTATTTAGTGTGTGATATACCTTTAAGAATAATGCTTGTTAAGGAAGATTACATGATCTTTAGTACCCAATAGGAGAGCTGCACGGGCTACCTCAGTAGTTAGTAGTGTAGAGATAAAGTTTGAGTTGAAAGCACACATGTGGACCAGCCATATAAACACCGTCGCTACAAGAGCAGGTCAGAGGCTAGGAATCGTGTGACAGATAACTCGTCTCCTGACTCCCCAAAGCCTGTCCACCATCTACAAGGCACAGTTCAGGAGTGTGATGGAATACTCTCCACTTGCCTGGGTGAGTGCAGCACCCACAACATTCAAGGAGCTTGACATCGTCCAGGACAATGCAGCTAGCTTGATTGGCACCACATCCACAAACGTTCACTCCCTCTACCACCGACGCACAGTAGCAGCAGTATGGACCATCTACCAGATGCACTGCAGGAATTCACCAAGGCTCCTTCGACGGCACCTTCCAACCCCATGACCACTACTATCTAGAAGGACAAGGGCAACAGATAGATGGGAGCACCACCACCTGGAAGATCCCCTCCAAGTCACTCACCATCCAGACTTGGAAATATATCGCCGTTCTTCCAATGTTGCTGAGTCAAAATCCCGGAACTCCATCCCTAATAGCACTGCGAGTGTACCTACACCACATGGACTGCAGCAGTTCAAGAAGGCAGTTCACCACCACCTTCTCAAGGGCAGCTAGGGATGGGCAATAAATGCTGGCCCAGCCAGCGAAGCCCACATCCCGTGACAAATAAAAAAATCATGTAGTTGCTGCTGAGTACCTTGTAAATGAACTTTAAGCTTCCACCCAAGAAGTGTCTGCTAATAACTCTATCAATAGTACAAACTCGGCCACCACTCACAACAAAGACCTACCCAGGTCTCCGAAAAAAATTACATTCAGTCTTTTGTTCAGGTTCCTAGAACACACTCCCTGCCTTCAAAGTTTCTTCCACTTTTTTGTGATTATCCTTAGATTGGTAATAACATACACTTGAGGTGAAAATGTTTGACAATGATATTCATAGAAGAATGAATAATGAATTTGAATAACATTTTCCTTTCTCCAATTTAACATTAATACTAAGAATGAATGGCAGTGTAGAGCAAGGAAATTTATTGTTAGTACATGCCATTGAAGCAAAGGGTAGTACCAAGAATTTAGACACTGTTCTTTCATCTCTGGCACCAGCATTTCATTCCCACGCAACTGATGGGTCAAACATTTCTTCTCAGATTGTGATAGAGATCCTAAATGAAGTTAATTTGGCTTAGGAGATAGGCAGAAGTATTTTGAAACTGTCCTACATCAATGCCAGTCTACCTCATAAAATTATTTTGACATTATCTGGCACAAAATTGGCAGAATGTTTTCAGCAAATGTAAGGAATTCTCTTTAAACTCAATTAAATGATTCTTCATAATTCAGGCTCGAGAGTATTGCCCAAATGAAAGTTTATTGCTCAGACACTAATAGTATAATAACTATTACAGTTATAGACTACACTCATGCACCTGGGTTCCTGCAGATCCAATGTGATTAAGCTTGACTTCCATAGATGTTGGACTTCCAGCTATCCTGTGAACTCCAACTGCCCCTTCTTATATATCCATCTTTATACATCTGTCACAAGTCCAAAAGAATGTCCAGACATCCTGAAAGGATCTTCCCCTTTAATATAAGTCAGATGACACAATACCTAGAATTATATTGAAGTGAGATTCCGCCTCACCTAACTGCCGGATGGTTTAACAAAGAATCATTTAACCTATATTTCCTGCTTGATATTACAAAAGAACTAGAGATGTCCTGGACCATACCGGTGTTTAAAGTGAATTTACAGATAATCTGTGTGCTAGCTTCAGTGTCTATATTGTTCTGGCCAATCTAATGCACATGGCATGTTTCTGATGTCTTGCTTGTTCCTGCTCCCACAAATAGGATATTCTAATATTGTGAGAGCTAACATTGGAGAATAGTTGAGATCTCAACTAATCTACAATATTAGCATATCCTAATTGGACAAGGACTCTGTGATGTGATTAACCTTGATGGGACAGTTGACACAAAGCAAATTCTAACTTTACACTGCAAAGATGGAGGATGCAAAAAAAGTAACTCGTATAATGAGGCAAATGTGGGCATTATATGGAGACTGAGTTTAAGACACCTTTTTAGAGCTGTATAAAGAATCCAATTTTTCTCCTCCTCCCCAGTATGATTCATGAATCTCGAGTCAAGCAGGTAGGTAGGAAATATTTTCCCATGCTTCTGCCAGTATTTTTCTTGAGGCTGATACATGGAAAGAGAAAATTTTCTACCAGACTGATGCGTATTCACTTTTAGACTACCATGAATCAAACATATACCCTCTCACTACATCACTGCCATCTCACTATACCATCCCATACATGTCAACATATACCATCTCAAATATGGGCACAGGATATTTAACAAAGATGTACAATATCTACTTTCTGTTTCTGACTGTCTTCAGCTTCCACCACGGTTCTCTCTCGCCCAGTCACCCAATCACTCTAGCCATGAAATCACATCACTTTGCAGTTTCTCCCCCATAACTCTTTCCAAACTTATCCCTTCCGTGAGATCCACCTCCTGTTCTCTGGATAACAAAAAGTGAAATGGTCACCTGAGCGCCAAATGTAACACTTCAATATTTTTCTTAGATTTACAGCATCAACAGTAAGCAGATGTTCCCTCAGGCACTTTGCCAGACTGCACCACCCAGATTCAAGGCAGGGGAAGGCAAGGGTTGGGGTTGGCTTTCAGCAACTGGGTTCCTTGATTCGGTACAGAGTGCCTGATAGTGAGGGACTCCCCCTGGGAGGGTGCTGGAAAGCCATGGGCCCCCACCCTTAACCATCATCCGCCAGTAAATTGTGGTAGGCTCAGGGATAATTGGTGTCAATTGACTCATTAATTAGCTTAAGTGACATCCCGCCGCTGGCACCCGGGAACCCCGCATAAGCCCCAACCACCCTCCAACTTAATCGGTGGAGGTTTTGTCACTGCTGGGAGACTGATATAGAGTATCTTCCGCACTTAAGTGGGCCTGGCTGCCATAGTTCTCACCTCAATGGACTGCAGTAAATTCAGCCCAATGTATCAGTTGAGCCCAGATACACCACTCTCATACTGCCTCAGTACTCTTGCATGCTACACTTAAATTGCACCTGCCTCAACCCTACAGTGTCATCTGATGCCCCAAACCCCCCCTGCTGCCATCAGAGGAGCCAATAGTCTCCACATTTTTATGACCTTGAGGGAGACCAGTAACTTTAAAAAATAAAATAAAATTTCCAATTACAGAATCACGAAATTGAAGGAGGCAATTTGGCCCATTGTGTCTGTGCTGGCTCTCTGTAGGAGCAATTTACCTAATGCCACTCTGCTGCCTTCTCTCATAGCCCTGCACTTTCTAACTTTAAAGATAACAAACCAATTCCCTCTTGAATCTATTAACTAAAATAATTACACCACAAGATTTCACATTTTAAACTAAAACCTTTACTGCACAAGAGCTAACAAAACAATTACTACTAGCTTAATAATGTATTTCGTAAACACTTATTCTTTAAACCCAAACATTCCAACAAGACACTCCCTGTTCTACTGTAATTTCCACCCAAGAGTTGCTCTATACTTTACAGGATCTTGAGGGCTCCATCACTTCTAGAACCAAGCCAATCATGCCCCACAGCTCTCAGGAATTCATTTTGATTCTCCTCAGTGTTCCTGCTATTCTCTAAGGTATGAGATTCTTGGAGTCCTTCCACCAGCATCCAGCTAGGGGATACTCCAACTCTCCTTAAGCACTTCATGATTGTGGATACCCAAGCTCAAGTATGCACCTCACTGCTTTTTTGCACAGTATCCAAAATCAGAAAACAACCTTGGTTTCTGATAGCCTTTTGCTGCTGGTCTCGGGCATTTCCGGGACATTTCCTCGTTCTCTAATATAAGTTATCCCGTTTCGGATTGTAACGGACCTACATTTGTCTCCACTAATCTTTTTCTTCTTATGTACTGATAAAAGTTTTTACAATCCTCTTTTTTGTTCCTTGCAAGTTTACTCTCATACTCTATTTTTCCCATTTCTTGGTGGTCCTTTGCTGAATTCTAAACAGCTCCCAATCCTCAGGTTTGCTACTTATTCTAGCAACTTTATGTGACTCCTCTTTGGATCTAATACTATCCTTAATTTCTTTTGTTAGGCATGGTTGGGCCACTTTTCCTGTTGTGTTTTTGCACCAGAAAAGAATATATAACTGTTGCAATGCATACGTTCATTCCTTAACTATTAGCCATTGCCTATCGACAGTCATGCCTTTTAATGAAGTTCCCCAATCTATCTTAGCCAACTTATGGCTCATACCTTCGTTGTTTCCTTTGTTTAGATTTAGGACCATCATTTCAGATTGGACTACTTCCCTTTCCAACCTAAGGAAGAATTCTATCATGTTATGGTCACTGTTCCCTAAAGGACCCCGCTCAACAAGATTATTAATTCACCCCCTCTCATTGCACAGAACTAAATCTAGGATCACCTGTTCTCGAGTTGGCTCCTCGATGTACTGGTCTAAAAAAAACCATCTCATACACATTCCAGGAATTCATCTGCCACAGTATTATTGCTAATTTGGTTTGCCCTGTCTATACGTAAAGTCACCCATGATTGCTGTTCACCCTTGTTACATGCATTTCTAATTTCTTGTTTAATACCGTACCCTACCTTACGACTACTGTTTGGAGGCCTATAGACAACTCCCACTAATGCGTTCCCCACCTTGTTGCTTCTTAGCTCCACCCAGACAGATTCTACTTCTAGATTTTCTGAGCCAATATCTTTTTTCCCTATTGCACTGAATTCATCCTTAACTAACAATGCCACACCACCTCCTTCTCGTTTCTGCCTGTCCTTCCTAAATATCAAATACTGTTGGATATTCAGTTCCCAGCCTAGATCCCCCTGCAGCCTTGTCTCCTAATTGTAATCATATCATACCCATTTACATTTATTTGCACTATTAATTCATCTACCTTATTGCAAATGCTCCGTGCATTTAGGTACAGTGCCATTAGACTTGTCTTTTTACACATCTTTTTTGTACTATGGTCCTATTTGCTGCTAGCCCCTGTTTCCTCTGCCTTCCACTTTTGCTTTTTATTTTTCTGTCTTTCATTTCTATTTCTGTTTCCCTCTCTTGTGTCTCCCCACTCAGGTTCCCATCCCTCTACCACTCTAGTTTAAACCCTCCACAATGGAACTAGTGAATACCCCTGTGAGGATATTGGTCCAGGTCCTGCTGGGGTGTAACTCTTCCAGCTTGCACAGGGTCCCATCCTCCCCAGAATCAGTCCCAATGCCTCAGGAATCTAGATCCCTCCCTCATCTCTTCAGTCACGCATTCATCCAGTCTTTTTTCCTATTCCTGATCTTGCTAGCACATGGCACTTGGAGTAATCCTGTGATTACTACCTTTGAGGTCCTGCTTTTTAATTTATTTCCTAGCTCCCTATATTCTGCTTTCAGGACCTCATCCCTCTTTTTACCTGTCATTGGTACTGATATGGACCAGGATGGCTGTTCATCTTCCCCTTCAGAATGTCCTGTAGCTGCTCAGTGACATCCTTGAGCCTGGCACCAGGGAGGCAGCATACCATCCTAGTGTCACGTCTATGGCTGCAGAAACGTCTATCTGTTCCCCTTACGATAGAATCCTCTATCACTATTGCTCTCCCACTCTTTTTTCTGCCTCTCACCCCCACCCCGTGTAGCTGAGCCACATGGTGCCACGGACTTGGCTCTCGCTGCATTCCCTGAGAAACAATCTCCCCCAGCAGTGTCAAAAACAGAAAATCCGTTAGAGAGGGAGATGGACCCAGAGGACTCCTGCCCTACCTGCCTAGTGTCTTTACTCTGTCTGGTGGTCACCCATTCTCTTTCAGCCTGTGCACTCTTTACCTGCGGTGTGACCACCTCACTGCTATCCATGAAGATCTCAGCCCTGTGGATGCTCCACAGTGACTCCAGCCACTGCTTCAGATCCAAAACGCTGATTTCAAGTAGCTGCAGCTGGAGACACTTCCTGCACACGTGGTCACCATGGATACTGGAAGTGTCCCTGACTTCCCACATCACACAGGAGGAGCATTCCCCGTGACTGAGCTGCCCTGTCATGACTTACCCTTAAATTACATCCTTTACTTTTACTGCCTCTAGTTTAGAGAATATTAAGGACAGTAGAAATACTCACAAAGTCCTACCTACCAAGGCCGCTGCTCTTTTTTCAGAGTAAAGGTAGAAAATGAAAGGATCACCTCCTTCCTTCTTCAGCGAGCTCCCTCACTCACCAAACTCCAACTGACGCACTCAAATGCCGTCCAAGACAGCATTCAGTGTTGACAAGGCAGCACTGTAGATGGCCTGCTTTTATGTTCCCTGAATCTAACTTCTGAAAACCTGTTTAAACCAGTTATCCAATTAACTGGCTGCAAGCAGAGCTTGAGTCCTGTTTTAAAGCTGTTTTAAAGCTGGACTAAAATTCACCTTCTCCCAACCCAAAGAGCAACTTTCAGTTAATTGCTTAATCAAAGAAAAACTAGACTGTAGATAGAAATTAACCCTTAAATTACATTAACCCTTAAAACTCCCTCACTCACCGTACTGCAACTGAAAGCACTCAAATGCAGCCCAAGACAGCACTCAGTGCTTTCAGGTTTTCAAGATGGCATTGCCTTCACTGCAAAACAATGAATTTCCTGCATTTGCCAGTTTTGGTGGGCTTTGCAAAATGACAGTGGCGTGCTCCTGCCTGAAGAAGAATTTTCAACAATGGCTGCACGAGTCGGCGGTAGGCTGAGTTGAGCTAATCAGCTATGTAGTATTGCGAGTAATGAGGCATTTAAATAAAATGCAGGTTTGCTGATTAAGGATTCGGACAGTTGCGAGGTTCCTGAAAGTTGAGTAAGTTAATTATTAATTTGTTTTTTTTCTGTTGAACCCGGAGGCCACATGTTGAGGCTCAGAGTCGGGGAATCAGAGTTAGCAACAGGTTTCGTTCAAACAGCGCTTCTGATTGAATTAGTAAAAGGACTTCTCAGGACTGGCTGCAGCCTGCAAGTGAAAAGGATTCGGCTCACACTTACAGGCTATGATCTCTGCCTGCTGAAGCCGGACGTCCAATGGAGATTGTGTGGAGTCTTGTGCTGCAGTAAAACCTCTGCCCTTAGCTTCCAGGCTCTGCTCTCTGGAACTTTTACTGGCGAATTTTCTCAGTGTCTGTAGTTTCAGTTGGGAGCTTCTTTCAGTGCAGTATCATTTGAGGATGCCCTTTCTCTTAGGGCGGAATTTTCCATGCCCGTTGGTGGCAGGCGTGATAAGTGGCATGAGCGGACAATATGGCGCGATTGGTTTCACGACGGCAGGAAGGCAGGTCTCGATTGTTCACTCAGCCCGCCAATGGCAGTCCGCATTTCCCGCCATTGGTCATCAGGAACCTCATTGTAATACATCAGCATATCATTATAAGGCCATCCCGCCAGGCTGTTGCACCCTCACTTGATCGTCCGTCCACGTCGCCGGGAAAGCAGGCTGATGTGTTTCACAACAGCACAGAAGCGACGTGCACTTGGTGGCCTGCACTTTAGGTGAACTGGAGGTGAGTGCACAGCAACGTTCTGCAAAGCTCGCCGGGGTTGCCTGTTGCTTTGTAGGCTTCAGCGGCGCCGGGGGGTGTTGGGGTTAAGTGCCACTCTGCCCAACTGGTGGCGGGCGGGCGATCGGGGGCAAGTACAGTCTTGCCATTGAGGCGACTTGTGATGGGGGCGGGGTAAGTGCAGCCCTGTCGTTGAGACGACTTGTGAGAGGGGCAAGTGCAGCCTTGCCGTTGAGGTGACTGGTGGCAGAGGGGGTGGTGGTGGTGGTTAAGGGCAGCCCTACCTCTGAGGCGACTGGTGGCGGTGGGGGGTGGTGGCAGGGGCTGGGCAAGGGCAGCCCTGTCGTTGAATATAGCACACAAGCATTCGGGGTGGGGGTAGGGTGGTGAGGTTAGTGGCCACACATTCGGGAAACCTGTAGAAAGTGACCATTCCTCTGCAAATGAGTCAGTTCAGCTGCAGCCACATTGATACAATTGGGGACGGGCTCCTAGTTTATCTGCCACTCAAGCAACGCAGAGGCATCAAAGTGCCACCAAGTTCTGCAGAGTTCCGCCCCACCGCACCCATCACCCCCTGCACCCATCACAGACTGCAAATTCATGAGCATTACTGGACCGTAGACTGTAGAGCAGTTGGACCGCACACGTTGCACAATCACCTTGTAAAGCTGGCCATGTAGCAGTCACCGCTGGAGGCGCCCACAGCCTCTTGCAATGTCAGCATCCCTGTATGGACCAATCTCCCCCATGATTCAACCTAACAGGGCAGCCTTGCAGCACTAATCTCGAGCCATCTAAGTGTGGCCAGCACTCTCCGGGAGGCGTTAAGGGCCGTCACATTTAACCAGGACTGGTTCTTAGTACACCCATGCTAACCATGTGTCTCTCTCTTTCATCCTGCAGGAGGAGTACATCAGGATCATGGAGCCTGGTGAACTAGCTGTATGCCTGATGGCCTACAGAGCACGAAGAAGATGGAGGAGAGAGCGACTGAAGCTGCTGGCTGCACAAAGACAGGAGTAGCAACCTCAGGAAGAAGGGTCGGCTGGTGCTCCCACACATGCTGCCCAGGAGCGACAGCGAGCCGTGGCTGGTCGGTGCTTAGTAACACCCAGGGTCTATAGACGCCGCCTTTCATTCCTGCACATGGCCAAGAACCAGTGTCGCCGAAGACTGTGCATGTCCAAGGAACTGGTCACTCACATCTGCCATTTACTGCAGGATTTGGCGACACAGGGACATGGAGGGTATTCACTGCCAGAGGCTGTGAAAGTGACCATGGTACTTAATTTCTATACCAGTGGCTCCTTTCAGGGCTCCACAGGTGAACTCTGTGGGATCTCTCAAGCTTCCACCCACAAATTCATCCATGAGGTCACGGATGGCATCTCCACGAGGTCACACAACTTTGTGCATTTTGCCTGGGACCAGGACAGCCAGGATGCAAGAGTGAGTGGATTCGCCCAGATCTCGGGTTTCACACAGGCGTAGGGTGCAATTGACTGCACTCATGTGGTGTTCAGATCTCAGTCACAACACACGATGAACTAGATCAACTGAAAGGACTTCCATTCACTCAATGTGCAGTTGGTGTGCCACCTTCAGAAACACATCTTGCAGGTGTGCGCACGGTTTCCAGGGAGTGTGCATGGCACCTACATCTCGGTCATAGATTCCCAGAGTCTTCCAGGGTCCACAGAGGCTGCAGGGATGGCTCCTCAGGGACAAGGGCTGCCTGCAGAGGTCATAGCTGATGACACCCATGCAGTGGCCTCAGACTGCAGCAGAGTGATGGTATAATGAGGCTCATACTGCAGCTCGCAACTTGGTGGAGCAAACCATTGGGATGCTGAAGATAAGTTCTGGTGCGTGGACCAGCCTAGTGGAGCACTGGAATACAGTTCACAGAGGGTGTCACACATCATCATTGTCTGCTGCACCCTTTACAACCTGGCGCTCCAACGGGGAGAAGAGCTGGCTGAGGAGGAGATGGAGGAGCTGCATGGCTCTTCCAATGAGGAGGATGCCAATGGGGATGAGGATGAGGAGGTCCTCGGAGGTGACGATGACGGGGGTAAGGGCCTCACACTGGCTAGACAAGGCAGGCGCACTCAAGATGCCCTCATAGCTACTAGATTTGTGGAGGATGATGATGACATGCAGTGAGGTGACCCCATAGTTCCTCACATTGCATTTATTAACCTTTGACTCCAGGCTGGCTTATGGCAGAGCTTTTACCCTCTGTGAGAATGCTTCTGTCATGGGGACGTGGTGGAGGCCCTAATAGTTGCTCGATTGCAGGAGGATGAGGATGACATGCAGTGAGGACACTCCATAAATCTTCACACACCCTCTGAGTATGTCTGACTCATGTGTGGCCAATGGATGGGCCCAGAGTGTGCACCTGCAATGTGCTCACCAGATTGGGATCCCAGGGATACTCTAAAGCTAGGTCCCACCAAGGTGTGTGTCTCTGCATTGGTGGAGGGTGTGGGTGGGCGCTCTGACGGGACTTCAGGGAGGGTGCCTCCAGGTTTCTTCGGGGTTTGATTGGAGGCCCTGGGTCATGGACTCTGTCGGCTGTTTGGCAGATGTGTCTGCAAAAGCAAGGACAGATAATTAGTGCATGGCAGTGGCCTGTGGAAGAGGACACATCACTCGTGGCATGGTTGTCTGATGGATGTTGAACTCCTGGATCGTCACTTGGTAGAGCAGCGCCGACCTCACCGTCAGCACAGGACCGGTCCAGTTCCTTGCCGGCCAGCTGGATGGCCCTGTTTTCAAAGTCCGTGAGGACCTTGATTTCGCGCATTCCGCCACTGGTCTGTGACCTCTCTCTCTTGTTGTGTGCCATCTTGTCACATTCATCTTGGATAGAGATGGAGAAAATATAAGCAGGACGCCTGCCGGGCCAGATGATTAATGTGCCTGGCTTGTGCGAGTGGTGAGTGTTCCCATGGATGGGATGAGGACAATGACGGTGAGTGTGAGAGAGTAAAGGGTGAACTGGCAGTGAGTGAGGGCCCTGTGGATGTGTGCTGGGTTTATGAGTGTGTGCATTGAGAGTGATGAAAAGAATGACTTATCCTGGAGGAATGGAGGAAATCTTTCATCCTCTTGCGTCACTGGGTGGTTGTCCTCTTCTGAAGGGCATTGGTGCTGATCAGCGCTGCCCCCACTTCCAATTGTTCACGTTGCTGCCCATCCTGCGGCCAGAGCGGGGGTACAGGACACCCCGGTGGGCCTCCACGGCATCCAGCAGTCGCTTGAGAGGCCCATCATTAAACCGGGGGTCTGCAGTCTTCATGCCTTTGAGGGCCATGTCTCCCGGGCAGCAGTGGTGAGCTGGAAGCAAGGAGCGCTGTGGCTGGCCTTTAAACATGGTGCCTGGCGTGATGCAATGGCATGGTGATGGCGGGCAGGCGAATGAGGAGCCCGCCCGCCATGGAAACAGCTTGTTTCCTGGGATTGCATAAATAATGAGGTGGGCTCAGGACAATATGGCGTGAAAACCCGCCAACGCCATTTTACCCGCCTGCTACCGCAAATTTGGGAAAATTCCACACTTAGTCTTTCAGCATTTCTGTGATGATGAGGGTTTTTGATCCATCTTGTTGGGATGGTGTTGGTTACAGAGCTTATCTGTTAAATAAGTCTTTGTAGTCTTCTGTATGCTATCAGAAAGTCTTTATTAACTAC
The DNA here is from genome assembly GCF_964194155.1 of Cetorhinus maximus. Classification (NCBI taxonomy): domain Eukaryota; kingdom Metazoa; phylum Chordata; class Chondrichthyes; order Lamniformes; family Cetorhinidae; genus Cetorhinus; species Cetorhinus maximus. The sequence goes on along the minus strand of NC_135895.1, from coordinate 21,963,539 downwards.
TTGTAAGTACATACAAATATACAGTAAAGGGTGCAGGCATGAAGCTATCTCCATCCTATGTCTTAATACATCTCTGGCAAACACTGCACTGACCCTAGGTCCAGGTCATGTGCCTTTTTACATCACTGTGTGGGAGGTACTGTACTCAGTCCCACATTAACCACATATGTGCCAGATCGTTCTACTACATGAAGTCTCCCTCTCCAGGCGCAATTATCTTTACAGGGGGTTTCATAAAGGGTCCATACCTTACTTGGGGGTCAAAGCCCTCATCAGCCTGTGACTGACATAGCGGCTCTCAGGGGAAGTTTAATTTCCATTCTGTTAGTGCCAACATTTTTTTGTGGAACTGGCAGAATATTAATCACTTTTGTTAAAAAAATTCTCTGGTGTTAAGCGTATTAAAATGACTAAAGTGAGGCCCTATTTGTGTTGTAATGCCCAACAGACAACTTATACCTGCTCCTGACTTAAAGCAGCAGCTGTGGTGTTTGAAAACTGCTTAAACCACCGACATGGTCACATGTGGACAGAAAAGCTTTGTTGAGGTGCATGACAGGGGTGAGCTCAACACAGCATGACAAGCTTAAATCTCACACTGACTTTTGTCTCTGAACACTAACAGGGGACGGTTGGCTCAAAACGCTTCACGCTGAGGGTTGGCATGTATGTAATAGTGTTCTCCAGGTAATGCCTTTGCTCCAAGCTGCTACTCACCATCCTCTTGCTGCTTTATCTGGCTGCTATTTGGGACATTCTGTTGCAACTCAGCGTGAAATGCTGTTGGAGGAATTTTTATAAAGCTAATTTTCATCAGCCAATGTTTGGCACATCTCAGAAATGCTGACTGCAGAAAATGCAGACAGTTGGCAACAATGGCACCAATATTTGAGTATATAACACTGAGGCCTGGATACATACTGCTGACTGCCATTCATCAAACTCCTCCCCTTCCAAAAACAAGCTGGAAAATAGACACAAACCATAAAGCCTGAAAAAAACAAAGCTGCAAGCTCCTACTACCAAGAAAATACAACGATTAAAAATAAATCAGTAAGGAAATGCCCTATCTTTTGAAGGTACTCTTAAACAGCCATAGACACAACAACATATTAATATGGCTAATTTCAATGTAGCAAAATGTCCCTAACAGGGAGGTTTCACAGCAGGGTTATCAAACAAAATTTGGTACTGAGTCACAAAAGGAGAAATTAGGACAGATGACCAAAAGCTTTGTGAAAGAGGTAGGTTTAAAGGAGTGCCTCAAAGGAAATCGTAAAGGCAGAGAGGTTCAGGGACAAATTCCAGATCATGGGGCCTAGGCAGCTGAAAGGTACGACTGCCACTGGTGGAGTAATTAAAATCAGCAATGTGTAAGAGGCAAGAATTGGAAGAGCGCAGATATCTCAAAGAGTTCTAAGTGCTGGAGGGGAACACAGGGATAGACTGAGGAGAGATCACGAAGGGATTTGAAAACAAGGATGATAACTTTAAAATCCAGGTACTGCCAGACCAGCAGAGTCACTCAGTTGGAGATACTAAATATTTTCTTATGTTGAAAGATGATACAACATGTGGCACATTTTTTAAAAGAGAGATAGGCAAACTGTAATACAGTTGAATCTAAACTAATCCAAAATAGGTCACATTCAGACTCTTCTGAAATAATCCAATTAAAACAATTCAGATACACTGGGGCTGATTGGTGTAAATCAGCTCAAAACAGCTAAGAACTTGCCACAATATTTTGTACTTATTAACTCAAAACTTGTGGGTCAATTTTTTATGATTATTTTCAGCTCCAAAAGCAGATCTAGACAGTGAAAAGAGAGCACTCAAGGAGTGTAATTTTCACTCTCACCATTAGGTAATCTGACAAAGTGGATTATGCACACAGATTAGAACCCACTTCATTTCTATTCCATCCTGAAGCAGAGGGCCAACACATGATAGAACCCACTTGATTTTCATTCCATTCATCTGCTAGGCCATGAAACATGAAAATTATTCCCTCGGAGTGGGAGCAGAAATTACGTATAGATGTCATTTAAAAAGCCAGAGAGAGTTGAAGTAAAGTGGTTTTATATGGGGACAAGAATTTCTCAGAAAAGCTCAAAAGGCATTTCAAGCCATAAACTGAAGGTATAGAACTAATAAGAAATGACAGACAAAACAAAATAGCAGGGCGGGAAATCCAATGTGTATGCATAGGCTGAATTATACAAGGTGGGGGACTCCCCGCACCCTGGCTAAAAAGTCAGGGGTGGGGGAGGAGCCTGCCTATGGCAATACCTGCTGCCCTACAGCCATTGGTCGGAGGCAGGATTTCCGCCCCTCAGGAACAGGAAGTCCCACCTCACATAGCTGCTGGCCAATCAGAGGCTGGCAGCTCTCCCATACTTTGGGACAGGGGCATGCAAAAAAGGTGTCGGAGCTGGATTTTGATATGTGTTTGGGGGTCCTGTCAATTGCCAAGTTGGTGGGTCTTAGTGAGGCGGATGGGGCTATGGTTTAAGAGGCCAACGGGGACAGGGCAAATGGGGGGTGGGTGACTCCTTGGGAAGGAGCCCTCCAATGGGCCCAGGGGGACATTAAGAAGGGACCCCTGCCCCACCCTCCACCAGCTTGCACAGGACCTCTCCCACCTCCAATTAACTCCTAGCACTGGCTGGATGAGTGCTATAAGTGAGAATTCATTGCCCACGCAAGGGCCTCAATTGGCCCACTGGCAGCTGAGTCACCTGATGCCACCCCTGCCCCCCCACCACTGGTGTAATTGTAATGATGGCAGGGCCAGGCAGGTCGGTGGTGGGCAGGCCATCTACTGGATTTAACAAGACCCCTCCCCTCTCCACTGCCTTCAGGACAGGGTAAGACCAAGCCCCACAAGTCTGCAGGCAGGCAGCTCAGCACCCAACCCACTGCTAAAATTATAATAAATGTTGTAGGAGGAGTGTCCTCTGTGCCATCCTATGCCACCACCACTACCACCACAAGTTCACGTCGCAGCATCCCTTGCAGAAGGAGTCAGGCCTGAATCCAGAGTGGCAGCTACTGTCACTGCAATTCTAACTCTATTCTGCATAGTAGCTGCAGGTGTACTCATAGCAAATGGCACAACCAGCTCTCTGATGAACCTGTGAACACAGTTCCCTAATGATTAACAGGAGGTTTGAACAAGCAAGAAAATATGGTTCTTAGCATCATGGCAATTCCAGCCAATCACAACGATTTTTCTTTTATTCATCTGTGGGATGTGGGCATCACTGGCTAGGCTAGGCCAGCATTTATTGCCCATCCCTAATTGCCCTTGTTCAGAGGGCATTTAAGAGTCAACCACATTGCTGTGGGCCTGGAGTCACATATAGGCTAGACTAGGCAAGGACAGCAGATTTCCTTCCCTAAAGGACATTAGTTAACCAGGTGGGTTTTTACAACAATCGACAATGGCTTCACTAGACTTTTATATCCAGATTTTTATTGGATTTATATTCTACCATCTGCTGTCGTGGGATTTGAACCCTGGTTCCCCAGAGCATTACCCTTGGTCTCTGGATTACTAGTCTAGTGGCAATACCACAATGCCTCCCCGTGGTATTTAACTTCCAGGTTCCCTAACCAATCAGGGAGGGCAGGCAGGATGACGTGCTAGATCCATCAAAAAGAAGGATGTCTAATTTAAGGGATCCCAACATGGGTTACAATAGCTCAACTGCACATGGATTTTTGAGGCTGTAGCAACCACAGGAATGGAGAGGAGATCTGGGAAGGCTGCTCCTGGGTCTCTCATTTTTATCCTGAGGTTCTGCTGTGGGTCTGAGGGAGTGAAGTGAAGTGATTTTTGCCAAGGACGGGAAGAAGAGGACAAACTTTCCAATCAAGCAGGCATGCATGGAAGTGGCTGAGAAAGATAGCAGCAGAAATGTGGTCCCTGCAACCTGGAGACAGTGCACTAAGAGGATCTAGGACATCTGGAGGGTGGAAAAGATGAGTAGCATAACACTTGCAGGTGCCAAGCCCCACACTCTGACTTCCTCAGCATTCTCCTGCAGAGCACTCCTCAGAACAATATATTTTGAAGCTTCACTCTTTCCTGTCTCTCCGGGAACCTCACATCCCCATCTGAAGAGCCAACATTCACACTCAACCTCACGCTATTTCCCTCTAGCACCCATGTCTCACAGACACCCTCCACAATCTTGTTCTTCCCTGCTATGTCCACACAAGCCACTGCAATATTCACACCTCTCTGATTTCTCTCCTTGCAGGAGAAGAGAGCACACAAACTCAGGGAGAGATAGAGACTTGAGGGTTGGGGGTGGGGTGGTGGAAGTGGCATCTTGAGGGCCATGAGCAATGCGTGCCCACCTGGGCCACTGAGAAAGAGGTCTTGTTGCAGAAGGATGCAGATATCAAAAATGACCTGCAATGAAAGCTAAGACATATCAAAAAAGCTGAAACAAAAACAGAAAATGCTGGAAAAACTCAGCAGGTCTGACGGCATTTGTGGAGAGAGAAACAAGAGTTGATGTTTCGCATCTGTATGATTCTTCTTCACTGAAGAAGAGTCCATCCCATATGTCCTATGGAGTGGCACATGGCAGGGAAGAAGGCAGCTGCTCCTGGTATTGCTACTGATACAGCTAGTTCTGTTGGTGTTGCTGCTTCTCTTGTTCTCCCTCAGAGGTGCAAGGTGCAGGGCTGCTCCCATGCTGGGGGGAAGGTAGACAGCAGGGAAGTGTAACTGAAGGTGAGTGAAGTGCAGGACAGGTGAATTTACTACTGACAAGTTGGCAATCACTTGTCAAGCAGTGAGCGCATTCTTTGAGAAAGAATGCTTACCGGTACATGGCTGGAGCTCTTCAGTTTCACTGATCAAAGGCTTCAGAGCCTGTCAGTTTCAATATAAAAGTACTCCCTGCTATGCACTCACCTTGGTGATCCAGGTGAGTTGCTGACAGCTTGGGAAATAGGCTGTTACAACAGAATCCTTGGGCATTGATTAAAATAGAACCTAAATACCTATTTGAATGTATAAATGCCTTACCCGACAGCTCCAAGGGGGTTTCCCACTCACCTTCAAACTTATCCAGGTGAAATCCACAAGAGGGTGGGATGATGTTGGGATCCTGATCCTCTTTATTTTTAAGGGATATAACTCCCTGCACACAACCAAACCCACTTTCCCTTGCCAGTGAAAACTCCTCGTGAGTCCCTGAAAGAGACTCCCCCACAAAAGAAAGTTGGTGGCAGAGACTTCAGTTCCCTTACTAAGATTCCATTCGTAGCGAGTCCCTGTCAGAGATTCCCTAGAAAGTGGGTTTCTGACCTTTGCTGATATGTCAAAGTAAAATCCCCAGAAGGAGTAAGGTGAATTTTTTTAAGTGGTAAAAAGCAAAAATCAAAAGGCAAATCAATCCAGATGACTCTTGCATATCTCCAAGCAACCTGTTACAAAACATCAGCAAACACTCGGAGCGGGATTTTCTGAACCCGCTGGTGTGATAGGTGGCGTGTGTGGAAAATATGGCGGGACCTGCTTCACAACGGCGTGAAGGCAGGTCGCGATCGTCTGCTCAGCCCGCCAATGACGGGCCGTGTTTCCCACCATCGGTTGGCGGGGAGCTAATTGTAAAACGTCAGCATGTAATTAAAAGGCCATCCCATCAGGCTCTTGGAACCTCGCTGTATCGTCCGTCCACGTCGGTGACGTGCACTTGGCGGCTTTCACTCTGGGGGAACTGAGATGAGTGAGCAGCAGCGTTCTCCACAGCTCGCCCATTGTTTACATGCCTCGAGAGCGCCGGGAGGGCGTGGGCAACCGATGCCTGGCCCCGGAGGCAACTGCTGAGGGGGTGGGGTGGGGGGCATCATCAGGAGCTGCCCTGGCACTGCATTCCATGCACAATCAATTGAGGTGGGGAGCAGGATAATTGAGAGAAATGGCCAGACATTAGGGACACCTGTATAAACTGACCATGCCTCTGCAACTGAGACAGATCAGGTGCAGCCACATTGATATGATTGGGGTCAGGCTACTCGCCTGCCTGCCCATGCAAACAACGCACAGCCACCAAGCACCCCATACCTTACCCACCCCCCTCCCAGCCGCCCCACCTCTTCCCCATTCCACTGTCCCCTCCCCCCATCCACCCGGCACAGACTTCGAGTCTGTCACCACTTTATTGGACTGCGGAGCAGTTGGACTGCACACGTTGTACAATCTCTTTGCCAATGCTGGCTGTGTAGCAGTCACTGCTGGAGGTGCTCACAACCCCTTACAATCTCAGCATCTTGGTTTGGACCAGTGTACCTCATGTCGCAGGTTGACAGGGCAGCCATACAGCGCACTCACCTCTGGCCATCTGGCCATCTGAGGGGTGACCAGCACTCTCCCAGAAGCATTAAGGGCAGTCACATGGGGCCAGGAAAGGTGCTAAGTACAGTTATGATAACTACGTCTCTCTCTCTCTCTTTCATGCTGCAGGAGCACTACATCAGGATCATGGATCCTGGTGACCTAGCTGTATGCCTGATGGCCTACAGAGGTCGTAGAAGACAGAGGAGAAAGTGACTGAGGCACCTGGCCATGCAACGGCATGAGCAGCAACCTCATGAAGGAGCGACAGCGAGCCGTGGCTGGTCGGCACTTAGCGACACCCAGGATCTATAGACGCCACCTGCCATTCCTACAGATGACTGAGAACCAGTGTTGCTGATGAGTGCACATGTCTAGGGACCTGGTGGCTCACATCTGCCACTTACTGCAGGATTTGGCGCCAAGGGGACATGGAGGGCATCCACTGCCAGTGGCTATGAAAGTGCCCGCGGCGCTCAATTTCTATGCCAGCTACTCCTTTCAGGGCTCCACAGGTGACCTGTGGGATTTCACAATCCGTCACCCACAAATGCATCCTTGAGGTCATGGATGCCATCTTCTTCATGGCACACAACTTTGTGCATTTCGCCAAGGATTGGGACAGCCAGGATGCAAGGGCCATTGGATTCACCCTAATCTTGGGATTCACACAGGTGCAGGATGTGATTGACTGCACTCATGTGGTGCTCAGGTCTCCGTCACTACACTCAGTGGACTTCATCAATCGCAAGGGCTTCCACTCACTGAACGTGCAGCTGGTATGCGACCACCAGAAACGCAGGTATGCGCACAGTTTCCAGGGATTGTGCACAACGCCTACATCCTGAGTCGCTCGCAGATCCCTGCAGTCTTCCAGGGTCCACAGAGGCTGCAGGATTGGCTCCTTACCCTGCCCCCCAGCTCTTCAGAGGCTTTTTCAGGGCTTGATTGGAGGCCCTGGGTCATGTACTCAGTCAGCTGTTTGGCAGATGTGCCTGCAAAAGCAAGGGGAGATAATTAGTGCATGGCAGTGGCCTGTAGAACAGGACACATCACTCACGACATGGTTGTCTAATGGATGTTGCACTGCTGGATCCTCACTTGGTAGAGCAGCACCGACCTCAACACCAAAACAGGACCGGTCCCGGTCATCACTGGCCAGCTGGATGGCTCTGTTATGGAATTCTGTCAGAACTTTGATTTCCGGCATCCCTCCACCTGTCTGCAACCTTTCTCTCCTTTTGTGAACCAGTTTGCCCTGCATGGATAGAGATGGGGAGAGCGTATCAGGACTCCTGCCGGGCCATTTGATAAGTATGCCTGGCCTGTGTGGGTGGTGAGTGGTCTTATGGATGGGATGAGGACAATGACAGTGTGTGTGAAAGAGTGAATGGTGATGTCTCTTGCACTAGCAGTGAGTGAGGGCCCTGTGGATGTGTGATGGATTTGTTAGTGTATGAGCTGGGAGTGATGAAAAGAGTGACTTACCCTGGCGGAACGGAGGAGATTATTCATCCTTATGCGGCACTGGGTGGCTGTCCTCCTCTGCAAGACGTTCATGCTGACCAAGCCTCCCAAGCTGTGTTGGTGACTTTGCTACCCATCCTGCGGCCAGAGCGGGAGTGGAGCAAATCCCATCGGGCCGCCACATCATTCACCAGTCGCTTGAGGGACCCATCGTTGAAGCAGGGGGCTGCAGTACTTTTTCCTATGCTGGCTATGTCTCCCAGACAGTGGTGGTGAGCTGGTGGCAATGAGTGATTTGTTGGCAGCTGCCTTTTAAAGATGGCGGACATCGTGATGCAACAGCGGGGTGATGGCGAGCGGGCAAATGAAAGCCCGCCCGCCATGGAAACGGTGTGTTTCCCAGCAATGCATAAATAATGAGGTGGGCTCTGGAAGATACAGCGTGAAAACTTGTCATTTTCGTCGGTGGGTAGGACTCCATTTTACCCGCCCGCTACTGCACTATGTGCAATTCTGGGAAAATTCCGCCCTCAGGAGCAGGTGGCCCACACACACGCTCTCACATGATCTAAGAGTACCCGAAAGTGTGGGATTAAAATATTTTAAAAATTGTGGGAAGCAGATATTTTGAAATGACATGTTGGAAAATAATAACTAATGGGAATTGCCAGGTAATGAAGAGAAATGGCTCTCCTTAGAGAATAGGAACAATTTAATAGCAATCTATAGTGAATCCTTTTAGAGATCTGCTACACTATTTAACAATGTCAAATGAATTGTTACATAAATTGTAAAACTTTAACTTGTTGCAAGGTAAGGACCAAAATGAGGAGTACATTTTTGTAATGGATTAGAATTACTTATAATGAGAAGCGTGTAGGACTTAAATGATAAATACCATTTGATTAAAATTACCTTATGTTATGGAGAAGATAGCAAATTCCTTTTTAGACCCTTTCAACTTTGGGTCCTTGATTTGAATTCACCAGAGACTCATAGCAGCTGGAAAATTCCTACGTGAAAACCATCTGGACATCCACAATCCTGATCGTGTTGGATTTGATTTGGAGATGGCTGATTTTGATCCTGTGTATCCAAAGTGAAATCTTTCCATTATCCAGCATGCACATCCCTCACCCTCATGAACAGGAAGAAAAATCATCTAATATCAAATATAACCTGTGAAATATAATGTTCAGGGATGTTCCTACAACATTTTACATCAATGCTATTAACAGACACAAATATTTCTAAATAATATAAAAAATACAGATTGGCTCGCAGAAAATTATTCATTTTTGCGATTAAATGGCTAACAAACTGTTCAAGCATCACTGTAATTGATTATGAACTGTCTTGTAGTCCTTTGGAACCTACCAATATCCTCTAAAATCACATTGTACGGAGCTGTATTTGAGATGAACTAGACTGCAAGATTTCAATTTATGCTAAGAAGATTGTTATAGCTTCCCGTGTTACTCAGATTCCCCTTTGCAATGTAAACACTGGCAATGGGCAGTATATTATTTTGGATGTGATAAAAATACAATTCCATATATTTTTAAATACTGTAATGAAAATTCTGCACTCAAAAGGTTAATTTTTAAGATTCACTTGTTACTGTATTTGGATCCATTAGTTACTGAATATTATATGAAGCTGACAAGCAGTTGCCATTTACAGACCACATAGAGGTTTATTATTTTTCCATTTAGACATAATAACGCATTATGCAAATTTGGTTGTCAAGAAAAGCTGTAAGCATGCATGAAGTAAGCTGTCAAACATGACTGACTAATAAATGAATATTTATTAGTAAAATGCCCCTAAATTTCAATGGATAAAAAATCTAAAAAGGACCAAACTGATTACAGCAGCATTGCTCCTTCTTTGTCAACAAAGCATCAGACTCTAATTTAGATTACATAAACTCTAGCTTTATTGTTTATCAAGTATGGCACTTTAATATGGTCATTTCAGATTTTTAACATCACCATGAACTAGCCAACATGTAGAATACTCTGGCAAAATATTTGCCGTTCACTTATTACGGGTGACAGCTGAAATCTGGAGGGGTCCTATTTTATAGTAAGCCGATTTAAAGTTACTGTGGCTGCTGGCTCTGGGGAAGGAAGAGCAAGTGTAGGGTGGAAAATTGTGCCAGGATCAATCTTGCCACTTATCACCACTTATTATGCATTTCATTTGATCTTCCAGCCTATAAATTGTGCTGGCCTAAAGTGCTCTTACAGACAATAGGCAGAAGCTTCACTTTAATATTATCAAGAATGTTGATGAGATGGAAATCAATTCAAGCACCACCCCCAAATGTTTTCATTGGAAATGTGCAAGATGCTCATTGGCCATATCAAATGAACAATCTGGGTGATGTACATTCTGAGCTGCCAGGACTGTGTGCGGAGTTGAGATAATCTTCTAAACAGAACGGCAGTAGGAATTTGATGAGATTGGGAATTGAGTGCAGAAGAGGAAGGAGTTTAAACCAAGGAATTGTTAAAAAAAAGCAAACACATGAATGAATAATCATAGTAATTAATTAGATCTCAGGGAATAAAATTAACTAAATAGAGGATATTAAAATTAAAGGAATCCAAAATTACATTCCATTAAAATCTGATTTACTTATGGCTGAAGGAATGGTATAAGAATGAGGGGTTCCATTTCATGGGACAGTACTGGGACAGGAAGGAGCTGTACCACTGGCGCAAGTTGCACCTGAACTGGGTTGGGACCAAGGTCTGCAGAAATGGGATGGTTAACAAAAAATCTTTAAATGCATAAATGAAGTGAGGGCTCAATTGGAAACATCAATAAAATTGATAGTTTAAGGGTAATAAAAGGGGTAAGTGCAGAGTTCAGGTCACAAACAATGCTTATAGATGTTCCAGGTGAGAGAAATACTAAAATAGTTAAAGTAGTTATATTAGGAGTGACATGTTAAGTCAAATAGCGTGCGAAAGGCAGCATCAGGTGAGAAGGACAGGTTAAGGCCCCTTGCCCAACCAGAGTTTCATAGACTAACATACGGAGTACACACAATAAATTGAGTGAATTACGGTGTATGGCATGATGGTCATTACAAATACATGGACTGGAATTTAATGCGAAGGAGGTGGCCCGACTGGAAAGTCGGGGGTGAGGCTGCCTCCACCAGCTGGGAAGCCAAGATGCAATTTTGTGTGACTCAGGCATTTGGTTGCCTGAGATCCTGGCCTCTGCCCTGACGAGGCAGGGTGTTCCGTCCCCAAGAGCTGCTGGCCAATCAGAGGGCTGACAGCTCTTGTCCCAGCAGCTGCATCAGAAGCGGTGGCCACTGCTGGGACTGCAGCCAATCTCAGACCAGGAGCAGAGATTGACACCGTAAGTTCAGGCAAGTGAGACGCCTTAACAAAAACAGAATTACCTGGAAAAACTCAGCAGGTCTGGCAGCATCGGTGGAGAAGAAAAGAGTTGACGTTTCGAGTCCACATGACCCTTCAACAGAAGTGAGACGCCTTGCTGGGCCTCTTGAGCCTGCTCACTGTTTGATAAAAGCGTGGTTGATCTGATTGTGGCCTCAATGTTACTTTCCTGTCTAACCTCTATAGCCTTTGCCTCCCTTGTAAATCAAGGATCTAATGAACTTCAGCCTTAAAAATATTCAATGATGCTGCCTCCACAGCTCTCTGGTGAAGAGAATTCCAAAGACTAATGACCCCCTGAGTGTAAAAATTTCTCCTCATCTTCGGCCTTTATTTTTAACCGTGCCCCCTAGTTCTAGTCTTTCCCATAAGAGGAAACATGCTCCCAGCATCCATTCTGTCAAGTCCCCTTAAGATCTTATGTTTCAATAAGATCACCTCTCTTTTTTTTTAAACAATATCACCCCTCATTCTTCTTGGAAAACTGCAAATGTAACTTCATCTAATTGAATGGCAGAGCAGGCACAGTGGGCTGAATGACCTACTCCTGCTCCTATGTTCCTAAGCTCATTATTTAAAGCTATGGGAGATAGGCCAGGAAATAATCGGCCTGTTAGTCTACCATCTTTTGTTGGGCAGTTATTGGAATCTGTAATTAAGGACACAGTGATTGAGCACTTGGAGAAATTTGTGATAGAGAAAATCATGGAGTTGTAAGCTGTATGTCATGTAAAGCAAATCCATCAATTTTTTGAGCACATACCTAAAGTAGTAGACGGGGAAATGTCTACGAATGTAGTTTATATGGACTTCCAGAAAGCGTTCTGTAAGGTTCTATAGAAGAGACTGTTAGCTAAATGTAAAGCTCCTGGAACTAAATACAAATCATTGACCTAGTTTGGTGATTGGTTAGAGGGTAGATGACAAAGAGAATTAGTTGTCTAGTGTTGTCTCACAAGGATCTGAGCTGGGGCCTCAACTATTCATTATATTTATTAACGACTTAGATAACACAATGAAGAGGCATATATCCAAGATTACTGATGACACAATGATTGGTGGTAAAGTAAGTAATGGAAGATGGGAGCATATAGTTATAAGGGGACATTGATAGATTAAATGATGATTTCGTAAGATTATTCATTTTGGACCAAAAAAAAGGATAGAACGCAAAAAGGATAGTACAAAATACAATCAAAAAGGCTAACGGAGTGTTAATTTGTATAATGAGAAAGCTAGAATATAAAGGGGAGTGAATTTTGCTATGGCTATACAACCCCTGGCTAGACCACAACAGCATTGCATACAGTCTGAGCAATGCACCTTAGAAAGGACATATTGAGTTTGGAAGGACTGCACTGCATATTTGCCAGAATATTACCAGGACTTCAAGCATTAGATTATGATGAGAAATGAAGCGATTACATAAACATTAGATTATGATGAGAAATGAAGCGATTACACAAACTAACCTTTTTTCTCTTGAATATGGGAGGTTAAGGGATGATCTGATTGAGGGCTTTCGGATTTTGAAAGGAATTGATGGGGAGATAAATACATTTTTTAGCTGGTGGTGGAGTCTAGAACAGGTCAGGGTGGTTGCGGGGGTCAGGTGGGGGCAGGGGCTCAGGTGGTCAGAGAAGGTTGGGTTGGGGGAGCTCGGGTGGTCAAGGGGTGGTGGGTCGGGTAGTCAGAGGTAGTTGGGGGGATAGTTTGGGGGGTTCAGTGGGGGTTGTGGGGGGGATCGGTAGTATAGTTTTCCTGGAGTCAGAAGTGGTTTAAGCCCTAATTTTTCTGGTTAACAATTCTGCTAAGAGAGTTGCAACCATCTGATGTCTCTGACTTAAATCAGAGTTTCGGATAGTTCCCAGAGTAGGGTAATTGCCCATCGGAAGTTTAATCTTCCCAGGCAATTGCTCTGCATACCTTGCATGGGGACCTCCAGGGAGTACCTCAACGGATCTTCTGGGGTACCTCCGAGGCCCCCAGAGATTGGAAGTTCTGGGCCAAAATGATATTAAGCCAAGGCACATGGATGGAGTTATGATGCAGATGAACCATGGCCTTATTGAATGATGCAACAGGCTCAAGAGGTTAAATGTCCTATTTCTATTCCTATATCCTTGCTTAAAGGGAACTAAGAAGAAAGGGGACTTCATCTTTGATTTTGTGAAGCAAATTATTTGGTTGATGGTTTATTTTTGGAATTTATGTCCAACATTTTTACAACAAGATTGATCATTGCTACAATGAAAGTTCAGGATATGAGAATTCTCCCTTCCTGTGTTGTTTGTAGGATGAAGAAGAACTGAAAGAATGATGGTGAGGTGGTCTAATTTCATCAAAAGCTCTCTGCCTAAATCTACGCTTAACAACACAACCTTTTCTATAGAGTCAGAAAGGTCTAACTGGTAATGTCAAAGGAAAATTTCCTGCATAGAATCAGCTTCAGAGATAGGGATTTGCAAATGCTACCTGAAAATAACCTTCACAACATGGATGGCACTGCAGTATGTCAGATTCACTACTCAGGCAGATTCCAAGCTATCATGGGTAATATCAGTGATATCAGTCAACCCATGATTCACCAAAGCATTGCTCACCAGGGGAAACAACATCTTCATTTTCCTTCTAGACCTCCAGCAACAGTATAAGAGGATGGTACAAATGGTTTCCTCATTGTAGGATTCCCCAAAGTCCAAGGCATAATGGATGGCACCCACATGGCAAACAATGCTCTGACGTTCATGAATTGTAACAAGTTTCCCTCCATCAATATGCAGATGGCCAGTGACTAACTGTTCAGAAATAAAATGAATCGGTTAGAAGCTCAAAGTTAGATTGAAGCTCCAAATGTGGAGGTCCTGCCAAATTTAATGGTAAAACCATATTATATATTTTTAAAATTCAGTTTCCTGCTCAGCAGCCAAGTAGATTGATGGGCCGGAGTCTGGTGCTAGGAGGCCAGAGCTGGGGCCCATTGGAGACGGTCCCCGGCAATCAGGAAAGATTAGGGCGAGGGTAGTAGACAAGCCCTAGTGGGGGTGGGGTGGGGTGAAGGAATCAAAAAAGGCTAAAAGGTAGAGATTAAACAATGGATGGAAATACATTTAAAAATAATGGAAGTAGGTGGGAAAGGAAAAATCTATATAAATTATTGGAAAAAAAAGGGGTGGGGGAAATCGGAAAGGGGGTGGGGACGGAGGAGAGAGTTCATGATCTAAAATTGTTGAACTCAATATTCAGTCCGGAAGGCTGTAAAATGCCTAGTCGGAAGATGAGGTGCTGTTCCTCCAGTTTGCGTTGAGCTTCACTGGAATAATGCAGCAGGCCAAAGATGGACATGTGGGCATGAGAGCAGGGTGGAGTGTTGAAATGGCAAGCGACAGGGAGATCTGGGTCATGCTTGCGGACAGACCGAAGGTGTTCTGCAAAGCAGTCACCCAGTCTGCGTTTGGTCTCTCCAATGTAGAGGAAACCGCATTGGGAGCAACGAATGCAGTAGTCTAAATTGAGGGAAGTGCAAGTGAAATGCTGTTTCACTTGAAAGGAGTGTTTGGGCCCTTGGACGGTGAGGAGAGGGGAAGTAAAGGGGCACCTGCGGTTGCATGGGAAGGTGCCGTGGGAGGGGGTTGAGGTGTAGGGGGTGATGGAGGAGTGGACCAGGGTGTCCCGGAGGGAACGATCCCTGCGGAATGCCGCCAGGAGGGGTGAAGGGAAGATGTGTTTGGTGGTGGTATCATGCTGGTGTTGGCGGAAATGGTGGAGGATGATTCTTTGAATACGGAGGCTGGTGGGGTGATAAGTGAGGACAAGGGGGACCCTATCATGTTTCTGGGAGGGAGAAGAAGGTGTGAGGGGCGGATGCGCGGGAGATGGGCCAGACACGGTTGAGGGCCCTGTCAACCACCGTGGGTGGAAAACCTCGGTTAAGGAAGAAGGAGGACATGTCAGAGGAGCTGTTTTTGAAAGTGGCATCATCAGAACAGATGCGACGGAGGCGAAGGAACTGAGAGAATGGGATGGAGTCCTTACAGGAAGCGGGGTGTGAGGAGCTGTAGTCGAGATAGCTGCGGGAGTCGGTAGGCTTGTAATAGATATTGGTGGACAGTCTATCACCAGAAATTGAGACAGAGAGGTCAAGGAAGGGAAGGGAAGTGTCAGAGATGGACCATGTGAAAATGATGGAGGGGTGGAAATTGAAAGCAAAATTAATAAATTTTTCCAGGTCTAGACGAGAGCATGAAGCAGCACCGAAGTAATCATTGATGTACCGGAGAAAGATTTGTGGGAGGGGGCCGGAGTAGGACTGGAACAAGGAATGTTCCACATACTCCATAAAGAGACAAGCATAGCTGGGGCCCATGCGGGTACCCACAGCCACACCTTTGATTTGGAGGAAGTGAAAGGAGTTTAAGGAGAAATTTTTCAGTGTTACAACAAGTTCAGCCAGACGGAGGAGAGTAGTAGTGGATCGGGATTGTTCGGGCCTCTGTTCAAGGAAGAAGCGGAGAGCCATCAGACCATCCCAGTGGGGGATGGAGGTGTAGAGGGATTGGACGTCCATGGTGAAGAGGAGGCGGTTGGGGCCAGGGAACTGGAAATTGTTGATATGATGTAGGGTGTCAGAGGAATCACAGATGTAGGTGGGAAGGGACTGGACAAGGGGAGAGAGAATGGAGTCAAGATAGCAAGAAATGAGTTCTGTGGGGCAGGAACAGGCTGACACGATTGGTCTGCCGGGACAGTCCTGTTTGTGGATTTTGGGTAGGATGTAGAAGCGGGCTGTCCGAGTTTGGGAAACGAAGAGGTTGGAAGCTGTGGAAGGAAGATCTCCAGAGGAGATGAGGTCAGTAACAGTCCTGGAAACAATGGGTTGATGTTCAGTGGTGGGGTCATGGTCCAGGGGGAGGTAGGAGGAAGTGTCTGCAAGTTGACGCTCAGCCTTTGCGAGGTAGAGGTCAGTGTGCCAGACAACAACAGCACCACGCTTGTCAGCGGGTTTGATGACAATGTCAGGATTGGATCTGAGAGAACGGAGTGCAGCAAGTTCAGAGAGAGACAGGTTAGAGTGGGTGAGAGGAGCAGAGAAATTGAGATGACTAATGTCACGCCGACAGTTCTCAATGAAAAGATCAAGAGAAGGTAAGAATCCAGAGGGAGGGGTCCAGGTGGAGGGAGAATATTGGAGGTGGGTAAAAGGATCCATTGAACGGGGAGAGGACTCCTGCCCAAAGAAGTGAGCACGGAGATGAAGACGGCGGAAGAAGAGTTCAGCATCGTGCCGAGCCCGAAATTCATTGAGATGAGGGTGTAACGGTAAGAAACTAAGTCCTTTGCTGAGCACTGAACGTTCAGCGTCGAAGAGGAGAATGTCAGGGGGTATGGTGAAACCACGGCTGGGGCTGGGATTCACTTGTGGGAGTAGTGTACAGGCCCCCTAAAAGTAATCAGATGGTAGGGGTATCAAAAAAAAAATAGTGGGAGCTTGCCAGAAAGGCGATTATCATGGGGGATTTTAATCTACATATAAACTGGAATAATCAGATGGGAAAATATAGCATAGATGACGAATTCATAGAATTTTTGCAATATAATTTCTCAGGTCAGCACACTCTGGAGCCAACCAGGGAGCAGGCTATACTAGACCTGGTATTGGGCAATGAGATAGAATTAATTAATGACCTCATAGTCAAGGCACCCCTAGGTCGCAGTGATCATAATATGATTGAATTTTACATTCAGTTTGAGGGAGAGAAGAGTGGGCCTAAGACTAGTAATTTAAACTTAGGTAAGGGTACTTATTGATGGCACAAAAGCAGAGTTCGTGAAAGTGAAATGGCAATTTAGGCTCGGGGATAGATCAATAGAGATGCAGTGGCAGACATATAAGGGGATATTTCAGAATACACAGAACAGATACATTCCAACGAGAGAAAAATTCCAAGGGGAGGACTATCATCCGTGGTTAAGTAAAAAATTGAAAGTGCGATAAAAGTATACTTGTTATAATTTTCCTGGTTTATTGTGAAGTAGGTTTATGGGGTTAAGTATAGTTGGGTCTGTGTGTGATTTAATTACATGTTGTAGTCAAGTAGACTGCAAGATTTAAACCATCAAAAGACGCTAGGTGATTGACATGCTAATGAGTAAACATGGATGCTGGCTTAGCATGTAAGGTGTGGAGGGAATTTGCATTTTTAGATAAATGAAGGGAGATTTGGATTTCAAAGGGATCATAATCTGTTTATAACTAGTCAGATAAGCAAGGCTAAGGTACGTGTTTACTTTTCCCAAAGGTTACTGACAATATACAGTGGCAACATGAAAGTTTTTATATTGTGAGAAAGATACAGTTTCAAAGACATATGGAATAATAGCATTTACATATTAAAAAGAAAGAAACATATGTAAAGGAGAATGAAAGGTTATGTGTCAAAAGGCCATGTAAGATCTAATAGGAGTACGTGAGATAGTCTTAATGAAGCCTCAAGCATTTGTGCATGAGTCTGCTATTCAATGAAACTGAAGTCAGGGGGAGGGGAAAACCATTTGAAATTCCACGGCCCAGGGTATTGTGTTAACTTTTTGAGTTTGTTTTAAATCTAAAATCGATTTTGGACCATTGCCTTAAAGCGGGTGTAACTGGGGTACAGATTAATTAGAAATTTTAGGGGTTATTATAGAGCAAGTAATTTGTAGTCTTATGTATGCACTTGAAATATTTTATATTTTGTTAATAAACATTTTAATATAATTTTTTTAACCCCTATAGGCCTTAGTGGACTTATTACTTCTGAATTCAGTGCACACATCTTGTAATAAATACAAATTGCAAAACTGTTGTGATAGCACAACCAAACTTCCTTCATGGAGTTGGTCCGCCTGGCACACATCATGTGCCACGTCATAACAAAGGTAATACCGAATTTAAAGAAAAAGCACATAATTGCGCAAAGATGGGTGGCAGGTCAGAACATTGGACAGAATATAAAAAAATGCAAAGACTGACTAACTGATTGATAAAGAAGGAAAAATTAGAGTACAAGAGAAAGCTAGCTAGAAATATAAAGACAGATAGTAAGAATTTCTATTGAACTTAAGAAAGAAAAGAGGTAACAAAACGAGCATCGATTCTATAGGAAATGAGGCTGGGGAGTTAATAATGGAAAATAAGAAGGTGACAGATGAATTGAACAAGTATTTTGCATTGGTCCTCACTACAGAGGATACAAGTAATATCCAAGAATTTGCTGCAAGTCAGGAATTGGAAGGGAGGGTGGAACTCAAGAAAATTATAATCACCAGGGAAGTGGTACATAGAACTGCGGATTGACAAGTCCCTGGGTCCTGATGGATTTCATCCTAGGGTCTTAAAAGAAGTGGCTATTGAGATAGTTGATGCATTGTTTTTAATTTAAATAATCCATGAGGGCTAGAATATAACACTCGTCGGGCAGGCGCCCACCAGACCCAAACGAGCGTAAAATGACACACGATAACGTTGGACAAGCGACCCGACGTCATTGTGCACTCGTGCAATATTTCAGCGCACCCGCCAATGACTAAAAGGCCTATTAAGGCCATTAAAGTTATAATTGAAAGAAATTTTTTGCTGCCTATCCAACCTTATGGTTGGCAGGCATGCAAAAAGGCTAAGCGGCCGTTGCATTTTTTAGGAAACCTCATCCACAGGCAGGATGAGGTTTCCAACAGCAAATAAAAATGAAATAATAATTTAAACATTTCATTAATAACAGGTCCCTGCTCATGTGACAGAGTCACATGACGGGACATGTTTTTATAACATTTAAAAAATCTTTATTCTTAATTTTTCATACCTTCATTTCCCTGAGGCAGCTCTGTGCCTCAGGAAGCTTTTCCAGCGCACATGCGTGAACTTGCGCTCTCGCCTTCCTCCCCCCACCTCCCGCCCCCCCACCCCCGACACAGGCAGCGCTAAGCGCTGAAGCGCGCGTTTCACGCTGGGCGGGTCTTAATTGGCCTGCCAGTGTGAAATTGTGGTCCAGACCCAATCGCGGGCGGCAGTTGGCTTCCCGACCGCTTCTGCCCACCCCCATCGCACCCCCTCGACAAGGGCAAAATCCTGCCCTAGATTCGGGGAAGGTTCCATCAGATTGGAAAATAGCAAATGTAACTGCTTTATTGAAAAAAGGAGGGAAACAGAAAACAAGAAACTATAGGCCAGTTAGCTTAACATCTGTCATAGGGAAAATGTTAGAAGCTATTATAACGACATTATAACAGGGCACCTAGATAAATTCAAGGCAGAGTCAATATGGTTTTGTGAAAGGGAAATCATGTTCAACGAAATCATTGAAGTCCTTTGAAGAAATAACAGGTGCTGTGTCTAGAGGTGATCCGTTGGGTATACTGTACTTAGATTTTCAGAAGGCATTTGTTGAGGTGCCTCATCAAAGGTTTTTTATGGAAAATAAAAGCTCATGTGTAGGGAGTAATGTACTGGCACGGATGGAAGATTGGCTATCTAACAGGAAACAGAGAGGATGCATAAATGGGTCATTTTCTGGTTGGCAGGATGTGATGAGTGGTATGCCACAGGGATGAGTGCTGGGCCCTCAGTTACAATTTATATGATTGATTTGGATCAAGGGACCAATGGTATGGTTGCTAAATTTGCTGATGACACAAGATAGGAAGGAAAGTAAGGTGTGAAGAGCACATAAGGAGGCTACAAAAGGATATAAATAGGCTTGGTGAGTGGGCAAAGACCTGGCAAATAGAGTATATTGTAAGAAAATGTGAGGTTGCCCATTTTGGCAGGACAAATAAAAAGAGAAGCATATTATCTAAATGGTGAGAGATTGCAGTGCTATGAGATGCAGAGGGATTTGGCGTACTAGTGCATGAATTGCAAAAGGTTAGTATGCAGGTGCAGCAAGTAACTAGCAAAGCTAATGGAATGTTATCGTTTATTACAAGGGGAATTGAATGCAAGAGTAGGGAGGTTATGCTTCAGTTATTCAGGGCATTGGTGAGAAAATATCTGTGTACTGTATTGGTCTCCTTATTTAAGGAAAGATGCAAATGCGTTGGAAGCAGTTCAGAGAAGGTTTACTAGATTAATACCATATAATGGATGGGTTGTCTTCTGAGGAAAGGCTGGACAGGTTAGGCTTCTTTCCACTGGAGTTTAGAAGAGTAAGAGGTGACTTGATTGAAACATATAGGCCAGGATTTCCCAGTCGGCGAGCGGGGGCGGGGCCCGCTCGCCGATGCGTAAAATGACGCGGAATGATGTCGGGTGGAACTCCCGACGTCACCCCGCCTCATTTCAATTTTCAGGTTGGCAGGGGCTCAGCAGAATCAGCTGTGCACCCGCCGACCTGTCAATGGTCAATTGAGGCCATTGACAAAGTAGTCAAAGTGATTAATGGACCTGCCCGTCCAACTTTAAGGTTGGTGGGCAGGCCAGGAGCCCTGGTGGGCTTCAGAAAAAGCATGAAACCTCATCCACAGGCGGGATGAGGTTTCATGTAGATTTTATAATTTTTAATAAAAGTGTTAATGAAAGTGATTGACATGTCTCAACCCATACGACAGTGTCACATGAGGGGACATGTCAGGGGAATTTATCTGTTCTGTTTTTAAAACTTTTTCACACAGGAGTTGATCTCCCTGAGGCAGCACTTAGCCTCAGGGAGATGAGCGCGCTCTTCCGCGCGCATGCGCGAAAGAGCGCACTCCCAGCTCAGGGAAAAATCCCTCCCGCCCGCACAAGGAGCGCATAGCTCTTCCTTGTGGACGTCACACTGGGCGGGCCTTAATTGGCCCGCCCATGTAAAATGGCGGCGTGCCCCCAATTGGGGGCGCTGATCAGAGGCCTGCCTCCACGTGCCCGCTCCTAAACTTCCACCCCCCCGACGGGGGGAAAATTCTGCCCATAAGATCCTGAGGAGACTTGACAATTTGGATATGGAAGGAATGTTTCCTCTTGTGGGAGAATCTAGAATTAGAAGCCACTGTTTACAAATACAGGGTCGCTCATTTAAGACAGAGGACTGAATCTTCCCAGATTTGCACTAAGTGCAGTAACTGGTGAGGAAAAAGACATTTTATCCACCGGATGCAATGGCGGCTTCTCACACCGTATTGTCCCAAACCCACTGTGT
The DNA here is from genome assembly GCF_964194155.1 of Cetorhinus maximus. Classification (NCBI taxonomy): domain Eukaryota; kingdom Metazoa; phylum Chordata; class Chondrichthyes; order Lamniformes; family Cetorhinidae; genus Cetorhinus; species Cetorhinus maximus. The sequence goes on along the minus strand of NC_135895.1, from coordinate 21,942,138 downwards.
TAATTATGTGTTCCTGGGAAACACGCCGTTTCGAATGCAGGCAGGCTCTCATTTGCCCACCAAGCCATCACCTCACCATATTTAAAGTGCAGATGTGCGCACACCTCTCAGTGCTTCCAGCTCAGGACTGCTGCGTGGAAGACATAGCCCTGAAAGGCAAAAAGACTGCAGCCCCCAGGTTGAATGACGTGTCGCTTGAGCGCCTTTTAGACGCCATGGAGGCTTACTATGATGCCCTCTACCCCCACTCTGGCCGCAAGATGGGCAGCAATGTCACCAATCCGGATTGGGAGATGGTGGCAGCAGTGTTCAGCGCCAATGCCCTGTAAAGAGGATAGCCACCCAGTGCCACAAGAGGATGAATAATCTCCTTCATTTTGCCAGGGTAAGTCACTCTTCTCATCACTCTCAACTCACAGAATCACAAACCTATCACACATCCACAGGGCCCTCATTCACTGCCAGTTCAAGGGACATCATCATTCTCTCTCTCACACACATCTTCATTGTCCTCATCCTTCCATGGGACCACTCACCACCCGCACAGACCAGGCACATTTATCATCTGGCCTGGCAGGCGTCTTGCATACACTCCCTCCGTCTCTAGTCAGGCAAGACAAGCTGGCACACAACAAAAGGGAGAGGTCGCAGACTGGTGGAGGAATGCCTGAAATCTAGATCCTCAAGCACTTTGAAAACAGAGCCATCCAGCTGGCCGGTGATGACTGGGACCGGTCCTGTGCTGATAGTGAGGTCAGCAGTGCTCTACCAAGTGAGGATCCAGCTGTGCAGCATCCATCAGACAACCATGCTGTGAGTGTTGTGTCCTGTTTCACAGACCACTGCCATACACTAATTATCTCTCCTTGTTTTTGCAGGCACATCTGCCAAACAGCTAACGGAGTTCACAACCCAGGACCTCCAATTAAGCCCCGAAGAAACCTCTGAAGAGGAATCTGAAGGCACCCCTCCTTGAAGTCCCATCACAGCGCTCATCCACACTGTCCACCAGCGCAGAGATACACACCCCGGTAGGACCTAGCTTTAGAGTAGACTCGGGTTCATAATCTGGTGGGCACATCGCACTTTCTGATCCACAGCAGGTGATGGCAGGGACTTCTCAGGTCTCTGGCACTCAGAGGACTGCTGGAGGTCAGAAATTAGCTGAGTCCGAGTCAGATGATGAGCCTCTGGGCCCGGTCATGTCTCAGTTGCGAGGTAAGCTCGGGAACATCGGGAAGGGATGTCCGCTGCACTCCTCAGGTTGCAAGGCATGACAGAGCAGTCCGTCTGCCTTCAGGCTGAGGTGATAGCACCAGAATGCCAATGCACTGAGGTCAATGCTGGTAGGATGGCAATCGCCATGGAGGCTTTGGTCCAGGACGTCGCTCCTGCACTGCGTGGGGGCTGAACTCCATCGCTGATGCCATAGTTGGGTTCCAACATTGTGTACGCGAGAGGGGTGCCGGGCAGCTCGATCTCACTCCAGCTTCCTCTGCTCCTCAAGGAGTCAGCCAGGGGCCCTTGGGCATCCATATGGAGGAGGATCAGCAGGTGCACACCCCGGGGCCTTCCACCCAGGTGGTTCTGGGAGTGCCCAACCCATCCGAGTCCCCTCTTCCTGTGACCCCAGCAACCTCAGCTCCACAGCTCGAGGCGGGTGCCACTGCCGCACAGCAAGACCTTAAAAACAGGATCTGGCCCTCCAGGTCTCGGCCCTCCAAAGGACGCCCATCAAGGTCATCACAGTCAGGGCATAGCAGTTAACAGGCTGCCTCCACCTCCGCTGTGGATGTCCGGGGCGCACCAAAACACAGCGGCAGGTTTAGGAAGGTTAAGAAGACGTAGTTGCACAGCCTGGCATCAGTGTTAACCACTTGTACATAATTTTAACTATTTTAAATAAATTCTCAACAATGTCTCCCTGCTTATGGCTCCTTGTTCTGATGAGCAGTATTTGTGTCACTCAGATATGAAACCTTTCTGCACAAGATAAAGACAGGTGTCTCAGTTCAGAGCCTCATTAGTTTGCGGTCTGTGCCTGAGGGGTGAAATGCTCTGGGGCACTTGGTGGCACTTTCATGTCTCTGCTTTGCTTGAGTGAACAGATAAACTAAAGGCCCAACTCCACGCATGTCAATGTGGCTGCGTCTGAACTGTCTCAGCTGCGGATGAATGGTCACTTTATACAAGGTTTTCCTAATGCGTTTCCTTACTCCCCACCCCACATGTACTTGTGCACTACATTCAACCGCAGGACAGCCCTTGCTCCACCCTCAATGTGCCTCAACCTTGAACTCCAACAGGCGACCCTCATGAGTGCTGTACAATGCTACTGTGCACTCACCCCCAATTTCCCCTCAAAGTGCAGCCCGCCAAGCGCACGTCTTATATATGCTGTTGTGAAACACAATGGCGTGATCATGGGCGGACAATCCAGCAGGGGGGTGGATGATTCCGGCGGGCTGGCCTTATAATGATATGCACATGCATTGCAGTGAGGTTCCCGATGTCCGATGGCAGGAAATGCAGTCGTGAAACCGATTTCTGGCCTTTTCGCCATATTGTCTGCTCATGCCACCGAGCACGCCCAATGCCAGCGAGCACAGAAAATTCCGCCCAGAGATGAGGAAACATTTGTTTCTCTCAGTGGGTTGTGAGTCTTTGCCTCAACTATCTTTTGAGGAAGAGAACTCCAGAGTCTTTGAATATCTTTAAGGCAGAAGTAGATGGACTCTTGATAAGCAAGGGGGTGAAAGGTTATCAGGGGTAGGCAGCAATGTGAAGTTGTGGTTAAAATTAAATCAGGCATGGTCTTATTGAATGGCAGAGCAGGCTTGACAGGCCGAGTGGCATACTGCTGCTCCAAATTTATATGCTCGTATGTAGCCACTGCTGCGAAGAGCAGAGAAGGACTGTTTTCTGTTAACCATCAAGCAGGATGTTTGTGAGGGGTCATTCTCTGTGCAAAGGCAAGGGGACAGAACTGACAGGCCTGTTGGGGATTTAAGGAACAAGGAGTCACCAAGGTGGGCCTTGCTGATGGAAGTCGGATCTCGAAGACTTGAGCTGAATGGAATGATTTTCAAATGATACTGGAAGTTTTCAACTGATGAAGCAGGAAGAAGTGAACCTGCTGGGGAGCTAGGAGTAACTTTGGACTTGTTCTTGTAATGCTACACATCTGTCAGAATTGTGATCCACAGCGAAAGGAGTTGTAAGATGTATTGCAATTACACTAGTTAGCTAATGTACAAGCATCTTTTCTTTATTTTTGTGTATCAGTTGCCTATTAAATAATGTTTGATTTGTGTTGATTTTGGTTTGTTCATTACTGTAAAAGTCTTAAAATGGGAAATATTGGGTAATTTTCATTGGATGCTGGGAAATTCATCTCCTTTAAAGAGTTACCCAGCTCCACAGGGTTCATAATAATATAAAGTGAATCAGTGGAGGAAAGAAACAGAAAATGAATAATACTAGCCCTAAGCTTCAGGAAGGCCTCCAGTTTCACCCTAAATCACTGCCTCTATTTTCTTAGGCTTCATAATGACAAGCACAGTCTATTCAAATTAGCCCGACACATTCAGAGTACTCACATCCTGTTATGCACTACCTTGTGCTAACACGGAGATGTTGAAGCACAAAGGGTGACACCCAAGAGTGCACAACATGGTCCAACTAATGTGTGCAAATGAACATGTACCAGGTAAGTAGGTTATGTGGTAAGATTACTTTGGGACCCACTTTTACTTATGGTTGTGTAATGACAATTGCAAGATTAAATGTGCTTGGCTGCAGTATGGGTATGCGTGTGAAGCTTGATAAAACCTATTTTGTGAGGGAATGGAATGTGGTCTCTCATGCTTCAGTAGTGTAAAAAGAAATTGTTTATGGCATGCTTGATAAGCCCATTTACCTGGTCCAATAAAACACGGCATACCTTGACAGCCTTACGCAAGCTGTTTAAAAAAAAACCCTCATCTGCCCCTATATCCTTTGGTTGCTTGCCACAATACTTACTTTCTTCCACTTACTGCCAATCAGAGTTTTGTAGTTCTCCCATGGAGTAAGCACGATCGGAACTCAAACAGAGAAGAAGCATGCCCAAAGATCTTAAAATGGAGATGCTCTGCACCATTCAGCAACCATTTCTTGCTTTCCACCCCTCAACAGTCAAGCAAGTCCTTTAGATAGCAGCTGCAGCCTTTAAAAACTGCAGTTCTATGTTATTTCCCATCTCCTGTTGATAGCAAGCTCCCACTAGCAGGTCCAATCCAAATTCGGAACTGGTTGTGAATACATAATGGGTCAACCTCGGGAAATCTCACACGGTTGGGCAAGTGCTATGTCAATAAGCAGAACGTTCCCTGCTTTTCAGTCTAGCTGCTTCAGAGCTGAGACCTCACATTTGAGAAATGAATCCTGCCATTTTAAAGATGCAGTGCTGAAGTTGTTAAGCATTTTGATTTGATACTAAATTTTTGAACCTAGCAGAGCATCAAGCAAATATATTTCAGTTACTGTATACGATCTGTCTGATTTTGCTTGAACCACAACTAAATTATTTGCTGGCTAAAACAGAAAGCACTTCCCCCCAATCTTATGATTCTTTTAATTAAAATATGAAATTAAACAAAGTGGAATATAACTGTACAATGCTAATTTAATAGAATGATAACTGCGTAATGTCTGTTTTAGACATTTTTGCCCTATGATTGGTATTATCAGCCCATCATAGGATGCAATAATGCTGAAGACTTGTGCTCCAGAACTTGCCGTGCCCCTAGCCAAGCTGTTCCAGTGTAGCTAGAATATTGGCATCTACCTACCAATGTGGAAAATTGCCCAGGAATGTCCTGTACACAAAAAGCAGGACAAATCCAACTTGGCCAATTACTGCTCCATCAGTCTACTGTCCATCATCAACAGTGATATCAAGCGGTGCTTGCTTAGCAGTAACCTGCTCACTGACGCTCAGTTTGGGCTCCGCTAGGGCCACTCAGCTTCTGACCTCATTACAGCCTTGGTTCAAACATGGGCAAAAGAGCTGAACTCCAGAGATGAGATGAAAGTGACTGCCCTTGACACCAAGGCAGCATTTGACCAAGTGTGGCATCAAGGAACCTTGCAAAACTGGAGTCAATGGGAATCAGGGGGAAAACACTCTGCTGACTGGAGTCATACCTAGCACAGAGGAAGATGGTTGTGGTTGGTTGAGGTCAATCATCTCAGTTCCAGGACTTTAATTGCAGGAGTTCCTCAGAGTAGTGTCCTAGACCCAACCATCTTCAGCTGCTTCATCAATGACCTTCCTTCCATCATAAGGTCAGAAGTGAGGATGTTTCCTGATGATTGCACCATTTGTTCAGCACCATTTGAGACTTCTCAGATATTGAAGCAGTCCATGTCCAAATATCCAGGCTTGGGCTGATAAGTGACAAGTAACATCTGTGCCACACAAGTGCCAGGCAATGACCATCTCCAACAAGAGAGAATCTAACCATCACCCCTTGACATTTAATGGCATTATCATCACTGAATTCCCCACTATCAACACCCTGGGTGTTACCATTGACTAGAAACTGAACTGGACTAGCCATATAAATACTGTGGCTACAGAGGCTAGGAATCCTGCAGCGAGTAACTCACCTCCTGACTCCCCAAAGCCTGTCCACCATCTACAAGGCATAAGTCAGGAGTGTGATGGAATACTCTCCACTTGCCTGGATGAGTGCAGCTCCAACAACACGGAAGAAGTTTGGCACCATCCAGGACAAGCAGCCACTTGATTGGCACCTCATCCACAAACACTCACTCCCTCCATCACTGATGGACAGCGGCAGCAGTGTGTACTATCTACAAGATGCACTGCAGGAATTCACCAAGGCTCCTTAGACAACACCTCCCAAACCCAAGACTGCTACCATCTAGAAGGACAAGGGCAGCAGATAGAAGGGAACACCACCAACTGGAAGTTCCCCTCCATGCCACTCACCATCCTGACTTGGAAATGCATCACTGTTTCTTTAGTTTCGCTGGGTCAAAATCCTGGAATTCTCTCCCTAACAGCACTGTGGGTGTACCTACACCACATGGACTGCAGCAGTTCAAGAAGGTAGCTCACAACCACCTTCTCAATGGCAATTAGGAATGGGCAATAAATGCTGGCCTAGCCAGTGACATCCCATGAATGAATAAAAAAACTTATTAACAAAGCATCGAAGATATCAAACATAATTCAATAATTGCTTAGCATTTCTTTGCAACTTGCAGGAGTTATTTAGCTTTAAGGGCACAAATTCTGCCAGGTTATCCCAAAAACCCAAAACTATTTTGGATATGGATAAGGACCGACAATCTCCAGGCAGAATTTTTGACCTCCTATTTTGTTCTACCTGCTCCACCCAAAAGTATAGAATCCATCACGTGTCTACCTCTCTTCAGCTTTGAAGAAGTAATACGGACTTGAAACATTAATTCTGTTTCTCTCTCCACAGATGCTCCGGACCTGCTGAGTTTTTTCAGCATTTTCTGTTTTTATTTCAGATTTCCAGCACTTCTGTATTTTGCTTTTATTCTAATGTTTCCAAAATGAGTATATTCTGTACTTTAAATGCTATAATCTCCACTCAAGCAGAGGTCACCCCACCCCCGCCACATGCTAACTTACAAAAACACACAAGCAAATTAATTCAAAATCATCACACAAGAATTCGCCTATCAATACAGATGATAACAGCATTGTATGCACTGGTGGAGGGCTACCTCACTTCTTACCAGGTGCATTGGCATACCTTGCCAGTAGCCATCAAAGAGAATGTGGCACTGTATTTCTTTGCCTCTGGATCTTTCCAATGGTTGGTAGCTGACCTCACTGGTAGCTCACAGTTGGTTGCCCATTAGCACATGGTGGGTGATACATGCCCTGTTTGAGAGGGCTTTGGGTTACACTGACAGGAATTTTCCAGTCCCCACCATGGCAGGCTCCCCTTGGTGGGGCCAGCGAGCATTGAAATCTCTGTTCACATCGGCGGGATCTTCCGATCCTGCCCGCGTGAGGGGCTGGAAAATTCCAGTCACTGGGTTCATCACTGATGGTGTCATGATGTGACAGGCACAGAGGGCAGTGGGATTTTCTTCTCCCACTGGACACATTGAGGTGCAGGGGATTGACAACTGCACCCATGTGGCCATCAAGGCCACTGGCAGAGCAGCCAGGGACATTCATGAACAGGAACAGATTCCACTCTCTCAACCTTCAACTGGTATGTGTCCACCACAAGCATTCCATGTAGGTCTGTGCCTTGTATCTGAGAAGCTGCCTTGACTCTTTCATCCTAAGGAATCACAGGTGCCAATGCTGTTCATTTCACCAGAGCGACTGCATGAATGGACATTGAAGAGATGGCTTCTGACACCTATACAAAACCCTTTGACAGAGGCACAGAGTTGCCACAATCGCTGTCGCAAGGGCCATCTATTGAACAAGACATTGGACTGCTCAAGATGTGATTCTGTTGTCTTGGCAAGAAGGGGGATAACCACCAGTATACTTCCCTTGAGGATTGTCATAATCTGCAGTGCTTTTCATGACATGGCCCTCCAGAGAGGTGCGGCCCTTAATGAAGGGGAAGTGAAGGAGCAGCACATTTCCTCAAAGGAGGAAAGGATGACCCAGCCTTGCAAGGAACTCCAGAGGTCCAGTTGAGGCCTCAAGGCATCAATCTGGAGGAATGCGTGTTCAGACCACACTGATTCAGGTACATTTCCCTAGGGGGCTCCTCATCCTGGAATATAATGGCTCATGAATTCACCTTTCCATGAAGGAGGGTGTGAATTTAGCATGCAAACAGTTCATAAATGTTCCATTGGTCCCCACATTGCCTGGATGACAAGTCTCCAACTGACACTCAATGTCAACTAACACACTCATTTGTATCTCACGACCCATAATCTGTCTGCCTATAACCCACCAATCATTGGAATCACATAAGTCTGGGTACAATCATGATCATCTTCATTACAATACATTGATTCATATTAACAGACTAAAAGTATAACAAAGCTCACCCAAGTGATCCAAACCATGAGATTACAGATGTGGAAGCCTCTGATCTCAGGTGCTTTTTCAGGGTGTTCCCCCTGTGGCTGAGGATGAGGTGGAGGCAGACTGCTTATATGTGGGTGGATGAGGCTGAGGTGCTTGTGGCGGTTGTCCTTGGCGCCATGGGACTAGTGTGGGCACTGTAACAGGCTACCTCACCTGCAATGATGCAGGGGTAGCTACTACCACAGGGCCTTCCTACATTGATGGTGCCTCGGTCAGAGGGGCCAAGGGGGCATAAAATGATGGAAGTGCTGCGTGGGAGGCACCCCGCACCCCCTGTGTATACTCATCACTACCTGCCTCAGCCCTTTCATAGGCTGCTTGAACATCAGCATGGATGGCATCCACTCCATCCATCGCTGCCCCATCAGTGCCACTGACTGATCAATGCTACATAAAGTGGCATTCATTGTCTGGTGGTCAGTGCACTTCTCGTGCATCCACTCAGCATGATGCTACATATGGCTCTCCAAGATGTTGGCTACTCTCTCAATGAATGAGCTTAGGCACTTGTATGCCTGAGACATAGTGGAACACATGTCATTGATGATTTGTCCATTCCCTGCCCATGATTCCACACAACCTCAAGGAACTCTGACATTTGGGCTCACATCTCGCGCTGTTGCTGTAGAAAGACACTCCTTGTGTGTGGCACCTGAGGCTCTGTATCTCCAAGTATCTGAGTATAATTTTGTCTGTCCTGCATCCTCCGAGGAGAACTACACACAGCTGCCTCTGCCTCGCTCATCTTCTCTGTGATGTGCTACTAGCCCTTGACTCCCCCATTCCATGGTCGCTTGAGGGCCCACTGAGTGTGTCTGCGCTGGAGGAGGGTACACTTGACTGGTGTGGCAGTGCGGGCACATTCGTGTCTTCTTCCTTTGCAGATGATACCAACACTGCATTCCCTCTCCGCCACATTTGACCGTGTGAGGCACTTAAGGCTATGCTAAATCGTCTGTCATTTTCTGATTCTGCAGAACTGAAGAAGACCCTTAAAGCTAATGTTTCGGCATGACAGAAACCAGGGAGGAGGGAACCCCATCCCCATAACCTGGAGAAGTTCAGATCTTTTCACTGCTTCTTGAACGGACTTCATTCTTGCCATCGTCAACTCCTTCATGAGTTGCCATGTCATGGGGCGCCTTGGTATGGGTACCCATACTTCTGCTGGTGTGCTGTTCCTCTATTTCTACAATCTTCCCCTAAACCTGAAACCCCAATAATAGCTGCTGACTCCTTTTTAAACCATGCCTGCCTTGCTGCTGTCCTGTCTACTCCCCACCTCCGCTAGCCACTAATTGGTGCGATGGGGGGTGTGGGGAGGAGTTGGAATCCAGAAATGAACTCGACGTTGGGTTCCCAACCTTGGAACAAAAATGCTGCCCAACATTTCGGTGAGATCAGAATTAATACATTTGCAGTTTAGCGTTGTGCAGTACAGTACTTGCTGACATAAACCGGCTGTGCATTAGAAATCAGTTCCGTTTCAATGTTTCTTTTAATATTCAATTTATTTAGGGTGACCTTATATATTATTAAAGGCATTGCACATGAGATAACAGACCTTACTCTGGGGTGATGTATTGCCTGGGGTAAGGTAAAAAAAAGGTTTCATAAAACACCCAACATAATAGCAGCAGCTTTGACAAGTGAAGTCTGTCATCTTTCTTTACAATGAGAACAGTGCAGTTTGCTTGTGATTATAGACTCCTATTGATTTCCAATTTTCACTAGACATGCTTCAGTCCCTATGGGCTTGCTGTGCCATTGCATTTGTATCAATCCTGCAGTGCAGAATCAATATAGTGATATAATGGCAAAGCATAGCTACATTACACCCCCTTTTTATGTTCAATCTTGGATTTTATTGCAAAGTTCTGTCGGTGATTTCTTTTTAGCAGGACTTCTCAGACTCAAATATGCTTTCAACTAAACCATGCTGTTCAATTCCCTGGGTTAACATCTATACATAAATGTAATCAGGGTATGTTGGATAATCTGGAGGACTGTTGCTTTGCGCTACCCTGGGATTTTACATCAGATTTACATGCACATTAAGAAAAAATGTAAGCATTACAGCAATAAATTCAGAACATGCAAGACGATTAAGTATGGGAATAACAATTTTACATGCCTTTATTTCCCCTCCTGATAAAGGGCTTCTTGTTTGATGGAAACCCTACGTTAAGAATTAAAAGGAAACAGTGTTAGTGGTTACTGTAATTTTCTTTCATGGTTCTTTGGCTGGTTTAAATTAAGCAGCTTTTCTGGAGGCTTTAGACAAGCAGAGAGTGCCAATAATTTCTACTTCACAGGCAATGCTGTACATATGGAACATATTGGCATTTGTTTCCATGGCTACAAAGCCAGGAGGCAAAATTATTCAAACTCAGTAGAAAGGATATTTTTATTGTTAATTTTTTTGGGGGATCTGGTGTTTAATGAAAAGGGCCCTGATTGTATTTTAAAATACAGTTTTCAAGAGATACCCATTTCTTACATACATGACTGATCAATGACAGAAGCCTCACATGGCTCTAAGTGAATTCAATATAAAGGCTCTGCATTCTTACTGACATAGTCCAGATGCTGATCATCCTGACTCAGTTGTAATGCTGGGAACGAGTTGGCATGGAGACAATAAATTGTTGCAACATCTAAAATAGGTGGCAACAAATTAGTGTCAGTAGGGAAAAAAACTGAATTCTAACGTTTCTAGCTTATACTGACAGCATGCAGTATATGCAAGGCATTTACCCTTTTTATACTCTCTTCTATGTGTCTCTTACAGTATTATTAGTATCATTTTCTAAACAGTTTAATATAAAAGTATTGGAGAAACTTTAGTAAATGATGACCTTTAAGAGTTACTGTCACACAGGAGTATGAGCATGATATATCCAGGAGTCCATTTAGTTTAGTATTCCGTTAGAATTTTTCAAATCACATCTGAGAAGCCTTGGGTCATAGATCAGTTTTGAAAAAATCATGTGGTAGGTCAAGGGTTACACAAGATGAATGAATTTATTGATAAATGAAAGTGAAGACTGAGACTGATTTATATTTGATTAAAAAGGGTAATGGGCTGGAGCCCAGAATGAGAAACTGACACACCATCACCATCCATTTACTAAATGTACTTGAAAATCCTCAGACTTCTTTCAGTACAGAAATAAAACGACCATTTTCCCCCTCTGTGTGTGAACTACCAGACATAAGAGCATAACATAATCCATTCGGGATTTCTCTAATTTAGTTATTCAGGCAGTAGTTCAGTTATGAATCGAGAGTAAATTAAAAAGAACAGAAAAATGCAACAGAAAAATATCCTCCATAAAGCCATTACCAATGTTTAGTGATAGATAACTATTTAAAAATATGACTTGCAATATTGGTCTTAAATTCATTTGCCCCTTAAAACAGGTGCGATCCATGCAATGAGCAAACAAGGCCTGTCAGGGTGGAGAGGCAACGAGGACCCTCCTAAATTTTTCCTCCAGCCTCATTATCATGATCACAGACCACCAACCTGTGCCCTTCAAATATTAGCAAGTATTGCAGCTGGCTGAGGCACACAGATGATTCCATGAGGGGTTGGGGGAATTTGGGAGGGGGAGCGAAGCCTGGCCAGCAGAGTCCACTGCATTAATGAGGAGCCTTGAGGTTCGCCCTTCCTCCTTCTGACTCTGAATTAAGGTAAGTGAAAAAGCATCCCGACAGGCCTCTTCCACGGCCTCCAGTGGTCCCTTTAAGGATTGCTGTGCCACCTGAGAAAGTCGATGGAGCTTGTAGCAGTGCTAGTTCCAACATTTTCTTAAACCAATTTCGGGAAAGGGTCCAAAGCCCCACACTCTCTAAATATTTCCGGCCATGTCCTTATTAACTTCCAGGATGAGATAGTCATGGAAATTTTTAAACCAATGTTAGCTTGAAGTTACATCCTACACTGAATTGGAAAATTGTTTCTACATTTTAAATAATAAGAAGTATTGTTGTAGAATTTATGAAACCCAATAACCTTTGGCTTAAGTCCAGTTGTCAATTTTCCCATTTAGTCTCAAGTCATTAACTCTGAGCCTTACACAAATCCAACCCTGCAAAGTGCTGACCTTTCTGACCCAGAAATTACATTGTGCTGTAGCAGTGTGATGCACTTAGCTGGAATTACAGATAACGTTTACACAGCAGTTTTAATCTGAACCTAAAATCACATTTAATTTTTTTTGTATTATTAGTCATGGTGCTTTATTTACAATAAAAAAACAGAAATCTTGCTCCAATGCCATTTAGGGAAAATAGAGGAAATAAAAATTATACACTGGGACAGATTTTAAGCTTGAATGTATATTCTTTTGAAATCTGCAGGGGATTTATTAATTGTGATGCTGGATAGAAAACAGGCCTTAGACCACCCTTTTTACACACCTTTCAATTTATTAAAGCTCGTTTTACACGCTGCAAGATTTGTTAAGACTCATTTTAACACATAGTCCAATTTATTAAAGCTCATTTTCTGGCTGGTGAAAATTCACTCTTGAATTACCACTGATGTCTTGAACCTTACATTACATCTAATACATGTTATGTTTGGCCAAGGAGAGCTGTGCCCCAATTTTAACCCAACCTGTCTAATAGGAACAAGGTGGGTCATCAGTTAAAACCAGGAAAGTTGACTAACTGCCCAGTTCCTGCAGAAATTTGCTGGTCACTGTTGTTATTCTGCAGCTGACTGAGGTTGCAAATGAACCCTCTGAAAAGAGGTACAGGCCTCATGAATAAATTCAAATAGGGGCCTGATTACATAATTTGCATTCTGACATGATTCCTGCCCAGCAGCTAACCCACTGACAATGTTAGGAAGTGGAATTTAAAGGGGTACTCACTGCAGCCACTTAGGTCATGAGTACCTGTGTGTCATTGTGAGCAGTGCATTTCCAAAGCAGTTTGAGCTTCTAGTTTGCTTCTTTCTGATTTTATTTCCCCTCATCTACCGCATTCCTTATCGTAAGCGCAGTTTTTGCTTCACTCCTTTGGACAGATAAATGGTTGCAGGAAGAGGAATAGCAGCAGCAGCACTGGCCTGAATATCCAGAACAAACAGCAGGCAAGCAAATTACACAGCAGCATGTGAGGATGAATGCTTGTAGAGAACTTTCGTCAGCCTACATCATTTATAGGCCAGGAGCTACTTTGCTATTCCTGAGGAATATGTGGAGTTGTTTGTGTTTAACCAGAGAGGCTGGCACTGATCTTTGCAGCCAGTTACAACAGGACCTGGTGCCTGCTGGACTAAGGGTCATGCTTTGTCAGAGCCTGTCAACGTGACCGCCACCCTTAACCTTTTCATTCACAGGCTACTTCTGGAGTGCTACAGGGAACATCATTCAAATCTAGTGGTATGCAGCGCAGAGCTGCACCAAGCAGATCACCAATGCCCTCTTTGCCAGAGAAAATCATCATATTACCTTCCTGATGAATGCCAACATCCAGAATGAGAAAACTTTGGGATTTGTAGCAGTGTCTGGCTTCCCTTATGTCCCAAGTATAATAGACTGCACTCATATAGCGAGCCAGCCGAAGATGAGCCAGCATGTCAACAGGAAGGGCTTTCACTCCATCAGCGTTCAACAGGTGTGTGATCACTATGGAAAAATAATGCAAGTCTCTGACGGTTTCAACAGCAGTTGGCATGAGGCCCTCATTCTGGGACACTAATCCATCAGCGCACTTTTCCACACATCCAGGAAGGTCAGACAACAACTGTTATGGAACAAGGGAATCCCACTCCACATGGCTGATGATGCCCCTCCACAGCCTCACCATGCCTGAACAACAGAACATTCATGTTAGGCATGGGACCATCAGAAACAACACAGAACACACCATTGGTATTTTGAGGCAAAGGTTCAGAGGCTTTGATCACTCTGGGTCTTTCTACAATTATAGCCTAGGGCAGAATTTTACGGCTCTGTCATGGCAGGGTGGGGGGGGGGGGGGCGCGGGGCAGTAAAATGCGGCGAGCTGTTCAAAAGTCCATTGATTTTGGCAGGACCGGAAGATCCCGCTGATGGGAGAGATCGTAAAATTCCACCCATAGACAATACAGGTGGTAGTATGAATGACACGGCGGTATCCCTCATCCAGCTACTGCATTTAGGTAACCACATTGTTTGCTGGAACTGACGGTTGTAGTTAATTTGCCTGCATATCTAATTCATCTGATGAAACATTATCTCCACCTGAAACATTAACTCTGTTTTTCTCCATAGATGATGCCTGACCTGCTGAGTATCTCCAGCAGTTTTTGTTTTTATTTCAGGTTTCCAACATCCACAGTATTTTAGTTTTGCATCTGTTTAACCTGTTTGGTGCTCTTAATACTTTTCCTGACATTTTTATTCAGCTTTGCAAAAAGCAATATGGTGAAGAAATTTAGATTGAGGCATCACAGAAGAAATCTTTTGTCTACACATAGATACTCACTTCATTAGGCTATTGGACGTAGATGGTCCTATTTATATAGTTACTTTTGCACATTAGTACCTGAGAAGGCTGTGCTATCTACTGAATTGGGGAAATATGTCAACTAAAGAACTGCAGTTAACTTTCACCTGGAGACCTGTCAAATTTACCAATGTCTTGAATTTATTTTCTAACCTGCTCCTTCCAGAGAGCAACATAATCTTTGTTATGTTAGTCAACAACAGCTTACAATTGTATTATTTAAGTCACGGGTGCTCTCTTCAGGCAGGCTGTGTATTTCATTCCCTTCGCAATGTAAACAAATAAACAAGAGCCAACAAACTATCCAATTCCACAGAATGACAGAACTCTGACAGGCACAAGGAGCAATTAATAGATGCTTGTGGCACTCATAGTCCCTCTGACCACCTTCACAAACAGGAAAGGCTTTCATTCAATTATAGTAGAGCTAGTGTGTGACAGGTGGACAAATTTTGTTACCTAGCAAGTATGTTAACTTCAAACAGAAAGTGCAACCGTGAAATAAGACGAAGGATTGGAATCGCCAAAGATGAATTTCATAAAATGAAATTAGCCATGAAAATAAAAGCTGATAATCCAATTTTGACATATGGAAGCAAGTGTTGGATGATCAATGAAATAATGCAGAGAAGAATTGAGGCTGCAAATTGTGGTTTTTGAGGATATCTTGGACAAGTCACACTACCAATGAAGAGGTGCTAGTAAACTCTGAGACCAAAAGAACACTGCTGAACAAGATCAGGAAGAGACAGTTGGAATTTCTTGGGCATGTAATAAGAAATCATGATTCCGAAAGTCTGATGTTGATGGAAAAGATCAATGGTAGAAGAGGTAGTCAAAGAACAATCTTTTTAAAGAGCCTCATAAACTGGATGAATGTACCACCAACGAAGATATTCCATGCCTCTAGAGCAAGATTAACTTGAAGGTCCATGGTTGCCAATGTTCTCTTAGGGCAGGGTACCTGAATAGGGTGTGCAAAGCCAATCACTTCAAACAACAGTCCACCGTTGGCTACCCAGGAAACTATTATAATGGTAAAAATATGGGCCAATTCAAATTTTAGCCCTTCTGATTCAAAGCCATGAATGAGCATGGTTGATTGATTGCCATGCTATCATGGCTTGTAACTTCAGTAAGGCAATGGATATAATGAGACCCATGGTAGTACCATGAGATGAATAGGGCAGATTAAAGGGATACTGAAGTCTCGTTTTAGTGTCTGGGGAATTCTGATGGAGCCTGCAATGCAACTTGGGAAGAGGCTTCAGATCATTTTAGTTTGCTATGTCCTATGGAGTATTGTAATAAAGAAAGGCATGCTACTTGTGAGTGCTGAACAGGATGATAATGTAGAAGATGGGGAGAAAAAGAACTACATCCCCACAGAATGAGAAGTACAAAGGAAAGGGAAAATGTGGAACAGGAGAGCCATTAGCCAGCAGCCAGAGGAAGAAGGAGACAACTTCTAAACCAGTGTCTTCAATAATTAAACGTTGACCCACCAAATAAATCACTTCACTCCTGCATTTCTCCATCATGATCAAAAGCTTCTACCTTTTTCCTCCCTACTATAGAAGTCCATCTTGCCCTTAACAACATTCAAATCCAGAAAGAAACTGCAAGCATACACAGACAAAAACTCAGACCTCAACGTGGTCACAGAGGCCCAGCTTTTACCAACCCTCTTTTGTCACCTCCCCTCCAATCTTACCATTTCCAACAACCTTACCTGTCCATTATCCTATTATCCCCTTGAATGAAGATTCAAGGTTTTTGACAGTGGTGTTCCTGCCCCAGTTGCATTTCTCTAGTGCTGGTTTTTGAGCATCCTTTGCCTTTGCAGGGACAGAATACAATATTAAAGAAATCTGAGTATGCTTCTTTTTCCCCATAATAACATATTCATCCCATGATGGGTAGACCACAAATATATTGTCCTTATAAATCAACTGCCATTCATATAACTGAATTCCTATGCGAGCTTGCAGAGCGGTTATAAGTTAAGATAGTCCTCCACTATTTCAGGAGGTTGTTCTTTGCATAGGGCCATTGCTCCGATATTCAGGTAATGACTTAGAAAGAGTATGAGAGGTGGAGTAGGGGGTGGGAATGAGTGAAGTCTATCATTTGTACAGAATGCGCAATGAGAACTGTGCCTTGACTTACCTTCATCACCTCACTGAACTACTTCCTGCACTGCGTGGCAGTCCCTGGAATGTGGAGGTCACACTGACAGCAACACCCCCCACCCTCTCCCACCCTATAACTGGCCTGGAGCTGGGGCTTCAGTCAGTAAAATCGATAGATGCATCGCAAAACCTGAAAGTCTTTCATTTTGCTGAACCCTCCACCTCCCCCAGACTGAGGCTTCTGCTGTCTCTGCCTTAAAACCAATGTGAGCCAGTTATAGCAACTCAGTTAACTTAATGAACTCATCCCGATTAAAGCATTCCTGTTTTAGGTTAAGTCCCAGAAACCCATTTACCAAGGTATGAAATATCCCATTTTGTCCCACCTCTATAAACTTCTCTCCCATCAGGGTGGTGACAGATTTTTTTTTATTCATTCATTCATGGGATGTGGGCTTCGCTGGCTGGGCCAGCATTTATTGCCTATCCCTAGTTGCCCTTGAGAAGGTGGTGTGCTGTCTTCTTGAACCGCTGCAGTCCATGTGGCGTAGGTACACCCACAGTACTGTCAGGAAGGGAGTTCCAGGATTTTGACCCAGCAACAATGAAGGAACGGCGATATATTTCCAAGTTAGGATGGTCAGCTTGGAGGGGAAATTCCAGGTGGTGATGTTCCCATCTACTTGCTGCCCTTGCCCTTCTAGATGATAGTAGTCGTGGGTTTGGAAGGTGCTGTCAAAGGAGTCTTGGTGAATTCCTGGAGCTGACATGACTGACCTCCAACAACCGCAACCATCTTCCTTTGTGCTTGATATGACTCCTACCAGCAGAGAGTTTTCCCCCTGATTCCCATTGACTCCAATTTTGCTGGGGCTCCTTGAGGCCATGCTCGGCCAAATGTTACTTTGATGTCAAGGGCAGTTACTCTCACCTCACCTTGGGAGTTCAGCTCTTTTGTCCATGTTTGAACCAAGGCTGTAATGAGGTCAGGAGCTGAGTGGCCCTGGCGGAACCCAAACAGGGCGTCAGTGAGCAGGTTACTGCTGAGCAAGTGCCATTTGAAAGCACTGTTGATGACCCCTTCCATTACCTTACTGATGATGAAGAGTAGACTGATGGGGTGGTAATTGGCCGGGTTGGATTTGTCCTACTTTTTGTGTACAGGACATACCTGGGCAATTTTCCACCTAGCCAGGTAGGTGCCAGTGTTGTAGCTGTACTAGAACAGCTTGGCTTGGGGTGTGGCAAATTCTGGAGCACAAGTCTTCAGTACCATTACTGGAATATTGTCAGGGCCCATAGCCTTTGCAGCATCCAGTGCCTTCAGCTGTTTCTTGATATCACGCGGAGCGAATTGAATTGGCTGAAGACTGGCATCTGTGATGCTGGGGACATCCGGAGGAGGCCGAGATGGATCATCCACTCGGCATTTCTGGCTGAAGATTGTAGCAAATGCTTCAACCTTATTTTTGGCATTGATGTGCTGGGCTCCTCCATCATTGAGGATGAGGATATTTGTGGAGCCTCCTCCTCCAGTGAGTTGTTTAATTGTCCACCTCCATTCACGGCTGGATATGGCAGGACTGCAGAGCTTAGATCTGATCCATTGGTTGTGGGATTGCTTAGCTCTGTTTATCACTTGCTGCTTATGCTGTTTGGCATGCAAGTAGTCCTGCATTGTAGCTTCACTAGGTTGACACCTCCTTTTTAGGTGTGCCTGGTACTGCTCCTGGCGTGCCCTCCTGCACTCTTCATTGAACCAGGGTTGATCCCCTGGCTTGATGGTAATGGTAGAGTGGGGGATATGCCGGGCCATGAGGTTACGGATTGTGTCCAGCTACAATTCTGCTGCTACTGCTGCTGATGGCCCACAGCGCCTCATGGATGCCCAGTCTTGAGTTGCTAGATCTGTTCCAAAATCTATCCCATTTTGCACGGTGGTAGTGTCACACAACACGATGGAGGGTATCCTCAATTTGAAGATCGGGCTTCACATGGACAGATGCATCTGCGACAGGCAGGTTGGTGAGGGTGAGGTCAAGTATGTTTTGCCCTTTTTTGGTTACCTCACCACCTGTCACAGACCCAATCTAGCAGCTATGTATTTAGGACTCGGCCAGCTCGGTCAGTAGTGGTGCTGTTGAGCCACGCTTGGCGATGGACATTGAAGTCCCCCACCCAGAGTACATTCTGCACCCTTGCCACCCTCAGTGCTTCCTCCAAGTGGTGTTCAACATGGAGGAGCACTAATTCATCAGCTGAGGGAGTGTGGTATGTGGTAATCAGCAGGAGGTTTCCTTGCCCATCTTTGACCTAATGCCACGAGACTTCATGGGGTTCGGAGTCAATGTTGAGGACTCCCAAGGCAACTCCTTCCCTACTGTATACCATTGTGCCGTCACCTCTGCTGGGTCTGTCCTGCCAGTGGTTCAGGACATACGCAGGGATGGTGATGATGGTGTTTGGGACATTATTTGTAAGGTATGATTCCGTGAGGATGACCATGTCAGGTTGTTGCTTGACTAGTCTGTGAGACAGCTCTCCCAATATTTGCACACTAGCTCCCAGATGTTAGTAAGGAGGACTTTTCAGGTTCGACAGGGCTGAGATTGCCATTGTCATTTCCGGTGTCGATGCTGAGTGGTCCGTCCGGTTTCATTCCACTTTTGTGACTTTGATACAATTGAGTGGCTTGTTAGGCCATCAGAGGGCATGTAAGAGTCAACCACATTGCTGTGGTTCTGGAGTCACATGTAGGCCAGACCAGGTAAGGATGACAGATTTCCTTCCCTAAAGGGCATTAGTGTACCAGATGGGTTTTTACAACAGACGACAAAGGTTTCATGGTCATCGTTAGGCTTTTAATTACAGATTTTTACTGAATTCCGTGGTAGGATTTGAATCCGGGTCCCAAGAGCATTACCACGATGCCATCACCTCTCTGTATAACTCTTAGTTATACACAGAGTCGACAGTGAAAAAAATAACACTTTTTCTTTGCAGGATTGTTTGTTTTTAAAGAACTAAAACAGCTTTCAACCTTGATTCCAGCAATGACAGATATCTAATGTTGTAAAAGTGAATTAAAAAAAAAGATATTGGCCAGAATTTTACCTTCGGCATGCAGGCGTGTGCCCGACATGCCGGAACATCATATGACGCGCGATGACGTCGGGTGTGCGTCCTGACATTATCACGCACTCATGCGTCATTTCAGAGTCGGCTGCGCGTCCGCTGATAATTGAAAGGCCTATTAAAGCCGTTAACTACCTAATTAACTTGAAATTTACACTGCCCATCCAACCTAACAGTTGGCGGGCCGGCGAAAAGTCCAAGCGGCCTTTACATTTTTTAGGAAACCTCATTTACGAGTGGGATGAACTTTCCTAAATCTAATGCTAATTAAATAAATCCTTTATTTTGACATTAAAAACATGTCCCATCTCATGTGACACAGTCACATGAGGGGACATGTTTCATTCAATTTTTACTTTATATATGTTTTAAAATGCTCAGGGAGGTTGAAGCGCTCTTTCACGCGCATATGCGAACTGTGCGCGAGGCCTGGCTGTCCCTCCTCTCCCCGCCCACACAGGCAATGTTCAGTGCTGCCGCTCGCGATCCACACAGGGCGGGCCTTAATTGGCCCGCCCACGTGAAATCGCGATGTGGAGCTGATCACGGGCGGTGGCCTCCACCCACTCACGCCGAGTCTGCCCAGCGAGGGCAAAATTCAGGCCATTTATTTTGTAAGCAAATGAGATGGCAGTACGCAGGGCTCCTCAATGAGTCAATTCAGTTCCTGGTAGTAACAAGAGAGGGATAAGTGACCTCATGATGCTGACATGTCCAATTTTTACTTGTACAATGGAGGAAGGATATGTCTTTTTGCTGGTTCTGCATCTCTCTGAAACTAGTTTTTTTAAAGAGTAGTTTCAACATTGCAATATGTCCATTTTCCTTTTTTAGGTTCTATACCTCATTATAGGTGAAAGCAATGCAATATAGAATGATGTTCTGTAGTAAACAGCACATAATTAAAAATAAAATTAGCTCCCATAATGCCAGTTAGCATAGATGGAACAAGTTACATGATTATAGAGTGCTTCAGTCTATTCAAAGGGGTGTGTACAGGGCATGTAACCACTGCACCTCCACTGTAAAATTTGAATTTGAACATGTGTTAGAGGTTCGCTAAATTCAGGCTGAGGTTTCTACGAAGAGCCGTCATAAAGTCATAAAGGTATAACGACAAAGAAAGGGGCCATTTGGCCAATTAAGTCCATGCTGGCTTTTTGCAGAGCAATCCAGTCAACCCTATTACCCCGCTATATTCCTGAAGACCTTCTCATCCAATTTCCCTTTGAAATCATTGTTCATCTCTGCAGCAAGTTCTAGGTCATTACAACTCACTGCATAAAAAGGTTCTGAATCACATACCCCTGTGCACCCATTGCTGGATGAGCAGCAATTTCCTTAAATTAAATATTGGGAAGACTGAAGCCATTGTTTTCAGTCCTCATTCCAAACTTTGTTCCCTAGCTACCATCTCCATCTCTCTCCCTGGCAACAGTCTGAGATTAAGCCAGTTTGTTCACAATCTTGGTGTAATATTTGATCCCGAGACGAGCTTATAACCTCACATTTATACCATCACTGAGACCGCCTGTTTCCATCTGCGTAACATTGTCCAACTTTGTCCCTGCCTTAGCTTATCCACGACTGAAACCTTCATTGATGCCTTCATTACCTCTGGAATTGACTATTGCAATACACTCCAGTCTGGTCTCCCACATTCCACCCTCCATAAATTTGAGGTCATTCAAAATTCTGCTGCCCGTGTCTAAATTTGCAGCAGGTCCAGTTCCCTATCATCCCTGTGCTCGCTGACCTACATTGGCTCATAATCAAGCGCCATCTTGATTTGAAAATTATCATCCTTGTTTTCATATTCCTCCGTGGCCTTGCTTCTCCCAATCCCTGCTTCAGCCCCAAAACTCTCCAAGATATCTGCACTTCTCTAATTCTGGTCTTTTGTGCAACCCCAATCAATTAACAATTTTAATTGATCTGCCATTGGTGGCTGTGCCTTCAGTTGCCTAGGCCATAAGCTCTTGAATACTCTCACTACACCTCTCTGCCTCTTGACCTCACTTTCTTCCTTTTAGAGACTTCTTAAAATCTAACTCATTTACCAAGCTTTTGGCCATCAGACCTAGCACTGCCTTTTGTGGCTTAGTGTAATACTTTGTTTTATAGAATTATAGAAAAAAAATTCATCATCTCTGCCTTAAATGGGAAACCCCCTATTAAAACTGTGAACAGCTGTGGTCTCACTAAGGCCCTGTATCGCTGTGACAAAACTCCTCTACTTTTATATTCCATTCCATTTGCAGTAAAGGCCAACATTCCATTTGCTTTCCCAACCACTTGCTGTACCTTGTTCACAAGTTGGCCACAAGTTGTTGGTGAGATCTGGTTAGGGGCCAATAACATTTTGTTTAAAGTAGACAAAGATTGAGGTTTAAGATAGTTGCTTGGTGAAGAAAGCCACAAGATTCCATGGGTTTTGAACAGGCAAAAATAAACTTTACTATATGAGGTCAGAAAGATAAAACAATTTACAATATCTATCTTGCACTCTAACATTCAGGGTAAGTATGAGGTACACGAGAAGGAGAAGAATGTGACAGAGGTGCCTGGCTCGCCAAAGGGAGGATCAATACCCTGAAAACCCAGGAGCAGCATGGCATCCTCTGCACGCAGAGGATGAATCCCACAGAGCCGTTATTTGTAGGTGCATCGCTAGATTCAGGGTCTACAGATGGCGCATGTGCTACCTGCAGATGAGGGAGAACCAGTGTCCCCGATGCCTGCGCATGTCAAGGGAACTGGTCATGCACATATGCCACCTTCTGCAGAATTTGACACCATGGGGGCTGGGAGGGTATTCACTGCCAGTGGCAGTTAAAGTTACCGCCACGCTCAATTTCTATGGCAGTGGCTCCTTCCAGGGCTCTACTCGCAATCCTCCACCCACAAATGTACCCAGGAGGTCACGGACACCCTTTTTGACAAGGCACACAACCTTGTTACAATCAACAGAGATCAGGCAAGCCAGGAAGCAAGAGCGCTGGTATTTGCTCAGATTTCCAGATTCCCACAGGTGCAGGGTGCCATCGACTGCAGTCACGTGGCTCTTAAATCTCTCTGGCAACCAGCAGTCCAGTATGTGAACCGCAAAGGCTTCCACTCTCTCAATGTTCAGCTTGTCTGCGACCATAACAAATAGACCATGCAGGTGTGTGCAAAATACCCCGGAAGCGTCCACGACTCGTACATCCTCAGCGGGTCTCAGATCCCTGGACATCTTCCAGGAACTACACAGGATGCAGGGTTGGCTCCTCAGGGACATGGGCTAGCCACAAAGGACATGTCTGATGATGCCCGTGTGGCAGCCTCAGACTCCTGGTGAGAGATGATACAATGAGACTTGTGCCGCAACTTGGAGTTTGGTTAAGCACACCACTGGCATCCTGAGAATTAGGTCCTGGTGCCTGGACAGATCTGGTGTAGCACTGCGGTACACTCCCCAGAGGGTGTCACACATCATAGCGGCTTGCTGCTTGCTACACAACCTGCTGATGCAATGGCAGGAGGACCTGAATGATGAAGAGATGCAATTGCTGCACGTCTCCTTCGATGAGGAGGAAGTCAAAGGGGATGAGGGTGATGAGGTCCTGGAAGGCAAGGGTGCAGGCGATAAGGCCATTGCATTGGCCAAATGAGACAGATATACTCGTGAGGCCCTCATTGTCACAAGATTTCAGGAGGATGATGACGAGATGCAGTGAGGACACTCCTGAGATCTTCACATTGCACCTGGAAACGTCTGACACCTGTCTGGCTGAGGGCAGTGCACATATGCTCCATGAAGAGACTCATATTAACGAGACGCTGCTGAGCTACAGTGAGCACAAGGACTTTGGCAGGCTTCATCACCTGTTCCCTTCAGCTCCAAACCTTCACCTGTCAGGAATAGAGACAGCCCCACCTCTAAGGTGCCGAGAGCACACAGAGAACATCATGGAACCCAGTGACACTTGGGTACAAGATTCTTGCAGCAACCAAAAGATACATGGCAGTGCACGCATCCTGAATTTGAACAGTGACTTTGAAGCCAAACAATCACTGTGCTCAAAAGGTTACACACTGCACAGCGGAAAGGCCCTAGACATATTGTGCAGGAAGCAAGGTTTCTCATCTGATTGACACAAACATTGCTCCTCATAACAAGGAGCCATAGGCAAGGAGACGTTCTTGGGAGCGTATTTACAATAGTCAACATTAAGTACAAGTGATAAACACCTGGGCCCATGTTATGCAACTACATCTTCTTGACCTTTCTAACCCTACCGCTACATCTTGGTGCTCCCCTGACATCCACAGCGGAGGTGGAGGTTTCCTGCTGACTCCTATACCCTACTGACCTTGATGACCTTGGTGGGCGTCCTCTGGAGGGCTGAGACCTGGAGGGCTCCGACCGGCTTTCGGAGTCCTGCTGTTTGGCAGTGCACCCTACTCAGCCTGTAGAACTGGAGCTGTTGGGATCACAGGAAGAGGGGATTTGGATGGGCTGGACACTCCAGGAGTCACCTGGGTGGATCGCCCCTGGGCGTGTACCTTCTGATCCTCCTCTCTATGGGTGCCCAAGAACCCCTGGCTGACACCTTGAGAGGAAGGGACAGCTGGAGTGAGATCTAGATGCCCTGTGCCACCCCCCCCTACTCGTGTTGACACATATGGATGCCAGCAAGTCTCTCAGCAATAGAGTGCAGCTCCTGCAATAGTGCAGGACCGATGTCCTGGACGAAGGTCTCCATGGCAGCCGCCATCCTACCAATGTTGACCTCGGGATGTTGGCATGCTGGCGCTAACACCTCAGACTGAAGGCGGACGGACTCTTCCATTGTGCCTTGCAATTTGAGGAGTGCAGCGGACATCCCTTCCCGAGCTTGCCTTTGCAGCTCCAGCAACTGAGGTATGACTGTGTTCAGAGGCTCCTCATCTGACTTGGACTCAGCAAGTTTCTGGCCTCCAGCACCCCTCCAAATGCCGACAACCTGGGAATTCCTGCTTCCACCTGCAATAGAGCAATTGTGACTCCGAGGCTACTCTAGCATGAGGTCCCACCGAGGTGCATCACTGCGCTGGTGGAGGGTGTGGGTGAGCACTGTGATGGGCCTTCAATTTTGGTGTCTGCGAATTCCTCTTCCGTGGTGCCCTCGGGAGTGGAGTTCAGGACCTGGCTTGCGGAGTCCTCAAGGCTTCCCAGATGTTCCAGCGAAAGCAAGGAGAGACAATTAGTGCATGTCAGGTGACTGCAGAACAGGGGACCTCACACAGCATGGTTGTCTGATGGATGTTGCATTGCTGGATCCTCACTCGGTTGAGCACCGCTGACCTCACTGACAGCACAGGAACAGTCCACATCATCACTGGCCAACTTGATGACTCTGTTTTCAAAGCCTGTGAGGATCTTGATGTCGGGCATTCCTCTATCAGTCTGCGACCTCTCCCTTTTGTTGTATGCCAGCATGTGCCGCATGAATACAGATGGAGAGAGTGTAAACAGGACACCTGCCAGGCCAGATGAGAAGGCTGCCTGGCATGCATGGGTGGTGAGTGGTGCCATGGACCGCTTGAGGACATGATCCACAGGGCAGATGAAGGTGTGTGTGAGAGTAAATGGTGATGCCCCTTGAGCTGGCAGTGTGTGAGATCCCTGTGGATGTGTGATGGGTTTGTGAGTGTGTGAGTTGAGAGTGATGAGAAGAGTGACTTACCCTGGCGGAATGGAGGACATCATTCATCCTTTTTCGGCACTGGATGGCTGTCCTCTTTTGGAGAGGTTTGGTGCTGACAATCGCTTCCACTGGGCAGTTCCCAGTTCCGCAATCCCCATGCTGGATTTGTCACCTTGGGTGAGGTTCTTCGCCCAGAGTGGGAGTAGAGGACATTGTGGCAGGCCTCCACTGCATCTAATAGACACTTAATGGGAGCATCACTAAATTTGGGGGCAGCATATTTCTCCGCTTTGGCAGCCATCCGTCCCCAGCAGCTTCCTATCCCTTGAAGAGTGCTAGCTCTGTGCAGGCGTGGCTTTTAAATATGGCGCCCAGTTTACTGAAGGCCTGAGGTCACAGAGGGGTGGGCAAATCAGAGACCACCCACTAGCAAACCAATATAAAACCCATGCTTCTGCACTTTTTAAACAAAGTGCCGCACAATGGAGCAGAGAAAGCCGCCATTGCGGTTGATTGGTCACATGCCAATTTCCCCACCCAATATCAGACTTTACCAATTTCTGGGACAATTACGCCCTTTGTGCCCTCTTCACAACTTGCTTTCCTAACTAAATTTAGCTACCATACACTCGGTTCCTTCATCCAAGTCATTAATACAAATTATAAACAGTTGAAGCACTAGCACTGACCCCTGTGGCCTCCACTAGTTACAGCTTGCCAACCTGAAACTGACCCATTTATCCCACTCGCTGCTTCCTGTTAGTTAACTAATCCTCTATCCTTGCTATGTGTTCACCCCAACACCAAGAGCTTTTATTCTTTGTGGCACTTTTAAAAAATGCTTTTGTGGGCCTCAGCTAGGCCAGCATTTTTATTGCCCATCCCGAATTGCCCTTGAAAAGGTGGTGGTGAGCTGCATTATTGAACCGCTGCAGTCCATGTGGTGTAGTTACACCCACAGTGCTGTTAGGAAGGGAGTTGCAGGATTTTGACCCAGCGACAGTGAAGGAACAGCAATATATTTCCAAGTCAGGATTGTGAGTGGCTTGGAGGGGAACTTGTAGGTGCTGGTGTTCCCATGCATCTGCTGCCCTCGTCCTTCTAGGTGGTAGAGGTTGCGGGTTTGGAAGGTGCTGTTGAAAGAGCCTTGGTGAGTTGCTGTAGTGCACCTTGTAGATGGTATACACTGCTGTCACTCTGCGTTGGTGGTGGAGAGAGTGGATGTTGAAAGTGGTGGATGGGGTGCCAATCAAGCAGGCTGCTTTGTCCTGGATGGTGCCAAGCTTCTTGTTGGAGCTGCACTTATCCAGGCAAATACAGAGTATTCCATCACACTCCTGACTTGTGGACAGACTTCAGGGAGTCAGGAGGTATGCCACTCTCTATAGAATTCCCAGCCTCTAACCTGCTCTTGTTGCCACAGTATTTATATGGTTGGTTCAATTCAGTTTATGCTCAATAGTTATTGATTGTGGGCCTTCAGCGATGGTAATGCATTGAATGCCTTTTGGAAATCCAAGTACATCGCATCTACTTGTTACCCCTGATTCACCCTGCTTGTTACTTTCCCAAAGGACCCTAATAAATTAGTCAAACACAATTTCCCTTTCACAAAACCCTATTGACCTGGCCTGACTGTAATACGATTTTCTAAATATCCTGCTGTTACCTCTGTAATAATGGTTTCAAACAGCTGCCCTTTGACTGATGTTAGGCTAACTGGCCTACAGTTTTCTGCTTTTTGATTGCCTCATTTCTTGAATAGAGGTGTTACATTTGTGGTTTTCCAGTCCACTGGGACCTTTCCAGAATCCAGGGAACTTTGGAAGAATCGCAACCAAACGTATTGATCATGCACCCAACTGTGTTGATCCCTGCTGTGTGCCAATAAATGGTTTGTTGTAACCAATTGGTGGCAAGTTCAAATCCCTTGAATTCTGACAACAAATCAGTTTTAGTTATATTGCTACTTCTGTTCTCTACAGTACATCTAATTTGTGGTGCAGCCTGAAAGAAGAAGGCAGTGCCTGAAACAAGTGCCAGTTGTTGTGATATTGTATGGATGCCAGTGCAGACAATGACATGTACCTTTAAGAAACTACATAGTGACATCACTATAACATCACCGTGTGTAAGGCTAGAAGATAAAAGGTACGACCGCCCATGTTACATGTTCACCCCTGCGTCAGTAAGGCTTCATATATATCTTATGATTCAGGCATATAGCCAATTAATCAGCCTATGTAACTGTTAGGACCCAGGCTAAATCAAGACCTGTGCAAAGCTATATATAGTTGTCGCTAGTACTAAATTTCATGTAATTGTGTTCAATCAGAACCCTCGTCAGTCTCAATACCTTGCTTAACATAGATAGCATAGAGACGGATCCCTTGAGGTCTACATCAAGACCTTAAACATATATGCTGACAGCACATCATAAGAGACCACAACACTAACTTTGACATTTTATCTTTTAAAAAAAGATGTCCACAGAATTTGGCTGCATTTATTACCCATTCTTATTTACAAATAATTATTTGAACAACTGACTGGTCACTTCAGGAAGCATGAAAAAATAAACTATCATGTGCAATTGAGTCATGTGTAGGCAAGATCAAATAGAGTTGACTGGTTCCCTTCCCTGAAAGACATGGGAATCAGTTGGATTTTTATGACAATCAGGAGCTTAAACGTTAACCGAGATTGAGCTCATGACCTTTAGGTTGCTGGTTCATTAATGTAAGCGCTATATTAGCCATGCATTAGACCTGCTAGAGTAGTATTGTGATTGTGGCATTCTTAACGATAATACAACTGATGGCATGTCTATGCAAATTTGTTTTTTAATTGTTTACTTAATGGCTAAGAGTTTCAAATGCGTTCCACTTTCAATGAAAGTATTGTGGTTTTTAAAATCCAATTAGCCCAGGCAAAAATGCCTGCAACATTTGTACTCCACAGTGGAAGTTTATTTTTTCCCCTGATAACCTCCAGATTCCTGGCATAGCAACATGGAAGCACAGCAGAGGACATTAAAATGAGATAATTGGTATACTTATTCAGATATTCTGAGTGTGTATCACATCAACTAGAACAGTTCAAATATGTTGAAGGCTTTTATAATTAGAAACAAGATGTCCAACACATTGATTCATATAATTGTGTAGTTCCTGGTCAGATGTCTTTAATACACTGAACATTTCTAGGATGTAGCATTTAAGGTATGAAATAGCAACCTCTAGTGGAAGAAAGATTCTGCACTGTTTTCTATCATTTTCATAGCAGAAAACCTGGGTCAATCTATTCTGATTAGCTTTGATTCTGGCACCCTACAGATTCTAAGAAGCTATTCTGCACTCCAATAATTCTATAAGCATTTGCTTTATTTCCCCCCTCTTGGCTCCACTAAGGTTCAGGGTAAATCTTTGGCTCATCGTTACTTCTCTTTATTACAATGACATCTGAAATATGTTGCTGTCACATCGCATGACACTCCAACTTCCAATACCCAGCACTTCTGAAAATGGAGGTTGTTAAGCAGAAGTGAACACAGGGGGTCTAGAAGGAAGCCTGCCACTTCCTAGAGATTAATTTAAAAAAACACAAGCAAGAACATCTGAGACATTCACAGATGGTTTATCTTGGCAAACAAATTGTTGGATTTTGGACATATGTACTAAGGGGTGGGATTTAACACCTAATTCTATGTTTCTAAAAGTCAATTCCCCCCTTGCACAATTGATTTCAAAATGGTTTTACAACTATTTATTAAGAAAATATATTAATTGGAAGGCATTTTTATTTTGAGATGGAGAACTACGTTAAAATATATTAAACTCTGGTAGCTATGTGTACTGCAGCAGTGAGAAATGTTAACAGCTGTTCTGGTAAAATCTGATTAGTCATTTAGTCAGAAACCAAGTTAATTATATTTGTGCAAATGCAATCATGACTAAATTCTGGGCAGAGTAAACCTGATGTAATAATGTTTAGTGTGGTTCATCTATGATATTCAACCTGGCAATGAATTGCTGTTGGAGTTTTGAGGCTTTAGTCAAACTGGGGCTGCTCCAAAATAATGTCACTCTCTGCCAGAACTGTCCAAGCACCTTGCCTATGTAGACTGCTTAGGTTCACACCATGGAGCCTCAGGAGCAACATACAAATGTTTAAATTGCTGTTCCCAAACTTTTACTATTTCTCAAGTTGCGGATTTTATTAGTAGGTATTTCAATTTGGGATTCATCTATGAGGCAATAGAACTTTTGAGCTTTGCAGCACAAAAGCAAACCATTCAGCCCATCTGTGCTGGCTCTATACTAGATCAACCCAAAATTACTCCCATGGCCTTGCTCGCTTGCTTAAAATACTTTCCTCCACTTCAAAAGATTATCTAATTTTTCCTCAATAAGCTACAACGGTGTCTACTTCAACCATTCTCCACTGCAAGACATTTCATGCTTTACACAATATATAACAGAAGCAGACTATTTCACTCAACTAGTCTTTGCTGGTGTTTAAACACCACAAAAGACTCCTCCTATTCCATGTACCTCATCTCAGCCTTTCCGTAGCTTTCCATTCCTGTTTCTCTGATGTGCTCATCCAGTTTCCTGTGTTAGTGAGTGCCACATTCTAACCACTCTCTGAAAAAAGGAATTTTTCCACTGAGTTTATGAGTAGCAGGCTTTTCATCCTATCAAAACTTTGAATATTTTAAGAACCTCTATGAAATCTCCTAGCTATCTTTGCTCCAATGGAAATATTCCCAGTATCTCAAATCTCTCTTCATACCTAAATAATTTTAGCCCTGATAGCATCTTGGTGAATTTACATTATAGGCTTTCTATTGCTTTAAAATCCTTTCCATAATGGTGTGTGGGGCTGGTTAGCTTAGTTGGCTAGATGGCTAATGTGTAGTTCAAAATAATACCAACAGCATGGTTTTGATTCCTATTCTGGCTGAGGTAGTCTTGGCATCTGCCTCCTTGCCCTGCCCCTGAGAGTGGCTGACAAAAACTGCCAAGAAAATGGCTCAGGATGAAGCATCAGTAGACAAAAGCCAATGTACCTGCCTTCGGAGCACACGTACTGTAGCTATAATGGGATGCACAAAAGTTCTCTTAACTGTGGCATAGCCATTACTTTAAGTTTATCATTTTTGTGTTATGTACCTATGCTAATAGAAGCTATTTATATTGCTTCATCAATCTGTAATTTTAAGGGATAATGGATGTGAATTTGGTTTCTGTAGTGCTGCTGGAGATCCCTCTTGGAGGTGCAGGCTATGCTACCAGCTGCTTCTGGCGTGCCCTTGAGAAGTATGCCCAATTAAGCATCTCCTGCCTGCATCTGAAGCAACTGAATCAGCTTAATCCTGATGTCACACAGCTCTACTGGCTAATGCCGGACTTCCTAATACAAAGCATGCAGGTCCATTAAATGAATTTGCACATCACTCATGGAAGATCAAACATTCAGCTGCAAGAGAGGCCCTGTTCTAGCATTAGGGCCAGGCATCCAACTTACAGGTAAGTTAATTCTGAAGATCTCCTACTATAGCAGAGTGCCTGAAAGTACTCTGGAACGTTTTTGAAGGCGTTGTGATGAGTTTTTGAAGGCGCTGTGATGAGTTCTTTAAAGTGTTCTGATGAGTTTTTGGAGATGTTGTGATGAGTTTTTGGAGGTGTTCTGGTGAGTTTTTTGAACTGTTGTGATGAGTTCTTGAAACGTTGTGATGAGTTGTTGGTGTTAGGATGAGGTTTTGGAGATGTTGTGATGCGTTTTTGGAAGTGTTGTGATGAGTTTTTGGAGGTGTTATGATGCGTTTTTGGAGGTTTGTGAGAGTTTTTGCTGTTGTGATGAATTTTTGGTGTTGTGATGAGTTTTTGGAGATTTTGTGATGAATTTTTGGAGATGTTATGTTGAGTTTTTGAAGGTGTTGTGATGGGTTTTTGGATTGTGATGAGTTTTTGGAGGTTTTGTGATGTGTTTTTGGAAGTGTTGTGATGAGTATTTGAAGGTGTTGTGATGAGTTTTTGAAGGTGTTGTGATGAGTTTTTGAAGGTGTGATGAGATTTTTCGAGTGTTGTGATGAGTCTTTGGAGCTGTTGTGATGTATTTTTGAAGGTGTTGTGATGAGTTTTCCAAGGTGTTATGACGAGTTTTTGAAGGTGTTGTGATGAGCTTTTGGATTGTGATGAGTTTTTGGAGGTTTTGTGATGTGTTTTTGGAAGTGTAATGAGTTTTTGAAGGTGTTGTGATGAGTTTTTGGAAGTGTTGTGATGAGTATTTGAAGGTGTTGTGATGAGTTTTTGGAAGTGTTGTGATCAGTTTCTGAAGGTGTTGTGATGAGATTCTGCAAATGTCGTGTTGAATTTTTGGAGGTGTTGTGATGAGCATTTGGAGATGTTGTAATGAGTTTTTGAAGGTGTCGTGAAGAGTTTTCCAAGGTGTTGTGATGAGTTTTTGAAGGTGTTATGATGAGTTTTTGGAAGTGTTGTGATGTATTTTTGAAGGTGTTGTGATGAGAGTTTGGAAGTGTGGTGATGAGTTTTTGGTGATGTCGTGATGAGTTTTTTAAGGTGTTGTGATGAGAGTTTGGAAGTGCTGTGTTGAGTTTTTGAAGGGGTTGTGATGAGCTTTTCAAGGTGTAATGAGTTTTTGGAGGTGTTGTGGTCAGTTTTTTGAACTGTTGCGATGAGTTCTTGAAATGTTGAGATGAGTTGTTGGTGTTAGGATGAGGTTTTGGAGATGTTGTGATGTGTTTTTGGAAGTGTTGTGATGAGTGTTTGGAGGTGTTATGATGTGTTTTTGGAGGTTTGTGAGAGTTTCTGATGTTGTGATGAATTTTTGGTGTTGTGATGAGTTCTTGGAGATTTTGTGATGAATTTTTGGAGATGTCGTGAGGAGTGTTTGGAGATGGTATGATGAGTTTTTGAAGGTGTTGTGATGGGTTTCTGCAAATGTCGTGCTGAATTTTTGGAGGTGTTGTGATGAGCATTTGGAGATGTTGAAATGAGTTTTTGAAGGTGTCGTGAAGAGTTTTTGAAGGTGTTGTGGTGAGTTTTTGAAGGTGTTGTGATGAGATTTTTCAAGTGTTGTCATGAGTCTTTGGAGGTGTTGTGATATATTTTTGAAGGTGTTGTGATGAGTTTTCCAAGGTGTTATGATGAGTTTTTGAAGCTGTTGTGATAAGTTTTTGGACGGTGATGAGTTTTTGAAGGTGTTGTGAGGTGTTTTTGGAAGTGTAATGAGTTTTTGAAGGTGTTGTGATGAGTTTTTGGAAGTGTTATGATGAGTTTTTGAAGGTATTGTGATGAGTCTTTGGAGGTGTTGTGATGTATTTTTGAAGGTGTTGTGATGAATTTTCCAAGGTGTTATGATGAGTATTTGAAGGTGTTGTGAGGAGTTTTTGGAAGTGTTGTGATGAGTTTGTAACGGTGTTGATATCAGTTTTTGAAGGTGTTGTGATGAGATTTTGGTGTTGTGGTGAATTCTTGTTGTTATGACTAGGTTTTGAAGGTGTTGTGATCAGCTTTTTGAAATATTGTGATCAATTTTTGGAGATGTTATGATAAATGTTTGGAGATGTTGTAATGAGTGTTTGGATGTGTTGTGTTCAGTTTTTGATGGTGATGTGTTGAGTTTTTGAAGTTGTTGTGATGGGTTTTTGAAGATGTTGTGATGGGTTTTTGAAGGTGTTGTGATGCGTTTCTGAAGACGCTGTGATGGGTTTTTGGAGGTGTTGTGATGAGCTTTTGATGTTTTAATCAGTTTTTTGCGTGGTGATGAGTTTTTTGAAATGTGATGAGTTTTTGAAGGTGTTGTGATGAGGCCTTGGTGTTGTCATCAGGTTTTGGAGATGTTTTGATGAGTTTCTGAACGTGTTGTGTTGAGTTTTTGAAGGTGCTGTGATGAGTTTTTGGTCATGTTGTTATAGGTTTTTGAAGGTGTTGTGATGAGCTTCTGGTGTTGTGATGAATTTTTGGTGTTGTGATGAGTTTTTGGAGATTTTGTGATGAATCTTTGGAGATGTTGTGATGAGTTTTTGGAGATGTTATAATGAGCTTTTGAAGGTATTGTGATGAGTTTTTTGGATTGTGATGAGTTATTGGAAGTTTTGTGATGTGATTTTGGAGGAGTTATGAGCTTTTGAAGGTGTTCTGATGAGTTTTTGAAGTGTAGTGATGAGTTTTTGGAAGTGTTGTGATGAGTTTTTGAAGGTGTTGTGATGAGTTTTTGAAGGTGTTGTGATGAGTTTTTGGAGATGTTGTGATGAGTTTTTTAAGGTGTTGAGATGAGAGTTTGGAAGTGCTGTGGTGAGTTTTTGAAGGTGTTGTGATGAGCTTTTCAAGGTGTTGTGATGAGCTTTTGGGAATGTCGTGATGAGTTTTTGGAGGTGTTGTGAAGACTTTTTGGAAGTGTTATGATGAGTATTTGAAGGTGTTGTGATGAGTTTTTGGTCATGTTGTTATAAGTTTTTGAAGGTGTTGTGATGATCTTTTGGTGTTGTGATGAATTTTTGGTGTTGTGATGAGTTTTTGTAGATTTTGAGATGAATCTTTGGAGATGTTGTGATGAGGTTTTGGAGATGTTATGATGAGCTTTTGAAAGTATTGTGATGAGTTTTTTGGATTGTGATGCGTTTTTGGAAGTTTTGTGATGTGATTTTGGAGGTGTTATGAGCTTTTGAAGGTGTTGTGATGACTTTTTGGAAGTGTTGTGATGAGTTTTCCAAGGTGTTGTGATGAGTTTTTTAAGGTGTTGTGATGAGTTTTTTAAGGTGTTGAGATGAGAGTTTGGAAGTGCTGTGGTGAGTTTTTGAAGGTGTTGTGATGAGCTTTTGGGAATGTCGTGACGAGTTTTTCGAGATGTTGTGATGAGTTTTTGGAGGTGTTGTGATGAGTATTTGAAGGTGTTGCGATGAGTTTTTGGAAGTGTTATGAGTATTTGAAGGTGTTGTGATGAGCTGTTGAAGGTGTTGTGGTGAGTTTTTTGAACTGTTGTGATAAGTTCTTGAAAAGTTGTGATGAGTTGTTGGTGATAGGATGAGGTTTTGCAGATGTTGTGATGCGTTTTTGGAAGTGCTGTGATGGGTTTTTGGAGCTGTTATGATGCGTTTTTGGAGGCTTGAGAGAGTTTTTGATGTTGTGATGAATTTTTGGTGTGATGAGTTTTTGGAGATTTTGTGATGATTTTCTGGAGATGTTGTGAAGAGTGTTTGGAGATGTTATGATGAGGTATTGAAAATGTTGTGATGGGTTTTTGGGTTGTGATGAGTTTTTGGAGGTTTTGTGGTGTGTTTTTGGAAGTGTAATGAGTATTTGAAGGTGTTTCGATGAGTTTTTGGAAGTGTTATGATGAGTTTTTGAAGGTGTTGTGATGAGATTTTTCAAGTGTTGTGATGAGTCTTTGGAGGTGTTGTGATGTATTTTTGAAGTTGTTGTGAGGAGTTTTTGGAAGTGTTGTGATGAGTTTGTAACGGTGTTGATATCAGTTTTTGCAGGTGTAGTGATGAGCTTTATATGTTTTAATCAGTTTTTTGCGTGGTGATGAGTTTTTTGAAATGTGATGAGTTTTTGAAGGTGTTGTGATGAGGCCTTGGTGTTGTCATCAGGTTTTGGAGATGTTTTGATGAGTTTCTGAACGTGTTGTGTTGAATTTTCTGAAGGTACTGTGATGAGTTTTTGGTCATGTTGTTATAAGTTTTTGAAGATGTTGTGATGAGCTTTTGGTGTTGTGATGAATTTTTGGTGTTGTGATGAGTTTTTGGAGATTTTGTGATGAATCTTTGGAGATGTTGTGATGAGTTTTTGGAGATGTTATAATGAGCTTTTGAAGGTATTGTGATGAGTTTCTTGGATTGTGATGAGTTATTGGAAGTTTTGTGATGTGATTTTGGAGGTGTTATGAGCTTTTGAAGGTGTTCTGATGAGTTTTTGGAGATGTTGTGATGAGTTTTTGAAGGTGTTGTGATGAGTATTTGGAAGTGTGGTGTTGAGTTTTTGAAGGTGTTGTGATGAGTTTTCGAAGGTGTTGTGATAAGTTTTTGAAGGTGTTGTGATGAGTTTTTGGAGATGTTGTGATGAGTTTTTTAAGGTGTTGAGATGAGAGTTTGGAAGTGCTGTGGTGAGTTTTTGAAGGTGTTATGATGACTTTTTGGAAGTGTTGCGATGAGCTTTTGA
This sequence comes from Cetorhinus maximus, assembly GCF_964194155.1. NCBI lineage: Eukaryota > Metazoa > Chordata > Chondrichthyes > Lamniformes > Cetorhinidae > Cetorhinus > Cetorhinus maximus. The sequence continues at coordinate 21,906,395 of NC_135895.1, read as the reverse complement.
ATGTGTTGTGATGAGCTTTTGGGAATGTCGTGATGAGTTTTTCGAGGTGTTGTGATGAGTTTTTGGAGGTGTTGTGATGAGTATTTGAAGGTGTTGCGATGAGTTTTTGGAGGTGTTGCGATGAGTTTTTGAAGGTGTTGTGATGAGCTGTTGAAGGTGTTGTGGTGAGTTTTTTGAACTGTTGTGATGAGTTCTTGAAAAGTTGTGATGAGTTGTTGGTGATAGGATGAGGTTTTGCAGATGTTGTGATGCATTTTTGAAACGTTGTGATGAGTTTTTGGAGCTGTTATGATGTGTTTTTGGAGGTTTGAGAGAGTTTTTCATGTTGTGATGAATTTGTGGTGTTGTGATGAGTTTTTGGACATTTTGTGATGAATTTCTGGAGTTGTGATGAGTTTTTGGAGCTGTTATGTTGCGTTTTTGGAGGTTTGAGAGAGTTTTTGACGTTGTGATGAATTTTTGGTGTTGTGATGAGTTTTTGGAGATTTTGGGACGAATGTTCGGGGATATTGTGATGAGTTTTTGGAGATGTCATGCTGAATTTTTGGAGGTGTTGTGATGGGTTTTTGGAATGTGATGAGTTTTTGGAGGTTTTGTGATGAGTTTTTGGAGGTTTTGTGATGTGTTTTTGGAAGTGTAATGAGTTTTTGAAGGTGTTGTGATGAGTATTTGAAGGTGTTGTGGTGGCTTTTTCAAGGTGTTGCGATGAGTTTTTGGAAGTGTTGTGATGAGTCTTTGGAGGTGTTGTGAGGAGCTTTTGAAGGTGTTGTGATGAGTTTGTGCAGATGTCATGCTGAATTTTTGGAGGTGTTGTGATGTTCATTTGGAGATGTTGAAATGAGTTTTTGAAGGTGTCGAGAAGCGTTTTTGAAGGTGTTGTGGTGAGTTTTTGAAGGTGTTGTGATGAGATTTTTCAAGTGTTGTGATGAGCCTTTGGAGTTGTTGTGATGTATTTTTGAAGGTGTTGTGATGAGTTTTCCAAGGTGTTATGATGAGTTTTTGAAGGTGTTGTGATGAGTTTTTGAATTGTGATGAGTTTTTGGAGGTTTTGTGATGTGTTTTTGGAAGTGTAATGAGTTTTTGAAGCTGTTGTGATGAGTTTTTGGAAGTGTTGTGATGAGTATTTGAAGGTGTTGTGATGAGTTTTTGAAGGTGTTGTGATGAGTTTTTGGAAGTGTTGTGATCAGTTTTTGAAGGTGTTGTGATGAGCTTTTGGTGTTGTGATGAATTTTTGGGATTGTGATGAGTTTTTGGAGGTTTTGTGATGTGTTTTTGGAAGTGTTGTGTTGAGTATTTGAAGGTGTTGTGATGAGTTTTTGAAGGTGTTGTGATGAGTTTTTGGAAGTGTTGTGTTGAGTATTTGAAGGTGTTGTGATGAGTTTTTGAAGGTGTTGTGATGAGTTTTTGGAAGTGTTGTGATCAGTTTTTGAAGGTGTTGTGATGAGCTTTTGGTGTTGTGATGAGTTTTTGGTGTTGTGATGAGTTTTTGAAGGTGTCGTGACGAGTTTTTGAAGGTGTTGTGTTGAGTTTTTGAAGGTGTTGTGATGAGATTTTTCAAGTGTTGTGATGAGTCTTTGGAGGTGTTGTGATGTATTTTTGAAGGTGTTGTGATGAGTTTTCCAAGGTGTTATGATGAGTTTTTGAAGGTGTTGTGATGAGTTTTTGGAAGTGTTGTGATGAGTTTTTAACGGTATTGATATCCGTTTTTGAAGGTGTTGTGATGAGATTTTTATGTTGTGGTGAATTTTTATTGTTATGACAAGGTTTTGAAGGTGTTGTGATCAGCTTTTTGAAATATTGTGATCAATTTTTGTAGATGTTATCATAAATGTTTGGAGATTTTGTGATGAGTTTTTGGATGTGTTGTGTTCAGTTTTTGATGGTGTGTTGAGTTTTTGAAGTTGTTGTGATGGGTTTTTGAAGATGTTGTGATGAGTTTTTGAAGGTAATGTGATGAGTTTCTGGAGGCGCTGTGATGAGTTTTTGGAGGTGTTGTGATGATGCCTTGGTGTTGTCATATGGTTTTGGAGATGTGGTGCTGAGTGTTTGAACGTGTTGTGTTGAGTTTTTGAAGGTGCTGTGATGAGATTTTGGTCATGTTGCGACAAGTTTTTGAAGGTGTTGTGTTGAGCTTTTGGTGTTATGATGAATTTTTGGTGTTGTGATGACTTTTTGGAGATGTTATGATGAGCTTTTGAAGGTATTGTGATGAGTTTTTTTGGATTGTGATGAGTTTTTGGAGATTTTGTGATGTGTTTTTGGAACTGTTATGAGCTTTTGAAGGTGTTGTGATGAGTTTTTGGAAGTGTTGTGATGACTTTTTGGACGTGCTGTGATGAGTATTTGAAGCTGTTGTGATGAGTTTTTGAAGGTGTTGCGATGAGTTTTTGGAAGTCTTGTGATGAGTTTTTGAAGGTGTTGTGATGAGCTTTTGAAGGTGTTGTTGTCAGTTTTTTGAACTGTTGTGATGAGTTCTTGAAATGTTCTGATGAGTTGTTGGTGTTAGGATAAGGTTTTGGAGATGTGGTGATGCGTTTTTGGAAGTGCTGTGATGAGTTTTTGGAGGTGTTATGATGCGTTTTTGGAGGTTTGTGAGAGTTCTTGATGTGATGAATTTTTGGTGTTGTGATGAGTTTTTGGAGATTTTGTGATGAATTTTTGGAGATGTTGTGATGAGGTTTTGGAGATGTTATGATGAGTTTTTGAAGGTGTTGTGATGGGTTTTTGGAAGCGTAATGAGTTTTTGAAGGTGTTGTAATGAGTTTTTAGAAGTGTTGTGATGGGTTTTTGGATGTGCTGTGATGAGTATTTGAAGCTGTTGTGATGAGCTTTTGTAGGTGTTGTGATGAGTTTCTGCAGATGTCATGCTGAATTTTTGGAGGTGTTGTGATGAGCATTTTGAGATGTTGAAATGAGTTTTTGAAGGTGTCGAGAAGCGATTTTGAAGGTGTTGTGGTGAGATTTTTCAAGTGTTGTGATGAGTCTTTGGAATTGTTGTGATGTATTTTTGAAGGTGTTGTGATGAGTTTTCCAAGTTGTTATGATGAGTTTTTGAAGGTGTTGTGATGAGTTTTTGGATTGTGATGAGTTTTTGGAGGTTTTGTGATGTGTTTTTGGAAGTGTAATGAGTTTTTGAAGTTGTTGTTGTGAGTTTTTGGAGGCGTTGTGATGGGTTTTTGAAGATGTAATGAGTTTTTGAAAGTGTTATGATGAGCTATTGAAGGCATTGTGATGAGTTTTTGAAGATGTTGTAATGAATTTTTGAAAGTGTTATTACGAGCTATTGAAGGAGTTGTGATGAGTTTTTGAACGTGTTGTGATGAGTTTTTGATGATGTTGTGATGAGATTTTGAAAGTATTGTGATGAGTTTTTGGAAGTGTTGTGATGTGTTTTTGAAATTGTGAACAGTTTTTGGAAGTGCTGTGATGAGTTCTTCAACGTTTTGGGATGAGTTTTTGACAATGTTATGTTGAGTTTTTGGAGGTGTTGTGATCAGTTTATGAACATGTCGTGTTCAGTTTATGGAGGCATTGCGATGAGGTTTCGGTGTTGTGATGAGTTTTCAGTGATATAATGAGTTCGGTTATGATGTGATGAGTTTTTGGCGTTGTGCTGAGTTTTTGGCGATGTTGTAATGTGTTTTTGGTGTTGTGATGAATTTTGAAGGTGTGTGAATGAGTTTTTGAAGGTGTTGTGTTGAGTTTTTGAAGTTGTTATGTTGAGTTTTTGCAAGTATGATGGGTTTTTGTTGTTGTTGTGTTGAGTTTTTGAAGGTGTTGTGATGAGTTTTTGGAAATGTTGTGATGATTTTTTGAAGATGTTATGATGAGTTTTTGGCGGAGTTGTGATCAGTTTCTAAAGGTGCTATGATCAGTTTTTAAAGGTGTTATGATGAGGTCTTGGTGTTGTGATGAGATTTAGGTGATGTGATGAGTTCTGATTGAGTTGTGATGAGTTTGTTGTGTTGTGCTCAGGTTATGGATACGTTGTGATGTGCTTTTGAAGGTGTGATGAATTTTTGAAGGTGTGGTTTTGAGTTTTTGAAGATGTTGTGATGAGTTTCAGAACGTATCGTGGTGAGTTTTTGAACCTGCTATGATGAGTTTTTGGAAGTGTTATAATGAGTTTTTGATGGTATCGTGATGACCTTTTTTGGTTGTGTTGAGGTTTTGAAGTTGTTGTGATGAGTATTTGAAGATGTTGTGATCAGTTTTTAGAGGTGTTGCGATGACTTTTTGAAGGTGTTGTGATGAGATTTTGACGCTGTTGTGATGAGTTTTATTAAGGGTTGTGATGTGTTTTTGTAGATGTGATCAGTTTTTGCAAGTGCTGTGATTAGTTTTTGAACGTGTTGTGTTAAGTTTTTAACTATTTTGTGATGAGTTTTTGGAGGTGTTGTGATGACTTTTTGAAGGTGTTGTGATGAATGTTTGGAGACGTTTTACTGAGTTTTTGAAGGTGTTGTGATGAGTTTTTGAAGCTGTTGTGATGAGTTTTTGAAGGTGTTGTGATGAATTTTTGAAGTTCTGATCAGTTTGTGGATGTATTGCGATGTGTTTTTGAATGTGTTGTGATGAGTTTTTGACGATGTTGTGTTAACTTTTTGAAGGTATTGTGATGAGTTTTTGGAAGCATTGTGATGTGTTTTTGAAGATGTGATCAGTTTTTGGAAGTGCTGTGATGTGTTTTTCAAGGTGTTGGGATGGGTTTTGGACGATGTTATGATGAGTTTTTCAAGGTGTTGTGATGAGCTCTTGGTGTTCTGATGAGTTTTCGGTGATGTGATGAGTTTTTGGAAGTGTTCTGATGAGTTTTTGGTGGGGTTGTGATGATATTTTTGAGTCGTTGTGTTGTGCCTTTGGAGTTGTTGTGATAAATTTTTTGTGTTGTGATGAATTTTTGGTGATGTTGGAATGAGCTTTTGGAAGTGTTGATATGCATTTTTAAGGTATTGTGATGAGTTTTTGACGTTGTTGTGATGAGTTTTTAAATGTGTTATATTGAGTTTTTGGAAGCATCATGAAATTTTTTGATGGTGTTACGACGAGCTTTCAAAGGTGTTGTGATGAGCTTTTGAAGGTGTGAAGAGTTTTTGATGTTGTGATCAGTTTGTGGAGGTGTTGCGATGAGTTTTTGAATATGTTGTGATGACTTATTGACAATGTTGTGATGAGATTTTGAAGGTATTGTGATGAATTTTTGGAAGTGTTTTTCAAGGTGTTGGGATGATTTTTTGAAAGTGTTTTTCAAGGTGTTAGGATGAGTTTTTGACAATGTTATGATGAGTTTTTGGAGGTGTTATGATCAGTTTCTAAAGGTGCTGTGATCAGTTTTTGAAGGTGTTGTGATGAGGTCTTGGTGTTGTGATGTGTTTTGAATGATGTGATGATTTTGGATTGTGTTGTGATGAGTTTGTGGTGTTGTGCTGAGTCTTTGGATATGTTGTGATGAATTTTTGAAGGTGTGGTTATGAGTTTTTGAAGGTATTGTGTTGACTTTTTGAAGTTGTTATGATGAGTTTTTGCAAGTGTAATGTGTTTTTGATCTTGTTATTTTGAGTTTTTGAAGGTGTTGTGATACCTTTTTGGAACTGTTTTGATGAGTATTTGCAGATGTTGTGATGAGTTTTGGAAGGTATTGTGGTGAGTTCTGGAAGGTGTTGTGATGAGTTTTATTAAGGGTAGTGATGTGTTTTTGTAGGTGTGGTCAGTTTTTGGAAGTGCTGTGATGAGCTTTTGAACGTGTTGTGATAAGTGTTTGACGATGTTCTGATGAGTTTTTGGAGGTGTTGTGATGAGTTTTTGTCGGCGTTGTGATCAGTTTTTGATGGTGCTGTGATGAGTTTTTCAAAGTGTTGTGATGCGATTTTGACATTGTTGTGATGCGTTTTTGAAGTTTTTGTGATGAGTTTTTGGAAGTGCTGTGATGGGTTTTTAAAGCTGTTGTAATTGGTTTTTGAAAGTGTTATTACGAGCTATTGATGGAGTTGTGATGAGTTTTTCAAGGTGTTGTGATGAGCTCTTGGTGTTGTGATGAGTTTTCAGTGATGTGATGAGTTTTTGGAAGTGTTCTGATGAGTTTTTGGTGGGGTTGTGATGATATTTTTGAGTCGTTGTGTTGTGCCTTTGGAGTTGTTGTGATGAATTTTTTGTGTTGTGATGAATTTTTGGTGATGTTGGACTGAGCTTTTGGAAGTGTTGATATGCGTTTTTAAGGTATTGTGATGAGTTTTTAATGGTGTTGTGATGAGTTTTTAAAGGTGTTATACATTGAGTTTTTGGAAGCGTTGTGAAATTTTTTGATGGTGTTACGACGAGCTTTCGAAGGTGTTGTGATGAGTTTTTGAAGATGTGAAGAGTTTTTGATGTTGTGATCAGTTTGTGGAGGTGTTGCGATGAGTTTTTGAATGTGTTGTGATGACTTATTGACGATGTTGTGATGAGAGTTTGAAGGTATTGTGATGAATTTTTGGAAGTGTTTTTCAAGGTGTTGGGATGAGTTTTTGAAAGTGTTTTTCAAGGTGTTGGGATGAGTTTTTGACAATGTTATGATGAGTTTTTGGAGGTGTTATGATCAGTTTCTAAAGGTGCTGTGATCAGTTTTTGAAGGTGTTGTGATGAGGTCTTGGTGTTGTGATGAGTTTTCAATGATGTGATGATTTCGGAGTGTGTTGTGATTAGTTTGTGGTGTTGTGCTGAGGTTTTGGATATGTTGTGATGAGCTATTGAAGGTGTGATGAATTTTTGAAGGTGTGATTATGAGTTTTTGAAGGTGTTGTGTTGAGTTTTTGAAGTTGTTATGGTGAGTTTTGGAAGGTATTGTGATGAGCTTTGGAACGTGCTATGATGAGTTTTTGGCAGTTTTGTGCTGAATTTTTGATGGTATTGTGATGAGTTTTTGTTGTTGTGTTGAGTTTTTGAAGGTGTGGCGATGACTTTTTGAAGGTGTTGTGATGAATTTTTGAAGGTGTTGTGATGAGTTTTATTAAGTGTAGTGATGTGTTTTTGTAGTTGTGGTCAGCTTTTGGAAGTGCTGTGATGAGTTTTTGAACGTGTTGTGATAAGTGTTTGACGATGTTCTGATGAGTTTTTGGAGGTGTTGTGATGAGTTTTTGTCGGTGTTGTGATCAGTTTTTGATGGTGTTGTGATGCGCTTTTCAATGTGTTGTGATGCGATTTTGACATTGTTGTGATGCGTTTTTGAAGTTGTTGTGATGAGTTTTTGGAGGCGTTGTGATGGATTTTTGAATTTGTTGTACTGAATTTTTGAAAGTGTTATTACGAGCTATTGAAGGAGTTGTGATGAGTATTTCAATGTGTTGTGATGAGTTTTTGATGATGTTGTGATGATATTTTGAAGGTATTGTGATGAGTTTTTGGAAGTGTTGTGATGTGTTTTTGAAATTGTGAACAGTTTTTGGAAGTGCTGTGATGAGTTCTTCAACGTTTTAGGATGTGTTTTTGACGATGTTATGTTGAGTTTTTGGAGGTGTTGTGATCAGTTTATGAACATGTCGTGATCAGCTTATGGAGGCGTTGCGATGAGGTTTCGGTGTTGTGATGAGTTTTCGGTGATATAACGAATTCGGTTTTGATGTGATGCGTTTTTGGCATTTTGCTGAGTTTTTGGCGATGTTGTAATGCGTTTTTGGTGTTGTGATGAATTTTGAAGGTGTGTTTATGAGTTTTTGAAGGTGTTGTGTTGAGTTTTTGCAGTTGTTATGATTAGTTTTTGCAAGTATGATGGGCTTTTGTTGTTGTTGTGTTGAGTTTTTGAAGGTGTTGCGATGACTTTTTGAAGATGTTGTGATGAATTTTTGAAGGTGTTGTGATGAGTTTTATTAAGGGTAGTGATGTGTTTTTGTAGATGTGGTCAGTTTTTGGAAGTGCTGTGATGAGTTTTTGAACGTGTTGTGATAAGTGTTTGACGATGTTCTGATGAGTTTTTGGAGGTGTTGTGATGAGTTTTTGTCGGCGTTGTGATCAGTTTTTGATGGTGTTGTGACGAGTTTTTCAAAGTGTTGTGATGCGATTTTGAAATTGTTGTGATGCGTTTTTGAAGTTGTTATGATGAGTTTTTGGAGGCGTTGTGATGGGTTTTTAAAGATGTTGTAATGGGTTTTTGAAAGTGTTATGATGAGCTATTGAAGGCGTTGTGATGAGTTTTTGAAGATGTTGTAATAAATTTTTGAATGTGTTATTACGAGCTATTGAAGGAGTTGTGATGAGTTTTTGAATGGGTTGTGATGAGATTTTGATGATGTTGTGATGAGATTTTGAAGGTATTGTGATGAGTTTTTGGAAGTGTTGTGATGTGTTTTTGAAATTGTGAACAGTTTTTGGAAGTGCTGTGATGAGTTCTTCAACGTGTTGGAATGAGTTTTTGATGATGTTATGATGAGTTTTTGGAGGTGTTCTGATGAGTTTTTGAACATGTCGTGATCAGCTTATGGAGGTGTTGCGATGAGGTTTCAGTGTTGTGATGAGTTTTCGGTGATATAATGAGTTCGGTTTGTGATGTGATGAGTTTTTTGCGTTTTGCTGAGTTTTTGGCGATGTTGTGATGTGTTTTTGGGGTTGTAATGAATTTTGAAGGTGTGTTTATGCGTTTTTGAAGGTGTGTTGAGTTTTTGCAGTTGTTTTAATGAGTTTTTGCAAGTATGATGGGCTTTTGTTGTTGTTGTGTTGAGTTTTTGAAGGTGTTGTGATGAGTTTTTGGAAATGTTGTGATGATTTTTTGAAGATGTTATGATGAGTTTTTGGCGGATTTGTGATCAGTTTCTAAAGGTGAAGTGATCAGTTTTCAAAGGTGTTATGATGAGGTCTTGGTGTTGTGATGAGGTTTCGGTGATGTGATGAGTTCTGATTGACTTGTGAAGAGTTTGTTGTGTTGTGATCAGGTTTTGGATACGTTGTGATGTGCTTTTGAAGGTGTGATGAATTTTTGAAGGTGTGGTTTTGAGTTTCTGAAGGTGTTGTGTTGAGTTTTTGAAGTTGTTATGATGATTGCTTGCAAGTGTGATGGGTTTCTGATCTTGCTGTTTTGAGTTTTTGAAGGTGTTGTGATGAATTTTTGGAAACATTTTGATGAGTTTTTGAAGATGTGATGAGCTTTGGAACGTATCGTGGTGAGTTTTTGAACTTGCTATGATGAGTTTTTGGTAGTGTTTTAATGAGTTTTTGATGGTATTGTAATGACTTTTTTTTGGTTGTGTTGAGTTTTTGAAGTTGTTGTGATGAGTATTTGAAGATGATGTGATCAGTTTTTGGAGATGTTGCGATGACTTTTTGAAGGTGTTGTGATGAGTTTTATTAAGGGTTGTGATGTGTTTTTGTAGATGTGATCAGCTTTTGGTAGAGCCGTCATTAGTTTTTGAACGTGTTGTGTTAAGTTTTTAACCATGTTGTGATGAGTTTTTGGAGGTGTTGCGATGAGGTTGTGGTGTTGTGATGCGTTTTCGATGATATAATGAGCTCTGAATGTGATGTGATGAGTTTGTTGTGTTGTGCTGAGATTTCGGATATGTTGTGATGTGTTTTTTTATGTTGTGATGTATTTTTGAAGGTGTGGTTATGAGTTTTTGAAGGTGTTGTGTTGAGTTTTTGAAGTTGTTATTATGAGTTTTTGCAAGTTTGTTGGGTTTTTGATGTTGCTGTGTTGAGGTTTTGAGTTTGTTCTGATGAGATTCTGGAAATATTGTGATGATTTTTTGAAGATGTTATGATGAGTTTCGGAAGGTGTTGTGATGAATTTTTGGAAGTGTTGTGATGAGTTTTTGAAGGTATTGTGATGAATTTTTGATGGTGTTGTGATGAGTTTTTGAAGGTGTTGTGATGAGTTTTTGAAGGTGTTGTGATGAATGTTTCGAGATGTTTTACTGAGTTTATGAAAGTGTTATGACGAGCTTTTGAAGGTGTTGTGATGAGTTTTTGAAGGTATCGTGGTGAGTTTTTGAACTTGCTATGATGAGTTTTTGGTAGTGTTGTAATGAGTTTTTGATGGTATTGTAATGACTTTTTTTTGGTTGTGTTGAGTTTTTGAAGTTGTTGTGATGAGTATTTGAAGATGTTGTGATCAGTTTTTGGAGGTGTTGCGATGACTTTTTGAAGGTGTTGTGATGAGTTTTATTAAGGGTTGTGATGTGTTTTTGTAGATGTGATCAGCTTTTCGTAGAGCCGTCATTAGTTTTTGAACGTGTTGTGTTAAGTTTTTAACCATGTTGTGATGAGTTTTGGAGGTGTTGCGATGAATTTCTGGACATTTGTGATCGGTTTTTGGAGGTGTTGCGATGAGGTTGTGGTGTTGTGAAGCGTTTTCGGTGATATAATGAGCTCTGATTGTGATGTGATGAGTTGGTTGTGTTGTGCTGAGATTTTGGATATGTTGTGATGTGTTTTTTTATGTTGTGATGTATTTTTGAAGGTATGGTTATGAGTTTTTGAAGGTGTTGTGTTGAGTTTTTGAAGTTGTTATTATGAGTTTTTGCAAGTTTGTTGGGTTTTTGATGTTGCCGTGTTGAGGTTTTGAGTTTGTTCTGATGAGATTCTGGAAATATTGTGATGATTTTTTGAAGATGTTATGATGAGTTTCAGAAGGTGTTGTGATGAATTTTTGATGGTGTTGTGATGAGTTTTTGAAGGTGTTGTGATGAGTATTTGAAGGTGTTGTGATGAATGTTTGGAGACGTTTTACTGAGTTTTTGAAAGTGTTACGACGAGCTTTTGAAGGTGTTGTGATGAGTTTTTGAAGGTGTGGTGATGACTTTTTGATGTTCTGATCAGTTTGTGGATGTGTTGCGATGTGTTTTTGAATGTGTTGTGATGAGTTTTTGACGATGTTTTGTTAAGTTTTTGAAGGTATTGTGATGAGTTTTTGGAAGCATTGTGATGTGTTTTTGAAGATGTGATCAGTTTTTGGAAGTACTGTGATGAGTTTTTCAAGGTGTTGGGATGAGTTTTGGACGATGTTATGATGAGTTTTTCAAGGTGTTGTGATGAGCTCTTGGTGTTGTGATGAGTTTTCGGTGATGTGATGAGTTTTTGGAAGTGTTCTGATGAGTTTTTGGTGGGGTTGTGATGATATTTTTGAGTTGTTGTGTTGTGCCCTTGGAGTTGTTGTGATGAATTTGTTGTGTTGTGATGAATTTTTGGTGACGTTGGAATGAGCTTTTGGAAGTGTTGATATGCGTTTTTAAGGTATCGTGATGAGTTTTTGATGGTGTTGTGATGTGTTTTTAAAGGTGTTATATTGAGTTTTTGGAAGCGTTGTGAAATATTTTGATGGTGTTAACACGAGCTTTCGAAGATGTTGTGATGAGTTTTTGAAGGTGTGAAGAGTTTTTGATGTTGTGATCAGTTTGTGGAGGTGTTGCGATGAGTTTTTGAATGTGTTGTGATGAGTTATTGACGATGTTGTGATGAGATTTTGAAGGTAATGTGATGAGTTTTTGGAAGTGTTTTTCAAGGTGTTGGGATGTGTTTTTGAAAGTGTTTCTCAAGGTGTTGGGATGAGTTTTTGACAATGTTATGATGAGTTTTTGGATGTGTTATGATAAGTTTCTAAAGGTGCTGTGATCAGTTTTTGAAGGTGTTGTGATGAGGTCTTGGTGTTGTGATGAGTTTTCAATGATATGACTATTTCGGATTGTGTTGTGATGAGCTTGCGTTGTTGTGCTAAGGTTTTGGATATGTTGTGATGAGCTTTTGAAGGTGTGATGAATTTTTGAAGGTGTGGTTTTGAGTTTTTGAAGGTGTTGTGTTGAGTTTTTGAAGTTGTTATGATGATTGTTTGTGCAAGTGTGATGGGTTTCTGTTCTTGCTGTTTTGAGTTTTTGAAGATGTTGTGATGAGTTTCGGAACGTATCGTGGTGAGTTTTTGAACTTGCTATGATGAGTTTTTGGAAGTGTTGTAATGAGTTTTTGATGGTATTGTGATGACCTTTTTTTGGTTGTGTTGAGTTTTTGAAGTTGTTGTGATCGGTTTTTAGAGGTGTTGCGATGACTCTTTGAAGGTGTTGTGATGAGATTTTGATGGTGTTGTGATGAGTTTTATTAAGGGTTGTGATGTGTTTTTGTAGATGTGATCAGTTTTTGGAAGTGCCGTGATTAGTTTTTGAACATGTTGTGTTAAGTTTTTCACGATGTTGTGATGAGATTTTGGTGATGTAATGAGTTCTGATTGTGATGTGATGATTTTTTGGTGTTGTGATGAATTTTGAAGGTGTGGTTATGAGTTTCTGAACGTGTTGTGTTGAGTTTTTCAAGTTGTTGTGATGAGTTTCTACAAGTATGATTGGTTTTTGATGTTTTTGTGTTGTGTTTTTGAAGATGTTGTGATGAGTTTTTGGAAATGTGATGATTTTTTGAAGATGTTATGATGAGTTTCGGAAGGTGTTGTGGTGAGTTCTTGCAAGTGTTGTGATGAGTTTTTGAAAGTATTATGAGGAGTTTTTGGAAGTGTTGTGATGAGCTTTTGATCATGTTGTGAAGAGTTTTTGAAGGTGTTATGATATGTTGTTGTCGGCGTTGTGATCAGTTTTTGATGGTGTTGTGATGCGTTTTTGAAGTTGTTGTGCTGAGTTTTTGGAGGCGTTGTGATGAGTTTTTGAAGATGTCGTAATGAGTTTTTGAAAGTGTTATGACGAGCTATTGAAGGTGTTGTGATGAGTTTTTAAATGTGTTGTCATGAGTTTTTGATGATGTTGTGATGAGTTTTTGAAGGTATTGTGATGAGTTTTTGGAAGTGTTGTGATGTGTTTTTGAAGTCCCGATCAGTTTTTGGAAGTGCTGTGATGAGTTTTTCAAAGTGTTGGGATGAGTTTTTGATGAAGTTGTGATGAGTTTTTGGAGGTGTTGTGATCAGTTTCTAAAGGTGCTGTGATCAGTTTTTGAAAGTGTTGTGATGAGGTCTTGGTGTTGTGATGAGTTTTCAATGACGTGATGAGTTCAGATTGTGTTGTGATGAGTTTGTGGTGTTGTGCTGAGGGGTTAGATATGTTGTGATGAACTATTGAAAGTGTGATGAATTTTTGAAGGTGTGGCTATGAGTTTTTTAAGGTGTGTTGAATTTTTGAAGTTGTTATGATGAGCTTTTGCAAGTGTGATGAGTTTTTGATCTTGTTGTTTTGAGTTTTTGAAGGTTTTGTGATGACGTTTTGGAAATGTTTTAACGAGTTTTTGAAGATGTTGTGATGAGTTTTTGATGGTGTTTTGATGATTATTTTTTTGTTGTGTTGAGTTTTTAATGGTGTTGCGATGACTTATTGAAAGTGTTGTGATGTGTTTTTGAATGTGTTGTGATCAGTGTATGGAGGTTTTGCATTGAGGATTTGTTGTTGTGAGCTTCCGGTGATGTAATGAGTACTGAATGTGATTTGATGAGTTCTTGGTGTTGTGCTGAGATTTTGAAGGTGTGGTTATGAGTTGTTGAAGGTGTTGTGTTGCATTTTTGAAGTTGTTATGATGAGTTTTTGCAACTATGATCGGTTTTTGATGTTGTTGTGTTGGGTTTTTAAAGGTATTGAGATGAGTTTTTGGAAATGTTGTGATGATGTTTTGAAGATGTTATGATGAGTTTCGGAACGTGTTGTGATGAGTTCTTTGATGTGTTGTGATGAGTTTTTGAAGGTATTGTGATGAGTTTTTGGAAGTGTTGTGATGAGATTTTGATGGTGTTGTGATGAAGTTTTTGAGAAGTTGTGTTGTGCCTTTGGAGGTGTGATGCATTTTTTGTGTTCTGCTGAATTTTCGGTGATGTTGGAATGAGCTTTTCGAAGTGTTGAGATGCGTTTTTAAGGTATTGTGATTAGTTTTTGATGTTGTTGTGAAGAGTTTTTGAAGGTATTATGATGAGTTTTTGTCGGCGTGGTGGTCAGTTTTTGATGGTGTTGTGATGAGTTTTTCAAGGTGTTGTGATGAGATTTTTCAAGTTGTTGTGATGCGTTTTTGAAGTTATTGTGTTGAGATTTAGAAGGTGTTGTGATGAGTTTTTGAATGTGTTGTGATGTGTTTTTGAAGATGTTGTGATCAGTTTGTGGAGGTGTTGCGATGAGTCTTTGAATGTGTTGTGATGAGTTTTTGATGATGTTGTGATGAGTTTTTGAAGGTGTTGTGATGAGTTTTTTTAAGTCTTGTGATGTGTTTTTGTAGATGTGATCAGTTTTTGGAAGTGCTGTGATGAGTTTTTAAATGTGTCGTGATAAGTGTTTGACGAAGTTGTGATGAGTTTTTGTATGTGTTTGATGAGGTTTTGGTGTTGTGATGGGTTTTCGATGATGTAATGCGTTCTGATTGTGATGTGACATGTTTTTGCTGTTGTGATGAATTTTGAAGGTGTGGTTATGAGTTTTGAAGGAGTTGTGTTGAGTTTTTGAAGTTGTTATGATGAGTTTTTGCAAGTATGATGGGTTTTTCATGTTGTTGTGTTGAGTTTTTGAAGGTATTGAGGTGAATTTTTGGAAATGTCGTGATGATTTTTTGAAGATGTTATGATGAGTTTCGGAAGGTGTTGTAGTGAGTTATTTGAAGATGTTGTTTAGATTTTTTGAAGTTGTTATGATGAATTTTTGCAAGTGTGAGTTTTTGAAGGTGTTGTGATGAGTTTCGGAAGGTGTTGTGAGAAGTTTTTGAACGTGCTATGATGAGTTTTTGGAAGTGTTGTGATGAGTTTTTGATGATATTTTGATGATTATGTTTCATTGTGTTGAGTTTTTGAAGGTGTTGTGATGTGTTTTTGAAGATGTTATGATCAGTTTGTGGAGGTATTGCGATGAGTTTTTGAATGTGTTGTGATAATTTTTTGACAAAGTTGTGATGAGTTTTTGAAGCTGTTGTGATGAGTTCTTTTAAGTGTTGTGATGTGTTTTTGTAGATGTGATCAGTTTTTGGAAGCACTGTGATGAGTTTTTAAACGTGTTGTATTAAGTTTTTGATGATATCGTGATGAGTTTTTGGAGCTGTTGTGATGGGTTTTTGAACATGTTGTGATCAGTGTATGGAGGTTTTGCGATGAGGATTTGGTGTTGTGATTAGTTTCCGGTGATGTAATGAGTACCGAATGTGATGTGATGAGTTCTTGGTGTTGTGCTGAGATTTTGACGGTGTGGTTATGAGTTGTTGAAGGTGTTGTGTTGCGTTTTTGAAGTTGTTATGATGAGTTTTTGCATCTATGATTGGTTTTTGATGTTGTTGTGTTGGGTTTTTAAAGGTATTGAGATGAGTTTTTGGAAATGTTGTGATGATTTTTTGAAGATGTTATGATGAGTTTTGGAAGGTGTTGTGATGAGTTCTTTGATGTGTTGTGATGAGTTTTTGAAGGTATTGTGATGAGTTTTTGGAAGTGTTGTGATGAGTTTTTGATGGTGTTGTGATGAAATTTTTGAGAAGTTGTGTTGTGCCTTTGGAGGTGTGATGAATTTTTTGTGTTCTGCTGAATTTTCGGTGATGTTGGAATGAGCTTTTCGAAGTGTTGAGATGTGTTTTTAAGGTATTGTGATGAGTTTTTGATGTTGTTGTGAAGAGTTTTTGAAGGTATTATGATGAGTTTTTGTCGGCGTGGTGGTCAGTTTTTGATGGTGTTGTGATGAGTTTTTCAAGGTGTTGTGATGAGATTTTGAAGTTGTTCTGAAGTGTTTTTGAAGTTATTGTGTTGAGATTTAGAAGGTGTTGTGATGAGTTTTTGAAAGTGTTGTGATGTGTTTTTGAAGATGTTGTGATCAGTTTGTGGAGGTGTTGCGACGAGTCTTTGAATGTGTTGTGATGAGTTTTTGACGATGTTGTGATGAGTTTCTGAGGGAATTGTGATGAGTATTTGGAAGTGTTGTGATGTGTTTTAGAAGATGTGATCAATTTTTGGAAGTGCAGTGATGAGTTTTTCAAGGTATTGTGAAGAGTTTTTGACGAAGTTATGATGAGTTTTTGGAGGTGTTGTGATCAGTTTCTAGAGGTGCTGTGATGAGTTTTTGAAGGAGTTGTGATGAGGTCTTGGTGTTGTGATGATTTTTCGGTGATGTGATGAGTTCGGATTGTGTTGTGATGAATTTGTTTTGTTGTGCTGAGGTTTGCATATGTTGTGATGAGCTATTGAAGGTGTAATGAATTATTGAAAGTGTGTTATGAGTTTTTGAAGATGTTTTGAGTTTTTGAAGTTGTTATGATGAGTTTTTGCAAGTGTGATGGGTTTTTGATCATGTTGTTTTGAGTTTTTGAAGGTGTTGTGATCAGTTTTTGAAAGTGTAGTGATAATCTTTTGACGAAGTTGTGATGAGTTTTTGAAGCTGTTGTCATGAGTTCTTTTAAGTGTTGTGATGTGTTTTTATAGGTGTGATCAGTTTTTGGAAGTGCCGTGTTGAGTTTTTGAACGGATTGTGATAAGTTTTTGACGATATTGTGATGAGTTTTTGGAGCTGTTGTGATGGGTTTTTGAACATGTTGAGATCAGTTTATGGAGGTGTTGCGATGAAGTTTTGGTGTTGTGATGCGTTTTCGGTGATGTAATGAGTACTGATTGTGATGTGATGAGTTCTTGGTGTTGTGCTGAGATTTTGGATATGTTGTGATGTGTTTCTGGTGTTGTGATGAATTTTGAAGGTGTGGTTATGAGTTGTTGAAGGTGTTGTGTTGAGTTTTTGAAGTTGATATGATGAGTTTTTGCAACTATGATGGGTTTTTGATGTTGTTGTATTCAGTTTTTGAAAGCATTGAGATGAGTTTTTGAAATGTTGTGATGATTTTTTGAAGATGTGATGAGTTTCGGAAGGTATTGTGATGAGTTTTTGAACGTGCTATGATGAGTTTTTGGAAGTGTTGTGATGAGACTTTGATGGTATTTTGATGAGTATTTTTTGTTGTGTTGATTTTTTGAAGGTGTTCTGATGAGTTTTTGCAAGTATGATGGGTTTTTGATGTTGTTGTGTTGAGTTTTTGAAGGTGTTGTGATGAGTTTTTGCAAGTATGAATGGTTTTTGATGTTGTTGTGTTGAGTTTTTGAAGGTATTGAGATGAGTTTTTGGAAATGTTGTGATGATTTTTTGAAGATGTTATGATGAGTTTCGGAAGGTGTTGTGGTGAGTTCTTTGAAGTGTCGTGATGAGTTTTTGATGGTGTTGTGATGAAATTTCTAAGAGGTTGTGTTGTGCCTTTGGAGGTGTGATTAATTTTTGGTGTTCTGCTGAATTTTTGGTGATGTTGGAATGAGCTTTTCGAAGTGTTGAGATGCATTTTTAAGGTATTGTGATGATTTTTGTTGTTGTTGTGAAGAGTTTTTGAACGTATTATGATGAGTTTTTGTCGGCGTTGTGGTCAGTTTTTGATGGTGTTGTGATGAGTTTTTCAAGGTGTTGTGATGAGATTTTGAAGTTGTTCTGTTACGGTTTTGAAGTTGTTGTGATGAGTTTTTGGAGGCTTTTTGATGAGTTTTCGAAGATGTTGTGATGAGCTATTGTAGGTGTTTTGAATTTTTGAACGTGTGGTTATAAGTTTTTGAAGGCGTTGTGTTGAGTTTTTCAAGTAGTTATGATGAGTTTTTGCAAGCGTGATGGGTTTTTGATCTTGTTGTTTTGAGTTTTTGAAGTTGTTGTGATGACATTTTGCAAATGTTTTGATGAGTTTTTGAAGATGTGATGAGTTTCGGCAGGTATTGTGATGAGTTTTTGAACGTGCTATGATGAGTTTTTGGAAGTGTTGTGATGAGTTTTTGATGGTATTTTGATGAGTATTTTTTTGTTGCGTTGAGTTTTTGAAGTTGTTATGATGAGTTTTTGCAAGTATGATGGGTTGTTGATGTTATTGTGTTGAGTTTTTGAAGGTGTTGTGATGAGTGTTTGGGAATGTTGTGATGATGTTTTGAAGATGTTATGATGAGTTTAGGAAGGTGTTGTGGTGAGTTCTTTGAAGTGTTGTGATGAGTATTTGAAAGTATTGCGATGAGTTTTTGGAAGTGTCGTGATGAGTTTTTGATGGTGTTGTGATGAAATTTCTGAGAGGTTGTGTTGTGCCTTTGCTGTTGTGATTAATTTTTGGTGTTCTGCTGAATTTTTGGTGATGTTGGAATGAGCTTTTCGAAGTGTTGAGATGCGTTTTTAAGGTATTGTGATGATTTTTGTTGTTGTGAAGAGTTTTTGAACGTATTATGATGAGTTTTTGTCGGCGTTGTGGTCAGTTTTTGATGGTGTTGTGATGAGTTTTTCAAGGTGTTGTGATGAGATTTTGAAGTTGTTGTGATGCGTTTTTGAAGTTGTTGTGATGAGTTTTTGGAGGCTTTTTGATGAGTTTTCGAAGATGTTGTGATGAGTTTTTGAAGATGTTGCGATGAGTTTTGGAAGGTATTGTGATGAGTTTTTGGAAGTGTTGTGATGTGTTTTCGAAATTGTGCTCAGTTTTTGGAAATACTCTGATGAGTTTTTCAATGTGTTGGGATGAGTTTTTGACAAAGTTATGATGAGTTATTGGAGGTGTTGTGTTCAGTTTCTAAAGGTGCTGTGATCAGTTTTTGAAGGTGTTGTGATGAGGTCTTGGTTGTGTGATGAGTTTTCAATGCTGTGATGAGTTTGGATTGTGTTGTGATGAGTTTGTGGTGTTGTGCTGAGGTTTTGGATATGTTGTAATGAGCTATTGAAGGTGTGATGAATTATTGAAGGTGTGGTTATGAGTTTTTGAAGGTGTTGTGTTGAGTTTTTCAAGTAGTTATGATGAGTTTTTGCAAGTGTGATGGCTTTTTGATCTTGTCTTTTTGAGTTTTTGAAGTTGTTGTGATGACTTTATGGAAATGTTTTGATGAGTTTTTGAAAATGTGATGAGTTTTGGAAGGTGTGAAGAGTTTTTGAACGCGCTATGATGAGTTTTTGGAAGTGTTGTGATGAGTTTTTGCAAGTATGATGGGTTTTTGATGTTGTTGTGTTGAGTTTTTGAAGGTGTTGTGATGAATTTTTGCAAGTATGATGGGTTTTTGGTGTTGTTGTGTTGAGTTTTTGAAGGTGTTGTGATGAGTTTTTGCAAGTATGATGGGTTTTTGATGTTGTTGTGTTGAGTTTTTGAAGGTGTTGTGATGAATTTTTGCAAGTATGATGGGTTTTTGGTGTTGTTGTGTTGAGTTTTTGAAGTTGTTGTGATGAGTTTTTGCAAGTATGATGGGTTTTTGATGTTGTTGTGTTGAGTTTTTGAAGGTGTTGTGATGAGTTTTTGCAAGTATGAATGGTTTTTGATGTTGTTGTGTTGAGTTTTTGAAGGTATTGAGATGAGTTTTTGGAAATGTTGTGATGATTTTTTGAAGATGTTATGATGAGTTTCGGAAGGTGTTGTGGTGAGTTCTTTGAAGTGTCGTGATGAGTTTTTGATGGTGTTGTGATGAAATTTCTAAGAGGTTGTGTTGTGCCTTTGGAGGTGTGATTAATTTTTGGTGTTCTGCTGAATTTTTGGTGATGTTGGAATGAGCTTTTCGAAGTGTTGAGATGCATTTTTAAGGTATTGTGATGATTTTTGTTGTTGTTGTGAAGAGTTTTTGAACGTATTATGATGAGTTTTTGTCGGCGTTGTGGTCAGTTTTTGATGGTGTTGTGATGAGTTTTTCAAGGTGTTGTGATGAGATTTTGAAGTTGTTCTGTTACGGTTTTGAAGTTGTTGTGATGAGTTTTTGGAGGCTTTTTGATGAGTTTTCGAAGATGTTGTGATGAGCTATTGTAGGTGTTTTGAATTTTTGAACGTGTGGTTATAAGTTTTTGAAGGCGTTGTGTTGAGTTTTTCAAGTAGTTATGATGAGTTTTTGCAAGCGTGATGGGTTTTTGATCTTGTTGTTTTGAGTTTTTGAAGTTGTTGTGATGACATTTTGCAAATGTTTTGATGAGTTTTTGAAGATGTGATGAGTTTCGGCAGGTATTGTGATGAGTTTTTGAACGTGCTATGATGAGTTTTTGGAAGTGTTGTGATGAGTTTTTGATGGTATTTTGATGAGTATTTTTTTGTTGCGTTGAGTTTTTGAAGTTGTTATGATGAGTTTTTGCAAGTATGATGGGTTGTTGATGTTATTGTGTTGAGTTTTTGAAGGTGTTGTGATGAGTGTTTGGGAATGTTGTGATGATGTTTTGAAGATGTTATGATGAGTTTAGGAAGGTGTTGTGGTGAGTTCTTTGAAGTGTTGTGATGAGTATTTGAAAGTATTGCGATGAGTTTTTGGAAGTGTCGTGATGAGTTTTTGATGGTGTTGTGATGAAATTTCTGAGAGGTTGTGTTGTGCCTTTGCTGTTGTGATTAATTTTTGGTGTTCTGCTGAATTTTTGGTGATGTTGGAATGAGCTTTTCGAAGTGTTGAGATGCGTTTTTAAGGTATTGTGATGATTTTTGTTGTTGTGAAGAGTTTTTGAACGTATTATGATGAGTTTTTGTCGGCGTTGTGGTCAGTTTTTGATGGTGTTGTGATGAGTTTTTCAAGGTGTTGTGATGAGATTTTGAAGTTGTTGTGATGCGTTTTTGAAGTTGTTGTGATGAGTTTTTGGAGGCTTTTTGATGAGTTTTCGAAGATGTTGTGATGAGTTTTTGAAGATGTTGCGATGAGTTTTGGAAGGTATTGTGATGAGTTTTTGGAAGTGTTGTGATGTGTTTTCGAAATTGTGCTCAGTTTTTGGAAATACTCTGATGAGTTTTTCAATGTGTTGGGATGAGTTTTTGACAAAGTTATGATGAGTTATTGGAGGTGTTGTGTTCAGTTTCTAAAGGTGCTGTGATCAGTTTTTGAAGGTGTTGTGATGAGGTCTTGGTTGTGTGATGAGTTTTCAATGCTGTGATGAGTTCGGATTGTGTTGTGATGAGTTTGTGGTGTTGTGCTGAGGTTTTGGATATGTTGTAATGAGCTATTGAAGGTGTGATGAATTATTGAAGGTGTGGTTATGAGTTTTTGAAGGTGTTGTGTTGAGTTTTTCAAGTAGTTATGATGAGTTTTTGCAAGTGTGATGGCTTTTTGATCTTGTCTTTTTGAGTTTTTGAAGTTGTTGTGATGACTTTATGGAAATGTTTTGATGAGTTTTTGAAAATGTGATGAGTTTTGGAAGGTGTGAAGAGTTTTTGAACGCGCTATGATGAGTTTTTGGAAGTGTTGTGATGAGTTTTTGCAAGTATGATGGGTTTTTGATGTTGTTGTGTTGAGTTTTTGAAGGTGTTGTGATGAATTTTTGCAAGTATGATGGGTTTTTGGTGTTGTTGTGTTGAGTTTTTGAAGGTGTTGTGATGAGTTTTTGCAAGTATGATGGGTTTTTGATGTTGTTGTGTTGAGTTTTTGAAGGTGTTGTGATGAATTTTTGCAAGTATGATGGGTTTTTGGTGTTGTTGTGTTGAGTTTTTGAAGTTGTTGTGATGAGTTTTTGCAAGTATGATGGGTTTTTGATGTTGTTGTGTTGAGTTTTTGAAGGTGTTGTGATGAATTTTTGCAAGTATGATGGGTTTTTGATGTTGTTGCGTTGAGTTTTTGATGGTATTGAGATGAATTTTTGGAAATGTCGTGATGATTTTTTAAGATGTTATGATGCGATTCGGAAGGTGTTGTAGTGAGTTCTTTGAAGATGTTGCTTTGAGTTTTTGAAGTTGTTGTGATGTGTTTTTGCAAGTGCGAGTTTTTGAAGGTGTTGTGATGAGTTTTCAATGCTGTGATGAGTTCGGATTGTGTTGTGATGAGTTTGTGGTATTGTGCTGAGGTTTTGGATATGTTGTGATGAGCTATTTAAGGTGTGATGAATTTTTGAAGTTGTGGTTATGAGTTTTTGAAGGTATTGTGTTGAGTTTTTCAAGTAGTTATGATGAGTTTTTGAAAGTGCGATGGGTTTTTGATCTTGTTTTTTTGAGTTTTTGAAGTTGTTGTGATGACTTTTTGGAAATGTTTTGATGAGTTTCTGAAGATGTGATGAGTTTCGGAACGTATTGTGATGAGTTTTTGAACGTGCTACGATGAGTTTTTGGAAGTGTTGTGATGAGTTTTTGATGGTATTTTGATGAGTATTTTTTTGTTGTGTTGAGTTTTTGAAGTTGTTGTGATGAGTTTTTGCAAATATGATGGGTTTTTGATGTTGTTGTGTTGAGTTTTTGATGGTATTGAGATGAATTTTTGGAAATGTCGTGATCATTTTTTAAGATGTTATGATGAGTTTTGGAAGGTGTTGTAGTCAGTTCTTTGAAGATGTTGTTTTGAGTTTCTGAATTTGTGTGATGTGTTTTTGCAAGTGCGAGTTTTTGAAGGTTTCGTCATGTCTTTTTGGAAATGTTTTGATGAGTTTTTGAAGATGTTGTGAAGAGTTTCAGAAGGTATTGTGATGAGTTTTTGAACGTGCTATGATGAGTTTAAGGAAGAGTTGTGATGAGTTTTTGAAGATGTTGTGATGAGTTTTTGTTATCAGTTTATGGAGGTGTTGTGATGAGGTTTTGGTTTTGTGATGCGTTTCCGGTGATGTAATGAGTACTAATTGTGATATGATGAGTTCTTCGTGTTGTGCTGAGATTTTGGATATGTTGTGATGTGTTTTGGGTGTTGTGATGAATTTTGAAGGTGTGGTTATGAGTTGTTGAATGTGTTGTGTTGGGTTTTGAAGTTGTTACGATGAGTTTTTGCAACTATGATGGGTTTTTGATTTTGTTGTGTTGAGTTTTTGAAGGTATTGAGATGAATTTTTGGAAATGTCGTTATGATTTTTTAAGATGTGATGATGAGTTTCGGAAGGTGTTGTGGTAAGTTTCGGAAGGTGTTGTGGTGAGTTCTTGGAAGTGTTGTGATGAGTTTTTGAACGTATTCCGATGAGTTTTTGGAAGTGTTGTGATGTGTTTTTGATGCAGTTTTGATGATATTTTTGAGACGTTGTGTTGTGATGAATTTTTGGTGATGTTGGAATGAGCTTTTGGATGTGTTAAGATGCATTTTGAGGCATTGTCATGAGTTTTTGATCGTGTTGTGATGAGTTTATGAAGGTGTTGTGATGAGTTTTTGTTGGCGTTGTGATCAGTTTTTGATGGTGTTGTGATGAGTTTTTCAAGGTGTTGTGATGAGATTTTGAAGTTGTTCTGATGCGTTTTTCAATTTGTTGTGATCAGTTTTTGGGGGCGTTGTGATGAGTTTTTGAAGATGTTGCACTGTGTTTTTGGAAGTGTTATGACGAGCTATTGAAGGTGTTGTGATGAGTTTTTGATGGTGTTGTGATGAGTTTTTGAATGTGTTGCGATGAGTTGTTGACAATGTTGTAATGAATTTCTGACGGTATTGTGATGAGTTTTTGGAAGTGTTGTGATTTGTTTTAGAAGATGTGATCAGTTTTTGGAAGTGCTGTGATGAGTTTTTCAAGGTGTTGGGATGATTTTTTGATGAAGTTATGATGAGTTTTTGGAGGTGTTGTGATCAGTTTCTAGAGGTGCTGTGATCAGTTTTTGAAGGTGTTCTGATGAAATCTTGGTCTTGTGATGAGTTTTCGGTGATGTGATGAGTTCGGATTGTGTTGTGATGAGTTTGTGGTGTTGTGCTGATGTTTTGGATATGTTGTGATGATCTATTGAAGGTGTGATGATTTTTTGAATGTGTGGTTATGAGTATTTGAAGGTGTTGTGTTGAGTTTTTTAAGTAGTTATGATGGGTTTTTGCAAGTGTGATGGGTTTTGATCTTGTTGTTTTGTGTTTTTGAAGTTGTTGTGATGATATTTTGGAAATGTTTTGATGAGTTTTTGAAGATGTGATGACTTTCAGAAGGTATTGCGATGAGTTTTTGAACGTGCTATGATGAGTTTTTGGAAGTGTTGTGATGAGTTTTTGATGGTATTTTGATGAGTATTTTTTTGTTGTGTTGAGTTTTTGAAGGTGTTCTGATGAGTTTTTGAAAGCGTTGTGATATGTTTTTGATCATGTTGCGATGAGTTTTTGGAAGTGCTGTGATGAGTTTTTCAAGGTGTTGGGATGAGATTTTGACAAAGTTATGATGAGTTTTTGGAGGTGTGATCAGTTTCTAGAGGTGCTCTGATCTATTTTTGAAGGTGTGATAAAACCTTGGTGTTGTGATGAGTTTTCGGTGATGTGATGAGTTCGGATTGTGTTGTGATGAGTTTGTGGTGTTGTGCTGATGTTTTGCATATGTTGTGATGAGCTGTTGAAGGTGTGATGAATTTATGAAGGTGGGGTTATGAATTTTTGAAGATGTTGTTTTGAGTTTTTGAGGTTGTTATGATGAGTTTTTGCAAGTGTGATGGGTTTTTAATCTTCCTTCGAGATTTTGAAGGTGTTGTGATGACTTTTTGGAAATATTTTGATGAGTCTTTGAAGAAGTTGTGATGAATTATGGAAGGTATTGTGATGAGTTTTTGGAAGTGTTGTGATGTGTTTTCGAAGTTGTGCTCAGTTTTTGAAAATACTCTGATGAGCTTTTCAATGTGTTGGGATGAGTTTTTGACAAAGTTATGATGAGTTTTTGGACGTGTTGTGATCAGTTTCCAAAGGTGCTGTGATCAGTTTTTGAAGGTGTTGTGATCAGGTCTTGGTGTTGTGATGAGTTTTCCATGCTGTGATGAGTTCGGATTGTGTTGCGATGAGTTTATGGTGTTGTGCTGAGGTTTTTGATATGTTGTGATGAGCTATTGAAGGTGTTTTGAATTTTTGAAGGTGTGGTTATAAGTTTTTGAAGGTGTTGTGTTGAGTTTTTCAAGTAGTTATGATGAGTTTTTGCAAGCGTGATGGGTTTTTGATCTTGTTGTTTTGAGTTTTTGAAGTTGTTGTGATGACATTTTGCAAATGTTTTGATGAGTTTTTGAAGATGTGATGAGTTTCGGCAGGTATTGTGATGAGTTTTTGAACGTGCTATGATGAGTTTTTGGAAGTGTTTTGATGAGTTTTTGATGGTATTTTGATGAGTATTTTTTTGTTGTGTTGAGTTTTTGAAGTTGTTATGATGAGATTTTGCAAGTATGATGGGTTGTTGATGTTATTGTGTTGAGTTTTTGAAGGTGTTGTGATGAGTGTTTGGGAATGTTGTGATGATTTTTTGAAGATGTTATGACGAGTTTCGGAATGTGTTGTGGTGAGTTCTTGGAAGTGTTGTGATGAGCTTTTGAACGTATTGCAATGAGTTTTTGGAAGTGTTGTAATGAGTTCTTGATTCAGTTTTGATGATATTTTTGAGCCGTTGTGTTGCGATGAATTTTTGGTGATGTTGGAATGAGCTTTTGGAAGTGTTGAGATGCATTTTTAAGGCATTGTGATGAGTTTTTGATGTTGTGATGAGTTTTTGAAGGTGTTATGATGAGTTTTTGTAGGCGTTGTGGTCAGTTTCTGATGGTGTTGTGATGAGTTTTTCAAGGTGTTGTGATGAAATTTTGAAGTTGTTGTGATGTGTTTTTGCAGTTGTTGTGATGAGTTTTTGGAGGCATTTTGATGAGCTATTGAAGGTGTTGTGATGAGTTTTTGAATGTGTTGCGATGAGTTGTTGACGAAGTTGTGATGAATTTCTGACGGTATTGTGATGAGTTTTTGGAAGTGTTGTGATTTGTTTTAGAAGATGTGATCAGTTTTTGGAAGTGCTGTGATGAGTTTTTCAAGGTGTTGGGATGATTTTTTGACGAAGTTATGATGAGTTTTTGGAGGTGTTGTGGTCAGTTTCTAGAGGTGCTGTGATCAGTTTTTGAAGGTGTTCTGATGAAATCTTGGTCTTGTGATGAGTTTTCGGTGATGTGATGCGTTGGGATTGTGTTGTGATGAGTTTGTGGTGTTGTGCTGAGGTTTTGCATATGTTGTGATGAGCTAGTGAAGGTGTGATGAATTTTTGAAGGTGTGGTTATGAGTTTTGAAGATGTTATGATGGGTCTTTTCAAGTGTGATGGGTTTTTGATTCCGTTTTGAGTTTTCAAAGGTGTTGCAATGTGTTTTGGAAGGTATTGTGATCAGTTTTTGGAAATTTTGTGATGAGTTTTTGAACGTGTTGTGATAAGTTTTTGATGATATTGTGATGAGTTTTTGGAGCTGTTGTGTTGGCTTTTTGAACATGTTGTGATCAGTTTATGGAGGTGTTGCGATTAGGTTTTGGTGTTGTGATGAGTTTCCGGTGATGTAATGAGTTCTGATTGTGATGTGATCAGTTATTGGTGTTGTGCTGAGATTTTGGATATGTTGTGATGTGTTTCTGGTGCTGTGATGAATTTTGAAGGTGTTGTGTTGAGTTTTTGAAGTTGTTATGATGAGTTTTTGCAAGTATAATGGGATGTTGATGTTGTTGTGTTGAGTTTCGGAAGGTATTGAGATGTGTTTTTGGAAATGTTGTGATGATTTTTTGAAGATGTTGTGATGAGTTTCGGAAGGTGTTGTGGTGTGTTCTTGGAAGTGTTGTGATGAGTTTTTGAAGGTATTGTGATGAGTATTTGATGGTGTTGTGTGATATTTTTGAGAGGTTGTGTAGTGCCTTTGGGGGTGTGATGAATTTCTGGTGTTGTGCTGAATTTTTGGTGATGTTGGAATGAGCTTTTGGAAGTTTTGAGATGCGTTTTTAAGGTATTGTGATGAGTTTTTGATGTTGTTGTGAAGAGTTTTTGAAGTTATTGTGATGAGTTTTGTTCAGCGTTGTGATCAGTTTTTGATGGTGTTGTGATGAGTTTTTGATGGTGTTGTGATGAGATTTTGAACTTGTGGTGAAGTTGTTGTCATGAGTTTTTGGAGGCATTGTGATGAGTTCTTGAAGATGTTGTCCTGAGTTTTTGGAACTGTTATGACGAGCTAATGAAGGTGTTGTGATGAGTTTTTGACGATGTTGTGATGAATTTCTGACAGTATTGTGATGAGTTTTTGGAGGTGTTGTGATGTGTTTTAGAAGATGTGACCAGTTTTTGGAAGTGCTTTGATGAGTTTTTCACGGTGTTGGGATGAGTTTTTGACGAAGTTATGATGAGATTTTGGAGGTGTTGTGATCAGTTTCCAGAGGTGCTGTGATCAGTTTTTGAAGGTGGTGTGATGAAATCTTGGTGTTGTGATGAGTCTTCGGTGATGTAAAGAGTTCAGATTGTGTTGTGATGAGTTTGTGATGTTGTGCTCAGGTTTTGCATATGTTGTGATGAGCTATTGAAGGTGTGATGAATTTTTGAATGTGTGGTTATGATTGTTTGAAGGTGTTGTGTTGAGTTTTTCAAGTAGTTATGATGAGTTTTGGCGAGTGTGATGCGTTTTTCATCTTGTTTTGAGTTTTTGAAGTCATTGCAATGAGTTTCGGGAGGTATTCTGATGACTTTTTGAATGTGCTGTGATGAGTTTTTAGAACTGTTGTGATGAGTTTTTGATGATATTTTGGTGAGTATTTTTTGTTGTGTTGAGTTTTTGAAGGTGTGATGAGTTTTTGAAGTGTAGTGATGTGTTTTTGAAGATGTTGTGATCAGTTGGTGGAGGTGTTGCGATGAGTTTTTGAATGTGTTGTGATAATTTTTCGATGAAGTTGTGATGAGTTTTTGAAGCTGTTGTGATGAGTTCTTTTAAGTGTTGTGATGTGTTTTTGTAGATGTGATCAGTTTTTGGAAGTGCTGTGATGAGTTTTTGAACGTGTTGTGATCAGTTTATGGAGGTGTTGCAATAAGGTTTTGGGGTTGTGATGAGTTACTGGTGATGTAATGAGTACTGATTGTGACGTTATGAGTTCTTGGTGTTGTGCTGCGATTTTGAATATGTTGTGATGTGTTTTTGGTGCTGTGATGAATTTTGAAGGTGTGATTATGAGTTTTTGAAGGTGTTGTGTTGAATTTTTGAAGTTGTTATGATGAGTTTTTTCAACTATGATGGGTTTTTGATGTGGTTGTGTTGAGTTTTTGAAGGTAATGAGATGAGTTTTTGGAAATGTTGTGATGATTTTTTTGAAGATGTTATGATGTGTTTCGGAAGGTGTTGTGGTGAGTTCTTTGAAGTGTTGTGATGAGTTTTTGAATGTATTGTGATGGGGTTTTGATGGTGTTGTGATGATATTTTTGAGACGTTGTGTTGTGCCTTTCGAGGTGTGATGAATTTGTTATGATGAGCTATTGATGGTGTTGTGATGAGGTTTTGAATGTGTTGTGATGAGTTTTTGATGATGTTGTGATGTGTTTTGGAAGGTATTGTGATGAGTTTTTGGAAATGTTGTGATGATTTTTTGAAGATGTTATGATGAGTTTCGGAAGGAGTTGTGGTGAGTTCTTGGAAGTGTTGTGATGAGTTTTTGAATGTATTGTGATCAGTATTTGATGGTGTTGTGATGATTTTTTTGACAGGTTGTGTAGTGCCTGTGGGGGTGTGATGAATTTTTGGTGTTGTGCTGAATTTTTGGTGATGTTGGAATGAGCTTTTGGAAGTTTTGAGATGCGTTTTTAAGGTATTGTGATGAGTTTTTGATGTTGTTGTGAAAAGTTTTTGAAGGTATTGTGATGAGTTTTTATCAGCGTTGTGATGAGTTTTTGAAGATGTTGTGATCAGTTTTTGATGGTGTTGTGATGAGGTTTTGATGGTGTTGTGATGAGTTTTGTTCGGCGTTGTGATCAGTTTTTGATGGTGTTGTGATGAGTTTTTGATGGTGTTGTGATGAGTGTTTCAAGGTGTTGTGATGACATTTTGAACTTGTGATGAAGTTGTTGTCATGAGTTTTTGGAGGCATTGTGATGAGTTTTTGAAGATGTTGTCCTGAGTTTTTGGAACTGTTATAACGAGCTATTGAAGGTGTTGTGATGAGTTTTTGACGATGTTGTGATGAATTTCTGACAGTATTGTGATGAGTTTTTGGAGGTGTTGTGATGTGTTTTAGAAGATGTGACCAGTTTTTGGAAGTGCTTTGATGAGCTTTTCAAGGTGTTGGGATGAGTTTTTGACGAAGTTATGATGAGATTTTGGAGGTGTTGTGATCAGTTTCCAGAGGTGCTGTGATCAGTTTTTGAAGGTGGTGTGATGAAATCTTGGTGTTGTGATGAGTCTTCGGTGATGTAAAGAGTTCAGATTGTGTTGTGATGAGTTTGTGGTGTTGTGCTCAGGTTTTGCATATGTTGTGATGAGCTATTGAAGGTGTGATGAATTTTTGAATGTGTGTTTATGATTGTTTGAAGGTGTTGTGTTGAGTTTTTCAAATAGTTATGATGAGTTTTGGCAATTGTGATGCGTTTTTCATCTTGTTTTGAGTTTTTGAAGTCATTGCAATGAGTTTCGGAAGGTATTCTGATGAGTTTTTGAATGTGCTGTGATGAGTTTTTAGAACTGTTGTGATGAGTTTTTGATGATATTTTGATGAGTATTTTTTGTTGTGTTGAGTTTTTGAAGGTGTGATGAGTTTTTGAAGTGTAGTGATGTGTTTTTGAAGATGTTGTGATCAGTTGGTGGAGGTGTTGCGATGAATTTTTGAATGTGTTGTGATAATTTTTCGATGAAGTTGTGATGAGTTTTTGAAGCTGTTGTGATGAGTTCTTTTAAGTGTTGTGATGTGTTTTTGTCGATGTGATCAGTTTTTGGAAGTGCTGTGATGAGTTTTTGAACATGTTGTGATCAGTTTATGGAGGTGTTGCGATGAGGTTTTGGTGTTGTGATGAGTTTCCGGTGATGTAATGAGTACTGATTGTGATGTGATGAGTTCTTGGTGTTGTGCTGAGATTTTGGATATGTTGTGATGTGTTTCTGGTGTTGCGATGAATTTTGAAGGCGTGGTTATGAGATTTTGAAGGTGTTCTGTTGAGTTTTTGAAGTTGTTATGATGAGTTTTTGCAAGTATGATGGGATTTTATGTTGTTGTGATGAGTTTTTGAAGGTATTGAGATGAGTTTTTGGAAATGTTGTGATGATTTTTTGAACATGTTATGATGAGTTTCGGAAGGTGTTGTGGTGAGCTCTTTGAAGGTATTGTGATGAGTTTTTTTCGGCGTTGTGATCAGTTTTTGAAGTTGTTGTGATGAGTTTTTCAACTTGTTGTGATGAGATTTTGAACTTGTGATGCGTTTTTGATGTTGTTGTCATGAGTTTTTGGAGGCATTGTGATGAGTTTTTGATGATGTTGTACTGAGTTTTTGGAAGTGTTATGACGAGCTATTGAAGGTGTTGTGATGAGTTATTGAATGTGTTGTGATAAGTTTTTGGCGATGTTGTGATGAATTTCTGACAGTATTGTGATGAGTTTTTGGAAGTGTTATGATGTGTTTTAGAAGATGTGATAAGTTTTTGGAAGTGCTGTGATGAGTTTTTCAAGGTGTTGGGATGAGTTTTTGACGAAGTTATGATGAGTTTTTTGAGGTGTTGTGATCAGTTTCCAGAGGTGCTGTGATCAGTTTTTGAAGGTGTTGTGATGAAATCTTGGTGTCGTGATGAGTTTTCGGTGATATGATGAGTTCGGATTGTGTTGTGATGAATTTGTGGTGTTGTGCTGAGGTTTTGCATATGTTGTGTTGAGCTATTGAAGGTGTGATGAATCATTGAAGGTGTGTTATGAGTTTTTGAAGATGTTTTCAGTTTTTGAAGTTGTTATGATGAGTTTTTGTAAATGTGATGTGTTGTTGATCATGTTGTTTTGAGTTTTTGAATGTGTTGTGATGAGTTCTTTTAAGTGTTGTGATGTGTTTTTGTAGATGTGATCAGTTTTTGGAAGTTCCGTGATGAGTTTTTCAACATGTTGTGATAAGTTTTTGACGATATAGTGATGAGTTTTTGGAGCTGTTGTGATGGGTTTTTGAACATGTTGTGATCAGTTTATGGAGGTGTTGCAATGAGGTTTTGGTGTTGTGATGCGTTTCCGGTGATGTAATGAGTACTGATTGAGATGTGATGAGTTCTTGGTGTTGTGCTGAGATTTTAGATATGTTGTGATGTGTTTCTGGTGTTGTGATGAATTTTGAAGGTGTGGGTATGAGTTGTTGAAGGTGTGGTGTTGAGTTTTTGAAATTGTTATGATGAGTTTTTGCAACTGTGATGGGTTTTTGATGTTGTTGTATTCAGTTTTTGAAGGTATTTAGATGAGTTTTTGGAAGTGTCGTAACGAGATTTTGATGGTGTTGTGATGAAATTTTTGAGACGTTGTGTTGTGCCTTTGGAGGTGTGATGAATTTTTCGTGTTCTGCTGAATTTCTGGTGATGTTGGATTGAGCTTTTCGAAGTGTTGAGATGCGTTTTTAAGGTATTGTGATGAGTTTTGTTGTTGTTGTGAAGAGTTTTCGAAGGTATTATGATGAGTTTTTGAAGATGTTGTGATGAGTTTTTGATGATGTTGTGATGAGTTTTGGAAGGTATTGTGATGAGTTTTTGGAAGTGTTGGGATGTGTTTTCGAAATTGTGCTCAGTTTTTGAAAATACTCTGATGAGTTTTTCAACGTGTTGGGATGAGTTTTTGACAAAGTTTTGATGAGTTTTTGGAGGCGTTGTGATCAGTTCCTAAAGGTGCTGTGATCGGTATTTGAAGTAGTTGTGATGAGGTCTTGGTGTTGTGATGAGTTTTCAATGCTGTGATAAGTTTGGATTGTGTTGTGATAAATTTGTAGTGTTGTGCTGATGTTTTGCATATGTTGTGATGAGCTAATGAAGGTGTGATGAATTATTGAAGGTGTGGTTATGAGTTATTGAAGAAGTTTTGAGTTTTTGAAGTTGTTACGATGAGTATTTGCAAGTGTAATGGGTTTTTGATCATGTTGTTTTGAGTTTTTGAAGGTGTTGTGATGAGTTTTTGACAAAGTTGTGATGAGTTTTTGAAGCTGTTGTGATGAGTTCTTTTAAGTGTTGTGATGTGTTTTTGTAGATGTGATCAGTTTTTGGAAGTGCCGTAATGAGTTTTTGAACGTGTTGTGATATGTTTTTGACGATATTGTGATGAGATTTTGGAGCTGTTGTGATGAGTTTTTGAACATGTTGTGATCAGTTTATGGAGGTGTTGCGATGAGGTTTTGGTGTTGTGATGCGTTTCCGTTGATGTAATGAGTACTGATTATGATGTGATGAGTTACTGGTGTTGTGCTGAGATTTTGGATACGTTGTGATGTGTTTTTGATGTTGTGATGAATTTTGAAGGCGTGGTTATGAGTTTTTAAAGGTGTTCTGTTGAGTTTTTGAAGTTGTTATGATGAGTTTTTGCAAGTATGATGGGTTTTTGATGTTGATGTGTTGAGTTTTTGAAGGTATTGAGATGAGTTTTTGGAAATGTTGTGATGCTTTTTGAACATGTTATGATGAGTTTCGGAAGGTGTTGTGGTGAGCTCTTTGAAGGTATTGTGATGAGTTTTTCAATGTATTGTGATGAGTTTTTGGAAGTGTTGCGATGAGTTTTTGATGGTGTTGTGATGACATTTTTGAGACGTTGTGTTATGCCTTTGGAGGTGTGATGAATTTTTGGTGTTGTGCTAAATTTTTGGTGATGTTGGAATGAGCTTTTGGAAGTGTTGAGATGCATTTTTAAGGTATTGTGATGAGTTTTTGATTTTGTTGTGAAGAGTTTTTGACGGTATTATCATGAGTTTTTGTCGGCAATTTGATCAGTTTTTGATGGTATTTTCATGAGTATTTTTTTGTTGTGTTGAGTTTTTGAAGGTGTTGTGATGAGTTTTTGGAGATGTTGCGAAGAGTTTTTGGCGGTGTTGTGATCAATTTTTGGAAGTGTCGTGATGAGTTTTTGGAGTTGTTATTATGACTTTTTGAAGGTGTTGCGATGTAATTTTGAAAGTTTGTGATGGGTTTTTGAAGGTGTTCTGATGCATTATTGGACATGCGATGATCAGTTTCTAAATGTGTTGAGTTTAAGGTGTTTTAAAGGTGTCGTGTTGAGATTTTGGAGATGTTATTATAAGTTTATGAAGGTGTTGTGATGTGATTTCGAAGGATTGTGATGGGAATTTGAAAGTGTTCTGATTGGGTTTTGGAGGTGTTATGATCAGTTTCTAAAGGGGTTGAGTTCAGTTTTTGAAGGTGTTGTGATGAGGTTTGGTTGTGTGATGCGTATTTGGTGATGCGATGAGTTTTGATTGTGTTGCAATGAATTTTTGGTGCTGTGCTGATGTTTTCGGTTTGTTGTGATGTGTTTTTGAACGTGTGGTAATCAGTTTTTGAAAATGTAGTGATCAGTTTTTGCTAGTATTGTGATGAGTTTATGATGTTGTATTGAGTTTTTGAAGGTGTTGTGATGAGTTTTTGGAAGTTTTGTGATCAATTTTTGGAGATGTTGTGATGAGTGTTTGGAGATGTTGCGAAGAGTTGTTGGCGGTGTTGTGATCAATTTTTGTAAGTGTTGTGATGAGTTTTTGGAGATGTTATTATGAGTTTTTGAAGGTGTTGCGATGTAATTTCGAAGGTTTGTGATGGGTTTTTGAAGGTGTTCTGATGCATTGTTGGACATACCACGATCAGTTTCTAAAGGTGTTAAGATCAAGGTTTTTTGAAGGTGTTCTGATGCATTGTTGGAAATACCATGATCAGTTTCTAAAGGTGTTGAGATCAAGGTGTTTTGAAGGTGTTCTGATGAATTTTTGGTGTTTTGATGAGTTTTTAGTGATGTGATGAGTTTCAGTTGTGGTGTGATGAATTTGTGGAATTGTGCTGATGTTTTGGATATGTTGTGATGTGCTTTTGGAGCTGTGATGAAATTCTGCAGGTGTGGTTATGAGTTTTTGGAATTGTGATGAGTTTTTGAAGGTGTTGTGATGTGTTTTTGGAGGTTTTCTGATGAGTGTTTGGAGATGTTGTCTTGAGTTTTTGAACCTGTTGTGAGTAGTTTTTGGAAGTATTATGTGTTTCTGAAGTTGTTGTCTTGATTTTCTGAAAGAGTTCTCATGAGTTTTTGAACCTGTTGTGATGAGTCTTTGGAGGTATTGTGATGAGTTTTTGAAGGTGATGTGTGCTGTTTTTCGAATTGTCATGATGGGTTTTTGGAGATGTTATTATGAGTTTTTTGAGGTGTTGTGATTTGCTTTTGAATGTTTGTGATGGGTATTTGAAGGTGTTCTGATGAATTTTTGGATGTGTTATGTTCAGTTTCTAAAGGTGTTAAGATCAAGGTGTTTTGAAGGTGTGATGACGTTTTGGTGTTTTGATGAGTTTTTGGTGATGTGATGAGTTTTTGGTGTTGTGCTGAGGTTTTGGACATGTTGTGTTGTATTTGTGGAGGTGTGATGAATTTTTGAATGTGTGGTTATGCGTTTTTGAAAGAGCTGTGATCAGTTTTTGGAAGTATCGTTACGAGTTTTTGAAGGTGTTTTGATGAATTTTTAAATGTATTGTGGTGAGTTTTTGAAGTTGTTATGATGGATTTTTGCAAGTGTGATAAGTTTTTGATGTTGTGTTGAGTTTTTGAAGGTGGGATGAGTTTTTGAAGGTTGTGTGATGAGTCTTTGGAAGTGTTGTGATCAATTTTTGGAGATGTTGTGATGAGTGTTTGGAGATTTTGTGATCAGTTTTTGGAGGTGTTGTGTTCAGCTTTTGGAAGTGACCTGATGAGATTTTGGAGATGTTATTATGAGTTTTTGAAGATGTTGTCATGAGT
Organism: Cetorhinus maximus; assembly: GCF_964194155.1. NCBI lineage: Eukaryota > Metazoa > Chordata > Chondrichthyes > Lamniformes > Cetorhinidae > Cetorhinus > Cetorhinus maximus. The sequence goes on along the minus strand of NC_135895.1, from coordinate 21,871,956 downwards.
TTTTGAAGGTGCTGTGATGAGTTTTTGGAAGTGTTGTGATCAATTTTTGGAGATGTTGTGATGAGTTTTTGGAGGTGTTGTGTTCAGGTTTTGGAAGTGTCGTGATGAGATTTTGGAGTTGTTATTATAACTTTTTGAAGGTGTTGCGATGTATATTTCGAAGGTTTGTGATGGGAATTGAATGTGTTCTGATGCATTGTTGGACATACCATGATCAGTTTCTAAAGGTGTTGAGATCAAGGTGTTTTGAAGGTGTTCTGATGAAGTTTTGGTGTTTTGATGTGTTTTTGTTGATGTGATGAGTTTCAATTGTGGTGTGATGAGTTTATGGAATTCTGCTGAGGTTTTAGATATGTTGTGATGTGTTTTTGGAGCTGTGATGAAATTCTGAATGTGTGGTTTTTGGAATTGTTGTGATGAGTTTTTGAAGGTGTTGTGATGAGTTTTTGGAGGTGTTCAGATGATTGTATGGAGATGTTGTCATGTGTTTTTGGAAGTGTTATGTGTTTCTGAAGTTGTCATGAGTTTCTGAAAGAGTTTTCATGAGTTTTTGAACCTGTTGTGATGAGTCTTTGGAGGTGTTATGATGAATTTTTGGAGGTGTTGTGTTCATTTTTTGAAATTGTCATGATGAGTTTCTGAAAGTGTGATGGATTTTTGATCTTGTTGTTTTGAGTTTTTGAAGGGGTTGTGATGACTTTTTGGAAATGTTTTGATGAGTTTTTGAAGATGTTATGATGAGTTTCTGAAGGTATTGTGATGAGTTTTTGAACGTGCTATGATGAGTTTTTGGAAGTGTTGTGATGGGTTTTTGATGACTATGTTTTGTTGTGTTGATTTTTGAAGGTGTGATGAGTGCTTGTAAGTGTTGTGATGAGTTTCTGAACGTATTGCGATGAGTTTTAGGAAGTGTTGTGATGAGTATTTGATGCAGTTTTGATGATATTTTTGAGACGTTGTGTTGTGATGAATTTTTGGTCATGTTGGAATGAGCTTTTGGAAGTGTTGAGATGTGTTTTTAAGGCATTGTGATGAGTTTTTGATGGTCTTGTGTTAAGGTTTTGAAGGTGTTGTGATGAGTTTTTTTAAGTGTTGTGATGTGTTTTTGTAGATGTGATCAGTTTTTGGAAGTGCTGTGATGAGTTTTTAAACGTGTTGCGATAAGTGTTTGACGATGTTGTGATGAGTTTTTGGAGTTGTTGCGATGAGGTTTTGGTGTTGTGATGAGTTTTCGGTGATGTAATGAGTTCTGATTGTGATGAGATGTGTTTTTGCTGTTGTGATGAATTTTGAAGGTGTGGTTATGAGCTTTGAAGGTGTTGTGTTGAGTTTTTGAAGTTGTTATGATGAGTTTTTACAAGTGTGATGGGATTTTGATGTTGTGTTGAGTTTTTAAGGTGTTTTGATGAGTTTTTGGAAATGTTGAGATAATTTTTTGAAGATGTTATGATGAGTTTCGGAAGGTGTTGTGTTGAGTTCTTGGAAGTGTTGTGATGAGGTGTTCTGATGGATGTTTGGAGATGTTGTGCTGAGTTTTTGGAGGCATTGTGATGAGGTTTTGAAGCTGTTGTGATTAGTTTTTGGAAGTGTTCTGGAGAGTGTTTGGACATGTTGTGATGAGTCTTTGGATGTGTTCTGACGAGTTTTTGAAGGTGTTGTGATGAATTTTTGGAGAAGTTATTATGAGTTTTTCAAGGTGTGATGTGATTTCGAAGGTTTGTGGCGGGTTTTTGTGGGCGTTGTGTTGAGCTTTTGAAGCTGTTGTGATGAGTTTGTGGAAGTATTAGGTGTTTTTGAAGTTGTTGTGATGACTTTTTGGAAATGTTTTGATGAGTTTTTGAAGATGTTATGATGAGTTTCGGTAGGTATTGTGATGAGTTTTTGAACGTGCTATGGTGAGTTTTTGGAAGTGTTGTGATGAGTTTTTGATGGTATTTTGATGAGTATTTTTTTGTTGTGTTGAGTTTTTGAAGGTGTTGTGATGAGTTTTTGACGATGTTGTGATGAGTTTTTGAAGGTGTTCTGATTAGTTTATTTTAAGTGTTGTGATGTGTATTTGTAGAAATTATCAGTTTTTGGAAGTGCTGTGATGAGTTTTTAAACGTGCTGTGATAACTGTTTGAGAATGTTGTGATGAGTTTTTGGAGGTGTTGCCATGAGGTTTTGGTGTTGGGATGACTTTTCGATGATGTAATGAGTTCTGATTGTGATGTGACATGTTTTTGCTGTTGTGATGAATTTTGAAGGTGTGGTTATGTGGTTATGAGTTTTTGAAGGTGTTGTGTTGAGTTTTTGCAGTTGGTATGATGAGTTTTTGCAAGCGTGATGGGTTTTTGATCTTGTTGTTTTGAGTTTTTGAAGGTGTTGTGATGAGTTTTTGGAAATGTTGTGATGATTTTTTGAAGATGTCATGATGAGTTTCGGAAGGTGTTGTGGTGAGTTCTTGGAAGTGTTGTGATGACTTTTTGATGATGTTGTGATGAGTTTTTGAAGGTATTGTGATGAGTTTTTGGAAGCGTTTTGATGTGTTTTTCAAGGTGTTGGGATGAGTTTTTGACGAAGTCATATTGAGTTTTTGGAGGTGTTCTGAGTAGTTTCTAAAGGTGCTGTGATCTGTTTTTGAAGGTGTTGTGATGAGGTCTTGGTGTTGTGATGAGTTTCCGGTCATGTCATGAGTTCTGATTATGTTGTGATGAGTTTTTGGTGTTGTGCTGAGGTTTTGGATATGTTGTGATGAGCTGTGGAAGGTGTGTTGAATGTTTGAAGGTGTGGTTATGACTTTTTGAAGATGCTGTGTTGAGATTTAGAAGTTGTTATGATGGGTTTTTGCAAGTGTGATGGGTTTTTCATCTTGTTTTGAGTTTCTGAAGGTGTTGTGATGAGCTTTTGATGGTATTGTGATGACTTTTTATGGTTGTGTTGAGTTTTTGAATTTGTTGTGATGAGCTTTTGAAATTGTTGTGAAGAGTTTTTGAAGATGTTGTGATCAGTTTTTGGAGGTGTTGCGATGACTTTTTGAAAGTGTTGTGATGAGTTTTTGACGATGTTGTGATGAGTTTTATTAAGGGTTGTGATGTGTTTTTGTAGATGTGATCAGTTTTTGGAAGTGCTGTGAAGAGTTTTTGAACATGTTGTGATAAGTGTTTGACAAGGTTGTGATGAGTTTTTGGAGGTGTTTTGATGAGTTTTTGAACATGTTGTGAACTTTTTATGGAGATGTTGCGCTGCGGTTTTGGTGTTGTGATGAGTTTTCGGTGCTGTAGTGAATTCTGATTGTGATGTGATGAGTTTCTGGTGTTGTGCTGTGATTTTGGATATGTTGTGATGTGTTTTTGGTGTTGTGATGAATTTTGAAGGTGTGGTTATGAGGTTTTGAAGGTGCTGTGTTGAGTTTTTGAAGTTGTTATGATGAGCTTTTGCAAGTATGATGGGTTTTTAATTTTGTTGTGTTGGGTTCTTGAAGGTGTTGTAATGAGTTTTTGGAAATGTTGTGATGGTTTTTTGAATGTGTTATGATGAGTTTTGGAAGGTGTTGCGGTGAGTTCTTGGAAGTGTTGTGATGAGCTTGTGGTGTGATGAATTTTTGAAGGTGTGGTTATGAGTTTTTGAATGTGTTGTGTTGAGTTTTTGGAAATGTTTTGATGAGTTTTTGAAGATGTTGTGATGAGTTTCAGAAGGTATTGTGATGAGTTATTGAACGTGCTATGAAGAGTTTTTCGAAGTGTTGTGATGAGTTCTTGCTGGTATTGTGATTAGTTTTTTTTATGGTGTTGAGTTTTTGAAGGTGTTGTGATGTGTTTTTGAAGATGTTGTGATCAGTTTTTGGAGGTGTTGCGATAACTTTTTGAATGTGTTGTGTTGTGTTTTTAAAGTGTTGTGATGAGTTTTTGATGATGTTGTGATGAGTTTTGGAAGGTATTGTGATGAGTTTTTGGAAGTATTGTGATGTGTTTTCGAAGATGTGATCAGTTTTTGGAAGTGCTCTGATGAGTTTTTCAAAGTGTTGGGATGAGTTTTTGACGAAGTTATGATGAGTTTTTGGAGCTGTTGTGATGAGGTCTTGGTGTTGTGATGAGTTTTCAATGCTGTGATGAGTGCGAATTGCGGTGTGATGAGTTTGTGGTGTTGTGCTGAGGCTTTGGATATGTTGTGATGAGCTATAGTAGGTGTGATGAATTTTTGAAGGTGTGGTTATGAGTTTTTGAAGGTGTTGTGTTGAGTTTTTGAAGTAGTTATGATGCGTTTTTGCAAGTGTGATGGGTTTTTGATCTTGTTGTTTTGAGTTTTTGAAGTTGTGATGACTTTTTGGAAATGTTTTGATGAGTTTTTGATGGTGTTGTGATGAGTTTCGGAAGGTTTTGTGATGAGTTTTTGAACGTGATATGATGAGTTTTTGGAAGTGTTGTGGTGAGTTTTTGATGGTATTTTGATGATTATTTTTTTGTTGTGTTGAGTTTTTGAAGGTGTTGTGATGAGTTTTTGGAAGTGTTGTGATGTGTTTTTGAAGATGTTGTGATGAGTTTTTGAAGGTGTTGTGATGAGTTTTTTTAAGTGTTTTGATGTGTTTTTGTAGATGTGATCAGTTTTTGGAAGTGCTGTGATGAGTTTTTAAACGTGCTGTGATAATTGTTTGAGGATGTTGTGATGCGTTTTTGGAGGTGTTGCCATGAGGTTTTGGTGTTGGGATGACTTTTCGGTGATGTAAAGAGTTCTGATTGTGATGTGACGTGTTTTTGATGTTGTGATGAATTTTGAAGGTGTGGTTATGAGTTTTTGAAGGTGTTGTGTTGAGTTTTTGCAGTTGGTATGATGAGTTTTTGCAAGCGTGATGGGTTTTTGATCTTGTTGTTTTGAGTTTTTGAAGGTGTTGTGATGAGTTTTTGGAAAAGTTGTGATGATTTTTTGAAGATGTCATGATGAGTTTCGGAAGGTGTTGTGGTGAGTTCTTGGAAGTGTTGTGATGACTTTTTGACGATGTTGTGATGAGTTTTTGAAGGTATTGTGATGAGTTTTTGGAAGTGTTTTGATGTGTTTTTCAAGGTGTTGGGATGAGTTTTTGATGAAGGTCATATTGAGTTTTTGGAGGTGTTCTGATTAGTTTCTAAAGGTGCTGTGATCTGTTTTTGAAGGTGTTGTGATGAGGTCTTGGTGTTGTGATGAGTTTCCGGTGATGTCATGAGTTCTGATTATGTTGTGATGAGTTTTTGGTGTTGTGCTGAGGTTTTGGATATGTTGTGATGAGCTATTGAAGGTGTGATGAATGTTTGAAGGTGTGGTTATGACTTTTTGAAGATGCTGTGTTGAGATTTAGAAGTTGTTATGATGAGTTTTTGCAAGTGTGATGGGTTTTTCATCTTGTTTTGAGTTTTTGAAGGTGTTGTGATGAGTTTCGGAAGCTATTGTGATGGTTTTTTGAACGTTCTATGATGAGTTTTTGGAAGTGTTGTGTTGAGTTTTTGATGGTATTGTGATGACTTTTTATGGTTGTGTTGAGTTTTTGAATTTGTTGTGATGAGTTTTTGAAATTGTTGTGATGTGTTTTTGAAGATGTTGTGATCAGTTTTTGGAGGTGTTGCGATGACTTTTCGAAAGTGTTGTGCTGAGTTTTTGACGATGTTGTGATGAGTTTTTGAAGGTATTGTGATGAGTTTTTGGAAGTGTTTTGATGTGTTTTTCAAGGTATTGGGATGAGTTTTTGACGAAGTCATGTTGAGTTTTTGGAGGTGTTCTGATTAGTTTCTAAAGGTGCTGTGATCTGTTTTTGAAGGTGTTGTGATGAGTTTCCGGTCATGTCATGAGTTCTGATTATGTTGTGATGAGTTTTTGGTGTTGTGCTGAGGTTTTGGATATGTTGTGATGAGTTTCTGATGGTATTGTGATGACTTTTTATGGTTGTGTTGAGTTTTTGAATTTGTTGTGATGAGTTTTTGAAGATGTTGTGATGAGTTTTTGGAGGTGTTGCGATGACTTTTTGCAAGTGTTGTGATGAGTTTTTGACGATGTTGTGATGAGTTTTATTAAGGGTTGTGATGTGTTTTTGTAGATGTGATCAGTTTTTGGAAGTGCTATGAAGAGTTTTTGAACATGTTGTGATAAGTGTTTGACAAGGTTGTGATGAGTTTTTGGAGGTGTTTTGATGAGTTTTTGAACATGTTGTGAACTTTTTATGGAGATGTTGCGCTGCGGTTTTGGTGTTGTGATGAGTTTTCGGTGCTGTAGTGAATTCTGATTGTGATGTGATGAGTTTCTGGTGTTGTGCTGTGATTTTGGATATGTTGTGATGTGTTTTTGGTGTTGTGATGAATTTTGAAGGTGTGGTTATGAGGTTTTGAAGGTGTTGTGTTGAGTTATTGAAGTTGTTATGATGAGTTTTTGCAAGTATGATGGGTTTTTAATTTTGTTGTGTTGGGTTCTTGAAGGTGTTGTCATGAGTTTTTGAAATGTTGTGATGGTTTTTTGAACGTGTTATGATGAGTTTTGGAAGGTGTTGCGGTGAGTTCTTGGAAGTGTTGTGATGAGCTTGTGGTGTGATGAATTTTTGAAGGTGTGGTTATGAGTTTTTGAATGTGTTGTGATGAGTTTCCGGTCATGTCATGAGTTCTGATTATGTTGTGATGAGTTTGTGGTGTTGTGCTGAGGTTTTGGATATGTTGTGATGGGCTATTGAAGGTGTGATGAATGTTTGAAGGTGTGGTTATGAGTTTTTGAAGATGTTGTGTTGAGATTTAGAAGTTGTTATGATGAGTTTTTGCAAGTGTGATGGGTTTTTCATCTTGTTGTTTTGAGTTTTTGAAGTTGTTGTGATGACTTTCTGGAAATGTTTTAATGAGTTTTTGAAGGTGTTGTGATGAGTTTCGGAAGGTATTGTGATGAGTTTTTGAACATTCTGTGGTTAGTTATTGGAAGTGTTGTGATGAGTTTTGATGGTATTGTGATGACTTTTTATGGTTATGTTGAGTTTTTCAATTTGTTGTGATGGGTTTTTGAAATTGTTGTGATGTGTTTTTGAGGATGTTGTGATCAGTTTTTGGAGGTGTTGCGATGACTTTTTGAAGGTGTTCTGATGACTTTTTGACGATTTTGTGATGAGTTTTATTAAGGGTTGTGAGGTGTTTTTGTAGATGTGATCAGTTTTTGGAAGTGCTGTGGTGAGTTTTTGAATATGTGACAAGTGTTTGAGAGGGTTGTGATGTGTTTTTGGAGGTGTTTTGATGAGTTTTTGAACATGTTGTGAACTTTTTATGGAGATGTTGCGCTGCGGTTTTGGTGTTGTGATGAGTTTTCGGTGATGTAATGAATTCTGATTGTGATGTGATGAGTTTTTGGTGTTGTGCTGTGATTTTGGATATGTTGTGATGTGTTTTTGGTGTTGTGATGAATTTTGAAGGTGTGGTTATGAGGTTTTGAAGGTGTTGTGTTGAGTTATTGAAGTTGTTATGATGAGTTTTTGCAAGTATGATGGGTTTTTAATTTTGTTGTGTTGGGTTCTTGAAGGTGTTGTCATGAGTTTTTGGAAATGTTGTGATGGTTTTTTGAACGTGTTATGATGAGTTTTGGAAGGTGTTGCAGTGAGTTCTTGGAAGTGTTGTGATGAGCTTGTGGTGTTGTGCTGAGGATCTGGATATGTTGTGATGAGCTATTGAAGGTGTGATAAATTTTTGAAGGCGTGGTTATGAGTTTTTGAATGTGTTGTGTTGAGTTTTTGGAAATGTTTTGATGAGTTTTTGAAGATGTTGTGATGATTTGCGGAAGGTATTGTGATGAGTTTTTGAAGATGTTGTGATGAGTTTCGGAAGGTATTGTGATGAGTTATTGAACGTGCTATAAGAGTTTTTCGAAGTGTTGTGATGAGCTCTTGCTGGTATTGTGATTAGTTTTTTTGTGGTGTTGAGTTTTTGAAGGTGTTGTGATGAGTTTTTGAAAGTGTTGTGATGTGTTTTTGAAGATGTTGTGATGAGTTTTTGGAGGTGTTGCGATAGCTTTTTGAATGTGTTGTGATGAGTTTTTGAATGTGTTGTGATGAGTTTTTGATGATGTTGTGATGAGTTTTGGAAGGTATTGTGATGAGTTTTTGGAAGTGTTGTGATGTGTTTTCGAAGTTGTGATCAATTTTTGGAAGTGCTCTAATGAGTTTTTCAAAATGTTGGGATGAGTTTTTGACGAAGTTTTGATGAGTTTTTGGAGGTGTTGTGATCAGGTTCTAAAGGTGCTGTGATCAGTTTTTGAAGGTGTTGTGATGAGGTCTTGGTGTTGTGAAGAGTTTTCAATGCTGAGATGAGTGCAGATTGTGTTGTGATGAGTTTTTGGTGTCATGCTGAGGTTTTGCATATGTTGTAATGTGTTTTTGGAGGTGTGATGAATTGTTGAAGGTGTGCTTATGAGTTTTGGAAGTGGTGTGATGAGTTTGTGAAGCTGTTGTGATGTGTTTTTGAAGCTGTTGTGAATTGTTTTTAGAGTTGTTATGATGAGGTCTTAGTGTTGTGATGAGTTTTTGGAAGTGTTGTGATGAGTTTTTGAAGGTGTTGTGATGAGATTTTGAAGGTGCTGTGATGAGCTTTTAGAGATTTTGATGGTGTTGTCTTGTGTTTTTGCAGATGTTGCAAAGAGTTTTTGGTAGTGTTGTGATGAGTTTTTGGAGATTTTGCCATGTGTTTTTGAATAAGTTCTGATGAGTTTTTGGAGGTGTTATGATCAGGTTTGGAAGGTGCTGTGATGAGCTTTTGAAGGTATGGTGAGGTTTTGATGGTGTTGTGAAGTGTTTTTGGAACTGTTGTGATCAATTTTTGGAGATGTAGTGATGAGTTTTTGGAGATGTTGTGATGAGTTTTTGGCGGTGTTGTGAAAAGGTTTTGATGGTATTGTTATGAGTGTTTGGTATAGTGTTGAGTTTTTGAAGGTGTTGGGATTAGATTTTGGCGACGTTGTGATGAGCTTTTGGAAATGTTGTGATGAGTTTTTGGAGATGTAGGACTGAGCTTTTGGATGTGTTGTGATGAGTTTTTGAACTTGTTGTGATGAGTTTTTGGAAGTGTGATGAGTGTTTGGAGATTTTGTGCTGAGTTTTTGAAGATGTTCTGATGAGTTTGTGGAGGTGCTATGATCAGTTTCTAAAGGTGTTGAGATCAGTTTTTGAAGATTTTGTGATGAGATTTTGGTTTTGCAATGAGTTTTTAGTGATGTGATGAGTTTTGATTGTGTTGTGATGAATTTTTGGTGTTGTGCTGATGTTTTCGCTTTGTTGTGATGTGTTTTTGGAGGTGTGATGAATTTTTGAAGGTGTGGTAATCAGTTTTTGAAAGTGTAGTGATCAGTTTTTGGAAGTATTGTGATGAGTTTTTGAAGGTATTGTGATGAGTTTTTGAAGTTGTTATGATGAATTTTTTCAAGTGTGATGAGTTTTTGATGTGTTGAGTTTTTGAAGGTGTTGTGATGAGTTTTTCAAGGTGTTATGATGAGTTTTTGGAAGTGTTGTGATCAATTTTTGGAGATGTTGTGATGAGTGTTTGGTGATGTTGCGATGAGTTTTTGGAGGTGTGTTCAGTTCTTGGAAGTGTCGTGATGAGATTTTGCAGATGTTATTATGAGTTTTTGTAGGTGTTGTGTTTTCGATGGTTTGTGATGGGTATTTGAAGGTATTGTGATGAATTTTTGGACGTGTTATGATCAGTTTCTAAAGGTTTTGAGATCAAGGTGTTTTGAAAGTGTTGTAATGAAGTTTTGATGTTTTGATGAGATTTTGGTCATGTGATGAGATTTGAATGTGTTGTGATGAGTTTGTGGTGTGGTGCTAAGGTTTTGGATATGTTGTGATGTGTTTTTGGTGCTATGATGAAAATTTGAAGGTGTTGTTATGAGTTTTTGGAAGTATTGTGATGAGTTTTTGATGGTGTGATGTCTTTTTGATGATTTTGTGATGGTTTTTTGGGGATGTTGTGATGTGTTTTTCAAGGTGTTATCATGAGCTCTTAGTGTTGTGATGATTTTTTTGAGATGTTTTGATGTGTATTTGAAGCCGTGGTGATTAGTTTTTGGAATGTGTGATGAGTTTATGAAGGTGATGTGATGTGTGTTTGGTGTTGTGATGAGCTTTTGGAGATTTTGTGATTAGTTTTTGCAAGTGTTGTGATGAGTTTTTGAAGATGTGATGAGTTTTTGGAGGTGTGTTCAGTTTTTGGAAGTGGTGTAATGAGTTTTTGGAGATGTTATTATGAATTTTTGAAGGTGTTGTGATGTAATTTTGAAGGTTTGTGATGGGTTTTTGAAGGTGTTGTGATGAATGTTTGGAGGTGTTGTGATCAGTGTTTGGAGATGTTGTGATGAGTTTTTGAACGCATTGTGATGAGTTTTTCAAGGTGTTGTGTTGAATTTTTCAAGCTGTTGTGATGCGTTTTTGGAAGTGTCATGTGTTTTTGAAATTGTTGTGATGAGTGTCTGAAAGTGTTTTGAAGAGTTTTGGACGTGTTGTTATGAGTTTTTCGAGATGTTGTGATGAGTTTTTGAAGCTGTGATGATTAGTTTTTAGAGATGTTGTGATGGGTTTTTGAAGGTGATATGATGTGAGTTTGGTGTTGTCATGAGCTTTTAAGATGTTGTGATTAGTTTTTGGTGTTATGATGAGTTTTTGAAGGTGTTCTGATCAGTTTTTAATGTGTTGTCATCAGTTTTTGGAGGTGTTGTGATGAATATTTGGAGATATTGTGATGTGTTTTTGGAGGTGTTGTGATGCGGTTTTGGAAGTGTTCTGATTAGTTTTTGGACCTGTTTTGATGAGTCTTTGGAGGTGTGGTGATGAGTTTTTGAGGGTGTTATGGTGTGTTTTTGTGTTGTGATGAGGTTTTGCTGTTATGACGAGTTCATGAAGGTGTTGTGATCAGGTTTTGGAGATGTTGTGATGAGTGTTTGGAGATGTTGTGATGAGTTTTTGGAGGTGTGTTCAGTTTTTGGAAGTGTTGTGATGAGTTTTTGGAGATGTTATTATGAGTTTTTGAAGGTGTTGTGATGAGTTTTTGGACGTGTTCTGATTAGTTTTTGGACGTTGTGATGAGTCTTTTGAGGTGTTATCATGAGTTTTTGAAGGTGTTATGATGACTCTTTGATGGTGTTGTGATGTGGTTTTGAAGGTGTTGTGATGAGTTTTTGGAGAATTTGTGATGAGTTTTTGAAGATGTTCTGTTGAGATTTTGGAGGTGTTATGATCAGTTTCTAAAGGTGTTGAGATAAGTTTTTGGTGTTGTGATGAGTTTTCATTGTTTTGTGATGAGTTTTTGGTGTGGTGCTGAGGTTTTGGATATGTTGTGATGTGTTTCTGGAGGTGTGATTAATTTTTGACGGTGTGGTTATGGGCTTTTGGAAGTGTTGTGATGAGTTTTTGAAGGTGTTGTGATGTGTTTTTGGTGATTTTGTGATGGGTTTTTGGGGATGCTGTGATGAGTTTTTGGAGGTTTGTGATGAGTTTTTGAAGGTGTTGTGTTGAGTTTTTGAAGCTGTTGTGATGAGTTTTTGTAAGTGTTGTGTGTTTTTGAAATTGTCATAATGAGTTTCTGAAAGTGTTATGATGAATTTTGGATGTGTTCTGATGAGTTTTTGGAGGTGTTCTGATGAGCATTACAAGGTGTTGTGATAAGTTTTTGAAGGTGTTGTGATGGGTTTTTTAAGGCGTTATGATGAGGTCTGAGTGTTGTGATGAGTTTTTCGAGGTGTTGTGATGAGTTTTTGAAGGCCATGTGATGTGCTTTTGGTGTTGTGATGAGCATTTGGAGATGTTGTGATTAGTGTTTTGTGTTTTGATGAGTTTTTGAAGGTGTTGTGATCAGTTTTTTGAACTGTCATCAGTTTTTGGAGTTGTTATGATGAGTATTTGGAAATGTTGTGATGAGTTTTTGGAGGTGTTATGAGTTTTTGAAGATGTTGTGGTGTCATTTCAGAGGCTTTTGATGGGTTTTTGAAGGTGTTCTGATGGGTTTTTGGAGGTGTAATGATCAATTTCTTAAGGTGTTGAGATCGGTTTTTGAGGGTGTTGTGATGAGGCTTTTGTGTTGTGATGAGTTTTTGGTGATGTAATGAGTTTCAATTGTGTTGTGAAGAGTTTTTGGTGTTGTGCTGAGGTTTTGCATATGTTGTGATGTGTTTTTGGTGGTGTGATAAATTTTTGAAGGTGTGGTTATGAGTTTTTGGAAGTGTTTTGATGAGATTTTCAAGGTGTTGTGATGTATTTTTGGTGTTTTTCTGATAGGTTTTTGGGGATGTTGTGATGAGTTTTTCACGATGTTTTGATGAGTCTTTGGAGAATTTGTGATGAGCATTTGTAGATGTTGTGATGAGTTTTTGGAGTTTTGTGATGAGTTTTTGAAGATGTTGTGTTGAGCTTTTAGAGTTGTTATGAGCTTTTGAAGGTGTTCAGATGAGTTTTTGTGTTCTGATGAGGTTTTGGTGTTATGACGAGTTTTTGAAGGTGTTGTGATCAATTTTTGGAGCTGTTGTGATGAGTGTTTGGTGATGTTGTGATGAGTTTTTCGAGGTGTTGTGTTCAGTTATTGGAAGTGTTGTGATGAGTTTTTGGAGATGTTATTATGAGTTTTTGAACGTGTTGTGATGTGATTTTGTTCATTTGTGATGGGTTTTTGAAGGTGTGATGAGTCTTTGGAGATGTTGTGATGAGTGTTTGGAGATGTTGACATTAATTTTTGGAGGTGTTGTGATGAGTTTTTGAAGGTGTTGTGTTGGGTTTTTGAAGCTGTTGTGATGAGTTTTTGGAAGTGTTATGTGTTTTTGAAGTTGTTGTGATGAGTTTCTGAAAGTGTTCTGTTGAGCTTTTGGACGTGTTGTGATAAGTCTTTGAAGGTGTTGTGATGAGCTTTTCAAGGTGATGTGATGAGTCTTTGAACGTGTTGTGATGAGTTTTTCGTGTGATGAGTTTTTGGAAGTGTTGTGGTGAGTTTCTGAAGGTGTTGTAATAAGGTTTCGAAGGTGTTGCAATGAGTTTTTGGAGGTTTTGTTGTTGAGTTTTTCATGTGATGAGTTTTTGGAAGTGTTTTGGTGAGTTTTTGAATGTGTTGTGAAATGTGTTTGGAGGTGTTGTTATAAGTTTTACATGACATGAGTTTTTGGAGGTGTTGTGATGAGTTTTTGAAGATGTTGTGATGAATTTTTGGAGGTGTTGTGGTGTGTTCCTAGATTTGGCATGAGTGTTTTTGGATCCCCACAGGCAGTGCAGAGATGTAGATGACCTATCCACAGGTATGGAAGCTGAAGTTTCATTGCCTCTGAGTTTGTAGAATGGCAAGGAAATGGAGCAGAATTTGCAGAGGAGGTATGCTGTATGCGATGCCCTTTGGCAAGTTGTAGCTGGAATCCTCCATGCTCCTTGACAGTGCCAGCTGATACACTCAGCATCTCAGTGTGCATGCTTATCAGTGTTTTCCTGCATGCCACCCCATCAAAGTCCTCATCTGTGTCCTCAGCAGCAGAACTCATCTGAGATTTCACCTTCTGCTGAGCTGGCAAACAAACCATCTTTTACCATTGGCGTTGTTGCAGTCCATTTGTGCTCGGTGACTCACCACATGCTGATCCCAATCTACAGTGGCTTCCAAAGTGTGTGCAGTGCCAGTATCTGAGGTAATGCCTGCATCAGATCAAGTGACGGGACCTCTTCATTAATGCTGTACTATTGGTCTATCTCTTCCTCGTTGTGCAGCTGTGGCTTGGCAGGTGGCAGTTCTTGAGTGCCTGAAAGCAGAAAATCAGGGGAAGGTTGGTGTGTGAGAAAGGGAGTGGGAAGCATGAGGTCACATACCTGATGCTTGCCCATCATGCTAAATCTCAGATAAGGAAGAGCTGGGAACTGAGAAGAGATATGAAGGCAGTAACATAATGCCTTCTGCAATGTTATGAGCAATGTCAGATGGCACAGGCTCTGTCGCCATTGGCCCCAAGGTGCTTAGAGGCTTCTCCTCCATCAGGCTCATGAGATGCAGATATCCTTGTCCTCCTTCTCTATTCCCTTCTCCTGTGTGCCACCTTGTTCTGCAAAAGCGCGGGCAGTATGTCGGTGATTGTGTAGCATTGTGTTTGTGTGATGGGCCTGTTGAATATTTGGAGGTAAGCAGAGGCAGTGAGTAGCGAATGTGAGGTTGGCAACATTGGTAGGTATGTGAAGGTGAGTTGTAATATCTAGGTGTTACGTGTGAGTCCTGAGTGCCAGGCAGTGCTGATGCGGGTGTCATGTATTGAACAGCCAGAAAGATTGGTGGTGTGTTGGGTGGGAGATGTCATGTGAAGGTCCATTCACTGGCCTTGACCTCTCAAGTGAGGCCATTAGACTTTTTGTGGCCCTGCTACCAGGATCCCAGAAATTAAACTCCGTGGCACTTGTTCCCAATTCCTTCTGAGGGTGGTCCTTGAAGGCCTCCTGCCCCCACCTCCCCAGCCCCAATGGAATGATGGCATTTCCCCTCCTTCCCACTTCCATCACTAATGTCTCCAGCTCTGCATCCATCCACCCTGGAAACCTCTCCTTTGCCCTGGTGTTCAATTTTCCATGTTTTCAATTGTAGCAATATTATTCAGGGCAGCTTCCCTTTCAGAGGGACAGACTGCCTTCAAGAGAAGCCTGGCTGCACCACATGATATTAGTAAGAACACTGCTGAACCCTTTGCAGAACACAGAGACAGCCAGCAGCACAGCAGATGCTCAGCCCTACACTCTAATCATGGTAATGAAGTGGCAAACTTTGGAACTGGCTTGTATCGTAACCCTTCTGTCTCAAAAATGGGTCAGTCAATTTTTAGCCCATTATATTTACAAAGCTCAGTTCCTCCACACCTTACACTGTCTTTACATTGAATTTTATGCTATATCTTTTGTTCCTTTTGCTTTCCTTTCTGCTTACTCTTCTATTCCCCTGCTCCCCACTGTATTTGTTTAAACTCTCCCCCACAGATCTAGTTCCTATCCCTATAAAGGACACTGGTTCACTACAGCAGAAATAAGTTACTTCCTGACCCTTCATGTTTGGGAAATTCATACAGAATAAATAACTAACAAACATAAGCACTATTTCTGGGGCAGACTGCTAGGGCTTACATGTTGAATATGGTCTGTGCCAGCTTGGGCATGCCTGCTCTGTACTTTATGTTAAAAGAGTCTCAACGAACGTAGGCACAGAGTACTCATCCTGGGCAGCGGTCTAACTGAAGTACCCTGACCTCCAGACGGCATCAAAGTTGTGCACTTTGTGAACTGCAGTTGGATTTCCAGCTAAAAGGGAAAGTGCTAGGCTGGTGTCCCTCTCTTTTGGTGACACGTAGCAGGAGTGTCTGGCCCTGATTTGCAGTGGCAATAGGAAGGAAAGTAAACCGGTTAGCGGGGCTAATGGGGGTCATGAGTGTCTATTTGACTTTCACTCATCCAACTCCACTCTCGTAATGCATAAGTACCATTTGTTTTGCAAGCATTGACACAGATTTATGTTCCTTTCAGCACCTTCTGACTTGAGGCCACTACATGTTGATTATTTTAATTCCAGAATAACGTGGATCCTCAGCAACCACAGCCAGATCCACAGGAAGAACATTTTACTTTTTATGACGTTTCTGTCTGTGCTTTTTTATGCTTCATTCTTCCCACCCACGATTGCCTTCCATCCAAAAAAAAACTTCCAGTCCCAAATCAACCTCCTGGATGGGTTATTTTATCTGGGGACTAATTTGTACAAATGAATGCTTAAAAAATTAAAATTCATGGATCATGCTGAGCAGTAATTCAATGTTGCACTACAGAATGCAATAAAAGATATTGAACTACAATTTTAAACTACGAAATACATCCCACTCCCCCCGCAACACATACACACACACACACACACAAACCCATTCATTTTTTATCATTAAAAAAATAAATCTCTGCAAGAAACATCTTTATTCAAAAATATGTCAGGAATATTCAGATTGCTGGTACTTTTATTGTCCAATTCATTCCTGTCAAACAAAGAAACATTGAATGGTGATACAATTTCAGAACAATCACTGTTAATATATGTTTTCCAATGTGGACTGAACTGCAGTAAATGATTACTACTTGTCAACAAAGAACAACAATACGGACTGCAGTGGTTCAAGAAGGCACCTTCTGAAAGGCAATTACGGATGGGCAATAAATGCTGGCCCAGCCCCTCATCCCATGAATGAATTTTAAAAATGAAATCATTTACAAGGGGGTGGATTCTATTCATCCAGTCTATCCATTTCAAGCACTACCTATTTCTTATAATGCAGTTGTTAAAGTTGTTTCATTTATATTATCTCTTCTAACAACAGTTACATTACTTGGTTCAAACAATCTTTTTTGCACACAGGACTACTCCAAGCTATCAGGCACACACTGTGCTTGAACCTCTTTACATCACAGTCACTTTAAATTTGATTTAGAATTTATACAAATGTCTTTAATTATAGAAAAAAAGTCCCATGGCCCTCCACAGAGACATAATGGGCTGCATTTTCCCAGCCCATCTCCAGTGGGCTGGAAGATGGAAGGACTGGCAATATGGCGACAGAAGGTATCGGAAAGGGAGCCCAATATTGTCCTGTCACCATGGCATATTGCCATGGCGGGCATGAGCCTTGGCAGCATGGTTTCCCACTAGTAAGCCAATAAAGGTCCGCTTACCGGCTTAGCAGACATTTTGCCCAACTGGGGAGGGCCTGTCTTTGAGTGGGGTGACCATCAGTTAAACTGGTGGCCTTCCAGAGGATTCCGATGATGTGGTGGGGGAAATCTAATTTATGGCCATGGCCCACGGAGGTGGAGCATTGGCCGGATCCACATAACAGCATTGCTAGCACACCACGAAACTCCCCAGTTGCCAGGGCATCCTTGCCTAGCCCAGGCTTCCTCCAGTCTATCTCCCCTCACTTTGAAGGCACCCATCATTGAGGTGCTGTCACCTGGTGGTGCAGCCTCAGCATAAGCCATCACTAGCATTGGTGCTGCTGAAGTTGGCCAGCAATCGGCCTTTTGATTCGAGCTGAGGCTGCCAGCTATCTGATTTTTTTAAAATATTTTTTCACGGGATGTGGACGTCACTGGCAAGGCCAGCTTTTGTTGGCCACCCCTGAATTGAGTGGCCCACTCAGACATTTCAGAGGGTAGTTAAGAGTCAACCACATTGCTATGAGTCTGGGGTCACATATAGACCAGACTGGTAATGGATGACAGATTTCCTGCCCTGAAGGACATTAGTGAACCAGATGGGTTTTTATGAAAATTGATGATAGTTTCCTGGTCACCATTACTGAGACTAGCTTTCAATTCCAGATGTTAATAACTGAATTTAAATTCCGCCAACTGGTAGGATTTGAACCAGTTAGCCCCAAGCATTAGCCTGGGTCACTGGATTACAAGTCCAGTGACGTTACCACTCTGCCACCATCTTCCCATTGAGCTGGTAGCTTCTGGGGGTGGGCCCGGCAGCGGCCTCTTAATTGGCCGCCACTGGCAATATTCCTCCCCAAGGTCCTGCCATGCTCCCGGTTGTGGAACTTCACCATCACCTAGAAATTCAGTACAATCAGATAAAAGCATATGCCGAGGCAAAGTAAGAAGCTGTTAGAAGCGATGATCAAAAGTTTGTTCAAAGTGGTGGGGTTTTAGAATGTTGAAGGAGGAGGGAGATGTGGAGATGCTGAGGAGCTCACTAAGAAATTCTACAGCAAGGGGCCTAGGTGGCTGAATGCACATCTGCAAGACAGGGGAACGCACAGAAGACCAGGGTCAGAAGAACAAAGAGGTCAGGGGAAGGGAGGGAAGGATTGAAAGATGTTATGGATATAGTGAGGGACAAGGGATTTAAACAGAAGGGTGGTCATTTGAAAATTAATGCATTGGAGATCCAGGAACCAAAGTAGGTCAGCAAGGATCAGGCAATGTGTAACTGGGAGTTGGTGTGGAATGTGATATGGACAGCAGAGTTTTGGAGAAACTGAAGTTTAAGGAGGGTATGGCAGGAAATTGCTTTTATATGGTGCCTTAGAATCCTTAGAAAAAAGTTATTTGCAAGTGATTTTGCTTGAAGCGTAGTTACTGTTAAGTTGGCAAATGCTGCAGTCAATTTGCACATAGCAAGGGATCACATATAGCAATGAATTTATTTTATGGTGGTGTTGATTGAGAATAAATGCTGGCCCTGAAAGATGGTGGCCAACTCCAGCACTGATCTACAAATAGCTCCAATCAGATCATTTACATCTACCAAACAGACTGACACAGCCTCAGTTTAACATTTTATCTAAAACACGACACCTTATAAAAAGCTGTACTCTCACCGTATCTAGATTATCTAGAGTGGAGCTATAACCCATAAACAAT
This sequence comes from Cetorhinus maximus, assembly GCF_964194155.1. Taxonomy (NCBI): domain Eukaryota; kingdom Metazoa; phylum Chordata; class Chondrichthyes; order Lamniformes; family Cetorhinidae; genus Cetorhinus; species Cetorhinus maximus. Next base: position 21,853,589 of record NC_135895.1, on the reverse strand, counting down.
CTGGGCTGAATCTTGACCCCCAAATGTGGGTAAATTAGGGTTGGGCGAGATGTTGAGGATTTGAAGATCTCAAACTTGAATCCCCACTCACTTCTGAGTTTTCAGGAGCCAGAACAATGGCTGGAGGTGCCAACGCCCTCCCAGGAAGCTGCAATTCCCATTAACTATGTCAATGAGGCTGGCAGCCTCTGAGTTTTTAACTTGCTTTGCCGGTTTAACCCTGGCTGGCTGGATTTCCCAGGTCTTTGGGAATCCCATCACCTGAAGGGAAGGGAGAAGCTAAGTGTTTCCCCCAGCCCCACCAAACTACCCTCCCCATCAGACTTGCTACCACCTGGTCAGGGATCAAACCCCCTCCCCTGGGGTCAGTTAAATGCACCACCCCATCCTACCCTCACCACACCGCTCCCACTAGCAGCAGCAGCAGGCAACTTTACTTCAGGTTTCAGCATTCTCCGGAGTGCTCCTGCTCAACTGGAAGCCAAACCTGTCAATCAGGCTGACTTCTGGGCAGCAAGCCTGTCAGTGCAAATCCCGGACTTCGGGGTTTCTTGACAGAAAGTCTGCAATCCCCACCTACACAGCCCGCCCCGTCAAGATTCAGCCCTCTGATTCAGAGGGAAAAATGCCAAGCTGACGAGAGAATAGGGTTAGCATTAGAATAGGTGGTTATCCTTGTCAGTTACAAAAACCCTTTTGATCCTCTACATGAGCTGTTCAGGGGCCACATACAAATTTTACTTTCAAAAAAATGAAAACATTTTAGTCACAGGGTGGTTGTTTTACTTATCGTAATCATACAATACACAATTAACAACCATTTGAGATTTTTAATCAGTGCAACAATAGTGTTCACAAATAAGTTTCACCTCTCAAACTTAGATAATGTTCCTTGTATTTTCTTCTTTGTTAGTTTTTTTTGGCATAATGCTATTTATAACATGTAATAGGACAATGAATCAGTCAGTTCAGCTGTCTTTCATCCTTCACATTCCTGTTTCCCTGCTTTCATCCAAGAACACAGGATCTTGACTTCAGAATGGAAACTTCTTCCCAACAAATTTTCAGATGTACAGGATCTCCATAAACAAGACAAAAGAGCGAAAGCATGACCCTTAATCTAAACTGTCTTTGCCACTTAGCTTGCTTCGGTGTACATGTGGCATTCCAGCAGACAGGAAAATGGATTGTCTGAAGGTGTAGGAAAAGGTTAAAATTACTTATGAACAATAAGTACACACACAGTAAATTAAATTACTTTTACATTTAATCATCTGTGAAAACAACTGAGAATCAAATTTGTAACTGCAAATTGTGATGTTATAGATTTGTTTATTTAATCAATGATGATTCATGAAATAACGTGATTTTTTTCAGAAGTATTTCATGCTAAATGCCTGCAATGAATAGATTGTACTTTAGCTTAGTACAGCTATTATTTAGAAAGAAAGGCTCAGCCATCAGGAAATAATTATGCACAAATTGTGAACAAAGCTCTCTTAATTACACAGAGAATACCTGGTTGTCCAAATTATAGCAGTTTTTTTATTTGCTAGCCTTGTAGTGGCAGGTTTTAAAGGTATGAACGGATTCATTTCAGGCTATTTGGTAAACAAATAATACCATTATCATGCAAGAAAAATCTGATATGGAAAATTAATCAGTTTCTAATCCAGTATTTTTGGTTCTTAATACTATGCACCGTGTACAGGACTAATAATAACATAATACATGCTCAATCTTTAAGGCAAAACATGGATTTAAAATATTTGAAATATTAAGATATATCAGTTTAATTTTCATGGACATGGAATATCCATAATTCTACAGTAATCTTTTGTTGGGGTAGGGTCACTTTTGAAGTCTGTAAATTTAAAATAGATCACATTAAAGGAAGCCAAGATAAGGTTGAAGCATTCGCAAAAGTCTTCAGCCAGAAATACCGATTGGATGATCCATCTCGGCCTCCTCTAGAGGTTGCCAGCGTCACAGATGCCAGTCTTCAGCCAATTCAATTCACACTATGTGATATCAAGAAACAGCTGAAGGCACTGGATAGGGCAAAGGCTATGGTCCCTGACAATATCCCAGCATTAGCGCTCCAGAATTGTGCTCCAGAACTTGCCACGCCCCGAGCCAAGCTGTTCCAGTACAGCTACAGCACTGGCATCTACCTGGCTATATGGAAAATTGCCCAGGTACGTCCTGTACTCAAAAAGCAGGACACATCCAACCCGGCCAATTACTGCCCCATCAGTCAACCCTCGATCATCAGTAAAGTAATGGAAGGGTTCATCAACAGTGCTGTCAAGCGGCACTTGCTTAGAAATAACCTGCTTACGGATGCCCAGTTTGGGTTACAGCCTTGATTCAAAGATAGACCAAAGAACTGAACTCCAGAGGTGAGGTGAGAGTGACTGCCCTTGACATCGAGATCTCATTTGACCGAGTGTGGCATCAAGGAGCCATAAGGCCATAAGACCATAAGACATAGGAGCAGAAATTAAGCCATTCGGCCCATCGAGTCTGCTCCGCCATTCAATCGTGGCTGATAAGTTTCTCAACCCCATTCTCCCACCTTCTCCCCGTGACCTTTGATCCCTTTACCAATCAAGAACCTATCTATCTCGGTCTTAAATACACTCAATGACCCAGCCTCCACAGCCTTCTGTGGCAATGAATTCCATAAATTCACCACTCTCTGGCTAAAGAAGTTTCTCCTCATCTCTGTTCTAAAAGGCCTTCCCTTTACTCTGAGGCTGTGCCCTTGGGTCCTAGTCTCTCCAACTAATGGAAACATCTTCCCCACGTCCACTCTATCCAAGCCTTTCAGTATTCTGTAAGTTTCAATCAGATCCCCCCTCATCTTTCTAAACTCCATCGAGTATAGACCCAGTGTCCTCAAACGTTCCTCATATGTTAAGTCTTTCATTCCTGGGATCACTCTCGTGAACCTCCTCTGGACCCTCTCCAGGGCCAGCACATCCTTCCTGACATACGGGGCCCAAAATTGCTCACAATATTCTAAATGTGGTCTGACCTGAGCCTTATAAAGCCTCAGCAGCACATCCCTGCTTTTAAATTCTAGTCCTCTCGAAATAAAAAATAACAGCCCTAGCAAAACTAATGTCAATGAGAATCAGGGAGAAAACTCTCCACTGGTTTGTGTGATACTTAGCACAAAGGAAGATGGTTGTGGTTGTTGGATGTCAATCATCTAAGCTCCAGTACATCACTACAGGAGTTCCTCAGGGTAGTGTCCTAGGCCCAACCATCTTCAGCTGGTTCATCAATGACCTTCCTTCCATCATAAGGTCAGAAGTGGGGATGTCTGCTGATGATTGCACAATGTTCAGCACCATATGAGACTCCAAGCAAGGACCATCTCTAACAAGGGAGAATCTAACTATTGCCCCTTGATGTTCAATGGCATTACCATCATTGAATCCCCCACTATCAGCATTCTAGGGGTTACCATTGACCAGAAACTGAACTGGAATAGCCATATAAATACTGTGGCTATAAGAGCAGGTCAGAGGCTAGGAATCAGGTGTTGAGTAACTCAACTCCTGACTCCCCAAAGCGTATCCACCATCCACAAGGCACAAGTCAGGAGTGTGATGAAATACTCCCCACTTGCCTGGATGAGCGCAGCTTCCACAACACTCATAAGACCTTAAGACATAGGAGCAGAAGTATGCCAATCGCCCCACCAAGTCTGGTCCGCCATTCAATTAGATCATGGCTGATCTGATAATCCTCAATTCCACTTTCCTGCCCTTTCTCTATAACCTTTGACCCCCTTACTGATTAAAAATCTGTCTTTGTCAGCCTTGAATATACTTAATGACCCAGCATCTATAGCCCTCTGCATTAAAGAATTCCACAGATACACTACCCTCTAAGAGAAGAAATTCCTCCTCATCTCTATCTTAAATAGGCAACCCCTTACTCTGAGATTATGCCCTTTAGTCCTAGACTCTCCCACAAGGGGAAACAACCTTTCAGCATCTACCCTGTCAAGCCCCCTAAGAATCTTATATGTTTCAATAAGGTCGCCTCTCATTCTTCTAAACTCCAATGAGTACAGGCCCAACCTACTCAACCTCTCCTCATAAGAAAATCCCTCCACACTCGGGATCAACCTAGTGAACCTCCTTTGGACTGCCTCCAATGCCAGTATATCTTTCCTTTATTAAGGGGAGCAAAACTGTTCACAGTATTCTAGGTGCCGCCTAACCAATGCCTTATATAGTTTTAGCAAAACTTCCCTATTTTTATACTCCTTTCCCTTTGAAATAAAGGCCAACATTCCATTTGCCTTCCCTATTACCTGCTGAACTTGTATGTTGGCTTTTTGGGATTCATGCACAAGGACTCCCAAATGCCTCTGTGCTGTAATTTTCTGTAGTCTTTCTCCATTTAAATAATATTTAGCTCCTTTATTCTTCCTGCCAAAATGCATAACCTCACATTATTCCACATTATATTCCATCTGCCAAGTTTTTGCCCACTCACTTAACCTGCCTATGTCCCTTTGTAGAGTCTTTATGTCATCCTCATCACTTGCCTTCCCACCTATTTCTGTGTCATCCGCTAACTTGACAATAGAACATTCACTTCCCTCATCTAAGTCAGTAATATATATTGTATCTAACTACTGATCCCTATGGCACTTCATTAGTTACAGGTTGCCATCCTGAAAATGCCCCTCTTATCCCAAGTCTCTGTCTTCTATTAATTAGCTGATCCTCTATCCATGCTAATATGCTACCCCCAACACCATGAGCTCTTATCTTTTTAAGTAGCCTTATGTGCGGTACCTTATCGAACACCTTTTGGAAATCGAAATATATTACACCTACTGGGTCCCCCTTATCTATCCTGTTTGTTACCTCTTCAAAGAATTCTAAGAATTTATCAGGCATCAGTTCCCATTCATGAAGCCATGCTGACTTTGCTTGATTATATTATGCATTTCTAAATGCTCTGCTATTACATCCTTTATAATAGAGTCTAACATTTTCCCAATGACGGATGTTAAGCTAACTGGCCTATAGTTACCTGTTTCTTGTCTTCCTCCGTTTTTGAATAAGGGTGTTACATTGGCAGTTTTCCAGTCTCTGGGACTTTTCCAGAATCTTAGGATTCTTGGAAGTTTACTACCAGTGCATCCACTATTTGTGCAGCTACTTCCTTTAATATCCTAAGATGCAACCCATCAGGTCCAGGGAACTTATTGGCCTTTAGCCCCATTAGTTTCCCTAGTACTTTTTCTCTAGTGATAGTTACTATATTTATTCCCCCCACTTTTACCCCTTGATTATTTAGTATTTTTGGAATCCTATTAGGCCTTCTACCGTGAAGACTGGTACAAAGTATTTATTTAACTCCTCTGCCATTTCCTGGCTCCCCATTATTATTTCCCCAGCCTCATTCTCTAAGGGACCTATGTTCATTTTGGCCTCTCTCTTCCTTTTTGTATATTTAAAGAAGCTCTTACTGTCCATTTTTATATTACTTTCTAGTTTACCCTCAAAGTTTATTTTCTCCTTCTTTATTTTTTTTGGTCATCTTTTGTTGGTTTTTTAAAACTTTCCCAATCCTCTGTCTTACCACTAATCTTTGCCATATCGTATGTTTTTTCTTTCAATTTGATACTATCCTTAACTTCCTTGGTTAACCATAGTTGGTTTATCCCCTTCCTACAATCCTTCTTTCCCGCTGGGATATATCTTTGCTGTGAGTCGTGAGCTATTTTCTTAAATGTCTGCCATTGTTCATCAACAGTCTTTTCTGCTAAACTCCTTTCCCAGTCCACTCCAGCCTACTCTGCCCTCTTTCCTTTGTAATTATCCTTATTTAAGTTTAGCACAGTTGTTTCCGACCCAAGTTTCTCACTCTCAAACTGAATGCTAAACTCCACCATTTAGTTGTAAATGTTTCCTAGGGGATCTTTTACTCTGAGATCATTTATTAAACCTGCTTCATTGCACATTACTAGACCCAAAATAGCCTGATCCCTTGTTGGATCCATAACATATTGTTCTGGGAAACTGTCCTGAATACATTCTATGAATTCTTGCTCGTGGCTACCTCTGTCAATTTGATTTTTCCAATCTACGTGAAGATCAAAGTCACCCATGATTAATGTACTGCTTTTTTTACATGCACTCATTATCTCCTAATCATTCTCTGTCCTACAGTACAGCTACTGTTCGGGAGCCTATAGACTGCTCCCACCAGCGTCTTCTTCCCCTTGTTATTTCTTACCTCCACCTTTACTTTTACTTTAAAGATTATAAGTATTCACCAATCCTACTCACCAAACAGCTGCTCTACACCCTGTTTTATGGTCTCTCGCCTCTCTCTCTGCACTCTTTAATGGTCTCTCATTCTTCTCTCACTCGCTCACTGTTAATGGTCCCACTGTTCTTCTTGCTGTCTCACTGTTAATGACAATGCTGCTCCTCTTGCTCTCTCACTGTAAATGGCCCTGCTGCTCCTCTCGCTCTCTCGCTGTTAATGGCCCCACTGCTTCTCGCACTCTCATTACGCAAGAAGCTTCCATTTCCAAGCCTAAAATAGATGACATGCAGAGAGTGTGCATCAGAACAGCAACGCCACCCTCCCCCCACCCACTTTCTCTGAAATTGGGCCTCATCGGAGCATTGTCAGAGAGCTGTGGATGCCAATTGGGTACCCTGAGGCAATTTGCCAGTTCCCCGAGGTTGAACTTGGGCCAGCTTCTTAGCAGTAGCCCTTAGGTAGGTCCTGTTGGGTTTGAGGCGATCAGGAGGGAGGAAGGGAGGTGATCAAGATGGAGAGATGGAGGGATTTGATAGGAGAGGGCCAAGTGAGGGACAGCAACACTGGAGATGTTGCGAAGCCAAGTAGAGCTCCAAGCTCATCAAGCTTTACATTCAGATAAGTATTTTCTAAAAAAACTAATCTTTTAGTTGCCAGCCTCCCTTCTTGAAGGGCCCAGCTGATTAGCTCACACATGCCGATCCTGAGTGCAGCTGGCCCTGCACTGTCAAGGCAGCCTGATTTCAGGAAGGGGAACTCAAACAGGACAGCCTGCTTGAACATCTATATTGGAGCCTTGACCATATTGGTTCTATCTTCCAAAACCAAATGTATGCATGCACCCTATCCACCATATTGGATGCTAAGGCACTCGTGTTACTCATGGTACATTGGGTATGGCTTCATTGAGTTTCTAAGCCACTAGCTCTTAACCACTTTAGCTCTGATGCAAATACATGGAGTGAATGAACAATTACACAATACAATGTTCTCTCTCTTCTTAGCAAGTTTTGTACTAGAGGGGAGAATTGTTAGGTCGGCGAGCGGGAGCGGGGCCTGCTTGCTGACAGATAAAATGACATGGGGTGACGTCAGGCGTGCAGGCCATTAATGAAGTAATTAAAACACTTAGTGGATCTGCCTGTCCAACTTTAGGGTTGCTGGGCAGGCAAAGAGCCTAGGCAGCCTTCAGAAAAAAGATGAAACCTCATCCACGAGCAGGATGAGGTTTCATGAGGGATTTAAAATGTTCCAGAAATGTTTAAATATAAGTAATGGCCATGTCCCACAGTGTCACCTGTCAATAATTTTTATTCTCATCTTTATTCAATGTTTGAAACCTGAGCCGATCTCCCTGAGGCAGCACTTTGCCTCAGGGAGATCTTTGCGCTCTTCCACACACATGTGCGAAAGAGCGCGCTCCCAGCTCAAGGAATTCCCCCCACCTGCACAGGGAATGCATAGCGCTTCCTGACGCACGTCACGCTGGGCGGGCCTTAATTGGCCCGCCCACGTAAAATAGTGGCGCGCCCCCAACCGATATCCCGCCCGCTCGCACCCGCTCCCACACAACACCCCTGATGGGGGGAAGATCCTGTCCAAAGAGAAGCTGATAACCTGCAAATACCATGCATCATGGCAATGGTATTTTCTACTGGCAATCAACCAGATATAAAGATTCATTGTCCAACACATCCATATAAGCAATCAAAACACAAAATGCTGAAACTGCTGCTGTTTTAGAACTCTTGTGATATTTTATGTTTCCTGATACAATTTCTTTAGATGGTGGTGTAGCACAGAAATATAAACATTCCCAGTGATCAATGATAATGAATAATCGTTTATTATATAGCTACTGTGAGATGTATGAGAACCTTTTACAATCAAGTTACAAGCTGTGCATCCTAATCCACTCAGCTCAACTGCTCCTGGTATTTACATTTTTTTGCCATTTTTCAGTGCTCATTCTATTATGTGCACACAAATTTTTAGTTTTATTATATCTTTCAGTGTGATTTCTCAGTAGCAAAAGAGGGCATGCAACAGCTACAATGGACTAATTCTTAATTATTTTATTTAAGGGATGCAAATAACAGTCATAGTGTGATATCTTTGTACAAAATGACAAATGGGTTTACCTTCCAGTTTGTGGATGTTGAAGCATTATTAACAAATATTTCAATGAATTTATTTTTTCCTTTTATCCGTTCTCCTAATTTTCTTTCATTCCTTGATTGCTGCTGCAGTTAATCTTCGGTACCTTTCCCAAAAAAGAATATAAGAATAAACGAAATAGGAGCAGCAGTAGGCCACTTGGCCCCTCGAGCCTGCTCCCCCATCCAATAAGATCATGTCTGATTGTCTACATCAACTCCACTTTCCCCCATGTTCCTTGATTCCTTTAATGCTCAAACATTTATCCATCACAGTCTTGAATATAGTCATCCACTGAGCATCCACTATGATCTAGGTAGAGAATTCCAAAGATTCACAGCCCTCTGAGTGAAGACTTTCCTTCTCATCTCAGTCCTAAGTGGCCGATTCCTAATCCTGAGACTATGAACCCTAGATCAAGATTCTTCAGCCAGCAAAACGGCCACATAGCATCCACCCTGCCAAGCTCCCTCAGAGTTTTAAATATTTCAATGAGATTGCCTCTCATTTTCCTGAACTCCAGAGAATTAGGCCCATTCTACTCAATCTCTCTTCAGAGGACTACCTGCTCATCCCGGGGATCCATCTATTGAACTCATGCAGTACTTCTAAGGCAAGTATGTCTTTCCTTGGGTGCGAACACCAAAACTGTACACTATTCCAGGGGCTGAAATTTATGGAGCACTGTGATTCCTTCCCCACCCCTGGCTAAAAGGTCAGAGTTGGCCCGGGGTTGTGGAAGGTGCACAGGTAGCCCACTCGTGATCCCAAATGCTGCTCCCAGCGTTTTCTGGGAGCAGCATTAATTGCTTTTAAGTGAGACTTCCACCCCTTTCTCAAGAGGAAGTACCAGCTTAGAGAGCTGCTGGACAATTATGGGGAGATGGTAGCATAATGGTTATGTCACTGGACTAGTAATCCAGAGACCAAGGCTAATGTTCTGGACATGGGTTCATATCCCACCACAGAAGCTGCTGTAATTTAAATTCAGTTAATAGACCTGGAATATAAAGCCAGTCTCAATGATGGTGAGAGGTGTCAGCTGTGGCTCAGTTCATAGCACCCTCACCTTTGAATCAGAGGGCTGTGGGTTCATGTCCCACTCCCGGAAACCAAGAACTGTGATTGTACTTGAAAAAGTTGCAATCTGTGACTGTTGATAACTCGAAAGAGTCTCAGTGATGGTGACCATGGCAACTATCATCAATTGTTGTTAAAAGAAACCATCTGGTTTCTATAGGGAAGGAAATCTGCTATCATTAGCTGGTCTGGCCTACAGGTGACTCCAGACCCACAGCAGTGTGGTTGAGTCTTAACTGCCCTCTGAAATAACCTAGTGAGCCACTTGGTTCAAGGGCAATTAGGGATAGGCAACAAATGCTGGCCTTGCCAGCAATGCTCACATCCCATGAAAGAATAAAGAAAAAAATCCCAACAGTGCCTGCTGGGAGAAATAGCCACCTTGCTGGCAGCCCCACCATGCTGAGGAGCTCAGCTAAGTCTGGGATCAGGGGTCTCAGCAAGGGGAGTGGGGAGGCCATTGGACCTGCATTGGAGCTTCCTCCCCATTGCCCAACACCAGCCTGCGCAGCTGTCGATCTTCCCACATGATATAGGCCTCTTCTCGCCACAGTTAAAATATAGACAAGGTAGCCATTAATGGGCCATTTAAAGGCCTCACTGGGCCTTGCAGATGGTACCAAATTTTACCAATTACGGTACCAAATAATCTGTATTGCATTGGCTGCGGCAGGGGCAGGGGGTGCTGTGTGGGAGCTAGAGCTGCTATTAATAAGTAGAAGGAATTTCACCAAAGGTTTTGCAGAACTGGAATCAAACATTGATGAAATGTGGGCAAACTGTAAAATAGTTAGTCAAATGCCATTTTTTTTACACTGACAATTGGCATTATGCCATACTTAGATACTTTTGTTTGGGTACAAATTTTCCGGAACTTCTGAGGCAGTGTGTTTCTAAAACTAATACAAGCTGATTAACTTTCAATACTTTATTTTTTTAAAAATCCTTATCATACAATCCAGCCTGTCAATTTCACTGAAGAAGCACTCTGGTCTTGCCTGGTTCACCCAGGCGAGTTCCATACAGTTCAGGACACACGTGTGTTGGCTGTTAAAGCCAGAATTGCTGGGTTAAATCCTCAGTTAATTACCTGTTTGAATATTTTAATCATTTACCTGACAGCTGCAAGGGGTTTCCCCACTCATCTGCAAACTGATTGGAGGTAAGGAATCCAGGTTTATAGCAAGACCGAACCCTCCATTTTGTAGCATAAAGTTTGATCTTAAAATAAAGCAGCAGCGTGACTAAAACAGATTTTCTGGTCAGCTATCTAATTCCCGACATTGCAACAATGGGTCGAATACTACAGTGTAGGAGGGACTGGGGGAGGTGGGGGTGGCTACTGGGGTGGACAGCTTGCCCCAACTTGAACTTCTGCCCCTCATGGGAGAGGAAGTCTCCCTCTGATTCACCGGCAGCTCCATCAGTCCCAGAGACACCACTAGTAGCCGCTGCCGGGACTACACGAAGAAGAGGAAGAAGGCACATGGATCCCCGAAGCTGGAAGTCCAGGGTCTTGGGCAGGGAGGGCTTTGGCGAGCCAGGGAGGAGGGCAGAGGGCGTGGGGAGGTTTGGGTTTAAGGCTATGCGTGCTTAAGAAGAAACAGTGGGCTGCGGCAGCCCACCTAAGATGGAACGCCCCCTTCCTTCCCACCCTTTGATGAGTTTATTTTAAAAATCGGGCTGCCTGCTCCTACCAACTGCCCACACCAAAGGTTTTATGGCGTGGGCAGTGTGTTATCAGGGTAACAAACCTAATTGACCCTTGATTACCTATTACCTATAGCAGGTGGGCTGCCAATTTTGGCACCTGCTCATTCCCCGTATTATAGGGATGAGCCTGGGGGTGGGTGAGATGGTGGTGATGTAGGCACCTGCCCTATTTTATGCACCTCTCCCCCGCTGGAAACACGTCTCGAAGGAGCACGTAAAATGCCAGCCCAATGAGTACATTTTAAAAGTAATTCATTGGCTGTAAAGTGATTTAGGATGTCCAGAGCCTGTGCAAGATGCTATATAAATGCAAGTTCTTTCTTTCTGATATACATCCTGAGAGATGAAAATGGTGTTGATTAAGCAAACTCTTCACCTGCATTTCAAAGGATAAGCCACAAAAAATGGAAGCAGCATCTATAGAATTGAACCTAAAAGCCCCATATTGCACGTGAACCTATGGTTCCCACTGACAGAAGTGAAAGACTGCAACACATCCAACTGTACTGCACTAACACCAGTAAAAATAGTTTTCAAATCCTGCAGGTACTTATTGGATTCCTTTAGCAGTACTAGTCTGATCATCCACCCTGCCCTAGTTCCCCTCAAATTCTGCAATTTTTTTTGGAAAAATATACTTCATTCATAAAATATCTGAAAGAACATTACAGAACGTTTCAAAATGGCCATCACAAAAACTGCAATCATATTCAACTTTTCCACATAGATCATGAGGTGCTTCAATACAATCAATAAACATTACAGACATTTCAATATGGTCATTATAGACAGTCAGACAGTGCAATGGTATTCAAGTTATCAACATAGATCATGTTGATAGATCTGAGGTGCTTCAATACAATTATGATACATTTAGTTTTCACTGTATACATTCATTGTGAGTCATACAACCCGAGGGGTCTATACAATTCCTAGCCCCTCAGTGCACTATGGCTGAAAGGTCTTAGACAGCGATCTTTCCCCATTGCGCCTTTGTGGCAGCTGCCCCAAGCTTTAGTGCGTCCCTCAGCATGTAGACCTGGAACTTGGAATGTGCCGGTCTGCAATCCTCGGTCGGGGACAATTCTTTGCGCTGGAAGACCAACAAGTTTCTGGCAGGCCAAAGAGCGTCTTTCACCAAGTTGATGATCCTCCAGCTGCAGCTGAAGTTTGTCTCGGTGTGTGTCCCTGGGAACAGCCCGTATAGCACAGAGTCCTGTGTCACGGAACTGCTCTGGATGAACCTCAACAAACACCACTGCATCTCTCTCCAGACCTTCTTTGAAAAGGAACATTCCACAAGGAGGTGAACAATGGTCTCTTCCCCACCACAGCTACCTCGAGGGCAACGTGCGGAGGGGGTGAGACTCCTGGCATGTAGGAAGCATCTGACAGGGAGGGCCTTTCTCACCACCAGCCAAGCTACATCTTGGCGCTTGTTGGAAAGTTCTGGTGATGAGGCATTCTGCCAAATGACTTTGACAGTCTGCTCAGGGAACCATCCCACAGGATCCACCATCTCCTTTTCCTGCAGGGCCTCTAGGACGTTACATGCAGACCAATGCCTGATGTACTTGTGGTCAAAGATATTTCTCTGCATAAATTTTTCCATGAGGGACAGCTGGTCCAACTACTTGCAGCGTGGCCAGAAACATCCTTCACAACACCGGGGACAGGTAGAACCTCAGCGTAGTGACACTTGGGCCTGAACTTTTCCGTCGGCGAGTTGGGGGCGGGGCCCGCTCGCTGACACGAAAATGACATGGGGGTTCCCCCCATGTCATCCCGCCCCATTTAAATATTCAGGAAGGTGGACAGACAGCGAAATAAGCTGTCCGCCTGCCGACCTGTCAATGGCCAATTGAGGCCATTGACAGGGTAATTAAAACAATTAAAGGCCCTGCCCATCCAACCTTAAGGTTGACAGGAAGGCCAGGAGCCCCAGTGGCAACTAGAAAAAACATGAAACCTCATCCACTGGCAGGATGAGGTTTTATGTCTGTTTTTAAAAAGTTTAATGAAGTTTTAGTCAGATTTATTAACATGTCCCATCTCGTGTGACATTGTCACATGAGGGGGACATGTTAATAATTTTTTGATTTTTCTATTTTTGATATTTAAAATGCTGTCAGTGATCTCCCTGAGACAGTACTTAGTCTCAGCGAGATGTGCCCGCATGCGCGAAAGAGCACACTTTGACAGTTGGAGAATCCCTCCACCCCGCACAGGAAGCACATAGTAGGGCAGCCCGGTGGGTGGGCCTTAATTTGCCCACCCACTTAAAATAGCGGCGGGGCTCGTTTCAGCGGCGGTGATCGGCTGCCCGACCGCCGCCGAGCCGGTGGGGCCCACCCGCTCATCAAGGGCAAAATTCTGCCCTTGATGTTTGCATACTGAGGGTCTATGCACAGCCTGATGCAGCCACACACAAAGATGGCCAACAGGATGAGGGCAATGTTGGGCACATTTTTTCCCCTTCCATCTAGAGGCCTGTACATTGTGTCCCTGCGAACATGATCCATTTTCGACCTCCAGATAAGCCACCCTTGGTCGTTTGGGTGCTGATATCATGGTACAGTCCCAAGAGAGTGCTTGAAATGAAGCCTATTGGCACTTTTACTTTAAGCTGGCTGGACTGGGAAACATCAATTTTATTTCCATTCAACAGCCAGGAAAGCAGTTAGCTTTGGCAGAAAGGACAGCAGCACAACCTCCTCAGCTGAAGTAGGACATTGCTATGAAATCGGGTCCCTTTTTTAAGAGCCAGAATTTTGCACTGCATATTCTGGCCGAGGTTAACCACTGACTCCCTGCCTACCTCAAAAGGCCTCAAACATACAACATATACATTTTAGTCCATGGTTTTGACCTCTCAGAGTATAAAAAGTGTTTGAGTTTGTGCACACAGTGTGTGCCTGCTGTGTCACTCCCTGGGTAGCAAAAGTCAAGATGTGTAGAGGTTGTAATGTGTAAAGGTTGACCGCTGATATTTTGAATGAATCTTTCCAATCATTATAGAACGAAGTGCAGATGCAGTTTCTCTGGTGCTCCTGACAATGGTATGAAAGTCTGCTTTATTTTTTTTCTCTACTGCAGTTGCAGTTTTGAAGACAGACAGCTTTTCAGTATTGCAGAGATACACTGATGGATTAGTCTATCCTCACCCATCTTGTTATTCTAGTCTGTACAGTTTTGGAACAGGAAGACCATGATAGTGTCCCCATGGGCAGAATACATTTGTGGGTCAGTAAAATCGCTGATGGGGTGATGAACTTTCTGGAGGATCCCCATCCTTTTTTGTCCCTAGATTTTTTCAGTCTCCTTTGTTATTTACTCTCCCCAAAGTAGTCCAGCAGTAATCAGCTGTAACTGAAGGTAACTTGGCAATGTCGTAGGGAAGGAATGAGTGTGTAACATCACAGTCTCAGAATTACTAATTTGGTCTTCTCAGCTCTGAAGATAATGCACTACTTGTCCAACTACTCTTCAGTATTGTCTGTACCTGACTGGTCGTGGGGATGCTTGTCCATTTTTATTAATGTGTGAATTTGATTCTTCCTTGTGGACAGCCGGAGTGTTTACTGCTTTTCAGTCAGATGGGGAAAACGGGTTGAAACATATGAGGCAGAGGAGCAGCTCATTCTTCAGATCAGCTTCTGACTTCCTGATCACATATGCCATTAGACTAGAAGCTTTTCTGGGATCAAGATTTTGAAGCAGATGTCTAACCAAACTTTGCTGATTTGCAAATTACCACTTAGCAGGGAATCTAATTGCAGGAGTCTCCTAGTGCAGTTAAAATAACATGAATAGCACATTGCATTGCCACCATTCTTACACCATGGCTTTGCATATCCAGGAAAGACAGCAGGCTAATTAACACAGACTTCTGAGAGATCTTTAAGCCAAGGGTTACTGACTGAGAGCAATCCGAATCACGGGTTATCAGGATACATTGATTATATAACAACAAAGCAGAGCTGGACCTCAGCGACAAATTAAAAGCGTTAAGGTGAGTGTAGCATTGTCCATTCTCGTTCACTCACAATTCATATCAAGGTCACTGTGGCCTTGGGGATGGTTACGTTTGTGGAACTTTCCAACCCCTCCAGAGACAGACACTGCAGAGATTAATCAGACATCAAAGTCCCAGTGTGAGTTCAAAATATCTGGAGCTTTTGTTGTTAAGCCGATATAAATGACCTGTTTCTCTAGCAAGATCTCAGTAGTATCAATCTGAGGCATGCAATTCTCTGAAAAAAATTCAAATGCTCGGAAGGCATTCGTTGCAGACATATTTGGCTCTCAGACCACCTACATAATTAAAAGCTATTCAGGAACTGGAAATACATCAATTCCAGGAACACACTTAGTATTCGTGATGTCACCATGCAGTACCATCAGTTAATTTTTAAAGTTACTGCTGTGGCTCACACATGCTGACTCACTCGCCTCAGCACAAGGAGGAAGATACAGAGCATTGGTTGTTGGACAAACTACTTTCGCATTGTTGACTGGTGCAGCTAATTTATTATGTTTTTTTCAAGGATAAGTCTGCTCAAAAGGAGTGGAGGAAATAACCACTCCACATTGGCCACCAGCTAAAGATTTTTCAAAATTCTGTTCTCTGCATCTATTCTGATATATGGCTTTTGCCAAACTGCTAGTCCTTTATCTTTGCAGAGCTGCAAATTAAAGTAAATTAGATTTCCAAAATGTATTTAAATGCACAGTACAAACAGTTCTAACAAGTCCCTGTGCTGAGTACAGATGAGTTATTTATACTACTGTTCTCAGGACCATCACCACAAAAAAAGGCTCCTGGCATGACTGCACATGTTCTTTAGCAATTATTTTTTGCTTGCCCAGAATTTTGTTAGCACAATATTAGTGACTTTTGGAGACTAATGAAAATTTGTATTAATTTAATAGTTTAAGACCATTGTATTTAAATGGTTGATAACCTAGTGGCATTTTACAGTAATGCCTTGGTGGAGGAAGTAACTTTACTTTGAAAAATATATAGGAATAAGTGATGAAGGAAACTTTAAAATTGGGATAGCGTAGGAAGTTTTCACAAATATCATGTATTTCTGGAATACAAAACTAAGCTAAAGTTTAGAAGTGTAGCAACACCCTGGACAGTGGAATCCATTAATGACACCATTTTTAAAGAATTGGATGTAAGTTGAAAGTCAATGGGCAGAACCCATTAAGGTAAAAATGTCAATGGTTAATAAATTTGATGGCACAGCTCCCATTCTTATAGCGTGATTTCTAGGCTATCTTATTTTTGCCCTGAAGTTCATGACAGCGTTGATTAACTGACAAGCACAATTTTAGCCAGACAGCTCAGTGAAAAGAATTGGGGACATCGGCAGAAAGCAACATTGAGCATTGAGCTGGCAAAAAGACTTATACCAGTAGACTTAGAGCCCACGACAGATGGAACTGGATAAACTTAATTTGGACTTGTGCATTTGCAGCTTGAAACCCACTTTGGTGGAGGGTAGACGAAAGGATGAACTGAAAGTAAAATAGATGCCATGGGTTGTATGTTCCATAATATATTAAATGTTTCACAAATCCAACACTTGGTTACATTTCTGGAGTACCTTACTGAAAGTAAGTCTCCATGTGTCTCCAATAGCTCTCCTCCCTTTTTACAGTAAACAAGCATTCAAATTATGCAAAACAAGCTGGCTTTGTCATTTTTATTCTCCATCTCTTACCTTTTCCTCTGCCTTTGAATTGCCAAATCCTTTTCG
Source organism: Cetorhinus maximus (assembly GCF_964194155.1). Lineage (NCBI taxonomy): Eukaryota > Metazoa > Chordata > Chondrichthyes > Lamniformes > Cetorhinidae > Cetorhinus > Cetorhinus maximus. Next base: position 21,836,562 of record NC_135895.1, on the reverse strand, counting down.
TCATTTTGCTGAGTATGTCAAGCACCTTTTTCAACACTTGTCATGCCTGTTCTCATTTCCTCTGACTTATTTCTCTCCTTCTGCCTGTTTGCACACCTTTTCTTTTTCTCTTCATCATTCCCCCTACTTCTCAGCTTCCTTAAACAACTCGCCAATGTTAGTTGTAACCTTCAAAAAACACATCAAACGCCCACATTCGAAATCTCGATGAACCACATCAACATTGTATTGCAAGCAATCCCACTTCAATAAAAAAAGAAATTACATTTTTAAGTCACGAGAAAAACAGAAGGGGTTATTTGTACATATTCGTAGCTGAACCCAGATATATGGTAAACACAATGAATACACACTGGGAAGCAAGAAACATTTATAAATTATGCACCATTCAATAGTTTATTTTCCATAATCCACTATTTCGCAAGCTGCACACTTTATATGAATTGACCATGCAGCATGAGAAAATTGTAACTGGAAAGTTTACTTAATTGGTTCAAAATGAGATACGATTACTTGTTATGGCATTCATACTCCACAAGTTTACATTTGATACAAAGCTGAAACCACTTTGTACCAACACAAACACTGGAGTGTGATGGCCTGATTGACTCTAAAATGAAATGGGGTAAGACTTCTTATTTAAGTGTCAGTATTGATCTAGATTCAGGCCGTTGTCATGCCATAACTGCAACATCCATGGAATGAATACCTGCTTCAGACTAAAGCTGCAGTTATAATGTGAGTGAATTTATAAGATGGACTTGATAACATCCATTTCATCATTCAGCTTCGTGTCCAAATTGCTGGAGTTTCTGGAACTGTGACAATGCAAGGTTTGCAGTTACCTGTGTGAGAGAACAAAGCCTTACTAAGTGGAACCAATGCAATTTTATCGATTGGCTGGTCAATCTAAATAGCAAGGAATTTGACCAACATTTGTTAAAATAAGTTTTACTATTTCCTGCTGTTACTTAGCATTTCAAGAATTTTTGTCTCCATTCTTGACTAGTGATCTTTGAAGTTAACACCTTTATTAGTAAGGTACATATGTAATGCAAAACTGAAAACAACCACATTACATGACATGAATGGTATACTATTAAGACATGCACGTTGTTTAAATACATCTGATAGTGGACAAGACCGCTTCTCGAATACTGTGTGCGGTTTTGGTCTCCTTATTTAAGAAAGGATGTAAATGTATTGGAGGCTTATTAGGCTGATACCTGGAATGAGCGAGTTGTCTTATGAGGATAGGCTGGACAGACAGGGCTTGATTCCACTGGAGTTTAGAAGAGTGAGGGGTGACTTGATTGAAGTATATAAAATCATGGATGGTCTTGACAAGGTGAATGTGGAAAGGATGTTTCCTCTTGTGGGTGAGTCCAGAACTAGGGGGCATTGTTTTAAAATTAGGGGTTGCCCTTATAGGACAGAGATGAGGAGAAATATTTTCCCGCAAAGGGTTGTATGCCTTTGGAACTCTCTGCCTCAGAAGGCAGTGGAGGTGGGGTCATTGAATATTTTTAAGGCAAAGGTAGATAGATTCTTGTTAGGCAAGGGAATCAAAGGTTATTGGAGATGGATGGGAGTGTGGAACTCGAAACACAAAAAGATCAGCCATGATCTTATTGAATGGCAGAGCAGGATTGAGGGGCTGAATGGTCTACTTCTACTTCTGCTCCTGTTTCGTATGTTCGTATTAAGACTAATAATTGCATAGGAATGTTGTTCAAGTTTCAAGAATAAAAACACTAGCATAAAAATAGAAACTCATTAATGCTGTAAAAGCCCAATGTTTCCAAGGTTGTGCTTTGAATTAGAACTCAGCCAGTTGTGACGTGGGAAAAAACAAGAAATTGTTCTGTAGACAAATACAATGACACGGCACAGTGTGAATTCAATTTTAAAGTACTCCAAACAAAACCAAATGAAACTGACATGCTCAATTTGAACCTGTATACTGGCTCAGTTTCAAGATGGCTGACCTGCTGCAGAGACATTGGGCTGGGAGGGGAGAAGGCTGACAAAGTGGCATGGGAAGGCGTCAGATGGCAGATGAACTGCCCGCCTGGAGCCCAACTGAGCCACTTAAGTGACCAATTAAGATCCTCTTCCTTAACTCCACTGGCATTTTTCGAATGGCTGGCAGGCCCACGCCTCATGGGGAGACCACCCAGTCTCCCAGTGGAGTCCGGGAGGCAGGGGGACTGCTTTTTAGGCATTCTTTGGCCCCTGGAGGGGCTCCAGGCAGCAACAGGCGCTCCCGTGGCAATGATGCTAAATGCCCAGTGAGACTCCCTTGTTGATCACCGGGGCCTGCCTCTTCAAGGACACCAGCCATCAATGCACCTTCATCCTCCAGATGCAGCCCCAGCAATGGACACCACTAGCGATGGCGCTGCTGAGCTACCTGTCCTCTGATTGGGTCGACAGCTCTTGGGGAGGGGGCGCTCTACTTAATAGCGCAGCAGCCGCAGCAGCAGGCATTTATTGACAAAATGCAGCCCTGAATCCCACCACAGTCCAAAATGGGGTTGCCCCCTGCTTTCAGCCCCAGTGGCGGGACTTCATCCTTAGACATAAAATTCAGCCCATTGTTATAACTTACATTTTGTGTCGTTTGGGTTTGTTATTTTTATTGAAGAAACATTTTATGAATGTGAAAGTATAATAAAAGCCAAATAAACCGATTACTGCTCTATGATAAATATAGTCTACTGATTGAGCTTATAAAGTGTATAGCTTTTTAAAAAATGTACAAAGTCCTATTTATTTGGAAGAGCGGGCTGAATTGTTTAATGATAATTCCTTTCATTTTATGTGTATGGTTTTGAAGGCATCCTTCCAAGTCATAGGGATTCAAAACTTTAACTCTGTTTCTCTCTCCACTGATGCTGCCACACCTGCTGAGTTTTTCCAGCATTTTATGTTTTCATCTTCTAAGTCACCTGTTTTTCTTTAATACTTTCACAGTTGCTTTGTTGGGTGGAGTTCTGATACACGTAGATTTTCTTTTCAAAATTCCGACTGTTTATCTTTAATATGTGTTCAAAATATCATTCTCCCTTGATAATCGCACTATACCCATGTGTACTATTTTGTGAAGAATGTGCTGTCTTATCTCAATTCATACACAAATGTGAATAATGTCATCTAAAGATGAGAATTATTGCATGGCATTTACAGCAAAGACACAGTTGGCCCAACAAATCTATTCTGGGTTCAACTATGTTTGAAGTAGGTGATAGTTGTTATGCTGTTTTGATATTGTGACTTCTTTCAGAATGATCATTGAAGGAAAGTTGGCACTAAAACTGCAAGCAGTACTCCAGAAGAGCCCTGACAAAGCTTAATTCTTCACTTGGAATTTCAGTCCCCTTTTTAATTACTTGTGCACTTATACTAAAATTTTTCGCTCAGTGGGCGGGCGCGCACCCAACCCGACCGAGCGTGAGATGACGCGCGATGACATCAGGCGAGCATCCCGACATCATCGCGTGATACTTCGGTCAGTGGGCACACGCTGGAGTCGGCAGCATGCTCGCCGACATTTAAAAGACCATTAAAAAGTTAATTAAAATAAATTTTTCTCTGCCCATCCAACCTTACGACAGGCAAAAACGCCAAGCGGCCTTTGCATTTTTTTTGGAAACCTCATTTCACAGGCAGGATGAGGTTTCCAAAAGCAAATGAAAATAAAAACTTTAATTTTTTATTAATAACATGTCCCTGCTCATGTGACAGAGTCACATGACGGGACATGTTTCAGTACATTTTTATTTTTAATTTTTTTTTCATATATCTCCATCTCCCTGAGGCAGCTCTCTGCCTCAGGGAGATTATGTAGCATGCACTCACGTGCATGCGTTAAGGTCGTGCTTGCCCTGCTCACCCTCCCCCCTCCCACACAGGCAGCGCTCAGCGCTGCCACCCGCGTTTCATGCTGAGCAAGCCTTAATTGGCCCGCCAGCATGAAATTGCCTTCCGGCCTGACCAAAGGCAGTGGTCGGCTTCTAAGTGTCTACTAAATTAACAATTAAAAATAAACTCTCATTGATAAAGACCCATTCACTACATTTAAACTCCTTCAACCACATAATCCCTTATAACAACAAGCATTTGTATTCAGAACGCCATATCAAAGACTTTATAACCACTTGGAGCTGTTGAACAAGCTGCGAATTGGTAGGCACCACATTGTGTAGGCTGTGAAATCAATCAAGCAGCATAAATCCTGTAATGATAGTCCTCAGGCTTATGTCAGCTGACAGAGTGAAATAGCAAGCACTGATTTTTTAAAAGCCTGCAGACTGCTATTTTGAAATTTAAAGGCTGGGCTATTTAAATCCCTTTACAACTTGACAGTTTTAATGAACTTTGACAGCTCCCTTGACAGTGTGAAGGTGGATGTAATTATTTTAATATTTTGGGGAATATGGTGATATTCTGTAAAGAAGGCTGTGTGTATGTGTGTCCATGATTAATTAAACTGGGTGAAAGTTCATAGAGACAGCTTGTCTATGGGAACTGGGAGATGAAAGGTAAAGGAGCTAGATGCATGCATTTGTAATGAGAGGCTATGGTGAAGTTGAATGTATGAGTAAATAGGTTAGGTTTTAAAATTTGAATTAGGTGAGATGTAGGGACTTGACTCTTCAGCTGTTAAATTTCAGAGGGAGTTTAATGGAATTTTACAACTTACAAAGGTTTCGTAAGTAAACAAGGGAAGGTTGAGTATTGCTGAAAAAAAGAGATGTGTCTTATCATAGACATGTCTCTTTTTTCAGCAATACTCAAGTTCTATACTGCCAAAGGGAAGGTTATTAAATCTTATTTGACCTGAAAGTGGAAGCAATAGGTAGACATGAAAGATTTCTATATTTTGGAAAAGTTGACTTCAAAGAGGTGCTTAGGACAATGGAATCAAAGATGAAAGGAGAAAAAAAAGATATTTAAGGAGAGAGGTTTAGTTGAGTTGAGGTGGCTGTGTTGGGGAGATGTCCTGAGACCAGCTCCATGCTGAGAAAAGAATTTGAAGCGGCCATCTAGTTTGAAGCCAGAAAAGTCTTTGTTTTCAGAAAACAGCCTGTTTCTGAACTTCTTAGGATTTCCACAGCAGGGTGGAACAGAATGAGAAGTCATGTGGCATACTTTATTAAAGCAGCAGCAGTTTTTGCCGTGGGTAATATTACTTGATTTTTATGGTTATAAATCTATAAGGGAGCTGTTGCCAAGTAGTTTACTTGTGTGTTCTGATCGAGTGGGGTTTTTTTTGAGGGGGGGGAATGTTTTGTAAGACTGTTTCAACTGTGTAATTTTAATCTCATGCATTTAAGTTCTTCTTGCTTCTTCTTAATAAATCTTTTAACTTTAAAATATAAAAGCGTTACTGGGATTCTATGCTTCTGGGATCAATAGATTTTCCCTCGTTTTCAAAATATAAGACAAAAAAAAACTTATGATCAGTATTGTGACACAGCTGATGTTAAAGGCTGAGATGTTCATATCCCAGAGAGAAACTTGAAACAACTGTCATATACTTCATAATCTCATAATCTGGAGATAAATCCTTCCTCATCTGGCATCTCTTTTTTTAACTGGCAACATTTTCAGTTGGAATTCTCTCTCTCTTTTTTCTCTTTCCTCCTTCTCCACAATGTCTAACTCCCTCTCCTGTTTTCTCTCTCTCTCTCTCCTACCTTTCTGCATGTTCCCTTTTAAATGTCCTTTCTCTGTCCTTTTCTTCCAATTCAATCATTTTCATTTGCAACTGAATCTGAGCCCATTCTAATGAACCACCCCTTGGAGAACAATGTCTCTCCTTCAAATTTCAAATGCTGTGCGATCACTTCAATTATGTCTGATTTCCTAGCCCCACAGGTAACCCCAATTGTAATTTATCCACCAACTCTGTTCACTTACTCTTGGATACTTTTTAAAACCCAATCAGAGTTATATCTTCTAATTCCAAAAAAGATTTAGCCATGGATATGGCCATTTTTGCAGTCTCACAACTTCAAAACTACTTCACACCCACTCTTGAATTCAAAGTGCTTCTCGTACTCTTAGCCTTAAGAATTACAATTCCAAAACAATCAAGGAATTACAAATATATCCCACAAAGAGCCCCCAATTATGGTGACACCGCTGATGGTAAAGGCTGAGTTGTTCAAACCCCAGAGGGAAACTTGAAACAACTGTCATAACCCATTTTTGCAATTTGTATGTTTCGACATGCAGGATTTGATTTCATTAGTAATAAGACCATTGATCCTCAAGAGGTTTTTTTTTTATAAAACTAAATTAAACATTTATTAATACAAGAAAGATTGTAAACACATACTTATGTCTACAAAATTACTACTATAATAACTACAAAAATCCCCTAATTAACCTGACTCTCAGTTACACCTTCGTTAAGGCAACAGTAAAACTCATAGATTTAATAGACCTCTGGCAAAGCATACCCTGGACAGTCACATTCAAAATGAGTTTCTTTCTGCTCTGGGTCCTTGCAGACAGACTTGAGGTTTAGAGGCTGGAGGCTTCTCACACTTGTTGGATCTTAAAATGCCTTACACACAATCTCCTTTCTCCTATATACATATCTTTCTCTTTTAATGTTAATTGTCCATTGTATCACTAGGCTTTTAACTTTACCTCTTCTAACAATAACAACCTTTCATTCCACCAATTTCATTAGTAAGCTTAAAAAAATAAGCCCATGGCTTGGCATCTTCTAGCTAGATGTAAGATTTCACCCGCAGTCTTGAATGGTTTCTTTTAACAAATGCAGATTTACACTTTACCTTCTATTTCTCTATGTTTATGTAATTAACATCTCAAAACCACTATACATCAAAGCACCCAGCCTAGCTGGCTTTAATCCAATTAAGACACACACAGGCACACACATAGACACAGACCCCACTAGAACTCTATTTTAAAAAAATTCCAATAACATTATTATATCTTCTTGACAATCAGTAAGACAAGTTGCCCTCTGGGATTTGGCTTTCTCAGTAAATAACATCAGTTGCGGTCGTAACAACAGCTTGATAGTTCCAATGAGCTTAACAGTTCCAATTAGTTTATATGCACATCCATGTCGACTTTTAACAATCACAAAGGGCAATTGACCCCTCCCAAAGAGCAACATGTCTCTTCCAAAGGTGTCCCTTGACCTATCCAAAAGGGTACCCTACCTCTCCAAAAGAGTACCCTACCTCTCAAAAAGGGTGCCCTGCCTCTCCAAAGAACTCCACTAATTTTAGACTTTCCCCTGATAGGTATAGTGTACAGGTCATATTTTGGACATCCCATTAATAAAAATTGGATCTGACAGAAGGCAGCTGCTCTTCATATGCAGCTGCCTCCTTGATCCACGGATATGCAAACTACATCCCACCCCCATTCCCCAACCACCACCCCCCACAACCCACCCTCCCCACGACCAGAAAAAATGGCAGGTGCTGGGTCCGGGGCAGGTACTTTCAGAATCGGGCCTCCTGTGCCATTTTGGATAAGCCAGTGACCTTCTACGTCATTGCGAAAATTCAGGCCTTAGAGACATCTACAAACTTGAATATACTACTCTTTCTTCCTTCATCAAACTCATGAGGCTGCAGTACAGTTCTCTGGGAACACCGTTTGTCACATCTCGCTAATCAGAGACCATTCAATTTATCCCTGATCTCTGTTTCCTATGTTTATATTGGGAGCCAATGTTGGCATGCAAGCACAGGACCAATGGATGAACAAGACTTTGTGCAGTTTAGGCTATGTGTAGAAGAGAAGCCACTTCAGGAGATTCTCTAGCTCTGACTGGATTGGTAAAAGTGGAATCAGTCCCACTACGGGGAGGCGATGGTGTAGTGGTATTGTTGCTGGACTAGTGCTCCAGAGACCCAGGGTAATGCCCTGGGAACCTGGGTTTGAATCCTGCCGTGGCAGATGGTGGAATTTTAATTCAATAAAAATCTGGACTTAAAAGTCCAATATGACCATGAAACCATTGTTGATTGTTGTAAAAACCCCATCTGGTTCACTAATGTCCCCTAGGGAAGAAAATCTGCTGCCCTTACCTGGTCTGGCCTACACGTGCCTCCAGACCCCACAGCAATGTGGTTGCACAAGGGCAATGAGAGATAGACATTAAATGCTGACCCAGCCAGTGATGCCCACATCTCATGAATGAAAAAAAAAACTCATCTGCATAACATAGGAGAAGCACTGAAGGATGATGCTGTGGTTAACTGTGTCAAAGATTACAGAGAAGTTGAAAAAGATGAGAAGAGACAGCCACATAGGATGTCAATTGTGGTTTTGATTGAGAACATCTCTGTGGCAGAGCTAACGACATGTTCAAACATAGTATTCTGAAAAATGGGCACAAGTTTCAGAGGTGCCAAAATGTTCAAATACTTTAGTGGAGAAGGGGAAGTAGTTTTCAAGATAAGATAATGGTATGCTTTTTTGAGGATAATTGTGATAATGCCAGATTTGAAAAGGAGGGGCCAGTACCTGATTAGATGGAGCAGTTTATAATTGCACCTGGGCTGGGGACAGGCAGAGGATGGGATGGGGGGTGGTGGGGTAGGGTGGGCAGGGGTGGGGTCGGGGTGGATGGGCGGAGGTGGGGAGTTGGGAAATCCTCAGTTTAATGAGAGCAGGGAATAGATCTCCTCAACAGGATGAGCCCAGAGGCACATGGAAGAAAAACTAGAGAAATATGTGAGTTCGAAGCTTGGGTAGGGGGAGCACTTGGGAGAAGATTGTCTTGGTGAACAAAGGGAGGAGAGGGATAATCTCAATCACAAACAAGGTAGCCTCTGATCATTTCCATTGATCCGTCAACACTCACATCTCCCTTCCTTCTTCAACTTCTAGCCTTTGGCCACCTGTTCACCACTGCATGATATTTCTGCAGCTGTCAATCGGTCCTATCGCATCGTTACCTTTGCCTTTGTTGCCTTTGTCCACCACAAAGGACAGTGAAAATTAAATGTGAAATAGCATAATTCTGTGGAAGTTGTACGATAATGCCTTCAAGACTATGGTGGTAGCTTAGACCATAAGACCATAAGACATAGGGGCAGAAATTAGGCCATTCGGCCCATCGAGTCTGCTCCGCCATTCAATCATGGCTCATAAGTTTTTCAACCCCATTCTCCCGCCTTCTCCTGCCTTCTCCCTGTAACCTTTGATCCCTTTACCAATCAAGAACCTAACTATCTCAGGCTTAAATACACTCAATGACCTGGCCTCCACAGCCTTCTGTGGCAATGAATTCCATAGATTCACCACTCTCTGGCTAAAGAAGTTTCTCCTCATCTCTGTTCTAAAAGGTCTTCCCTTTCCTCTGAGGCTATGCCCTCGGGTCCTAGTCTCTCCTACTAATGGAAACATCTTCCCCACGACCACTCTATCCAGGCCTTTCAGCATTCTGTAAGTTTCAATCAGATCCCCCCTCATCCTTCTAAACACCATCGAGTATAGACCCAGAGTCCTCAAACGTTCCTCATATGTTAAGCCTTTCATTCCTGGGATTGTTCTCGTGAACCTCCTCTGGACCCTCTCCAGGGTCAGAACATCCTTCCTGAGATACGGGGCCCAAAATTGCTCACAATATTCTAAATGTGGTCTGACCAGAGCCTTATAAAGCCTCAGCATCACATCCCTGCTTTTATATTCTAGTCCTCTCAAAATAAATGCCAACATTGCATTTGCCTTCCTAACTACCGACTCAACCTGCAAGTTAACCTTAAGAGAATCCTGGACTAGGACTCCCAAGTCCCTTTGCACTCCAGATTTTTGAATTCTCTCCCCATTTAGAAAATAGTCTATGCCTCTATTCTTCCCACCAAAGTGCATGACCTCACACTTCCCCACGTTATATTCCATCTGCCACTTCTTTGCCCATTCTCCTAACCTGTGCAAATCCTTCTGCAGCCTCCCCACCTCCTCAGTACTACCTGTCCCTCCACCTATCTTTGTATCATCTGCAAACTTAGCTAGGATGCCCTCAGTTCCTTCATCTAGATCATTAATGTATAAAGTGAAAAGTTGTGGTCCCAATACTGACCCCTGCGGAACTCCACTAGTCACCGGCCGCCATCCTGAGAAGGACCCCCTTATCCCCACTCTCTGCCTCCTGCCAGACAGCCAATCTTCTATCCATGCTAGTACCTTGCCTCTAACACCATGGGCTCTTATCTTACTGAGCAGCCTCCTGTGCAGCCCCTTGTCAAGGGCCTTCTGGAAGTCCAAGTAGATAACATCCATTGGCTCTCCTTTGTCTAACCTACTCGTTACCTCCTCAAAGAATTCTAACAGATTTGTCAGGCATGACCTCCCCTTGATGAAACCATGCTGACTTTGCCCTATTTTACCATGCACTTCCAAGTATTCTGAAATCTCATCCTTAATAATGGACTCTAAAATCTTACCAACGACTGAGGTCAGGCTAATCGGCCTGTAATTTCCCGTCTTTTGCCTTACTCCCTTCTTAAATAGGGGGGTTACATTAGCGATTTTCCAGTCCTCTGGGACCCTCCCAGACTCGAGTGATTCCTGAAAGATCACCACTAACACCTCCACTATTTCTTCAGCTATCTCTTTCAGAACTCTGGGGTGTAATCCATCTGGCCCAGGTGATTTATCCACCTTCAGACCTTTCAGTTTTCCTAGCACCTTCTCCTTGGTAATGGCCACCATACTCACCTCTGCCCCCCGACTCTCTTCAACTTTGGGGATGTTACTCATGTCTTCCACCGTGAAGACTGATGCAAAGTACCTATTCAGTTCCTCCGCCATTTCTTTGTTCACCACTACTACTTCTCCAGCGTCATTTTCCAGCGGCCCAATGTCCACTTTTGCCTCTCTCTTACCCTTTATATATCTAAACAAACTCTTGCTATCTTCTTTTATATTACTGGCTAGTTTACCCTCATATTTAATCTTCTCCCTCCTTATTTCTTTTTTAGTTGTTCTTTGTTGGTCTTTGTAGGCTTCCCAATCCCCTGGTTTCCCACTGCTCTTCGCTGCATTGTATGCTTTCTCTTTAGCTTTTATGCTGTCCCTGACTTCCCTTGTCAGCCATGGTTGCCTCATCCTCCCTTTAGTATGCTTAGCTTAGATCCTTCTAAAACCTTTTTGGTCTGTAAACCCTTTCTATCTCACTTTTCAATTGGTAATTTGTTTTTAAGTAAAATTTTCAGTTGAATTTATCCTTCTGTTGAGGTGAAAAGTGAGATTTTAATTTACATATGCAAAGGTCAGTTTTCCAAAACATTTCCAGGATTCCTAGTCCCTACAAATAAAGCACAGCAAGGGACATCTTCAAATTCATTCACTGCCAACTGTAGCATAGCAGAGTGCCAGCAAAGACATGATTTATAAAGCATTCAATATATTAGTACCTAGTATGTATCATGTTAAAAACAAATATTAGTCTAAGGTAATTAAGATCAAAAAGCTCAATAGATTGTTAATTAACCCTCAAGTCACTCTTAATTAACCCTCAAGTCAGAAGCCAAGATGTTAAAGATTTTAGCATCAGGTGCTAATTCACTGGATTAGTCAGCTCAGCATCCTTAAGGAAAAATTTTTAAAAATAGAAAAACAAAGGATCAAAATCTAAAATCATTCATCCATCTTGTTCAGTTTGACTTTTATTTTATGAAAAGCCAGGAATAATAATAATTTTTATGAATTAGATGGAAAACAAAATCAAAAATTGCCAGAAACTTAACTAATGAGAAATTCAGGCGACTCCATGAGCCAAATAAGTAAATATATTTTGCTTTACAGTTCCTAGTTGAATTAAAAGAATCCTGCACGTAATAGGAACCTCCTTGATACACCTAGGCTGAGGCTAACCAGTCCATGGAAAGCTGAAATAGCCTAAGGTTATACCTCATCTCCTCCATCCCCACCCCCTTTCTGATTCCCCTTTTATCCAATAATTTATATAGATTTTTCTTTTCCCACCTATTTCCATTATTTTTAAATGTATTTCCATCCATTGTTTTATCTCTACCTTTTAGCCTATTTCGATCCCTTCCCCCCACCCCACCCCCACTAGGGCTATCTTTACCTTGATCGTCCTGCTTTCTACCCTTAATGTCACCTATTATCACATTCCTTAGATAATATCACCACCTTCAACACCTTTTTGCCCTTTTGCCTATGACATCTTTTGGTTATCTCCACCTATCACTGGTCCTCTATCCAGCTCTACCTGTCCCACCCCTCCTTAAACCAGCTTATATTTCACCTCTTTTCTATTTTTCCTTAGTTCTGTTGAAGAGTCATATGGACTTGAAACGTTAACTGTGTTCCTCTCCGCAGATGCTGTCAGACCTGCTGAGTTTTTCCAGGTAATTTTGTTTTTGCTAAAGTTATGCCTGGAGTTTATGGCAGGTAGCCCTTTGATTACAAACTCTCATGTTATCTAATGTGGAAATTCATATCTCGTTCATAAGAAAGGGCAGATAAAATGTATTTGTTTCAAAAAGAAAACCACAGATGCTATGAAGTTTGCATTTTAATGGTCATTGCAGTGTGAACTTTACTCTTTCATTCCTCCCAGGATCAAAATACACATCTCACACACTCCTCCCTGCATCCTTTCACAAATCAAGTCCTTTTCTCCTACTGTAACTCACTGCTTTCCGAGGCAATAATGCTGTGGAACTCTTGCATTTCCTACAATCTTTCTTTCCTCCACAAGCCCAGATTTGGCAGTAACCCCACCATTACTACACCTCTAAATTGATCTCACCCTTCATACTATGGTTTTCTGTGCTGGTAGTATCCTGCACTACAATCAGACTTCCAATTTAGTGAGTACACATCTTCACCTCACTTGTTTCGCAATAATAAAGCACTTCTTCAGCAAAGTTGAATCATACATTTCCAAAATGAAAATAAATTGTTCTTTATCACTAAATGATTTCCCTGGAGCTTGGTTAGTATCGTAATCTACAGCGTCTATTAGACTATTTTTGCTTCTTTCCTGTGATGCAGGAGTAATTGATTATTTAAAAATCTAGCATGCTTCAAAATTACTGAATAAACCTCACTGGCATTGCAGAGTTATGTGCACATTAGATGATAACAGGTGCACATGTGAAATACAATTCCCTAATTTAGCATTTTATCAACAGTGGAAATAATGACCATTAGTGTTAATGAGGATGGTTATATTGAAAGAAATAAAACAAAGCTTGAAAAACTGCTGGACCAATTTGCAAGGCAATGTACAATGTCCAATTATATCAAACAGCTGGCTAATTCCGAGGGTCTGGATCCAAGACTTATATAAGGCTCTGCATGAACATGTGTTTTTTTTTAATATTAATAGATCTAGAAAATCAAACAAAATTGATTAACTGGCCATTTGCTAATTGTGGGACATGGCTATGTACAAATATTTTGCTGCATTTGCCTACATAGGAAGGTGTGACTACACTGTAGTGTAAAGGGTTAATGTTAAATACATAAATAAACAGTCTACATCATCAGTGATGTGAGATCAGATGACAATAAGCTACTGAGGGCTGGTTCTGTGTGAAGTTTCCTGCTAATCCTTGTTGTGGTTGGAGCCTCCCCCACTCCCTGACCCACCCTCTCACCAAACCTCCCACTCCCCGAACCAACCTCTCACCAAACCTCCCACCCCCTGACTCACCCTCTCACCGCTTCCCTCTCCTGGATCTGCGTTCCCGTTCAAGATCCAGATTGTGGAAGTGTGAGCCCCAGTGGTGCAGAAGTGTTGAGCTGGGCCTGCTACAATCCATGTTGTTTTTTAAATGCGCCTGCCTCGCTGCTCTTCTTCCAAGCCCTCACTCACCGCGAAGGTTCAGGAGAGGGAAGCAGTGAGCGTGAGCATTTAAAAATAAAGGCCAATATCCTCCATTCCCCAGCAGGGGGCCAGGGGTTGTATCCTAGAGGTACCCCGGAAGATGTGCTGGAAAACCTCCCAGGGGTCTCCATGCAGTGACTGTATGGGAATTGCTTTGGAAGTTTCAACATCCGATGGGCAATTACACTGCACTTGGAACTCCAACTTAAATCGGAGGCTTCAGATGGTTCCAACTCTCTTAGCAGAATACTTACTCAGGAAAAGTTAGTAGGATTAAAACTACTTCTAACTCCTGGGAACTATGGTACTGACCCACTCCCACCCCCAACACCCCCAATAGATCCCCCGACTAGATCCCCAAACCACCTGACTAACACCCCCACCCCCACCATATCCTGACTACAATGACGACTACCCCCACCACACCCCCCCGACTGCCCTCAACCCCCTAACCCAACTAACCCCTCACCCACACCTGTACACCTGGCACCCCCTAAACCCCAACAACCTCTCAACCATCCAATTGTCAACCCCACTCCCCGCTGACCACCCAACTACACCCCCATCCCCCAACTACCCGACCCCCCCTGCCCCCAACCACCCGACCTTTTCCTTGACCGTCTGACTCCATACCGCGCCACCCCCCCCCCGCTTCCCCCCCCCTCCCCCCGCCCAACTACCTGACCCCCAACACCCAGCCCATTCTACTCACTTACTGTACATACTTGCCTTCTCTTCTGTCACAGTGATTGGTACATTTAAACATACCGGGTTATGGCAGCTAGTGCCATAAAAAGCAGGTGTGGCATTACCTCCCCCGATGACCCTGCACTGCACTGAAGGGACTGTGGGAGCAGCGACACTGCACATTTCTCAGCAGGCCTGGGTCGGAAGACCGGGCAAGAAATGTGCAGAAATGTCTAGGGTAATTAAAAAGGAGCAGAGCGGCAACCCAACGGTGATTCGCCCATGGATTGTAGCAGCCCCAGTGTGCACTTCAGCACGATTGGGACTCGCACTTCCACAACATCGGAGCTGCGGCTTCCATTCAGATCTGGATATTCAATGGGAGCGCTGGTCCGAGAGAAGGAAGTGGTGAGAGGGTGAGTCAGGGACTGGGAGGTTCGGTGAGAGGGTGAGTCATGGAGTGGGAGGTTCGGTGAGAGGGTGAGTCATGGAGTGGGAAGTTCAGTGAGAGGGTGGGTCATGAAGTGGGAGGTTTGGCAAGAGGTTGGGCTGGGGAGTGGGGGAGGCCACAACCCAGAGGCCCAGGAGGGGAAAGGCCGCAACTCGGAGGTTAGGGAGGGATAGAGGCCACAACACAGAGGTTGGGGATGGGAAGAGGCCAAATCTCGGAGGTCATGGAGGGGAAGAGGGCAAATCTCGAAGGGCATAGAGAGGCCACAAGTCAAAGTATTGGAGAAGAGGAGAGGCCACAAGTCAGAGTATTGGAGAAGAGGAGAGGCCACAAGTCAGAAGTCAGTGGAGGAGAGGCAACAATTCAGAGGTTGGGGAGGGAGAGAGGCCACACCTTGAAGGTCAGGGGGCAGAGACAACAACTCAAAAGTGAGGGAAGGGGAAAGGCCGCAACTTGGAGGTTGGGGAAGGGGAGGGACCATAACTCGGAGGCCGGGGACAGGGAGAGGCAAAAACTCAGAGGCCGCGGAGAGGGAGAGGCAACAATTCAGAAGTTGGGGAGGAGGAGGATCTGCAACGGCCAGGAGAATCACGGAGAGGGAGGTTTGGGAAGCAGGATTAACACTGAATGGGAGGTACTGTGAGTAGAAAGTTTCGTTTTTCTTTTATATTTTTAAACTTATTTTAAAAGTTATTTCACTTACCAATGTAGGAATTTAGCAATGTAAAATATTTCAACTTAGAGGGTATAGTGGTTTAATGTTTGTTTTTTTCTGATAAAGAAGGTCATACAGAACCTAACTACAGTTCTAACATTGATTCCTATGGGAACCAATATTTCACTTAAAGTCGTTTCACTCAATGTCTTGATTTTCAGGAACGCAACTGCAACTTTAAATTAGGGTTTACTGTAAATTCTATACAATCCCATGTTATGAAAATTCTCTTGTCTATGAGTTTATAACCATCATTCTGAACAATTTGTAGCATGACAACAAACTGTGAAAAATCTTGTAAGGAGTTATCGCAATTAGAATAAACAGAACCCGATGGCACATATCCTAGCGTTCTAAAATTTTAGAACCTTAGGAGAGATGCTGCAGAGATAGCGGATGCACTGGTTATGATTTTCCAAAATTCCCTAAATTCTAGAACAGTCCCGGTGGATTGGCAGTTAGAAAATGTAACTATTTAACAAAGGAGGGAGAGAGACAGAGAACTACAGGCCAATTGGCCTGACATCAGTCATCGGGAAGGTGCTGGAATCTATTATTAAGGAAGCCTTAATGTACTTATAAAATCATTGTATGATCAGACAAAGTCAATAAGGTTTTATGAAAAAGAAATTATATTTGACAAGTTTATTAGTGATTTTGACAATGTAACTAGTAGCAGATATGAAGTGGAACCAGTAGGTATAGTATACTTGGATTTCCAAAAGGCATTTGATAAGGTGCTACACAAAAGATTAATATGCAAGATAAGGGCTCATGGAGTTGGGGTAATATTAGCATGGACAGAGCATTGGTGAATGAACAGGGAGCAAAGAGCAGGGATAAATGGGACAATTTTAAGTTGTCAGGCTGTAACCGGTGGAGTGTCACAAGGATCAGTGCTGAGACCTCAGTTATTTGCAAGTTACTTTCATGACTCACATGACTGAAGAGATTGAGAGCAATGTATCTAAGTTTACAGATGATACAAAGCCAGGTGGGAATGCAAGCTGTGAGGAGGACACAAAGAGGCTGCAGAGAGAAAAAGACAGGTTAAGACAGTGGGAAATAGGGTGGCAGATGGAGTATGTGGGGAAATATCTGTTTATCCTCTTTGGTGGTAAGAATAGAAAAGCAGAATGTTTTTTAAAGGTGTGAAATTGTAAAAGTTGATGTTCAGAGGGACTTGGGTGAACTCGTACAAGAAACACAGAGGGCAGAATATTATGCTTGGTGTGTGGGCAGTGCCCGACACGCCCGAGTGTAAAATGACATGCGAAGACGTCAGGCGTGCGTCCCAACGTCATCACGCATGCGCGTAATATTTCGGTCAGCGGGCACGTGCCAGAGCCGGCTGCACACCCGCCAATAATTAAAAGGCTTATTAAGGCCATTAACAATCTAATTAAATTCAATTCTACAATTCCCATCCAACCTTACAGGTAGCGGGCAGGTGGAAAGGCCAAGCGGCCTTTATGAGTGGGTTGAGGTTTCCTAAAGCAAATAAACATTAAATGAAAACTTTATTTTGGAATTAATAACGTGCCCAATCTCATGTGAAAGAGCCACATGAGGGGACGTTTTATTAAATTTTTATTGTCTTTATTAATTTTTTTTACACACCGCTTCAATCTCCTTGAGGCAGCTCCATACTGGGAGATTTTTTTTTTGTTCGTTCACAGGATGTGGGCTTCACTGACTGGGCCAGCATATATTGCCCAATCCTAGTTGCCCTTGAGAAGGCAGTGGTGAGCTGCCTTCTTGAACCACTGCAGTCCATGTGGTGTAGGAAGGGAGTTCCAGGATTTTGACCCAGCGACAGTGAAAGAACGGCGATATATTTCCAAGTCAGGATGGTGAGTGCCTTGGAGGTGAACTTCCAGGCGCTGGTGTTCCCATTTATCTGCTGCCCTTGTCCTTCTAGGTGGTAGTGGTTGTGGGTCTGGAAGGTGCTGTCTAAGGAGCCCTGGTAAACTCCTGCAGTGTATCTTGTAGATAGTACACACTGCTGCTACTGTGCGATGGTTGTGGAGGGAGTGAATGTTTGTGGATGTAGTGCCAATCAAGCAGACTGCTTTGTCCTGGATGATGTCCAGTTTCTTCAGTGTTGTAGGAGCTGTTGTAGGAGATTGTTACTGGCATCCAAGCAAGTGGGGAGTATTCCATCACACTCCTGACTTGTGCCTTGTAGATGGTGGACAGGCTTTGGGGAGTCAGGAGGCGAGTTACTCATTGCACGATTCCTAGCCTCTGACTTGCTCTTGTAGCCACAGTATTTATATGGCTAGTCCAGTTCAGTTTCTGCTCAATGGTAACCCCCAGGATGTTGATAGCGGGGGATTCAGTGATGGTAATGCCATTGAGCATCAAGGGGTGATGGCTGGATTCTCTCTTGTTGGAGATGGTCATTGCCTGACACTTGTGTGGCGCAAATGTTACTTGCCACTTGTCAGCCCAAGCCTGGATATTGTCCAGATCTTGCTGCATTTGGACATGGACTGCTTCGGTATCTGAGGAGTCATGAATGGTGCTGAACATTGTGCAATCATCAGCGAACATCCCCACTTCTGACCTTATGATGGAAGGAAGGTCAATGATGAAGCAGCTGAAAATGGTTGGGCCTAGGACACTACCCTGAGAAACTCCTGCGGTGAGTTCTGGAGCTGGGATGACTGCTCTCCAACAACCACAACCATCTTCCTTTGTGCTAGGTATGACTCCAAGCAGTAGAGAGTCATCCCCCTGATTCATATTGACTCCAGTTTTGCTGGGGCTCTTTTGTCCATGTTTGAACCAAGGCTGTAACGAGGTCAGGAGCTGAGTGGCCCTGGGAGAACCCAAACTGGGCATCAGTGAGCAGTTTATTGCTAAGCAAGTGTCGCTTGATAGTACTGTTGATGACCCCTTCCATTACTTTACTGATGATGGAGAGTGGACTGATGGGGCGGTAATTGGCCAGGTTCGATTTGTCCTGCTTTTTGTGTACAGGACATACCTGGGCAATTTTCCACATTGCCGGGTAGATGCCAGTGTTGTAGCTGTACTAGAACAGCTTGGTTGGGGCGCCGCAAGTTCTGGAGCACAAGTCTTCAGTATTATTGCTGGAATGTTGTCAGGGCCCATAGCCTTTGCAGTATCCAGTGCCTTCAGCTGTTTCTTGATATCACGTGGAGTGAATTGAATTGGCTGAAGACTGGCATCTCTGATGCTGGGGACCTCCAGAGGAGGCCGAGATGGATCATCCACTCGGCACTTCTGGCTGAAAATTGTTGCAAATGCTCAAACCTTATCTTTTGCACTGATGTGCTGGGCTCATCCATCATGGAGGATGGGGATATTTGTGGAGCCGCCTCCTCCAGTGAGCTGTTTAATTGTCCACCACCATTCACTACTGGATTTGGCAGGACTGCAGAGCTTAGATCTGATCCGTTGGTTGTGGGATGGCGTAGCTCTGTCTATCACTTGCTGCTTATGCTGTTTGGCATACAAGTAGCCCTGTTTTATAGCTTCACCAGTTTGACACTTCATTTTTAGGTATGCCTGGTGCTCCTGGCATGCCCTCCTGCACTCTTCATTGAACCAGGGTTGATCCCCTGGCTTGATGGTAATGGTACAGTGGGGGATATGCTGGGCCATGAGGCTACACATTGTGCTAGTGTACAATTCTGCTGCTGCTGATGGCCACAGTGCCTCATGGATGCCCAGTCTTGAGTTGCTAGATCTGTTCAAAATCTATCCCATTTAGCACGGTGGGAGTGCCACACAACACGATGGAGGCGTGACTTCGTCTCCACAATGACTGTGCGGTGGTCACTCCTACCGACACTGTCATGGACAGATGCATCTGCGGCAGACAGGTCGGTAAGGATGAGGTCAAGTACGTTTTTCCCTCTTGTTGGTTCCCTCACCACCTGTCACAGACCAATCTAGCAGCCATGTCATTTAGGACTCGGCCAGCAGAGGTGCTACCGAGCCATTCGTGGACATTGAAGTCCCCAACCCAGAGAACATTCTGTGCCCTTGCCACCCTTAGTGCTTCCTCCAAATGTTGTTCACTATGGAGGAGCACTGATTCATCAGCTAAGGGAGGGCGGTACGTGGTAATCAGCAGGAAGTTTCCTTGCCCATGTTTGACCTGATGCCATAAGACTTCATGGGGTCCGGAGTCGATGTTGAGGACACCCACGGCAACTCCCTCCTGACTGTATACCACTGTGCCACCACCTCTGCTGGGTCTGTCCTGCCGGTGGGACAGGACATACCCAAGGATGGTGATGATGGAGTCTGGAACATTATCTGTAAGGGATGATTCCGTGAGGATGACTATGTCAGGCTGTTGCTTGACTAGTCTGTGAGACAACTCTCCCAATTTTGGCACTAGCTCCCAGATGTTAGTAGGGAGGATTTTGCAGGTTTAACAGGGCTGCAATTACTGTTGTCGTTTCCAGTGCCTATGTCGATGTTGGGTAGTCCATCCGGTTTCAATCCTTTTTTTGTGTCTTTGTAGCAGTTTGTTATAACTAAGTGGCTTGCTAAGCCATTTCAGGAGGCATTTAAGAGTTAACCACATTGCTGTGGGTCAGGAGTCACATGTAGGCCAAACCTGGTAAGAACAACAAATTTCCTTCCCTGAAGGACATTAATGAACTAGATGGGTTTTTGCAACAATCGACAGTGGTTTCATGGTCATCATTGGGTGCTTAATTCCAAATTTTTATTGAATTCAAATTCCACCATCTGCCATGGTGGGATTTGAACCCAGGTCCCCAGAGCATTACCCTGGGACTCTGGATCACTAGTCCAGCAACAATACCACTACGCCATGACCTCCCTCTTTCCTCTGTTCTTCCTTGTGCATGTGCAAACTGCGCACTCGGCCCGGCTCTCCCTCCTTTTCCCGCCCGCACAGACAGTGCTCAGTGCTGCCACTCACAATCCACGCAGGGCAGGCCTTAATTGGCCCACCCACGTGAAATCGCGGTGCGGAGCCGATCGTGGGGGACGGTTGGCTTCCCAACCGCCCCCTCCAAGCACCCCTGCCCAGAAAGTTAGCATGCAGGTACAGCAGGCACTTAGGAAGGCAAATGGCATGTAGGCCTTTATTGCAAGGGGATTAGTGTGCAAGAATAAAGAAGTCTTGCCACAATTGTGTAGGACTTCACTGAGACCAAACCTGGGCCAGAATTTTTCACTCAATGTGCGGGCATGCACCCAAGAAGTTCATGCGTAAAATGATGCGTGTTGGCGTCGGGTGAGCATCCTATTAAGGCCGCTGTACTCAATTAATTGAGTACAATTTTTCGCTGCCGGTCCAACTATTCAGTTGGCGGATGGATGGAAAGGCCAAGCGGCCTTTGCATTTTTGGCGAAACACCATTCAGGGGCAGGATGAGATTTCGACCAGTGATTAAATAAAATAAAAACTTTTTGCATTCCTATTTAACATGTCCCTGCTCATGTGACAGAGTCATAAGAGGGGACGTGTTTTCATTATTTTTCATTTCTTTATTTTGAGTGCTGAAACTCTTCAGCTCCCTGAGGCAGCTCTTACTTCGGGAGCTTTTACTTCGCGCACCCGTACACATGCACAAACTTCAGTGCTCGC
Source organism: Cetorhinus maximus (assembly GCF_964194155.1). Classification (NCBI taxonomy): domain Eukaryota; kingdom Metazoa; phylum Chordata; class Chondrichthyes; order Lamniformes; family Cetorhinidae; genus Cetorhinus; species Cetorhinus maximus. The sequence continues at coordinate 21,815,237 of NC_135895.1, read as the reverse complement.
ACTCCTCCTGCCCCCACCCCGGCAGCGCTGAATGCTGCATCCATTAATTGGCCAGCTAGCATGAAATCACGGTCGGGGCCCGATCATGGGCGTCAGTTGGCTCCCCCACCGCTCCTGGGGCTGCCCGCCACGCCCACCCAATGAGGGCAAAATTCTGCCCCTGAAATATTGTGTGCAGTTTGATATCCATATTTAAGGGAGGATATACTTGCATTGGAGGCAGTACAGTGAATGTTCATTAGATTGGTCCCTGGGATGAAAGGGTTGACCTTTGATAAGATGTAAATTGGGCCTATATTCTCTGGAGTTTAGAAGAATGAGAGGTGATCTCATTCAAGATTCTGAAGGGGCTTGACAGGGTACACACTATGAGGTTGTTTCCACTGGCTGTGGAATCTAGAAAATAGATCACAGTCTCAGGAAAAGGGTGTGATCATTTAGGACTAAGATAAGGAGAAATTTCTTATCTCAAAAAGTTGTGAACCTTTGAAATTCTCTACCTCAGAGAGTTGTAGATATGCCATCATTGAATATAATTAAAGCTGAGACAGACAGATTTTTGGTTTCTCGGGGATTCAAGGGATATGAGGAGAGGGTAGGAAAGTGGAGCTGAATTCCCATATCAGCCATGATTGTATTAAATAGCAGAATAATCTTGGCAGGCAGCATGGTACGCCCCTGCTTCTGTTTCTTATTTTCTTATGTTCTTTTGACAATGCGAGGACAAGATACTATTTCTGAATCATCAGGAACATAGGATAATGTGCATTTACATTTGTTGGACCAGTGAGAGGGAAAAAAACAGCACTAAACTCACCAATTTACCACCGCTTTCTGCAAGTTAAATGAATTAAGGGATAGTCAGCATAATAGATTGCAGGTGTACACATGGCCCACAGTTGTGGTGTTGCTACACACCTGTCAAGTAATTCACCACTCACTATTCACCACACAACACTGAAACCCTCTCAGAATGGCAACAAATAAAGTGTCAGTATTTGATACAAGTTTGATCAAGGGGTTTGTGTCTCTAATTACATTTCTGTAACTACTGCTAAAGAATTCAACTGATAACACTCAAATGAAAACTTGACATTTTTGCAGTTGTTTCACAAAGAGAATCTTTGGCTTGATGGCAACAATGAGCTACCAGAACAGTGACCTTTGTTATGGCAACATTTTTGGAAATTTTCAAATGTATGATATACTGATAAAAAAATTTCCAAAAACGTTGTACCTTTTGAATCCAAAATATACCATCATTTTTTTCTATTCATTCATGGGATGTGGGCTTTGCTGGCTGGGCCGGCATTTATTGTCCATCCCTAGCTACCCTTGAGAAGGTGAGGGTGAGCTGGATTCTTGAACTGCTGCAGTCCATGTAATGTAGGTACACCCACAGTGCTGTTAGGGAGGGAGTTCCAGGATTTTGACCCAGTGACAGTGAAAGAACGGCAATATATTTCCAAGTCAGAACGTTGAGAGACTTGGAGGGGAACTTCCAGGTGTTGGTGTTCCCATCCACCTGCTGCCCTTCTCCTTCTAGGTGGTAGTGGTCGTGGGTTTGGAAGGTGCTGTCTAAGAAGCCTTGGTGACTTCCTGCAGTGCATCTTGTAGATGGTACACACTGCTGCTACTGTGCGTCGGTAGTGGAGAGAGTGAATTTTTGTGGATGTAGTGCCAATCAAGTGGACCGCTTTGTCCTGGACGGTGTCCAGCTTCTTCAGTGTTGTAGGAGCTGCACCCATCCAGGCAAATGGAGAGTATTCCATCACACTCCTGACTTGTGCCTTGTAGATGGTGGACAGGCTTTAGGGAATCAGGAGATGAGTTATCCATCGCATGATTCCTAGCCTCTGACCTGCTCTTGTAGCCACAGTATTTATATGGCTAGTCCAGTTCAGTTTCTGGTCAATGGTAACCCCCAGGATGTTGATAGTGGGGGATTCAGTAATGGTAATGCCATTGAATATCAAGGGGCAATGTTTGGATTCTCTCTTGTTGGAGATGGTTTTTGCCTGACCATCAGTATAATAATATATATTTTAATAAGAATGTATGTCTCCATCTTTCTACATCTTCAGAAATACGTCCATCTCTGATACTTCAAATTTACCAAGGCTTAATCCAGGTGATCCACAAATTAATTTTATTTTCCCATTTTCCCATTCTTTTTTATGTCAGATTAATTGGATAGGTCTTTCAAAGAGCCAGCACAGACTTGATAGCCCAAATGCCCTTCTCCTGTGCTGTAAAATTCCATGGAGTTTAACTTTTCATTTCAACAAGTACTGGTGTGGCAAACTTGTCTGTGAACCATGCTATGAAGTGCTCTAGGTGACATGTATTATAAGGTTTCTACAGATTGCTTATTGCTAGAAAATATGCTCTACAATGATTCATTTTATATTATCTCAGTCCCATATTGACTTTCCAAATCCATATTCCCAATAAGTAACATTAACAGTATGTTAGATACAAATGTTTATTTTATGACATTAAAAAACAAAGTAATATATATATTGTCATGATTCAGAGAAAAATTAATCTGAATACTGATTGTTAATTTATTCATAGGTTTCTCCTATTTTCTCTCCATGGAGGTAAGGTATGGACATACAGCCAGTTCTTACAGAAGATCGGCAAAGCTGAGCTTTTCTAATACAGCAATCAAAAGAGCTGGTAAAGACGATTTCAGCATGAACAATTATGAATTTACTTCTTCCAGTCTTCCAGAGATCTTGCACATGTTTTTTTCCACATACTGCTTTACTGAGAGTGGAAAATAATGTCCCAACACAGAGAAATGACGGTCAGGCTGTTAAACTTGTGAACTTTCGGTTAGGAGCAAAGGACTCAACTGCTTAAAATGGCAGGCCAACAACGGATATGAATTTAATTTTAATATCACAAACTTGATTTAAATGTTTGATTTTCCCCATCCTTTCTACTGCCAATTTTGCTGTTAATGTCAACTCTGGTCTCCCAGATTAACAGGAGATTGGATTACCAGTGCCATTTGCACAGCCACAGTCTTCAAATTCATCACACAGGGCAAAGGAATCAGCTAAAACAATAGGCAGGCACAAAATTAATTAGTAAAAATTGAAACTCAGACAACATCAATAATTAAACAGTGCTCACAATTTATCTTAAACTTATATATTTGTCTATTTTTTTGTAGTGTTGTTGAAAAAAATGCCATCTTTGCAATCACCAGAGAAGTATGATAATTAGAAGTGTTTGCTTGATGTTGCCCACAAGTTCGGCTGTGACTGAATTTAATATTGTGACATTTCTCAAAGCTTTCACAAAGAAAAGGTATTTTATGTACCTCTTTCATGCTGATCTGATTAGCAGGATTCCAGACCAATTATTGACCATGGATTATGCTATTTACTATGGCATTTGACTTATTTTTACTGAAGTGATTGTGAATTGCATGGATAAGTTCCAAGAGATAGACAGTGGCACAGTCATTCAAAGTCAACTTGAGTTGAATTCCTTCCAGTGAGCAACTCTGATTTTGCATTAGCTCAGATTAGCTTTGAAATGAAATGCCACGGTTTAATATGCCAATATGTAATTAACCTCTGGAGGATAACATATATGAAAATAAGAAAACTTCAGGAAATGTGCAAATACATGAAAATACATGAGTTAAGAATGTTGGATATTCCCATTACAGGAGTTTAAACATTGAAGACATGATTTTAATGTCTGATGTCAATTTACATTCCACTAAATATATTTTACATCCAGTATGGACAGTAAACAGAAAACTAATGTATCTAAATATGTTAAATTATTTAACAACCTGTTCTGAATATATGCCATGTCTGTGGCAAGACAGAGCATGGTTGCACAATCTCTGATCGATTTTTGTTAATGCTGTTTAATGAATGTTGATCTCATACCATTATGTAACTGTCAGCTGATAAACAACATACATAACAGCTATGTTACGTTAATGTGAAACAATATAATGATAAATATTAGTACTGCGGCACATTAGTTTATCAGAGGGTGATTTTGTTCAATGTATTACTACCTACATCTGGTCATATTTATTTTGTGTTTCAACCAGCTCACCCTGAAACCGTTGTCCACCAGGAATAGTGATGAAAATTTCTGTAGAATAGCACTGAGGAAAGGTGATCTGCTAGACAAATGCACTCAAACTGCCAACAACCTTCATGTTTTAAAGCAATCTTTAACAGAGTGATTTCATCTCAGTATCTTGACCTTAGATTTGACAATTGCATTAACTCATTTTACCTAATATCCTGGAGAATCATAAACCAGTGGCCAATGTATGACCATGATTCATAGAGGCTTTAAAGCTTTCCTCTTTTTCTTGTGTTAAAGAGCTGTTAAAACGATTCCAAAAAGATCATTTGACATAGGACACTGTAAGTAAATGGAAGTCAATATTTTTCATACTGAAGTCCTTGTGGGACAAAAAGAAAGCCTTACCTTTCATAAAAATGGAATAAGGGGCAGGTAGTTAGTTGGCACAATCTTAAGGGACTCTAGTTGAGGGGCTCATCAGTCAGCAGAGGCATCAATGACAGCAATAGGAGTGATGAGCTGCAACTCATCCTCCCTCAGTCAGGTCATTCCAGTTATATGGATGCACTCATCTAAAATGTGACAGTTGCAAACTGCACAGATCTCCACTGACGTAGTAGTTGTTGTGAGAATAAATTTTTCCTGAGGAAAAATGTGTCTCAACATATTCAGTGCACATGGTAAGTTAGTTGTCTGATAGGATTAATATCCCATGTGTGAGCAGTTCTGGTAACAAGTTTTAGTTAGCGGCGCAAATGAAATCCAGATAATTTCCCATGACTTTTCATTTTGTCTTCTGTCAGGTAAACGCAATAAATGAAAATGTTTAGAAGTTCGATTCAAGCTTTAATTTTAGATGTGAACAAAATTGATGCAGGTAGTGGGATGGTCCTGCTAATGCTAATGTTGCTGCAATTTATGTTTGTTATTCTCAACTGTGATGTAACTTGTATGGAATTCAAAAACTTCATGGTGATGACATCCTCCAGTGGGGCAGAACATTTTATTTGCACAAATATATTTTAACATTTGTTCTTCTCTTCCTCACCTGGCCAGTTTTTTGCTTGAAGAAGCAGCTTAAGAAATGCATTCATCGCTCCTCTCCAGTGGATCAATAGATCAGTGTTCTTTTGATTTTAGGATATTACAAATTGCGTACATTGTCCTAAAGGTGACCTTAATCAGTTTTACTGAGTCTTTTTTAAATCAAATAAAAATCAGTCAGGTTCCATAAAGTATGTACGATCCACTCCAATGGTGAAGTTAACACCCACTGTTTCAAATCATAGTCAACAGTTCTCAAATTCGAGTAGTCTTCTTGAAAGCAGCTTTACAATAGTCTGATACTTTGAATAGTGGATCAAAAATAACAGCAACTCATTTTCTTTAGCAATCTTGCTAATTGTGTATGTTTCATCTATTCTGCACATTTATCTTATATTAAATACCATCTTTCATTCTCTGGGTCATTCACCAAATTGGTCTGGATTGCTTTGAATGTCATCATACCACCTTTATATTCATCTCCTGGCTCCACAGTTTAATTTGATCAGGAAATTATGAATTTCGATGTGAAGAATCCTCTTCTATAATTGTTGTGAATAGCGCATGCAATAGGGGGCAAAACATAAATGTTGGAACACCACCACCAGTCACTGACTCCTTTTGCATTATAATTGTTCATCGCTTTCAATGTCAACCTAATTTTTCAGTAATTTATTAGTCAGCCATACATACCAAAGCACATTTTTTTTAATACAGCACCATACATACAGAGGAACATTTCACTTTACAGCAAAGAGAGCAGGACATTGAGCTTCAGGTGGGAAAGCTTAAGGGGTGGTGTTGAAAAAACTGTGAAAGAGACTTTTGAAAGATAAAGGTAGCAAGGCAAAGTGATTTTGGAAGAGCACTCAAAAGTAGAAGATTGTTGACTGAAAGAACAGTCTCCAATGCTGTAGCAGAGAAAGAGAGAGGGAGAAGATGCGGCATCCTAAAGTTGGATGTGGGTGTTTTGCAGTTGCAGTTTAGGAGTACATTGCTGGAAAAAGATAAAGTGGACTGAGACTAAAGAATTATGTGCCTGAGAGGGTGATTGTTGTGGGGTGGTGTGGGCGGGGGGGGGTGCGTGTGGGGTGGGGGTTGCAGAGGGGGTGGCACTGGATTTGAAAAGGGATGAGAAGTTTGAAGTCAATACACTGAGGAACAGAGAGCTTGACAAGGAAAGGAGTGATGAATGTATAGGATGCACCAAGAGAATGATTACTCAAGTCACAATGCACTATTAGATTAACTGAGGTTTGTGAAGAGTGGGGGAAGGGAGACCTCATATATGAATGCTATGAGATGCCTTCTGAAAGTAGATATATTAACTGGGCAAGCTTTCAGCCTCTTCAAGATCAGATTGATATCCTGGAGTTTTTCCTTGATTACTTTTGAGAGTCTGGGAGAGATGTTATAATTTTATCATTGTACTTGTGGTTGGTCACTGCCTTGTGAAATTAAGTGGGTTAAGTAGGTTCCATGATAGAGCAAATTTGAGAAGGAATGAAATTGATAGGCCCATTGGCCTTTTCACATTCCACATTAATGCTCAATTTCAGCTCGCCTGCCCTTACTTAAGGCACATCAACTTGCCCATTCATGGTTGCCACTGACTCTGTGGGGCAGGTTTTACAAGTCAAAGCTCCCAGCGCCAAACATCATATGATCAGAGTGCATTTTGGAATTTGAGCACAAAGGTTAATGCACCCCACCCAATACTCTGTCCATTAAAATTAATGGATGGCAAATCGTGCAAGGCATGCTGACCTCTGGAGGTAAAATTCATACATACATATATATATATATATATATCACACATCAATACGCTCGGCAGCAGACTCATAAATTCACAAAGACTGCTCTGGTATGCATAGTGCTGGGCCAGCATTATGAATGACTTCTCTACGCATTAAGTTTAATTAATTAATTAATAACTGGTCCAATAAATCGAGAAGTTAAAAAAAAATACTGAGATAGTTTGTTCTTTGGCAACTACACATGTGCTTTCAACTTTAACTCTATCTCTACACTGACTGCTGAGGCAGCCTGTGCCATCCCCCCTTTGGTTACTACAGATCATGTGATCTTCCTTGACATGTATTATTCTTAAAGGCACATTGCATACTAAATAAAACCATAATTACTACAGATACCATTCAAAATATGTGGGAGGGAGCATCAAATTTATTCTGTATTATTGGAATTTAGTCCATTTAGCTACCTTTCTTCCCTTTCAATTTTATTCCTTCTACTTGTCTCTTCTAGACCGCACACTTCCTATGGCCAGGCACAAGAGAGTCTGCATGTTGCCAGGATTCCCATTAGTGGCAGCTATTGGTTGACTGCCAACAGGTTGCTCTGCCTGCCTCCTGATGACTTCCTATCTAATTCTGACATCCCAACAGAATGAGAGATCACATCTGTGCCCTGCCATCCTGTGGCACTGCATATCGGTATGCCACTTATAATTATTAATTAACTGTAAGCATTAAGCATATAATGGAGAAATAGGAAAATCACAGATTAAAACCAATAATTAATTCAAATAAGCCCAGTGCCTGAAATACCACATTTGCATACAAGCATAGGATGAAGTTGAGTAAAATAATCATTCCATTTGCAGCATTTTAAACACTTTACAGATTTGAATCATCTACTGCTAATGGAAGTTTTGTAAGGCAGCAGCTGTCTTTCATCAGATGAGGAAGGAGAAGGTGGAGAATGAGGCATTCAATGAGGCATCATCATTGTGAGTCTTAGATGAGGTTGTCAATGGTCAGGATTTATAGACACTACTGGAGGCAAGGTTGTTGGTAAACATTACCTTTTATTGAACATTCTACTAACTATGTAGAGTACAAGGCTTAGCACAAAGCTCTACATAGAACTATCTCTCGGCATACCCTGTTGTCATGTGATTTTGCATCACTGACGCTGCTTTGAGACATGGCACAAGAGTGTGGAAGAACAAGAAGTTCAGTCTGTAATCGTGTTCCCTTTAGAAGTTCTGACGAAGCCAAACCATTCTGGTGGTGTTGAATGGTAGTTCAACAGTGCTAAGTTGATATTGTCTTTTTTCAACAAAGCTTTTTCTGTCCTTACTCCTCTTTCGGCCTCTCCATTAGCTCGTGGGTATCTGGGTGAGCTAGTTGTGTGGAGAAATCCATAGTCCCTGTGAACTTCTTAAAACATTTGTTTGCAAACTGGGGGTCATAATCTGAAATGACAAGATTTAGAATGCCATGCGTGGCAAAAGTTTTTTTAAATAATTTATTGACAGTTTCCGAGGCGGGACCATGAAGATGTTTAACCTCACTCCATCTGGAATAATTGTCAATAACCATGAGGAATGTCTTCCACTTGAACTCAAAAAGATCCATTCTGAGAGGTTCCCATGGTCTGGATGGAACTGAGGATATCATCAGTCACTCCCTTTCCTCCTGGCGATAGATTGCAAAGGTGATGCAGTTTAAAATCATTTCCTCTAATTATTTTGATGTCCCTGACCACCAAATAGAATTTTACGCCCTAGCACGACACTTTGTAATGGCTAAATGTCCCTTTATTCTCTGAAGGATCTTGAGTCTGGGGACTTTAGCATGACCAATCTCTCATCGTAAATCAGAAAGTCACCCACGACACTGGGATGTCTTCGTTGCTCAAAGTATTACTTCAGATGAGATTATTTGGAACATATTCTGACCGTCCATTGGTGCAGTATTCCTGAATGTAGCACATTCTTCATCTGCTTTTTATGCCTTTAATTTTTATTCAGCAGCTGTGTTGTGGCTGGCAGAAGTTTTGTGGTTAATGAGGTGTAGGACTCCACATCGGCAATGAAAGTTATGTCCTCTTTTTCAGGCTTTTCAACAGGAATGTGTGACAATGCATCCGCTGTTGTTTTTTCCTCAGTCACATTTGTCCATCGGTTTCTTGCTTGATGCAAGTTGCTCTTCTTAGTGCTGAACCTGTTCTTCATGGGATACTTTCTGCCTGCTTTTCTTGAGGTTTTTACATGGTTCTTTCATGTTCTGGTGCTCTCGCTTCAGAGCACTTGCTCCAGTCTTCTCGACCTCTGAATAAGTTTGGAAATTCTGCCCTGAATTCTATCATTTTTTTTTTGGCTTCCCAATTTTTCTACTTTATAGTTCTGTGCAAGCTTTTTGACTTAACTGTGAATACTCTTGGTTTTGGATCACATAGAAAGTTTCTGTGATTTCTCTTCCTTTGTACTGAAGTGTAGCAGCCAACTATACCTTGACCTTCAATTGAATGCCTTCTGGACCGCAGAGTTGTATGGTCGATGGCTGGAGTCAGTCTCATTTTAGCCATTGTTCTGTGTCTGAAAGAATTGAGACTCCTGCTCCAGTGTCTAATTTGAAGTTTGTTTTATTTTGTTTTAGACCATAATGTCTGTGCTCCAAAAGTTCCCATTCAATCATGAAATTCTCCCAAGAATGGCACATGATTGTCTTTTCCGTCTTCAATTTCTTGAATGCAACATGATTTAGGTTGCTCCTCACTTAGTTTTTATGTTAGGAGCTTTTTGCTGTGGCATACCAATTTAAAATGTCCTCCTCTTACAGGAATGCACTCCGCATTTTTGGTGGACATTCTTCACGTCGGTGCAACCTCTTCCCGTCACAGTGAGAACACTGAGCAATGCCAGCTGCTGCACCCTCTTCACTCTTTCACTGTTTTGGATTATTTCTGTACCCTACAAACAGCACTGTGTCAGCCATTTCTCCCAAGAGATTTCTTTGCCACCTTGAAAAAATATCTGATTTTGCTTTCTCATTTCTGTCTGCTTTGTTAACAGCACAGCCTTTGATAGGATCAAATCTCCCCTCAACTGCAGAAAATCTGATAAAATCTCCTCCAAGACTCCTACAACAATATGATCCTGAATTAATTTGCCTTTTAGGGCTCCATATTTGCAATTTTTAGCTAATCAATATAAATCATCAGTGAAGGAATCTATGCTCTCTCCTGGTCTTTGATTATGTCTATTGAACTTTACCCTTCTATAATAGTGCATCTTCTAAGGCTAAAAATGTTGTCAAAGGCTTTGATAACCTCTTTGTATGTCACTGTCTCTTCGTTTATGCCCTGAATGTCCAATACGTTGCTGGCACTACTGCCTATGGCATATAGAAGGGTAAAATTTTCTCCATGGCTTTTCTTTACTCTAGGCTTTCTCTTGAGTTCTGTTGGCATTTTTTCCATGCTGTCCTTGTCCCACAGTCAGTTCTCCTGCTGCTTCTTCCAGTGGCTTGGCTATTTACTTGGTGCTTCTTCTGTCTTTTTAAAAATGTATTCATAGAATGTTGGCATCGCTGGCTAGGCCATAATTTATTGCCCATCCCTAATTGCCTTGAGAAGGAGCTGCTTTCTGGACTCGCTGCAGTCCATTTGGTGCAAGTAGACCCACAGTGCTTTTAGGGAGGGAGTTTCAGGATTTTGACCCAGTGATAGTGAAGGAATGGCAATATATTTGTCCAAGTCAGGATGGTGAGTGACTTGGAGGGGAACTTCCAGGTGGCAATGTTCCCATGTGCTTGCTGCTCTTGCCTTTCTAGATGGTAGTGGTTGTGGGTTTGGAAGGTGCTGTCTAAGGAGCCTTGGTGAATTCGTGCAGTGCATCTTCTAGATGGTACACACTGCTGCCACTGTGCGTCAGTGGTGGAGGGAGTGAATATTTGTCGATGAGGTGCCAATCAAGTGGGGCGCTTTGTCCTGGATGGTGTCAAGCTTCTTGAGGGTTGTTGGAGCTGCACTCATCTTGGCAAGTGGAGAGTATTCCATCATACTCCGGACTTGTGTTTTGTAGATGACATTTTCCAAGAAGGCCTTCAGAACTCTGCGAGTTTCCTTGTAAATGAGGCTGGTGATGTGTTTAATGCCTCCACATCGAGTGAGGAGGTGAATGGCAGGATTAGTGATTCCCTGGATATTATCTCGGAGGACTTTGCGTTTAGCACCACCTTTACCGAGACCTTTGCTGCCTTTGCCTCTACCAGACATCCCACTCATAGACAAAGTCTTGTAATGATGCCTTGTAGATGGTGGACAGGCTTTGAGGAGTCAGGAGATGATTTACTCGCCGCAGGATTCCTAACCTCTGACCTGTAGCCACAGTATTTATATGGCTAGTTCAGTCAGTTTCTGGTCAATGGTAACCCAAGGATTTTGATAGTGAGGGATTCAGTGATGGTAATACCATTGACTGAGGCGAAGGTTAGATTCTCTCTTGTTGGAGATGGTCATTGCCTGGCATTTGTGTGGCACGAATGTTACTTGCCACTTGTCAGCCCAAGCCTGGATATTGTCCAGGTCTTGCTGCATTTGAACATGGACTGCTTCAGTATCTGAGGAGTCGCGAATGGTGTTGTCACCACCTCTTATCATCATTTTGTGTCTTAGATGAGGTTGTCTATGGTCAGGATTTATAGATACTGCTGGAATATCAAATATTCTACTAACTATGTAGGGTAGAAGGCCTAGCACAAGGCTTTTCACAGAACTCTCAGCATACTCAGATATCTTATGATACATTACTAATGATGTAGACTATATATTTACATATTTAATGTTAACCCTAATACTACATTCCTCCTCCAGGTCCCATACCCTAAGAGGGCATTAGCAACCATGGACTTCCATTGGATTAGTCCATGATTATGCTTGGTAAAGTACTGCAGCGGCCTGTGCCATTGCCTTCAGCAATATGGCTATGCAGGAAACTCTCCTGCCCATCAAGCATAGAGATGGATTTACAAGCTGATTGGCCACATTATGAATGCAATTTCTGTGGCTATCATGTCCTGAAGTGGGACTTGAACCTGAAGCTTCTGACTCAGAGGTAGGGACACTGCCACAAGACCTCCACTTATACTATATTAGCCGCTCTGAAATAGGAAATAAAAGAACAGAAAATACCAGAAATACTCAGCAGGCCAGGAAGCATCGGTTATGACCAAAAAAAGCCAACAGCCTAAAATGTTAACTCTGGTTCTCTATTCAGAGCTGCTCCCTGCCTTGTTGAGTATTCCAGCATTTTTTATTTTTGTGCTATTTAGGTTCATCAGCCAAGTTTTAATGGACTCACGACACCAGTTGCAGACAAACACAATCAACACTATTTTAACCAGCAGCAGTAATCATCATGGTTAATACGAACATTTACTCTGCTGTTAATAGCGATGTCGCTGAGTCATTTCAGGTAGATAAATTGTGAAGGGATGTTTCAGTCAAACATTCACAACTGCATACAGGAGTTCATAAACATTGAACCAACATGTTGGTACTCCACACTTAGATTAATTTATAATGAATGTTTCCAAAGTTACCTCACGCCATGTTAAGTTCTAATATGACATCATTATCTCAGTCACTCTATCCCTTCCTGAATAAGCTTTTAAAGTCCGAGCTTGGTGTAACTTATCTGGCACTTGTTGATTTATAAAACCTTCTTTCATACTTTGGTTGCCAAATTGCTCTACCTTAGAATGGTGACCAAACTTCAAAAGTACTAGACTGGGCTGTTAAGTTCCTGGTTTAGCAACAATTGGTTGATGCAGACTTTTCTCCTTGATTTCTATTAAGCTAGCAGTCATTGTTAGTAGTTCTATTTAACTGTCAGGACAATGGTTGTGAAAAGTGCTATATAAATGCAAGCTTTTTATCTTGTTCTTTTCAAACTTGATAAGATTATGGTGGGAGACCAGCTAAACCCTCTGTGGAATTTTGAATCTGGATGACACAATGTAATGACACAATAAATAATTGACAAATATTGCATATGATACACCCTGTGTTCAATATTTAGTGATTTTGGCTCATAATGCCTGAGGATTTAGTCACAATGTATGTTGAAGTGAATTTATGCATCTTCTGTTCTCCCAGCTAAGGGAGCAGGCCCATCAACATCCCAGCAAATCATTGCCACTTACTGTGGTTATTGCCTATGGAAAATGTGTGCCTTCACAGAAGTGCATGCTAATTTGTGTCTTCAGTTCAGCAATGCATCAATTAAACCAATAATTGACTCAAATAAGCTCAAAGACTGAAATATCAGTTATACGTGAATGCAATTAATGGCATGCTTAAGATGGGTAAAATAGTTTCTTCATTCACACAGTGAATATTTAAGTCAATTATTTGTGTGCGTGTAGACCAATTATTTCAACTAAATTAGGGAGGATCAGGAAGCCATGCTTATTAGTAATGTATGAGCAGGAGTAGGCTGGATGTTGGGCAATACTTCCCATCCCAGAGGTGATTCGCTGTATTTCTTAAACGAAGAGTTGACCTGTTCCTGGCTGTGGTAGAGATCACCTTGTAATGTAAATCAATGGCCACTATGATCTTCCAGATGAGTTTTGGGCCTTGATTTTCTTTCCCACTTTGGGAGCGCAGAGTCAGGACATTTTCCAGCTCCAGAAAACCTGACCTGGGAGAAAGTGGTCCAGAAGGTCAGAAAGGTGCCGGGTTCCCGAGGAGTCAGGCTGGGGCGACCCTAGAAGAGGATGCCAGGTGTGGAGGGGGGCTGGGTGCCTCGGTTGAATCGCACTGAATTGAAGTTTTTTAAAAAACACAGAAAAACATAAAGCAGCCCTCCACCATCAGCACACTCACCCTCTCAAAACCACCCACCCACACAGGTCCCATGCCCCATCCATGCCACCTCATGCCCCAAACCCACCCCCATGGCCCTGCATACTCTCCAGGCCAACCTTTTCCACTCTGCCCACCCTCCATGGCTCCTCATAACCTCCATGCCACCTCATGCCCCTCTGTCTACCCCCATGGCTCTTACCCTCCATGCTAACCTATTCCCCTCTACCCATCCCATGGCCCGTTATACCCTCCATGTCAACCTATACCCCTCTGCCCACCCCCATGGCCCCTCATACCCTCCATGCAAACCTATGCCCCCATCCACCCTCCCATGGCCCTTTATAGCCCTATGCCAACTTATTGCCCCTCTACCCACCCCTATGACCCCCCACCACCCTTTGCCCTATATCTACCATTACCAACTCACCCAGTATCCACCATGGACAGACCTCAGAACTCATGCTGAGATTAAATAAAATAAAATTCCAAGTGTCTATTGCAGACTTTTAAAAAAAGAACACTCATTCATAGAAACCCATTTACTATATTTACATTCCTTCAACTACATTATCCCTTATAACAACAAACATTTCAATCAATTGCATAATCCCTTTTAAAAACAAGCATTGGAATTCATAGTCCCACTTCAAAAAGTCCATGACCTCTTGAAGCTGTCAATCAAACTGTGAAATGGCAGGCACCCTATAATGGACTGTTGTGAAATCAGCCATGCACCAGTAATCCAGTAATGGTACCCTTAAGTCTTATGTCAACAGACTGCTTGCGTTTCACTCTATCATTTTTTTTAATATTCCAGACGGGTTTTTCAAAGAATTAAAGGGCAGGAGTTTTAAATCCCTTTACGACTTGACAGCTCTTCTTGACAATTCTTCATTTTTGACAGTTGTTTTTGACAGGTCAAATGAACTTTACAGTTCTAATGGGATTATACATTTTTTACACACATTCAAACCAACTTTTAGCAATCCCAAAGGGCATCTTATCTCTCCCAAAGGACACCTGACCTCCCCAAAAGGTTTTGTGGGACCATATCCAAAGGGGTTTCTTACCTCTCTAAAAATATACCCTGGCTATCCAAACAAATCCACAAAGTTCAGATATGCTCTTACTAGTTTTAGTCAGGAGTTTCTCACACCAAAATCACATGAGTAGAGGCAGCTGCTGATTGCTGTGGGCAGCTGCCGCTGGAAAATGCACATGCGTGAATTCCCATCTGGGCCTATTCTGCCCCCGCAAAATGGTAGGGGCCATGTTCGAGGCAGGACTTCTGGACTCGGGCCTCCTCCACCATTTTTGCAACAATGAAGAGGCTGCCGTTGTTGCTAAAGTCCGAGCCTCGATCAACTAAAGGGGTGAGAGAAGAACTTTCCAGTCCCCACCCCGCAATTGACCAAGGTTTTTATTGGTTCGTTTTGCCTCTCCACAGAGATTACATGGCTCCCAGTAGGTAGATAAGGCATAAGGCATCACAACTGTGTGGGACAGGCTGGATGGACCAGTAAGTCATTTCCATTCCATCATTTTCTCATATCCGTATGCACCACTTCAAGAAAGCACGAACTTGGTGGCAGTTCTGACTACACAAAGTTTTCCTCAGGTTGTGCTTAAATAGTTTTCAGGGATCAATCTACTTGGCCAAGAGCAGTTTGAATGGCATCCCAAATCCCTGCTAATCGAAAGTGCGGCATAAGGCATATGATCCCCAATTAATACATCATTCTGCAGCACAACCTATACTTTGAGTATGTCATTGCGCAATGTGAACAGTATTGCAATCCATAGATTGACTGAACCTAAGTTCACATCGAGCCAATGCCTCATTCCTCTGTTTTCAATGCAGAGCAAACACTTTCTATGGTAATATGTCGCCTAAGTAATGATATCTGTCATCACTTATATATGGGCCAGCATCAGCTTCATCCACAGCATATTACAGATTCTCTGACTCTGCTACATACTTTGTGGGGTAAGGATGGTGTTGGAAATGCTCACATTAGTGCTAGTTTGTTTATAAAACTCTACATTCCCAGGGATGCTGATAATTCATATGGAGAAGAAAATGAACTCAAGAATCCAATTACTTTCTGGTATATGTATAGAGTGTTTTTTTATCCTAGTGCAGTTGTCATCACTATTTTTTAAGCAGGGGCCACTTTAGCAAAAAAACTGCTGTGTGAGAGCCACATCGACCACTAAATTATCATTGCTTACTACTTCAGTAACTCACTTGGGCCAGAAAGTACACGACACCAATTTTCTACTTTTCTATGGTGGCTGCTATGGTAATATAACTGTTACTATGCAACACACATACTCAGGTATACTTATTGGCACACGTGACAATATGACATGTAAAGAAGGCTGATTTTTGATAGGCTCGGTACATATTTTTTAATGTCAAAAATAAAATAATTAGGAATATGATGTTGGGTTGGGCTCCAACATGCCGCGACCCTCTGAGGATAAAGCGGTTACTGAAAATGGATGGATGGAGTCAGGAGCTGCACTTGGTGTCAATGGGAGCCGCCACTGGCTCAAGGGCCTTGCAATGAAGAACACTGTCCTAGTGTGTCATATATTTAACACGTACACAGAGTCCCTTACCAAAACTTGCAGGGAATATATACGATTGGATGATCATTGTATTTCAGTTTCTATTTAACAATATGACCCATAACCTATTTGTAAATTTATATACATAGAGCCAATATCACCACTTTAGTAGCAACCTGTCTCACAGACTGGGTGGAAAATAGTTTACAGTAGTTACATATTTCTCAGGAGATCTGGAGGTGCCTTTTTTTTCTGTGCTTCTGTACTCTTGATACTTAAATACAATATTTCCCTCGGCAAATCTAGTCTGGAAATTTCTGAATAATGGCGTGGTCGCTTTGGGAACTAAAGTTTGATTACACAGCTATTTTTGCCTTAGCTGCTGTGCACCTTCTGGGCTCAATGTGATTCCAAATATGGGCATGCTGTCTCATCACCTCCTCTGCACTATGCACCCCCCTGCCCCTTCTGTCTCAGGCGGGTATAAATTTGTTCCAATACCACCATTTAAGAAGGGCGCCTGCCTCATCTCTGGTTTTTTTTTGAATGCTTAAGGCAACTACTGAAAATATCTGCTCAATGGATGACATTATTAATTGTTGGCAGTAAATTAAGCAGCAAAAAGCAATAAGTTGATCATTAACACTTACAAATAAGTGTTTTTTTTAAATTACCTATTGTTCTTATGTGCTTTACAAACTTCAAAGTCTGCAGGATGTGACCATGCGATATTTAGAACAATTGCAGAAAAGATCGCATATTGGGTTGATATCTGAAGGAAATATTTCAGGTTCATTTGAACAAAAGACCAATGTGTATTTAATAGTGCAAACTCGAGTGATCATGATTGCTTATGTTGCAAATGACAAGTCTATATTGTAATGCTAATGTCACTTTATGCAGGCAGCTTTCAGCGTTTAAAACCACAGTGCATCATTAAAAGTTCATTTTTCTTATTTGTCGGTACCCTCTCATTTACTGAGACCTTTAAAACCACGTGTTCATTATATCTGAAGCAGAAAGAAAAGCTACTTGGAGTGGAGAAGGCATTTGGAGCAGCTTTTAGTCGGAGCTCATAAGAGTGGGTCCAGAGGGAACTGGCAAGTGCTGCTGAGCAGCTGTAAAGAACTGAAGGGCCGTGGAACAAAGTAAAAGCGAAGTGCAGCCATGCAACTTCAATCTAGAAAGGGTTGCTTATACCATATCAACAAATACCATTTGACAATACAAAGCAAAGCAGCAATAACTGCTATTTTCCAGAAGTTGCTTTGGAAAACCTTCCGTATGTAAGTAAAATCGAACAAAATGTGACAGTCACAATTGGTTTTTTTCCCTCATCTTGCAGTGGCGATCAGAGCATTATAAAGCAGCAATCAATTTCCCCCCCACAGAACTGTTTTAACAAGGTCCTCAATAAACGTGAACGGTTTTTTTACTGATATTGCATGCCCACAATGGAGCAGTAATTGTGCTACTCGTAATTAAAGTAACACCTCCCATACAGTGAAATAATAAATTGATAAATATGTAATCAATTTGTTACAAGCCGGCATGGAGACAGAAATCAAATACACTGTTAAGGTGTTCTTATTGAATACTAATGATCATTGTGAGCTATAAAGCAGGCTAAAGACTATCCAAATTTTTCAACAAAATAATGCTGAAAAATGGTTTAATCCAGTGCAACTACTTTTTCCCCCAAGTCCAACTACCTTGCACCACTCACAATTTCTTCCCAGAAATTGTTTTCTTAAAATACTACATATTGACATTATTGTCCTAACATATGACAGAATTAAAATCCTAAAATCTCCTAAACCCTGTAAATGCTGCAGATTCCCTTAATTTAAATGTAATCTCAATTACAAATGCATTATACTACTGCACTGACTGCAAAGTGAAAATGGATTCTAATTTGAATCCTGGAATGTAGGTAAACCAAATTAAAGAAAAGTGATGTAGGTTTGAGCACTTTTCTCCGTTAACAAACTACGAAAAATCTGTAGTGCTTGCTAGTTGCCACCTCACTGTACAATGGTAAGCAGCTAGACTGTTGAATAATTGCCTTGAGAAATGAACAGAGGGATTAGCTGTGTGTGTGTGTCTCTACTAATTTATAGCGATTAGTCCTAGCAACCTACAATGCCATTTCCAGCAAGTTACAATCACCTGTATGTACAAATCCTTGCTCCTTCATTAGGGCTCAAACCCTATTAGGGCTTAGATCAGTTTGTAGTTTACATGGCCACATTGTGCAATAGTCCATAATTATAAATATGATAAATATATAATAAATATATTATTAATTGTAAATAATTGTAACATCCAAGAGATAAGTCAAGGCATGTCACCTTGTTGCATATATCCTTTTAACCTACAGCAGTACTCCTTCTGCTATACAAGCTGCTTTCAACTCCTTTCGCAAAGCAATCCAAAGCAATGGAGAAAATGCTGGAAAAACTCAGGTCTGGCATCATCTGTGGACAGAAACAGAGAGAAACAGAGTGAACGTTTTGAGTTGAATATAACTTCTTTTCCTTGAGTTCCAAAGAAGTCATATTGGACTCGATAGGTTAAATCTGCTTCTCTCCCCACAGACGCTGCTAAACCTGCTGAGATTTTCCAGCACTTGCTGTTTTATTTCAGATTTCCAGCATCTATATTTGCTTTTACCAAAGTAGATGGGGCAGGTTATGACCACAATTTGCTATCTCATGGGCATATATTATAATCGACATGTTATAATTTAACAATGTTCACCACATGACATGCTCAGTAAAAAAAAGTATTCAGGTGTATTGAGGTGTATTGAGGTGAGAGTGACTGCCCTTGACATCAAGGTCGCATTTGATCGAGTGTGGCATCAAGGAGCCCTAGCAAAACTAGTCAATGGGAATCAGGGAGAAAACTCTCCACTGATTGGAGTCACACCTAGCATAAAGGTTGTGGTTGTTGGAGGTCAGTCATCTCAGCTCCAGGACATCACTGCAGGAGTTCCTCAGAGTAGCATCCTAGACCCAACCATCTTCAGCTGCTTCATCAATGACCTTCCTTCCATCATAAGGTCAGAAGTGGGGATGTTCACTGACGATTGCACAATGTTCAGCACCATTCACAACTCCTCAGATACTGAAACAGTCCATGTCCAAATGCAGCAAGACCTGGACAATATCCAGGCTTGGGCTGACAAGTGGCAAGTAATATTTGTACCACACAAGTGTCAGGCAATGACCATCTCCAATAAGAGAGAATCTAAGCATTACCCCTTGACAGTCAATGGCATTACCGTTAACAATAACTAAAGACATGTTTGGGAGACCTTCCATCACTTGTTTTTCCTAAACTCTTTCTTTCAAAAATCTAATAATTTATCTTTCTGTGCTACCCATAGCAACTTTACTCTGAAGCCAAGTGTTAAAATGTATAATGTATAATTATATGCAATATATATAATTAATATATATTATATATATATATATTCTATATATTATTTATATATAGTGTGTGTATATATATTTATAAATACCAGCTGCTTCTTATTATCAAGAGGTGGTCATTTTCTTTTTGAAATGTTAGCACTTCATCCTCTCTGTTGCCTGTCAGACTTTCCCATCCACGCGACTGGCCAGTTACATCTGTTGCCAAGTAGTCTGCAAGCAGAGACTTATAGGAGGAAACATAGAATCTAGTGATAATTGGAAAACTTAAGGCACCTTCTCCATACTGAAATTGGCAATGAAACCACATGGCCTCTAATAATAAGTTATATTTTATTGCAATAACATGTTCATTGATGCTGTCTGAAGCAAGCCACTTTGTAACCTGCTTTCTGTACTTATAGAGCAGTTTTCCCACATTTCTAAGTTAGTATCAAAGATAAATGGGTATCCATCAATGAATATTAAATGAAATTAAAATGTATACACACACACACAAACGCTCCTGTTTGCATCTTAGCTCTTGGAATTAGCTTCAAAATCATCATCATAAAAATGCTTTAACCTGACATTGGCAAGAAAAACCTTTTATTTTAGCTATGGATTTCCTTTTCAAAATCTGCAGTGTTCATTCTTCTATAAATTAAAATCCAAGTCATGGTTTGCCCATATCTGTCGTGAGCAAATTCAGAATTCACTATTTGTTGTTCGACATGATTTCTCAAAAATCCATATGCACACAGTACATTCTTCATATAAATGGGCAGACATTGTCCGAACAATTCTGCACTTCTTAGGCTGTGATCTTTATTATGTTTAATACCAGCACTTTCACACCTACAGTAGAAAAATGACTGCTGATTAGCATAATTATTTCCAACCACACTAAAGATGACATTCTGAAACCTCATTAATTTCAATCATCTCATCTTTACTACAAAATTAAATTGCAGTTTTAATTTTAAAAAGGGCAATATCTATCTCTCATCGCCCTGATATCTAGAGTTTAATGCACAGCAGTAGGTAATTTACAGTAAGCCTATCATGAGTTTTATAAATATTCCAAATATTTCAAATAATCTGTTGATCCTTGTTTTAAAATTAAAATTTATATAAATGTGTTATGACTCACCAAGAAACCCTTATTTCAGTGAGAACCGATTTTGATTTTGCAGCTTTCAAAGATTATATACACTTTCCACTAGGCATTATGCACCTTCAAAAATAATAAGGTCTTCTAAATGTCAAATACTTAATGTATAAAGGCAAATATATCTCAATATAAGATCTATTTTCGAAAATATATGAATGGCTTTTGAACCAATTGTTTTGCACACAAGCTTGTTCCCGCACTCTCTGCATAAGAATGTAAATCTTGGGCTGTAATCTGAATCTGAGGTTTTTGAAAAACAATGAATGTGGCTTTTTTAGGAGAGGAAAAAGAAAATGAATTGCTGGAAATACACAGCAGGTCATTCAACCTCTGTAAAGAACAAGGAGAGGCTGTGACATTTTGTATAGTGTATCCTTTATCACACTAATGGGTAAAAGATCAACAGGTATTTTAATAATGTTGGAAGAGACTGAAAAATATAACAGAGGAGGAGGTACAGAACCAAAAGGTATTCTAATCACAGAGGGAGTTACTGCTTTAAATAACCAGAGAAATTCTAAATGGAAAATGGCTGTACGATAGAAGAGATATCAATGAGATAATGCAGAAATACAGAAAGGACAAAAAGATGTGCAAATGGTGGAGGAGATTATTGAATAAATAAGAGAGTTCCACATACAAGAGCAATCAAAATTTTAAAAATTGCAAACAACAAAGAATAAATATTTATTAAAGGAAAGGGCTGTGGGTGTGGCAGAAATTAAGTATATGAAACATGGTGGTTCTTCCAACCACATGATGGATTGACAGCAAGAGCCCAGCCTCCCACCACTGACATCGCCTTCTCCCAGACACTGACAGACCCTTCCACATTGCAAGTACCTACCGCTTTGCAGAGAATGAATAAGGTCTGAAGTTACTAAAATTTTTTAAAATTCATTCACGGGCTGTGGGCTTCGCTGGCTGGGCCAGCATTTATTGACCATTCCTAGTTGCCCTTGAGAAGGTGGTGGTGAGCTGCGTTTTTGAACTGCTGCAGTCCATGTGGTGTAGGTTCACCCACAGTGCTGTTAGGGAGGGAGTTCCAGGATTTTGACCCAGCGACAGCGATATATTTCCAAGTCAGGATGGTGTGTGACTTGGAGGGGAACTTCCAGGTGGTGGTGTTCCTATTTATCTGCTGCCCTTGTCCTTCTAGGTGGTAGTGGTCGTGGGTTTGGAAAGTACTGTCTGAGGAGCCTTGGTGAATTCCTGCAGTGCATCTTGTAGATGGTACACACAGCTGCTACTGTGCATCGGTGGTGGAGAGAGTGAATGTTTGTGGATGTGGTGCCAATCAAGTGGACTGTTTTGTCCTGGATGGTGTCCAGCTTCTTCAGTGTTGTAGGAGCTGCACTCATCCAGGCAAGTGGGGAGTATTCCATCACATTCCTGACTTGAGCCTTGTAGATGGTGAACAGGCTTTGAGGAGTCAGGAGGTCAGTTACTCATCGCACGATTCCTCGCCTCTGCCCTGCTCTTGTAGCCACAGTATTTATATGGCTAGTCCAGTTAAGTTTCTGGTCAATGGTAACCCACCAGGATGTTGATAATGGGGGATTCAGTGATGGTATTGCCATTGAACATCAAGGGGCGATGGTTGGATTCTCTCTTGTTGGAGATGGTCATTGAAACGTGTCAATGCTAAGGCCCAGATCACATCTGAATCCCCAATGGAAAGGGTCAGATACCATTTTTAACCTTGTGCTGAGCTTCACTGGAATATGGTGGATCAAAAATGGAAAAGTCAGAGTGGGGATGGGAAAGGGGAAGCTTAAGTGGTAATCACATTTTCAAGCACAACAGAGACAGAGATATTCAGTCATCTAATCTGTGTCCTCAATGTAGAAGAGACAGCACAATGGACAGTTTAATCGATAAATAGGAAGTAGATGTGAATTGCTATCTCACTTGGAAGGGGCTTGGATCCCTCAGTAGTGGTGCTGCTTCTCTTGCAGTTGCATGGGATGATGCTGGGGGAAAAACAGGGAGGGGTAGTTGAAGGAGGTTATCATGGTGGAATTCCAAAGCCAGAAATGTGGAAAGATGAACTGGCAAATATATAGCCAGTCTGGGTAGGCAACTGCATGTCAATAAGGATGAACTAATAACAGGCATGTTTGGTGCTCCATTGTCTGTGATTGGTCATCTCAGCTCTTGCATCAGCCATTAAACCTGAAGCTAAATTTTAAGCAAAAAATAGCAACCCCCTGTTGGTGCCATTTAAAAGACAGCAAGTCTGCTCCTTCACCATCTCAGCGTAAATATCACAGAACAGCTATGAGTAATCCCTGTTCTTTCAAACTCATGTAAATAAATTAAATGTTGCTACGTACATTGGCATTGTTTTGTTACACTCAAGATACTGGGATGACCCCTCTCTTATTAGCTGCTGACACAGATTGTCAAACATAACTGAACACAGTAGTGCTTGTCAGGCTATCTTTAAGACTATGGTTACATTACAATTACGCTCTCAGTACAGTTAGCCTTGCATCCGGTTTTGTGTTCATCAATGGAAAATTTCAAATATCTAGAGTCTCTGATCAGGGACAACACAACCAGATGTAGAGGAAATCTCCTCTACTCTTCCCCAACAAAATGCCTCATCCCCAACTTCAAACAGCACTCCCTACTGCACCAGTGAGGTATCTTGTCTATTTCCCACATCTTGCGTCTTTCTGAGTAAGACTGCCAATCAGTGGGAATTTTTACACTGGACCAATTTACCCATTAAGAAATGAAATAAGACATCCTAAATTGATTTCACATAAGATTATTACAGCTAACAAATGAAGGGAACTTTCATCTAATCTCTTCTGGTATGGAGTTGAACCCAGGCTCCAGGGGTGGAAATCTTTGTCTAACCCCCTGCTCCATAGTCCTGCCCTTCTGGTAGTTAGAAGTGGGCTAGTGTGCTTGGGAAATTAGGCTATTCCTATCATGTCATAGGAACAGAAATAAAGGGCTGAATTTTGCGCTTGACAGGCGGGCGGGTGGGCCCGACTGACTTGGAGGTGGCCGGGCAGCCGATCCCTGCCGCCAAAACGGGCCATGCCACCATTTTGCATGGAAAGGCCAATTAAGACCCGACCAGCGAGGTTCCGACTCCTGTGTTCATCGGGAAAATTAAATCGGTGGCGGGCGTGTTCAGACTGCCGGTTCCAATGGGGAACCGGCAGTCTGTATAAAGAGCAGCCAGGCAGCCTCCTTTAGGCTATTCACCATGGCCAGTCATCAGGCAGCACAAGATGTGAGGGCAGATGAGGAGGAGGGGGGCAGGCGGCAGGGTAGGCCAGCGGAGGGGCTACTGTGCCCCTCGGTTCTCCGATGCCTGCCTTGCTGTCCTCCTTGAAGAAGTGTCCAACCATCGGGATGTCTTATTTCCAGAGGATGGGAGGAGGAGGGCCTCCCACGTCACCAGGCAGGCGTGGCAGGAGGTGGCGGAGGCTGTTAGCTCTCATGATGCTGTGCGACGCACCGGAACGCAGTGCCGCAAACGCTTCAATGATTTGCTGTGCTCTGGAAGGGTGAGTATCATGTCAGCCTTGGCCATTTGACCCAGCAGGTAGCCTTAGCCTTTGAGGCCGCCCCCCCACCACCACGTCTTAGTGTCGTTACTGCATTGGGGATTTGGTGCACGCTGGGTGGGCAAACAGATAGTGACCATGCTTACATCAGCCTTAGTGGTTGAGGAGAAGATGGGTTCTCCCCGCAGCATATGTTGGTGTTTGTCGCATTTGAGTAGTCCGGGGGCAAACTGCAGGGGAGGCAGCTAGACACATAGTCAGAACTCCAACACATGTCTTCTTGATGGTGATGAGGTGGTGGAAGGGGAGCCTCAAGGTGTCGTGGCCAAGAGCCAGATGCTGGCCTCGGCGCCGCACCTAGTTGCGCCTCCTTGCCATGGGCGCTAAGACCCGTGTGTTATTCAAAGTGGTGGACGCCGAATGTGTCCAAGGTGGCCGTTGGGGGAGGGAGTTAGGACCAGCCATACTATCTTCTGGGGACTGATCACCAGTAGTGTGGACAGGAGCCGCTAGAGGCCTCAGATGGGCCACTGTGGTTGGGGTGCGGCGTGCGCGTGCGGAGTACATGAGCGATCAGCCCCAATAAATGCTCTTCTATGTTCTGCAGGCAAAAGCTGAGAGCAATATGTGGGAGTGGCAGCGGACTAGTGGTGGGCACGCCCTGCTCCAGCGCCTCACCACGTATGAGGAGCAGGCCATGGAGCTGGAGAGGAGGCAGGCGGCCAGGGCGGCAGGTGTCGGCGAGGCTGGGGTGCAGTAGCCAGGTATTTGAGGGTCACAGTCCCATCCACTCTGTCTCCCCATCAAGCAAAGCACTGATGGTTGCTGCAATAGTTAATGCAGCAACACAGCTCATTCACAGACTGATACAATCAGACGTGTGGGTCATACACAAAGGTCCCTCGGCCCCTTGAGGATGCGCGTCTCTAGCACCTTCCAAAGTCACCTTACCCCATTTGTGACCACTATCCCCATGGCCTAACATGCCATGGCATCGCTGCTGCACATCCAAAGACTTATTGCATCTTAAGAGGGTTTGTACCTCCGCCACCCTTTCAGCCAGTGCTTCCCACATTACTCTGTCCAAAAGGTGCTCAGCACCTCACCTGTCAACCTCATGGCACTCAACTTAAATAAATGCCACCATGTTAGTCATCCCTGCGCCAAGGGGAAATGTTGCCTTCTGTCCACCCATTCTATGCCCCTCATAACGGTATGAAGGTCAATAAATGACCTGTCAATCTCCTGTGCTCCACGGCAAATGTCGCAAATGTTTGCGATGTTTCCTCATCACTCCAACTCTCCAGGCCAGCATGCATCCAGGTCAGGTACCTCTGCACTCTCCCCACACCAATGCCATCCCTCCCATGAAGCGCAGGTCACAACTGAACGCAGAAGTGTAAATGTGGCCTCAACAGCATTTTCTGCACTTGCAACATGACCTCCCTTTTCCTACATTCTATTCCTCGGCTAATAAAGGCAAGTCTGGCTTCGACCTTGTTAAACGCCTTATGTTCCTGTTCTGCTACCTTAACGGGTCTGCCAAGCAAGGTCCCTGTAATCGTCGTGACTTCCCACGGTCTTACCATTACTCATGTATTCCCATACCTTGCTTGTCTTGCTCAAGTGCTTAACCGAACAGTTATCCACATAACATTCCATGTGGCATTCCTTAGGCCATCTGACCAGCCTGTCTGTATGCGCGTGTAATGTTTGGGCCTCCTCTTGACTATTTACCACCCCACCAATGTTCATCTCCTTAGGTTCTTGAAGGTTGAGCGACTTATGAGGCTGGGGGGAAAGGGATGAAAGGTGTTACTGACTGAACACTAACTGATGCACTGTCCTTGTTGTTGATTTCAGCATCACCACAGCATGGCCGCCACCAACACGTCCAGAGCCCCCCCTCCACACCTGAGAGCCAACACTTGCAATTTGCGTCACATCATTTCAGCGAGCCAGGCACCAGCGCAGCGACAAATACTTCGGTGGGGATTATGGCGTCGGCTAGTGTCCTGGGGCACAGTGGAGAGGGCACTTCACAATCACTGGAGGAGATGGCACGGACAGAGTGCCGATGGCGCCAGCAGTCGGAGGACTGCAGGGGACCAGGCACATGCTGAGTCCGGCAATGATGATGAGCCTCTGGAGGTGTCAGCCACACAGCAGCTGCAGGACAAGCGGCCAGGTGCGCAGGAGCATCAGGCAGGGTGTGCTTCAGTTGGTCTCTGTGGTGGAGCAGTCAAGGCAGAGTGTCAGTGAAGGCATGAACCTCAGGACAGTGCTTCAGGCTTCCTCCATTGAGAGGTTGGAGACTCTTATGGAGAGGGGCTTCAATCAGATTGAGAATCATCTGATTGGGTTACGCTCTGACCTGAAAGCCCTCCCAGCGCTAATGGCCACAGGTGGTCATTGGCAATGTGGGAGATGTTCTGGGCACCAAGTGTCGGCGCTCAGTGCCCATCCATCTGCAGTGAGCAGGGAGGTCTAATGTGACCTCACATCGGTGCAGCAGCTGCCTGTCGTCGCTGCGAGCTCCTCTCAGGGCGCTCCGGATGAGGGCAGCAGCTCCTCCGCCCCTCTGCCAGTGACCGTTGCATCCGTTGAGGCTATGACAACTGGGGAGGTACCAGTTCTGGAACTGGCCACTCCCTCCCAGGCGGGGCCATCACAGGCTCCAAGGGCCAGAGGACGGCCGCCAAGGTCATCAAGACCAACAGGACAGCAGAGTCAGCAGGCTGTCTCACAAGCCACTCCGAGCGATGGGGCGGCACCAAGACATAGCACCTGCAAACGTAAGCATAAGGCACGTTAGGCACTCCACGGGTTTGTCACTGGTGATTTTGTGTTGGCCCTAGATTAGGGAATTTATAATTATGTACGTCTGAGCGACATTTATGGTTTATTTTGGTGGGAATAAAGTCCACTTTTCTGACCATGGCTGAGGATGTTTCCTTTGTGCTGCATTTGTATGTTCACAGACATATCATGAGTGTTTGAGTGGACATTGATGTTTTTGTATGAAGCCCTTAGTTGCAGCTGATGAGGTGGAAGATGTTGCACCTAAGTGCCATGTGTGGAAGTGCCAGGCAATGCTGGTCCTGCTGATCGATGTGTGTGGAGCTAGCTGAAGGTTCATTGGATTAAAGTGTCCCGGGTGTCCCTGCCTCCTTGGTGTAGTAGCGGGTCAGCGTGCTGCCCCTCATCATCGCCCTGTGCTTCCTCATCTCCTGAGCCACTGCTGGATTCATCATGTGCAGCCTCATCCAGGGCGTCAAGGTTTTCATCGTCAACTGCATCCCCCCTTTCCAGCGCAAGATTGTGCAGAGCGCAGCATGCTACCACTATCACAGAGACGTGATCTCGGGGGTACTGGAGTGCGCCCCCTGAGCAGTCCAGGCAACGGAAGCGCATCTTGAGAAGACCGATGGTTCTCTCCACCACAACCCTTGTGGTGCCCTGGTTCCTATTGAAGCGCTGCTCAACTTCTGTTCTTGGATGGTGGAGAGGTGTCATGAGCCACCTTCTGAGGGGATAGCCCTTGTCACCCAGCAGCCATCCATCCAGCCGAGCCGGAGCACTGAAGAGCCCCGGCACCTGGGAGTGTCTGAGGATGTAGGTGTCGTGGGAGCTGCCTGGGTACCTTGCACAAACTTGTAGAATCAGCATCCTGTGATCACACACTATCTGCACGTTCATGGAGTGGAAGCCCTTCCTGTTGATGAAGGCACTGGGTTCACCTGCTGGCGCCTTGATGGCCACATGTGTACAGTCTATAGCACCCTGGATGCGGGGGAAGCCAGCAATGGCCGTGAAGCATCTGGCTCGCTGTGTCTGGCTGGCCTGGTCGCAGCGGAAGTGGATGAAGGTCAATAACCGTCTGAACAGAGCGTCTGTAACCTGCTTGACACAAGTGTGGACAGCTGATTGGGAGACACTGCAAAGATCACCCACTGAGCCCTGGAAGGAGCCAGAGGCATAGAAATGAAGGGCAACTGTGACCTTGGCATGGGGTGTCTACCCACACAGTTAGGGGAGATCTCAGGGCCAATCATCTGACAGATATAGTAGGTAGCTGCTTCGCCACCTGTATACCCTGGCAGCAGGATAGTGGTGTCTTCTGCGGCCCCTTCCACCTTGGACAACCTCTTGGCCCTGTGCCCCTTGTGCCTGCGCCTGGCCTCCCAAAGGTGGCTCCCCTGGAGGCTGATTGTCCAGTCCTGGCCTCCTCCTTATTCTATCCCTCCCTTCCTCCTCAGAGGAGCTGCCTCCAGTGGAGATGTCAGAACTCAGGCTAAATGGAGGCCTCCCAAAAGCTGCAGGCCCAATAAAGATTACTGTCTGCAGACTGCTGAGCTGAAGCTTCAAAGTACAGAGAAAGCTATTGGAAATCAATCTGAACTGCTAACAATCACACAGGCAAGTTTAAAACACTTTCTGCATTAAGTACTTCAGAAAAAACATGAACAACCCCTCTGAGCCCACATATCCTGCCCGTGGATGAGGTTTGTTAAAAAATCAGTTACCCGCCTGCCCGTTGGGCCCGTGTGCCGAGGCGAAGATCACACGGGCTCCTCAAAATCGGCATTGATTGCCGAGTTAAGGGCCTTAACAAGGCCTTTAATTAATGGCGGTTGAGCATTGCGCTTCATAGCACCCGCCAACCTAAATATCGCGATGCCGCGTGCTGATGTTGGGACGCTCGCGCGACATTTTAAGCGCTGATGTGCGGGCTCCACCACCCGCGCATCAGCCAGAAGATTCTGCCCAAACTGTTTTGGAAATTCAGCTATGCTCATGCACCTTTAACTCACAAAAGCGAAATGGCAGTGAAATCTGAAATAAAAACAGAAATTGTTGGAAAGACTCAGTAGGTGGTGAAACAGCATGACATCTCCAGAGTTAAGGCCAATAAACTTTCATCAGTGTTGTGTTTCAATATTTACTGCCTTTAACTTACTATTGCGAATAGGTTGTTCACAGTTTTGGGAAATGGTGTAATTGTTTCATTTTACATTGAGGTGTGGCACTGTTATAGTGGTCACTTTTCCACTTTGGGAGAGAAACAGAGTTAATGAATCTGATGAAAGGTCACCCATCTGAAACATTGACATTTGTATCTCTCCACAGATGCTGACTGGCTTGCTGAATATTTCCAGGTCTTATTTTAATTTCAGATTTTCAGTATCTTCAGTATTTTGTTTTTGTATGAGTCGAATGCTGCCTCCTGCAATCAGACCTGCACCTTATATGTTGTGTGCTCATTTGAATGGTAGTTCTTAAGCTAATGACATGTTCCAATGCCATTTGCACCACTATCATCTCAATTAAATGGCAGGGTGATGAGCCTTCATGCCATTCTTCAAACCAACACAATGCTCCAGAAATAACTGGCATAATTGCACAGAAAAAGTCATTTATTTCAAAATCAGACCATGTATAGACTCTGAATGCACTAAAGCATTTGTGCTATTGAATTGAACTATTGATTTCAAAGGGTAATAAAAAATTAAACTTTGAACATTGCTTATTTTATAAATGCTTTCACTAGTCATCTATATTAAAATCAGATATCATACTTAAAGTTTGCGCGTGCTAGATTTTTTCTTGTACAATTGATCACAATACCACCTTCTTTTCAAAGACAACAATACATTCTCATATTATTTGCATGCAGCGATTAAAGGTGAACTCATCCTATATAGTTTAATGTTGCAGTTCCTGTCAGTATGAAAGTGTGGGTAAATAACCCTGCGGTAGCACTGCTACCAGCTGTGAAATACACAACTGGGTTCCTTGTAAATGTATTTTGGCCCTTTGTGTTTCCTCAATTCTAAATGCTGATAATTTATTGAAATTACTCCTGTTACATTTTAAAAGCTGCCAGAAAGTGATTATTTTAAAAATAAAACACAGGCAAGCAAATTCCCTTTAAATGTGCTGTAATAGATATCTCATTTTGTATCAGGCTTAAAATGTTCTGGGTAATGCTTGCTCAAGCTCCAGCTGTGTCATCGTCTTGTGACTGTCTAGACATGACTCCTATGATTTATGCATATGATGTCAGCATATGACAACATCAGTATTAACTCATGTGTTACCATAACAGTTACAATAATCCCCATTTGCCCACTATACAGGTTCCCGATAAAGAATAAGCACATCCTACAATCTGTGCTGAACTCTGCTTTGAATTTTGTGAAAATGCAGAATAACTTTAAGGGCCTTTTATTCAATAGTAGGATAATTTGAAGGACGCATTTCTCCTGTGACGTTTATGCAATAAGATGCACATCAAGTACAGTCTGATGTATGATCTACTTGGTTTTATAAAATTAATTTGTAATGAAATCAAAAATGGTATGAACTAGATATTTAGAGAAATCTCCTTTAACAAGGAGCGATATTATACCCAATACCAATTGTGGGCTTCTTTATTTTATTATGAAGCCCCCCCCCCGTTGCCTCCGTTTAACCTCATAAGAAATTTAGAATCGTCTTTAGTGGACAAAACAAGAGAGCAAATAAATAATAAGGGCAAAACACACAGTTAAAATTGGGCAAATATATAGAGCCACACTGAAAGATAGAAAGAGAGAATTACTTAAAATAATTCATTAATTGAAGGAAAAATGTACTTAACATTGCCTGACCCAAAGCAGGCAAGATTTAAATTGGAAGAAGAAAACACTGCCTCACAATTATTTTAAAACCTAAAGGAAAAACTAACAAGTGGTATTTTTGCTGTGAAGCTGGCACTTTTCACACTGCAGGAGATTCTATTAAGTACCCCTCCTGCACTACATACAATTCTATATTGAAGAGGATGGACAGGCCCCAGACCTCTGTCAGTACTACTCTTTACGGAGATGTTAAGAAGTATATATGAATGTCAAGGGAGACTTGCCTGCTAGTCTTCCCTCCCCAACTGAGAGAAAGCAATTCAGCCTAGCTCAGAACTTCACACTGAGAATACAACTAATAGGATATTATTTAATATAAAATTGAAAATCTTCTCTTTTGCTCTTAATTTATCAATGTGGGTTTGAATGGAATGGTTTAGCAATATGAACTTTGATACCTTATAGGTTTAGGTTGTACATGTTGGGCACATATATATTAGAAAAACCATTTAATAACTTCAATTACTCAATAATTTGCTCTTGCATCTCTGCAGAGTGCCTTATGCAGTACAGTATTATAATATTTATGCAATACAATGAAATGGAGATAATTGTTTCAGTATCTGCTGTGAGGATATTTCTTATTGTAACTCTTGATCCATATTTTATACCCTTATTTCTCTGAGTATATATTCCAATGTACAGGCCCTTCATCTCTTCATGCAGTTGTCTATCATCTAAACTTAGAGTAGTGACTAACACATCAGTTTAAATTACAATGGCAACCATGGAAGAAGTGAGCAGCTTATGCATAGGTCTTGTAATTGGCAATTTATACAATATTGATGGGGCCATGATGTGATTGAGTTTTATCTTACTTCTATCTAGATCTATTGCACATAATGGATATTATATTACCTCATGAATAGGAGTTCAAAATCTGTTGTGACTTTAAGGCCTATCCTTTGATCTCGTTTCAATGTTTTTTTTCTGATTATTTTCTAAGCTCAGAATAACATTTTGAGACATGTTCATTTGATTTTCCTTTTCCATTATGACTGACCACCTACAGTTCTGAAAATATCATGAAATAATTATCTTTTATCAAATCACCATAGGCAGTTGCAGAGAAAAGAAGGGATTTAAACATGAGGAAGAGAATTTTTAGTACAAGTCACAGTGTAACTAGGAGTGATTGGTAAGAGGGGCTTGTTGAGAGATAGGCTCTGGTTCAGATTGAGCAGTGGTCACGGAGGGGGCTGGAGGATATGCATTGAGTTTGAGCCAATGCCAATGGTTTTGGTCTTCCCTATGTTTAATGGAGGGAATAAAAATTATACAATGACATAACTATATGATAAACCAATTGTAAGAGCTTTTTTTTATTAATATCAATTATGGCATTTAATTTCTATAGCCTTTTATAGACAGTAGCTCGGGGGAAAAAAAACAAATTGTTGTCTTTGGAGGGGCAAGTAATCATGTCAAGATAATTTTTCATCCATAATACCTTTGCACAAAAGAAGCCATATCCAACAATGTCACAGAAACTAAGTAAGCTATTGGCTAAGAAAAGTGCAGCATGGAATGGGAGACTGCTGCAGTGTAATTTATCACACAGAACGGCAGAAATTTAACAGTGCTCTTGGCTTAATGTTGGGCTCCTGCTCCATTGGCCAACTTCCTCTGGCCACCCCGCTTATGATTTGCCAATATTTTGGGGGTACCAATGAGGCATTCCTAAGCTAACTCAAGAGCCCCAGCAGATGGACCCCTGATAGCCTCTACATCTACAGAATGCAGATGACACTGGTGTTCTGGGCTTCTACTGGGTCTCAGCATCAGAATTTCCTGAAGTCTTCTTCTCATTTCTACGGAAGCCAAGGAACATTGTTGAACAGTAAGTCTACGCTGTATATCTGTTGGTCTGTGAGTGTCTTGGGGCTTGGAGAACCCTTTCCAGGTTCGGCCCAAGTGGTCTATGAATGCCACTCACGGAACAGCCAAGGTTATTCTGCCTCAGAAGGGCAGATAACCCCCATGCCCCAACACCCAAACCCGCAGTGTGTCACTATATAACTGGACATTCACATCATATTATTTAAATATTTAAACGGCCTGGGATTTGTGATGGGATCATGGTGCAGAAGGGAATCTCTGAGCAGAAAACTAAAGACAATGTGTTGCTGGGTCGATGGCACCTTCTGCATTTCATACAAAACACAAAGCATGCTAGCCAAGCACATCTGATCCTTCACATGCCTTGGATGGGGTGCTGGGTCCAGCATAAGCAATAACTTGATTCTGGCACTACTGAGATTTAAATGGGAGTCAAGAAATAGGAGATCAGCATGGAGCGAGACAGAGGGAAATCAAAAGCAAGACCGAAAAATGGCAAAGAAGAAGCATCAGATTCAGAAAGAGCGAGGGAGAGAGAAAAAAACAATTAAAATAAGGGATTTTCTGACAAAGGAAACAAAACTAACGAAGTAAAGAAAACAGAGAGAAAGGAAAGACTAGGGGCGGAATTTTCCAGACCCCCCACTGCGGCGGGTTTAATGGCGGGCGACAAGGGGAGCATTGTGGAGGAGGGAACGTGCACTCCCACCCGTCAGGGCTGGCTGTATTTCCCGCCCGTGGCCACTGTGAAAAATCGTTTTGCATCCCGTTAATGGGAATCAGCCGAAGGCCTGACCGGAATTGTTACCCCCCTCCTCCCCCACCCACCCGCCCAATCATCGGCGCCGCCAGCGGGTTTTCACACAGCTCCAGAACACGTCTGGACCAACGTGACCTGCAAATGTCAAGCTGACCTGCATGAAGGACCTGGGGCAGCTAGCGGAGATCGGAAAGGAAGATGGAGGCCTTCAGAGACCAGGCTATGGAACACCACGTGCAGCAGTGGGTGGGTGGGTGGGGTATCTACGATGTGGATCTTCTGATTTCAGGACCTTCCAGGAGGCAGTTCTTCTCCTTCAACAGTGGGTAAGTTGATGTCCTGGCGCCTTTTAAGTATGGCACCCGGATATGATGGCACGGTGCGGCCCATCTAGTCTGCCCCACCACGCAAAATGTAGGGAAACCCCTGGCTGCATAATTAATTAGGGCAGCGTCACGCGATACGGCATGAATTCCCACCGGCCTCTGCAGTGGGAAGCTCTCCCCGTTCCTGTCTCCGCCATGGGAGTCCTGAAATGGAAAATTCCACCCTAGAAAGAGAAAAGAATCATGTTGAAACAGTGCACTCATGAAAATAACTTCCCTCCTTCCTTTGTACATCATAGATTAAACTATTGCTGCAATTCCATTTGGTTTCAACTTGTGATGCTTACTAAAAGAAAAACAAAAGATGTAGGTTAAATTCAGGATTAAAAAGTAATTTCATGACCAAGGAGCAGAATTTAGGGATTCTGGCCTGGAATCTTTGTTAAGTGACACTGGCTTTCTCAATGCAATTCACCCAAATTCAGTGCGAAAGATGGCAGAATCCCTAGAGTAAATCGAGCTCCTGCAATCTTTTGAGCTGGTTTCAGATAAACATTGTGCTAGATACTGGCTGTGCCCCCCAGATCGAATTAATCACCTTTACACATTTCTGGTAATTGTGCTTTTTTACAGGCCTTTGAAGAGGCTCTAAAAATTAAGCTAGTTTTAGGCATACTTTAAAAGCTTTGAACCTGACTACTGCACACCAATATAACTAGCAAATGGTTCTGTATGGTCTCTCCAAAATTTTTTAATTTTTTTAATTTCCATTATTTAAAATCGGGTTACTCACAGCTGATGGATTAGACACTTCGATTTAAAATGCTTTCTGCTACAATAAACCCATTAATCAAACTGCACCTAGTTACCACTCTTAAAATATATCAAGGAATAGTTTCTAAAGCAAAAGAAAATGGAACCGAGATTACATTCAGAAATTGCTGCCCAATTGTGCTGGTTCATTGCAGATTTTACATTCGGCAATATGCAAATGAGGTTGGGCAAAAACTTGGAGGGAAAGAATACGTCTCAAGACTAGGGCAATTTTGGGCACAATCAGCGCTCGGATTGCCGACTGCGGTAAAGTCGGCAACTCAGGTCTTCATGTTCAACAAGTCCAGGCACCAGAGAGAGTATCAACTTGGAGCCTAATGGCCCTATTACAAAGGCCAACAATTTAAATGATGAATGCAAAAGCATAGCTGACTCAATATTGAACCTGTGTCTGCAAACGGGTCCCGTGATGAGAACATCTATGATCTCAGTTCCCCCATGGTCACATCTACCAACTGTTTGGGAATTTGCCAGATGTTAAGGTGACCACCCCGACTTGCTAAGGAGACTGGAAAGATTTTTTTTAAATCCTTCCTGTAATGTAGAATATGAGTGCCCCCTTCTGGCTAATATATGTCATGAATTATTCAATTTTCTACACACTCCTCAAAAAAAATCATTAAAGGCAGAGCAAGTATCAAAGGCAGCTTGGTCCAGCACAAATGAATTGAGATTAGGAAAATAAACACAAGCATTGGCCACAATTACTGCAAAACAGCCTTTATTTGAAATAGTAAATTACTTATCTGTAATAGAAAAATAAGTTTCCACTCATTAAATGTTCTGCTGAATTCCAGGTAAGTGTTTCTGTAAAGTCAGTTTCACCGAACTATCAGTAACAGTAAAGTGAGTTAAATAGGTATAAATGCCCAACAGGAACACGAACTCTGGTGCTGTTTAGGCAGAGACAAGTAGCAAGCATTCGGCACTGAAAAGTCCTTGTGGCCACACACACAGGACTCCTGCTACTGGTTGCAATACAAGCAGGCAGCAAATTCAATGAGATAGGAAGAATATTTTTTTTAAAATCTTTCCAGCCTCCTTAGCAAGTTCCATTGGCTTCAATAAAACTGCACGCTCAGTGGTGCGTAGAGCAGGTGGGTCAGTGTGATGCCACCCAGTTTACAATACAGCCCGAGATGAAATTCTACCTTGAATTCCTTGTGGTGAGTGTGGGAAATTTGCAATTCCTTCTTATCTGCCTGTCAGCTTTGTTTTAGTTTCCTAGTTAATGGTAAATGTGTTTTCCTCATGTTTTGTGGACAAGATCATGGGGAAATTATGTTTGTAATGATTGGATACAAATAGGTAACAAAGGCTATAAGCAGGTTCCCTCAAGCTTCTGATTTTTGATCAGAAGTACCACAAGTTACATTTTTCCATCTTTGTGTCAGTGTAATTGTGACAGGGCGGGGAAGGGAGGGTGGCGGCATGGTGCGCGGCAGGAGAGGTAGAAGAGTGCTAACTTGAAATGCAAAGATAAAAGTAGCTACTGTGAGATTGGAGGAAGAGAATGTGTCTTAAGCGGGTGGGATTTTGGTCTCGGTGAACTGGGTCCGATGGGAGGGATGGGGTGGGGGTGGGGCGTGGGGGTGGGGGTGGGGCGGGAGGTGGGATCAGTGGCTGAGAAGGGGAGATGGTGAAATGGTTTCTGGAGACATGATGCTCTGTGGAAAAACCCAAGATTCACCTCATGCTGCGCTTAGGGGTGGCAAACAGGGCATCCCTCCTTAACCAAGCACACGTACCTTCTTTCCACCAGACTCTTCAAACTTTAGTGGTGGGCGTTTGTGGGTGGGGGTGTAATACAGGCAATGTGAGACTCTATTACCAGCCCCCAGACTCCTTGTACTACTTCTAAAATTATTGTGCCTGTCACCATAGTGCCCACCGTTCGTACTCAAGCAACCTTTGGAAAGGTCGGGCGACATTTTGAAAATATTTCTAGTCTTTCTTTTAAAGGCTAGCACAGCTTTTGCTGGTCTTCTTTAAATGGCCAGCTCCTTTAAATTCAGCCGTCACCCTTTACCAACAGCCCTAGAAGATGGGCTTCTGATGACAGCTACCTAGCGTTCCTCTCACACCCCAAGAAAATCATAGTGTCAGATCCAGTATAGGGCAGGATGCTCATTAACACTGCTAAAGTTAGGCGGATCGTGGAAGTTCCTGCGAGCTGAACCTTCTCCAGTGAGATGGGAGTAAATCATGCCCTTGACCCACCAGTCTGATGGCAAGATCAACCCTGAAAAATCTTGCCCACAAGTCAGAGAGGCGAATGGATTACTGTAACATAACAAATATTAAAAAAAAAGGAATTCACATTAAAAGATATGGTAACAGTTTAAAATTCTGTTAATCTCCATATTTAACTCTTGGTCTTATATGCGGACATGATTCACATAACCAAAGCAAATGACAACACATCACATAAAAGCTTAAAACCCTTCTGAGTTTGGGCCCAGAATGAGTCTGCTGCTCAGGCACCATATGAATTCTTTGTTAAAGTAGTCAACATCTGTTCTGTTGACACTGCTCTTCAGGGTTAGAGCAGTCACAGTGTGGTGCCATGTCAGGGTCAGTAATATAAATCCACCAGGATTGGTCCACTGTCATATTGTAGCTCATGCAGCATTATAGCTAGGACTTGAGCCACAGTCATACTGGGAGGATATTCTTTCTCGCTGTGGGGGTGCAGCAGTGACTGCTGTGAAACCTCAATTCTCACATGTATAATTAGGATCTAGTTGTGTTAATTTCAATTAAAAATGCAGATTTTTTAAGGGTCTAATCAACATGGTACTAATGGGATTTGGATTCCACAGGTTGTGGCATTTTGCATTCAGGCTGTTAGTAAGTACTCTGCATTGATGCAATGTTTTCATTTTCATGCATGGCAGTCTCGTCTCATCTAGAAGTCTGTATCCATTACATTAAATCTTAACTAAAATTGA
The DNA here is from genome assembly GCF_964194155.1 of Cetorhinus maximus. Taxonomy (NCBI): domain Eukaryota; kingdom Metazoa; phylum Chordata; class Chondrichthyes; order Lamniformes; family Cetorhinidae; genus Cetorhinus; species Cetorhinus maximus. The sequence continues at coordinate 21,777,416 of NC_135895.1, read as the reverse complement.
CATATATTTATGTGGAGTGTACTAAAATATCACAGGCATGGAGGAAGCAGTTTGAAAGACACTTTTTCTTTTTTATAGATACAGAGTCATGTTATGACAGGTTTGATGACAATCCTATTGGTGTCAATCATCTCTATGTTGTTAGATGGCCAAACATCAAACATCCAGGGCTTAATATTCTATGTTGTTCCTTTCTCCTTACACTGGGAGTGGTTATTGAAGGGCTAATGGTTTCAAGATCTCTTGACTTTTGAGTCCCAATTGCCTAAAAATAGCATTGTTATAATAGGAACAGCTTGCATTTTTATAGCATCTTTAACTGGGGATGAGGAGAGAATGGGATTTCAGTGGGGAAGGGTATGGACCAATATTTTCTGCAGTAAAGGGAAACAGCAGTGACATGGTGAGTAGGAGAGGCAGTGAGAACAGCAGCCAGTAAACAGGGGAATGAAACCTGCGGACCTTACTGTGGGTTAATAGTGAATGAATGTTTCCGCTGATGCCCAAATGGGAAACAGAAAAGAGAGAGACTGAGGATTATCGCTGGAAAAACCAAAGAGGAAAGGAAGGTTCTTCAGCAAGGAGCCATTAGACTGTAAGATGCTTCACCACGAGTGGCTATTGAGGCAGAGTCGGACATCATTTAAAAGGGAATGGGATAAGTATTTGAAAAGAAGAACAATAAAAGGGATCAGGGTAATGGGATTACAGCAGAGAGTATGTGTCAGTGACACTTGAGCCCGACTACTCCTCTTGCACTGTCATTTCTATTTCTCTATGAAAACTCTGCTTTATTGAGTCTGAGCCCAGGCAATGATTTAGAAATGTTGGTGCTAAACTGAGTTTAAGGCTCCATGCTCTGAGAAGTGACCCAAACACAGAGCTTGCCGCCTTTTGATGACCTCTCATTTTGGTTTAGGTCAGTCAGTGTCATCCAGTTTTGATGTGTGATGTGCAGATTTGACTAAATTGCACTGAGTGATAACAGTGAATCCCCCACTATCAACATCCTGGGGGTTACCATTGACCAGAAATTGAAATGGACTTTGGCTACAAGAGCATTGCAGAGGCTGGGAATTCTGCAGCAAATAGCTCAATTCCTGATTCCCCAAAGAATTTCACACAAAACCAGAGTTCAATCTACAACCCAAGGAGATAGGGGGGCTGGATTATCGAGTTCACTTCTGGGTCACAAACCTGCCTCAGTAGTCAGCTATCTGCGAGCGGAATTTTTCAGGGGTCAACTGACCTACCGCCCAATTAGTTGCTGGGAGCAGGGTTTGGTGGGGGTGGAGTTTGGGGTGGGGGTGGGGGTGGTGAAGGGCGGGCGTGATGGGTTTGATACACCAGAGAAGTGGGCCACATTCTGGCCTCAATCGGCAGCCATTGCTGTGGCTGCCATTTGCAAATTAATGTTTTAGGAGAAAAGTTACCAAAGCTCAAAATTTCAGGATTTCAGGGGGCAGGTGTAGGCCTGGAACCCGGAACAGGGGGGGTTGGTAACACATTTTTAAAATGAGTGAATTTTTATATAATGGGGTAGAACCCTTCTGCTATGCTCAGCCTATTTAGTGCCACTTCGAACTGCATCTTGTCACATAAGCTCACAGCCGACCCTATCCCTGCCTCCGTTGAACTGGCCTGATTCCCAACAGCTGCTGAACTTTGGCCACCTCGCTGAAAATAGGAAAATTTACCAGAGACGGGCTCTTAATGAACCCACAATGATCTAAATTCCCTTGTTAATATGTGCAGCCTGTGTCAATGTTATGTTAATTGTATTAAGGTTAAGAATAAACAGTCAGAGGGTATTGATTGATTAAGTATCTTGAGCTCATAAAAAAAAGGACTTCCCCTTTAAGGGGCTCTCAATTTGTTAACTTGTTTATTAGTTAATTTGTTTATTTGATTTTACTCAAAAGAGTATAAAAATGGAATGCATCCCAAAGTACTATTTTAACTTAATTTTGATAAGTTTCATTTAAATATTTCTTTTTTGTTACAGTGCCCCTTTAAGGGGCTGTCAATTAGTTAAATAGTTTATTTGTTTAGTTGTTGTTCGAAAGAGTATAAAAATAGATTACTGGGACACTAGGTTGGTTAGTAGGTAGAGATATGTAATGTTGCATTCTGTAAATAAACCAACCGTCAAGAAAATAATTTGACTCATAATTTGCCATCTGACTTGGGTCTATTTAATAGGCAGGTTCTGGGGCCTGCTCTTTCCCCTTGCCCTCGGGAAAATGGCAGAGGGCAGGATTCCTGGCTGCGAGATGTTGCGGTCATTTTTTTTCTGCCCAGCCTCTGTTCTGTCCTGATTCAGGATGGTAAAATTCAGCCCCAGGGAAAGAAATATAGCCTATTACGAGTGATCTTGACTGGGTAGCCTAAACCGTATGTTCCAGGGGCGATTCTGATTATAGTTTCAGGGTCAATATCACCAGGTTTTGAGTTTATTACTAGAAGCTACATTAGAATTTTAGGGCATTGCACCTATTACTACTGGTGACATGTAGGTTATCAGTGAGTTATTCCATTCCAGTTAGTTATGAGGGGCATCTGAGTGTTGCAATTAGACATCAATGTAATTTCAGTGAGATGATATTAGTTATTGCTGGAATCCATGTTCCTCACCGTCTTCTTGCATAAGTTAGTAAAGGTGGGCACAAGTTACTAAAGGTGGCAGGACAGGTGGAGAGAGCAGATAATAAAGCATACAGTATCCTAGGCTTTATTAATAGGGCTATAGAGTACAAGAGCAAGGATGTTATGCTGAATTTGTTTAGAACACTAGTTAGACCTCAGTTGGAGTATTGTGTACAATTCTGGGCGCCACAAATAGGAAGGATGTGAACGCATTGGAGAGAGTGCAGAAGAGATTTATAAAAATCGTTCCAGGGATGAGAACCTTCAGTTATGAAGATAGATTGGAGAAGTTGGGACATTTCTCCTTGGAGAGAAGGCAGCTAAGAGCAGACTTGATAGAGATGTTCAAAATCATCAGGGACTGGACAGAGTAGATAGGGGGCAGAATTTTCAGTTTGACTTGAGGCGGGTGGGTCGTGCACGTCTGCGCATAAAATGACGCGTGGTGATGTCGGGTGAGCGTCCCAACGTAACCGCGCGCCATCGCGATATTTCGCTGGATGGGCTCACAATGAAATCCAACGCGTGCCCGCCATTAATTAAAGGGCCAGTTAAGGCCCTTTAGTCCTCAATCGACGCCGATTTTTCGGCGCCCGTGTGATCTTCGGGTCGGCGCACGGGCGTAACGGGCAGGCGGGTAAGAGACTTTTCTATTAACCTCATCCACGGGCTGGATAAGAGGGCTCAGTGGGGTCATGAATCTGCTCTGTGACGTATTTATTGGACAAAGTATTTTAAACTTGCCTGTGTGATCTGCAATACTTCAGAACACATCCCAGCAGCTTTTTCTGGACTTTTAACCTTCAGGTCAGCACACTGGAGTGATGAATCTTTTCTGGGCCTGTAGCTTTCAGGAAGCCTTCCCTGAGCCTGGGTATGGGAGCTGAACTCTCCACTGAAGGCAGCTCCTGTGAGGAGGAAGGGAGGGCTAGAAGGAGGAGGAGGCCAGGAGTGCACATTCAGCCTCCAGGGGAGCCACCTTTGGGAGGACAGGTGCAGGCACAAGGGGCAGTGGGCCAAGAGGTAGTAAAAGGTGGAAGAGGCCGCAGAAGACGCCACTATCCTGCTGCCAGGGTGTACAGGCGGTGAAGCAGTTACCTCAATATGTCTGAGGTGCAGTGCTGAAGGAGGCTCCGACTGTCAAGGGAGACAATCAACTATATCTGTCAGATGATTGAGCCTGAGATCTCCCTTAACTGTGTGGGTGGACACCCCATGCCAGTGGCTCTGAAGGTCACAGCTCCCATCAACTTCTATGCCTCTGGCTTATTCCAGGGCTCGGTGGGTGAACTTTGTGGTGTCTCCGAATCAGCTGTACACACTTGTGTCAAACAGGTCACAGACACATTGTTCAGGCATGCATTGACCTTCATCCACTTCCGCTGGGACCAGGCAAGCCAGGCACAGCGAGCCAGAGGCTTCACAGCCTTTTCTGGCTTGCCCCGCATCCAGGGTGCAACAGACTGCAGACATGTGGCCATCAATTCTGTGCAAGGTACCCAGGCAGCTCCCACGATGCCTACATCCTCTGACACTCCCAGGTGCCGGTGCTCTTCAGTGCTCCAGCTTGGCTGAATGGTTGGCTGCTGGGTGACAAGGGCTACCCCCTCAGAAGGTGGCTCATGACACCTCTCCGCCATCCAAGAACAGAGGCTAAGCAGCACTACAATAGGAGCCACGCCTCCTCAAGGGCTGCGGTGGAGAGAACCATCAGTCTTCTCAAGATGTGCTTCCGATGCCTGGACCGCTCAGGTGTCGCACTCCAGTGCCCCCCAGATCGTGTCTCGGCGATAGTGGTTGCATGCTGCACTCTCCACAATCTTGCACTGGAAAGGGGGGGATGCAGTGGACGATGAAGACATTGACTCAGTGGCTGCGGCTGCACACGAAGAGTCCAGCAGTGAGTCCGAGGATGAACACGTACAGGGAAATGCTGAGGGGGTAGATGCTGACCTGGGCATACTTCAGGAGGGCAGGGACACCCAGGAGGCTTTAATCCAATGAACCTTCAGCTATCACAACACAGATGGATCACCAGGACCAGCCTTGCCTGGCGCCTCGATACTTGACACCTAAGTGCAAAATCTGCCAGGTCATCAGCAGGAACCAAGGGCCTTGTACATAAAGTTGAATGTTCAAAGGAACACTCATGACACTTTTCTTAAACATACACATGCAGAAGAAACTAGCCACCTTCAGCCATTTGGCATTTAATGTGTGATTCAAAAATTCTCACAATTCTTAAACACTAGTGTAAACAATCAAAAATAAATCATAAGGACTTAATCTCAGGCCAATGCAAAAGCACCAGTGAAAAACCCGTGGTGTGTCTAATGTGCCTTATGCTTTCATTTCCGGGTGCTACGTCTTGGTGCCGCCCCATCGCTCGGAGTGGCATCTGAGACAGCCTGCTGACTCTGCTGTCTTGTTGGCCTCGATGACCTTGGATGACCTTCTGTACAGTGGAGCCTGTGCTGGCCCCGCCTGGGAGGGAGCTGCCAGTTCCACAGCTGGCATCTCCCCAGTCGTTGCAGACTCACCCGATGATATGGTCACTGGGAGCTTGGTGCTCAGACACGTGGCTCATAGCTTCGGTGAGTATCCGTGTAGACTCCTCCACCACGGACACCAAGCCAAGCACAGCCTCATGTATCACTCCCAGATGCTCCCACACACCCGGCCACATTTCCTGCACCTGCTGAGTCGCAGACGACTCCAGAGGCACATCATCAGGCACCAAATGAGCATGTGCCTGGTTCCCTGCAGTCCTCCAACTGCTGGCGCCATGGGCACTCTCTGTCTCTGCCAGCAACTCCAGCGACTGAGAAGTGCCCTCACCACTGTGTCCCAGGACACTAGCCGATGTTCCAATTCCCACTGAGGTCCTAGTATCTGCACTGGTGCCTGCCTGGCAGAAATGGTGTGACGCTGGTGAGACTTTAGGTCCCTCAGGTGTTAGAGGGAGCATCTGCTGCTCCTCCTCCCAGCCCTGCTCTGATGATGCTGAAAGGAAGAACAAGGGCAGTAGATCAGTTAGCATGCAGACACTGACAAACTTCATCCCTGTCCCCCCCAGCTCATTATGCGCTCAACCTTCCAAAACCAATTGACACGAAAATTTTGGGGGTGGTAAATAGTGAGGAGGATACCCTTAGATTACAGGAGGATATAGATGGGCTGGTCAGATGGGCTGATCAGAGGCAAATAGAATTTAATGCGGGTAAGTGTGAGGTGATGCACTTGAGCAGGGCAAACAAGGCATGGGAATACACAATGAATGGTAGGACCCTGGGAAATAATGAGAATCAGAGGGACCTTGGTGTGCATGTCCACTGGCCCCTTAAGGTAGTAGGACAGGTAGATAAGGTGGTTAAGAATGCATATGGGATACTTGCCTTTAATGGTTGAGGCATAGAATATAAGAGCAGGGAGGTTATGCTGGAACTGTATAAAACGTTGGTTAGGCCACAGCTAGAGTATTGCGTGTAGTTCTGGAATCCGCAGTATGGGAAGGATGTGATTGCACTAGAGAGAATGCAGAGGAGATTTACCAGGCTGTTGCCTGAGCTGAAGAGTTTTAGTTATGAGGAGAGATTGGATAGACTGGGGTTATTTTCCCTGCAGCACAGGAGATTGAGAGGGGACATGATTGAGCTACATAAAATTATGTGGGGCATAGATAGGGTAGACAGGAAGGCACTTTTCCCCTTGGTGGAGGGATCAATAACCAGGGGGTATAGATTTAAGGTAAGGGGCAGGAGGTTTAGAGGGGATGTGAGGAAGAATTTTTTCACCCAGAGGGATGGGGAATCTGGAACTCACTCCCTGAAAGGGTGGTAGAGGCAGAAACCCTCATAACATTTAACAAGAATTTGCATTTGCCCTTGCGCTGCCATGGCACACAAGGGTATGGGCTTAGTGCTGGAAAATGGGATTAGAATAGTTAGGTACTTGTTTGACTTGCACAGAATCGATAGGCTAAAAGGCCTTTTTCTGGGCTGTAGACCTCAATGACTGTATGAATCTATGACCCAGCAATGTTGCAACAATAACAAATTTAACAATCATCAGTGCTATGGCTTTTGGGAGGACAATGCGGACCTCACTGTTGACCTTAAATACCTGGCCATGCCAGCCCAGCCTCACCGACACCAGTAGACCTGGGTGCATGTCGCCTCTCCAGCTCAATGGCCACCTGCTCGAGCTGGGTTAACATGGGGAGGTGTGACTGGCCCCCTCCAGTCCTCACACGCTCAAAGGCGTTTTGAGAATTCTTCTCCTGAGAAAGAGAGAAGACCATTCATTAGGGCAAATGGCATATGGACTCTGCTCACACACAGCCCACCACAACCACAGTGGGGTATATCAGGCCTCCAGTGACTCCTCTCCCAGCTGCTACTGATCACTCAGTCAAAGATGGTACCCCTGCTCCCCACCCCCGCAAGGGCCCTTTGGACACATGCTGCCTATATCACATTAGGAACCACATGGTATTTCCTCCCATAGCAAGGAGGCGCAACTACGTGCAGTGTAGAGGACAGCAGATGGTTCTTTGCCACGAGACCATGAGGCTCCCCTTCCACCATCTCATCACCCTGAATAGGACATGTCCCAGAGTTCTCAGTATGCGCCTAGTTGCATCTCCTCCAGTTTGCCCCCAAACTAGCCATGTGCGACTAAGAACAACACATGGTGCGGGGGAGAACTCATATCCTCATGACCCATTCAGGCTGACCTCAGCATGGGCACCATCTGCTTGGCCACCCAGTGAAGGAAAAATGCCCTACATGATTCAATGCAGTCATGACAGTAAGACTTGGTGGTGGAGACCTCGGAGGGTAAGGCTACCTGCTAGGTTAAATGCCCAATGTCAACATGGTACTCACCCTGCCAGAGCGCAACAAATTGTTGAAGCGCTTGCGGCATTGGACCCAGGTGCACCGCACCACATCGCGGGAGCTCACCACCTCCACCACCTTCCCCCAGGCACATTTGGTTATGTTGGGGGGGGGCCTCCTCCTCCCATCCTGGGGGACCAACACCTCCTGCCGTGCAGCCACCTCCTCGAGGAGGGCAGCAAGGCATTCATCAGAAAAACGAGGGGTGCATTAGCCTCCTGCTGGCCTACCCTGCAACCTGCCCTGCTCCCCTGCCCTTCCCTCTAGCCTGGCCTGCTCACCCGAGCCCCTCTGCTGTGACCTGGAACTGGTCATTGTGAGCAGCCTGTAGGAGGCTGCCAGGCCTTCTTTTAAACAGACTGCCGGGTCGCCATTGGACCCAGCGGTCTGTGCATGCCCGCCACCACCCGCCCACTCCCGCTATCCACGGGAGTCAGCAAATACGCTGGGTGGGCCTTAATTGGCCCGCCTGCGCAAAATGTCTCCACGCCCGCTCCTGCTACCCCCCCAACCCCCCAAACGGAAAATTATGCCCAGGGAGAAACTGTTCCCCCTCGTAAAAGGGTCAAGAATGAGAGGGCGCAGGTTTAAAACGACGTGCAAAAAACGCAAATGCAATGTGAGAAAACACTTCTTCAGACAGGAATGCGCTGCCTGGAAGTCTGGTGGAGGCAGGTTCAATTGAGGCATTCAAGAGGGCATTGGATGATTATTTAAATAGAAATAATGTGCAGGGGTACGGGGAAAAGGCAGGAGAATGGAACTGAGTCATAATGCTCATTCGGAGAGCTGGTGCAGACATGATGGGCTGAATGGCCTCCTTCTGCACCATAACAGTTCTGTGATTCTCCAAAAAATCAGTCTCCCTTCTTCACCTGCTCATGAGTAGTTTCCTGGTTCTTGGAACGTGTAACAGCTGTTGGAAGTAAAATATTAATGGAGAAAATAATGGGACTTTGGATAGATAACCTTCAAAACTTGATGGTATCCACCCAAGTGCAGCAACGGAAGTATAGTAGGAAATTGCATAAGAAACATAGAAACATAGAAACTAGGAGCAGGAGTAGGCCATTCGGCCCTTCGAGCCTGCTCCGCCATTCATTATGATCATGGCTGATCATCCAACTCAATAGCCTGCTCCCGCTTTCTCCCCATATCCTTTGACCCCTTTCACCCCAAGAGCTATATCTAACTCCTTCTTGAAAACATACACTGTTTTAGCCTCCACTACTTTCTGTGGTAGCGAATTCCACAGGCTCACCACTCTCTGGGTGAAGAAATTTCTCCTCATCTCAGTCCTAAATGGTCTACCCCGTATCCTCAGGTTGTGACCTCTGGTTCTGGACTTCCCCACCATCGGGAACATCCTTCCTGCATTTAACCTGTGTAGTCCTGTTAGAATTTCATAGGTTTCTATGAGATCCCCCTCATTCTTCACAGAGCTGCCTCAGGGAGATTAGTTTAAGTTCCCAAAATTTTAATAAAGAAAAGAAAAAAAATTTAAGACATGTCCCCACATGTGACAGTGTCACATGAGCTGGGACATGTCAATGAACATTAATGAAAAAATGTATTTAATTTATAAATCCTTCATGAAACCTCATCCCACCCGTGGATGAAGTTCCATGAAAAATGCAAAGGCCGCCTGGGCTCTTCGCCTGCCCGCCAGCCTTAAGGTTGGATGGGCGGCTCAGTTTATTAGTTTAATTGATATTGAAATGGCCTTAATAGGCCTGTGACAGTTCTGCGGGCCCGCCGAGCTGAAAATCTAAATGATTCGCAGTGATGTCGGGACGGCCGCCGAACGTCACCGCGTGTCATTTTACTCCTCGGCGAGAGGGCCCCGCCTCCGCTCGCTGAGTGGAAGATTCAGGCCTTGAAGTTTGAGCTAATTAGAGAAAGCCAATGGGCTTTGTTAATAGCAAGAATTGCATCACTCACTTCTAAAGGTTTTGTTTTATTCTTGCATTACACCACTGACAACACTTCTAAAAAGTACTTCATTGAGTGTAAGGTGCTTGGGACTTTCAGTAGTCTTGAGAGTTGCTATATAAATGCAAGTTTTTTACTTTTGCTGAGCTTATTCTTCCTCGGTTGGATCTTAACTTATGTCAACATTTGACAACTAGTTTACTTCATTCCCTATCTAAGCCTTGGGCCACTGTCTTTTCTTTGGTTGGTCGGTCAATGTGTCACATGGAAACACACCACCACTTTTAAGAGCATCAGTCAAGATAAACGTTCAATCATGTGTTTATGCGTCACTAACTAAAGGGGCCTTCTAGTATCCTGACACCATGAATTGCCTTTTGTACTATCAATTCTGAAACATGCTTTGAGATCACCTTACTCCATTGTCGAAACAAGTCTGTTTTTAACGTGCTCATGTGGATTGAAGGAGACAAGTCCTGTTTACACTGTGCATTCTCAATCAGGCTCTTCCACTGCAAATCATGGAAAACTCATTCAGGAAAAAGAGACACATGTGAACACGCACAATTCCATGGACTCTTCTCTAACTGAATTTAAGTTAATACCAGAGAAACAAGAGAAAGGAAAGGCTTTCACATATAATCTTTATCAGAGACAGATTTGGATAAAGAAGGCCCTGTGGCATATTTGATCTCATACTTCCAGAATACTAACCTCATTATAACTTCCCATTAGACCTTTCAATGTACACCTGACCAGACAAACAGGGCTTCAAAAGGACAGCACTTTCAACAATGCATTTCACTGGAGTGTCATCTTAGATAATGCACCCAAATCCACTATTTTTTTTACAGAGAAGCAAAAATATTACCAACAGAGCCAACCTGACAGTTTATATATTCCTTGCAAAAAAAATTGCTGCAACATATATTTTAATTCTGGCACAATATTAAATAGCATGCCCAAACGATTGTCTTTCCAATCAATGCACAAACAAGGGGAAGATGATGGCATAGTGGTAACATGGTAGTGGTAGCTAGCAATCCAGAGGCCCAAGCTAATGCTCTGGTGATATGGGTTCAAATCCCACCATGGCAGCTGGTGGAGATTAAATTAAATACAATTAATATATTTTTTAAAATCTGCAATTTAAAACTAGTCCCTGTAATAGTAACTATGAAACTACCATCAATTGCCAAGTGAAAACTTGGCATGAAGGGCCATGTGGCTGAGGGGCACCTGACTCCATGATAATTGTGGACAACAGTATGTCCATATTGAGGGTGGGCTCATGACCCAAACCAACATGCACCATTAGTCAGCACTGTGAAAAATCAGAAACCTGGGAATGGGGTGGGGAATCCTGGAATCAGGTCCTGGCCACCATTTTTAAAGGTCCGTGAAGTCTCCCGACTCTGTGGCAATCCAATATTTCCATAAGTGCTCCTTAGCTGTTCTAACAGTTATATGATCATGTAGTAAAATTTTAATTTAACTATTAGTGTAAGTTTGGTTTAGGTTAGGTTTGTCTCAAAAGCTTATTCGACTGTCTTTACAACCTGGCTTTTTCCCTTTGGAAAATTTACCCAATTTATTATTCATTTAAATGATTATTTCATGTTTTAAAATAGATAAAGATTACTGGAAACAGAGTATTCAGCCCAGCCAGTGTGTCAGCAATAGCTCTAATCACGTTGACAAATTCTGTTCCCGCATCCTTTCAAATAATTTCCTTCATCCTCCTATCTAATATTTGGTGCCTATAGTATATTCCTTTAAGCACTATACAGGCCAAAATACAGCCCAGACAGAGCAGAAATGTTAAAATCGATGTGCAATAGTTGCTTTCTTTGTGCATTTCAGTGTCGAGTTAAAGTCAGTTTAGTTTGATAACCAATGGCAAATATCCATCGCACAACCTATTTCCTCCTGTCCGACCACATAATAAGAGAAGATTAAAATAGCAGATCACCAAGGTTCCAAATAAAGCCCCACAAATCCAAGGGTCATAAGTTGAAAATGGAAGAGAAGAGACAGAAAAAGGTAGGATTCAGACTTGTTGTAAGAATTGGTCAAAACACTGAATTCCATGACTATTTATTAGACTGCTGATCCATTAAACAGCATGACAATATAAAACCTGGAGATGCCAGACTGAGATAGCTTAAAGCTTGTCAGTAATTTACACTGTAGTACCTCTGCTTTCATCCCAGCATGAAAACTACCACAGGAAAATCCATTTTTATGCTGGCGTCTGACTGGAGAGTATAATTTGGCAGGGTTTACACTGCCAGAAGTGTGTCAGATCGTCGTAAATACTAGAATATTCTAGCACAAACCCGACAGTGTAAATGGAATAGTGCGGCTCAGAGCTCTCACTGTTGGCACACATTCCCTTTCATTTTTTTCAGGCACATCAAGGCAGCTTAGCTTGAACAGTGAATTTAATTTTGTATTCTTGCTTCCTGCTTTCTATTTTTATGTTTTTTACATTTGTATCGTGCTTAATCTCACTTAATCTCTCAGATGACACGTTAAAAAAATTCAATTAAAAATTAAATTAAATTACTTGTGAGTCCTCATGTTCCAATTTCCCATGAGCAGTTTGCAACACCCAAGCGATGCTCATTTTTCTTCCCCCAAAACAATCTTCAATTTATTGTATCAGATAAGTTGCTTGTCTTACAATGGCGGAATCATAACACTTGTACACATTGGATTGGTGCGGCATGATTATAAAATGGTGGCCACATCCTTATTTACAAGGCAGTAAATCTATTGGGCTGTGGTGGGATGCCAGCAAAGGACACCCACCTCAGCATGGAGCACTGGGCAGCTGCACCGGGAGAAATTGGAGGCACAGCATATCCCATTCAGAGGGCCTCTAGCTCCCTCACCATCTGCTGGGATATAAACATTGGATTTGGAAGCTATGGATCCGAAATATGCGGCCTAGATCTTTTGCCAATAACTTTAAATCTGGCTATTGACCCACTCGCCAGGGAGGATAATTTTTTTTCTATCTAATCTATCAAAACCTCTCATCATCTTGAAAACCTGTCTTAGGTTACCTCAATCTCTCTCTGTTCCAAGGAGAGCAGTTCTAACCTTTACCCCACCCACCCCCTCTACCTCCTTAGAACTGAAGTCTCTTATCCCTGGTAATGACCCAGTAAACAGAATATACTCGATCCGCAGATCAGGTAGCATCTGTGGAGGGAGAAACAGAATTAACGTTTCAGGTCAAGATAGGGTTGCCAACCCAGGCTGGGGACATTTGGGGAGACTTTGGTAGAAGTGATGTCACAGGAAGCCAGCAGCAAGGTGTGAGAATTGAATTTATTCACTGGCCCAATTCTCAGCCACCCGTCCATCTCACCCCACTTCCCTTGGACGCTCTCCCAGGTTCAGGTTTTTGACATTTATTTCTCTTTTTGCTTTCTCCTTTCTCTCCTCCCCAACAACCACATGAGGGACTTTTAAATGTTGAATTCTGGCTTACAACATGAGTTTGTGTTCAACGTTCCAAGATTAGAAGAAAACACCAAAAACAACACTTGCGCTGCACTGACTAAGTTAATGCTGTATCAAGTTTTGCAACAACTGCAACTGATGTGATGCTAAACTTTACAAAAGTCCTCATACTACCCTCCCAATTCAGTGATATGAATCATTGAACAAGGGCCTTTAACTAGCAGATGGACCCTTAGAATGGATACAGAAAGCTGTGTCTGCTATCTTGCATCTGACGGATCCATACAAACTGAGATGTGTTTGAAATGTCGATATTTATTTTTTTTAATCTTGCACCCATACTTGTAGCACAAACTGCCAGAGCCGCACTCCACCCTAACACCATTTGCGGGGAAGTGTTCAGCACACGAACCGAGTCCACAATGCAACAGTGGCTCAGGACTGTGATTCCGCCCTGTCGGCCCACCCTGGGCCTGTTCCTGTTGCAGAGTTCGTTCAGTCACGTTTACTGATTTTTTTTTTAAAAGTCACAGCACAGAAGGAGGCCATTCGGCCCATCTTGTCTATGCCAGCCCGAGGACACCCAGGTGCCCTTTCTAATCCCACCTTCCTGCACCCGGCCCATAGCCCTGCAGCTTACAGCACTTAAGGTGCAGATCCGGGTACTATTTAAAAGAGTTTAGAGTTTCTGCCTCTACCACCAACTTGGGCAGCGAATTCCAGACACCCACTACCCTCTGCGTAAAAAAGTTCTTCCTCATGTCCTCCCTACACCTTCTGCCACTTATCTTGAATCTATGTCTCCTGGTTCTAGAATTCCCCATCAAGGGAAACAATTTTATCCTGTCCACTCTATCTATTCCCCTCATAATCTTGTACACCTCAATCAAATCACCTCTCAGCCTTCTTTGTTCTAAGGAAAATAACCCCAACCTATCCAATCTCTCCTCGTAGCTACACTTTTCTAACCCTGGCAACATTCTTGTAAACCTCCTCTGCATTCTCTCCAGGGCTATTACTTATTAGCTTCCTGTAATGTGGTGACCAGAACTGCACACAATACTCCAGTTGTGGCCTCACCAGTGTTTTCTACAATTCCAAAATAAAATCGTTACTTTTATATTCTATACCTCTGCCAATGAAGGAGAGCATTCCATATGCCTTCTTTACAACCTTGTCTACTTGAACTGCTGCCCTCAGCGACCTGTGTACTTGTACACCAAGATCTCTCACTTCATCCACCCCTCTTAGTATATTCCCATTTATTGTGTAAACCCTGTAACTGTTTGACCTCCCTAAATGTATGACTTCATATTTCTCTATGTTAAAATCCATCTGCCACTTTACCGCCCTCTCCACCAACCCATCTATATCATTTTGGAGATTATGGCTGTCCTCTGCACTATCCACTACTCGGCCAATCTTTGTGTCATCTGCAAATTTCCCAATCGTGCCCCCATATTCACGTCCAGATCGTTAATATATAACACAAACAGCAAGTGTCCCAACACCGAGCCCTGTGAACACCACTTGAGACAACTTTCCATTCGCAAGGGCATCCATCGACCATTACCCTTTGTTTCCTGTTACAAAGCCGACCTTTTATCTAGTTCTCCTACTATTATTGCCCTCTTGTTCTTACAAGCAGAAATTTGCCTACATATTTGTTCTTCTATCTCCCTTTCACTATTTGGGGGTCTGTAGTGCACTGCCAGTAGTGTGACTGCCCCTTTTTTATTTCTAAGCTCAATCCATAAAGCCTCGTTTGTTGACCCATTTAGTATATCATCCCTTCTCACAACTGGAATTGATTCTTTAACCATTAGTGCTCCCCCCCCTCCTTTTTTATCTCCTACTCTATCGTGTCAGAAGACTCTATATCTGATCTGAGATTTACTAAGCACCGAATGAGGTGAATTATATCATTTCAGAAATGAGTGTCTTTCCCAAGATAATGTAGGGAAATAATCCTGACAAGCCAAATTTGTTTATGTCATCAATTTGTTTTGTTCTTTTCCAGCCAACTGGTGCAAGGAGGGGTAAAAATGCTTTTTAAAATCTCCTGGGTTGCTTTTGAAAGCCACCGGGAGATTGATGCCAATTTCAGGAGACTCCCAGCCCTTCCTGGAGAGCTGGCAACCCGAGAATTCTGTTCTGACCCTGAAGTTCTGACGAGAGATAATCGACCTGAAATGTTAACTCTGTTTCTCTCTCCAAGGTGGCTACCAGAACTGCTGAGCATTTCCCAGCATTTTCCATTTTTATTTCGGATTTTCAGCATCCACAATATTTTGCTGTTTTTGTTAAGCCTCCTTGTAAACCCCTCCATACCCTTTCTAAGGCCTTTACACCTCTCCTGAAGTGTTGTGCCCAGAATTGTCCACAATACTCCAGCTGAGGCCTAGACAGTGATTTGGAAAGTTCTAGATGCTGACTAATCTGCTGTGTGTTTCTCGGTTTCTGTTTTTATTTCACATTTACAGTTTTCTCCCTCTCTATATATATTTCTACATGCAGGATTCATTGTGCTTGTACTTTTCAATGCACACCTGGGATTCAGCCCATTTTCTAATGTAGAAACTACAATAACAGCAACTCACAGCAATATATCTTAAATGTTCCAAGGTGCTCCACGAGATGTCATCAAAAAAACACTGTATGTTGAGCCAAAGAAGAAAAAATGAGGAAAGGTTACCAAATATTTTGTCTAAGATACGGATTTTAAGAAGGCTCTTAAAGGAGGAGAGGGACGGGGAGAAGCAGGGGAATAGAAAGCTGCGGAGGGACGGTTGTACAGCTGGAAGAAATTACAGTGATGGGGTGGGCCATAAGATGAGAATGTGAATTTTAAATATGCATGAAATATATATGAAAAGCTATGGTATACTTTATGACTTCATTCCTCAGTATTTGCAAAGCACAGCATTATAGCAGAATGTCCATGTGAAGCTATTGTTGCTCTTCATCATTATTCATCACTGTTTGGCATTTCACATGAACAGAACATGGGGAGAGGCAGCAATATATTTATTATTCACCGTGGTCAGCCAAGGACAGATCAGCTTGATGTTAGGTCAGACAATAAGGAGCACACTTTTCTCAAACTGGTTAATCTACACCAAGGTCAAGAGAAAGTTTCTTTCCCCATACACAGTAAAATCTGTTAAGCTTCTGCCCTCCCCTGTCCATCTTGGAAGACCTGGAGAAAATGGGTTCCCTTCAGACCGAGCCTTAGTTAGTGAGTCTAGTTCGCCTTCAGTGAAATAGTTAGAAACCTGCTTCTTCCCCAAGTTACCTAGGCCTGCAGTTTGAGAATAAATGAGCTGCCTACAAATTCCTAACATTTGATTTGCTTAATTGTCTGAATATTCATATTCTTCTCTGTAGCTTAGAATACCATTTAAGCAAAGTAATCATGTTGTTTAAATAGCAATTGCGTTTCAGCAGGTGCAACTTGTTTTAATTTTAACATGAGCCTAAAGCATTGGGATAGATTTTCACTGGGCTGAATAAGGAAATGTAACCATAAAGCTTATCGTTTTTTACTGTGACTCATTCTGAGGTTGTAAAATTGCATTTAAAGGTGCAAAAAATACCGTGTAAGCCTCATTGTGGAGAAATCAAAAATAAATTCCCTTTAAACACCAGAGTTATGACTTTGGGTTTTGTCTAAAATTTTAGGTGCAAATTTACAGCCAGTTCAGAACTGGTGTAATTGCAGGAAAGATGCGTTCTCTAATTGTGTGGATGGGAGGAGGTAGTAGAGAGGGAGGGGGAGGGGGAGGGGGAGAGGGAGGGTGGGAAACAGCTATGTTAATGAGCAGTGGAGGTTTTGCGGAATCAAACCTTTGTCCACTTTAAACAAAAAATTACTGGCTCCTAACCAGATCATAACACCATTCATAGGGTAATTTAATCCTTCAGTCCCAATGATTTAAGATTTTGGGCTGGATTTTACCAGCTCATTGAAGATGGGCTGAAAGATAGGAGAGGTGATAAAATGGCACTGGGAAGGAAGCCCGACCTGTTTCCATCATCAGGGGTATTCAAAATCCCAGAATCCCAGAACTGTTACGGTGTAGAAGGAGGCTATTCGGCCCAGATTTCCCAGCATTGAGAATGGAAGCTTGGCTGCCTGCCAAATGGAGGAGGGTGGATGGCCATTTTACCATGACGCCAGGATTTTACTGACATCAGTATGAATCCCACCCCCTCCGCCCCCCAACCAACATGAGGAGAGACTGCCAGCTACAAGGTGGTGACCTCCTAGTGGTTTCCCGAGGCATTGTGGGGAACTTTCTTCATGTTCCATGGAAGGACCCCCCCACTCCCCCGCCCCAATGGCAATGGCTGCCCCACAGCTCCGACATAGCTGCTGGAGGGGTTACCCCTCTTAATGCCTGCCTACCCATGGCACATCAGAATGTTTCTTACTGGCCCGTCAAGGGTGCCTCAACATGAAGCCACCCTCTCCTTCTCCCTACAGCCTCAGCAGTGGCTACCTCTCTTGATATTGTGGTAGCTCGGAGAACCAGACCGCCATCCTAAAATGGAAGGTGGTCACAATGGATCACCATTAATTGGCCACCATTGGTAAAGTTGCCCCCAAGGTCATACCATCCGCCTATGCAGGTTGGGTCCTAACATCAGAACCCACAGCATGCTGGTAAGATTCTCTGGCCCCTTTTTAAAGAAAATTGTCTTGTAATAGAATCGGATTCATTTAGCTGAAGAAAGTGATATAAATGCCCATGGAACTTGCAGTAAAAAAAATTGTTTTATTTAATCACCTTTCCCTCCAATTTGATTACTATGAAGGTTTCTGCACTGGTTTTTTTTATTCCCTTAGTTACAGCTGTGTGACTCACCAATTGCATTACCATGGCGCCTTTCACTGCTGAACAATTAGCTACCTTTGTAAGGATTGCTCATGACATAATTCACAATAATAAGTCTGTAATTGTCATGTGAGGAGGGGGAAGACCCTGTAGATGAGCCACCTGTCCTCAGTTCCCACACTTATTCAGATTTTCCAGCAGGTAAAATGTCTCATTAACCAGATATGCGAAAATAACTGTACACAGAGAGGTCTCACCACAGGCAGAATCACAAATTGCCAGTGATTGGGGTATCGCCCGGGCGAACACAAGTCTTACATATACTACCAAGTCACAAGAAGAAGTTAAAATAAATCACATTAACATATTTTTAAAAAGGCAAATCCATTGAAAAACCATATAAGTCAATAAAAAGGAACCAACAGCAGAAAAAAAGCATCTTTGAAATTATTGATAAAAGATGATTCAAAATATAAAGTCAAGGGCCACCACATTATGGAGCCCCCAGCATGGCATAATGGGAGAAAAAAAATCGAATTCACCCCAATTATCATTAAACAGAATTCACTCTTGCACAATGATTCTTAAAAGCATGCTGCCATCAAATTTTGTTATCAGCCCCCTCCTCCACAGGTTGACTTCATAAGATAACTACACAGATCATGGTCTCGGAATTCAATGGTGCACGCCTGTTTTCAGGTGCAAAATATGCACCTATAACATTCAATATGGCAGCAAATGCATGAGCACGTTACACATTGGATCACTGCCTCTCTCATCCAGTGGATAACGCCCTTTCCTGATCATTTCCCCACATTTGGTTGCAATTAAAATTCACTTCACCGGTGAGCTGCCTGGGCATATAACCCGCAGGCATAAGTGAGCCTCAGCAGGTGTAAGTGGGCCTCAGGCCTACCTGTTCCAGCTTAGTGATTGATCCCTGATTTGGGCTGCTGAGCTGAACCAATTTCTCTGTGTGTGTGTGTGTGTGTGTGTGTGTGATATGTACACACACACGGCACACATGGGCACCATCGGAGAAAGTGTTAAGGTGTACGATTTTCTGGAAAGGTGCTGGGAATTGCTTGACCCAAGCACAGGGAATGTCTGCTTTAGCAAACTGTTCTCCGGTGAACATTGTGGAGACTCTAAGGGCAGAATTTTATGTCCCGCGGGTAGCTCCACGCCCAACCCGACCAGGTGTAAAATAGTGCACGATGACGTTAGGCATCGCATACTCGCGCGATATTTCGGTCAGCGGGCACACACGAGAGTTGGCAGTGCACTGACAATTAAGAGGGCTATTACGCCCATTAACCAATTAAGTAGTATTTTTTGCTGCCTGTCTAACCTTATGTTTGGCGGGCAGGCGAATTGGCCAAGTAGCCTTTGGATTTTTTAGGAAACCTCAACCATGGGCAGGATGAGGATTCCAACAGTAATTTAAGAAATAAAAATTTTTAAACATAATTTTTAATATGTCCTGTTCATGTGACTGAGTCACGTGTGAGAACATGTTTCCCTTATTTTTAAGATCTTTATTTTTGATTGTAAATTTATTCAGTTCCCTGAGGCAGCTCTGTACCTTCAGCGAGCTTTCAGTGCGCACTCCCCCGCGCATGCGCAAACATTAGTGCTCGCACTCCTCCCGCCTCCACCCTCGCAGCGTTGAGGTTCTGAGCGCGCGTTTCAAGCCGGCTGGCTGTTAATTGGCCAGCCAGCGTGAAATCACAGTCGGGGCCTGATCGCGGGCGATGGTCAATTTCACGGCCGCTCCCGGGCCCGTCCACAGTGCCTGCCCAACTAAGGGAAAACCCTGCCCTATGGATAGGCTTTTACTGGAAGTTCTGGGAACGGATGAGACTCTGCACAATAACCCATGCTGGTTGTAGAAATAAAATGCAAACTTATGAGTAAAAAATGATGGTTTCCTTGTGGCTCCATCTGGTGCCAATCTGTGCTGGAGTCTGGCAGGTTATGTCTAGACAGGAGACAAACATTTTTTTTAAAACCAATAGCAGTTACATGTTATATTGTTTGACTGGTGATGATGTAATAATGTATATTAATTATGTAAGTTTGTTATACAACAACTATCATATTAGAATAATATGCATACCCAAGTCATTAATAAAAATAAGCAGACTAGGCAACCAATTCTACAGAACAATATCATTTTAACTGTCTCCTTTTCAGTTACAACTAACAAATTTAATTGCAGACATGGTTTTATTTGATTAGGAGCTCTGTGGGACAGCATTAACCACAGATAGCAGCTCCCTGTCAGTCTGCTATATGATTGAACTAAGTGTGTCGACATTGGCCTACTTGACTGTATAAAACTAAAGAAACATCTGCTTCATAAAACCACCTGTATTAGTCATAGGTAAACAAAATGATTCTGGCACTCAGCAATTAAGTCATTGTCATCACATTATACACCATATATGCTGCTGTAATCATTCTTCAAGGAAATGATATCACATTCTAATTACTGGAAATTTTTTTACTTTCATTTTACCGAAATGTTCCCACCATAAACATTATGAACATTATCAGACCACGGTGACCTAACCAACACCCTTGCTGCCTGCAACTGCGCAGGAATCAATCAGCAAGGACTATAATGTATCCAATTAGACATAAACTAAATTTTTATCTAATTCGTTTCTAATGTGTGGTGCAAATAGGCTATATTATGAGGCCCCATGGGGTACAATTTAAATCCCATCCGTAGTGACGGCCATAATTCATCTCAAACTTCATCACTCTTCAAGAGCGTTAACAGTTTGTTCCAGGAGTGGAACGTGAATATTTTCACACAGTGTCTTCCATAAGCTGTCACATCCACACGCTGAACCTACAAGTCTAGATTCTCCAATCAGGCGTGTGATCGACCAGAAGGTGGACCCACTCACAGAGAGCGCCCACTCATTAGTTAGTATGCGAACCCTGTGACTGTTTCATGGGTCAGCCACATTACGTGGGTGAAACCATGTCATACAAAATATGAGCGACTGGCAGCTCACCGATTTGTGGGCAGCGAATTAAGTGTAACCATGGAATTTAAAAGTCAGCAACAGTTTAAGAGGGGGAGGCCTGGTAATATGTAGACTTAGAATTTAGGATGCTCCAAAGACCTGAAATTTTTCGTGGTGTTTCAATTGGACTCCTGCTGTGCACCCGTTAACCCTTTCACCATATAACCAACTTCCCGTGGAATAATAATTATTGTGGCAGCTTAAGACAGGTTGCCTTGAACAAGAATCTTCAACAGTTAGAAGAATAACCACACTGAAACTCAGAACAATTCCCTTTTTAATTAACAGCCACAGAAAGAATAATTTAGTGCCATTTTACATCACAAGTGAAAACTATACACAATTGTTTCACATCCAACATCGATGCAAAAGTTAAAAAGAAGGACAAGGTGAAATTAAAACAAAGGCTGGGATTTTCTGGCCCTGCTGTAGCGGGACCCACCTCGGGGGATGTGACAGCCCAGCCGAAAGCCCATTGACTTTTGACGGGACCAGACGATCCCAGAGGCGGGCGGAGCTGGAAAATCCCGATTAAAGTGTGGAAATTCTCAGCAGGTCTGGCAGCATCTGTGGAGAGAGGGAAAGAGTTAACATTTTGAGTCGAATATGACTTCTTCAGAACTTTAGGCTGGATTTTTCACTGAACGGGCGGGCACGCGCCCAACCTGCTCGAGCGTAAAATAACGCGCGATAACGTCGGGCGACCATCCCGATGTCAACGCGTGATAGTTCAGTCGGCGGGCGTGCATGGGAGTCAGCAGTGCGCCCGCCGACAATTAAAAGGCCTATTAAGGCCATTAAGAATGTAATTGAATTAAATTTTTCACTGCCTGTCCAACCTTACAGTTGGCGGGCAGGCGAAGAGGACAAGCGGCCTTTGCATTTTTTGCGAAACCTCATCCACGGGCGGGATGAGGTTTCGATCCGTCATTAAAAAAGGATAGAAAATTTCATCATAATTTCTAACATGTCCTGCTCATGTGACAGAGTCACATGAGGGAACATGTTTCTTAACATTTAAAAAATCTTTATTATGACTTTTCAAAACGCTTCATCTCCCTGAGGCAGTTCTGTGCTTCAGGGAGCTTTTCTAGCGCATGCGCAAACTTGCACTCTTGCCCTCCTTCCGACCCTGCCCCCCACACAGGCAGCACTGAGCACTGCAGCACATTTTTTACGCTGGGTGGGCCTTAATTGGCCCACCAGCGTGAAATCGCAGTCTGGCCCCAATCGTGGGCGGCGGTCAGCTTCCCGACCGCTCCCTCTCGCCCTGCCAAGCCTGCCCGATGTGGGAAAAACCCTGGCCTTTATTTCAGATTTCCAGCATCCACCGTATTTTGCTTTTTATTAAGAAGGATAATCTGTCATTAGGAAAATGTTAGAAGCTGTTATTAAAGAAGCTATAGCAGGGCACTTGGATAAGTTCAAGGTAATCAGGCAGAGTCAACATGATTTTTTGCAAGGGAAATCATGTTTAACCAAGTTATTGAAGTTCTTTGAGGAAGTAACATGTGCTGTGGATAAAGGGGAGCCAGTGGATGTACTGTACTTAGATTTCCAGAAGGCATTTGATAAAGTGTCACATCAAAGGTCATTGCAGAAAATAAAAGCTCATGGTATAGGGGGGTAACATATTGGCATGGATATAAAATTGGCTGGCTAACAGGAAGCAGACAGTTGGCACAAATGGGTCTTTTTCTGGTCGGCAGGATGTAACATGTGGTGTGCCACAGAGATCAGTGCTGGGACCTCAACTGTTTACAATTTGTATAAATGACTTAGATGAAGGGATGGATGGGATGGTTGCCAAATTTCCTTTGACACAAAGATAGGTAGGAAAGTAAGTTGTGAAGAGGACAAAAGGAGGCTACTAAAAAATGTAGATAGGTTAAGTGAGTGGGCAAAGATCTGACAAATGGGGTATAATGTAGGAAAATGTGAAATTGTTCACTTTGGCTGGAAAAATAAAAGAGAAGCATATTATCTAAATGGTGAGAGATTGCAGAGTTCTGAGATGCAGAGGGATCTGGGTGTCATAGTGCATGAATCGCAAAAGGCTAGTATGCAGGTACTGCAAGTAATTAGGGAAGGTAATAAAATGTTATCATTTATTGTGAGGGGAATTGAATACAAAGCTAGAGAGGTTATGCTTCAGTTATACAGAACACTAGTGAGACCACATCTGGAGTACTGTGTACAGCATTGCTCACCTTATTTAAGGAAGGATGTAAATGTAAAAACAAAAAGCTAAAAGCTACTGCGGATGCTGGAAATCCAAAACAAAATAAAAACAGAATTACCTGGAAAAACTCAGCAAGTCTGGCAGCATCGGCGGAGAAGAAATCAGTCAACGTTTCGAGCCCTCATGGCCCTTCAGCAGAACTGAAGCATAGTTTCAACAAGGGAGAAATATAAATTGGTTTAAGGTGGGTGGGGGGGAAGAGACACATTGAGGGTGGGTACCCGCATGGGCCCCAGCTATGCCTGTCTCTTTATGGGGTATGTGGAACATTCCTTGTTCCAGTCCTACTCCGGCCCCCTCCCACAACTCTTTCTCCGGTACATCGATGATTACTTCGGTGCTGCTTCATGCTCTCGTCGGGACCTGGAAAAATTTATTAATTTTGCTTCCAATCTCCACCCCTCCATCATCTTCACATGGTCCATCTCTGACACTTCTCTTCCCTTCCTTGACCTCTCTGTCTCAATTTCTGATGATAGACTGTCCACCAATATCCATTACAAGCCTACCGACTCCCACAGCTACCTCGACTACAGCTCCTCACACCCCGCTTCCTGTAAAGACTCCATCCCATTCTCTCAGTTCCTTCGCCTCCGTCGCATCTGTTCTGATGACGCTACCTTCAAAAACAGCTCCTCGGACATGTCCTCCTTCTTCCTTAACCGAGGTTTTCCATCCACGGTCGTTGACAGGGCCCTCAACCGTGTCCGGCCCATATCCCGCGCATCCTCCCTCACGCCTTCTCCTCCTTCCCAGAAACATGATAGGGTCCCCCTTGTCCTCACTTATCACCCCACCAGCCTCCGCATTCAAAGGATCATCCTCCGCCATTTCCGCCAACTCCAGCATGATGCCACCACCAAACACATCTTCCCTTCACCCCCCTTGACAGCATTCCGTAGGGATCGTTCCCTCCGGGACACCCTGGTCCACTCCTCCATCACCCCCTACTCCTCAACCCCCACTTATGGCACCTCCCCATGCCCACGCAGAAGATGCAACACCTGCCCCTTCACTTCCTCTCTCCTCACCGTCCAAGGGCCCAAACACTCCTTTCAAGTGAAGCAGCATTTCACTTGCATTTCCCCTAACTTAGTCTACTGCATTCGTTGCTCCCAATGCGGTCTCCTCTACATTGGAGAGACCAAACGCAAACTGGGCGACCGTTTTGCGGAACACCTGCGGTCTGTCCGCAAGAAAGACCCAAACCTCCCTGTCGCTTGCCATTTTAACACTCCACCCTGTTCTCTTGCCCACATGTCTGTCCTTGGCTTGCTGCATTGTTCCAGTGAAGCCCAACGCAAACTGGAGGAACAGCACCTCATCTTCCGACTAGGCACTTTACAGCCTTCTGGGCTGAATATTGAATTCAACAACTTTAGATCTTAAACTCCCCCTCCCCCCATCCCCACCCCGTTTCTTTCCCCCCCCCACCCGCCTTTTTTTTCAATAATTTATATAGATTCTTCTTTCCCCACCTATTTCCATTATTTTTAAATCTAAAACTAAAACCTTTAGTCTTTCCACCCCACCCCCACTAGAGCTGTACTTTGAATATCCTGTCTTGCATTCTTAATTAGCACTTTTCTCAGACAAAGACCACCACCTTCAACACCTCTTTGACCCTTTTGTCTCTGACATCTTTTGATTATCTGCTCACACCACACCCTCAATGTGTCTCTTCCCCCCCACCCACCTTAAACCAATTTATATTTCTCCCTTGTTGAAACTATGCTTCAGTTCTGCTGAAGGGCCATGAGGGCTCGAAACGTTGACTGATTTCTTCTCCGCCGATGCTGCCAGACTTGCTGAGTTTTTCCAGGTAATTCTGTTTTTATTAAGGATGTAAATGTGTTGGAAGCAGTTCAGAGAAGTTTACCAGACTAATATCTGAAATGGGCCGGTTGTCTTGTGAGGAAAGGTTGGACAGGGTAGGTTTGTATCCGTTGAAGTTTAGAAGAGTAAGAGGCGACTTGATTGAAAGATATAAGATCCTGAGGGGTTTTGACAGGGTGGATGGGGAAAGGGTGTTTCCTCTTGTGGGAGAATCTTGAGCTAGGGGTCACTGTTTAAAAATAAGGGGTCACCCATTTAAAACGGAGGTGAGGCAAATTTTTTTCTCTCAGAGGGTCATTAGTCTTTG
This sequence comes from Cetorhinus maximus, assembly GCF_964194155.1. Taxonomy (NCBI): domain Eukaryota; kingdom Metazoa; phylum Chordata; class Chondrichthyes; order Lamniformes; family Cetorhinidae; genus Cetorhinus; species Cetorhinus maximus. The sequence continues at coordinate 21,752,202 of NC_135895.1, read as the reverse complement.
GAACTCTCTTCCTGAAAAGACGGTGCAAGCAGAGTCTTTGAATATTTTTAAGGCGGAGGTGGATAGATTCTTGGTAAGAAAGGAGGTGATAGGTTATCGGGGGTGGGAGGGATGCAGATTTGAGGTTACTATCAGATCAGCCATGATCTTATTAAGTGGCGGAGCAGGCTAAAGGAGCCGAATGACCTACTCCTGCTCCTTGTTCATATTTTTGTATGTTTAAGTGGCTTTGTGTTTTTTTCCAAATGGGATGATACATCCTCTTTGCATGAATGCTAAATAGGAATGCAATATGCTAAATTAACACTAACATATAAACAGCAAATTTTATTAGAATATTGTCTGGCAAAAATCTTTTGTCGCACACACATCCATGGCGCTTTTCAAATTGGTTTCTCTTCTTTCGAGGTAATTCCTTTCTGCTCATCCTTATTAACTTTAAATCTGCCCAATTTTGAGCATGTGCTTTAAGCTCCTTGATTTCTTTCCTTAGGTCTGCTCGTGTGTCTGGGTGATGGATTTCTTCATCTGACTTTCCCAAAACAACTTTACACTTCCAACACCATTGGCCATAAACCTCCGAGCTCCCCAGCATCGGGTTTGGAGGGTATCCCAAAGATGCGCTGGGGAATCCCATTCAGAAGTTCCCAGGTACGGGTTTGCACAGCAATTGCCCAGAAGCGCAAACTTCCTCTGGGCAATTGCCCTTCTCTGGGAACCATCCAAAAATGTGATTAGAATGGCAAACTTTGGATGTTTCTGACTGTGTTACACCAATAGTTACCCAGAACAAGTCAGGAGAATTAAAATCTCTTCTAACTTCTGGGTAACTATTGTAAAGACACAGACTGATTCACCTTACCCCCAATGCCCCAGGGGACTCACCACCCTCACCCTGCCGCAACCATTAACCACCCTCCCATGATATTCCTCTGTCCCCTAACCCCCATGGGAATCCCTCCACTCGCACGCGACTCCCCAGCCCCCCATCCCGTGGGCCAGATTCTAACCCTTACAACCACCCGAGGCCCAAACCCAACCCGACACCCCAACCCGACCCGACCCAATGTCCCCTTGATCTCACCCGACCCAACACTTCCCCCGATCTAATCCGACACCGTCCCCTCCGACCCCACCCTCCCGCAGGCCTGACCCCACCCCACCACACCTCACCCTCGGGTTCTGACTCCCCCTCCCCAAGGCCCGACCCCCCACCTCCACATCCAAACCCCCACCTGAAGACCACCGCACCGAGGCCCGAACCTCCGCCCAAGGCCCAACGTCCATCCCCCAAGTCCTGACCCTCCCCCATGAGGCCCCACTCCTACCCTGCTACTACCTGAGTCCTGAAACCCCCCCTCCCCCGACGAGGCCCAACACCCCTCTCCCTCCCTCGAGGCCCAGCCCTCCCACCCGAGGCACAAGCCCCCATCCACCTCGAGGCAGGAACCCCCCACTGAGGCCCGACCCCCCCGGCGAGGCTCGCCCTCCTCCACACCCCCAAGGCACAACACCCTGACGCTAGACAACCCCATCCCCTGAGCCCCGAACTCCCACGAGGCCTGACCCTCCCACCCCCTGCTCGAGGTCTGACCCCTCCCACCCGCCAGGCCCATAATTCCCCCAAGGCCTGACCCTTGACCCAACCTGGGGCCCAGCCACCCTCCCCACCCCTCCAAGACCCAACCCCCATGACCTCTGATCCCCACCACCTCCGACTTCAGATCCCCCTATCCCGCAAATTCTATCCACTTACCATCTCCCTGGCCTGTCAACAACCTTTAAATTTCACTGGGACCTTTAACTTGCCTGGTTTACGGCAGTTAGTGCCTTAAAAGAAGGGGCGTGTCCTCCTTCACCAAGAGAGCTGGACTTTGATGCCGGGCCTCAGGGACGAGCTGCACTGCCTGGATCTCACCGCCTGAGTCGCAAGGTCAGGTGAGACAGGATCGGAAGAAAAATCACGTAATTAATTGGACATGGAGTGGCATTCCGGCGCTGATTGCCCCTCCTGAGGGACTTAAGGCCCTAAACATCTCTCTACAATAACACTTGGTTACTGGCAGAATGAGCTTCTGAGATTCTTACCATAATCAGGCTGCTTTGAGATGGGTTAGCCGTGATGCTGGGTCAGATCAGGCAGCTTCATGTTGTCTGTGTGGGAATGCTTGTTTACAATCCATGTTCAGTATGTGCATGATATTCCTCCCCGTGACCTTTTGTATCCTGCCTGCTGGTTCTCGCTGGTAAGCAAAGGCTCTGAGCATCTGTGCAAATAAGTCTCACAAACAGATACTAATAGATGCCTTGTCCCTGTAAACCTATGTAAGGACGCTGGACACCTGCTCAATGCTCTCCCCTTCTGCCTGCAACGATAACCTTATGGTAGTTATGCTGTGTTCCCAGTGGAACTCTACTGCTCCATCATGACTTTTATTTCATATTCCCCTGCATTGTGCAGCGTTTTAATCCTTGGCTAGGGGAAAGTATGTCTGATCTCTGGAATATTTTGATTGCACAAGGGTCATAAACTTGGAGCAGGGATTTCTACATAATGGCCTGTTGTGCAATCACTGCTGTAGCAGGAGACAAAACTTCCCGTTGTTCTTCTGAGGCCTGTTTTTCTGTATCAGACTCTTCTCAACCTACCTCCTTAAAAGACTACACACAGCCTGATGAGATTTGACCAGTTCTAATGGGTGCTCTTGTGTTTTTGTGCATTCCTTTCTAAGTGGCCTCCGTCTTCCTCATATAGGCACAGCAGTCAGCTGACTAGTTAAAACCACTCTTCTTTGCCATCATTGACAAGTCTGCTATTTTCTGAGCATTGAATAGTCCAGTGTTTTCCAACACATTAGCCAATGCAGGGTACAAATGGTAAAGCGGGGATCCGGATGCAGCTAATATGGCGTTTCTAATTTCTAAATGAAAAGGAAATGAATGATAGACAGGGCCTGCAATCTCAATACTGGTACACTTTCACTTTTTTATGTGTTTGTTAATAAAATGACATAAAACACATTGCTTGAGCTATTGAATGGTGGTAGATGATTATTAAGTAAATATCCATAAGTGAAGTACATTTGCTTGAATTGTGTGTGTGTGTGTGTGTGTGTGTGTGTATGGCCTGGTTTGATAAAATTAATGCATGTGGCTAAAGCGGTATTGGCATATCCATACCTGTGGCTAATCAGCGATCTCTATGGGACAGAATTGGAATAGACAGACAGTTGGAAAATAGACATAACGGCCCAGATTTTGAGTCAATCATAAAGCTGCCGGCAGCCAGAAATTCTGAGTCAGCCCCTTCCGCACTTAATCAAGGGCAGTTTGGCTGCTGCCGGGAGGCTGACGCGGGGCCTCTCCCAAGATTAAGTAGGCCTGGCTGCCATTGTTGCTGTTGCCATGGACGGCATTAGATCCAGCCCTAGGTGTGCGCACCTACATCTGTACCAGCGCTACTGAAGGCGCCCGATCCATAGACTTTGGTAGGACACATTTCGTTGGCGATGACATAAGCTAGTCTGACCAAAAGATTCTGATGGCTTCATCTGGCACCAATACTGCTTCCTTTGCATATTCATTTGCATGAAGCTCCGGGTCCAAATCCAACCCCAGGACTTGATGGCCAAGGAAGGTGCCTTCAGAATGTGGCCAAACAGGTTGAAAATTCTTCCAATGTACGCCAATAGCAGACAGTAAAAGCATCATATGGTCAACCATATGATGGAAAAATAATTCTGCCAGCACTATTCATAGCTCCAAACTACAACATGCAGTTAAAAGTATTTGTTCCCACAGCAACTTGGACTCCTTGGGGCGGTGGGGGGGGGGGTCATTTGGCTCAAGTGGCTGGATGACCATTGTGGATCAAATTAGTGCCAACAGCATGAGGTTCAATTCCTGTTCTGGCTGGGGCGAATTCAAGACTTGCCTCCACCTGTAGGGGAGGTTGTGGCACTGTAGGTCAGACCTGCCTTTGGCAGAGAACAGAAGAACTCCTGTTCACTGACTAACTTTGAGTAAAGAAAGTTCCTCCCAGAAAATGATATATCACAGATCTAAAGATACAAAAGAAAAAGCCTGGAAACAATGATACCACTTCACTGTCAGTACATTCAAGAAATATTTCATGTTGAGGAACTTACTGGTTCTCTCTTTCTCTCCACCTTGCTTCTCGATTTCGCATTAAAATATTTTTGAAGTATTCACACGAATGAGTCCCCAGCGGCAAAATAAGAGAGGTCATCCTGCTTGTCATGGACTCTTTTCCAATTCAGTTCAACCAGCTGCCAGTGCTCCTGACATAATTTGCAGGAGACAAATTCCTAGCAGGTGTGTACACATCAGGTTCTGCTGGGGAAAAGCACAGTATCACCACAAGCCATTTTGAGCCATTATTGCCACCATGTCTTGAAGAGACAGGATACATTCTGCTCTGGAGATCAGTGAAACTCACACTAACTTTACAATCAGTAATTAAGTGATTATAAAATTAGCGTGAGCTTCACTGAGACAGGAAGAAGACGTCTATCTCCAGCATGCATGTATAGCACCCACATATACTACATATGTTTCAGGATAGAATAGCACAACAAAGATCTTAAATGTGTCACTAATGATACTTTATTTTGTTATAGCTTGTTTAAAACTGAAATATTTTGGTAACCTCAGTCTGTGGAAACTTGAGTTGTCATAGAAGCAGTGAGCCTAAGAAATCAGAATTGTTACCTCTGCCACGGTGTGTTTTATATTCTGTATACGTCAGGAAGTGCATTAATCTCAGAGAGAGTGAAAGTTATTTTAACCTTACTCTTCTGAATCCAATGGGAAGTCAGGTTAGGTGGGGTGTAAAATGGAGACCCAAGGTTATAAAACAACAAAACCTCTGTCCCACTGTGAGAAAAGCATTAGAAAATCTACTAGGAATATATTTAAAATCTTAACTCCCTGCACTTTTTTGTCAACCTTTTCCAGCATAAATTTTGTCAAGGTTTATAATGGAAATTATCCACATAAATTTAATATGTTGTAAGTATACTCTTCTGTCAGATTATCTGACTTTAAAACAGGATCTGAATTACAAGCTGGTCCAATCATCCGTACCTGTAATTTGTGTTCACCTGAAGACGACACTTGGTTTGATTCCTCATGAGCAATGTCATGGGGATAAACTATTATTATGTTAAAAGTGTCATTGCTGAGAAACAATTCCTGTAAGAGCTACAGTTGCTCAGGCATCAGAATTCAGACCTCGCACTGAAGTATATCTTCTGATCGACCATGGGCAGAATTTTGACCTCGGCGGGTAGGCTCGGCGAGGGCGGGCGGTGGTGGTCGGGAAGCCGACTGCTGCCCGCGATCGGGCCCGGAAGGCAGTTTCACGCTGGCTGGCCAATTAAGGCTCGCCAAGCGTGAAACGCGAGTGGCAGCGCTCAGCACTGCCTGTGCAGGTGGGGAGGGGGGCGGAGGAGGGTGAGTGAGAACTTTGCGCATGCACACGAGTGCGCGTTTGAGAATCTCCCTGAGGCACAGAGCTGCACGTTGACGTCGGGACACTTGCCTGGCGTCAACGCGCATCATTTCACGCTCGAGCAGGTCAGGTGCGCGCCCGCCTGCCGAGGTGAAAATTCTGCCCCATGATCATTTCCCACACACACATAGGCAAAAATATAAACAGCATCTGTTTACATGTAAGGTCAAATGAACTGATGCCGCTTTTAAAATAAAACTACGATATATAATTCTTTTTAAAAAGTAGATACTGAGGCTATAATTTTTACTGGATTTTTTTTTTTAATTAAGACGTTTCTTCCAAATCAAATATTTGACAGCAGTACATTATCAAATCTCAAGCAAAATTACAGATTATACATTAGAATATTAAAATATAATTTAACAAGAATCAAAGCTAGCCTGGCCTCATTTAAAGGTGAGATAACTCAAGAGCTGTGAATCCTTCCCTGAAACAATCAATGTAAGAAGCAGCGTGTGACACCTGAACCTCCTGCTCATTAGAGGCTCCTCATTTTCATTTGAATTAAGCCTCTGCTATTTTCTTCAGAGACTGTTTCAAGTCTTAATGTACCAAACAAATTACAAAAAGCTTAAGGCTTACAAGCTAATTAAAAGGACCAGGTGTTGCAAAATAAACAGCAGCATCTCCAATACTAGGCAATAAGCCAAATCGATCATTACAGTGTTTAGTCCTGCTCCAGCTTCTATGGAGCAAGCAGAAAATGTGGATATTCAATCAGTTTGATTTTCTGCTAAAGTAGCATTTCAACCAGAAAGATTTGATTTCAATTACTATATTTGAAAATATTGCATAGGATTAGATGGAATATACAGCACAGAAACATTTAGCTCAACCAAGCTATATCAGTGTTTATTCTCCACACAAGTCTCTTTCCATCCATTTTCATCTAACCCCATCAACACATCCTTCTATCCCTTCCTCCCTCATATACTTATCTAGCCTTCATTTAAATGTATCGCCATTATTCACCTCAATCACTCCCCATGTTAGTGGGTTCTACATTTTCACCACCCTTGAGTAAAGAATTTACTTCTGAATTCCCTATTTGGTGTCTTGGTGATTGTCTTATATTGATAATCGTTAGTTTTGTCATCCCTGAAAGTGGAAACACTGGGCTGAATTTTTGTTCTGTGATCGGATGTCAGAATAACTCTGGGTCCTGCACGCATCAGTGTGATACACAAGCCCTAATTTTTTGATTCATAGGCCAATTAATGGCCAGAGGGCTCACTCATCATCCAATTAAGGGCGGGGTCTGGAAGTTGACGAGCCAATAGGAGGGTCTCGAGCATTAAAGGAGCTGTAGCCTGTCAATGGAGGTAAGAGAGAGAGAGAGAGCGTACTTCAAGATTGAGGGTCCCTCTCAGCAACTTTGAAATTTTACAAACTTAAAAATGCCAGACAATCCTCATAGAGGGGAGAGACCCTCCAGAGAGGGGCCTGGGGTCATTTGTAAGTCGATTGTGAGGTTTGGTGTTGGTTTTTGGGGATGCTTAAACATTGAGATTTTCATCCTTTCCTGAAAGACATTGTGCAATTGTGCCCTAAGTGCAGTAACAGCCAGGAGAAAGGATGCTTTACCTTCCTGCCACAATGACAGGTTTTCGCGCCATATTGTCCCATTTCCAATGCCCCACCTCATTAATAATGCGCCCCCGAGAAACACGCTGGATCGCTGATGGTGTGGCCTCTGATTCACCTGCCCCACTGTCACTTCAGGCTTATAGTAATCTGGGGCGTCATATTTAGAGGTTGCCCCTGCATAGAGTTGGCATTCTCTAAGGGATCGGAAGCTGCTGCAAAGTCATGGCTGCCAAATAGAGGAAACATGCTGCCCCCAAATTTAGCAACACCTCCGTCAGGTGCCTGCTGGATGCAGTGGAGGTCCGCCATGAAGTCCTCTACCCCTGCTCTGGGTGAAAACCAGCAAGCAAGGTAGCCAATCCAGCATGGGAGGCGGTGGCAGCAGTGGTCAGCGCCAACGCCCTGCAAAAAAGGACAGCCACCCAGTGCCGAAAGAGGATGAATGATCTCCTCCATTCCACCAGGTGTCCTGCTTACACTGTGGCCATCTGTCTTCATGCAGGACAAGCTGGCACACAACAAAAGGGAGAGGTCGCAGACTGGTGGAGGAATGCCCAATGTCAAGGTCCTTACAGACTTTGAAAGTGGAGTCATACAACTGGCCAGTGACGATCTGGAATGTTCCTGTGCTGAAGGTGAGTCAGCAGTGCTCAACAAAGTGAGGATCCAGCAGTGCAACATCCATCAGACATCCATGCTGTGAGTGAGTTCCCCTGTTCTGCAGTCTGCTGCCATGCACTAATTATCTCTCCTTGCTTTCACAGGCAACCTGGGAAGCAGCCGAGGGGTTCCATAAGCCAGATCCTCGACTCAAGCCCAAAAGCCACTTTGGAAGAAGATCACCATGGAGACTTTGGCCCAGGGCATCGGTCCTGCACTGCTGCGTGGGCTTAATTCCATCGCTGATGTCATAGTTGGCCTCCAACAGTGTGTATGCGAGAAGAGTTTGGGACCTCAATCTCACTCCAGCTTCCCCTTCTCCCCAAGGAGTCAGCCAGGGGCCCTCGGGCACCCATAGGGAGGAGGATCAGCAGGTGCACAGCCCGGGGCCATCCACCCAGGTGACTCAGGATCCCCTCTTCCTCAGCAGCTCCAGCACCACAGGCCAAGGAGGGTGCCACTGCCACACAGCAGGGCCCAAAAGCACGTCGGGGCCCTCCAGGTCTTGGCCCTCCAGAAGACGCCTGCCAAGGTCATCACAGACAAGGCATAATAGTCAGCAGCCTGCCTCCACCTCCGCTGTAGATGTCGGGGAAGCACCAAGACATAGCGGCAGGTTTATGAAGGTTAAGGAGATGTAATTGCACAGCCTGGGCACGGGTGTTAATCACTTGTACATAATGTTCACTATTGTAATAAACTCCCAAGAATGTCTCCTTGCCTATAGTTTCTTGTTATGATGAGCAGTGTTCGTGTCACTCAGGTGTGAAACCTTAGTTCCTGCACAAGATAAAGGCAGGTGTCTCAGTCCAGGGCCACTTCCCTGTGCAGTGTGTAACCTTTAGACCAAAGTCATGGTCCAGCTTCACACTCACTGGACACATTAATGATACCTGCACCTCATTGGTGCTTGCTATTGCTATTAGAATGTCGTGGCAGGCATCACAGAATTCCGTCATCCTCTCTATGTGCTCTCACCACCTTTGAGGTGGGGCTGGCCCCCATTTCTTCAGCAACTGTGACCAGTGACGGTGTGCTCCTGAAGGGGACAGGTGCTGAAGGCTAACAAAGTATTAGGTGCATTTAAAGTTTCATAGCTGCGTCTCCATAATATGGCCCAGGTCACAGAGCGCAAGCGAGCTGCCCTCAGCCAGATAGGAGTCAGACATTCACAGAGGCTATGTGAAGATTAATGGACTGTCCTCAGTGCATGTCATCTTTAACTATAGTCTAGTGATTATAGGGACTTCCGCTGCGTCTCAATAACATGAGCCTGAGCACTGAAGGTATGTGCTCTGCAATCAGCCACACAGGAGTCAAACATTTAAGTTGCAAGGTGAGGATGTCAGGGCTGTCCTCACTGAACCTCGTCATCATCCTCCACGAATCTTGCAGCAATGAGGGCCATCTGGGCGCACCTGCCTCTTTTGGCCAGTCCTCCTCATTAAAGGGGGCGTGCAGCTCCTCAATCACCTCCTTAGCTAGGTCCTCCCCCACCCCATTGCAACACAAGGTTGTGGAGCAAGTGACGATGATGCACAACACCCTCTGGGGACTGTATTGCAGTGCTCCACTAGACCTATCGAGCACGAGAACCACATTTTCAAAATGTCTATTGCTTGCTCCACCAAAGTCTGGATCACGGCATAAGCCTCGTTATACCGTCGCTCTGCTGCAGTCTGAGGCCGCCGCACGAATGTTATCAGCCACACCCTCTGTGGGCAGCCCTTGTCCCCAAGGATCCAACCCTGCAGCCTCTCTGGACCCTGGAAGATGTCAAGGACCTGAGACCTGCTAAGGATATAGGAGTCGTGGGCACTCCCTGGGAATCGTGCACAGACCTGCAGGATGGGTTTGTGGTGGTCACACACCAGCTGAACATTCAGCGAGTGGAAGCCCTTGCAGTTGAAGTAGTTGACAGCTTGTTGCCATGGAGATCTAAGCACCACGTGAGTGCAGCCGATGGCAACCTGCACCTGTGGAGACTGAGATCTACCCAAATCCCAGTGCTCTTGCTTCCTGGTTTTCCTGATCCCGGGCGAAATGCACAAAGTTCTGTGTCTTTGTGAAGATGGCGTCCGTGACCTCCTGGATACACTTGTTCGTGGAGGCTTGCAAGATCCTGCATGGATCACCTGTGGAACCCTGGAAGGAGCCACTGGTGTAAAAATTGAGCACCATGGTCACTTTCACGGCCACTGGCAGTGGGTGCCCTCCATGTCTTCATGGCGCCAAATCCTGCAGCAGGTGGCCTTTGTGACCAACCAGTTCCCTACACATGCACGGTCTTCAGCGACACTGGTTCTCAGTCATCTGCAGGAATGTCAAGTGCCATCTATAGACCCTGGATCTAGTGAGGCACCTCCGAGCGACAGCTCTCTGTGAATCTTCAGCTACATGAGCAGCAGGCCCTGCTGCCCCTTCATCTTGACAGAGGTGCTCCTCCCTTTGCCGACCCAGGCATATCTGCCGCTCTCTTCTTCTTCTTCTCTGCTCCCTGTAAGCCATGAGGCATATCCTAACTCACCAGGCTCCATGATCCTGATGTTCTCCTCCTGCAGGATCAGAGAGATGTCTGGGTTAGCATGGGTGTCCTAAGAGCCTTTCTTGGTTAAGTCTGAAGGCCCCTTCACGCATGCCGGAGAGTGCTGGCCACCACTTGGATGGCCAGTGTATAGTGCACTCATTGGCTGTCCGAAACCCCACACACCTCTGCCCTACTCCACTTGACCAACTGGTGGCAGCTTCGGCCACTGGACTGCACACTGTGCTCTCGGCTCAGGCACAGGCATTCTCCTAACCCACACTGCGAGGCTGCGCTCTTAGCTTGAAGCATGAGGGACGCTGGTCCAAACATTAATAAAGACATTGCAAGGGGCTGTGAGCGTCTCCATCAGTGACTGAGCCATGGTCACCTTTCGCAAGGGGATTGTACAACTTGCCCAGTCGGCCAATTGCTCTGCTGTCCCTAAAAACGCACATTAATTTGCAGTCTGCGCCTGAGGGGTGAAAAGTTTCAGAGCATTTGATGGCCCTTTCATGCTTTAGCATTGCTTGTGTGGGCAAAGAAGCTTCAGAGGCCCGACTCTAAGCATGTCAACAGAGCTGCAGCTGAACGGGTCTCAGCTGTGGAAGAATGCTCACTTTTGACAAGCTTTTCCAAGCGCACGGCCACTCCCCTCACCCCCCACCCCTCCAACTCCCAACCCCCGGCATGTGCTTGGGTACTTCCTTCAGTCTGTGCTGCCTTGCCCCCGCTCACCAACCCCCCCCACCCCACCCCCGGCCTGCCCCGCACTGGAGCCCTTGCCCTGGCACCACACTGAAAGCCAGTTGGGAAAAAGCGACTTGCCTGTGCCCCCCACGAATGTGCAGCGCCTCTCCCTTGATGTCCTACGGGCGATGCTCGTGAGCACTGCGCAAGGCTGTGTGCACTCACCTCCGCGTTCCCCTTGAAGTTCAGGTTGCCAGGTGCACACCTTTTAAAGGCAGCCGTGAAGCAGGCCGTCCTGGAATCACACTGATGTGGGCGGTAATTTTGATGTCAGGGGGATGATTCTGGCTTATAATTAGATGCGACCACATTAAAATGACCTTCCTGACATGTGGTGGTGGGAAACACGCCCTATTTGCACCCAATCATAATAATCCTGAGGCTTTGTTGGACATATCTCCAGATTGCTTTGAGCTGGGATCAGCCTGCAATGGTTTGAACTCCCCAGGAGAGAAGACGAGTTAAGTTTCCAAAACTTCAAGGAATTACTGCCAGGATCAAGGCCTCTCCCCAAAGAGCAACCTGCGGTTGGATGTGCAAGAAAGTGTACCACCCACACAGCAAGTGAAAATTATCCCAAATTCTTCTATTAGGTGCAGATCCACCACAGTATCCAGATCCTTGTCATTCTCAAAACATAGTGTCCCAAACCAACCCCTGGAATTACCAATCTATAACATTGAGCTTATCTGAAAATACATCTCCTCCCTCTACTCTGCTATGTATGTCAGCGGAGGACATGAAAAATCTACAGAGGATCTGGGGCAAGACCTGAGGAATCCATTAACAGGGGCAAGCTCGAGAAAGACATTGGTGGGACTGGGGCCAAAGCACTATGTTTGTGTAATGCATTCTGATCATCCACTTAGCTCTATCCATTCTGACCAGACTCTAACCTGGTGAAGCTACAACACAGCACTACTTGTATGCCAAACCGCAGGTGCAGAATGTAGTTGGCAAAACTGTGATCCCACAACTGATGGATTAGATCAAAACTCTCCAGCCCTGCCAGATCCAGTTGGGAATAATGTATGACAATTCAACGACTAACAGGAGGAGGAGGCTTCACAAATATCCCCACCCTCAATGATGGGGGAGCCCAGTACTCATTGCAAAAGACAAGGCTGAAACATTTACAACCTTCTTCAGCCAGAAGTGCTGAGTGGCTGAGCCATCTCAGCCTTCTCCTGAAGTCTCCAGATGCCAGTCTTCAATCAATCCGATTTACTCCACGCGGTGTTAAGAAACAGCTGAAAATACCAGATACTGTCAAGGCTATAGGCCTTGACAACATTCTGGTTGTAGTACTGAAGATTTGTGCTCCAGAACTAGCAGTGCCCCGAGCCAAGCTGTTCCAGTACAGCTACAATGTGAGCATCTACCCAGCAATGTACAAAATTGCCCAGGTATGTGCAGTTCACGAAAAGCAGGACAAATCCAATCCAGCCAATTACTGCTGCTTCAGTCAACTCTCGACCATCAGGAAAGTGATTTTTACAACTCCTCAGATACTGAAGCAGTCTATGCCAAAATGCAGCAAGACCCGGACAACATTCAGGCTTTGGCTGGTAAGTGGCAAGTAACAATCATGCCAGGCAAGTGCCAGGAAATGACCATTTCCAACAAGGGAGAATCCAACCATCTTCCCTTGACATTCAATGGTATTATCACTGAATCCCCCACCATCAACAACCTGGGTTTACCTGACCTGAAACTGAACTCTAGCTATATAAATACTGTGGCTACAAGAGCAGAGCAGAGGCTGGGAATTCTGCAGTGAGTAACTCACCTTCTGACTCCCCAAAGCCTGTCCACTATCTACATGGCACAAGTCAAGAGTATGATGGAATACCCTTCACTTGCCTGGATGAGTGCAGCTCCCACAGCACTCAAGAGGCTCAACACCATCCAGGATAAAGCAGCCCGCTTGATCAGCACCTCATCCACCACTTTCAACATTCACTCCCTCCACCACCACAGTGGCAGCAATGTGTGCCATCTGCACTGCAGCAACTCACCAAGGCTCCTTTGACCACACCTTCCAATCCCGCGACCTTTACCGCCTGGAAGGACAAGCGCAGCAGACGCATGGGAACAGCATCACCTGCAAGTTCCCCTCCAAGCCACACAGCATTCTGACTCAGAGCTGTATCGCTGTTCCTTCACTGTCGTGGGATCGAAATCCGGAGACTTCCTTCCTAACAGCACTGCAGGTGTAACTACACCTGGTGGACCACAGCAGTTCAAGAAGGTGGCTCACCACCGCCTTCTCGAGGGCGATTAGGGTGGGCAACAAATGCCAGCCTTGCCAGCGATGCCCACATCCCATGAAAGAATGAATAAAAAAGTATTCCTGATTACAAGACATCCTAGAGAAAAAAAACCAAAAAAAAAAATGCTCAGTATCTTCAAAAAGCTGTCACAGCCTCCAAACTAGTCGACAGCTCAAAAACAGCCCTGAATAAAGGCTTTTGACAGAGTGGCACTAAAAGCAATGCATCGTAAACAAAGTGCAAAAGTTGGGAATTTGCGGTGAGCAAGAATTCTCTGGAAATTATTGTTGAGTATATCTCAGACTGAATTTGGTTTAACGTTGAATTTAAATTAGAACTTTAAAATCGGTAAAAGAAACTGTGAGCAAGTTAACATAATCTGCCTGTCAGTGGCAGTTAACTTGTCAGCTGTAAGTGACTGTCTGAATAGGTACTAATTACTGTGTGTAGGAATCTAAGTGAGCACTCATAACTTGGGCATGGCTCAAAAAGGTGTACAAAGCAAGCTGCCTTCCGACAATGCAGAGTGGGTAAAAGGAGTGCAGTGCGAATAGAGTGAAAAAGTTGGGAATTTGGTGAAGGAGGTGCTACTTTTTGCCTCCAGTCCTTGTAATGGTTTATATAAGCTTAAGGCAGTATTTGGTGTTTTAGTGCAAGTTAATGTAAAAGAAAAAAACCTTACAAACTAAAAGCTCTGATGAAGAGTCACACGGACTCGAAACGTTAACTGTCTTTCTCTCCACAAACGCTGTCAGATCTGCTGAGTTTTTCCAGCATTTTTTGTTTTTGTTACTGAAAGGTTGATATAAATAATATAAACTAAGGGTGGAATTTTATGGCCCCTCCCTCCGGCGGGATTTTCTTGTCCCGTCGAAGTCAATAGAATTTTGAACAGCTTGCCACATTTTTTGGCCCCGCCCATGCCACGTAGGGGCTGTAAAATTCTGCCCTAAGATATGGCAAAGCAGGTTGTGTGTGCTGGACTGCAGTACGTGGAGTTAAGAGACAATGATATTGTCCTAAGTGAATATATCTGCATTCGAAGGCTCTGTCTTGAATCCCTTCAGCTCAAAGTCATTGAGCTGGTGGGTGAGCTGGAGAGACTCCGGCACATTAAGAGAAGGGAAACAGTCCCTGTACAATTGGCTCCAGGCTTTGGTCACACCTGATAGAAGGGCGCAGGTTCAGGACAGAGTCCTGAGTGCAGCATAAGGGAAACCCAGGCGAGAAAGAAAACAAGGATCCACAGAAACTGCTCCTATCCAACAGGTACAGCATCTGTTGGGATAAGCATAAAGACTGTCAAAAGGACAGCCAGAACGTGGACCATTGTATTTGGAACAGGAGACTGTCCAAAGGGGAAGAGGAGGGGGAAAGGGAGGGGAAACATCATGTGGCCATTTTTGGTAATTCAGTTATTACAGACACTGATCCCATCCTTTGTAAACAGGATCGATAGTCCCATGATATGTTGCGTACCTGGTGCCAGCTGGCACAGGTGAGAGACGCCTTGAACTAGCATGGAAGGATATTGGGGGGAATGGGGGAGTAGCGGGGAAAGGATCCAGTCGTAGCGATCCTTGTTAGGACCAACAACTTTGGGAAGAGTAAACCAGTAGTCCTGTTTGGAGAGTACCAGGAACTAGGAGCTAAATTAACAAACAGGACCTCAAGGGTTATAATCTTGGGATTTTCCGAGCCACATGCACATTGGTGTAGGGATAGGCAGGTTTTGGAGGTGAACAAATAGCCAAAGGAATGGTGTGGGGAAGTGGATTTCCACTTCATAGGATACTGGCACCAATACTGGGGCTGGAAGGAAAAGTAACATTGAGATGGGCTCCACCTGAATCAAGCTGGGGCCAGGGACCTCATGGAGAAGATAAATAGAGCCATCGCAAGAACTATAAATTAGTAAATTGAGGGGAGGACTCAGATGGAAAAGGTTGTATAAATAATGACTCCAACACAAAGGAAAGGGAAGAGAGAAGAATAACATTCAGAAACTCCTTTAGGCACTGCCTTAGGCACTAAAGGGAAAGTTAAAAGATGAAAAGTAAATAAACCAGGAGAGAGAAATAAAAAAACACATCAATAAAACTTTAGAGCAGAAGGACAGGTCAGGAGATGTAGCCCAATAAGCCTTCTTTGTGCAAATGCTCAGAGTATAAGGATTGCATTGAATCAATTGCAAGCATAAATTCAACTTGGAGTTTTAGGATAGCCTTTGCTGAGACCTGGCTCCGAGATGATCAAGACTGGGAACTAAAGTTTTAAGGGAATAAGCAAAACCGCACTGACTTGCTTTGCTGTGTGCAGCATGTTCAGTTGAATATACGCTACCTTTAAATTTTTTAACACAATTTTTTGGTATCTTCGAGGGAAAAACTTATGAGTGACCTGCGCAGTACCTTCTGGGTTGCTGCAAGACCACATGCACACTGAACTTACAGGGAACATTGGTTATCAGGTCTACAAGAAAGATAGAGCGAAAAAGTGTAGGGGGAAAGAATAGCCTTAGCTAGTAAGGATAAAATCACTTCAATAATAAGAGAGCATATAATAAGCAGCCAGTGGGCAGAATTAAAAAATAGACAAGGATTTAAGGTTGTGGTGGGAGTTGTGCATCTGTAACTTGGTAGCAAGCTGTGAAGTGGTGGATTGTATAAATGCAGAGATTAGACAAGATTGTATCAAAAGCAGAGTGGGTTTATTGGGGGTTTAATTTTCATAAAGATTGTGACAGGCAGACTAGCACATTTCAGAAAGGTAGCGAATTTCTTGAGTATGTCTGGATTAGTTTTCTGTAACAATATTTCTAAGAGCCAACAAGAAGGCATACCATGTAGATATAGCAATGACTAATGCCAGATTTAATTAACAGTCTAACTATGTAAGAACATTCACCTAATAGTGAACATAATATGATCAAGTTCAATGCAGTGTTTGAAAGGAAGAAACATGAAACAGCTACCAAGGGCAGAATCTAGTGAAGCTCCCGGGAGGGGAGAGTAAGGCAGGCAGGGGCACTTAATCGTGCAGGAGGCGAAATGCCAGCTTTCCAAAGGCAATACGGAAGTTGGGAATGAGTTGGCGGCAGATTAAAGGTGGTTGCCAGAGGCAAACAGTGAGAACCTATTTTTAATGCATTAGCATGTTACGCATATTCATTAAAATGCATGGCCGCCAGATCAAATTGTCCATTTGCGATTAAATCGGCAACAAACGAGAAGCGTGTGCCTTCAGATTAATGACTGGTTAGGGGTGGCATGGACCAGACAAGATAGTCTTCCTGATGGATTTGGAGTGAGGAGGAGCTGCTTTTTTTGGATGGGGAACTTTGTTGGACTAGGAGAGAGGAGGCTGAGTTATTGCATTGAGCTCGGGTAGTGGCTGTCCAAGGAGGTCTGGGCATGGCTGTAGGAGGGAGAGGGGTCGGGTTGTGTTGGCTCTAAGAAGGGTCATGGAAGACAGAGGGAGGGAGCTGGATGACAGAAGGAAGGTCAATCTCGGCTGAAAGCAGCTCAAGCACGATAAAGGGAAGATCAAGGGTGATTGAGGACGGGTCAATGGTGAGGCTGGGAAAGTCGAGGGTAACCAAGGGCAGGTCAAGGGTGATAGAGGGAGGGTTAAAGATGACAGTTGGCAGATCGAGGGTGACAGGGGGTGGGGGGGGTGCAGGTCCAGGGTGCTGGGGGTTTCGCCTCCTGCACGACTAAGTGCCCCCGCCTGCCTTATTCTTCCCTCCTGGGAGCTTCACTAGATTCTGCCCTTGGTAGCTGTTTCATGTTTCTTCCTTTCAAACATTGCATTAAACCTGATCATATTATGTTCGCTATTAGATGAATGTTCTTACATGGTTAGACTGTTAACTAAATCTGTTAACTAAATCTGGCATTAGTCATTGCTACATCTACGTAACATGCCTTCTTGTTGACAGACTCTAGGTTGACAGACAGTTGATTGAGGGTGATGGTGGGTGGCTCGAGGGTCACAGAAGGCAGGGTTAGGGTAATGGAGGGACGGTCGAGTGTGACAAAGGAAAGGTCAATGGTGACTGAGGCAGGGGTCAGGGTGATAGTTGGCAGCTCCAAAGGATCCAAGTGTGGCGGGCGGAGAGGCGGTGGCCGTAGTTCAAGTTCAAAATCCTCCTCTCTGACAGACAGAATGATGCTGTCTTGCAGGGGATAGATGCCTGTTCGGGTGCCAATTAAATATGGCGCCCGGACCTAAGACCACTGCGAGGTAACAGTAGGGTCGGCAACTTCCTGCCGCCCCACTGCACAATTGGCTCTGCCCCTTGAGTATGCATAGGTGATTGGCTGGGCACCGCATGATTGCGCATGGCCAGTCATCCTGCCTCCAAGAGGAAGCCCCACTCACTCCTAGTCCCACCGTTGGGGCAATCACCGCTGCAACAAGATTCGACCCTCGGGGCAGGATTTTCCACACCCACCCGCTGCCAACGCGATCTTCAGGTCTCGCCACAAGTCACTGAACTTCTGTCTGGGGCGCCATCTCACCCGCAGAGGGTCCTGTCCGGGAATGTTCCGGCCTAAGTTTCTAGATTTCAATGAGATGTGACAGAGACTGCCCACAATAAACTGGGAAAATCTGTTAATGGGTAAAACGACAGACAATCAGTGAGCAGAGCTTAAGAAATAATTTAATATGATACAGGAATGACCTTCAGGGGAAAAAGCTCTACTCGCTAAAAAAAAAAGACTGCCATGGACAATGAGATAGGCGACAACATAAAACTACAAGATTACAAAAATGCAAAAAAATTGCATAGGTATTGTAGAATGGGAGAGATAGAAAGAATAGCAAAATCGTAGGAGATACAAAAAGAGACAATGAAAAGAAACTTGCAAGGATATTAAATCAACACAACATTTTTAATGATTATATTAGGTGAGAAAAAGTGGACAGGAAAAATGTAAGCCCCTTGAAAACTGACGACTGTGATATTGTCAATGAAAATAAGGAAATGTCGGACATGTTGAATAATTACTTTTTATTCGTACCGACAGTGGAGGAAAGAGTCAGCCCAAGGACATCCCAAGGAAACTAGTAGTGAGGCAGGGTTAATGACTCACCAGAAAAATCACAGAATTGAAGAAAATAATGGCACTAAATAGTGGCAAGCTCTTGGGACCAGATGTTTTCCACACCAGGATTTGAAAGGATGTAGGTGAAAACATCACAGATCCCCTAACTATAATCTTCCAAAGTTCTCTCGATCTGGAACTGTTCCTTTAGATTAGAAAATTGCACTATATAAGAAACATGACAGAGGGAATTATAGAACATTTAGCTTAACATCTGTTGTCAGGAAATTACTAGACTCTGTAAATAAGGATAGAGTGACTGAACACCTTGAAAATTTTCAGAGTCAATCAACATGAATTTGTAAAGGTCACATCTGGAAAACCTGACTGAATTTTTTAAAGTAGTGGACAGGGGAACTATCTGTGCATGCTATTTATATGGATTTCCAGAAGGCATTTCATAAAGTCACGCATAAGAGATTGTTAGCTAAAGTTGAAGTTCATCGAAATTGAAAACAAATTATTGACCTGGTCAGGTCATTGGCTGAGCAGTAGGAGACAGAGACTAGGCATAATGGGCAAGTAATCAAGTTGGCAGAATATGAATAATGGTGTCCTGTAAGGATCTGTGTCGGGGCTTCAGAAAACCCCCCAAAGTGTAGAAAAATAAACTCTCACCAAAAGTGCTGTGAAAAATCCACTTCCCACCAGTAAGCAAGAAAGCACCTGTGAGTGCTGGGCATTTAAAACTCATGGAAATAAGCAATGATCAGGCCCCCTCAATTATCAAGGTCTTGCTTTGCTTCAGTGGAGAGTTTCAGGTAGCCCAAAATACCTGAAGATGTGAAATTAAACTTACAATTTGTTTGTTGTGTGATAGGGGTTTAGAATTTGGTTTGGGGATTGACTACTCTCCCAAAAGTATGCTGCTCAAGTCCATAAGCAGAACTATTTATTTACAGCAAGTATTTACACATTTGGACCTCCAAACGAGGTAAGAGATTCTGTCCTGTTCAAGATCTCTCTTATTTCTGTAAT
Organism: Cetorhinus maximus; assembly: GCF_964194155.1. Classification (NCBI taxonomy): domain Eukaryota; kingdom Metazoa; phylum Chordata; class Chondrichthyes; order Lamniformes; family Cetorhinidae; genus Cetorhinus; species Cetorhinus maximus. The sequence goes on along the minus strand of NC_135895.1, from coordinate 21,732,783 downwards.
CTGACATCATTATTACACCAGCATCAGGTATGCTTCTGATGTTAACCCTTTACTCCATATCTCCCCCTAAGTCTTTATCCCCAGCATATTTCTACATTTCCCCACAAAGTCTCAGACTTCATAGGGTTGGTCTCCAAGGTCCAGCTGAAGATTTTCTACATTAAAAATAAAGTTTTAAAAAATAAGGAAAACATGTCCCCTCATGTGATTCTGCCACATGAGCAGGCACATGTTACAAATGAGTTCTGAAAACTTTTATTTTATTTTTAATTAACATAGGAAACCTCATCCCACCCATTGATGAGGTTTCCTCAAAAATCAAAAGGCCGCTTGGCCTATTCAACCAACCTCCAACCATAAGGTTGGACGGGCAGGGAAAAGTTTCATTTAATGGGCTTAACAGCCCTCTTAATTGTCGGGGGGGTGGGCTGCCATCTCCCGCGTATGCCTGACGAGTGCGCGATGACATCGGGACACTCACCAGATATCATCATGTGCAATTTCACGTTCGTACATGTCAGGCACGCACCCACATGCCGAGGTGAAAATTCAGCCCTTTAGGTATTTCCCTTCTGTTGGTGTGAGTGATCTTCTCCTGGGTGGCCGCATGGTGGGTAGTAGGTCTTTCATCTTCTTCAGGATCTGTGCAGTAAGCCCAAGTTTCGATTGGCTTTCTTTTCAAGGATACTAAGACGCTGTGGTTTCTCTTTATGATATCTTGGCCTGTCTCAACCCTGTATTATCTTGGTTGTGGAGTTTTTTCAATCGTTGTACCTTCCCTCTGTTAGCCTCGGGCCCATACTCTCTGCCTGGGCTTCAGCATTAGTAACTCATGTGCTCTATGCCTGTGATTAAAGTTCCAAGCCTAGTTGCTTCTCTGTTCTTTCTCACGCTGTTTTGCGCTCTCGTGGTTGTTCATGCTGACATTGGGTTTGAGTTTTTGTGTCAGAGGTGGAAGCTGTGTTCTCAATCTCCTTCCCATTAGTAACGCTGATGGTGAGAAACCATTTTGCAGTGGTGAGGATCAATAGCTCAGAAGGGCTAGAGTAAGGTCTTCATTTTTCTTTAATAATTCCTTAATGGTTTGTGCCCCTCAGTTTCTTCACTTGCTTGAGGGTAGTGAGGTAAACTGGTTACATGAACGAAGCCATATTCATTTGCAAAATTTTAGAATAGCTCTTTTGAGAGTTGTGGCCCATTGTCAGACACTACAATGTCTGGGACACCATGCATTGAATAAATTCTCTTGAGAGATTGAATGACTGCTTCTGCTGTGATACTAGGCAAATGGTTTACTTCAACTGGGGGTGAGGTGATGGTGTAGTGGTATTGTTGCTGGACTGTTAATCCAGAGTCCCAGGGGAATCCTGCCACGGCAGAAGGTAGAATTTGAATTCAATTAAAAATTTGGAATTAAAAGTCCAGTGATGACCATGAAACCATTGTCCATTGTTGATTGTTGTAAAAACCCATCTAGTTCACTGTCCTTACGTGGTCTGGCCTAACATGTGACTCCAGACCCACAGCAATGTGGTTGACTCTTAAATGCCCTCTGAATAGCCTAGCGAGGCACTCAGTTGTAACAAATCACTACAAAGACACAAAAAAGGAATGAAACGGGACAAGCCACCCGGCATCGAGCTAGGCACCTACAACGGCAATCACAGCAAAGTCCTTACTAACATCTGGGGGCCTAGTGCCAAAATTGGTCTCACAAACTAGTCAAGCAACAGCCTGACATAGTCATCCTCATGGAATCGTATCTTACAGATAATGTCCCAGACTCCACCATCACCATCCCTGGGTATGCTCTGTCCCACCAGCAGGACAGACCCAGCAGAGGTGGTGGCACAGTGGTATACAGTCGGGAGGGAGTTGCCCTGGGAGTCTCATGGCATCAGGTCAAATATGGACAAGGAAACGTCCTGCTGATTACCACGTACCGCCCTCCCTCAGCTGATGAATCAGTGCTCCTTCTTGTTGAACATTACTTGGAGGAAGCACTAAGGGTAGCAAGGGTGCAAAATGTGGGGGACTTCAATGTCCATCACCAAGAGTGGCTCTGTTGCACCACTACTGACCGAGCTGGCCGAGCCCTAAATGATAAAGCTGCTAGACTGGGTCTGCGGCAGGTGGTGAGGAAAAACATACTTGACCTCATCCTCGCCAACTTGCCTGCCGCATGACAGTGTCGGTAGGAGTGACCAACGCACAGTCCTTATGGAGACGAAGTCCTGCCTTCACATTGAGAATACCTTCCATTGTGTTGTGTGGCACTACCACCGTGCTAAATGGGATAGATTTCGAACAGATCTAACAACTCAAGACTGGGCATCCATGAGGCACTATGGGCCATCAGCAGCAGCAGAATTGTACTCAAACACAATCTGTAAACTCATGGCCCGGCATATCCCCCACTCTACCATTACCATCAAGCCAGGGGATCAAGCCTGGTTCAATGAAGAGTGCAGGAGGGCATGCCAGGAGCAGTACCAGGCATACCTAAAAATGAGGTGTCAACCTGATGAAACTATAACACAGTACTATTTGCATGCCAAACAGCAAAAGCAGCAAGTGATAGACAGAGCTAAGCAATCCCACAACCAACGGATCAGATCTAAGCTCTGCAGGCCTGCCACATCCAGTCGTGAATGGTGGTGAACAACTAAACAGCTCACTGGAGGAGGCTGCTTCACAAATATCCCCATCCTCAATGGTGGAGGAGCCCAGCACAGCAGTGCAAAAGGTACGGCTGAAGCATTCGCGACAATCTTCAGCCAGAAGTGCCGAGTAGATGATCCATCTCGGCCTTCTCCGGAGGTTCCCAGCATCACAGATACCAGTCTTCAGCCAATTCGATTCACTCCACGTAATATCAAGAAACAGCTGAAGGCACTGGATACTGCAAAGGCTATGGACCCTGGCAACATTCAGGCAATAGTACTGAAGAATTGTGCTCCAGAACTTGCCGCGCCCCTAGCCAAGCTGTTCCAGTGCAGCTACAACACTGGCATCTGCCCGGCTATGTGGAAAATTGCCCAGGTATGTCCTGTACACAAAAAGCAGGACAAATACAACCCACCCAATTACCGCCCCATCAGTCTACTCTCCATCACCAGTAAAGTGATGGAAGGGGTCATCAACAGTGTTATCAAGCCGCACTTGCTTAGCAATAACCTGCTCACTGATGCCCGGTTTGGGTTCCGCCAGGGCCACTTAGCTCTTGACCTCGTTACAGCCTTGGTTCAAACATGGACAAAAGGGCTGAACTCCAGAGGTGAGAGTTACTGCCCTTGACATCAGGACAGCATTTAACCAAGTGTGGCATCAAGGAGCCCTGGCAAAACTGGGGTCAATGGGAATCAGGGGGAAAACTCTCCGCTGGTTGGAGTCCTACCTAGCACAAAGGAAGATGGTTGTGAATGTTGGAGGTCAGTCATCTCAACTTCAGGACATCACTGCAGGTGTTCCTCAGGCTAGTGTCCTAGGCCCAACCATCTTCAGCTGCTTCATCAATGACCTTCCTTCCATCATAAGGTCAGAAGTGGGGATGTTTGTTGATGATTGCACAATGTTCAGCACCATTCGCAACTCCTCAGATACTGAAGCAGTCCATGTCCAAATGCAGCAAGACCTGGACAATATCCAGGCTTGGGCTGACAAGTGGCAAGTAACATTCGCGCCACACAAGTGTCAGGCAATGACCACCTCAACAAGAGAGAATCCAACCATCACCCCTTTACGTTCAATGACATTACCATCACTGAAGCCCCCGCTATCAACATCCTGGGAGTTACCATTGACCAGAAACTGAACTGGACTAGCCATATAAATGCTGACTACAAGAGCAGGTCAGAGGCTAGGAATCGTGCCATGAGTAACTCGCCTCGTGACTCCCCAAAGCCTGTCCATCATCTACAAGGCACAAGTCAGGAGTGTGATGGAATACTCCCCACTTGCCTGAATGAGTGCAGCTCCTACAACACTGAAGAAGCTGGACACCGTCCAGGAAAAAGCAGTCTGCTTGATTGGCACCACATCCACAAACATTCACTTCCAAAACCCATGACCACCACCACCTAGAAGGACAAGGGCAGCAGATAGATGGGAACACCACCACCTGGAAGTTCCCCTCCAAGTCACTCCCCATCATAACTTGGAAATATACTGCCGTTCCTTCACTGTCGCTGGGTCAAAATGCTGGAACTCCCTCTCCAGCAGCACTGTGGGCATACCTACACCACATGGAACTGCAGCGGTTCAAGAAGGCAGCTCACCACCACCTTCTCATGGGCAACTAGATATGGGCAATAAATGCTGGCCCAGCCAGCGAAGCCCACATCCCGTGAATGAATTTTTAAAAATCCACCATGAACAGTAATCAAATAATGATAAGGAAAGTTTTCCCCTTAAATTCAAGTCCATTCCCAGACGCTCCCACGACCTTGATGGAAAACAAGAAGGTAGTAGTGGTTCTTTCTGTTCCTGACTGTTCACAGCACAAGTAATACAATTAGAAATCATTTCTCTTGTCGAGCTAGTAATACCTGGCAACCAGACTGATTATTGCGTCGTCACACAACACTTCGTAATTCCTAAATGTCCTTGGTGAAGTCTTTGAAGAATATCAAGTCAAAGGGCTCTCTGTATGACTATCTCTCTTTGAAGACGAGCAAGTCATCAATGACATTGAGGTGCAGGCGCTTTTCAAAAAACTGGCACAGCATTGGATTAGTGGGGATATAGTCTGGCCATCCTTTCAGACATTATTCTCGGATTTGGAGACATTCCTCATCTCGTTTCAGGGCTTGCTTTAATTCCTGCAACTTGCTTGCAGTAGCTGGTAAGTGCTGAGCAATTAAGGACGTTTATGCTTCAATCTCCTCAATGAAGTTTAAATCTTCTTGTTCAGTTCTTTCTGATGGTATTGTTGACAGTGTGTCTGCTTTTGTTTGACATTTTCCTTGCATATACTCTGTAATGGAGTCGGATCTCATCAATCTTAATCTGAACTGTTGGATTCTGGGCAGCATCTTTGCAATTGCTTTCATGTTCAGAAGGGTGACTAGTGGTCTATGGTCTGTTTTGATTTTGAAATGTAATCCCATAAAATAGTCTGAAAATTTTTCACATGCCCACGTTGCTGCCAAAGTTTTTTTTCCATCATGGTGTGCCGTTGCTCCGTTTCTGTTAGTGATCTAGAGGCAAAGTAAACTGGTCTACGCTTGCCATTTGCCTGCACTAGAAATAGTACTGCCCCAGACCTGTAGTCAATGTATCCACCGCTGCTAGGCTGACTATGTCTGGGTCGTAATGTGCCAAGACTTCAGAAGAGATTAAAAGTCATTTATTCCTTACAAAAGCATTGTGCTGGTCCATGTTCCAGCATCAGTGTTGGCCCCATCTCAAGGGCTCGTTGACCTCTGCAATTTAGGTAGGAACTTGCCCACTTGGTTCACCATCCCTAGAAATCTTCAAAGCTCAGTCATGCAGAAATTCTCATAACTTTAATTTTTTGTGGATTAACTGTGATTCCAGTGGATTGTACTATGCGACCTAGAAACTTGATCATGGGTTTGGCAAACTCACATTTTTTATTCAGTGTTAGGCCTGCATCCTATAAGATTCTCAGGACTGCTCTGACCCTGCAATCATGTTCCTCTCTCGTGGATCCCAGTATGAATATGTTATCCGTACATTACTCCTACCATGCCTTCTAAAGTGTTGGACATCATTCTCTGGAATATTTCTGGAGCAGACATGATTCCAGAGGGCCTTTTATTGAAACAATAATGACTGGAGGGCATTGTAGATGTGGTCAGCAATCTAGGGCAGAATTTTGCCCTCGTCGGGCGGGCTCAGCGGGAGCAGTCGGGAAGCCCACCGCCTCCAGTGATGGGGCCGCGACCACAGTTTCACACTGGCGGGCCAAGTAAGGCCTGCCCAGCATGTAATACGCGCTGCAGCGCTCAGCACTGCCTGTGTAGTGGGGGTGGGAGGAGGGCGATCGCAGAAGCTTGTGCATGCACACAGGAAAAGCTCCCTGAGGCACAGAGCTGCCTCAAGGGGATGAAGTTTTATGAAAATGAAAAAGAAAGAGTTTAAAAATGTCCCCTCATTTGACTCTTGTCATTAAAAAATAATTTCTCATATGTCCCTGCTCATGTGACTCTTCACATGAGCAGGGACATGTGAGAAATTAGTTTGAAAATATATTTTTTTAATGATGAATCGAAACCTCGCGGATGAGGTTTTGCAAAAAATCCAAAGGCCGCTTGGCCTTTTTGCCTGCCTGTCAACCGTAAGGTTGGACAGGCAGTGAAAAATTTAATTCAATTAGATCTTTAATGGCCTTAATAGGCCTGTTAATTGTTGGTGGGCGCGCTGCTGACTGCCGTACGCACCCGCCAACCGAAATATCGTGCACAGGCCTGTGCCCGCCTGATGAGTGCAATATTCTGGCCCTAGATTCTTTGTCCAGAGGCAAGTGCCAAAATCCACTGTTTGCATCCAATTTGGTAAATACAGTGCTCTTGGCTAGTTTTGCTAGGCTCTCATCCACTGAAGAAGAGTCATACGGACTTGAAATGTTAACTCTGTTTCTCTCGCCACAGATGCTGCCAGACCTGCTGAGTTTTTCCAGCATTTTCTGTTTTTATCTCACGTTCCAGTGCCTTGTTTAGCTGAGTCTTATAGAGCCATTTGGGTTTTGGGACCTAACCATACCAGAACACCATTTTGTTGGCATGGTGGCCAGTGAGGCAACCCTTTGCTGCTACATCTTTTCTATTTTGACCTTGACTCTGTCCGTGACTGGGTGAACAACTTTCCTCATAGTAAAAGAGGCAAATTGGTTTAGCATCAGCTCATAGGATGATGCCATACTGAGTCTTTCATTTCCCCAGCCCTGTAAACAATTTTGGGAATTCATTTCAGAATGTAGTGTTGTAATTCTCAGCAGCAACTTCATCCACCTTATAGATTAATTTCAGTTTTAGGCATGCCTTTCTGCTTAGTAGAGAGCATTCTTGATTTTGAATGACGTAGAGAAGTTCAAGGATTTCTCGATCTTTATATTTCAGCTTTGCCATGAGCTGGCCTTTCACTTTTAATGTACTCCCCCCAGGACCCTGTAATTTAATAGATGAGGGTTGCGATGTAATCTGTTTCATCTGATAAAGAAGAAACCCCTGCTCCTGTGTCTAATTTAAACTGTGTGGGATGTTCATCCACTTCATGTTTAACACTCCAATACTTGTTTTCATTGTCATTTACCTCCCTTCAGAAGGTTAACTTCTGTTCTTGTGGTTCTTCCATTTCTTGCACGTGGCTCCACTTTAAAATTTTCCCCCCCATTTTACAGGCTGTCAGCATTTTTGATTGACAACCCATTTTAAAATGGCCTATTTTTCCACAGTTGTGTCTCTGCCCTGCCCACCCCCCTGATGGACATTCTCCTTATTTGTACAGCTTGTCCCTGCCAAAATTGAAACATTTTAAAATGGCAGTCGGTTCGCTTTTCCCCATTTTGCTGGGCTTAGGTTTCCATTTTATGGCCTACAAACTGAATGGTCTTGCTTGATCTTCTCCACGGGACCTCTCCTACCCTGCGAACGAGCATCTGATTCTGTTTTCTAAGTAACATTTGTCTCGTGATCGGCACTGTTTTCATCAGGGTTAAATCCTACATTGTCTATAAGAGATCTGGTAATGCTTCATCTAACACCCCTACAACAATCATCTCATCTTTCAAAATTCCATAAGTGCAGTTCTCTACCAGCCTATAGAGATCATTGATAAATGAATCCATGCTTTCGCCTGGCCTCTCAAATTTGCCCTCTCAATTATTAAGTTCCAACTCAATAAGAGTCAAAAACTTGCATGGCTTCTTCATAAGAAAAGCTGAAGTCTCATCAACCACTTGCCTGACTATCACGTCAACAGCAATGGTTCCTACAACATAGTGTTGGGTGCTGACCTGGTCTTTCCAGTCTTTTTTTATGGAATCCTTAAGCAATATGTACCTTGTGAAAGTTTTTCTCCAGTCATTCCACTTCTGGGCTTGTTATGGGCCTTCCACACTCTGAGCTGGTTGTAGGAGTGGTCGGGTGGACTCCACATTTCTGCTGAGCACTGGAATTGTTCCTGCATTTGATCCTGCTTCTGCGCTGCTGCTTGCTGTTTTGGGCCCATGCCCACTGCTGTCTGACCTCTGGGTCTGTGTCATAGCTTGCCTCTGCTGCTCCCACAATGTTCCAATGTCTTGGTGAGGCTTGGAATTTTTTATTTTGTCCTTCCTTCGAGGATCTCTTTTCTTGCCAGCCCTGTAGCTTCTTTCAGTCTTTGCTGGGTCTTTCACTCGCTGCCACCATGCTTTGTAGCGCGATCAGGGTTTATATAGAGTTTAGGAATTGCCTAGTCTTCCAAACGTATGCTCCTTGAATCCATAGGATGGGATTTTCCCGTCCCTCAAGGGCGGACACCATGGGCAGGCGAGACGGGAAAATTTGGAGAGCCCCAAAAGTCCTGCCAGCGTAAAAATGGTTTCAAATTTTCCGCTCCTGACTTTCATGGTGGGCCGAACAGCCTGCCGCGTCATGTCAGGAACCGTATTTGCATACATTTGAATACCATGAATATTCATTAAAAACCCAGCTTGCTGGGATCATGCCCCCACTCCAAATCAAATGGCCATGCCAGCAGCTAATTATACTAGTGTGATTCACAACCGCATATAAGTGACGTAAACCTGGCAAACTGCACTTCACCTCGTGACCTCGCGGTATTTGTGCACAGCTCTCGCTTACCTTCCACTGCGCTGTGGTTGCCGATGTTCCAACTCCATGCTAAGGCTGCTCAGGCAAGACCAGTGTAAAGGCAAGGTGGGGCGGTGGGCCGGGGGTGGGGTGGGGGTCAGAGCCAAGGCTTCTCATGTGAGCTCAGTAGGGAGGCAGTGGGGAGGGCAGTGGCACTGGAGGGCAAAGGCTTGAGTTGGGGGGTTGGACAAAGAAAAGAAAGAGTCAGGACAGAGGCAAGGGAAATGTCTGGAAGGCAAAGGCTTGACTGAGGGTAGGGTGGAGGGGTATGGCGATGGAGCCCAGGATAAACGGTGCACACAGACATATGACTGGGGTGGTGGGGTCGGGGTGGGGCGGGTGGAGGATTAGTTGGGGCCAGAAAGCATTGACAGTCCTGTGGATCTGTGCCACAATTTAGAGGGCTGTGCTTGGCATGCCTGTCCTTCTACCTGCACTTCTTCAAATAGCGCCATAGGATCTTTAACCTACCACTAAGATGGGCACTGAGATTTGTTTAATGTCTGATCCAAGATATGGCCTCTGCAGCATTGCAGCACTTAAGTGTCAGCCTGAATTATGCTAAGTCTTGGGGTGCAGATTGAACCCATAATTGCTAATTCAATAGTGAGGCTACCAATAAAACCAGCTGGACCAAAGCCATGAAGGAACTCTCCATCTATGCAAACCAACATCATGATCCGTAACTTCCAAGCTCCGGGGCATCATAACGGCTGGATAGCCCAAAGTTGTGCTGGGGAACCACACCCCACCCCTGCCTCAAACCATGGAAGTCCCCCAGTAAGGAATGCATGGCAATTGCCCGGGAAGTTCAAACTTCCATTGGATAATTGCCCCAATAAGAATGATTCAAAAGTACGATATAAATCGCAAACTTCAGATGGTTCCACTGTCTTACAGTAATAGTGACCCAGAAAAAGTTAGGAGAATTAAAACCACTTATGACCTCTGGGTAACTATAACACTGACCCACCCCGACCCCCCACAGGACACCCCCAAATACTCCCCGACCCCTACCACTAAACCCCCACTCCCCAACTACTCCCTGACTCCCCCAAGTACTGCCCCCACTCCCCAGCTACTCTCCACCTTCCTCACTAACCCCCCCACCCCTCCGACTATCCCCTACCTTGCCCATTAACCCCCCTTCCACCCCGACTACCCCCCGAACCCCCCATAGGATCCCTGATTACCCCCATTATCCCTCCATGGGACTCCGCCCACTCCCTTGGTTCCCCAGGGGACCCTCCTGACTACCCCTTGAACCCCCACAGGAATCGCCAACCCCTGACCCTCTATGGGACTCCCCCACACCACCTTCCAAATGTACCCATTCACCTTCTCCCTGGCTTCTCAAAGTAGCTTGACCTTTAAACTTACCTGCTTTATGGCAGTTAGTGCCGTAAAAAAAGGGGCCGTGGCTTCCTTATCTCTGGCTCTCCAGCCCCCAACACAAGACCTCAGGAACCCGCTGCACTACATGCACCCAGCCTAAGTCGGAAGATCGGGCATGAAAGGAGCGGTGGGATTTCAAGGTGTAAAAAGAAGGAGCAGAGTAGCAATCCAACCCTGATTGCCACTGCAAGGAAGTTACAGACCCATACATCCATTCAGGACCAGATAACCTGCTCCCTATTTCCACAAACCACAATTTATCCAAAACTTCATTGCCCACACCTTATCCTGCACCAAGCCCCCCTGTTCATCGCCTCATCATTTTGACCTACACTCGTTATCCAAGTATCAAAATTAAAATCCTTATTCTTAGCTACAAATCCCTCTACAGCTTTACCTCTTCCTAACTCTGCAGCTTTGTCTCGTGTTACATTCCTTTCTCTGTCCTCAACATCCTATGACTCCTTTTGTTCACGCCCCCGCCTGACTACTGCACAGATTAATGGCAGAGCTTCAGCTCCCTCAGCTGTTGTCTCTGAATTCTCTCACTAAACTTTTCCACCACTGCCTCTGCTTTTAAAAGCCGCCTGAAAGCTAATCACCGGTTCCAGAAGTGAGAGCCGCAGCCTGAGGTGTGACAGAATCCAAAGTGCCCGTTCCTCATAAAAGAATCTGTGGGACATTTGGCAGCATGAGCAAGAAATGCACAAGCAACACTTGGAATTGAGAAGCAGCAGAACATTAGGACCCCATTACTTACCTAATGTCCGTCTGATTCTCCTCATCCTATATGAACAAGAAAGCCAATCCAGAGAAACCGATGAGCAGTGTGGTCTCAGCACCTTTCTAACCAGCCCCTTGCCCTAGGAGCCATAGGAACAATAGGAGAATGATCCCAGAAATGAAAGGCTTAACATATGAGGAACATTTGAGGACTCTGGGTCTATACTCGATGGAGTTTCAAAGGATGAGGGGGGATCTGATTGAAACTTACAGAATACTGAAAGGCCTGGATAGAGTGGACATGGGGAAGATGTTTCCATTAGTAGGAGAGACTAGGACCCGAGGGCACAGCCTCAGAGTAAAGGGAAGACCTTTTAGAACAGAGATGAGGAGAAACTTCTTTAGCCAGAGAGTGGTGAATCTATGGAATTCATTGCCACAGAAGGCTGTGGAGGCCAGGTCATTGAGTGTATTTAAAACTGAGATAGATAGGTTCTTGATTGGTAAGGGGATCAAAGGTTACGGGGAGAAGGCGGAAGAATGGGGTTGAGAAACTTATCAGCCATGATTGAATGGCGGAGCAGACTCGATGGGCCGAATGGCCTAATTTCTGCTCCTATGTCTTATGGTCTCATGAACAGATGTCATCTCAGATCAAAACCCAGTGAGACTCATCCAAGACTCTGTCCCTACAAATGTGCAAAATGAAGAAGACCTCCATTATATGTGTTTGCCATTACTGTGCAATATATAGTACACAGGTGATATTCAACTGTGCACCAACACTAAAGGAAAATAATGTCATCCCTCTTTTTTATCAATTAAACTGAACCTCACTCAAGATGCTCATTCAGGTCTGCTTCTTCCCCAGATAGAACCCTCGATTATTCGAGGGTCACTGAATCACGGTTAATGTCATGATTTTACTATGGGGCAGGGTGAGGAGGCAGGCCTCAAGTCTACATCAGCCCAAATGTGGGTTGAACCCTGCGCTGTTGGCTAGTTGTCTAGCTGCCTGGCCCTCCCATTCAAATCTAGGGCCTTCTGTCTGGTCTGAATTTTTTACGATTGTGGAAACGCAACTAATTCTTAAAGTGAATTTTGATCAATGCAGCAGGTATATCCTATCCAATTCCCCGGGTAAAGTCATTCTTACATGTTTACTGCCATGTTCTAAGATTCTTTTATTTCGTCCGGATGCAATGAAACAAATTTCAATTCTACGGTTTCAACAGAAAATTGTGATCAGCATTGGGGCATGACAGCCACACATCCACGAAAAGAAAAACAAGTAAAGAAAAGTGTGGCATGTTTAGAATCCAGTATTGCAATCTCTGAGCATAAGAAAACAGTTAACGTTTATGGGCTGGTGGTTTAAAAATAGGTAATCAAAAGTGAGATTGAACTATATAAAACCCTGAAAGGAAGCACATGATTTTCATTACCACCTTTTGTGTAAATGAAGGAAGGGAACATTGATTAGGAAGCAGCTTCAGAGACACAAATATTTGACAAATATAACTATGTATGGTTGCTAGGATCATTGTTGCATAGTGATAACATTTCCAAAATAAATCTTCTCACAGAAGCGCATGAAGGGCAGTCCTGCAGGAAATTAAGGTCAACTGCCTTCTGTGGGCATTTACTTGTACAATTATCCAGAATCTATTAATATGATGATATTTACTTAAGTGCAGTCCCAGCGACAAGAGCTGTCTGACCTGTAATTCCACACCCCCCCCGCCACCACCCCCCCAGCAACCCAACACCCAACAAGAAATCCAGCCAGCGCTCTTCGAATGGCATTTTTGCCTGTGGATTAAGCCTGCCGGTGGACAGATTGTACAGTTTCTCTTTTCTCCTCGACGCCTTTAGGCTATCACAGGTTTCCATATGTGAGGTAATTATGTGCACTGAGGGAAAGAATGATGACATTGCTGTCACGTTGTGTGCCAAGAAGAAGGCAGCCATTGTACAGCACAATTGCCCTACACAGTGACAGTTGACAAAGGAGAAAGGCATATAATAAAAAGACTCTGCACTAGGTTGAAGCTAAGTCTCTTCAGCACCAACATGTACATATTAGCAAGTACCATTCTAATTTCATTTGATTTTAGTGATTAATAATATATGCATTTCAGATAGTCAGATTCAAAATCTGGATATGTCTGGATATGCTGCCAATAAAATGCATTTTAATTAGCATAGAGTTTTTGTTTAGCTGTAACTGATTATGGGCACTACAGAAAATGTCTTATCAAAGTCTGTGTAACGCTCAGGGGGTTTCCAATTTCTTTTATGAGACAACAGTGATCAAGAACAGCATATTAATGAATATTTCAACCCTGTGTTGTTCACATTGTCGCACTAATTAGGATCAGTTATTGTTTCCGCTGCCAAGGTGCCACCTTAAGACTTTGTAGAAAACGAATCTCTTAGCGTACTACTCAGATTTACAATGAGCTCATTTTAATCAGGATCTGTAATATTCATTGCTTAGACTGAAAGTCAGCTACAGACTGGATAATAGAGCACTCTCTTAAAATCTTTGATTGAGTACTGAATATTCTTCGCAGCTTTCTAAGTATGTTCACGCTCCCAACCTTTTAAAAATGATGGGGGAATTGGGGTAAGATCATAAATCAAAGTTTTTAACCAATTGGCTTATTATATCCAGTCTGTCGATGTGTGCTGTATCCTGACCATCTCCTGAGCCATCTTGATCTGCTGTAATCCGTCTGCCTTGTGTCAGTGTACAGTGTTCTAATCAGTTAGTCTCAAATACCAGGTTGACATGTGATGTATCCAGCCCATCTCCTATACTGTGTTGTATCCAGCCTGACTTCTCTACTTCATTTTATTTTTATGCTAGTGTTTAGAGCCTAGGACGCCAGGTGATACGTGTTCATTATCTCACACATGCCGGACGCAAAATTTACTCTACCCAATTTTACAAACCCCGTCACTTGCCAAAGCTCCTTCGACTGCATCTTCCAAACCCACGACCACTGTCATCTGGAAGGCAAGGGCAGCAGCTACATGGGAACACTACCACCTGGAAGTTCACCTCCAAGCCACATACCATCCTGACTTGGAAATATATCACCGTTCCTGCACTGTCACTGTGTCAAAATCATGAAACTCCCTCCCTAATAGCACTGTGGGTGTACCAGCACCACATGGACTGCAGCAATTCAATATGGCAGTTCACCACCACCTTCTCAAGGGCAGTTAGGGATGGGCAACAAATGCTGGCCTTGCCAACAATGCTAACATCCCTTGAAAGAATAAACAGCCGCCAGTAGTTTAAAAGATGTGCCAAAAATAGCTGCTCACCATCAACAAAAGCCAAATAACAATCATGCCAAAATCCCTCCCTAATCTTCTCCACTTCTGTACCACTCTCCTCCTTTAAAATGTCCCTTAAATACTTTCTCTTTGACCAAGCTTTCATCCACCTGTTCGGGTATCTCCTTTTGTGGTCAGTATCAATTTTTGACTCCATTTACACTCCATTGGAGCACCCTATGACATTTTACTACTTAAAGGCACTATATAAATGCATGTTGATATTGTTGTGGTTACTCCTTAGCATCTATACCATCAACATCCTTACTGTGCTATGTAGCTCAGCTCTGAAAAACTTACACATGACAAGCCCATAGGAAATAGAACTGATTGCGTCTTCCTACAAAATCTAATTCGAACTATCAACACACGTACATACCTGCACTTCATTAGCCCAGATGTATGATGCCCATCTCCAATACTGTGTTGTATCCAACCTGATTACTCCACTACATTTAATTTTTATACTCCTGCATCTACAGCCCAGAACACCATGCAAAACATGCCTGCTACCGCACATGTGCCGAATACAGAGCGGACTTCAAAGACAGCTGCTGCAACGTGGATTTCCCCTTTCCCGACATTAATCTGAATCTGGTGCAAAGTTAAGTGAATGTCCAGGCTTCCAGCAACTGGGACATTACCACAATGGGTAAGCAGCCAGTTTGAAGTATTCCCACAGACTCAAACCAGGGATTAAACTGCACAGATTATGCTTCGCTTTTACAAATTCACAAAATTGTTACAGCACAGGAGGAGGCCATTTAGCCCGCTGTGTCTGCACCGCTCTCAGGATGAGCAATACACCTGCTGCCATTCCCCCACCTTCTCCCCCTAACCCTGCACATTCCTCCTTTTTAGATAACCAATTCCCTCTTGAATGCCTTGATTGAACCTGCCTCCACCACATTCTCAAGAAGCGCGTTCCAGATCCTAACCACTCGTTTGCATGAAAAAGTTTCTCCTCACGTCTCGATCCTTCTTTTGGCAATTATCTTAAATGTGTGCCATCTCGTTCTCAATCCTTCCACCAATTGGAACAGTTTCTCCCTATATACTCTGTCCAGGCCCCTCATGAACACCTCTCTCAAAGGTCCTCTCAACCTTCTCTTCTCCAAGGAAAACCATCTTGATTTCTCCCATCGATCTGAGTAGATGAAGTTCCTCACCCCCCCTGAACCATGCTTGTGAATCTTTGATGCACTCTCTCTAATGCTTCACATCTTTCCTTAAGTGTGGCAAGATGGAAAAATTTTACAGAGAGCAAAATAAAGATTGGGACATGCATCAGAAACTGAAACATCGTAAATTATAAACAAAAATGCAAAACTAAGTAGCTGCCGTATTTGAAACATTTGACAGTAAAGAAATATAAAATTAATTTTCTGGGCCAGAAAGGCTTTTCAGCAGTAGTTCTGACTTAATGCATTTTAAAAGCTCAGTTACACTTCATTTACAAGGTATCATTTTTTTGTGTGGGGGGGGCATTGAGGCAGTGGGACGGGGTTGGGGTTAACAACAATATTACTGCGGATAAGGAATCTTGTCAGTTCAGTAATTTTCAAAGATTGCTGTCTGCGGTGACATCAACAGCACATCCTGTAGAGGATCAGAGAATTATTAACATCAACTTCTGAATTTCAGGGCTGCACTTTCAGCCCCTGGCAAGGCTGGGAATGGAGGCGGACGAGGTCCGAAAATATTGGTGCCGGCCAGTATGTCAGTTCCCGACACCGTACTCAGCTCTGGCCATTTTTGCAGACGTGGGTCTGGAGCAGGCAGGGCTACCCAGTCCCTTGGAGTGAATGGCCCATAAGGCTCATTAAGCACCCAATTAAGGCCAATAAAGGAGGTGGACTTGGATTTTCTGGCCAGTCTCCAGCTTTCCGCAATGGCAGGTGTTGGTTTAGGTGGCATAGTGGTGGCCACCCGGTGACAGGCCGGGGAGCCAGCACTCCAGGCAGGCCTAGAGGCCCCCCACCCCATGCCTGCCAGGGTACAGGAATAGCCACAGGCCTGTAGAAGGATTCTCCCCTCTGCCCTCCACAGTGGTGGCCTGGCTGCTGTATCTCTTCTTTACTTAAAAGATTTGAAAATGTTGGGGAGAAAGTGAGTCCATGTTGAAGCACCCTCTCGCTTACTTACCATCCACTGCAACCAGCTGCTCCCCTCAGGTTGGAAGGCCTTTGATTGGCCCTCCAGCTTCGAGCACCCACCCCCTGGCCAGGATTTTACGGCCCCTTCCGCCTGGCAGGATATTACGGCCATGCCGAACTGAATGGAGATTTTAATGGCTCGCCACATCTGCCGGGGGGGAGATACGCTGAGGCGGGGCTGTAAAATCTTGGCCACTGTCTCTAATTGGACAGGGAACCTGTCTCCATGCTAATTAAGGGGCGTGCTGTGAAAATCCCAGGTTATTAACAGTTGCCCCCAGGGGCAGGTTTGGGACCCAGAGACAGTCCTGCCTCCTACTTCCCACCGCCCCCACCCCCCATGCAACAATCCAGCCCTCAGTATGTAACTGTGAACGTGCAGACACCAGGGGAAAAATTTCCCCCCGTTGTGGGGGCTGTGTGAGGGCGGGTGAGGCCGGGAGCGAACCCGATCAGGCGGGGCGGTTTCCCTGAGTCACATGCGCACGTAAAACAGCAGAAATTGAGCGCAGAGTTTGATATTTAAAAACTGAAATAAAGTAATTCAAAACTTTTAAAACATGTCCCCTCATGTGACACTGACCCTCATGAGCTGGGACATGTCAAAGAATTACTTTAGAAATTTTTATTGAATTTTAAAACATTTCATGAAACCTCATCCCGCCCGTAGATGAGGTTTCATAAAAAATGCGAAGGCCGCCTGGGCTCTTCGCCTGCCCGCCAACCTTAAGGTTGGACGGGCAGCTCAGTTAATTGCTTAAATTAGTTTTTAACAGGCCTTTAACAGTCCGGCGGGTGCGCTGCCAACTCGGGTGCGCGCCCGCCGAACTGGAAATCTAAATGACGTGCGGTGACGTCGGACGCCCACCCGATGTCACCGCCTGCCATTTTACCCTGCCCTCCGCTTACCGACCGGAGAATTCAGCCCCAGAAGTGGTCATCAGTTTCACAATTGTAATGATGTCAAACCATCATTACAAATGCTAAATCTGGGCCATTGTGTTTGTAAATTAATTGGAAGCCCCACATAAGCGGTGACCTTAATTATTGTTGGGTTATACCTCATAATATTCCAGCCTGCAGTAAAAATAGGCCACCATGCCAACAAGGTACTGTTAGCACAGAAGTTGTGATGCCACATAACATTTGCACTCAAATATTGAATATGTAGAATACTGCAGAAGGAATTGAAGTATGACATCTTTATTCCTTTCTGCATAGAACAAAATAATTCACTCAAGGAAGAAAACATATTATTCATGAATACCTTATGCTATATTTTGAGTGTATCCATTTGTGTCTCCCACTGTGATCCTTTAGGCAACAATTCAGTAAAAACAGAGATATCCTGTGTAAATGTATATCTTTAATAAATAAGTCATATTCAATAAACTCATTGAAAACTGAACTGTGCTGAAATGTAAATGTGCAATACTGTAAAATGGAATTCTGGAAATGCACAGGACTATAGGCTTCTTTTTCCTTCAAAATAATCCTGCAAAGTAGAAGCCTGTAATCCTTGCCTTTTAAATGCTGCCACAGTCATTGCAGGAATAAAACTTTAAGAGGTGGCTGAGTGAAGAGAGCCTGAATGACCTGTTTTATTATTCTATGTAACAGTTGACATTGCAGGTGGTAATATGAAAGGGAGAGAGAATGTCTGTATGTCAGACAAGATGATTTGCTGCTAAATCTGTCTGTTATGTACAGTATATTTTACATAGTCTGTCAGCAAAGTTAATCTTTGCTTTATTTTATTTTACGATCTCATGGTCGCACCAAGTAAACTTTCTGGAGCTCAGAGATAAATTTTGTTTGCTCTTATCTGGAGTGACATTGTTTGTGTCTTTGGCTCTGAAATCAATCTCAGTCAGTTCACCCCAATCAACCTGATGCCTGGCTATTTTATTTGGGTAACAGCAATGAGGGGAATGCAACTTAATGTTCATTTTTTACAGAAGAACTCTGATCTTTAATTATTCTTCTGCCTGAGTGTACAGATAGGTATTTCAAATGGGTTCCATTATCACAAATATACTACAATCTATCCACCAGCTTTAAAAAGGCATATTGCCACACTTACAAATCCATGTGCACATATTGTGCACATTCACTTTCATAAACCCCACTAGCTAAAAATGAATAGCTTATTCTCTGAAGCACGCATGAATCTCTTAAGGGTCATCACTTCTTTAATCACTTTTTACCCTTTAGGCTCAACAGGTTATAATAAATTATTTCCCATTGTTTTATTATATATTTGGAGGCCAAATGTTTAACGATGTTTTTTAAACTCTGCAGCCCGGTTTCTTAAACAAAGCAGCAATCTCCAAGATCAACTACGGTATTGAGCAACCTGGAAGGACATCTGGTACTGAATACTTTATAATATCCTACATTGTCTTGCATAATCTCCTTTGAAAATGCAATGTTTTCATTTTCTTGTCAATTTTGAATGCCTTTTGCTAAACTCAAAAGAGAACCCATCTCCTTGCATAATACCTTTGAAAATGATTTTGTACAAAGTGTCCATATAATTGAAGCCAAATTACGGGAAATTACAAAACCACCAAATGTTTCTTAGGTCACAATCATCTTGATGAGAAAAGAAGCTTTATGGTCTTAAAGCACTTTAGTTATAAGGATAATTTAAAGAAAAAAAATGAGAGGTTAACAATTGCATTGGCACTATTCTGCTGTCAAAAGTAAGTTAAGACTATGGCACATAGTGAAAATTTCTTTTATGAGCAGGTTACTTCTTTAGAAGAAAGCTTCTTTAATATTCCAAGCATTTTTATGTCAATTCTATTCGAAATACAGCACTATCTTAAAATGTCAGATAAAACCTATAGTTCTCATTTTTATTTATTATTTTAAGGGACAACATATTTTAGATTGACAAAGTAGAAATCAACACCAACGCCCCCCCCCACCCACCCCCCACCACCACCTCGAGAGGCCAGTAAAAGAGAGATTGCTGCAGATGACCCCTGCATTTTAATGTAATCTTTTTTGTATTGTGTCATCTGGAGTAAACAAAGGATCTTAGTAGAACGCATTTCCTATGAACCTTAACACTGATTCCCAAACTACAAAATAATGGCTGTCACTTTAATGCTTTGACTTTCTTCAAGCAGGCCTATCTACAATGATTGTCAGATGTGAAACCAAACAGATATTAGACTGTCAGTCAGTGAAATTACAAAGTTCACCATAACTGGGGCAGAAATTATATGTGGGCAACTTTGATGGACACAGGTGTTAAAGTATTATGAAATGCCACAGGGTGTTAGAGTGAATGATGTGGTTCATAGAAGCTCTGCTTTCTTTTCCCAGCAGGGATGCACTTCCATCATCAGTTCATTCTGCAGGAAGGACTGAAGACCTGGGGATGTAGTGATCGGTCTCCAGAGCACTACCCTGGTCAGATTATATGAGGCTGGGTCATTTCATTAACTATGTAATGTCTCTTTTTTTTATATAAAGGGGAGTGTGGTGGGGCAGTGGGGTTGGGATGGGAGTTGGGTGGTGGCGGGCGGTGGAAATCTTATAAATATCAATGATCTGGGTTACTATGGCCTTTTCAAATGGAAAAAAAGTCTGTTGTTTATTACATTTATTGATAATCTGTGAAATGCAGAGCAGAAGCTTGCTTCATTACCATGACAGCAGTTGTGCTCATTAACACCAGCATCACGGCCTAATGTTATTACATATGTGCTCTGACACATTACAAATAAAAGAGCTTCCTTAGCAGCATAATACTGGACAAAAACCCATACAATTCTTCATAATGAATATCTTTTTTCAAAATCACCATTAACATATTTGTGTCCTTTGTGTAGTAAGTGGGTAAAATATACTGCGTGTCATCATTTAGTTCCTGGTTTAGTACAGTTTGCACCCAGTTGCAGTCCCATTTAAACATTGTCCCCTGAGTGTATTGTTATATACCACTGGCCAGTCAATAAAGAAATGCAGAATCTGGTTTAGCTTTATATAGGTTAATAACAGAGCCAACTAATACTATCCATTATGAAACATGCACAGTATATGCTATGAATTACTGAGTGCATTAAAGCCCCTGGCACAATATAAACATAAATATAAACACTATATATATATATATAAAAACAATACAAAAGTTCAATACAGCAATGCTAGGTCTTTAAGAATTCTTCATAGTTCGAATTGAACAAATGTCTCATCCCAATGCATGTAATTCAGAAATAAAATGGAATGAAATACTGATTTTTGGACACCCTGAACTAAAATGCTCAAAATGCTGGTACCTCAGCATATTTTCTTTCACATTTTAACACAGCCTACTGAATTGTAGAAAGAAAAATTGGGTTAGAGTTAGACATGTCCAAATAATGATCCATGGTGCTGTGCTTATTAAACATGTAAAGTATGTACATGCATTTACTATACATGCATGTCTTTTCAGAGGATTTTGTAAGCATTATTGCCAATATTCTGGGCAAGTTTGTGTTACAGTCTCAAACAGAAATAATACAGCTAAAAATATTACCAAATCAGAATGTTCTGAAAAGAGAAAGGATGTAAGTAAATTGTAACAACCACATGATAAAGGGTTTAAGGCTGAAATGACATTAATGTATGACATGGGGATGAGGTTGGAGTGGGATTATGATTTCAAATATTAACTATAGAAATCATAGAACACAAACGTGGCTACTTGCTGTCAAAAGGAATGCTGACTATTTTGGTGTGGTATGCCTTTTAAAATAGTAATTTGCAATGTTTTCAGTTTCTATTGATGAGAAAGCGTTAATTTTGTTAATCCTTTTCCTTGAGTCTTTCATTCCCATGAGAAATATGAACATCCAATTGTGTTTGATGGATATATTTTCCCTCACATTGTGCCTGTAAGCCTTTGTGCTTTATTAAGCTCATTCTAATGAATATCCTGCTGCTTTATATATTTCCATGTATCCTTTTCTTTCCAAATATGATCAATATACTTTTGTCCTGCATTACTATTGCAGCTTATCTTGCATAACCCGACTGCCTTTAATTTGTAGCTAAACGAAAGGATTTTTGCTAACAGTTATGTATGTTTTCAGTGCAACTGAGCTGTAACTGGGTACTTCCTTGAACATTTACATGATCAGAGCTGCTCCTAATTAAAATTAAGTCTTGTTCATTTACCTTTCGATTTTATCTTCTCTGCCATGTACTTCCATTTCATTCAGCAATTCATCCTCAGTAGTTAATTGTCAGCCATTTTGTACTTCTGTGCTGTTAGGGAGATTCTGCAAGATGAATACATAATCATATTCATAATCAAATTCAACAGCTTCTCATAGTTTGTGAGTCCATACACTATGATTATTCATAGCACACTTAAATAAATATGCACAAACTAAGTTGTTACTGTCGTTTACAGCTGAATAAATATTGCTATTCAACCTGCTTTGTATTTGCATTGTACATGAGACCATGACTCAAGCTGAACTGGTATGATGAATGAACCTTCACACGGGACACAAATTCAAAGTGAAAAGTGTTTGGCACAAGTAGAAATTATGTTCAAAAGCAATAACATTTTGTTGATTTTTAAGTTATTAGGTAAAGTCCTGTTCGGTTTTTGCTTTTTATTTTAAACCCCAAACCATCGCTAGTAAAATTGAGATTATAAAATGGCAAAATTCCTCCTTTTTGTAAGCTGCGGTGGGGAAAGGAATGGAAGGATTTGGATTTGGGACGGGGTCAAAGGCCGGTGAGGTGAAGAGATTGTCGCCTCCCACACTTTCAAAGGGCACCAACAAGCTAAAAAAAACCAAGACTTGACATTGGCAGTTGGTGTGGAGATGTCCACAGGCTTGAATGTCCCACTGTCCTCACCAAGGGGGATAAACACAGACGTGGGTGGGTTACTCAAAAGGAAAATGTAATTCAATACCAAAGGAAAATAATGGAACAAGAAAGTGGGAATTGATTACAGGGCATCAATCCAATTGAAGTGATTATACCTCTTGAACCATGCGAGTTCAGCTTCAGCAGTTTGCCAGCCATCTGTATCTCAAGAATGAACTGCTGCCTCAAATCCTTGGCCTCCAATCGAGCATTTTTGATTTGGCGTGGCGTTTTTTTTTTAAGCCTCTGTCACCAATTCTTTATTGCTCCTGCCATCAGATGATGGCGTGAAATGGCAAATGGTGTCATAGAACACCAGTTTATTTTCCTTACAGTGAGTTACAGAGGAAAACTCTTGTATTAAAAATTATCTGATCTACTGCTGCTTTTTTAGAAATGTAAAGAACAATTGTCACAGGGAAGAGACAGGGTCTAATTAAGTATTCAAGATGAGTGACGATTTACACAAAAGTACTTGTCAATTTTACAATGACAGGATATTTTTTAGGAATAGATTCAAATTTTAAAAAGCAATGATTGCAACCGGTATTGACAAAATGAATTGCTGCATCCAATGTTAATAACACTTGATTTGATATAAGTATAATCAAATTTACATTGTAAAAGTTGAATGAAGTCTAATTAGGAATTATTTTTAGCTCTCACAATGAAAGAAAGAAGAAATTCACGATTTATGGTTGTGATCTCATATATAGCGGCCATACACAGCTTTTAATTTATGTATTAGGAGTCGGATTCCTACATAAGAACATGTTCCCAAATTCAAGCCCACATGAATTAGAATATGAATAGGGGACAGGTGACATTTTATTTGATAGCTTTTCACTTCTTCCCCTGCAGTTACTTCAAAAGAACCAATTAAACTACTCACAGAAATCCTGGGAGGTACGAGCTATAATGCCATTTTACTGACTTCAACTATAAGTTCATGTTATAAAGCAAGATTCTGTATTTTACATACACATGAAGTAAACTAATGAATTATTATACCACTCCGCAATAATTATCGAAATAGGGTTGGACAAGGAGTGTGCGTCATTGGAGAAATCTATTCCAGCTTGTTGAAAGAAATCATGAAAAAGCACCATTTGTAGGCCTTGAAATGGGAACAATATTTGTGCCAGAATGTAGGCCTGAGGACTGAGGACTATCTGTTTTGGGCTACTGTCTGATCAGCATCGGCCTTCAGGTGGGACCTGGAAGCAGGGTTGCCAACGCTGGCTGGAAGTATTCCTGGAGGTTTCATCACATGACTTCCTGCCTCCGACTATCCCACTCCAACCATTGGCCGGCCAACATGTTCATTCCCAACAACACCTTTGCATGCCAATTGGAAATCGGGCAGATTCTTCATTAGTTGATCAAATGGCTCTTTGTCAAGTCAAACAGTCTTTTCTCTCTCAACTCTAACTTATCTACATACAATGAACAAAAGTATTGAAAAGCTCTTTTTTAATGCCCCTATGATGTTTCTTCTTGGTTGCAGCCAGCACTGTCCTGGAGACACCAGAGTAACCATGGAGGATTGGTAACCCTACCTGGAAGGGAGGAGAGATGAAATTGGGAGGAGCCAGCAGTATTTTTTTCATTACAGTAGTGCTGGTATAGCATTTCTGCACCCCACATTTAGGCAAATCTTTTTCTTTTAAAAATGACCTTCTTGGTGACAACCATCAGGGGTCCCTTTTAGAATCGTTGGCTGGGCTGGCTGAGATCAGCAAGAAAGAGGACATAAATAACACATCGCTAATACTGACCTCTGTGATGCAGGATCTGAGGATGAATATTTCATACACTCTAATGATCAATTTAACACAGATTATTTTGTGCCAATTATTTTCAGTATTGCACCTATAATTCAGCCCATACAAGAATTCAGCAATTCACAATTGGGTTGGGGCAGAGATACTCTGCTCATTTGATGGATACATATACATCAATTGACTGGTGTTGTGCCATAGAGACCAGATGGCCCAAGGCTCTGTATGTTCGCTATTCTCAGTCAGAGTAAAAGGTGGAACATTGCAGTTGGAGTCTGTCCTCAGGCTAAGAAGGAAGGGGGGAAAAGTTCCTATTAAGACTCAGCATTGCCATATAGGTATCCACTGAACCCTACTGGAAAATGAATATGTTTGGCCCTTGCTCAGGACAAGGACAGAATCAGGATCAGCTGTGATGCTGCCCATGATCAAACAACTCATTGGCATTCGCTGCTTATGTTTGTGCATGAAGTTTGGGCAGTTTCAGATGCAATAGCAGGCTCCTTAGATCACCCACTTGTGGAGAGGAGACTGGGGATTGGGGTTGAAGGGGGAACAAATGTCACCAGTGTACTTTTGTTCGAAAGATGTGGCTGACACTTTCAAAATGCCAATTACCCAGTTTTCTCTCATTGTCCTGACGGTGACTGAGGTTAATCCTATAGAAGAAAAAAACATATGCATTGCCCTTAATTCAAACAAAATCACTACATAATTGACAATTGTTTTAGTTTCATTTTTAAGTTATGGACGACCTTATAGCATGAATTTAACTCCACCTTGAGAGGAAGCAGAGATAACTCTGAGACAGAATGCCAAAAAGAACTAGAGACAAACAACTGGAGCTGAAGGTGAGGTGTCAAAGAGTTTGGAGATGAAGAGTAAAAGGGCAGCAGAGAATGAGTGGACACAGTCTGCAGGGGGAGCAGGGATGAGAGAGAGAGAGAGGCCGAGAGGAGGATACAGGGCTCCAGGAATGGCAGTGTGAGTGAGGAGAATAGAGGAAGAGTCCTGGTCAGAGAGTGGGGGACATATTCTTCCCTATCTCTGTGACTAAGGTTAAGAGTAATGCTCTTACACAGACTTTGACCCTTGTTTTAAAAAACACTCAGCCTGCAACTCAACCCTCATTACAGAAAGTGCAAAGGGCACATAGTATAGTTGGTGGGTTAGGGAAAGGGGGGATGGTGGCGGTGGGGGAAGTTGGCGGTTAATTCTAATTCACAAAACACTTAGTACAAGGGTAATTCTCTATGGCAGGTATTGCAACTGTGTATTTATATCTAATTCACATTCAAAAGGATAAACTTTAAGCGCTGCTTCAAAACCATGTGTAAATGAACCTTTCGATGAATTTAAATGTCGACACATGTGTGCTCTGCAGAATTGAGTGTCTGGCAGTTTAGGTGCATTGTTGAAATGATCGATCTATAGTTAGACACTCTGATGACTGCACTCTATCTGCATTGAGGATAAAGGAAATCCAACACATGGGAAGCTTATTCTTTCAATTGGTTACAGATGCATTAAACTGTGTAAATATTTCAACATTAGACACAGATTTGCCTTCTCTCAGAGATCTCACACGCAAGTACCAAGTCCCTTCAATATTCAATTCCCCTGCAACTTCAAAAGTTACCACCTATTTATTTTGTAACAAATGAATTGTAGCAGAACAAATCTTGACAAAATAAGCTAACTAAGCATTCAGTGCAGATATTATGTTGTAATTTTGTCTGTGTCTTTGTACTTATCATTTGCACCATGTAATATGCAACAACTGCAAACATTCAAGGTCCACTAATGTTTATTTTTGTTAAATGTTAAGTAACAATTTTACACTGCAAGATATCTCGAGTGTACGCAAACCTCAGGTGTACACATCATGACAAAAACAGCTAATAAGGAGTTGCCTGTTACATCAGACCCATGTATATCTCCCAGCAACAATGCACATGGACCAACTTCTCCATGTGTCCTTTTCTTAGTAGAGGCATGTCCAGCAAGATCAACAAACCAGCCCTTTAAATAATTGACATCCCAACTCCATGCAACAGATCTTAGACATGCACACTGGAGGTTTTAGTCATTCAGAAGAGGAGATATAGGGTGTTACTTTACATTAGCTCTCAGACCAGCACCTTTCAAATCCCTCCACAGCCTCACCCCCTCCTATCTCTGGAGGCTCCTCCAACCCACTACTCTAGGTAATCTCTGTGCTTTTCTAATTCTGGCCTCTTGAGTCTCCCTGATTTTTATTGCTGCAGCATTAGTCACTATGCCTACAATTTCAAACTCTGGAATTCCCTCCCTAAAACCTCTCTGCCATTCTACCTCAACCTCGTCCTTTAAGAACCCCCCTTGAAGCCTACCTTGATCAAATCTTTGGCCATCTTCTCTCATCTGCTTTATGTGGGTCCGTGTCAGATTTTGTTTAGCTCCTGTGAAGTGCATAGGAACATTTTACTATGTTAAAGTCACTGTATGAATACATGTTGCTGAGTCGCTTTTCATGGCTGCAGAAGGGAGTGACTGCAATAGTTGCTCGAGCTCTTTGGAGGTGCTTGCAGTAAGTAATTGCAACCTCGCAGGGTACCAGTAACGAAATGAAGAATGCATGAGCAAGATTAGCTTCACCAGTGACTTGCCCTCTTGCAAAGCCCATAGCACAGCATAGAAGGAAATGACATTTGCACAGCCAGGCAGGCAGGACAAACCATAACAGGATTTCTCATCCACGCTCCATGATGCGACAATTTGCTGTAGAAAGGATTATGAGTGGTGCGTTCAGAAACTGCGTGGCAGCGGGATACACATTGAGAACTGTGCCTTAGTGTGAGGACTCAATTCCAGCATGGGGCACAGCCTACAAGGCACAGGAACAGGCAACAGGTATTGAACTCAACACCAATCTCTCGTCTGCATCTGCCTTTGCACAACTGGCGAGTGAAAGCAGCCAAGCCCCCACAGCTGGAGCAGCTGATGTACAGACTGCATTGTGTAGGATTGCCACCTGTTGAAGCACAGGGTCTCCAACAGACCTATCAGGAAACAGCAGATGGCCTTGGAGTAGTGCAATAGAAATATCACTGGGAACTGGACTCCGAGAAAGGACAGACCCAGTATCACAATGAACACACTCTGGGGGGGCAAATTCAGCTCAAAGACCTCACTCTCCCATCAACCCACTCTGCTGCTGAAACAATTGTTCAGTTTGCAGTAATGTTAGTGGCATCTACAGGAGAGACATCAGCCAATCACAAAATTAGTGCAGACAGGGTAAACTCTCCCCTGCTTTCAGAGTGCTGTGTGTGTGTACCACATGGTTTGCAGCGGTCCAAGATGACAGCTCACCACCACCCTTCCAAGGGCAGTTAGGGATAGACAATAAATGCTGGTCTTGTCAACAATGCTCACACCCTGTGAATCAATAAAAAAAATGCAGACTCCCAATGGTATGTTATCAGACCCGAGCATTGCATTTTAATTGTTACCTGCCTCTAGTTTAACCTTCTGCACATTTCATTCTTGTCAAGCATGGGATAAGCAGTTAAAATTGTCCTTTTAGTTTCTCCCCATACACAGGAAATATGTACAGGAAGGAAAATTTTGTTTAAAAAAAACACTTCAGGGACAGTAGGCTTGAAAATTGGCAGACATCGAGCAGGGCTAGTGTGTTAAAAAAACAGGTATATTTTTTCCAAAGATAAGTCATTGCATGAAGTAGAGTGCCATTAAAAGGCATTGATGATGTGGTGATTGATTCTTTTTAAAGGAACACCATATTTTTTAAAGCTTTAGTTCACAAAGTGTGCCATGTCATCATTTTATTTGTATTTAATGCCATTATCACACAGATGGAACCTGAATCTTCTCCCCAAATGTAACGAGGTTTGACAAATATCCTTTCAATCCTCCTTCAAAGGGGAGCCCAATGAATATCTAGTTGGGAGCGGGAGGACTATGTAACAAGAACATCTATAAATATAACATGATCAGTTATTTTATGGAGGGGTTTCCAACTATTGAAAGGGCCACATACAAAGAAAACATTTTGTGGTTCCCATGTGATTCATGGACATTTAAACAAATTTTTTTTTTGGAAAAGTTTTTAAATAATTGAAAGTACTACAGGGGAAATTAGGAGATTTTTTTCTTTCACACAGCAGGGTTGTTAAAATCTGGAATGCATGACCTGAAAGGGTGCTGGAAGCAGATTACATCGGAACTTTCAACAGGCAATTGGACGTGTACTTGAAGATGTACTGTGTTATTGAGAAAAATCAGGGATGCAATGCTAAATTGGATAGCCCTTACAAAGAACCAGCAGGCGCACGTTAGGTCGAATGGCCTTTCTGTGCTGTAAGATTTTATGATTCCAAATTACATGATTTATAAACATTGAGAACACTTCTAATGCACACACACAAACCAGCCCACGCACAATATCCAAATTCTCATACAAAATTTGGTGCTCACTTACCTTCTTGGCTGGAATGTGCTCCTGGTTTCACCTGAATACCCCAGGCCCCTAAGATTGGTAGAAGCTGATCCCCAAGAGATTTCTACCTGACCCCCACACCAATTGATCTAAAGTGGTAAAAAAGAGACATTTCTAATCTAGGCTTGGGAAAAGTGATGACAATAGCAGATAAAACTTGTGTGCACAGACATAGAGACAGAAAGAAAAGTGGCCTTGGGTTGGAGAATGGGAGCTCACAGGGCAAATTAAATATGTTCTGAATAACCTTACTGAATGCAACACTATGTGAATGCTATTTGTAGAATGGAAATAAAAAGGTCAGGGTCAAATAATGTGGATGGTAATACTGAATGGGAATCCTGGAGATTTGCTTTGATTAACTTTCAGGGTCAGAGGAAGATGGGGAATGTATACAGAGAAAACAGGAACATTGTCAGTTCTATACCGTCATCCATTGGAAATATAGCCTCACAAGGATATATACTGGTAACTGCTGAAATAATCTGCAGTACAAAGACAGATGATGCAGCCAGAGACTTTAACATTCAGAACACATCATCTGACTTGCTAAGTGTTTTAAATCAGCCTTTAACTTTTAAGAACACAAATACTCCTCTCCTTTGTCTTCATCGTTTTGCTACAGTAACCATGTGATTATATATACACATCAGTGCAGGTACATAATTGTTCGAAGGAAAATAAAACCTCATTAGGATTAGTCTGATTCAGTCGAGTAGCGTTTGACAGTGCCTGAACTGTAGATGGAGCTGTTACAACACAGCTATTGATTTTCTGCTGTTGAGTTCTTCTTGTTTGCTTTACACAACAAGGAAATAAATTAGTTTCTGAGAACAACAGCAACTACAAGAAAAGGGAGGTCTGTATTCAGTAGCAGGCCTCCCATTCACGCCATGTTTTCTGTGCTTGTCCATCTGCAGCTTTACCATTTTCGTCACCTTCCCACTTGGTTCTGTGACCACCCAAGATCAATGTACATGCCATAAAGTCTTCGATCCTGTTCCCGATATTGGTTGCTATGACTACTCTCTAGCTTTTATCATGGTCACTACTTAGCTTTAACTGGCCTGAATTCACAGCACGGCATAGATTTGTTATTTCTAGGACATTTTAAGCACTAATAACTGACCATCTGTGAGAAACAATGCTCAGGGCTATATGACCTGGGTTCTATCTGCCCCATTAGAAAGCAGCAGTAGTTCTTCCTTTGATGACCATATGGACACCAAAACGATTTACAGGAAATCAATGGCATTTTGTGCTCATTTCCTGCTGCAGTAGAGAGTGGGAACCCTCAGGGTTTCTGCAAATCTTGCTTTGTAATTAGATTCTGGGAGGTTTGTGAAGATGGTGATGTTGGCCTAGCCTCCAATTCTCCCTCCTTGCGAAGAAGCACCTTGCTGCCTTCAATCGGCATTTTCCCCCTCAGCCCACCTGAGAATGTATTAATTGGTCATTATTCCGGTTCATTAAGTGCTATGCTGCCATTCAACAAGTAATATCTTGCTTGTTAAAATGTTGGAAAATGGAGCCCATAATGTGGTCCTAGCCAAACAATGTTAGGACTGTACCTCTTTCATCCCTCGAAGTCATCTAAATTATCAATTTGATCTAGTAGCCCTCTCAGCACACATCCAATGAGTGAGTGCACTAAGATCAAGGAGGTGGATATCCAGTAACAGCAGCTCTTTAAGGACTACTTGTCACCTTTAAAGCTATCATGCCATTGAAGGGGAGCAATTGCTCTATTAGCAGAATAAAAGAGAATTGTTCCTTGAGGATGCAGCTTTCAGAAGGTCTTCTATCCTGTTTGAAGCAGAGAAAATCCCCCAATTAAGAGAAGCACCAGTGCAACCTAAATAAAAATTGCAGAAATGATGTATGGCAGCAGTTCCCTGACAGTGGGTCATGACCCTAATTGTGGTTGCAGAATCAGTGAATGGGATTGCGAGCTTCCTCTCCTCTGAAACTGTGCCTCGCACCAACACTTCCCTTCCCCTGCTCATCTCTCAGTCTCTCTCTTTCTCTCTCTCCAGGCCATAGCCTCCTGCCCATGAGTGCATCACTGAGTGTCAAAGCCCGGCACTGACCCTGAACCTGGCAATGATGCCTCTGCTGCTGAGATGCCACCTGTCTTGAGCCCAATCTCATGCTGGTGCTGCGGAATGACCTGGGCTCCAACATCAGCCACCTCAAGACCTTCAACCTGCAGTTCTGGTGCTCCCTGGCTGAAGCCCATGAGCTGGAGTGGCTCAGATGAAGAAGTGAAGCTTTGAGTCCATAAAATTAGAACAATTTTACAAAGTACTTTTCATAAGAGGAAAGGTTGAGCAGGTTGGACCAATACTCATTGGAGTTTAAAAGATAAGAGGTCATCATATTGATATAAGATTCTGAGGGGACTTGACAGGGTGGACACTGAGAGGATTCCTCCCCTGGTGGGGGAATCTAGAACCAGGGGCACAGTTTCAAAATAAGGGATCATCCATTTAAGGCAGAGATGAGGAAGAATTTCTCCTTTCGGTGGGGTCATTAATCTTTGGAATTCTCTTCACCAGAAAGGAGTGAAGGTTGTGTTATTGAACATATTCAATTCTGAGTTTGACAAATTTTTAACCTATAAGGCAGTCTAGGGTTATGGAGAGCAGGCAGGCATGTGGACTTAAAGCAACAATCAGATCAGCCATGATCTCATTGATTGACAGAGCAGGCCTGAGGGGCTGAATGGCCTACTCCTGGTCAATTTTTTATGGTTGCATGATCTTACTTTAAAAACACAGATTTTCATATTTATACTATGTATTATGTGTTGATCTACAATACATGAACTTTCATAATTATATACTGAATGTTACTATTGTTTTATTACTGAGTTTTTTGTTGGCATCTGGGATCATGTGAATTTTCAAGTGTTAAAATGGGGTCATATTGGGAAATAGTTTGAGAAGCTCTCATGTATGGCGTTTAACATGTGACCCAGTCAGGGGCACAGACATGGAATAAATGAGTTGATTGCTAAAAGGTTGCCAGAGTATGTGTGTGTGCAATTTGCCTACTTTTATAATATTACCATATGCCATCAGAACTTCACTGTAAGTTTTGTGTGGTGTTACAGCCGTCATGCACAGCACTCCCTATCCCCTATCCAAATGCACAAGTACATTCTGTACTTGCAGGACACTATATACAAATTACCAGGCACTGCTGCACTTTAAAATTTGCATACGATGTATATCAAGCCTAATGCCACACAAGTTGCCTGCACCCTGCACATTCATAGAATGATTTACGGTGGCCGGGGGTGAACACTGGAGCACAGGAAATAGGAGCAGGAGTAGACCATATGGCCCATCGATCCTGCACCGCCATTCAAAACGGTCATGGCTGATCTGGAATTTCACTTTCCTGCCTGCTCCCCATATCCTTTGATTCTCTGAGAGACCAAAAATCTGTTCATCTCAGACTTAACTAGATTCAATGATGGCATATCCACGATCGTCTGGGATAGAGAATTCCAAAGACTCATAACCCTTTGAGTGAAGAAATTTCTCCTCATTTCAGTCCTAAATGATTGGCCCTTTATCCTGAGACTGTGTCTTCTTGTCCTAGGCTCCTCAGCCAGGGGAAACAATCTCTCAGTGTCGACCCCGTCAGAATCTTGAATGTTTCAATTAGATCACCTTTCATTCTTCTAAACTCCAGAGAATATAGACCCAACTTACTCAGCATCTCGTCATAGGTCAACCCTCTCATCCCAGGGACCAATACAGTGATCCTTTTCTGTACTGCCTCAAACACAAGTATATGGAGACTAAAACTGCACACACTATTCCAGGTATGGGCCCACCAAAGCCTCATACAAGTATAGCAATATAACTTTATTCTTGTACTCCAATCCCCTTACAATAAAGGCAATATGCCATTTGCTTTTCTAATTGCTTACTGTACCTGCATGCTAACGTTTTGTGTTCTTTGTATGAGTGCACCCGAGTCCCTCTGAACATCAGATTTCATACCTTTCAAAAAATACCCTTCTTTTCTATTCTTACCATTGAAATTAATAACCTCACACATCCCTACATTATACTCCATCTGCCACTTCATTGCACATTTACTTAATCTGTGTATATTTCTTTGCAGCTTCTCTGTGTCCTCCTCACAGCTTACATTCTCACTTAGCTTTGTACCATCAGCAAACTTAGATACAGAACTCTCTGTATCTTGATCTAAGTCATTAATATAGATTATATATATAGCTGAGACCCCAGCGCTGATCCTTGCAGCACACCACTAGTCACAGCCTACCAAGTTGAAAATGCCCCATTTATCCATACACTCTGCTTCCCATCCATTAACCAATCCTCTATCCATTCGTGGTATGGATATTGCGTGGTACCTTAACTATACAATTTTGGAAGTCCAAATATACCACATCTACTGGTTCTCCTTTACCCTACTAATTACATTCTCAAAATATCTAATAAATTTTTCAAACAGGATTTCCCTTTTGTAAAATCATATCATGCTTTTATAAGTGCATTGTTAAGACATTCTTAATAACAGATTCCAGTACTTTCCTGATGAGTGATGTCAGACTAACTGACATTTTTTCTCTCTCTCTCCTTTCTTGAATTGCAGTGTTACATTTACTCACTTCCAATCTGCTGGGACTATTCCAGAATCGAGGGAATTTTGGAAAATTATAGCCAGTGCATCCACTACCTCTGCAGTTATCTCCTTTAGAACCCTAGGACGTAGGCCATTGGGTCCTGGGGATTTATCAGATTGTAGTCCCTTGAGTCTCTCCAGTACTTTTTTTCTGATGATATTAATTACCTTAATTTCCTCACTCTTATTAGCCCCTACGTTACCTTCTATTTCTGGTATGTAACTCGTATCTTCTACTGCCATTTCCTCATCTCCCATGATAATTTCTCCTGTCTCTGCTTATAAGGAACTAACATTTACTTTAACTACTCTCTTCCTTTTTACATGCATGTAAAAGTTCTTACAATCTGTTTTTATATTCCTGGCTAGTTTGCTCTTATATTCTATTTTTTCCAATTTTTTTGGTGGCCCTTCGTGGGTGTAAAACACTTCTAATCCTCAGACTTACTACTATTCTTTACAACATTATAAGCCTCTTCTTTTAATATAATACTATCTTTAACCTCTTTAGTAAACCACAGTTGGATTTTGCTCATTGAGTTTTTGTTTTTCAATGGAATGAGTTTTTGTTGAACATTTTGAATTGTTTTTGTAAATGGTTTCCCACTGTTATTTACTGCCATACCTTTCAGACTGTTTACCCAATCAACCTTAGCCAACTCACCACTCATATCTGTGTAATTGGCTTTTGTTTAAGTTTAAGAAACTTGTTTGTGATTTGAGTATGTTGTTTTCAAAATTAATGTAGAATTCACTTGTATTATGATTACTATTTCCCAGTGGAACTTTTACTATGACATTATTAACTAACCCTGCCTCATTTCACAATAC
Organism: Cetorhinus maximus; assembly: GCF_964194155.1. Classification (NCBI taxonomy): domain Eukaryota; kingdom Metazoa; phylum Chordata; class Chondrichthyes; order Lamniformes; family Cetorhinidae; genus Cetorhinus; species Cetorhinus maximus. Next base: position 21,698,681 of record NC_135895.1, on the reverse strand, counting down.
TAGGTCTAAAATAGCTTCATCACTAGTTGGTTCTACAACATAATGCTCCAGGAATCTGTCACATAAGCATTATAGAAATGCATCTTCCAGACCACTTTTGCCAAATTGATTGGTCCAGTCGATATGAAGATTAAAGTCCCCTATAATGATTACATTGCTTTTGTTATAAGCTCCAATAATTTATAATTTATTGCTTTGTCAAATGTTATAACTACTATTAAGGAGCCTATAAACTACTCCTGTCAGTGTTTTCTGACCTTTGATATTCCTAATCTTCACCTATACTGATTTGACTTCCTGATTTTCTGAGCCAAAATCCTTTCTCACTAATGTCCTTATGTCACCCTTTATTATCAGGGCTACCCCTACTCTTTTTCTATTCTGTCTGTCTTTTTAAAATGCTGTGTGCCCTGGAATATTTATTTCCCAACCTTGGTCACCTTGTACCATGGGCAGAATTTTCCCTTCCGGAACTAAGTCCTGTGGCGGGGGCCGGGACATGGAGTGTTTCCTGCCACAGAGGCTGCCTGCAATTCATATGATATCGTGCAAACTTGGCCTCATTAATTATGCAGTTGGGGGTTTCCCAACATTTGTGCACAGGCTGGGCTAGATAGCACGCACCCCACTGTCATATCTGCGCACCATATTGAAGAAGCACCCGGACACCAACCTACACAAAACTGATTGAGGAGATGGCCTGAAGATGACAGGGAGCTCCTGTGCCCAAATTCAGTGACACCTCCCTCGGCTTCCTGCTGGACTAACTGGAGGCGAGGAGGGACTTTCTCTATCCACCAGATAGGAGGAAGAGGACGAGCAGTGTATGAAACAACAGTTGGTAAAGCTGAGTTGTTTAAAAATCCCAGAGGGGTAACTTTAAACAACTGTCATAACCTATATTTTTAAGTGGTATGTTTGAGATGCAACTCTAAATTCAGGAATTAGACCGCCAGTTCATGAGAGGTTTTATATCAAACTAAATGTGACATTTATTAATTTATGCAAGTTAAATATATACACGGCTACAAATTACTACTATCATAACTTTTAACAAATTCCCAAACTAATCTCCATTAAGGCAACAGCAACCCGTGGACTTCAAGCAGAGACCAGGCAAAGCATTTTCGTCTTACAAATTCAAAATGAGGTTCCTTTCACTTTGGTTTCTTGCAGACGCACAGCGGTAGGCTTACAGACTTTGATCTTACATTGCCTCTACCCTGCACACACAAAACTGCTATCTGTTACACCTAGCACATTGAATGTAAATTCTCACCAGCCCCTTTGAACTCCACCTTTTCGAACAATAAAACCCCTTTCATAGTACCAATTGTATTAGTAATATAAACATTGCTTTGTCTCTGCTAGCTAGGTGCCAGATTTCACTCCCCTTCTTGAATGCTTTCTTCAACAAAATGCAAATGCACTCTACCTCTCTTCCATCTCAAAACTGGTATTCATCAAAGCACCCAGACTAGTTGACTTTAATCCAACTAAGACACACCCACAGACTAAACCTCTATTTAAAAAAAATTCCAATAATATTGTATACACTAATAGCTTCATGACAGCAGTGAGACAAATCCTGAATGGGAGTAACTCTCCAGGACAATTAGTGCCCAGGACCTCTAGTAGAGCACTGCCCTACAACGCCAGAAAAGGATGAATTACATCACCCGCACTGCCAGGATAAGTGAACTTTCAACTGCTCACACTCACCTTAATGAATAGTACAGGGGACAGGGGCCTCAATGGCAACTTGATAAGATGATGCCTCATAGCCCCACTGCAGTCCATCTACTCTGGAGGTGAAGAGGCCACTGTGGGTCCCTCACCCTTCTATACAAAAAGCTCACATGCTGTCTGGGGTGAGGGGGGAAGGGGTGAGGGGAGGGTGAAAAGGGCTCAGGCATTGAGGGCACCATCAAGCACCACTAACAATTTGCCTGTCTGAGCCTTATCCTTACACCTGCATGGGCTCACTGCACCGGAGGATGCTGGTCCAGAACCCATGTGGACAACCTGCAGTGCATGAATCACATAGCACACAACCCAGTGGGTTATTTTTAAGACTGGAAGCATGGGAAAAATGCATGAAACCCAATTGCTGTCAAGCCCACTCTTTGCACAGGAGAAGTTAAGCCATAATAGAAGAGAGAGGGAGAAGACGGGAGGGATTGGACACACTTAAAAGAACTGACTGATTTCGAGGAGTGGCCAGCCCAGCTGGCAGGGGTGGAGCAGGACAGATCCATGAGAGATGGAGAGATAGCCTTGTAGCCTCCATCCAGTAAGGATCCATGCAGGCCATAGAAACCTAAGGGTCAAAGGTGCCTCCATGTTGGAGGCAGCTCATGCAGTCTCTCAGCCTGCCCTCTCTCACAGGTGCCATCAGGAAGAGGGAAAAGCCCAAATGTGAGGAAGATCTGTCCAGCACTAAGGCAAGCCCAGAGACGAGCGATCACTGGAGTGCTGCATTGGCTGCATTAGATTGCTTCAGTTGGAGTTTGGTGAGAGAGGGACTTTTAAGGATTCATTTCTATCTAAAATCTAATCTTTCTTTAATTTAGCAACTAACTAAGTTGCTCTTTGGGTTGGGAGAAGGCGAGTTTTAGTCCAACTTTACAATAGGGGTTGTACAGGCTCTACTTACAGCTGCAGCTAGTAAATTAGTTAACTGGCTTAAACAAGTTTTCAGAAGCTAGATTCAGACAGTATAAAAGCAAGCCAGCTACAGTTCTGCTTTTGTCTGCACTGGAGTGCTGCTTTGGGCAGCATTAAAGTGCCTCAGTTGGAATTTGCTGAGAGAGGGTGTTTGCTGAAGAGGGAAAGAGGTGATCCTTTCATTTTCTAACTTTCCTCAGTAAAAAGAGCAGTGGCCTTGGTAACTAGGACCTGGTAAGTATTTCTTCTATCCTTAAAATTCTCTAAACTAGAGGATGTAAAAGTAAAGGGAGTAATTTAAGGGTAAATCATGGCAGGGCAGCTCGGCCAAGTGGAATGCTCATCCTGTGCGATGTGGGAAGTCAGGGACACTTCCAGTGTCCAGGGAGACCATGTGGGCAGGAAACGTCTCCAGTTGCAGTTACTCAAAATCCATGTTTCAGAGCCAGAGCTGTGCCTGGAGTCACTGTGGAGCATCTGCAAGGATGAGATCTTTGTGGATGGCACGTACAGTGTATTTACCAGTGCAGGTAAAGAGTGTACAAGCAGAGAGGGAATGGGTGACTGGCAGACAGAGTAAAAGCATTAGGAAGATAGTGCAGGAGACCCTGGATCCATCTCCCTCTCCAACAGATTTTCTGTTTTGGATATTGGGGGAGATGGTTTCTCAGGGGAATGCAGCAAGAGCCAAGTCCATGGTACCACGAGTGGCTCAGGTGCACAAAGTGGGGAGTCGAGGGGGGGGCAAGAGTAAGAGAGCAATAGTGATAGGGAATTTTAATGTAAGGGGAGCAGATAGATGTTTCTGCTATGGCAGACATGACACCAGGATGGTATGTTGCCTCCCTGGTGCCGGAGTCAAGAGTGAGTGTCACTGGGCGACTGTAGGACATTCTGCAGGGGGACGGTGAACAGTCAGAGGTTGTGGTCCATATTGGTACCAACGACATAGGTAAAACGAGGGATGAGGTCCTGAAAGCAGAATATAGGGAGCTAGGAAATAAATTAAAAAGCAGGACCTCAAAGGTAGTAATCTCAGGATTACTCCCAGTCCCACATGCTAGCAAGATCACAAATAGGAGTAGACAAGATGAATCCGCGGATGGAGAGATGGTGTAGGAGCGAGGGATTTAGATTCCTGAGGCATTGGGACCGATTCGGGGGAAGATTGGACCTGTAGAAGCTGGACAGGGTGCACCCCAGCAGGGCTGGGACCAATATCCTCGCAGGGGTTTTCGCTAGTATTGTGGGGGAGGGTTTCATCTAGATTGGCAGGGGATAGGAACCTGAGCAGGGAAACACAAGAAAGGGAAACAAAGATAGGAATGAAAGACAGAAAAGTAGAAAGCAAAAGTGGAAGGCAGAGGAAACAAGGGCTAGCAGAAAATAGAGCCATAGTACAAAAAAATATATAAAATTATTAAAAAGACGAGTCTAAAGGCATTGTATCCGAATGCACAGAGCATTCGCAATTAGGTAGATGAATTAACAGTGTAAATAGTTGTAACCAGGTACAATATGTTTGTAATTACGGAGACATGGGTGTAGGGTGACCAAGGCTGGGAACTGAATATTCAAGGATACTCGATATTTAGGACAGACAGGCTAAAAGTAAAAAGGAGATGGCATGGTGTTGTTAGTTAGGAATGAAATCAGTTCAATAGTGAGAGAGGATATTGGCTCAGAAAATCTAGATATAGGATTAGTCTGGGTGGAGCTAAGAAGCAACAACGAGCGGAAAATATTAGTGGGAGTTGTCTATAGGCCTCCAAACAGGGTGATAGGGAAGTGAAGTAGGCCGATCTGAAACTAGGGTCCTAAATCTCATGATCCATGATCTGATTGAATGGCAGGGCAGACTTGACGGGTCGAATGGCCTACTTCTACTCCTACATCTTACGGTCTTATCTTAACAAAGGAAACTACGAAAGTATGAGGCATGATTTGGCTAAGGTAGATTGGGAAACTTCATTAAAAGGCATGACAGTGGATAGACAATGGCTAATGTTTAAGGAATGAATGTATGCCTTGCAACAGTGATACATTCCTTTCTGGCACAAAAACACAACAGGAAAAGCGGCCCAACCATGGTTAACAAAATAAATTAAGGATGGTATTAGATCCAAAGAGGGGTCATATAAAGTTGCTCAAAAAAGTAGCAAGCCTGAGGATTGGGAGCAGTTTAGAATTCAGCAAAGGAGGACCAAGAGATTGATTAAGAGGGGAAAAATAGAATATGAGACTAAACTTGCAAGGAACATAAAAGCAGACTGTAAAACCTTCTATAAGTATTTAAAAAGAAAAAGATTAGTGAAGACAAACGTAGATCCCTTACAGTCTGAAACAGGAGAAATTATAATAGAAAACAAGGAAGTGGCAGAGCAATTAAACAACTACTTTAGTTCTGTCTTCACGGAGGAAATAACTCCCCAGGAACACTAGGGAATCGAGGGTCTAGTGAGAAGGAGGAAATTACTATTACTAAACAATAGTGCTAGAGAAATTAATGGAGCTGAAAGCTGATACATCCCCAGGGCCCAATAATCTACATTCCAGGGCTCTAAAGGAGGTGGCCGTGGAAATAGTAGATGCGTTGGTTGTCATCTTCCAAAACTTTGTAGATTCTGTAACAGTCCCAGCAGATTGGAGTGTGGCAAATGTAACCCCAGTATTTAAAAAAGGAGGGAGGGAGAAAACAGGAAATTGCAGACCGGTTAGTCTAACATCAGTAGCTTGAAGATCGGAATGCTGGGAGAAGTTGCTGTTGAAGATCGGAATGCTGAGAGAAGTTGCTGCTTGAAGATCGGAACGCTGGGAGAAGTTGCTGTTGAAGATTGGAATGCTGGGAGAAGTTGCTGCTTGAAGATCGGAACACTGGGAGAAGTTGCTGCTTGAAGATCAGAGCGTTGGGAGAAGTTGCTGCTTGCAGATCGGAACGCTGGGAGAAGTTGCTGCTTGAAGATCGGAACGCTGGGAGAAGTTGCTGCTTGAAGATCGGAATGCTGGGAGAAGTTGCTGCTTGAAGATCAGAGCGTTGGGAGAAGTTGCTGCTTGAAGATCAGAGCGTTGGGAGAAGTTGCTGCTTGAAGATCGGAACGCTGGGAGAAGTTGCTGCTTGAAGATCGGAACGCTGGGAGAAGTTGCTGCTTGAAGATCAGAGCGTTGGGAGAAGTTGTTGCTTGAAGATCGGAACGCTGGGAGAAGTTGCTGCTTGAAGATCAGAACGCTGGGAGAAGTTGCTGCTTGAAGATCAGAGCATTGGGAGAAGTTGCTGCTTGAAGATCAGAGCGTTGGGAGAAGTTGCTGCTTGAAGATCAGAACGTTGGGAGAAGTTGCTGCTTGAAGATCGGAACGCTGGGAGAAGTTGTTGCTTGAAGATCAGAGCGTTGGGAGAAGTTGTTGCTTGAAGATCGGAACGCTGGGAGAAGTTGCTGCTTGTAGATCAGAGCGTTGGGAGAAGTTGTTGCTTGAAGATCGGAACGCTGGGAGAAGTTGCTGCTTGAAGATCAGAGCGTTGGGAGAAGTTGCTGCTTGAAGATCAGAGCGTTGGGAGAAGTTGTTGCTTGAAGAACGGAATGCTGGGAGAAGTTGTTGCTTGAAGATCGGAACACTGGGAGAAGTTGCTGCTTGAAGATCAGAGTGTTGGGAGAAGTTGTTGCTTGAAGATCAGAGCGTTGGGAGAAGTTGTTGCTTGAAGATCAGAGCGTTGGGAGAAGTTGTTGCTTGAAGATCGGAACACTGGGAGAAGTTGCTGCTTGAAGATCAGAGCGTTGGGAGAAGTTGCTGCTTGAAGATCAGAGCGTTGGGAGAAGTTGTTGCTTGAAGATCAGAGCGTTGGGAGAAGTTGTTGCTTGAAGATCGGAATGCTGGGAGAAGTTGTTGCTTGAAGATCGGAACACTGGGAGAAGTTGCTGCTTGAAGATCAGAGTGTTGGGAGAAGGTGCTGCTTGAAGATTAGAGCGTTGGGAGCCTTAATTGGCTCACCCACATAAAATGGCACCGCGCCCCCAATTGGCGGCGCCAATCGGAAGGGCACCTGTGCGCGCCCGCCCTTCAACTCCTCCCCCAGATGGGGGGAAAATTCAGCCCCATATCTCTGTAATTAGATCTAAACAATTTATTTGTATTTGTGCCTTTAGTTCATCTATCTTATTACAGATGCTCCACTTATTCAGATAAAGCGACTTCAGTTTTACTTTCTACTACTGTTCCCTGCCTCGATCTTTCTCTCTGATGCACTATTACCGTTAAACTCTCTGAGCCTTCCTGTCCCACTCAGCATGTCTTTACCCACATCGAAATAGTTTTCAATTGCCTCAGCTTTTATCTTTGGATTTCTAAATCTCCCTTCCCTGAACCCTCCTCCCCCTCTGTTAGTTTAAGACCTTTTTTCCCCACACTGACCTTATTTACTGGTGCAGTCTTATATTTCTATGCTCTGTCCTTTCTTGTCATTACCCATATAGTTAGCCTGCATGTTGGATCCTGGTCCTTAGTTTAGTTGGACTAATGGATCTGGGTTGCATGCTTATTTTGGGACGACTGAGTTGGTACCATAGCCAAAGTAGATCAGCAGACGGCTCTCCTGTAGAACACATTCTATTTATTTACAAAAGGAATTCAGCAGTTGCACTTGTGTACTTACAACTCAAATCCTATCTCTACATTATAGACTCTACCTCTCGACTACTCCTACTGACTACTGACCACGAAGGTAGCCCGTGCTACTCTGTCATTGGATAATAAGATCATGTGATCTTCTATTATAACATTCTTCTTAAAGGTATATTCCACATAAGATTACCACATCCCTCCCCCTATACTCATAAATACTTTTCACAGTTACAATTACAATTTATCTCAAAATATCAAATTATTTACACAGATAAGTAATTTACAAATTCAGTCTTTCTGGGGGTTTCCTTATGCGTGTAGAATGCCTCAGCTTTACAGCTTCAGATGTTTTGTCAGGAACCTGCTTTTCTGCTGTTGTTCCAACACCAGGTTCTTCAGTGGACATCTGCAAATCTATTTCCTCAACTCTTGCAAGTACAGCCAATCCTTCAGACATCATCTGTACTCAGTTGAGTACTTTCAACAGGAGATGTTGACGCAGTCGTAAACACTAGAGGAATCATTTCCTGATACTTTGTTTCTCTCCTCCTCATATGATCCACAAGTCTCTATATGACTCGGGCTTCCACTTTCACGTGGTAAGAAAGAGGTGCAATCACTGCATATATTTCATCTGATAACCATAGGGTCCTTCTCCAAAATCTTTCACATATACCATCTCTCTTACGGTAAACTTTCTGTCATGACTATGCCAATCATGTCCAGTTTTCTGATTTCCCTGACTCCTTTCCGCCTAACCCCCTACATTTAGTGCTAATCACCTCAACCTCGTTCAGAGACAGCGTTTCATCAACAATTCCGCAGGTGTGACACCTGTTGCCATGTGAGGGGTGGTCCTATAATGGAAAAGAAAACATGCTAACTTGGTTGCTATGGTGTCTCCGGCTAATTTCTTCATGCCATATTTTACTTTTTGAACTGCTCTCTCGGCCAGTACATTTGAAGAAGGGTGGTATGGTGAAGTTTGTACATGAGTGATACCCTCGAGGCTGATAAACCGTTGAAACTCAGCACTCGTAAATGCCGTACCATTATCTGATACGACCACATCTGGTAGTCCATTGATGGCAAAACTTTGACGTAGCTTGTCAATTGTAGCAGAAGATATTGGTGATTTCACCTCATGTATGTCCATCCATTTTGAGCGAGCGCCGACAATAAGGAGAAACATTGTTCCCATAAAATGTCCCACAAAGTCAATATGTAATCACACCCGTGGTCTTCCTGGCCACTCCTAAGGGTGTAACGGAGCTGTTTAGGGTAACTTTTGCACTTGCTGACACTGCATACAACTTCTCACTAAGCACTCAATTTCTCCATCCATTCCAGGCCACCAGAGGTAGCTGCGTGCTATGGCCTTCATTCAGGAAATACCTGGATATGCACTATGTAGTTCAGCTAACAATGGGTTTCATCCCTTTGGAGGAACAATCACTCATGCTCCCCACTATAAGAAACCATCCTGGCTGTTTAACTCATATCTTCTGTGAAAATATAGTTTCATTTCATTAGACTCCTGTTCTTGTGACCAACTGTGAAGAACTTGTTCTCGTACTTTGGATAAGACTGGGTCTTGACTTGTCCAATCTCTAATCTGTCTCGCACATACCAGTGATGAATCTAAGAAGTTCAATAATAAAACAAGTTATTGAGGAACTGGAACATCCTCATCAATTTCTTTCAAAGGCAAATGACTAAGTGCATCAGCGTTTGCAATCTGATTTCCAGGCCTGTGGATGAAAGTATACACATACACTGCCAGGATCAATGCCCACCTCTGTATTCTTGCTGAGGCTATGGGTAGTATAACCTTGTCCTCGCTGAACAATCCTAGCAAAGGCTTGTGGTCCGAAACGATAGTAAAATGATGACCGTGTGCATTCTGGTGAAATTTCTTGACACCAAAGATGATTGATAAGCCTTCTTTTTCTATCTGTGAGTATCTGTTGTGTTGGACGTTCTTAATACATATCTAATAGGTGGTTCTGAACCATCATCCAGTCGATGGGATAGCACTGCTCCCACTCCATAGGGTGATGCATCACATGTCAAAACTAACTTTTCTTTGGCCAAAATGTACTAATAGGGTGGATGAGTGTAACAGCTGTTTCACCTTTGCAAAAGCTTCTTTCTGTGGTGTTTGCCAAAACCAACATTGGTTCTTCTTGAGTAGGTAATACAAGGGTGCCAGTTCTGTCAACAAATTAGGCAAAAACCGTCCATAGTAATTGATGAATCCCAAGAATGATTTGAGCTCGGTGGTGCTCTTTGGTGCTGGTGCCTCGCTAATGGTTCTCACTTTTTCTTCAACTGAGTGGAGGCCCTATAAATCTACCCTGTGACCTAAATAAATTACCTCGTTCACTTGGAACGTGCACTTTTTTTCAAACGCACTCCCACCTGTGAGAAATGTTTCAAAGCTTCTTCCAAGTTTGCCAAATGCTCCTTTTCAGTGAGTCCTTTCACCAGAACATCATCTAAATAAGCTACAACATGAGGCAATCCCTGCAGTAAACTTTCCATTGTCCTCTGGAATATGGTGCATGCTGATGATACACCAAAAGGCAAACGGGTATATTGGTACAACCCTTTGTGTGTATTAATTATGACGAATTTCTGGGAGGCCTTCTCTAAATCCAATTGTTGATAATCATGACTCATATCAAGCTTCGTTTAGGTGGTTCCACCTGCCAGCTGAGCATAAAGATCTTCAATTTTTGGTATAGGGTGTCTGTCCAACTTAGCTACTTTATTAACAGTCAATTTGTAGTCTCCATAAATTCAAATGCTTTGGTCAGGTTTCAGAACAGGGACTGTTGGTCCTGGCCATTCTGAGAACTACACAGGTTGTATAACTCCCAGTTTCTCTAATCTATCCAATTCAGAGTCTACCTTTTCTCGCATTACAAAAGGTACTGGTCTTGCCTTCATAAATCAGGGGGTAGCATCTGGATCCACATGAATTTTTGCTTGTAGTCCCTGGATCCTCCCTAGTTCATCTTGGAAAACTGAGGCATATTTTTATAGTAGCCCAAGTAGCCCACTGGCTCTCAGTTGAAAGATCTTGGTCCAATCCAATTGAATTTCTTTCAACCAGTTTCATCCAAGGAGGCTTGGCCTCTCACGTGCTACCACCATCAAGGGTAATTTTACTGATTGACTTCTGTACTGTACAGTAACCCTGCTTGTGCCTTTGATTCTGATGTCTTCTCCCATGTAAGTTTTCAATTTGGTATCTGTTTCTTCCAAATTTAATTTACTTTCTCCATAATTCAGGTATATGAAGGTATGCTCACCTATTACCATAGTGGATGCTCCTGTGTCCACCTCCATTCTGAGAGGCCTATCATTCACCCTCAATGTTACCGAGATAGGTTCTGTTCTTCCTACCTTAAGTTATACAACAAATAAATATCTGAATCAGTTAATTCAGGTTCTTCTACGTTATAGATCTCACGGGGTTTTTTCTTTTGATTGAAAGTCTGCCTGGTTCTATCCTTGCAATGTCTTGTGAGGTGTCCATTTCAATGACGGTAAAAACATTTGACTTTTTTTGAATTTCCATTCATTACAAGGTTGTCTGCTTCCACCTCTGTTACCATTATTCCATGCTTTTGCTGCTAAGTCATTTCTTTTTATTTGTCTGCAAGTGGTGGCTGCTTCCCATTTCTCATTAGAGCTGTGCATTTTTGCGGCCTTTTTGGCTGCGATTCCCCGCACATGACCCCACCACTTTGCACTCCCTGTATGGCTTTCAAGTCTCGCACTGCGCTTTCCATGGCCAGTGCTATTTCTAGCACCTTCTGAAAATCCAAGATTGTTTTAGACAGTAATCTCTTCTGAATCATATCTTCATTTATATTGCACACCAAACAATTTCTAAGCATATCAATTATAGATGTACCAAACTCGCAATATTCTGTTAACCGTTTCAGACTAGCCACGTAACAAGCAACTGTCTCTCCTGGGGTTCTATTTCTTGAGTTAAATTTGTACCGTTGTATCATTACCAAGGGCTTGGGCTGGTAATGACTCTTCACAAGGTTCACTAAGTCATCAAAACTTTTCAAATCCGGGGCACTGGGTGCCTTCAAATGTTGAATCAATCTATAAGCCTTACTCTCACACGTGGATAAGAGAATCACTCGCCTCTTTTCCTCCCCCGCAATGTCATTAGCTTGGAAAAAGAATGTGAGGCATTCAACATAATGAGACCAACCATCCGTAGTGGGGTTGAAAGAATCAATTCTTCCAAACTGCGGCATGCTTCGAGGGCACTGCTTTGATGATTAGGATGGAAATTCTACTCAAAATTATCACGCAAGGTATGGCCCGATCTCGGTTCACTTGATTTCCTCCTTCACTTTTTCTTGCTTTTTTCTTGTTGCCAGTTTGTTGGATCCTGGTCCTTAGTTTAGTTGGACTAATGGATCTGGGTTGCATGCTTGTTTCGGGATGACCATAGACAGAGTAGATCAGCAGACGGTTCTTAATTAGAACACATTCTATTTATTTACAAAGGAACTCAGCAGTTACACTTGTGTGCTTACAACTCAAATCCGATCTCTGCATTGCAGACTCTAACCCTAGACTACTCCTACTGACTACTGACTGCTAAAGTGGCCCATGCTATTGGATACTAAGATCATGTGATCTTCCATTATAGCATTCTTCTTAAAGGTATATTACACATCAGATTACCACGCTGCACTATTGCCTTGTCCTTTCTCTTTAACTTTCCAATTTCCCCTCACATGAACCTCCTCCCTGCTATTTAGTTTAAAACCTTCTCTACAGCCCTGGTTATACAACTTGCCAGGACACTGATCCCAGCATGGTTCAGCTGAAGGCCATCCCATTGGTACAGCTCCCTCTTTCCCCAGCACTGGTGCCATTCATAATCTTCTATCTGTTTTAGGGGAAACATGTTGGTTCAGATCGGGGTGTCTTATTGGTAGAATCCTTACCCAACAGTGCAATTCCGTCATTAAAATGACAAATCTTGAACTGTTAACTTAGCTGCTCCCCTCAAATGAAATTCTTATTTAAAAACACTTACTACAAAATTAACCAAAGCAGCAGCTAAAGTTTAATTTAAATCCAGTTAATCAAACACTAGTAATTTTGTGACTATTGCTAATTAGAATTTAGTTGTATTGCATAACCTTTTGCTATTGTAGTAAAATAAAATCCTAGAGAGTGCAGTCTAGTAGCTTATGCCCAAAAGGTGAGTTTTATAAACTTCTTTCTGCAAAGCCTATTTGTTAAGAGGTAAATTAATGATACAAATTTTTCAATACTTACACGACATATTTAATCAGATGGGATCTTCCTGTAGTATTTCATTAAGAATCTCAGTGAATGCAATTTTCTGCTCACGATAGTCTCTTTCTAAGAAGCTACTTTTGAGGCTTTATGCTGAATTGTCCATTGTTACATTTGCTCTAAGATAAAAGCAAAAAAATTGCGGACGCTGGAAATCCGAAACAAGAACAAAAATACCTGGAAAAACTCAGCAGATCTGACAGCATCTGTGGAGAGGAATACAGTTAACATTTCGAGTCCGTATGACTCTTCTGGCAGTTAAGAGGAGGTCCGATCTCTTACGTAACACCAGGAGAGATGGAGAAATATCTGGGAACCAGAATCGAGCCCTGGGCGGGGGTAACTGAGGAGCAATGGGGATCCAAAATCGATGGTTGGATAGCGAATTTGAAGGAGGCAGCATTTCGACCTATCCAAAGGATCGAAATCCTTAAAACCCACATGATCTGGTGAAGAGTCATACGGACTCTAAATGTTAACTATATTCCTCTCCACAGATGCTGTCAGACCTGCTGAGTTTTTCCAGGTATTTTTGTTTTTGTTACATTTGCTCTGTTCATCTGAAGTATCTACCGGTGTTGCAAAATATTTTAAAACTGGTTTTGCAACTATAGACCTTCAGAATAAGGTGCTATTATCTTGCAAGAATATAGTTTAATGACAGCTGCAATTTTATTGTAATTCAGTTTCCCTGTTACGAGGGATTTAGAGGTGACGTTTTCTTTAGGAAGGAGGGTATTGGAGTCAGACAGATGATACTCTGTAGCAGGTACTTGAAATGCAATGCTTCTGATTTTTCATTGCTAATCCAGTTGTGTTCATTTAATTTAATTTAATTTGATGATGTGGAAGTGTCTGACTGGAATAGAATGTTCTAGAGCGAGGTTCTGATGGCAAAACAGCCAACCTCTGCAACATGACCCTGAGCACATCTAAGTTCGCCTATCTCACAGATCGATTATTTTGCCTGTTAGCTTAGATGTACATGGAAATACGTCATCTGAAATATTGCTTACAGCATGTATTCTATTGATTAAAATAGCAGAAGGGATTTTTATTGAACTTTCCATTGATAAGTAAATATATGCTGTTTATCTTGTACTTTTTCAGGCAAGATTATACTCCTGTCATTAAAATAGATTACTTAGTGAACTAATTGTCAGCTTTACAGTTATCTTAAGGCACCAACCTTGCGAATTGTTGAAATAATACCTTTTGTAAAATATTTACTGTCACGCCATATGCTGTTAACATTCTGCTCACTTTTCTCCAGGAGGTGCCATGTAAATGAGAACATGTTACTGCCATAATATTAAAAATACGTCTTTAGGAATCCTTCTCAAGACTACATTTGTTTTGGCAGTTCTGAAAAGACAACAGTGATTGCCACTGATTAGGGACAGCATGCTATATTGCATTATTCCTTGTAAACTGCTAATGGAGGCCTAGCAGTTAACAAGTTGAGGCTTCCCTGAAACAAACGGCAGTGCCTGTAGAACCTCTGCGTAAATTAGTCTCCTTTGAATGCGCAGCCAAACTCATTAAACTGCTGCTGCTGCCGTTGAAACACTTCAGGCAGAATAACTGGATGGCACTAACAGCTTAGCATCAATTATTATGGAATGTCTGAGGTATAATTTCCCCTGTGGTTTTGTTAGCTGAACAAAATTCATAATACTGATGTGTGGCAGGTACTTATTACTCAGCGCAGGTGGGGATATGCAAATATTATTCTAACATCGCCAAAGAAAGCCAGGCTGTGTTTCATAGTTCAGCTCCCAAACAAAATTCTACAGGCTTGGGATTTTCTGACGCAATGAGTGCACTATAATTGGAACAGGATCAGGGATGAAACAATTATGAATTAGAAAGATGAACTATAAAGGGAAATATTCAAGTATTCAATGACCCCATTTACTAAGTATGACTGGCCCTGCTTGCTCATGCAGCTGAATTTTGGGAGTTGCAGAATTGTACTTGAACACAATCTGTAACCTCATGGCCCAGCATATCCCACACTCTACCATTACCATCAAGCCACAGGATCAACGCTGGTTCAATGATGAGTGCAGGAGGGCATGCCAGGAGCAGCACCAGGCGTACCTAAAAATAAGGTGGACAATATCCAGGCTTGGGCTGACAAGTTGCAAGTTACATTTGTGCCACACAATGCCAGGCAATAACCATCTCTAACAAGAGATTCTAACCATTGGCCCTTGACATTCAATGGCATTACCATCACTGAATCCCCTACTATCAACATCCTGGGGGTTAACATTGACAAGAAACTGAACTAGACTAGCCATATAAATACTGTGGCTACAAGAGCGGGTCAGAGGCTAGGAATCCTGCAATGAGTAACTCATCTCCTGACTTCCCAAAGTCTGTCCACCATCTACAAGGCACAAGCCAGAATTGTGATGGAATACTCCCCACCTGCCTGGATGAGTGCAGCTCCCACAACACTCAAGACGTTTGACACCATCAAGGACAAAGCAGTCCGCTAGATTGGCACCACACCCACAAACATGGACTCCCTCCACCAACGATACACAGTAGCAGCACTGTGTACCATCTACAAGATGCACTGCAGGAATTCATCAAGGCTCCTTAGGCAGCACATTCCAAACCCACGATCAAAACCATCTAGAAGGACAAGGGCAGAGACACCACCTAGAAGTTCCCCTCCAAGTCACACATCATCCTGACTTGGAAATATATCCCCATTCCTTCACTGTCACTGGGTCAAAATCCTGGGACTCCCTCTCCAACAGCACTGTGGGTGTACCCATACCACATGGACTGCAGTGGTTCAAGAAGACAGCGCACCACCACCTTCTCAAGGGCAGCTAGGGATGGGCTATAAATGCTGGCCCAGCCAGTGAAGCCCACATCCCATGAATGAATTTTTTAAAAAGTTGACAACATCTTCATGCCTGTAACTGCAGTTTTTCTGTGATCCATGTCTAAAGCCTTGTTTCTGCAATCAGCTCGTCAAAAAAGTTATTTCCTGCAGTATTTCTGCCTGTTTGCCCTCCGGGGCAGCTGTCGAGCTCATCAAAGCAGCAGCTGTTACTGAACTATGTGAGTAACTAAGGGACAGGTTTACCACAGACATTAGCTTCAATGGGCCCCAGGCGCGCAGCAGATAACATGCCTGGTTATTGTGAAAATCAACTAACACTTTCCCTAAAAATAGGCAAATTCCAAAAATCATAGCTATCCGTGGCGATCTTGCATGACTTCCTGAAAGCATTCTCCAATAATACCAAGTGTGAATGTTTAAGGAAACTCATTAACGTTACATTTAACATGAAATTTCTTTGGAAATGACCTGGATTCAGAAGCTTAGTACAAGGCAGTGAGAATTGAAGAGGATATCAAATTAGGAGGGACATTGAGTTTGGAAACAGCAGCTTGGGAATTAAAAGAATGAGTTGGACTAGAAAGAAAGTAATGGAAAATCATACTTAATGTAGAAAAGTGGAAGGTTGAAGTTATGAAGCTGAAAGAGACCTAGGAATTTTAGCAGACTTGAAACACAACATGCCCAATTAATGCTGAGCAGCCAACAAAGCAAAAAGAATGTTAAACTTAATAGCCAAACGAGTAGAATGCAAGAAAGAGGTAGTCCTCAGCAAATTGTACAGTCCTCCAGTCAGACTGCATCTTGAGTTAATTGCATTAATTGCCCACTTAAGGGCCTCAATAAGCATCTGGGCAGGAAAGTCATTCACAAACCTTCCCACCCAGACTTCATCAGGTGGATGCCAGAAGACTGCAGAGTCCCCGCCCTGCACCTTCCACACTCTTCCCGGTTAAATGACCCCGCCTCCAAACCCACTGCCGGTGGGGCATTAAATTCTGTCCAGAGAGTTACTGACACATGGTATAGACTTCCAGACTGAGCAGTCAAAGTAGTTTAAGGAACAATTGGATGCTATGGCAGAAGAATAATAGGATCCTACTGAATAAATGAATTTTGATTAACCAAGTGGCCTTCATCCACTACCCTGCCCCTGGTTACATTCAGAACACTTTTGCGATAGATTCTTGCATAAGAGTACATTAGAAAGTCACCAAATGGTGATCTATATTGAATGTTCTTGAAACATGCAGAAAATGTGTCTTTGAACCATCTTATTCAAACTAAATTATAACATTTGTTGGTGGAAGTGGAAGATATGAACTAAAGTGCGAGATTTCACATTTAGAGTAAGCCTGGGTATAGAAATCTTGAGGAAATACTTCACCATATCAAGAAGAAGAGTAGGTCATTCAGCCCCATGAACCTGTTCCATCATTCAATTAGATGATGACTGATCAGTGCCTTAATACAATTTATCCACCTTTGTTCCATAACACAGGGATTCTCAACGCTTTGCTTCTGTAGCCCCATTTTCCATGTTATAAAAATTCCACAGACCCCCTGTAACACAAGTATTTATTTTCTGTAAAAATAAACATTAGTTATACGAGTAAATATATATTTTTTTGCTTTACCTACTTAATGTAAAACTGTAGGGCTATATAGCTCAGTTGGTTACAATAATGGTGCAGGTTCAATCCCTGTACCAACTGAGGCAGCTCTTGGGACCCACCTCTTCCACTTGTCCCATTGTGATATCAAGGTGGCTCATCGTCAGGTTGTCAAAGGCAGTTAAGGGTGGACAATAAATGTCTTGTTTCTTTCTTTATCCCTTCATATTGTATTCAGATTGTTGCTATGTAGCTATTCATGTCTCATTTGGAAACAGCCTTTGTTCATTTACTATACCCACAACCACTTGCTTTCGCTGTTGCATCATGAAATCTTTTGTTCAGTCTCACCTGCCCTCCGCCCTATCACAGAGCTTCCCATTTCTCTTCCTGCACCCTCTCCCCTTCCACTGGCTTAAAATCTCTTACATTTCTATCTTCCTTCAGTTCTGATGAAAGGTGACCTGAAACATTAACTGTTTCCCTCCACAGATGTTGCCTGACTTGCTGAGTATTTTCAGCATTTTTTTGTTTGTTTTTATTTCAGAATTCCAGCATCTGCAGCATTTTGCTTTTGTATTTCAGGTGCAATCTTGAATTGATTGCATTTCGAAGTCTGCAGCCTGAAGATTAAGAGCAGTGACAGATGTGAATGGTATGTTAGTTGTATTATTAAGGTTAAGGATATACAGGTGGAGGACACTGATTGATTAAGTGCCTGAGCACATATAAAGAGAGAATTTGAATATTGCTGAAAAGAGAACTACGTTGCTGAAGCTTTTTGTTTTGTACTCATCAGGACAAATGCAAGAGTGTCAAATTTTAATCAATCACAACAATTTATACTACAGGGGAAAAGGGTGCTGACTGGTTGGCAAATCAACTCTGACTGGCCAAGGCATTGCCATGGAGAAAGCAACAGGGAACTATAGGCTCCCACCCCAGGTAATTCAAAAAAGGGACAAGGCTTGAATATATTCCTTTCGTTTGCAGAGAACAGGCCCCTACATATGAATGTATGTCTCTTCTGATAAGTATAAATGAGCCACATTACGAGCTTCGCTGATTATCTTCAATTGATTGTTAGTGTAGCTGTTAGCACACCCAGGATTGTTCAGCAAGTGCTGCCCAATTGCGGAATCACATCTAACACAAGCACGGGCTGGTTGAGTACAGTCTGTATTTTACTTATTATGAACAACTGAAGGAACATTCTGTTTGATTTCATTAGCCAGTCGCTGAGACAAACGGCCTACATACTTGGCATCGCACTGACATTGAAATTCATACACGACGTTGTTGAACTGTGTGGCAGAATACAGACAGAACATCTTATTGAGGGCAGCATCTCGTTAGTGGAAAATAGCCACTGCGTTGCAGCAACGTTAAACAGTTATTGTTAAAAAATTTTAGATGCTTTGCCTTTCCAGGGTAACTTTAGGTAGACTGGGCACTTTTCAGGTCCAAAAGTGGTGGCCTTTCGCTCATTTGTGAGTTTGAACAATACAGCGAACAATGATCTGATTCGCTTAGCCATTGTCCCGCAGGATAGCTTTGATGTTCTCTGTTTCTGCTTGCAAGGTGAACAAATGGCAGATGACATTGTGCTAAGTTGCACTACCACTGTGTTAAATGGAATAGGCTCAGAACAGACCTACCAGCTCAGAACTTGGCATCCATGAGGCGCTGTGGACCACCAGCAGCACCAGAATTGTATTCCACCATAATCTGTAACCTGAAGGCCTGGCATATCCTTCGCTGTACCATTATCATCAAGGTGGGTAAGAAAATAAGAACATAAGAAATAGGAGCACGAGTAGGCTATTGAACCCTTTGAGCCCACTCCACCATTCAGTGAGATCATGGCTGATCCTCTACTTCAACACCATTTCCCTGCACTACCCCCATATCCCTTGATGTTTTTAATATATAGAAATCTATCAACCTCAGTCTTGAACATACTCAATGACTGAGCCTCCACGGCCCTCTGGAGCAGAGAATTCCAAAGATTCATCACCCTCTGAGTGAAGAAATTGCACTTCATCTCAGTCCAAAATGGCCTGCCCCTTATTCTGGGACTGCATTCCCTGGTTCTAGACCCCTCACCAAGGGGAAATATCCTTCCTGCATCTACCCTGTCGAGTCCTGTAAGAATTTTGTTTGTTTGAATGAGATCACCTCTCATTCCTCTAAACGCCAGAGAATAAAGGCCCAGTCTATTTAATCTTTCCTCATAGGACAATCTCTCCATCCCAGGAATTAGGATTAACCCAGGTTCAATGAATGTTGTAGAAAAGTATGCCACAAAAAGCACCAGGTGTACCTGAAAATGAGGTGCTAACCTGGTGAAGCTACCATACATACATGCTAAACAGTGGAAGTAGCATGCTATAGGCAAAGCTAAGCATTTGCACAACTGATCAGGTTAAAGCTCTGCAGTGCTGTCATATCAAGTGGATGGTGGTGGGCAATTAACTAACTAATGGGAAGAAGAAGCTTCATGAACATCCCACCATCAATGATGGTGGAGCCCCGCACAAGGCTTATACATTCACAACCACCTTCAGCCAGAAGTGCCAAGTGCATAATCCATCTTGGCCTCCTCCTGAGGTCCCCAGAATCACAGATGCCACTTTTTGGCTAATTTGATTCACTCACATGATATCAAGAAGCGCTGAATGCACTAGATACTGCCAATGCTATGGGCCTTAACAATATCTGGCAATAGTACCTATTCAACAATAGTACCTATTGTAACACTTGTACCTATTCAACAATGTGAAAAATAGCCCAGTTATGTCCTTTCCACAAAGAACAGGACAAACCCAATTTGGCCAATGGGCTGCATCAGCCTACTCTCAGTCATCAGCAAAGTGATGGAAGGTACCCTCAACAGAGCTATTAAATGGCACTTACTCAACAAGAACTGTCTACAATGCTCAGTTTGGGTTCTGTTAGGGCCAATCACTCCAGGCCTCATTACAGCCTTGGTTCAAACATGGACAAAACAGCTGGATTCCAGATTTTCATGAGAATGACTGCCCATGACATCAAGACAGCATTTGACCAAGTGTGGCATCAAGAGGCCCTAGCAAAATTGAAGTTAAAGGGAGTCAATTGGGAAAGCTCTCCAGTGGATGGAATCATACCTAATATTATGGCTGATGCAGTTGGTAAAGCGGAGTTATTTAAAAATTCCAGAGGGAAACTTTAAACAACTGTCATAACCTATTATTTTAAGTGTTGTGTTTGAGATGTAACTCTAAATTCAGGAATCAGACCACCAGTTCTCGAGGTTTTACATTAAACTAAATGAAACATTTTATTAATTTACACAGGTTCAAATATATATACACATGGCTACAAATTACTGCTATCATAACTTATAACAAATTCCCAAACTAATCTCTATTAAGGCAACAGCAACCCATAGACTTAACCAAACACCAGGCAAAACATTTTCACCTTACGAATTCAAAATGAGGTTCTTTTCACTTTGGTTCCTTGCAGACACAGTCGTAGGCTTACAGGCTTTGATTTTATATTGCCTCTGCTCTGCACACCCAAAACGGTTGTCTTGTTATACCTACTACTACTGATTGAATGCAAATTCTCATTGTCTCAACAACTTCTGAACTAAACCTGTCTAACAATAAAATCTCTTTCATAGTACCAATTTTATTAGTAATATAAACATATTTCTTGGTAGCTGCTAGAAAGGCATCAGTTTTCACCCCACTTGAATGCTCTATTCAAAAAATGTAAATGCACGCTATCTCTCTTACATATCAAAACTAGTGCCCATCAAAGCACCCAGACTAGCTGGCTTTAATCTAATTAAGACACACCCACAGACTAAACCTCTATTTTAAAAGAAAAATATTTTCCAATAATATTATATACACTAATAGCTTCATGACACCTAGCGCAAAGGAAGATCGTTGTGGTTATTGGTGGTCAATCATCTCAATTTCAGGACATCACTGCAGGAGTTCCTCAGGGTAGTGTCCTAGGCCCAATCATCTTCAGCTTCTTCATTAATGACCTTCCTTCCATCCAAAGGTCAGAAGTGGGGATGTTCACTAATGATTGCACAGCGTTCAGTATTATTTGTAACTCATCAGATAGAAGCAGTGTCTGCCTACACGCAGCAAGACCAGAACAACATTCACTTATAAGCAACATTAGTGCCATATAAATGCCAAGCAATGTCCACCTCCAACAGGAAAAAGTCTAATCACCTCCTATTGATATTCAGTGTCATTAGCACTATCAATATTTAGGGTTCAGCATTGACTAGAAACTTAACTGGACCAGTCATATAAATACTGTGGTTACAAGAACACATCAGAGGCTGGGAATTCTGCAGAGAGTAGCACATTTCCTGACTCCCCAAAGCCTGTCCACCTGTCCAGTCTACAAGGCACAAGTCAGGAGTGTGATGGAGTACTCTCTACTTGCCTGGATGAGTGTAACTCCAACAACGCTCAAGCTCGACACCATCCTGGACAAATCAGCCCACTTGATCACAACCCCAGCCACCACCTTAAACATTCATTACCTCCACCACCAATGCAGCCTACAGTGTGTACCATATACAAGATGCGCTGCAGCAACTTGCCAGGCTCCTACGACAGCATCTTCCAAAACTGTGACCTCGACCACTATGTAGGATAAGAGCAGAGTTGCAGGGGAACACCGCCACCTGCAAATTCCCCTCCAAGTCACACACCATCCTGACTTGGAAATATATTGCCAATCCTTCATCAGCATTCAGTCGAAAACCTGGAACTCTCTGAAATCACTACGATAGTCCCTTCACCACATAGGCTTCAGTGCTTCAAGGCAGCTCACAATCATTTTCTCAAGGACAATTAGCAATGGGCAAGAATGTTAGCCTCACCAGGGGTGCTCACATCCCATGAGTGAGTAATGGCAAAGTAGAATAAAGTGATAGAATGAAGGATTGACCTCCACACTAAAGTTATTCATCTGGTGTCAATATTTGTTATATTGAAATCCTGATACAATTAGATAGACTTTATACTAACAGCTTTCTTCAAAAATATTACATTCGGTATGGTGCAACACTAAATTTATATGCTGTGTGAAGGGTTCATACTGTTTGAAAGTTAGAAATGTAAGTGAATACAATCCTTACCAGTCACTGTTGATTCAATGGGCCAATATTTCATAACATTCAAGAACACAAGACACGGTGTAGATTGTTCATTGAATACTCATAGGAATAGATTATTGTTTTAGTTTTCATTCAAGTGAATTATAACTTGTCAGGGCAAAGGGGCTATGAGCGCATCATTTATTTTGATGGAATAAACTGGATTAAGTTTATCTTCATCCACTACTTCAAAGCTAGTTATTGGACTTCAATCTTCTGTTTATGTTGGCACTCAATCTTTTTCTCTTTTTCTTTGAAACATGTCAATAAAAGGATATAAATAAAGGCCTGAATAGAGTACTTAACTGCTGGATAGGGAGTACAAGGTCCCTATCTTGAATTAGCATTTGTCCTTTTAGAGGTTGCGCCAACAGAAGGGAGGTACAATATTGATGGCTTAGAATAAGAAATCTTCACCAACAAATTATCATTAATATTAAATATAATCACAATGAATGCATTAAAATAAATATCTAAATTAAAAAGCAACTAAGCAAGATTAGTGGAAACACAAGAAAATAAGCAACATAGGGCTGGATTTTATGGCCCTCTACCGGTGTGCTTGAAGGTGTGGGGGGGTGGTCTCACAAAATGCAGCGTGTGACCTGCCTAACACCTTCCCGCCTGCCCGCTTCATGTCTCTCACTTTACAGTGTACAGTGGAGGTATCGGATAGTCAGCATGTCCTTGGGCCTATTGAGGCCCTTAAGTGACCAATTAGTGGCCACTTTGTTCCGCTCCCACTGCTATTTTACCAGCGGCAGCTGAAGGTCACACCAAGTGGGTAGCCCGACAACTTTCATTGCACTGGCTGGTGTCAGGCAAGGCGGAGGGGATGACCCCCTTTTGGGATTTCCCTGTGCCAATTTAGGCACCCCCACTTAAAGATCATAACTGCCCTTTAACCCTCCCCTGCTAGTGTCTCAAACTGGGACCCCCCCCACCCACCCTGTTGCTATCGGGCTCCAATATCTTCTGTTCCTCAGATGTCCGCGATGTGAGCAAGGTCCTGGCGGTCCCGACTTTTGCACATCTCACTTGTCAAGTCGTGTTCTGCACTGGCGTGTTTTCCTGCCAACATGGGCGGACGATCCAGCGGGGTGGGATGAGTCCGGCAGGCTGGTCTTATAACGATATGAAGGTGTATTACAATGAGGTTCCTGACATCCAATGGTGGGGAGCGCGGTCCGCCATCAGCGGGTTGAGCGGACGATCGCAAACTGGTGAAACTGATTTTTGGCCTTCCCACAATATTGTCCACTCACACCACCAAACACGTCTGGCGCCAGCGGGCACAGAAAATCTCGGACCAAGTGTAATTTTTGTATTGGAAAAGGGTTCTGTGCTAGATCCCGTGTTGCATATCTTTTAAAAATAATCAGTATTTTTCATGATTTTATCAGGTGTTCCTGTCCACAGACTCACTCGTCTGGGGCAAAGTCACTGCTTTTTTTCATGGCGTCCTCCAACTTCACCACCATCTTTCTGCCCCACAGCCAATTCCGTACGCCTCCTGAATCTTCATTCCCACTGTCTCCGAGCTTGGACAACAGTCTGTTGATGCTCCGTGCTGACTCCACACTGCCTGTGCCAACATCACCCCAGCACAGGACTGCTGGCTTTAACTCTGGACTCCTTCCTATTGTCTCCTACTTCCGATCAGGATTTTGTCCCCCCTAATAATTGCGATTAAGCCAGGCCTATGTAACTTGAGTTTTGCATTTTGGCTGCCACTCCAGACACAAGTCCATCGCTCCGATTTCCATTCTTTTCTCCTTTTATTAAACTCCTTTTCTCTTTACCCCTCCTAGACCCTTCTCTCCTATCAGCATGCCTCCTTTCATTCCTCCCCTCTCAGGTACTCTGCCCTTCTAAATCCCAACCTCAAACCTTCAGCATTCCCCAACTTTCCTACTATCTTACCGCCAACCCAGGCTTGACTCCCTCTTGGATATCTCTACACCTTCCATTTGTGCCCCTCAAACATCCTCTGAAGGGCCCAGCGAGATACTCGGCACTGCCACGTTACAATTAGCAAGCCCAAAATGCCCCATTCTACTCATCTCTGATTTTAATCGCTTCACCATTTGTGGCTGTGCCTTTAGCTGCCTCGGTCCTAGCTCTGGAATTCCCTCCCTAAACCTTTCTGTCTCTCTACCTTGCTCTCCTCCTTTCAGACGTTCCTTAAAACCTACCTCTTTGATCAGGCTTTTGGTCATCTGCCTTAATGTCACCTTATGTGGCCCAGTGTCAAATTTTGCTTTATAACACTCGTGAGCAGCCCATTGGGACATTGTATTACATGAATATAAATAGAAGTTATCAGATGAAGCAAATTATCAACAATAATGCGAAAGCTTCATCCTGGACTATTGTTCTGAAGGAGTCAGCAATTCCTAAGTTCTAGAGATAGGAAACAACTAGCTTTTTGAATATGCATTGTGGCAGTCAAACATAAACTACTATTTATTATTAGTGAATTTCAGAAGATTTAGTCTCTGGTAAATTTGGTGTCAGCACTGAATCTTTTACAACGTTACAGCAGGAATGTGGAAGTTACAGGCTTCAGATCAGTCTGCACTCTGCATTGAACTTACAGCAAAGCTATACCCACAGAACAAATCAGATACAACCAGCACATGTCATACTTGTGCCAGTATTAGGACAAGGTAGCGATACTTCTCTGGTGTTTTGTCACAAGCTACCAAACTACAGCAAGGTAAAACTAACATATTGAACCGGACACACTAACAGAATTTCCCTTGAATCATTAAGTGTTTAACAAATTGTACAATGGAAATTTGTTATTAATATCTTACTGTGAATTCCTTGCAAGTGCAAAACAGGTAATCCTTAACAGGCATTCAATGTACAACTGCAAATGATTGAACAATAGCATAAGTATGCTGCTGGCAGACTTGGTTGCTGGGGAAACACAAATGGTTTCATCTGATTTACAGGGAAAATAAATGAAACTGAGAATTATTTGCTATTTAGACTCAGAAGAAACACTCGGTCACAAAGGCCTCGAGCAGTGAGAACGGGGTTCAGGAGAGGTGATGGCAAACATGGATGCTGAAGAAAAAAATCCATGTAATTAAGGAGCTTACATAGTTAATCTTCTCATGTATATATAATCCTCTATTCCAGTGCTGTTGACTGTGGCTGTGTATGAAAATTGGACAAGGATTTTGCAAGCTTAAAAGTCCATCATGCGCAAGGAATCACCCAGAGCTATATTTCAAGCCAAAATGCAGAATTCATAATTATCCATTGAATTTGGTTTAATATGAAGACACATTCTTCGTACATTCAATTTGCTGTCTAAATGATGTCACTCAAGGAGGAAGAACATTTGCACAGGTTCAGCCTTAACTTAAAACAGAGAGCCCAGAAAGCACATCAACTAACTTGAGATTACAGCACAGTTTATTAATCACACAAATATTATCTACTTTACATCATTTGCTATTAGGCAACTCACTCCTTCTTAAAGAAAGCAACGTACACAGACACTCTTAGATATTAAATCAATACATTGCGTTTGCAATTAATTATACACAGCAGTTGAATGACTAAAACTAATATGGGGCTGTACCAATTTGTCATATTTATTGTTTTTCCTGAGAAAATCATCTTCATCAATAATAATCTCTACTGGGGCTCTGAAATTCATGCTGATATAAATCAGGCTGTATAAATAAAAGCTGCAGATTCTGGATTTCCATTGTCCATTAATGGGCTTTTTTCTGTTTTGATGCTTTTGTCATGTATATGAAGGCCATTATGTAGTTCAGGGGGGTGGGGAACAG
This sequence comes from Cetorhinus maximus, assembly GCF_964194155.1. Lineage (NCBI taxonomy): Eukaryota > Metazoa > Chordata > Chondrichthyes > Lamniformes > Cetorhinidae > Cetorhinus > Cetorhinus maximus. Next base: position 21,672,584 of record NC_135895.1, on the reverse strand, counting down.
ATAAAGAGCAAGGGGAAGATCAAGGATCTCTGATACATCAATATTCAAACGGCAAAGATATTTCCCCTGAGGTGATAGCAGAGGCCGTGGTGTTATTACAGATGCTATCCATTATCTCTTGCTGTACTTGATATTAAGACAGTAATGGAAAGAAAGGGATTATGTGCTTACGTTAGAAAATGTGAAAGTAATTCTGAAAATCGGAAATGAATGAAGGCAGTCTCTCTTCAGACAGCTCCTGTTTATTTAGCACGATGAACCTCATACAACTGAAGGAATTTTTTAAATCCTGCAGGAGGAGAGAGAACCAACAACAATTCCTGAATGAACGTGGGTGCGGCATTTGCTTAACCCTTTCTGGGAAGCTGATCTTTAATGCTCTGCAGTTTATCCTCGGGAATAGTGTAAATTCAGGCCAGTTCTTGGAGAAATCCAGGTTTACTCAGGTTTGGCCACGCCAACAAAAAATCTCAAACTCAGGATTTCAGCAAGAAACTCATTTCTCTTTCCAAAAAAAAACAGCAGTAAAGTAGTAAAACGATAAAGTTGGCCTAAAATTTCAGGCAGGTCATGTGAAGGAATTGAATTTTGTTGTGTCGATTAAATCTCAACAGATGAGACCTTATCTGGAGTTCTTGCCATTCAGCTCTCAGTACTACCATCATTCGAGGATCTGCAGAGCAGATCACAAACTAATTGACCAGCCAAATTACTCTATGCGAATCACGAGGCACCTTTTAAGATACAGGAGAACAATCAACGAACCATGCCTGTTTAGACCACAATGTACTGTTAACATTGAGAAAGCAGATAAGAATTAACAAAAATGTAGCAGAAGTCAAAGGTCTAAAAATTTGATGGCATTGCCTGTTGTACAAATGTAAACCTGGTGCAAAAATGTCCAATATATTGGGTGACACATTCTGTGTGTGTGCACATTTTGAGCTGGAAATGGTCCCTCACCATATTGGGATTAACTTCAAAGTATGCAGCCAGGGTCCACACCTGAAAGAGATATCAGACCCTATGCGTATACAAATAGGGGGCCTAATACTGGTTTGAGGCCCCTTTTATAATATTGTGTAATTGGGTCAATTGTGTTCAGGAAAACCACTTCTTTGTGTGGCCAAGCAATTCCTTACAGCTACAGATTGCCATCATAAAGGTACATTTTAGAAAATAAAGTGTTTACCTAAATGTGGAATGCTCCTCCAAGCTGCACAATTAAAGCAATTGGTTGTTGCTTGTCGCAGCTTAATCTCTCCGACACCAACTTCCATTCCCTGCCCCCACCATACCGTGCTACTCAGTTGCTTCCCACAACCACCAACTCTCTTCCTCCCAGTTCCACCCTCCTGACTATTACAAGTGTGAAGGTTCATTCTTCAGGTTTTAATGGTTGTTGGATATTTTAAAAAAATAAAATTAAGAATGTGTTTTACCTTTTTTAGTTTCCTTTATCTCTCTTAATCAAATGTTTCTTTTCCTCTATTTCGCTTACTCTACCTGATTTGGCATTGAATTCGATATTCTAATTTACACTTCCTTGTTTAGACCGAGCACTGTGATAATTTCAATCTGATTGGTTAAAGAGGCACTTTAAGGGGAGATGGTTGCATAGTGGTAAAGCCATTGGGCTCATAACCCAGAGGTCCAGGCTAATGTGACAAGGGTTCAAATCTCATCAGGGCAGCTGGTGGAATTTAAACTCAATTAATAAATCTGGAATATAAAGCTAGCCAGGAATGGTGACCATGCCGTCATCGATTGTTGTTAAAACCCATCTGGTTCACTAGTGTCCTTTAGGAAGGAAACCTGCCATCCTTACCTGGTCTATACAAATAAATGCAGACACAACCACAGCAATGTGGTTGACTCTTAACTACCCTCTGAAATGGCCCAGCAAGCCACTCAGTTAAGGGCAGTTAGAGATGGGCAACAAATCTCACCTTGCCAGCGATGCCCAAGAAAGATTTTTAAAAAACTTGTCATGATCACTCATGTCCCAGATGCCCCATGGAGGGCACTGCGCCATCCCAGTCTCATACAACAGCACCTTGCAGCATGAAGCATCATCAACATTAAACAAGTATGGGCAAGTCTAAGTGGCTGCCCTTCATTGAATTCGCGACCATTTGTTAATTCTTTTTCAAATATTAAGAATTTGATTTGTGATAATAAATAATTATTTCTTTCACCTTTGTGGTAGGAGTACTCAGGTAGATTGCTCAAGGGCTAATTTTTCCACCAAATGTTTCAATAGTGCCCACTACTATAGATGATAAATCCGGCAAAGAAAGGGGAAAACTGAATGAGTAAAGATAAAGATTGACCTGTGTTAGAATTTATTGCGATATTTGATACCTTAGCCTGCAACAAGTAGATGGGTATTGGTCACTTTTCTATATACATATAGGGCAGGGCTTTTGGGTCATTGGCTGGGCGCAGTGGCGGACCCGGGAGCAGCTGCAACACGGTCCGCCGCCCGCGATCAGCCCCCGGCTGCAATTTCACGCTGGCTGGCCAATTAATGACCAATTAATGAGGAGCTCAGCGCTGTTGGGGTGGGGGCGGGAGGAGTGTGAGCACAAAAGTTTGCACATGCGCGGGGGAGCAGGCATTGAAAACTCCCTGAAGGCAGGGAGCTGACTCAGGGAGCTGAAGAATTTTAAAACCAAAAATAAAGCCTTTGTAAATCAGAAAGAAACGTGCCCACATAGGACCCACTCACATGAACATAAACATAATAAAAATTATGCCAAAACATTTCTTTTTAATTAATGTCGGAAACCTCATCCCAACCGTAAGGTTGGACGGGCAGAGAAAAATAGCTTTTAATTAATACATTAATGGCCTTAATAGGCCTCTTAATTGTCGGCGGGCGCATGCCTGCCGATCGAAATATCGCGCGAGTGTGCAATGATGTCGGGACGCTCGCCTGAGGACATCGCGCGCTATTTTACGCCCGATCAGATCAGGCGCCTCCTGCCTGCGGGTCGTAAAGTCCTGACCATAGTGTTGGACATTCATTTAGTTATATGCATGTTGTTTGGCCAAGTGATAGCTAGCTGTCCATGAGGCTTAATGCCTACAATTATGCGGAAGCCACACTCTCATTTATTAGCTGCCCTTGCCCAATTTTTCCCCATAAAGGCAAACTTTATTGGTGAGCTATAATGACATTGTTTTCCCACGTCTACGACCACAAACAAAAAGAGTACTTGTAAACTATGTAAAATAGTGCAGATTACAAATTTAAATCCACTACGTTACTTTGGTGACTTTGTTGATGTCGGTGTATATCTTCTGTATCATTTGAATGGCTTGTCCCCACCCCCCTCACACCTTCATCCCACTCCCCCGCCTCAGTTTTCTCACCACCTTCCACACTCACAGATGGCCAGCCTTAATGTTCATGTAACCCGCTGAACCAAAAAGTAAACTCCTGGAGGGCCAGTATTTCAGCTGCAAGAACCTCTGCTGCGCTGGGCTTCTTGTGATAAAATCCAGTCATTGTATCATCAAGATTGAAAGCTTTGTTAATTCCCATTATGATACTGCTTGGGAACTTACTGGGAAAATTTGCAGTACTATGGATAAAGAGTGGGACCAACAGGATAATTCTTACAAAGGAGCTGGTATAGATAATGATGGACCAAATGGCCTCCTTCCGTGCTGTAACATTCTATGGCTAGGGGCTGGATTTTGAGCCCCATCTGGGGCTGCGATCAGAGGTGGGTGGGTACTAAGAACAACTCCTCTAGTCTGCTTACCAGGTCCCTATCTCCAAACCGTTAGCGGGCCATTTCGCCAGAGGCAGGATGACGGTGCAGCAGGGCTACCTGCAACGCAAGCGGCCGGTGCAAATTAAATTAATTAATGACCACTTAAAGCCATTGAAGGAGGGAAATTTCCCAGGGGCAATGGAGCCCAGTTTAGCTGCCTGGATTCACCCTTGCGGCTGCAGACAGGCAGGCCAGGCAGATTTACAGGCCCTTCCTGTCTGCCTGTGTGCAGCAGCAACCAGGGGCCACCCTGTAGAGGGGCTGCCACTCTCCCTCACCACCTTCTCTGCACAACACCCCTCTCTCCTCCACCCCACCACCCTCCCAATCCTGCCAAAGTGGCGGCTTGGCTGCAAAGGCCATTTTTAATTCCAAATTTAAAAAGCTGGAGAGAGAGGGTGCCTCTATTTTAAAGCGCCATTTCTCTCACTTACCTGCTAAGACATCCTGCTGCTTTCAAGCTGAAGGCCTTTGATTGACTCTCCAGCTTCAAGACGCCACCCACTGTCCTTAATTGGATGGCAAGCCACCCTCTGATCGTTAATTGGCCACGTCAGGGAAAATCACAATAAGTGAATGTTTGCTCACACACTGCGATCCTCTGACCCACAGTTCAGCCCAATGATGAGGCTCAGAAGTCCGCAGGAAAATCCTGCCCTAGGTGTTAAAAAGCCATGTTTTCTATTGCTTGTTTATTGTCAGTTTCTCCACCCAATTTTCTTTCCCACTGAAGCCAATGGAAAGTTGGGCATAACACAAGAACAGAAGAATTAGGACATTGCCCCTCAGCCAGCTCCGCCATTCGATAAGACCATGGCTCACCAGATTCTCAACTCCACTTGCTTGTCTGCTCCCCCATAACAGTTGACTCCCTTGTTGATCAGAAACCTAACTCAGCCTTGAGTTTATTCAATAACCCAGCTTCCATTGTGACAATTCGACAAACAGCCCTCTGAGGGAAAAAAAATTCTCCTAATCTCAGCCTTAAATGGGAGACCCTTTATTTTTAAACTGTGTCCCCAATTCTACACTCTCCCACAAGGGGAAACATCCCCCCAGCATCTTCCCTGTCAACAGTGTAAAATGAGCTGCTGATTCACTATCGCCTGATTTGCATCACGAATCAAGTGGAATTTCAGGCCAATGTGTCTGCAACAAATATCAAAATTATTACTGAGTGCAAGATTATTGGATTCCCCCAAATCCAAAACATAAAAACAAGTATTAAGAGCTTAGTATCTATGCAGTTAAGTCTGATAACTCACTCCATGATGGGCTTAGAGATCCAAGTTCCTCAGGGGAGTGTCCTAGGCCCAACCATCTTCAGCTGCTTCATCAATGACCTTCTTTCCATCATAAGGTCAGAAGTGGGGATGTTCGCTGATGATTGCACAATGTCCAGCACTCCTTAGATACTGAAGCAGTCCCTGTCCAAATGCAGCAAGATCTGGACAATATCCAGGCTTGGGCTGACAAGTGGCAAGTAACATTCGCGTCACACAAGTCCCAGGCAATGACCATCTCCAACAAGAGAGAATCTAAACATCACCCTTTGACATTTAATGGTATTACCATCACTGAACCCCCACTATCAACATCCTGGGAGTTACTATTGACCAGAATCTGAACTGGACCATCCAGCTTCAAGGAAAGGTCAGAGGCTAGGAATCGTGTGGTGAGTAACACACCTCCTGAGTCCCCAAAGCCTGTCCACCAGCCACAAGGCATAAGTCAGGAGTGTGATGGAATACTCTCCACTTGCCTAGATGAGTGCAGCTCCAACAACACTCAAGGAGCTTGACACCATCCAGGACAAAGCAGCCTGCTTGATTGGCACCACATCCACAAACATTCACTCCCTCCACCACCGACACACAGTGGCAGCGGTGTGTACCACCTACAATATGGAATTCACCAAGGCTTCTTGGACAGCACCTCCCAAACCTATGACCACTACCATCTAAAAGGACAAGGGGAACAGACAGATAGGAACACCACCACCTGGAAGCTCCCCTCCAAGCCAGATACAATCCTGACTTGGAAATCTATTGCCATTCCTTCATTGTCGCTCGGTCAAAACCCTGGAACTCCCTCCCTAACAGCACTGTGGGTGTACTCACACCATATGGACTGCAGCGGTTCAGGAAGGCAGCTCACCACCCCCTTCTCAAGGGCAATTAGGGTGGGCAATAAATGTTGGCCTAGCCAGTGATGCCCACATCCCATGAATGAATAAAAAACAGTGACCTTAATGTAACTGTAAAATAATGGGGGCGGGACCCACTCGCTGACGTGTAAAATGACGCGGGATGACATCGGGCAGCACTTAGCCTCAGGGAGATGAGTGCACTCTTTTACGTGCATGCGTGAAAGAGCACACTCTCAGCTTAGGGAATCCGCCCCCCCCCACAACCCGCACAGGGAGCGCACAGCGCTTCCTGGTGGACGTCACACTGGGTGAGCCTTAATTAGCTCACCCACATAAAATGGCGGCACGCCCCCGATTGGGGGTGCCAATCAGAGGTGCGCCTGCCCACGCCTGCTCCTGAACATCCTCCCCAATGGGGGGAAAATTCTGCCCAATGGCCCAGATCTTCTAATCAGGGCTGGAAGCCCTATTTCTGACCCTGGTCAGAAAAAAAGATGCACACTTACCTCCCGCCGACATTTTAGGCAATCTTCAGATAGCGGATCCTTGACATCTGACCCAGTGCCACAAACCTTATAGGGAGCAGTGCAGAAACAACGCCCCCTGTTTACGATATTAGTTACCATACTGTACGAAGTAAAGAGTATAAATTTTCCTCACATACCCCTTAAACCTCCTGCCCCTCACCTTAACCTTATGTCCCCTTGTGACTGACCCTTCAACTAAGGGGAACAGCTGCTCTCTACCCACCCTGCCCATGCCCCTCATAATCTTGTACACCTCGATCAGGTCACCCCTCAGTCTTCTCTGCTCCAACGAAAACAACTCAAGTCTATCCAACCTCTCTTCATAACTTAAATGTTTCATCCCAGGCAACATCCTGGTGAATCTCCTCTGCACCCCCTCCAGTGCAATCACATCCTTCCTATAATGTGGCGACCAGAACTGCACACAGTACTCCAGCTGTGGCCTCACCAAGGTTCTATAGAACTCCAACATGACCTTCCTACTTTTGTAATCTATGCCTCGATTGACAAAGGCAAGTGTCCGTATGCCTTTTTCACCACCCCACTAACATGCCCCTCCACCTTCAGAGAGCTATGGACATACACGCCAAGGTCCCTTTGTTCCTCAGAACTTCCTAGTGTCATGCCATTCATTGAATACTTCCTTGTCAAATTACTCCTTCCAAAGTGTATCACCTCACATTTTTCAGGGTTAAATTCCATCTGCCACTTATCTGCCCATTTAACCATCCCATCTATATCTTCCTGTAGCCCAAGACACTCAACCTCACTGTTAACCGCCCGGCCAATCTTTGTGTCATCCGCAAACTTACTAATCCTACCCCCCACAAAGATTGAGACTGTGATCCTTTTTTAAGGCCCAACATTTCTTTCTTCAAATTGTCATTTGGTAGTACAGAACTTGAATATTGCTGAAAAAAGAGACCTTTTTGTCAAAGCTTTTCATCTTGCACTCATCAGGACAATTCACAAGAAAATATCAATATCAAGGGAAACAACATATTTCCATTTTTGAAAGAATACAAGATTTAAAAAGCATCACAGAAGATGACAAATGATGCACTAATATCACTTATTGTGTTATTGCATTCTCCTCTTTGTACATCATGTTAATGGATTAACAAGGTGCCACCTTATTCACTACCCTCCCAAGTGATGTTAGCCATATGTCATGCCAAGAAGGCATGAAGAAAAAAAATCTTCAAAACTTATTTCTCTTACATATTCTCTTGTTTAAACTCTGTTTTTTAAAATGGACCAAGGCTAACTCATCAACCTCCTAGAACGTAACACCCCTTGCATTATATGAACATTCTAGCCAAGCCAAAACAAAGGACTAGTAGACGGGATGTCTGCACCAGCCAGCTCTGGACAAAGGCACAGCTATTGGGACTCTTCATCTCCAACGTTGTGCCAATACTTCCACAGTTTTCTGCTCAAAATGCAATGGATTTTAACGAGGGTCCTTAAAGTCCATCATTAGCTGAATGGCTGGACCCAAAGCCACCCTGTTGCATGACAAAGACTTCAGCTGTTTGAATTGCTTTAATTATACAGCTTTTGGATCCTGTCATCAATTGCGGTTTAACCTCAGAAGAGAAAACCAGACTGCCTCTGACCTCCATTTCTCAAAGTCGGATATCCAGAAAGAATCCTGTATTCGTCCACAGAGTGAACTGAATAAAAGAATGCTTTACTGCATCTTTAACCGCCTCAACCCAGTTCCGGGAACCAAGACCAGGAATTCTGCCAGACAAAGCCACCTGAAAGAACCTTCATTGGACATTGACTTACTGGACTCTGCTCACGTGACTTACTGCCAATACCTTTTTGATTTTTTTTAAGTAACTCGCAATTTGTAACTTTTTCCCCTTTCTTTCTCTGCCTTTCCACCTTGTGCGTTCGTGAGTGTGAATGTGTGTCACGATCCATCCCTTGGGTTTTGAATGTGTCAATAAATCCTAGTTTTGTTTCACTTTAAAGAATTTGCTGTGGGGTTGTTTTTAACATTTGGCCTCATAAACCGGGGTTTGGGAAACACACCAAGGTTATTTCAGCAAGGGAAAATTTACTAAGGGAAACAAATTAAATTAGAAATTAAAATTATCCCTGTCATGGGCAGAAGAAGGGAACAGTAATAATAATTAAATTCACCTTGCTCTTGTGTCTGTAACACATATAATCAGTTCTCACTGATACATAAAAACCTATACTCTTAAGTTTTCTTCCGACCTTCATTGTGAGGAGAATACTATCCACCAAAGGTGTCATTTGCTGTTCAAGAGACAAAGAACATTTTTCTTTTAATTCCACACTTTAATCAGTTTAGATATTCAATATAATATTAAATAATATAATATAAATAAAACAACATAATAAATATTGAAAATAAATAACTTCAGTTACATAAATAGATTGGAGAAGATGCGAATGTTCTCCATAGAGAAAAGGAGGTGCAGTGGAGATTTGACAGAGGTCTTTAAAACCCTGAGCGGTCTCGACAGAGTGGATAGAGAGAAACTTCCCACTGGTGGGAGGATTGAGAAGCAGAGGACATAGATTTAAAGTGATTAGCAAAAGAACCAAACGCAACTTGAGGAAAAGTATTTATGTGCAGCAATGGTTACAATCTGGCATGCACTGCCTGAAAGGTGGAGGCAGATTCAATCACGGCTTTCAAAAGGAATAAGCACCTGAAGGAAAAAGAAAGTTGAGGGATACAGGGAAAGGGTGATGGAGTGGGACCTTTTAGGGGAGACAGTGGTGTAGTGGTAATGCCAATGGACTAGTAATCCAGAGGCCCGGGCTAATGATCTGGGGACAGGGCTTCAAATCCCACCATGGCAGTTGGTGGAATTTAACTTCAATTAATAATCTGGAATTGAAAAGCTAGTCTCAGTAATGGTGACCATGAAGCCATTGTCAATTGTTGTAAAAACCTATCTGGTTCACTAATGTCCTTTAGGAAAGGAAATTTGCCATCTTTACTTGGTTTGGCCTACATGTGACTCCAACCCACAGCAATATGGTTGACTCTTAACTGTCCTCTGAAATGGCCTAGCAAGCCACTCAATTCAAGGACAGTTAGGGATGGGCAACAAATGCTGCCTTTGCCAGTGATGCCCATATTCCATGAAAGAATAAAGATAAGAAAAGCTAAATTGCTCTTGCAGAGGCCTGGTATGGCCTTAATGGGCTGAAGGGCCTCCTTCTGTGCTGCAACCATTCTATGAATTAAAGTAACAGACATTGAGTTTTCTCCAACGTTTCTGGGTGCTGAATTTGTTCGCATGTATCCAAAAAAATTCTGGCCCATTGAAGCAAAAGGTGTCAATAGCAACAGAGGAGACATTGTCACCATTACACTTCATAGAAATGTGTTGTCAGTTCCAGTTAGCAGCAAGAATCATAGTGAATATTTTTTATTTATGAAATTTAATCCTGTTCTGGCATGAATATTTTGAAATAAGTCATCTTAATGCTTCACGTAGACAGGATTTCTGCAGGAAGGTCCAAAAGTCACCAAGTGATGCAATTAGGAAAGAATATCCTTAAACTGGGTCTTACTGCAAATCAGTGCTGATTTCAGTAATGAGACTAAGCAATATTTGGTAGGATTTCGCATACAATACACGCATACAAAAATGTTGCTGGTCTATCAAGTATGTCCACTAGAGATATAGGGACACAGGAACAAAGAATGTTTTGTGCAGGAAGCAATTATAAACAGGCAACAGGATTGTTTAACTTCTTACTTATTTTCTACAAAAAGGAAAAATAATTTTAGAGATCGACTTCACATTATTTGGGGCAATTTTGATCAAATTGAACTAAGCATCAGAATAGAGGTTCGTTCACTCTTAATATCATTCCAACAATCTAAAACCATGGGCAATATTTAATGCCCTCCCCCATGGTGAGTTTGGTGATGATGGTGGGATTTAATTAGGTGACAGGGTGGTAGGTGGGAACTCCAGCCCCTTTCCACCTCAACCCTGATTAAGTGAGCAGCAGGAAAGCTCTTAGACGGCCTTCCCATCCTGCCACCAAATGAAGGCTTCAAGTGGGCAATTAATACTCATTTAAAGGCCTTATCCCGCTGCCACTGGCATTAACCCAGCAGTGGAAGGGGGGCTCACCATGTAGGGAGACAGCAAGCTAGTACTGTGTTGCTTGTGAGCTCCCTGGGTGTTCCTCATTCAAAGGCACTCAGTGCCTGATCGAGGCACACAGCATTGGGATTGGGGGATGGCCCGCTCAGAGCCACACCCCTGTCCTTGCTCATGAACCACCCCCTCAGCCTCCGCTGCAATCCCCACCACACAACCTTCCTGAGTCCTGCCATCACTGACTTGTTGCCTTGGATCCAGCGATGATACTAAGCCTTGGGTGGGTGCAGTATTGGTAGCAGGCACCACCACCCCAGTGGAGCTGCCGTTCAGTACAGCTGCAGGCCTCTGATCGGCCAGCAGCCCTTGGGTGGTGGGACTTCTGACCCTGGGATCCTTGATCCCAAGGAAGGCCCTCTACTGTTCAGTTAAATGCCTGCGTGGCATTTAATATGGCAGGCTTTCCCTAAAAAGACTCTCACCGGCTCTCCAGTTGGCAGGTGAGACTCCGTCGCCTCCAGTAAATACCATCCCTTGTCTCATGGAGCCATAAGCTTCCCCGCAACAGCATGCGATAAAGATGATATTACAGAGCTGTCTTGGTTATCACTGTGTTTGTAAGCTACTTACATTTGCATTTTTACATTTTTTTTTCATTATTGCAGGAAAATGTTTTTAATATACTGAAAGTGTTAAAGCTTATAAATAGAGTGTCACTCCACTAGCTTTAAGATAATAACATTCATCATTCTCATCTTTCTGACATGTGAAAAAGAACAAGCATATAACCAAAAGCAAACATGAAAGGCAGGAGGCACATGGGCAGTAACAGACTTGGGAGAGACACAAGAGGCAAGAAGGCTTCTGTGTGCGATAAATAGACATTCGTCAGAAACATTGAAGGCAGATGACAGGATAAGCAACTAAGATATAATATATCTAAGTGCAAAAGGCAAAGTAGATAACATGGTTCCTTCATTAAAGGAAGACTAAGGAAAAGTAGATTTGGAAAGTATGTAGAGAAAAGGTGATAAGTGCTTATTGTAGGTTAGAGGTAAAATTAGGGGCGCTAATGCTGAATTGGAACCAATGAAAAATACAACACCAAAAAGTTTTCAATTCTACAGCAAGATGATAGCTATGTTGGTCTGATAATCAATGAATCCCCTGTGGTGGATGAACTATACACAGTATTTGAAGAAACTAAAGGAGGTTTGCAAAACACTGCTGGTCATTTTCGAGAGATGAAGTGACAGGGTAAAGGTTCTAACAGCTGGAAACAAGTAATTCTCATTCCCATCTGCAAGAAAGATGACAGAGTCAAAACTGACATCTATAGTCTCATTCGCCTGATCTCAACATTGATGGAATAGGATCTGTCCTCAAGTAACTGATGACCAACATGGCTTCAGAAGACATAAGGGGCACTATCTTTCATTCTGGAGTATGAGTTGGGTGGCGGGAAGGGATACGAGAGCAATTTCCGCTTGGGGGTGGGACGGCTTGGCCACACGGGATCTTGTGTTATTCAGCTCATTATATATGCATGCGCAAGGACCATGGCAAATCTCGCGGCCGGGGCTGTCAGGAAGTCACTGTCCCCACCATTACCTCATGGGTTCAAAGGTCCCCGAGCCATATTTAAAGGGCCCCCAGACAGCCATTCACTCACTGCAGGCCAGGAGCATCAGCTTGGCTGTTGTTCCAGAGGGGGAATGCTACTGCAGATAACAGAATATCACAGAGCTGGCAACCTGTAGCCCTGTGGTTTAGCGAAGCCTCCCCACAGATTCTCCTCCAGGCTGTCCAGGGAAGGCAGGAGATGCTATTTCCCAGGGAAGGCAGCAGAGGGCCCTCCAATCTGACCACGGTGGCCTGGACAGAAGTTGCAGCAGGGGCTAGCGCCCATGGGGCCCACAGGATTGCCCAGCAGTGTCGAAACAATCGGCGGTGCTCCACCAGGGTAAGTAGAACCATCTACACACTGCAAAGTGTCAATCATAAGGGCAGCAGGCAGTGTAAGTGTGCAAGTGCAGAGGGATGTCATACAGGAGTTTGCCTTGCAGATCTTAGCAGCAAATGCACTGAAAGTGTGCCAGAACTTCACGCTTTCAATTGCAGGACATCCTGTTTGTTAATCACTCATTACTGGATGACAGTGGGGATTGTGGGGAGGCGGGTGGGAGGAGTTCAGGAGCTGGAACACATACGCATGCTCCTAAACTGCTCATGCACTCATTGAGATGGCAATCAAGCCTTCTGCCTGTCCTGCAGGACAAGACCGCGCACAACAGGAGTAAGCGGGCCAAGACCGACGACAGCCTTCCAGATATTAGAATGCTGAGCAACTTCAAAGAGGATGCCACAGAAATAGTGGGACCGTGGCTGCGCCGAAGGTGAGACAGGACTCCCTCAGCTCATCAGTGAGGATGCCCCCAGTCTGCATTTGTCAGGCATACGCCGACAGAGTGAGACACAGATAAGGGAGCCTGCTTAGGTACCCACTAAATCTTCTGTTCTCCATTCCAGATACCAGCAAGGAAAGGGGGAGGCAAAGAAGGGAGACCACCCACAAACCCAGCTTCAACCCCACCTCTGAGGATGATGCCTCAGAATCCTCAGAGGATGCACCATCATGGCATTCACCTGCACCCTCCACCAGAGCAGAGACGTTCACCTCGGTGGGTACACATTCTCGAGCAGGCTTGGGATCGCAGCCTGGTGAGCACATCACTGACAAGGTTCCACAGCTGACTGAGGAAGTGACAACCGAGGTCTCTGACACTGGGAGGACTCCTGGTGACCAGGCCCCTGCTCAGCCCCATGGAGATGACAAACCTCTGGACTTGGCCATAAGAGACCTGTGGCGATGCAGAGACAGGCAGGGGAACATCAGAGGCCATACGCAGACTGGACCTAAGGCTAGAGGAGTCTGTCCACATACTGTCTACTGTCGTGGCTCCAGCATGTGAGCACTTGTTTGCCCCCACGGGAATGGTGGCGGGCACCTTGGAGACCCAGGTCCAGCAGAACTCGCAGTGCCTGCTGGGTATGCGCTCGGACCTGGACTCTGCCACTGTAGCCATTGGTGCAGTGCAGCAGTGGCGAGGTGAGAGGGGCACAGGGCATCTTGATCTCCCTCCAGGAGCCCCTTCTCCTCAAGGAGTCAGGCCGGTGCCATCGTGCACCCACAAGGAGGAGGAGCACCAGCAAGGCACCCCAGGTGCTTCATTCCAGGACACTCCAAGGGTGCTCTGCCGCTCCTCCTGCCACTGACTCCATTGTCTCCAGCAGGTCAGGCCGAGAAGGGCATACCTGCACCTGGGTAGGAGACCCTTAGCAGGCTGGAGGCCTCAGGCCACCCGAGGACGCCCACCATAGTCATCACAGTCAACAGGTCAGTGCAGTCAGTAGGCTGCCTCCACCTCAGCTGTGGATATCGGGGCTGCATGTAGAAGTAGTAATAGGAAAAGAAAGTTAAAGAAGTTTTGAAGGCACATAGGTGACATGGGTGTAGAACTATTGTACATTTTTTTGGCACTTGTAAATATGCATTCACTTGCACTGTTTGGAAGTTCCCTGGATTCTCATCTTGCTGCTAGTTGTTACAATGTTCATAGGCGTTTAAGGACCTGGAACTGGGCTCCCCATTCAGAGTCTGATAATGTCCTCCTTTAGAGTCACTTCTCCCATATTATCAACATTATGATTACTGAATATTCCTGCTTGAGGATGCTTAAGCACTGGCCATCATTTGTGAGTGTGTGGATGCAACAGGCAAGTTGGCCTTGACTGCATGAAGGATTGAGTGTAGGATTAAAGAGGCACGTGTGCAGTTGACTGCAGCCTTTGTGAGACCTCACTCGGAGAATTTTTGGCCTGCTCATCCTCTTATCGAGGGTAGGAATACACCTTACATGAAGGGATTGCACCCAAAGTGCACTGGACATCATGGAAGGACGGGTTATTATCCCATCAGGTGAGAGTGAGTAGAATGGTCCTGTGTGCTGAGGATTGTGAGGCCATCACATGTGAAGCATCAAGAGCTTTTAGAGAGCCCTACAGGGTCCATTCAGGAAAGATGCTTAACCTGGCTGAGGTGTCCAGAATGATACAGCACAGTCTTGCAGTAATAGTAAGGGCATCTAGGATTGAGATTTGTAGGAGTCTCCGCAATTGGACGGTCAAGAGTGGTTGGTGTTCAACATCCCATAGTGCAGCTGAGGCACTGTCATTGAGTGAAGTCCAAAGTAACCTCCAAATTTTCGGGATGATAAAGGTGTCAAAGAGACATGGGGGTTACAGTGGGCGAGTGAGTAACAAGAACTCCCCTGATCAAAGTGTATGGAGGAGGAATCTCGAGGGGCCGAATTGTCTACTCATGCTGTCCTTCCCTGTGCACTGAATTTCTGCTTCCGCCTGAAAGAGCTCTTTGCGACATCTGCCCCACCTTGGGAGCAGGTGTGACGGTGACATGAGTATACCCCTTCCCAAGAAAAATTTCCTGTTACTTTCAATGTGCCATGCGTACGGACTTTGTGCGGGCATGGGAAAAATTTCTGCTTACAGGTGCCCGAGGTCACTGTGCTGGTTCTGATGTGTGCACTTGGAGCAAGGGGTCTGCATATCAGCACAGTTTGGTGCATGCAAAGGGTCACAACACTAGCAGGGAAGATGTTAAGTAGTGCAATTTAATTCAGCTATCATAAATCAAGGTACATGACAGCAAAGCATAATTTGTGTTACAAAAAGGAGCTGCAGCCAGCCAGCACAGGATATAAAACCAAATAGTAAAGGAAATGTATTGGCAGCTTACTCTGTCTGGAACCTGTTAGTTATCCGATTGTCAGCGGCCTGTCTGACACGGCATACCCTTACAATGGCCTCTGCATGTGGCTCCTCGACATCCTCGCCCTCGTTAGCTTCATCCCCTTCACTGTCCTCATCATCGTAGGAGTAATCTGAATCCTCCATGTCTCCCCCAACCTAGACATCCCACCCTTTGTTGCGCGAGGTTGTGCATCAATGATGATCCGGGACACTCTCTGGGAAGTATTGTAGAGCTCCGCCTGAGTGGTCCAAATATCAAAACCTCACCGTTAGCAGGCCTAACATCTCAATGGTGGCCCTTGCAGAGACACATGGCATTGTAGCTCTCCTCAGCAGCATTCTGCAGACAGTGAGTTGGCATTATCAGCCAGGTCTTCTGGGAGTACCCCTTGTCTCCAAGGAGCCAGCCCTGCAAATGCCAAGGTCCCTCAATGGCATCATAGAATGGGCCTGTGTGCTGGACCATATGGAGGATTGTGAGGCTATCTATGTGAAACATTAAGAGCTTTTAGAGGGCTCTGCAGGGTCCATGCAGGTAAGATGTCTAACCTGGCTGGGGTGTCTAGAATTATGGAGCACGGTCTTGCAGTAATAGTAATGGCCCCTGGGACTGAGAGTTGTAGGAGTCTCTGCAATTCACCATAGAAAGACTTACCACATAAGCCTTTGACAGCCATGACCATTTACCTAGATTGAAGGATTGACTGTTGTACACCAGCCTTTCCCCATGGAGGCATCCACCTCCCTCCCTCCCTTCACCCCTGCCTCTGACAGCTGCAATTGCCAATCAGGACACCATGTATAGCAGCTCCAGAACTCGATAGGTTCGCACTGGAATGTGTTCCATTAGTCATGCAGTAATGCTGGTTCATTGCGCGTTGGAACCTCAAGAGAAGAACTCACCTGAGCCTGGTTTCCATGGAATGGGCTAATAACTAATAGGGTGCTGCGTTGCTCGGTCCAAAAATGAGGCATTAACTCCTCCCACCTGAAAAGAGACCCCTCCAATATCGAATGCTTGAGAGGTTTTACGAACTGTACAACAACCTTGAGAGCTTCAGCATGGTGTGTGCGAGGTTTCTAGCACATCAAGCACCTTCTACTCTCCGCCTGTTACCCACCAAATTCCCCGCATCCTCTTCCGCTATTACTGCCTTGTCATTCTCTCCCTTCTGTAACCATTCAACCTTTACCTGTGACCCTAGTCCCAATTATCATTTTTGTGGCCATTCCTGCTCTCCCCCCTGTTCCCATAACTGTCGATGTGCCCATGCCCCTCCTGACCCTGGCCCCTCCCATTCTCGAGGCCAGCTGTGCCCTGACTTTCCACAATCCACCCCGAGGCCACTCACTATCCACCCGTGAGCCTGATGCTACCTGATCCAACTCCCTCCTCTGACTTGTGCCTGAACCCTCTGCCTCCCAGTACTCTCATTCAAACCCTTAGGACCAAATTCTTGAACTCACAAACCTCACCATTTAGATCCATCTCTCTATGATGCTCACTGCCCAGTGAGGCCATCCACCATCCTCCAATGGGACCAAGGCATGCGTGACATGCTTACCCTCCTAAACAAGCCCCGGTACAGTCTGGCTTCCTGGGCACCCTCCTAACATAACACAGACAGCCTAGCTTCCTTCCCCAGATACCCTCCGGACATGACCCAGACAGTCTGGCTTTCTTTCCCAGAAACCCTCCCACCCTTTGCCCCTTAGACTGCGTGCCCAATCTAGCCCTCGCTCACGCTTCTCCACTGATCCAGTCTCCCCTGTCCAGCCTCCGCTCTACGCTTCCCCACTGATCCAACCTCCCCTGTCCAGCCTCTGCTCCACCCTCCCCTGTTTAGCCTGCCTTCCCCGCAGCTTGGCCTACCAGCACCCGGTCTGAATCAGGAGGCTGACCTTTCCCAGCCGTCCCCAAGAAGGACAAGGCATCAGCCATTTACTCCAAAGTCCAGGAAGACATCTACCTCGCTGGGTGCATGCCACTAATAGGAAGTCGTAAATGTGAACATTCTAATTTCTTGCTGCGGGAGAACTTAATTCCGGCGAGCTAGCATTTTAATGAGCACGTATGACATGCAAAAGGGCTTCCCGACACTGGCAGGAAGCTCAAACCGCCTTTAAAATCCCTAGAAATTAATTGCAAAAGTTCATCCTGCCATGGGGAAACTGACTTTTGGTCTCCCGCCAAATTAAGTCCCCGTGCCCGCCAAGCTTCCCACTGCTGGCAGGACCAGAAAATTGCGGCCAACATTTTTGGAGGTGGCATCCTAAAACAACAGGTATAGAAACATCCGTTGATCTATAATACTACTGTTCTTGAGAAACTCCTCTATAAGCATTGGCCAGTAATTATCAGCAATAAATTAAATTTGAGGGCTATATATTAGTAAGTAGAGTGTTATGAGGACTAGATTGAAATGGTGAGATGTTTAGTGGGGGAGCCCCAGTGGTTTGTTAAACGACACCTCTTCACCTTTCCTAATATGACATACTTACCCAACATTTCATTGCAAAATTGTTTGCTTTGCAGGTGACTCTAAACTGGGGAGCTGTGGGCTCAAAGGAAGCTGTCAAGGGCTCATGGAGAGAGCCACAGAGACGCTGCTCAGTAGCAAGTGAAGTTCAATGTGGGTAAATTCAAGGTATTGGAAATATCTGTAAATCAATGGGCAGGGCTCTGGATAGGTTGCACCTAGAGTACCGCATGCAGTTCTGATTGCGGCAATACGAGGGGAATAATGAGGTTGATCCCTGGTGCCGGAATAATGCACTATGAGGCATGACTTGAAAAGCCTGAAGAACAGAGACATTTCAGCAGGGACCTTATTGAGACGTAAAATGTACATAAAATGATTAGAGACAGTAAACCTGGAACAATTCTTTTCACAAAATCTACACTGACACTCCAGTATAACAATAGGGAGTGCTGCTTTGCTGGAGATGGCATCTATCAGATGAGACATGAAACCAAGAAAACTATATGAAAGATCTCGTGGCTCAATTTTAAAGGAGAGACGTGGAGTTATCTCCAGTGTCCTGGCCAATATTTATGCTTCAGTCAATGTCATGGAAACAGATTATCTGGTCATTATCACTTTCTTGCTGTGCACATATTAGATTCCTACATTACAACAGTGACTGCATTTCAGAAGTACTTCATTGGCTGTAAAGTACTTTGGGATGTCCGGTGGTCATGAAAAGTGCTATCTAAATGCAAATCTTTTTATGTGCAAAGTAGTAATGATATAGTAAAATGTCCCCAGGTGCTTAAAAAGGCAAAGATTCAGCACTATGAAGGGAAAGCTCAGGGTAAGGGTTCTTTTTGCAAAAGGCAACTAACACCAGTTGGATAGACGAGAGGACAAGTATATGAATACATAGCCAAAGATTGAGATTAGATGCCCTCTGGATTTGACAGCCTAAACAGGTAGTGAATAAAACATTCTTTACAGTCCCTTCAATTTTTTTTGGTGGGTTCCAGAGTGAAAAAGATATTTGCAGGCTGAGATGGCCAGTTGCAAATTAGTTGCAATTATCAGGAGCTCTGAGCTACCACTGTCCCATGAGGTTTGCTCGATTGCCTTAGAGAATGAAAGGGGAATTTCTCAAGGGTTATTTCCTGACTCAGCTGCAGGTTTATCTCTGCTTCTCTATCATTCCCAGGAAATAGTGTGGTTAGGGGGTGAGTGAATTAAGTGTGGGGTTGTACAATATTGGGATGGGGAGGCTCTAATGAACCTGATAATCTTTCCCCATCTTTTTTTAACGTTTGACTGCTACAGCTGGAATGCGTTGCCAGAATGGATGGTTGGGGCTGAGGCATTGGGATTACTTAAGCAAGTTATGAGTTGGTATTGTAAAAGAAAGAGATCAAACTGCCCAAAAGAGCCTTCGACATCCAAAGCCATCTTGTGATATTGGTGCAGATTTTAACATAGAATACATTTGTCCATACTAAGATTTTGAAAGATAATATCTAGCATTAAATTGAATACACCTAGAGTTCTGTGACCATCAAGCTTTTTTGGGCAGAATTTTTAGGTTGGCACGCGTGTGCGCGCCCGACTCGTCTGAGCGAGAAATAAAGCGCGTTGATGCATCCTCGCGATATTTCACTAGGCGGGCGCGCGATGAACACGGAGGCGCGCCTGCCATTAATTAACGAGCCAGTTAAGACCCTTGAGGCACCAATTTTCTGGGAATTTACACAACCCGTGCAATTTTCAGGCCGTCACACAGGTGCAATGGGCAGGCGGGTAGGCCACATTTTCAAAAACCTCATCCGCGGGCAGGATAAGAGGGGTGAGTGGGCTTGTCGATGCGTGTAGTTTGTACTTTAGCTTATAACTTGCTGCTGCTTGCTTGTGTGAACAGGACATCTTCATTTCGCTTCAGAGTTGCTTTGACAGGAATAAGAGGCTTCACTTCAGGATTCATACCACTTGGGGCCGTCCAGGTATCAGACATCATTCCTTTACCCTGGGAATGGGGATTGTGGAGGCACTTCCTCTGAGGAGGAAGAGAGGGCCAGAAGGGGGAGGAGACCAGGTGTCCCTATTCAGCCTCCAGGGGGGGCAACCTGTGGGAAGGCACAGGCACAAGGGGCGCAGGGCCAACAGGAAGTCCAAGGCGGAAGGGGCTGCAGAAGATGCCACTATCCTGCTGCCAGGGTTTATAGGCGGCGATGCAGCTACCTCAATGTGTCTGAGGTGCAGTGCCGAAGGAGGCTCCGCCTCTCAAGGGACCCAGTGACCTCCATCTGTCAGAGGATCAGGCCTGAGATCAGTTCCAACTGTGTGGGTGGACACCCCATGCCAGTGGCGCTGAAGGTCACAGTCACAATGCCTCCGGCTCTTTCCGGGGAGTGTGGGGGATCTTTGTGGAGTCTCCCAATCAGCTATCCACAGCTGCGTCAAGCTGGTAACAGACGCTCTGTTCAGGCGTGCATTGACTTTCATTTACTACCGCACGGACGAGGCCAGCCAGACAGAACGAGCCAGAGGCTTTGCAATGATTGCTGGGTTCCCCCGTGTCCAGGGTGCCATCGACTGTACACATGTGGCCATCGAGGCACCAGCAGGTGAGCCCGGTGCCCTCATTAACAGGAAGGGCTTCCACTCCATGAACGTGCAGATAGTGTGTGATCACAGGATGCAGATTCTGCAAGTCTGTGCTAGGTACCCAGGCAGCTCCCATGACGCTTACATCCTGAGACACTCCCAGGTGCCGAGGCTCTTCAGTGCTCCAGCCTGACTGGATAGATACCTGCTGGGTGACAAGGGCTATCTATCCCCTCAGAAGGTGGCTCATGATGTCTCTCCATCATCCAAGAACAGAGGCCGAGCAGCAGTACAACAGGAACCACGCCTCCACACGGGCGGTGGTAGAGAGAACCATAGGTCTCCTCAAGATGCGCTTCCGGTGCCTGGACCGTTCAGGGGGCGCACTCCAATACCCCCCAGATCATCTGTCGCCGATAGTGGTTGCATGCTGCACTCTCCACAATCTGGCAATGGCAAGGGGGGGACACAGTGGAGGAAGAAGATGTTGACGGAGCTGCTCAGGTAACAGACGATGAGTCCAGTAGTGAGTCTGAGGACGAGCATGGTCAGGAGAACACTGAGGGGATAGATGCTGACATGGGTAATCTCCAGAGAGGCAGGGACACCTGGGACGCTTTCATCCAACACTCCTTCAGCTAGCCTACCAAATAAGAACCACCACCACATGCCAGGGCTGCAGGTTCCATGCTCAACATCTGACAGAAACATTTGCTTGGTGAACAACATGCACTATGTGCCATTTCAATAAAGTTTAATGAGAAACAAGTCACTCATAACATCATGGGTTACCCTGCACCTGCAGAACTAACGAAGTACCCAGAGGCTTGTTGTACAAAAACACATTTAATGATCTGGTGCCTGGCATACTTAATACAAATGAAATTGAGAGGTGTTATCCATCACACCAATGAACAATTAACGTAAAAGTGGGGGAAAAAATATCACCCGTGATCAGGTCATGTTGTGGTTAAGGTGCTTTAAGTTTGCGCTTGTGGGTGCTACGTCTAGCTGCTCCCCCCTCGCTGGCACTGGCATTGGAGACAGCCTGCTGACTCTGCTGTCCTGTTGGCCTTGATGACCTTGGCGGGCATCCTCTGGCCCATGAAGCCTGTGCTGGCCCCGCCTGGGAGGGAGCAGCCACTGCCACGGCTGGCAACTCCCCAGTCACCGCAGCTTCATCGGATGCTACAGTCACTGGCAGAGGGGCGGAGGAGCTGCTGCCATCATCCGGAGTGCCCTGAGAGGATCCCGCAGAGGCAGCAGGCAGATCGTGCACCAAGGTGAGGTCAATTTGGACCTTCCTGCTCACCATTGATGGACAGGCACCTAGCTGGGATACGAGGTGCCAAATCCATCTCCCACACTGACAGTGACCACCTGAGGTCATTGCCAATGTGAGGGCTTGCAGGTCCAAGCGCATCCCCAGGAAGCCCTGATTCAGTTCCTGGGGGAGCCTCTCCATGAGAGTCGCCACACTCTCCATGTAGGAGGCATTGTGCTCGGCCATGAGGGTCATTGCATTGCTCATGCTACACAAGGACTCCTCCACAATGGAGACCATGACACACATTCCCTCATGTATCTCCGCCAGATCCTCCCACTCACCCTGCTGAACTTTCAGCATCTGCTGCCTCAGGGACAACTCCAGAGGCTCATCATCAGCCACCGACTGAGCATCGTCCTGGTCCCCAGATGTCCCCCGACTGCTGGCGCCCTGGGTACTCTCTGCCTCCGCCTGCACCTCAAACAAGTGTGATGTGCCCTTACCAATGTGCACCAAGGTACTAGCCACCGATCTAATGCCCACCAAGGTGTTGGTATCTGCACTGGTGCCTGCTTGACAGAGAGGGTGATGCAGGTGCGTTGTGATGGGTGCTGTCCTCTGGGGTCAGTGGTGGGCCTTCAGGCTCCTCACCCCGATGGTCTGCTGGGGAGCCTGAAAGGAAGAATAAGGACATGTCATTAGTTGAAGTCATTCCACTGCTACTGTTCATGCCTAGCACCCGGATCATGGTGCCCTTGTCTTTCCATTGTCAATGGAGATTCCATGTTCAAGGCTCACATCAATATAGAGACAACAGTAGAATGGTTGCAATTACCGACATTCTCACCTCAGTGCACTGCACTCTTACCTCCCTGGGGAGAAGGATTTCTCTCTTGCTACCACCTTCTCCAGGAGGGCAGCGAGACACTCTTCAGAAAAACACGGGGCCGACTGCCCCGACAACCTGCCCTCCCGCCTGCCATGTCCGCCCACTACGCTGTCCATCACAAGGCCAACGTCCTTCACTGGCAGCCGCCCAATGGCTGCCGCGACTGCATTTGAATCGGCCGTTGGATCGCCATTGGATCAGGTGGACATTGAGCACCGGCCCCCAGTTGCCCTTTCTCGCTCATTCCGCAGCCCGCCCACGTAAAATTGCGGTGCGGAGACAATCGTGGGTGACAGTCGGCTTCCCGACCACCCGCGCCTGCCTCTGCCGAGCCCACCCGGCGAGGGAAACATTCTGGCCTATGTCTCACTCTTTTTTTGCATTCTTCTCTGCTGTATCTTCTTTGCTTATTTACCTTGACTGATAGAGGCAAGTGCGCACAAACTACACACAAACTGCAAGGAGGTTTGTGTGTAGCTACTCAAATATTTTACCTGACCCAATTAGTCATAATCTGTGTGGTCTACTTAACATAAAACAACCCATCTGCATAATCCACATCTACATCAGGCCATAGTTAAATGAGTGCAATCACAAAGATGTGAAAAGAGCAGTTTTTCCAGAGGGACAGCTAAGCATCAGGATGCTACCTACCAAAGAAGCAAATTTGGTACCTTACTGGCTCAGTAAAAGGCAGCTACTTCACATTCCGTGGTTTCAGGGTCAAGAGGCAGGAACAGACAATCCAACTTTATTAATTCAGGCTGGCCTTCAAGGTAAGGCTTTCCTACCTTGAAGTCCAACAGTCATGTTTCTCTTGTTCCTGGTGTTATAGGTGGACATTCTCCCAGGGAGCTGAACTGGAAGACAGCAGTTGTAGGATTAGTGTTACGGCAAGGCTGATGGTAAATGCCAAGCTAACCAAATCCCAGAGAGAAACTTGAAACTGCTGCCTAAATGATTTTTGCAATTTGTATAGTATGAGGAAAGGCTCTGAAATCAGGAAATGATGTCCCCAATTACTTGTGATGATCTTATGGTAGAGTAAATGTTTATTAAAAGAAAATAGAGAAAAAAACACAATTACACAAGAATGGCTTCACACAGTAAAATTACTTTAAAACAGCTCCACAAGATCTTAACTTAACTAACCTCAGAGCAAACCGTCCCCTTTTCTGTTCAGCAACTATCCTTATGGATTTCAAAATCTATAGAATTCCAGTAATTTTTACCACACAGTGCCTTTTTTGCCTTGGGGTGTCCTCTGGGGCTGACAGCAACTGGTTCTCCTGGACTGCCTTGTTCACACTGTCTTCTGGGAATTCTGACTATCTATCCTGCTGCCTTCTGGGAGATCTAAACGGCTACCCCCTCACATAGGCTTCAGTATTTCCTTAAATGCATTCCTTCCCTTTGATCTCCCTATTGTCTCAACCAGTCTCTTTAGAAATGCTTTCTTCCCTGACTTGATTAGGCTCTTCTTTACTTTAGCTCTTAGGCTTTTAAAAAAATAAACTTACCCTATCTTTACCTTATTTACCTACACCTTTTTACAACCTGCATATATCCCCCTTTGAACTAAAACAACTCAATTCAAAACTACCCCTGTTATTGCTTTATGTAGAACTCAGATTGAAGCTCCTCCTGGTTCATGAATATATCAAAACCATTTCTTACTGTTGGCTTTAGACTCTTGCAGTCACTCTGGCTCTTACTCCAATGACCATATTTATACCTCCAACAGCCTGTCTTCCAGTGCATAAGAAATATGACAGGGTTATCAACAGAAAGAAAATATTACAATTTCATGTTTTCTTGACATTAGACACAAGCTAGACTGGTAGCAAGTTGAAGTTAGACTTGTCACTAAGCTGATGATGTCATAATACATCATTCCTGCTGTTAAACCAATGAAGCATCTCTCTCACACGTTATGCATTTGCCTGACTCTTGCCTCTGTGATCGGCACAAAACTTATGTAAAAACTTTGAAAGTGGTTAGTCTTAATCACACAGAAAAAAACACAGACATACAGGAGCTATTTCTACAGTGCTGATTGAATAGAGTTGGAACAAATGAAAGGAAGAGCTCTAGCCAAGATACTCTTTTGAGATTTGATTGTTAAAATGCTTCCAGAAATTGTATCAATGTAATATATTTTAAAATTATTAAGGGGTTTCTCAAAAGCCCTTACTCCAAATATACAGTAATTGGTCTGGCTGTTAGGTGATTATGATTTGATTTTGTCTGTGGGTTGCTTGTAAAATTGGATATCTGCTATTTGTAACATCTGTCTGAAGTTGGTTGAGTCCATCCAAATCATTAAATGCAATAAGCTCGTTAAAATGATCCGATTTGGAGCAGTGGACTGAGCTGATTTTAAAGCTAAACGGTGCAAATGCTGGAAACCTGAAATAAAAACAGAAAACACTGTAATGCCCAGCAGGTTGGGCAGCACCTGTAGGGAGAGGAACAGGGTTCAAAGGCGGATGATTTGAAACATTGGGCAGAATTTTATCGGCTCCAGAGTGATGGGAACAGAGATGGTGGTGGGGGGGGGGTGGTGGGATGGCAAAATAGCAATGCCCCATGACCTTCCCAACACTGCTGAGGATGTTCCCCAGCCGGGAGCTGTGAGGAGCACCTGCTGCCCCAAGGAGACAGGCAGCTGATTTGCTCAATTGAGTAAAAACAAGGGGGCAGTAATAGTAGGAGACTTCAACTATCCTAATATCAACTGGGATTCAAACAATATAAGGGGCACTGAGGGAGAAAAATTCATGCAGTGTGTCCAGGAAAATGTTTGCAACCAATTAGTGACAAACCCAATGAGAGGAGATGCAATTCTAGACCTAGTCTTGGGGAACGAAGAAGGGCAAGTGGGTGAAGTGACAGTTGGTGACCATATCGGGGACAGTGATCACAATTCAGTTAGATTTAGCATTACCATGGAAAAGGACAGAGATAAGGCAGGAGTAAAAGTCTTGAACTGGGGGAAGGCAAATTTTGCAGAAATGAGAAGGGACTTGGCTGGGTTGGACTGGACAGCACTGCTGGAGGATAAAACAGTGGAAAACCAGTGGCAAGCACTAAAAAGCGAGACCCTAATTGTACAAAGTAGACATGTCCCCTACAAAAATAAGAGTGGTACTGCCAAATCTAGACCTCACTGGTTGTCTAGGGGAATACAGGAGAAGATCAAACAGAAAAAGAAAGCGTATGATAGGCAAAAAGAACTAAGCACTGCAGACAGCCTAGACAAATATAGGAAGTGCAGGGACAAAGTGAAAAAGGAAATAAGAAATTCAAAGAGAGGGCATGAAAAAAGATTAGCAAGTAAAGTTAAAGATAACCCAAAGTTGTTTTACCAATACATTAATGCTAAGAGGTTTGTTAAGGAAAAAGTGGGATCTATCAGAGATGAAGATGGAAACTTGTGTGTAGATGCAAAGACTGTGTTAAGGGTTTTGAATGAATATTTTGTCTCCGTGTTCACAAAGGAAAGGGAGGATGTAGATACAGTAGTCCAGGAGGATCACTGCAAGATATTGGATGGGATAGTCATAAAGAGAGAGGAAGTACTCGAAGGGTTGAAATCTTTGAAAGTTGATAAGTCACCAGGGCCAGATGGATTGTTTCCAAGGCTGGTGAAGGAAGTCAGGGAGGACATAGCAGATACCCTGAGGATGGTTTTCCAAAACTAGATACAGGGAAGGTACCGGAGGATTGGAGAAATGCAAACGCAGTTCCATTGTTTAAAAAGGGATCAAAGGAAATGCCAAACAATTATAGGCCAGTTAGTCTTACATCAGTGGTGAGCAAATTAGTAGAATCAATCCTGAGAGATAGGATTAACTGTCATGCGGAAAGGCATGGACTAGTCAGGGATGGTCAGCATGGATTTGTTAAAGGAAGGTCTTACCTCACAAATTTGATTGAATTCTTTGAGGAAGTGACAAGAAGGGTTGATGAAGGTAGTGCAGTGGATGCTGTGTACATGGATTTTAGCAAGGCATTTGACAAGGTCCCACATGGCAAATTGGTCAGGAAAGTAAAAGCCCATGGGATTCAGGGTAATGTGGCAAACTGGATAAAAGGTTGGTTTTGTAACAGGAAACAAAGGGTAATGGTCGATGGATGCCCTTGCGAATGGAAAGTTGTCTCAAGCGGTGTTCCACAGGGCTCGGTGTTGGGACCCTTGCTGTTTGTGTAATATATTAACAACTTGGACATGAACGTGGGGGGCACAGTTGGGAAATTTGCGGATGACACAAAGATTCGCCAAGTAGTAGATAGTGTAGAGGATAGCCCTAATCTCCAAAACGATATAGATGGGTTGGTGGAGTGGGCGGTAAAGTGGCAGATGGATTTTAACATAGAGAAGTGTGAGGTCATACATTTAGGGAGGTCAAACAGTTACAGTGATTACAAAATAAATGGGAATATACTAAGAGGGGTAGATGAAGTGAGAGATCTTGGCATACAAGTACACAGGTGCCTGAAGGCAGCAGTTCAAGTAGACAAGATTGTAAAGAAGGCATATGGAATGCTCTCCTTCATTGGCAGAGGTATAGATTATAAAAGTAAGGATTTCATGCTGGAATTGTATAAAACACTGGTGAGGCCACAACTGGAGTATTGTGTGCAGTTCTGGTCACCACATTACAGGAAGGACATAATAGCTCTGGAGAGAATGCAGAGGAGGTTTACAAGAATGTTGCCAGGGTTAGAAAAGTGTAGCTACGAGGAGAGAGTGGATAGGTTGGGGTTATTTTCCTTAGAACAAAGAAGGCCGAGAGGTGATCTGACTGAGGTGTACAAAATTATGAGAGGAATAGATAGAGTGGACAGGATAAAATTGTTTCCCTTGATGGAGAATTCTTGAACCAGGGGACATAGATTCAAGATAAGTGGCAGAAGGTGTAGGGGGGACATGAGGAAGAACTTTTTTATGCAGAGGGTAGTGGATGTCTGGAATTCGCTGCCCAAGTTGGTGGTAGAGGCAGAAACTTTAAACTCTTTTAAAAAGTACCTGGATCTGCACCTAAAGTGCTGTAAGCTGCAGGGCTCTGAGCCGGGTGCAGGAAGGTGGGATTAGAAAGGGCACCTGGGTGTCCTCGGGCTGGCATGGACAAGATGGGTTGAATGGCCTCCTTCTGTGCTGTAACTTTTCTATGGTTCTATGGTTCTATGGCTCATTTGCAGTTTATTGAATTTATTTAGTGCCATTCATTGAGAAATTAAAAGAGTAGCTCAAGTGAATTTTCTAATGGAGAGATCAAAGTAACCAGGTTGAATTAAAATATTCTCCCTTATCCATTTGGGGGCATGATAGAAGTTACAAAATATCACATGCCTAAAATAAATTATTTGTGTTGATATGCCAAGATGCAATTTTCTAAACCCTGGTCACAGTTATTGTGTAAACGTAAAGACAGCAATTCCAGAAAATCAGCATCTTATGTTACCGTTACCAGTAAGACACCTGAATCTGAAAATAGTTACTACTTGTCAAATTATCAAGGTTCCTTACATATTTTGATATGTGCAACTGATTGTGACAACATCTGTAGCTGGTATTAGCATAACAGAATGGACTCGAGGAAATTTGCACTTGCTATCCAAATTTACTTACCTCAATCTTATCTACACTCTTCATTATTCTATAAATCTTTATCATGTCTCCTCTGAATATCCTTTCTCCTAGTGGACGTTCATCAGTGCCTGAGTCTTTCTTTGTTCCTTAGTCCTATAGTCACTTCTTCCAATGTACTTCAATCATTTCTGAGGTAGAGTGACCAAAAACGCATGATGTGTAGAATTGGCCTCATCACTTGTGATTTGTAAATCAATGTCTTGCAGTTGTGTCCCTGTACTCATTTGGTCTTCTGGACACCTGCTTCACATTTGTTAGGTACTTTGATCAATAATCAAACCCAAATCAGATTCCCATTTAAAAATGACCCTTTCATGTATTCTTCATTAAAATCCATCTGCCATGTTTCATTCCATCTGCCATTTTTTAAGCCCATCTGCATAATCATTCTAAATCTCTTTAGCATGCTGAAAACTTCCGTGATTAATATACATTACAACTCTTCTTATGCCTTCCCCAAACAGTTCTCTGTCCATCTTTATGCCCTGTATTGGTGGTCTGTAGCAGTTACCGATTACTGTTTCATTGCCCATACAACACATTTCGATCTACATTGTTTCCCCTTCCTCTGATGCATCTGCCACTTCAACAACTGTTACCTCATTTTTTACCAGTAATGTCAATCACGTCAATCCCAATTAAACTTAAGTATTTTAGCCATGTTTGTGTGATGCCAATAACATCGGTAGCTTCAGCAGCTACAAGTACCCTCAGCATTTAAAGGCACTGCGTTTCAAGAATAAATATCAGAGAATAGAGCTTATCTTTAGCTTTGCGCTGGTGCTATTTTTGCAGCTATTTTTTGTTAGGCTACTTTTTCAGATTGTTGCCCACAAATTTCAGCTGCTAGATTGCGCAGATAATAACCACGAAACTGGTGATTCCCCCATGTTTGCGTTATGTTGGGTAAGGAAGATGGGGCAGATTGCACCAGAAGTGAATTTCCCACAAAGATGTGTCCACAGTCCGAGGCACACCTATCTTGGAAATGTCAATAAAAACCTTCTTTGCCGGACTCCTTCCAGTAGGCATGTGATATCAGAGTTGAACACAATTTCCAGCCAATTCTTGCACCTCGCAGGATGCTTAGTACATCCTCTAATGAATGATGTGCTATTCCTGGCCCCTGCCATGAACAAGTTCTTACAAAGCAGTGCAGTATGAAAATCTAATCAGGCTAACCTTGGCTATCTTTTTAGACTGACCTGGCAAGCTATGGGAAAGAGTTCTGCTCAGTACTTTGGCATTAAGACCAGGTAACTTGCCAGGTTATTGCAGACATCAGCCGAATTACTCTAGGAATAAGGAAGACAGTAAATATGTTATTAAGGATCAGGGTTATGGAAGCGGATTTTGATCCTTTCAACAAGTGCCACCCGCATGCAACATTTTCCTAAATATGTCGGTTTATGTCATATTTTAATGATCAATGGAAGGATATTTTACTAAAACTAGAATATTGAAATTTGCCCAAATTATTAAATTTATGGGAAAATATTACCAGTATTCTGTGTCAGAAGTATATCATTTATTCATTAATACTTGTATTTTTGGTTCAAAAAAGGTATTTGGTTAATAGATCCCAACACAGTTAGAGACAGTGACAGATTGACTTTAATAACTGGTATAAGAAATCAAGATAGCATCATTCAATGTAAAGATGCAATTGATTCAAACCAAAATTCATAAAGTTTACCTATCTCCTGTGAAATTAAATAGAATGGGACTTAACTCTGATCCCATCTGTTGGAGGCACAAAGCAGAATGAGGCATGCTATCCACCTGCTATGGTTTGATAGTGAAGTGTTCACATTCTTATATAAAAGTAGGGGCTTTATTAAGTCTAAATTAAAAAAACAGAAATCCTGATATTCTCAATCGTATGTTCTGGTGGGTGGCTTTTACAATTCATAGAGAGCCAAATTATAAGACAGCACTCATAGTTTACTGTACCTTGGCTCACAAAATGATCCGGTGAAGTTTGAGAAGTCAACAGTACATCAGATTTAGTAGTTTTTATCATTAACTTATGAAAATAGTAAACATACAATCCTTTGATTTTTCTCCCATATGCTATCTAGTGCTGGAAGGCTGACCAACACTAGCCTTTCTTTCTGGGTTTTATCAGTTGTTTTGGACATTTTCAGCTTTCAGCCTGCATTCCTATTATCTACTCTGCAGCATATGCCCCAGAGATGATCCAGCTTTTGACTTGAGCCTTCTCCCTTGGTGGTGTTATGCCCTTCGTAATTGTGTCTTTTAAAAATGTTTCAAATGACTTATCTCAAGAATATTCAACTTTATAATTAATTTATCTGCATTTTTAAAAAATGAGGAAGCCTTATAATACAATGGTGTACTTATTTATATGCAATATATCCAGATGCTTGACTCTTTGATACAAAATTATGCTGCTATCGTTTTATGATCAGACAGGCTTTATTATTGCTTAGTGTTGTCTCCAAAGAAAAGGCAAAAAAAACTTAACCCAGGTTACACAAATTGAGGTCTTATAAATAGATATCTACAGTGCACGTAACTTGCTGAATAATCCAGTATCTCACTGTTCTCAGTCCTTCTGATCACATGATCATGTGTGCCTCATTTATTTGGTTTGTAGTTCTATTCCCATTTATATATTTTTCAGGAATAGAAATACAAGGACATAAAAAGCTGTAATGATCAAGAAATTCAGAAAGCATTATGAAGAATATTAAAAATAAAATTAATATTATTGATAAACTGTATTATAACTCCTAATGTCCTTTCACATATTTCACATATCAATGATTGTAGTTTAGCTGAAGGTTTTGTAAACCACATTTGGTAACATCTGAGGTTCAGTCACTCCCATATATTTATTGCTGTCTCCGAACTGAATTCTAGTTGTTGAATTGCCTAGTAACCAGCTGCAGATTATTGTTCATAAATCTACTGCACAATTACTAACCTTCTTCTAATAGCACTCACACTAATGAGCTGGAGCAAGGAAACAGCCAGTGTGAGCACTGATCATTGCTGCTGGTGATAAGGCTGGCTAAATAAAACGCCCATTAACAATAAAACGGTGAAATTCCTGAAAGGCAGTTTTTGACTGGGAAATGCATGGAGCAATTGCCCTGCACCCAAACATGTGGGCTAGAGGGAAGAGCCATTTTCATGCTTTTGCCTCTCTTGATCACTGCGGGCGAGCTGCCAGTGTTCTTCATATTATATAGTGAGGCCTAATTTGCCCCTTTAATTCAGAATTTGATTTCCATGCTATGAGTTATATCATCTGATCCCTTTTAGTAGATTTCTGCCTAGGAATTGTTCTCGCTTAATGTTTTATTCTCCATCTATTTTGAACTCACTGATAATGCAGTTGAATAGTGTTACTAAACCAACAAACTATTACAATGGTGTTACAAAACAGCCATAGAGTTAAGTGGGTTCGTTCTAATTGCCATTACAGACAAGTGGTTGCATGGTGACCAAAATTAGGAACAAATATTCCAGGGTACTTGTAGTAATTATAGTTTTGGGAAATGTTGGACTGTAGCTTTAAGAATAATCCTGTGATGTAAGATCACATGATCTGTGTAAACCAATGTGTTAGCAGCGTGGGGAACATCTACAGAGGAGAGTACTTCTTTGCTTATGGAGTTTGATGCATGTAGTTGCTACCGTTGTCTTGTAAATAAAGTTAAATATGTCCACTAAGAGAAGTTGTCTGAAGGTCAACTCTATAACTAAGTGGCAACGAGGATAAACCAGATCCAGTGCTGTACCTCACCCAGCAATTGTGAGTATCCAAGTTCGTTAAAAAGAAAAGAAGGTATACTCATCTGAAATGCCACAGTTTGGCAGAATTAATCCCTTTGAGCCAGCCAGAGATGAATGGCCTCAATATGTGGAACCCCTTGTATTCTACTTTCAAGCAAACAAAATCACGAGGGAAAAAAAGAGGAGAGCGATCCTCCTGAGTATTTGGGGGAGCAAAACCTACAGTTTAATTCAAAGCTTGAAGGCTCCCAGTGCCCCAGATTTGCAGTCTTTCAGTGAATTAGTAGACCTCGTTAAGGGACATTTTCAACCCAAACCCTCAGTCACAATGCAGATGTTCAGGTTCAATTCACAAAATAGAGCCCGGGAGGAGACAATTGCTACCTACGTGGTGAAATCAAAACAACTAATGGAATATTGCGATTTTGGTGAAACCCTGAATGACATGCTCAGAGATCATTTAGTATGTGACGTGCAGGAAGACACTAGTGAATCTTGATTTTAAGAAAGCGTTAGAAATAGCACTGGCGATGGAAAGCGCTGTAAGAGATTCACAAGCAATTCAAGGGGCACAAAATGGCACCATGCTCCAAATCGAGCGGGAACAGTCAACTGAAAGTGGCACGAAAAGCCGGGACTCCGCTGCGAAGCGCAAAATAGTCCCCGCTAACCGAAAAATGAGAGGAAACAGCTTAGCAACTAAATCGAAAAATAACTTTCAGCAACATGGAAACAATCAATTTTCTAGCAATTGGCAATTTTAAAAAGTAGAATGTTATTTTTGTCACAGAAGTGGACACATAATGCGAGATTTAAACAGGCTTCCAAACAACAAACGAAGTCCAATGAAGTCTATAGTGTAGAAGAACCTGAAACAGCCAATCCTGACAATCATTCACTATCCAACATGAAAGTTGGGAAGACAGAGCTAATATTTGTTACAGTGTAAGTGAATAGTAAATCCTTAAAAATGGAGTAGGCATGGGTGCTTCAGCCACTGTGATAGGAGAACACACTTTCAGATATTTTGCTGAAATTTGAATTCAATAAAAAAATCTAGAATTCCAAGTCTGATGAGAACCATGAAGCCATTGCCGATTGTGGTAAAAACCCATCTGGTTCACTAATGTCCTTTAGGGAAGGAGACCTGCTATCCTTACCTGGTCTGGCCTACATGTGACTCCAGACCCATAGCAATGTGGTTGACTCTTAAATGCCCTCTGAACAAGGGCAATTAGGGATGGGCAATGAATGCTGGCCTAGCCAGCGATGCCCACTTCCCATGAACGAATAAAAAAAATTTTAAATAAAGGTGATCAACTATTAAATTTGGAACGAACATCTGCCAAGTTGAAAACGTACACAGGTGAAGAAATCCAAGTAAAAGGTATCACCAAAGCAACTGTTCATTATAGAAACCAATTGGCACAGCTGTCTGTGATGGTGGTAGAGGTGAAGGGCCAAGCCTTCTATGGCGTGATTGGTTAAAGGAGATTAAATTAAACTGGTCTAAAATCTTCCAGTTGAGAGCAGGTGGACTACCAGAGCTGCTAAAAAAAGATGACACCTTCTTCAAGGGTGAAGTGGGAAAAATCCAAGGCCTACAGACCAAGATTTACGTGGATCCAGAAGCAACCCCTCGCTTCTTGAAAGCAAGACCGATGCCATGCGCCCTGAGAGAAAAGGCTGACGGTGAGCTGAACTGGCTAGAGAGCCTGGGTGTCATAAAAGCGGTTCAGTTCTCAGAATGGGCAGCACCCATAGTCCCTGTCTTTAAACCAGACCTGGCTGTTTGTATCTGTGGGGACTATAAGCTAACGGTCAACCCCCAGAGCAGCCAAACTGGACAGGTACCCTATTCCCAAAATGGAAAACCAATATGCCAAACAAGCAAGAGGGACAACGTATACAAAACTTGACATGAGTCACGCACATCAGCAATTGGAGCTGGATGACACCTCCCTGGAATTTGTCACCATAAATGCCCACAAAGGGTTATACCAATAAACATGCCTGCCCTTTGGTGTTTCTTCAGCCTGTGCCATTTTTCAGAGGACAATGGAGAGCTTACTACAGGGGCTACCTCAGGCTGTGGTCTACCTGGACGATGTACTGATAACTGAATTCACAGAAAAGGAAAACGTGGCTAACCTTGAAGTTCTGAAACAATTTTTACAAGCAGGAGTATGCCTGACGAAGGAAAAATGCAATTTTCAAGCAAATGAAGTCATCTATTTGGGCCATCGGGTAGATGCCCAAGGATTACACCCGGTTGAAGAGGAGGTTAAAGCAATAAGAGAGGTACCTGCACCCAAGAAGACCTCTGAACTTAAATAATTTTTACAGATGATAAATTATTATGGGTGATTTCTACCAAATTTATCCATAGTTCTAGCCCCTCTACATTCACTGCTAAGAAACAACCAGCTTTGGTTTTGGGAGGCACCCCAAAAGAAGCCTTCATGAAAGTAAAACAGCTCTTACACACTTCAAATTTGTTTGTGCATTATGACCAGACGAAGGGATTAGTGTTAACCTGCGATGCGTCTCCCTATGCTGTGGGAGCGGTACTTTCTCATAGAATGGATGATGGCACAGAGAGGCCAATAGGCTATGTATCCAACATGCTTACCACAGCTGAAAAGGGATATTCTCAGATTGAAAAGGAAGGTCTGTCAATTATTTTTGGTGTAAAAAAATTCTACCAATACATGCACAGGCGACATTTCACGATAGTATCAGACCACAAACCACTTTTGGGTCTGTCTAGCGAGGAAAAGGCTATACCTCCCATTACCTCCGCAAGAATACAAAGATGGGCCCTAATTTTGGCAGCATATGAGTACACCTTTGTACATAGACCAGGGATTCATATAAGCAAATGCCGATGCCCTGAGTCATCCTCCTTTGCAAGAGAATGATGAGCAGGTCCCAGTTGCACAGGAGCTCATCATAGTGATGAACTTTCTCGATTCCTCACCAGTCTGTGCCAGGCAGATAAGAAACTGAACGAATCATGATCCAGTCCTGTCTCGAGTGAGAGACCAAGTGTTACATGGTTGGTCCCAGAAACCAGTCTCTGATGAATTGAAGCCCTTCTTCAACCGAAGACACAAGATGAGCAGTCAAGATGGTATTCTTTTATGGGATGCATGGGTAGTAGTTCCTCCACAGGGAAGGGAACCACTTTTAGCAGAGCTACACAGTGCTCAACCAGGGATCTCCCGAATGAAGATCATAGCGCAAAGTTATCTTTGGTGGCCGGGGATGGACGGTGGTATTGAAAATGTGGTAAAATGCTGTGTGCAATGTCAGCAGCTACAAAAGTTGCCGGTGGGAGCCCCATTCCATCCTTGGCCTGGTAGACCCTGGGTGCGATTGCACATTGACCACGTCGGTCCTTTCCTTGGAACCATGTTTATACTGATTACAGATGTTCGTTCCAAGTGGTTAGCTATTTATGAGGTAAAGTCACCAAAATTGGGTGCTACTAGAGAAAAACTACACCAGAGCTTCACCATCCACAGATTGCCAGGTGTGGTTGTCTCGGATAATTGCACAGCATTTGCAAGCGCCAAGTTTTAATGATTTATTAGTCTCAACGGTATCAACCATGTGAAGACTGCACTGTAACATCGGTCATCAAACGGACTGGTGGAATGGGCAGTACAAATTTTTAGGGTGAGAATGAAAAAATTAACAGGTGATTCGCTGGAGACCAAACTTGCTCATTTTCTATTTCACTACAGAGCAACCCCACATACTACGACAGGAGCAACACTTGCAGAATTACTGATGAGGCATCATCTTCGGACAAGACTGAGCCTAATAGTTCCCAATTTGGAAGGGAAGGTGGAGAAAAGTCAAGGGAACCAAAAAGCGACTCGTGATTGGCATAATTGCGAGAGACAATTTACCATTGGAGAAGCAGTATGTGTAAAGAATTTCGGTGGAGGACCAAAGCGATTACCTGGGCCAGGATTTTCCAGTAGTCGGGCGGGCTCAGCGGCTGGGTCCAGGAACGGTTGGGAAGACGACCGCTGCCCGCGACCGGGCCCCGTCCGCGATTTCACGCTGGCTGGCCAATTAACGGCCAGCTCATGCTTATTGCAAGCTGCAGCGCTCAGCGCTGCCGGAGTGGAGGCAGGAGGAGGGCGAGCGTGGAAGTTCGTGCACGTGCGTGGGTACACACAGTAAAAGCTCCCTGAGGCACACAGCTGCCTCAAGGAGCTGAAGATTTTTTAAATAAAAAATAAAGATATTAAAAATAATGAAAACATGTCCCCTCATTTGACTCTGTTTCATGAGTAGGGACATGTTGAATATGAGTGTTAAAAGGTTTCATTTTTTTTTAGTCACCGGTTGAAACTTCATCCGGCCCGTGGATGAGGTTTCGCTAAAATTGCAAAGGCCACTTGGCCTTTTCGCCTGCCCATCAACAGAATGGTTGGACGGGCAGTGAAAATTTCTAGCCAATTAATTGATTAAGGGCCTTAATAGGCCACTTAATTGTCGGCGGGTGCACTGCCAACTCCCACGCGCGCCCATCAACCGAAATATCGCGTAAGTGCGTGATGATGTTGGGATGCTTGCCCAATGAGAGAAAAATTCTGTTCTTGGTAAAGTAAGTTCAGTGACTGGACCATTGTCATACCATGTGGAAGTGGAGGGCCAGATCACCTGTTAGCATGTGGATCATTTAAGAAAAAGAGAGATACCCCAATAAGACATTGTTCCACCTGTAATTACTACTGAACCTGTAGTTCCTGTTGAAGGTGCTCAACCAAGGACAGACATGCCCGATGTCTCTGTCAGGGTGGAAGACACTGAACTGCATGTGCCTAATGAGGTACCTGATGTAAATGCGGTTCCAAAGAATCTGCTACCTAAAAAGGAATCTGAAGTCAGGGAGCTGCAACTTTCCGCACGGATCAGGAAACCACCTGAAAAACTGAACTTGTAATTTCATGACCTTTGTAAATATTGTAATGTCATGAGATAAATATCCTTGTAAATATAAAATGTACAGAAAAGTTAAAGGGGTAGGAATGTAGTAATTATAGTTTTGGGAAATGTTGGACTGCAGCTTTAAGAATAATCCTGTGATGTAAGATCATGTGATCTGTGTAAACCAATGTGGTAGCAGCATGGGGAGCCTGTGCAAAGGAGAGTACTTCTTTAGTTATGGAGTTTGATAGACACGTGTATTTGCTACTGTTGTCTTATAAATAATGTTAAATGTGTCCACTAAGAAAAGTTGTTTGAAGATCGACTTTATAACAAACTGGCAATGAGGATAAATCAGATCTGGTGCTGTACTTCACCCAGCAATTGTGATAAAGGACAGGATTGAAGAAGGACCTTTGCTCAGAAGATCAGGAAGTAAAATCAGGATAGGATAGGGGTAAGAAATAACAAGGGGCAGAAAGCACTGTTTGGAGTAATATAAAGGCCCCTAATAGGAGCTATACTGTTGGGAAGAGTATAATCAAATAAGAAGAGAATCTTGTAACAATGATAATGTAATACTTGTTGGGGAATTTAATCTTCATGTAGACTGGCAATTCAAAATGTGAAAATAGTTTGGAGAGTGTGTTCATAGTATGTATTTATGACAGTTTTCTAGAGAATTACATTGTGGAACCAACCAGAGAACAGGCTATTTTAGATTTTGTCTTATGAAATGAGATAAGGTTAATTAATAATTTCATTGTAAGTCTACCTCTGGCGAAGAGTGATCGTAACATGATAGAATTCCACAGTGAGTTCTCCAGTGATGTACTTAAATCCAAAACTGGAGCTTTGGATTTAAATAAAGCTACTTACAGAGGTGTGAGGGGAAAGTTGACTAAGGTAGATTGGGAAAATAAATTAAATTGTATAACGGTTCATAAGCAATGGCAAAGATTTAAAGAAATATTTCATGATTCTCAATGAATTATTAACAAAGAGCTTAAGGACAGTATTAGATTATAAGAAAAGGCTTATTGTGGTGCCGTAAAGAGTACCAAGCTGGGAGAGTGGGAAAGTTTTTGAAGCCAGCAAAGGATGACCAAAAAAATGATCAAGAGGGAGAAAACAGAATATGAAAATAAACAGGAAAGAAGAATAAAAATGGATTGCAAGAGCTTCTACAAGTATGAAAAAAGGAAGAGAGTCACACAAATAAATGTAATACTTTAGGTTGAGACAGAAGAAATTATAATGGAAAATAGGGAAATGGCAGATTGTTAAACAAATACTTAGTATCTATTTTCACAATAAAGACATAAAAAGACACCAAAATAATGGGAAACCAAGTGTCCAATGAGAGTGAGGAACCTAAAATAATTAATATTAGTAGAGAAATAGGACCAGAAAAATTAATGGGACTAAAAGCCAACAAATCCTCTGGACCTGATGGCCAACATCCTAAAAGAGGTGGCTGCAGAGAAAGTGGATGCATTAGTTCCGATCTTACAAAATGTCCTAGATTCTAGAGTGGTCCAAATTGATTGAACAGCAGCAAATATAACTTTGCTATTGTTATGACCAGGACGGGAGGAGTGCACAGTTTGATTAGCCCCACTACCCTACAGGTCATGCCATTAGTTTAAAAGTTTGATTCACTCATCAAAATGGCCAATTATTTACCTTCATTACTGTTATCCAGAATAAAAGAGACTTTAACCAGGCTTCTTTCAATAAACAACAAATTTACTAGTTTATTATAAAATCAGCCTGGCCAAGTAGAAAGGCAAAGCTTATTAACAAGCAGTATGAAATATGAGACTATACTAATTACTCTTTCAAAATACCTGCAGTCAATCTCACATGCACACACACACACACACACACACACACCAAAAAGTCAATGGTTCAAAAGAAAAGGAAAGATGGTGGAGTCCTTGAAACAGTGTCCGGGTTATACGATTGGTCTCTCAGCGTTGATTTGAGAAACAAGCGATGACTCTTGCATTGTTTTTCAGGCTGACTCAGAGAACGCTTGCAAGTACTCTATTCCAGCACATAGAGTAACTTAGGAGCAGCATATATTCACTTATGGCTGTAGACTAGCTCTAGAATGCAAAAAGGCTGCCGTCTTCTTTTCACAAGCAGCTGGTCCTTCTTCGTCTCAAAACAAAACCAAAATCCACTTTTAAAAACAATTTTCCAGGCCTTTTTTTTTTTTGCAGAGCCATTAACTATCATGTGAACCCTTTTGTACACAGTCCAGTAGGATCAAGAGATTTCCAGCTTTTTTAAAACTGCTTAATTACCTTTTCTTGTAAAAGGATGTCTTTTCCAGGAATAGCAATCAGGGTCCTGCATTAACCCTTTAAGGAACAGTGACTTTTAAATCACAAATTCTTCTAGAATGTTCTTAGTCCTTCAAGATGAAGCACTTTCTGTGATTAAAGTGTTCATGAAACTATTCAAGAAAGAAGGGAGGGGAGAAAATAGGGAACTTTAGGCCAGTTAGCCATCAGGAAAATGTTGGAATAATAAAAACAGAAATTGCTGGAAAAGCTCAGCCGGTCGACCAACATCTGTGGAGAGAGAAACCGAGTTAATGTTTCGAGTCCAATATGACTCTTTTGCGGAACTGGAGAGAGCAATAGGACCAGGTGAGGAGTGGCAAACTGGCACTCTTTTATTCAACCTCCTCAGTTGGTTGCAACCAAAATTTTCTTTTTAATTTCTTTTCCCTCAGATGCTTTTCCCAATCCAAATGCATTTACTTTTTAATAAAGAGTCAAATCAAACTAGGTTTTCTTGAGTCAAAGAAAGAGCAAGTTTATTGGTTACTAAACCTGAGAAGAAACAATAAAAGACGTGACAACACACACACACACACACACAGACATGTGCACAAATGCATGCATGCACACACATGCACGCACATGCACACTTGCACACATGCACACAGATATCAAAAGTAAGAAAAGTTAGAATCTAAAAATAAAAGCTTAAAGTATATATGATTAACTTCTTTGCTTGTCCTTGAGGCATACTTGTTGAATGTTGCAGCTGTTTGAAGTTAGCTGTTCCTTTAAAATCCTGGAGTTGAATTGAAGTCCAGGTATCTGCACTTTGCTGGAGACAATTTCCTTCCTTTTAATTCCATGATCCATCTCCCAGAAATCGATGAGTTTCTCCTGAGGTTCTTTCTGATAGACAGTCACTATCTCTGTGAATGATTTTTAGACTGTTAAGAGATAGAGTCTTGCTTCTTAAGAGAGAGTGAAATTCCATACTGCTTCTTTCAGCAGTTTTTTCAGATGACTTAGATAACATCTATCCATCTCTGGCTGGGCAAAATCAGCTCCTAACCCTCCTGTCTGTATATTCTAAGAAAGGAATTCAATTAACATGTCTTGCGGTCATTGTCATGGAACAATAATCACATTTTTGACCTTTCATCTGAGAAACTTTTGAACATTTCAAAACAGTAGAAACCAACAAGAGATGGGGTTATTTCATCCTCCTTGGGGCTGGGGGGTAGGGGGGGCTGGTTTTCAGTGTCTGGTATATTCTGGCTAGCTAACACTTCCCTATTGTCTTGACAGAATTACTTTTGATTAAAGTCCAGCACTTTGCATTTTTAATGCCTTCCTTTCAAACGTCCCTTTTTTGAAGTGGACCTTGACAGCCCACCCCACCGCCCCCCCCCCCCCCCCCTCCCCCAGATGTGAAATTCCATACAATATGTCAGGGCAGGTTTGCAGTGCAATCCACATTAGAACTTTCCATAAAAGTGGTCAACTTACAATACCGGACAACAGGTGACTAGTGGTAGCCATCTTTGGTCAGCATTTTTTCTTGTATTTTTTTTAAAAAGAAGGTCCTCTTTAAACAGTTCAATGTATTTTTGATTAGCTGGTGAAGTTATAGGTAGATCTCACTCAGTCATAATTTCCTGTCGTCATGACAAGAGGTACATGCATTTTATGCTGTTGAAAAAGTGGGGAGAAGCACTGGAGCAAAATGGAAGTTCGGGAATTGGTTAGAGGGCAGGAAAGGAAATTGTTTGTATTAATTATTAAGCAAGTGGTGACAGAGCACTTATAAACAATATGCATAGCCACAGTCAGCATGGTTTTATGAAAGGGAAATTGTATTTGGCAAATCTATTAGAGTGTTTTGAGGATGAAACTAGCAAGGTAGAAAAAGGGGAACCAATGGGTGTAGTATATTTAGATTTTCAGAGGATATTTGATAAGGTACCAATCAAAAGGTTGTTACATAAGATAAGGGCTCTTGGGGTTGCGATAACGGGCGGAATCGTCAGGTCCTGTTTGCAGCGGGTGACATGGTGGGCGGTGGGTGGACAATTTGGCGGGAGGGGCTTCACAGCAGGATTATCCAATGGTTTCCGCCATGGCAGAATGTGAATCCCGCTGGAGGCCAGTGTGAACCCGACTTGCATCCCAGTAATAGGATGCAAAGTAAGGCCCAACTGGAATTGTCCCACCAAGCCCAATTTACTGTTAAGCCAGTGGGAAAACTTGCCAGCCCTGAACATGTCTGGACAAGCGAGATATGCAGAAGTCAGGACTCACCTTTAGGGCCTTGCGCAGATCACGGACACACGAGGTGCAGAAGATGCTGGAGCCCTACATCTAGCAGACCCTGGAGGAACACGTGCATCACATGCTGGGTGGATCCTCATGAACATGGCTCTGCCACGAAGCAGCTCTCAGAAGCTAGGAGGTCTCTGTTGATGCTTCGGGCCTGCTTCGGAAAATTAGGGTCTTGGCCATGGGCTGCTACAGGTGATACAGGTCTAGCTGTGAGTAGGAGAACAAGCTGTACCAGGAGATGGGGAGGGGGTGTGGAAGGTGAGGTTGGGAGGGTGAGTTTGGGGTAGTATGGGGGAGGAGGGTGTAATGGGGAGAATAATGCAACTGGGGAGATAGGTGTAGGGGGAGCAAGGCGTAAGGGTGGGAGTGCAGGGGGGAGGTGTTCAAGGGGAGGAGGCAGTACGGAATGGGGAAGGTGTTCGGGAGAGGAGGGAGTAAGGGTGGAGGAGCGAGTAAGGGTGGAGGAGGGAATAAGAGAGGGATGTCCAGGTGAACGTACACTTTCCATTTCTCTCCTGGTGTTTGACAAGGTGTTTACTAAAACCCGCTTTCACAGCCATATTTCCTTTCTCAGTGACTGTCTCTGTCTCCGACTCACCCCACATGGATTTCAACTGAAATTCCATCCCTCTTGTTTCGAACCCACCCAGGATTACAGGTATCTCCGGGACATAAAACGTTTCTCGGACTGCTGTTCCCGTCGCATTCTGAGATCCACACTGCCATGCGCCGCCATAGGAACACACTCGACCTCTCCCTCCAGCAGCACCGCCGCACCCTTTTTCAAAGCTGCGCGTGCCCCCAGTTTCATTTTATTCTTCGCCTCAACAAGAAACTTTTTCTCTTTCTCTCAAGTGCTAAGGAACGCAAGCTCCAACAACTCATCGACACCAACACCCATCTGGGACCCTCCACCCCTGCTTGTCCCTCCATCCCCACCCCATCTTCCAATCCCAGCCGCAGCCGCGTATTCACTATACCCCCTGACGTTCCCCTCTCCGATGCTGAACGTTCAGTGCTCAGCAAAGGACTTAGTTTCATACCCTTACGCCCTCATCTCAATGAATTTCAGGCTCGGCATGATGCTGAACTCTTCTTCCGCCATCTTCGTCTCTGTGCTCCCACTTCTTTGGGCAGGAGTCCTCTCCCAGTTCAACGGATCCTTTTACCCACCTCCAATATTCTCCCTCCACCTGGACCCCTCCCTCTGGATTCTTACCATCTCTTGATCTTTTCATTGAGAACTGTTGGCGTGACATTAGTCATCTCAATTTCTCTGCTCCTCTCACCCATTCTAATCTGTCTCTCTCTGAACTTACTGCACTCCGTTCTCTCAGGTCCAACCCCAACATTGTCATCAAACCCGCTGACAAGGGTGTTGTTGTTGTCTGGCGCATTGACCGCTACCTCGCGGAGGCTGAGCGTCAACTCGCAGACACTTCCTCCTACCTCTCCCTGGACCATGACCCCACCACAGAACATCAAGCCATTGTTTCCAGGACTGTCACTGACCTCATCTCCTCTGGAGATCTTCCTCCCACAGCTTCCAACCTGATAGTTGCCCAACCTCGGACGGCCTGCTTCTACCTCCTACCCAAAATCCACAAACAGAACTGTCCTGGCAGACCGATCGTGTCAGCCTGTTCCTGCCCCACGGAACTCATTTCTCGTTATCTTGACTCCCTTCTCTCTCCGCTTGTCCAGTCCCTTCCCACCTACATCCGTGATTCCTCTGACACCTTACGTCACATCAACAATTTCCACTTCCCTGGCCCCAACCGCTTCCTCTTCACCATGGATGTCCAATCCCTCTACACCTCCATCCCCCACCAGGATGGTCTGAGGGCCCTTAGCTTCTTCCTTGAACAGAGGCCCAAACAATCCCCATCCACCACTACTCTCCTCCGTCTGGCTGAACAATTTCTCCTTTAACTCCTCTCACTTCCTCCAAATAAAAGGTGTGGCTATGGGTACCCGCATGGGCCCCAGCTATGCCTGTCTCTTTATGAGGTATGTGGAACATTCCTTGTTCCAGTCCTACTCCGGCCCCCTCCCACAACTCTTTCTCCGGTACATCGATGATTACTTCGGTGCTGCTTCATGCTCTCGTCGGGACCTGGAAAAATTTATTAATTTTGCTTCCAATCTCCACCCCTCCATCATTTTCACATGGTCCATCTCTGACACTTCTCTTCCCTTCCTTGACCTCTCTGTCTCAATTTCTGATGATAGACTGTCCACCAATATCCATTACAAGCCTACCGACTCCCACAGCTACCTCGACTACAGCTCCTCACATCCCGCTTCCTGTAAGGACTCCTTCCCATTCTCTCAGTTCCTTCGCCTCCGTTGCATCTGTTCTGATGACGCTACCTTCAAAAACAGCTCCTCTGACATGTCCTCCTTCTTCCTTAACCGAGGTTTTCCACCCACGGTCATTGACAGGGCCCTCAACCGTGTCCGGCCCATATCCCGCGCATCCACCCTCACGCCTTCTCCTCCCTCCCAGAAACATGATAGGGTCCCCCTTGTCCTCACTTATCACCCCACCAGCCTCCGCATTCAAAGGATCATCCTCCGCCATTTCCGCCAACTCCAGCATGATGCCACCACCAAACACATCTTCCCTTCAGCCCCCCTGGCGGCATTCCGTAGGGATCGTTCCCTCTGGGACAGCCTGGTCCACTCCTCCATCACCCCCTACTCCTCAACCCCCACCTATGGCAGCTCCCCATGCCCACACAGAAGATGCAACACCTGCCCCTTCACTTCCTCTCTCCTCATCGTCCAAGGGCCCAAACACTCCTTTCAAGTGAAGCAGCATTTCACTTGCATTTCCCCTAACTTAGTCTACTGCATTCGTTGCTCCCAATGCGGTCTCCTCTACATTGGAGAGACCAAACGCAAACTGGGCGACCGCTTTGCAGAACACCTGCGGTCTGTCCGCAAGAAAGACCCAAACCTCCCTGTCGCTTGCCATTTTAACACTCCACCCTGTTCTCTTGCCCACATGTCTGTCCTTG
The DNA here is from genome assembly GCF_964194155.1 of Cetorhinus maximus. Classification (NCBI taxonomy): domain Eukaryota; kingdom Metazoa; phylum Chordata; class Chondrichthyes; order Lamniformes; family Cetorhinidae; genus Cetorhinus; species Cetorhinus maximus. The sequence goes on along the minus strand of NC_135895.1, from coordinate 21,627,955 downwards.
GCTTGCTGCATTGTTCCAGTGAAGCCCAACGCAAACTGGAGGAACAGCACCTCATCTTCCGACTAGGCACTTTACAGCCTTCCGGGCTGAATATTGAATTCAACAACTTTAGATCTTAAACTCCCCCTCCCCCCATCCCCACCCCGTTTCTTCCCCCCCCCCCTTTTTTTTCAATAATTTGTATAGATTCTTCTTTTCCCACCTATTTCCATTATTTTTAAATCTAAAACTAAAACTTTGTTAGTCTTTCCACCCAAGCCCCACTAGAGCTGTACCTTGAGTATCCTGCCATCCATTCTTAATTAGCACTTTTCTTAGATAATATCACCACCTTCAACACCTCTTTGATCCTTTTGTCTGTGACATCTTTTGATTATCTGCTCCTATCACTGCTTGCTTATCCCTACAACCACCCCACCCTCAACTTCTCTCTCCCCCCGCCCCCCACCTTAAACCAGCTTATATTTCACCTCTCTCCTAACTATACTTGTGTTCTGCCGAAGGGTCATGAGGACTCGAAACGTCAACTGTTTTCTTCTCCACTGATGCTGCCAGACCTGCTGAGTTTTTCCAGGTAATTCTGTTTTTGTACAAGGGAGGGGTCTGTGGAGTCGATGACTGCCTCCAGCTGAACAAAATAAGGATGAGTGTGGTTGGAGGGAATGATGAGAATGAGAGGGGGCACAGGGAGCCGGTAGGGTGGGAAGGTGAGGGTGCATTGGTAACGGTAGATAGTGAAGGTTGATGGTGAGGACTTGGAGGCAGACACAGACCCTGGGGGTGGGAAGGAGGAGGTCGGGGAGGCCAGTGTGGATGGGGGTGGGTTTCTCAGGAAGGTAGGGAATGTGCATGTTCACCTGGATTTCCTGGAGCGACAAGGACACGTGTCTGTGCAATGACCACCAGATTGTGAACCCGAGCCTGCTCTAGATCTAGGTCCCACTGAGGTATGTGTCTCTGCGCTGGTGGATCTTCAAAGCTGTTTATTTCCAGGCCTTCAATGGAGGGGTTATCCTCTTGGCTGGAGGTGAGGGCTTGGATGGAGCTGAGGGACTGGCTGGCTGAGGATGTTGGTCACTTGGCAGAGCTCCCTGTGAACCAAAGTAGGGATAATTCGTGCATGGCAGCAGAGTCACAAACAGGAGAGAGAGCACTCACATTTGTGTTGAGAGAGGGATGATGTGGTGCAGGAACCTCACGTGGGTGTTCGCCGCCGACCTCCCAATGCGGCAGGCATGGTCCATGTCCTCACCAGTCAGCGCAAAGGTACAGTCTCCAAAGTATGTGAGGGGCCTAATGTGGGTCACTCCACCCCTGGTCTGGCATCTCTCCCTGCTGATGTGAGCCAGCTTCTCCTGCATGAAAACAGGTGAACAAAGTGTGAGCAGGATGTGTGGAATGTTTGTGTGGTGAGCAGAGCCATGGACAGGGTGAGAATGCGAGCTCCAGAGGATATGAGCCTGATGGAGATCTGAGGGTGTGAGTGAGAGTTAATGGTGTTGTCCGTTGAGGTGTGAGATCCCTGTGGAGGTGTGATGGGTTTGTGAGTTGAGAGTGATGAGGTGGTTGACTTACCCTGGCAGAATGGATGAGAACATTCATCCTCTCCCCGCAACTGGATGGCTGACCTCCTCTGTGCTCCGACAGCGCTGACTGCACTGCCACCACTTCCCAGGCTGGATTGGTGACTCTGGTGGACCTCCTGCAGCCAGTGCGGGTTTACTGGTCATCACGGCGACCTTCCACTGCATCCAGCGGGTGCCCCAGAGGGGGGTCACTAAATTTGGGGGCTACCATCTCCTTTGCTTTTGGCGTCATCTGTCACCTGGAGCAGTCCTGTTCTGTAGACTTGAAGTAGGCTGCGCTCTGCTGTGTTTTAAATGTGGCGCCTGGAGCGAGGAAACACTGAGGTCACGGTATGGCGGGCAGATCGTGCCCACCTGCCAGCGATCGGGCGTGTCTCCCGTGAATGCATTATTAATGAGATGGGAAGCGCCAGGAAGGGGAGGATATGGCGCGAAAACCCATTGTGGCCAGTGGGTAAAACATCGTTTTCACACCCACTATTGTGCTTAGTGCAAATCTGGGATGATTCCGCCCAATATCTTAAAATGGAAGGGAACTGGTCAAATGATAGAAAACAGAGAATGGCTTTAAACAAATCATTTTCAGGTTGATAGATTGTTGCAAGTGGAATGCCACAAGGATCAGTGCTGGTGCCTCAGCTGTTTAAAATCATATTAATAACAGATTAAGAGTCTGAGCCTAATATATCCATGTTTTCTGATGACACAAAGCTAGATGGGAAAGTAAGCTGTGAGGAGGGCACAGGTTAAATGCGTGGCCAAGTAAGTGGTAAACAGAGTATAATGTGGAGTAATGTGAAATTATTCACTTTGGTAGGAAAAATAGAAAAAGCAGAATATTTCTTCAATGTTGAGAAACTATTAAATGTTGGTGTTCAGAGGGTTTAGGTGCCGTTTCACAAGAAACACAAAAAGTTAACATATATATACAGCAAACAATTAGGAAGGCAAATAGTTAGCCTGTATCGTAAGGGAGTTTGTGTACAAGAGAAAGGGCAGAACATCCCCCCCATCAGGGGCGCGCCTCCGATCGGCGCCCCCAATTAGGGAGGCGCCGCCATTTTACGTGGGCAGGCCAATTAAGGCCCAGCATGACGTCCGCAAGGAAGCACTATGTGCTCCCTGTGTGGGCGGGGGGGAATCCCTAAACTGAGAGTGCGCTCTTTCAAACATGCGCGCGAAAGAGTGCACTCATCTCCCTGAGGCTAAGTGTTGCCTCAGGGAGATCGGCGCCAAATTTTAAAATGTTAACAATAGAAAAAAAAATTCCCCTCATGTGACACTGTCACATGAGTTGGGACATGTCCATCACTTTCATTAACACTTTTATTAAAAATTTAAAAACCTACGTGAAACCTCATCCCGTCTGTGGATGAGGTTTCATGCTTTTTCTAATGCCCGCCAGGCTCCTGGCCTGCCCGCCAACCTTAAGGTTGGACGGATAGGTTCATTAAGTACTTTAATTGGCCATTAACAGGTCGGTGGGCGCACAGCTGATTCTGCTGAGCCCTCGCCCACCTGAAAATTGAAATGAGACATGGTGACGTCGGGAGTTCCGCCTGACATTATCCCACATCATTTTACGCGTCGGCGAGCAGGCCCCGCCCCCCCTGCTCGCCGACCGGGAAATCCTGGCCTAAGTAAATCTTGTTGCATTGGGAAAGAACTTTTGTACACCAGCAGTACTATGTACAGTTTTGGTTTTCATATCTGAGGAAGGATATACCACCTTAGAGAGGATTCAACAAGGCTCACTAGATGGATTGCTGGGATGAGGGGGTTGTTCTTTGAGGACAGATTAATGGGCCTATACCCGCTACAGGTTAGGGAAAGGAGAGTTGATCTTATTGAAACATGTAAGACTCTTCGAGCTAGATCCTGAAAGGCTGGACAGTCTAGAACTAGGGAACAGAGTCTCGGCACAAGGGGTTGGCCATTTAGGATTGAGATGAGTAGAAATGGGAGGGCTGTGAGTCTTTGGAATTTTTTACCCCTGAGGCCTGTAGATTCCCAATTGATCATAATATTCAAGGCTGAAATCGATAGATTTTGGACTCTAACGGAATCAAAGGATTTGGGGAGCAGGCAAGAAAGTGCAGTTGAGGTGGAACCATGATCATATTGAATGATTGAGCAGTCTCAAGGGGTCATATGGCCTGCACCTGCTTTTTTTAAATTCATTCACGGGATGTGGGCTTCGCTGGCTGGACCAGCATTTATTGCTCATCTCTAGTTGCCCTTGAGAAGGTGGTGGTGAGCTGCCTTCTTGAACTGCTCCAGTCCATGTGTAGTAGGTACACCCACTTCGCTGTTAGGAAGGGAGTTCCAGGATTTTGACCCAGCAACAGTGAAGGAACGGCGATATATTTCCAAGTCAGGATGGTGAGTGACATGAAGGGGAACTTCCAGGTGGTGGCGTTCCCATCTATCTGCTGCCCTTGTCCTTCTAGATGCAGTGGTTGTGGGTTTGGAAGGTGCTATCTAAGGAGCCTTGGTGAATTCCTGTAATGCATCTTGTAGATAGTAGACACAGCTGCTACCGTGCATTGGTGATGGAGGGAGTGGAGGGAGGGTGGATGTGGTGCCAATCAAGTGGGCTGCTTTGTCCTGGACAGTGTCAAGCTTCTTGAGTGTCTTGGGAGCTGCACTTATCTAGGCAAGTAGGGAGTATTCCATCACACTCCTGACTTATGCATTGTAGATGGTGGGCAGGCTTTGGGATGGCAGGAGGTGAGTTACTCATTGCAGGATTCCTAGCCTCTGACCTGCTCTTGTAGCCACAATATTTATATGGCTAGTCCAGTTCAGTTTCTGGTCAATGGTAACCCAAAGGGTATTGATAGTGGGGGATTCAGTGATGGTAATGCCATTGAACATCAAGGCTCCTATTTATTTTGTTCTTATGTTCAAAAGCAAAGACATAATTTGAACCCAACAGAAACCTCCTTGTATCCACATGGATCATTCAACTCCTTTGTACTTTGTCATTCATACTGGTCAGTACCATTGATGTACAGCTATGTATATGTAACCATAACTCTTATTTGGCAAGTACTAGCTGCATGGATAACTCCTCACAAGAATTGAAACCAAGTAGCCATGCTCAATATAACGGCACATGAGACAGTTCTAACTTGAACTTCAGTTTATATATACAAAGCCCATCTGACTTTTAATTACTCACACAATTAAACAGAGTAATGCTTTTTTTTACATCATCCTTAGACAATTCAAATTAAAATTTCAGTATTAAAAAAAACTGACATTAAGCAGACCATAGCTAACATAAGTTAAAAACATATTTGATCAGCTAAGTTAATACTATGCCAATCAGAAAGTAAAGCTCAATAAAGCATGCAGAGAAAAGCAATACAAAGTTAATAAAACATCTGTACCGGATAAAGTGCTCCTGAAGTTAATGAGCAAGGGTCTGGGAAAGGCTCTTTTTAATAGTATTAGGTGGTTCATAAATACTAGAACTATACCTAATGATTGGAAGGTGGGAGATACAATCCCAATATTTGAAAACAATGAGTTTGAAGTTCTGATTTGGTTACATTACAGGCAGAAGACCAGCAGAACAGCCCCCGGCTGAGAAATTTGTTGTGGCGGCATGTTTTGAAATGGGCGGCAAAGTGTTTGATATGACAGGCGATAGCGTGCGTGGGCACATTCCTTGCCGGAAGTGTGCCACTCACTATATTGGTAAAGGCAGAAAAAAAACAGGTCCAGGTCCTGTACCTGAAATGGGTACCAAGCCGTCTTCATATGCAAATAAGGGAGCACATTCCTGTTGAAACACCCTTGGCATAGCTGGTCAGGCCTGAATGTAGTGGTGCCCTAGGTCACTACTGAAAGGGTATTTACCAGAATGCTGCTCTGGGTTCCACCACTTGCTGATCATTTCTTCTCTATTGCCTCTCCCCCACCCAGTTGAGGTCGCTCCCTGCGATGCAGGCTTTCTGCTTATAGCTCTGCAAATTTTTCCACTTCAAGTGTTTATCCATTTCTCTCACAATTGTCTGTTGAATCTTCTTCTGCCACACTTTGAAGCAGTGCATTGAAGATCATAACCGTTTACTGTGTAAAAAGAAGTTGAATGATGTTGACATAATTACAATATTGTAAACTTCACCCCCTAGATTAAAAGAAACATTGACAGCATTGAAGGAGGTTCAGAGAAAAGGTGATTAGTGCAAAATTAGCAAATTGGGAGAGAGACTAAAGATTGCAAAATTCACCCAACAAACATACACCCACAATAATAGGAAGAAGCTACCAACAAAAGCTGTTAACGTGGTACAAATTTACTTACTTAAAAATAGGATGGATGGTAACTTATTTAGGGCTGAAGATTGTAAGAATAAGCATAGACCCTGACCATTGAACATAGTGATACCTATTTTTGCCCAGACCATTAAAATGTAACTTGTATCAGTGTTAAGTAATGCAGGCTGTGAGACAGATATCCCGGAGTTTGGATAGATTACCTAAGGGGGTCAGGAAAAATTTCACAGAACTTTACCTTCTTGGTCATTTTGCTTATGGTTACTTGCCTTGCCTTTGGAGACTGAATAGATTTTGTGGCATCCTTGATAATACAGATTGTGTGTGATGTGTAATTGGAATTAATTTTAATGGGCCATGTGGCCTTTTCTTTTGGGATGTCTTAAGCCCCTAACTCATAATTGAATCTCCATTTAAAACACTACTGCTGGATTCAATGATATCACATCTGAAATAGTTTTTTTAATTATTTTAACGCTTAAGGGTATAAGAGATCTTAAAATAAATTTTGATTGCTTTTGAAAAGTCATTTGAATCATTGTAAGTTAAGAAAATGTTAATGGGACCATTCTGTTGACTTATCTGCACCGATCAGGCCATTGCTCTGTGATTTGCTGAGACAAAGAAAGTAAACTGGCAGAGGTAATGCTGCTCCTTATTTTTCGAGACTGAAACGGTGCAAACGATGCAGCAGAGGTCTCTTATGTCATAGGGATTAATATTATTAATGTCGCACTAATGCTTGGAGAAAATAAAAAATCAGTCTCAGAACTTACTGTAAATTTCCTGTGGCATTAGTTCTGTAAAAGTAAATTGCTATTTTATTTTTTATGCAAAAAAATATTTGTTCTTTCAGTGAGAGGTTAAAAATCTCTGTTCTAGCGGTTAGAATAACTGTTTGTTGAAATTACCCAGGCATTATTAATGCTTGGCTGCTTTCCACAACCTATCATTATCTCAGTAGAGCATCCTAAGTTCACAGTTTGATTGACAGTGCAAAGAGGTTATTAAAGGATTAGATGCCTTGGGTATGGGTTATGAATACAAGTTTATTTGAAGGAATTTAAAAGTTTTGAATGGGCTTTCATTAATGGGAGTGATTTTTTTAAGATAATGAAGGCTGTAATAGATTTAGTACTTTATTTTATTTCATCTCAACCTGGCTCCTGAGGTTTATCCATTGTGGGTACTGTTTGAATTGTCAAAGCATGGTGGGTGGGTTGTCATGAGTTGGTATTAAGTTGGCATCATGGCTAAAAGGGGCCATGGTGGTGGCTGGGTGCTATGGGTTGGCATGTTGGCATTAAGTTGGGGATAAGGGGCCACAGTCATGGATGGGGGCATGAAGAAGAACGATTGGGGGTGGGTGGGGGCAATGGAGGATATGAGGAGTTATCAGGATGGATGGGGGCATGATTTTGACATGGGGAGTGGGGGGTGTGAGCAGGTATAGTGGGGGATATGGGTAAGGGCTAGAGGGCCTAAAATATGAACAAACAACTAGGACAAAGTCCCAAACACCTGAGGTGGGCCTTGTATCCAGTCCACTTTGGCAACTCCGCAGCCCCTGTGGCCACCTCTGATCTGTATCCAGGGCAGCAGGTCCAACTCTATCTTGCACCCGCGCCCCCCCCGAAATGAAGATCCTGCCATTCAGGGATGTTTCTCCCAAGGCGGATACATAGATCTGGGAAATTTCCCGACTTGCGCTACCAGCCTTGGGAGTGAAAATCCGGACCAATGTATGGAGGGAGGGGACCTTGCAATGGGCTTCACTGCCTCCATATGGCCAATGCAGCTATCTCTTTATCCCCCCCAAGTCCCATTGCTGGCCTCTCTCTTAGTGATGGGAATCCTCCCATGAGTGCTGAATAACACCGATTCAGAAAAATGAGTTCAGGTCGCATTAAAAATCAAAAGACCTGCCCTGCCACATTACCATTAAGAAGAAACGAATCCAGGAAATGTCTTTAATTTTATGCCAAGATACAACGATTATGTTTTGAGTATGATTATAACATTAATCTGGGCTACAGTGATCTCCTGGACCTAAGCAGGCCAGGGAGGAATTTTCCGTGTTATTTTCTCTATCGGTTTTCCACCTTTCCCCAAAGATTTGCCAGCGAAATCTGGCAAAAACAACAAATTGCATTGCTATAGCACCTACAAGATGCAAAAACATCCTAAGGTGTAATCAGACGAAATGGTTGCTGAGCCAGTGAAGGAGATATTAGGCATTAGGACCAAAAGCTTGGTCAAAGAAGTAGGTGTTAGGGAGATTATTGAAGGAGGAGAGGAAGACGGAGAAGCTTAGAGAAGAAATTCACTGAAGTGTATTCAGAAAGGTGCTGATGACATAAATAATGGGATGAAGGAATGGTGAATGCATTAAACCCATTGAAAATAAACACTGCGGATGCCAGAAATCTGAAATAAAAACAAGATGCTGGAAATATTCAGCAGATCTGGCTACACCTATCGGGGGAGAAATGGAGTTAATATTTGAGGTCAATGACTTGTCATCCGAGCAGGTTGGAGAGGAATTTTCCAGATTTCTTTTTCCCTAATTGCCATAGATTTTTATTGGATTTCCTTGGTTGGCCTTTCTAACGAAAGGCCATCAGGCTGAAACGTTAACTCTATTTCTGTCTCCACAGATGCTGCCTGACCTGCTGAGTTTTCCCAGCCTTTTCTCTTTTATTAAGCACATTCAGCTCAGTGCTACTGCAACATTAACACTGACTCTGCAATTCATGCTACGTTGATGTAAAAGTTACCAACTCTCAAAAAAAAAGCTCATTCTCATCAAAATAGGTAAGATTCTATATTATTACTGTTAACGTTAGTTAGGAAACTGAAGCCAACATTAAAAAATAAGCTACCATCAATAACAGACATGTAACTTATATATTTGGATTTCCTGTTGCTTGTACAATTAATATGAAGGAAGCCAGTTGAGAAATTTGAGGAGTTTGAAAATATTGATTTCTTTTATTACTTATATGAGTGGTGGGATTCTATTCTTGAGCTATTCTAATAAAGAGGGATCAACACATCACTAAGAATGATACCAGGTTTAAAATTGGGATTACATGACTTGCCCTAGCTTAGCAGAAGGAAAAATTATTCTGATTAATACAAATATTGGTATAATCAAGCCTATATTTTATTAATTACTAGATATATTTCTGTTTCAGTGCAACTATCATTCAATGCAGCACAATTTAAAAATCTTTAATTACACCCCTCAAAAATTGCATTGAGAACACTAACATTTCTTTCCATGGATTCTATCTATGCGATTGCATTTTTTAAATGTCTTAATTACTACCCAAAATATTGGCATTCAACAATGAATTATAAAATGTAGCACTGTGGGGATAGTTTAGCATTGGGGATCAATATATATTGTAACTCTTCATTTAAGCTATTATTGTGTGGCTTTTTTTTTTACAATATTAAGTTAAGTGCTGGGGATGGAATGGAAACTTGCAGGCTAGAATGAAACCCCAGTGACTCATAAAGCACACTACTTTATATCTGCACATGACTGAGAGACTGAGCTGCAGCTGTTCTCAACCAATTGTTGTCTTTATTGCAGTATCGAGAGCAGCCCCAGACAGTCACAAACTGTCCTCCCATACAATGATAAAGCTGTTATACCAGACCCCACATTGATGTACTTCATCAATATCTGTTTTGTTTAATAGCAGGACAGACTCAAAATGAATATTGCTCCATTCAGGTAGTTTTAGTTCCCCAACTGACATTCTTTACCATTTCAGACAGAAATTAAAAAAAAGAAATCATCTTTGGAACTTCTGAGCAGCAATCAGCAGTTAAGGGTCTGTCTTGGATCCATTTAGGCGATTAAACTGCTGTCATCCTGAAAATGGCATTGAGAAGGAAACTAAAGCACTCGCGAACAATAAAATTATTTGGAGAATGTGTTTCTTCCTTGAAGGCTTCCTGATTGAGTTAGAGGTAGAGACAGTAAAGAAAGTGGTGTGATGGGTTGTTTCTCAGAGGATTTACACATCCTCAGACTGAATATCTTTGAGCATTTAAAGATTTCTATCTTCCTTGAGAACATTTGTGCCCTACGAATTTTGGAACTTATCTGGTGCGTGCTTGATATTAGTACTTAAAGTTATATATTTGGTTTAAGCGCTACAGTGGTCTCATTCCTTCCTTTTATTCATATTGCAGCTTGGTAAAGGCCCCACCTAAATGGTGCAGATATATTTATACTTTATTCTAAGTCTAAGCTTGCTTCTATGTTTTAACCACCTCGCAGCTAGTTAGTGATTTAAGTTGGAGATGTGGCTTATTTTATAATTCTAATTCAAGGTAACTATCGAAGGGAGCCTCCACCCTATTAAATCAAATTGTTAAATTTCAGGAAGTTTAGTTTCAGATCACGTTCTGGCTCAGTGATCAATAGGACAACTGAGACAAAGGGCAAAGATCAGCAGCGGGTCCTCATGTTAAATTGCCTATTAGAGAAACCACTAAGTGGATAGCTCCTATTCAGATGTCAGTGACAAAATAATTTAGCAACCCTAAGGCACTGCAGCTTGTAAATATCGAGCACTATACGTTCATAGAAAGTAATTTTGCAGCAGTCATGTGAGCTTGGAATTTCCTTGGAGTTGCTCTGGAGCCCCTGCCACAACTTTACCAGAATTGTGACAGAAACTGCAGATAAACAGGGTTTCTGCTAAACATCTGGTGAAGTTACAGCAGCAGGGCAGGGGCAATTCTGAGCAGACTTCCATTATGAGAGCTATCTTGAAAGCCAAAGAGGAAATCAATATTCACAGAATATCTTTAAAATTTCCTTTACTTACCTAAAATATTGTCATAGCAATTCTTCAGCTGCTCCTATTGTTTTGCTAACTTTTGGATTGATGGAGTTATGTGAAGGCTCGACAAACAACAATTACAAAATCTTGCCAAATGTGAACGATGGGAAAGAATTAACTCTGATCTCTGCAGTGTGATCTGGGGTCCAGTGTATCCGGGCAACAACACATGCTGCCACAGCAGAAGGGAAAGCAGGTTCAGTCCTCAGTGGGTAGAAACACTGCAGGAACGTCACAGATGTTATTATGCATTCCCTTGCATGTATCACTGCAATGCAAACAATCATTTAAAACTACTCAAAATTTTCGACATCCAAGGCTGCATTCAGCTACCCTTGGTGTAGTGGAAACAGATCAAGCTTAATAGTGCGGACCACCTACTGTTCATTTATTCAATGGATGTCCTGTTGCAACAGCATTAATTCCCAGCCTAATTCTCTTCATAGCTTTAAAAAAGACATTCACCAGGTGGAGTGGGAATTCCTTCTTGCTGTGCTAAAGCAAATGGCTTTTGGCAACACATTTTGTGGATCCAAATTCTGCCTCCACAAAGGATCTAAACAACGTCAGTTCCCTTGTGTTCCTCCTAAGAGAACAGACATGTCTCTTATCTCTAGCCTCTTTGCTTTGACCATGGAATGGCTGGAAAAAAAATTATGCTGAATTCAAACATCCATGTGGTATAGCTGGAGGGACTGAACAAAAAATATTGCTATATGCTGACAACATGTGACTACTGTCCTCCACTACCTCATCTGCAAATCTTCCAATATTTCAAGGAATTCAGTCAGCTCTTAAGGTACAGCCCACGTTGCTCCAAACAGAGGACATTTCTCTCATGCTCATGCTATTCAGCCATGGCAGGTACATCACCTAAACACATTGAACACAATCACTGACATTCTTCCCACACGTTTGCAGAACAAAGTGGCCATAACAGGAGGGAGCAGAGCAGAACTGGAGGGGGACAGGCAAAACCACATTACCTGAGCCCCCTGAAGGAAGCAGTGCTTCACGACATGGGAAGGGCTGTGATAGAGCCCGTTGCATCGGGCAACACCGAGAGAATTCAAGATGATGGTATGCTCCTATTTTATGACCCTTCTGAAACCGCAACTCATCCTGCCATCTGGCATGAAGTGAAAGCTGCAGATGGTGTGACCACTGCCACTCTGCCAGTGCCCATACTGCTGCTTCACAGCCAGCCAGCCAGCCCAGACTGCTGCCACCAATGCCAAGTTGGTGCAGTCCAAAGGCAGGTTCTGAAAGGCCTGAAGATGGTTGAGGTTATCCTTTGAGGCCACCTGAAGTCTTCCCCACACTGAAAGTCAGCAGCCATGCTGCAGTCACTAGAGTAGCACTGCTCAAGAGCACTAAGACAGAGAAAGGCATCCCCAAGGCAGGCACTAATGGAATGTACAAGTGTGAATAGCTCAGTTTTGTGTATATTATTGAATGTGTTGCTGGATAAATTGTTAGAGAAAGGTTTTTTGTTGATAGTTTTTATTTCAGGATTGTGGTCAAGAGGATGCTGTGATGGGACATAGCAGACAGATTGAAAGATGGGAATGTTGGAGAAATGGTGATGATGAGATGACATCTTAAGGGAACCGGAGTCTTAACAATTACTCACAGACAGTCCATCTGAAGCAAAGGAGTCCTTGATGTTTACCCCTTCCTTCTCATCCTCTTCCTCCTCCAGAGGTGACCTCTGATGTCTAGCGGTAATGGCTGTGCCGTCATGAGAGAGAGGCTGTAGAGGATGCAGCAGCCACCATTGATTGTAAGTAGTTTCAATGAATACTGGACGGCTTTCCACAAGTGGTTCAAGCAGCAAACCATTACTTTGGGACAGCGACGGTTGGCTCCATGACGTTCCTTGTGGTTGCACGGCTCTCGTTATAGGCACATTTACTTTGCGTTGTCAGCTGGTGCAGGAGAGTCATGAGCCAGGTGTGTAGAGGGTGTTGCCTGTCGTTCAGCAACCAGCCTGTGGTGTACTCTGGTCCCCCAAAGACAGCGGGAATGTTTGACTGTCTCAGGATGAAGGCATTGTGGTTGCTGTCAGAATAGTGGACATTCACCAACATGACATTCTGTACAGATCATACACCAACTGTACATTGATGGAGTGTTAACCCTTGCAGTTCGAGTCCACCTTCTCAAGGGCAATTAGGAATGGGCAATAAATGCTGCCATAGCCAGCAACGCCCACATCCCGTGAATGAATAAATTTTTTTTTTAAATCTCCTATTTAACTATGGTGACCACCTGACCACACATGTGCAGTCAATGGCTCTATGCATCATTGAGAATCCCTGGCAAAGCCCCGTGATCCTTCCTCCTCCTTCTCTCTAGTAAGAGGGAAGATGATGAAGTTCCCCATACTGGCACACAGGGCCTCTGTCTCCTCCCTAATGCGGCAATAGTCAGTGAACTGGGAATGTTGGCTAAGTCGCCTAGTTTCGCTTGTGTTGAAGTTGAGGGTGACGATGACCTTGACAGCCACTAACAGCGCCATCCTGGCCTAGCTGTGTGCCTTTAGGCCCTAGTGAAGTAGGGTGGGATAGTTCAGTGATCGCTTCTTAGGTGAATCAAAGGCACCTCACACATTTGTTCCTGGCTGAGGTGAAGGTAGAAGTGCTCCCTGAATATCCTCGGCGAGTAGGACCTTCTTGAGAGTCCTCCTCCTTCCCTCTCCGCAATTAGCTTCCCTCTCTGCTGCCTGTGCTCCACATCCCTGTTATGCTGCAACCCAAGAGGGACTGCAACCACAGCCCCCATAACTCCACCAGGCTTTCTGTTGACCGGGCAGAAAACTCCTCCAACCTTCCTGTTGGTACATAGCAACACTGCCTTCAAAACCCAACAAGTCACCAAAACTCCTCAAAGAACGCAGTACTTCCACAAACTGTGTAAAAGGAAAACTACGTCAAAAACATCCCACCTGCAGGTTGGATGCCTGGCCCTTTAAATAACATTAGTTTTGAGATTGTCTGGGGTGGGGTTGGTGGGTTGGGAAGAGTGGCGGTGTTCAGATGTGAGTGAATACGAGATGGCTTTCATTAGGCCCGTGTGGATCGTGCTTCAAATCATCCAAAGAGGCTGATTCACATCAGGGTCTGCCCGCTCTGCAAGATTCCGGAACATGCATGGCGCGCCTGTGTTAACATCCTGGCAGACACGTTGGGGATGACCAGAAGCACTTTGGCCACCATCATTTCTCTTCAGGTTTCCATAGTGCTGACAATAGTAGTACCACAGAACCCAATTTTGCAGCCATGGTGTTTTAAGGTTGTGTGTCTCAGGAAGTTTTGAGGCGAATTAAAAGGGGACTCACTATTTAGAACTTATTGAGTGGACTGTGAATCATACATCATCACATTCCCCCTCCCCCAACAACATGCAGGCAAGCTTGCCAAAGGGAGCATTGCCCCGGGACAAAGTACCAGCCAAAGATTATAGGTCAATTAGGAGAGCTGATGAATGGCCTTGATTTTGTAAAAAGATTTTCCATCATTCCTCCACAAGCACCCAGACCGCCCCTAGGGGGAGTAGACCAGCAAGAAAATGGGCAACTAATTAACCTTTCCTTCCAAGGGCAATAGCTCAATGTTGACTAGCCCGTAATCCACATAGCCAGGTAGTATTATGTCCCTTTCCCCCTGCACCATCTAAATCCCAAGAATAATAAAAAGAGCTCAACCCTTAAAAGATAAATTCTCTTAACATATGTGCAAGCGTACCCGCAGTCTCCAGGTAATGCAATAATCACTAGGTAAAACTGTAGAGTGACTTCATGAAATTTATGTGAGTAGTTTTCTGAAACCAAATATGAATAAAATACAAAAAATTATTTAGGAGTTTCCGTTTTAGTTACATACATTACAAACAAAAAGCCCATGCTTTCCATACCATAAGCAGAAACAACAGCATCAAACCAAAGTGACAAATCCGTCATCTTTCACTTAATTGATAACACACATCTCATTCCGTCGGTAAAAATACAGGCTCCGTTGCATTTTCTGAGCTCCGGATGGAGGTCCCAGGCTCAAACATCCATGGCAAGCTCCTGGTGGAAGCCATGTGCTGGATTTCCAGGTGTATTCTGTTGTAACTTCAGCGGACCATCCGTGGAAACCTCAGAGAAATGTGTAAACCACCTCAATGCCTTTTCTTCACTGATCCTCCGCTGAGGTTATTGCAGATGATCATAAAAACAGCCATTAGAAATCCCCACTCCATATACTTGCCCTTTTAATTGGCGTCTATTCCATGGATTACACTTTGTCCAAAGAGATAGTGCTAAAAATGAGTATTAGTCCTCCGGTGCACTTATGTGTTCTGTAATGTTCAGGATGTTAATGCTAAAGAAAGGTGCAATTTCTATTCTAAGCCCCATGTCAGGATCAAGCACTTGTCTAGGTCGGGTATGGCACCGGTCAGATGCAGAGTGAAGCTCTGTCCTAAGAATATGCGTTAGTTTTTAACCTCGCATGCAGCGACTGCAGAAAGGGCGAAGTTGTTGTAATATTGTACGCATGCCAATGCAGACAATGGTATGTACTTTTAAGGAGCTGCATAGTGACATCACCATTTGTGAGGCTGGAGTTTAAAGTACAGCCTCCATGTTAGATGCTCACTATTGCCTGTGCTCTCCACTTTAGGCTCACTGATGCCTGTGATCCTGTACCAGCAAGGCTCTATGTACATCTTATGAGTCAGGCATATAGTCAAGTAATCAGCCTGTGTAACTTTTAGGGGACAGGCCAGATCATGGCCTGTGCAGAGCTGTATATAGTTGTTGCTAGTAATAAACTTCAGACACTTGTGTTCCCAGAACCCTCGTCAGTCTCAATATCTTGCTTAGCATAGATAGCACAGAGACAGAGTCCAAATCGAGATCCTCAATATGTATGGTGGCAGCAGATTGCGACTCACCGCAACAGAAGTAAGGGAATAAAGGAGGGGAAGAAAAGTAACACAAAAGAACACTTCCTGCTGCCAGAATACATTTCCAGACTTCAGTGCAGCCATTCTAGGACCATATCTGAATTAACCTGCCAGTTAATGTTGAATTATGGGCAGTTCTGTGCTGTGAAACCATACTCACCAAGAATTGAATTGATACTGTCCAGAGAAGAGACTTTAATTCAATCAGCCACTGCTGAAGTAAAACCAAGAGCCCAGAGGCAGAAAAAAACATCAGTTTAACCTGCTGCACCATCCACTCCCAGAAATAAATGATCACAAGCAGAATTTCATCTCATCAGATTCAACTTAGCAACTAATTCAGTGTTAACCCTGCAGTACCTCGTATAGACAAAAAAACTACTGTCAAAACCAAGCTATCTGCTTCCCAGATCTGTATATTCTAGTTCTCTTGTAACTATAATGTTTGTCATAAGATAGATATATGCTTACTCGCCTGGCTCCTTCAGTTTCACAGATGAAATCACACTCACAAGATCTGCATTATTAAGCCATAAAACACATTTTCTGGGAAAACACAATTTGTTAGGTTCACTTTTTAGCTGACGTGCTGTTACAGTCTGAGCAATGGATTCTGAAAACCCAACCTCCAAAACAAGCCTAAATTTGGAAGTACACAAAATATTTATTCATTATTGTTCCTGTCCAATGATGCATCTTGAAGCCACTGCCGTCCACCTTCCTACCATCTTCCAACACTTACCTGTGTAGGAGGCCACCCCACAAGGCATTTCTGACCAAACTAATCTTAAAAAGACTCTCATATTTAGCATACCTGTATGTTGACCTGATGACCTTTCCCATGATGCAGGACGCCAATGGAGCACTGAATCACCACAGTCATTGCAGACAAAGTCAGCGCCTGTGGAGCATTGACTCAATCTGACTCCCTCTTGAAAACAGGTTGCAGCAGATTCAGAGGAACTGGAAAACTGACTCTCAGAATATTTGCTGGGAGAAAACTGGAAAAGGATTTTTTTTTAAATTTCCCACATTCAGCAACTCCCAAAGGGAACTGTAACAAAGTGGATCTGGTGCCATCCAATCCAGGGGGGCGCAGGGTGATGGGGACGGATTTGGCACATTTTAACCAAGTTAAAACCATTCTAGCAGACTGTGCCATCCTCCTCCCTAAAAACGCATGGCAGAGAATTAAAAGATGGCACTTATTTCCCCCTGGTGTTATGCACTGTCTTCTCCTGCAGGAGGAGGAGGAGAGAGTTACAAGGGAAATTTTTGGATGTAGCACATCAGGAGCAGGAAGTAAGATGTTCGCAGAATTGGCAAGAAGAATATCATAACAACAAATTCTATTTATATAGAGCCTTCAACATAATAAAAAAACACAAGGAGCTTCACAGGATCAATATAAAACAAAATTCGACACCAAGTCACGTAATGAGACATTGGGAGGACTTTTTCATGCCTACTAGCATCGGGCATCATGGCGGGCATAAGCGGACAATATGGCAAGAAGGCAAAAAAATCGGTTTCACGACGTCATGAAACCAGTTTGTAATCATCCGCTCCACCCATCAATGGAGGGCTGTGTTTCCCGCTGCCACACGTCAGGGTCTTCATTGTGATACATCTGCATATCATCATAAGCCCAGCTCGCTGCAATCGTCCTCCAATGCTGGATCATCCAAGCACGTCACCGTGATTGCATGGCCGACGTGTTTCACAACAGCATTTATCAAGCATTCATCTGGTGAGCTGCACTTCAACGGGAACGCGGAGGTAAGTGCACAATAATGTTGCACAGCACCCTTGAGGGTCACCTGTTGGACCTCAAAGTTGAGGCGCTGCACATTCAGACGAGGCCACAGGAAAGTCATGTTTTCCTGTCCGGTTGACAGGGCTGCACTGCAGTTGCACCAAATGCTCCAGAGCTTTTCACCCCTTGGGCTCAGACTGCAAATAATGAGCATTTTAGTGGACTGCAGAACAGATGGATGACTGGGCACGTTGTACAATCTCCTTGCTAAAGCTGGCCATGGAGCAGTCACTGGTGGAGGCTCTCACAGACCCTTGCAATGTCATCATCCCAGTTTGGACCAGTCTCCCCCATGGTTCAAGCTAACAGTGCAGCCACACAGGTTAGGTTAGGAGAATGCCTGCACCTGAGCTGAGAGCACAGCATGCAGCCCAATGGCCAAGCTGCTGACAATCGGTCATGTGGAGTGAGGCAGAGGAGGGTGGGGTTTCGGGCAGCCATGCAGCGCACTAAACTCTGGCAATCCAAGTGGTAGCCAGCACTCTCTGGGATGCATTAAAGGGCCTGCAGACTTAACCAAGAGAGGTTCTTAGAACACTCATGCTAACCCACGCGTCCCTCTCTTTCAGCCTGCAGAAGAAGTACATCATGAGCATGTAGCCTGCTGACCTAGCTGTATGCCTCATGGCTTACAGGGAGTGGAGACAAAGGAGAAGAGAGCAACGGAGGTGCCTGGCTGGGCAGAGGGAGGAGCAGCACCCTCAGGAAGTAGGGGTGGCTGGGTCTCCTCCGATGAGGAGGACGTCGATGGGGATGAGGGCGAGGAGGTCCTCAAAAGCGAGGATGATAGTAATGAAGCCCTTGCACTAGCCAGACAAAGCAGGCGCGCTTAGGAAGCTGGATTCATGGAGGATGATGATGATAGGCAGTGAGGAGACACCATAGATCCTCACATTACATCTATGGTTCTTCTCTCAGAGGGTAGTGAATGTCTGGAATTCTCTACCCCTGAGAGTTGTGGAGGCTAGATCACTGAAGATATTTGAAGAGGAGGTAGATATATTTTTAAAATATCGGGGAGTTGAGGGCTATGAGGAGTTGGTATGAAAGAGAAGTTGAGGACTGGGGCAGATCAGCCATGATCTTATTGAATGGCGGGCCAGACTTCAGGGGCTGAATGGCCAACTCCTGCTCTTATTTCTTATGTTCATATGAACGCTTGACTCCTATCTGGCTGATGACAGCACACATACCCTCTGTGATAAGGCTCCTGTCATGGAGATACAACGGATGCCCATAGCCCATACAACCCATGAGGGTGATGATAAGGAGCAGTGGGGACACTCCATAAATCCTCACATAGGTCATGTGAATGTGACTCCTGTCTGGCTGATAGCAGCTCACTTGTGCTCTGTGAACAGGGTCATATCATGGAGATGCAGTGGGGAAACTTTAACTTCTCCTGACCCTATGGCATCCTTCATGAGCTGAACCCTTCAGGACCACACTGTCACCAGACACAGATGATGATGAGATGGGGGCCAGCCACACCTCAAGGATGCTGGGAGCACACAGGTAGAATGACGGAACTCTGTGCCGCTGGCCCACAACATTCTGGCAGCAATGTTAAGCCTCATCGAGGTGCAAGCGTGACTGATGTGTCCAATGACAGTGAAGGCACCCCATCAGTGTGCTGGGAAGGTTGCACAAAGCACAGGGAAGAGGCCCTGGACTGAGACACCTGCCTCTATCTTGTGCAGGGGGCAAGGTTTCACACTTGAGTGACACAAACACTGTTCATCATAACCAGGAGCCATAGACAAGGAGACATTCTTGGGAGCTTAATAACAAACTGAACATAATGTGCAAGTAATTAACACCCGTGCCCAGGCTGTGCAACTACATCTTCTGAATCTTCCTAACCCTGCTGCTACGTCTTGGTGCTCCTCCAACATCCACAGCGGAGGTGGGGACAGCCTGCTGACTTCCCCGTCAGTGATGACCTTGATGGGCATCCCCTGGAAGGCATGGACCTGGAGGGTCCTGGTTTGCTTTCAGGGTCCTGCTGTGTGGCAGTGGCACCCTCCTCGGCCTGCAGAGGTGGATTTGCTGGGGTCACAGGAAGAGGGGATTCAAATGGGCTGGACACTCCCGGAGTCACCTGGGTGGATGGGCCCAGGGTGTGCACCTGCTGATCCTCCTCTCTATGGGTGCCCGAGGGCCCCCAGCTAACTCCTTGAGGACAAGGGGAAGCTGGAGTGAGATTGAGCTGCTCTGCACCCCTCTCACATTGACACTGTTGGAGGCCAACCGTGGCATCAGCGATAGAGTTCAGCCCATGCAATAGTGCAGGAGCGATGTCCTGGACCAAGGTCTCCATGGTAGTCACCATCCTACCAGTGTTGACCTCGGTGCATTGGCATGCCAGTGCTATCACCTCAGACTGTAGGTGGACGGACTGCTCCATTGTGCCTTGCAATCTGAGGAGTGCAGTGGACATCCCTTCCTGATGTTCCCGAGCTTGCCTTTGCAGCTCCAGCAATTGAGGTATGACTGAGTCCAGAGGCTCGTTATCTGACCCAGACTCAGCAGATTTCTGGCCTCCAGCAGTCCTCTGAGTGCCAGAAACCTGGGAGGTCCCAGCCTCCGCCTGCTGTGGATCAGACAGTGCGAAGTGCTCACCAGATTTTGACCCCCAAGGCTACTCTAAAGTTTGGTCTCACTGAGCTGTGTGTCTCTGCACTGCTAGATGGTGTGATGGGTCTTCAATGAGGGTTTCAGCAGCTTCATCTTCTGAGGTGTCTTTGGGGCTTGATTGGAAGCCCTGGGTCATGGATTCCCTCGGCTGTTTCCCAGATGTGCCTGCGGTGGCAAGGAGAGATAAGCAGTGCATGGCAGTGGCCTGTGAAACAGGACACATCATTCACAGCATTGTTGTCTGATGGATGTTGCACTGCTGGACTGTCACTTGGTTGAGCACCGCCAACCTCACTGTCAGCACAGGAACGGTCCAGATCATCGTCGGCCAACTGGATAGCTCTGTTTTGAAAGGTCGTGAGGACATTGATTTCAGTCATTCCTCCACCAGTCTGCAGCCTCTCCCTTTTGTTGTGTGCCAGCTTGTCCTGCATGAAGACAGATGGAGAGGGTGTAAGCAGGATGCCTGTCAGGCCAGATGATAAGTATGCCTGGCCTGTGTGGCTGGTGTGTGGTCCAATAAACGGGATGAGAACAATGACGGTGTGTGTGAGAGAGTGAATGGTGATGTCCCTTGCACTGGCAGTGAGTGAGGGCCCTGTGGATGTGTGATGGGTTTGTGAGTGTGTGAGTTGAGAGTGATGAGAAGAGTGACATACCCTGGTGGAACGGAGGAGATCATTTATCCTCTTGCGGCACTGGGTGGCTGTCCTCTTTCGCAGAGTGTTGGCACTGACCACCGCTGCCACCGCCTCCCAATCCAGATTGGTGATGCTGCTGCCCCTCCTGCAGAGCCTGAGCAGGGGTAGGGGACATCACGGTGGGCCTTCATGGCGTCCAAAAGATGTTCCAGGGACACGTCACTGAATCAGGGTACTGCACTCTTCTTGTCTTTTGGGGCCATGTCTTCCGTGCAGCAGTCCTGGGCTGGAAGCACTGAGAGGTGTGCACTTGGCTGCACTTTAAATATGGCGCCTGGCGTGAGGGAGCGGCGAGGAGATGGCGAGGCGGGTGAATCGGAGGCTGCCCGCCAGCGAAACGGCACATTTCCTGGGAATTCATGATTAATGAGGTGGGATTCGAGCAATACGACTCCATTGTGGCCGGCAGATAAAACGTTCTTTTTCCCACCCGCTACTGCACTTAGTGCAAATCTGGGACCATTCCGCCCATTAATTCAGATGACCAAAAGCTTAGTCAAAGAGGTAAGTTTTAGGAAGCAGTTTAAAGGAGCAAAGAGAGATGGGGAGGCAGAAAGATTTATGGAGGAAATTCGAAAGCTTGGGGCCCGGGCAACTGCAGGCATGATCACCAGTGGTGGAGCAATTAAAATTGGGGATGTTAAAGAGGCCAGAATTAGATGAGTGTGGATATCTCTGAGGGTTATGGGGCTGGAGGAGGTTACTGAGGTATGGAGGGGTGAGGCCATGGAGGGATTTGAAAATGGGTGAGAATTTTAAAATCAATTGGCATTGCTTGACCGGAAGCCAATGTAGGTAAGTGAGATCAAAGGTGATGTGTTAAGTGGACTTGATGACACAGGCAGCAGCGTTTTGGATTACCCCAAGTTTATGGAGGGTAGAATGTGGCAGGCTGGTCGGGAGAATGTTAGAATAGTAAAGGCTAGAGATAACAAAACCCTTGATGAAGGTTGCAGCAACAGAGAATTGAGGCAGCGGCAGAGTCGGGTGGTGGAGCAGAGATGGAACTTTTAGTGATGGCCTGGATATGTGGTTAGAACTCACCTTGGGGTCAAATATTTTTGCGAACAGTCTGGTTTAGCGTCAGGCAATTACCAGGGTAAGGGACGGAATCAGTGGCCGGGGAACAGAGTCGGTGGTGGGGAGCAAAGAGTGGTTTCAATCTTCCCAACATTTATTGGGTGCAGCGAAAGCAGCAGGCAGCAGATAAGTGTCTGTTACAAGCACACATGTGAAGTGGTATTGTGTACCCTTGAACAAAAGCAAAACTTGCTGGAAAAACTCCGCAGGTCTGAAGGCATCTGTGGAGAGAAAGGCAGAGTTAATGTTTCGAGTCCAGATGACTCTTCTTCTTCTTTATGTACCCTTGCGATTGGGGTTAAAAGATATGACGGATGGACATTGTCCTGGAATAGGAAGGAAAGGGGCTGTGGCTAGGTACGATGCAAAATCTGAGGAAAGCATGATCTGGAACCTTTGCTGGAAGTGTGTTATTTACAAGTAAGGAAAAATACAAAATTAATGAGACATAGGGTAAATTTTTCACCTTCATCACTTGAACAGTAATCTAGCAGGACGATAGTCAGCCCATTGTAGAATCTGTTCTATTTTCATACTCTTCAAATCAAGTTGGCGACCTGCTCCATTAGATTCCCACCCAGACGGCAAAAATAAAAAAAACTATCCCCAGATCTTGTCGCATTTAAAAGGTTTGACAAACACTTTTCCTGAAGTAAGATGCCCTTTAATCTAACATAGCCGGAAACATATTAACAAAAGTAACACAAATATCATGAACTTCTGATTTAAAATTGCAATTATATCATCCGGTGGGGACTGGTGACAGTTACAATTATCAGTTGAAGACTTACTGCCTCCATCACTGCCAAAAAGTTATACACAAAGGGAACGCCTCTGAAATGGCACCATCTATACAGTTACCTTTATAACTATGCAGGAAATAAAATTGTACATTTATGACATTCTACAAATTAATTATATCAAAGTCAAATAGAAAGATTTGATGAAAATATACGATTGAAACATTGATTACTTCATCCTACAATGAACGATAACTTAGCGCCACAGTACTGAGTGCTGCACGTGCAGAATGGCTCTGTGATGAAGATTAATTGTTTAAATTAGAAAGTTAGTTTGTACAATTCTTTCATTGAATGTGAATCCTACACAGCCCTTTTCAAATAAATCTGTCCATTTTAACTCATGTCAGAATGTGTACAGTTGTAAAATGTAGTTTTTAGAAATGTTTTAAGTTGATTGACAGATGATAGAAGGATTGAAGTATTGGCTCTGGTCTTATCGTTTTATAGTACAAAGACCTGCACCTTATAAATTTAATCTGAAAGAGAATTTTTCCCCCAAGTCTCTGCTGTCAATTGTGCAGAAAATAGGAGATGACAGTACGGCAGCTTGTGCATGCTGAATTAGGTCTCTTTCCAACATCTTATAATGTCATTATTAGCACTCAAATACA
Source organism: Cetorhinus maximus (assembly GCF_964194155.1). Taxonomy (NCBI): domain Eukaryota; kingdom Metazoa; phylum Chordata; class Chondrichthyes; order Lamniformes; family Cetorhinidae; genus Cetorhinus; species Cetorhinus maximus. The sequence goes on along the minus strand of NC_135895.1, from coordinate 21,604,616 downwards.
CTGTGTCAAAACATGTCTGTATGGACATACAGACCAGAGAACATCAGATTTATCACTCAGTCAATATGACATGATGCATTCAAAGTGAGCTGCAGTGAATGCACAGGACAGTCACAGTCCCTTTAATCAGCCTTAAACCCTGCTCGATGCATTGACCTTTGCAGCCATCTACTGTGTGCAAACAGATTGCAGACCTGCAATCCAATGAGTGAAAATATTTGCTATTAAAGTTATAGGGGCAGTGAGGCTATGTAGTGATGTGTCTGAGCTGACAATTGGAAAGGTGCAAAGGTCTAGGAATGCTTTGATAATGTACAAATTGACTTCTCCGATCTGCATGCTTTGTCTCAGCTGTATTTTTTTACACTATCACTGCAAACTGTCAGAATCCTGTCATAAATGGCCCAAGGTCAAAGTGCTACTCACCAGAGGCTAATGTAAGGTTGATATTGGATCCTTTTCTTTGGAAAGAATTTTAAAAAGAATGTCTTAGGCATTCATCAGCCCATTAAAATGAGAGGCTGAATCCTTTGATAAAATTAGATTCTAATTCCATGTCAAAAAACGTGAATGTGCTCTACTGACTAAGGGCAAGTTCCAAGGGAATTCTCCGGGCCTTCAAAAACTAAGAAGCAAAATACTTCACTGTTACATAGAATCTTTCAAACTCAATTGTTCTTTCTTCATTTATGGTAAAGGGAATGGTAGAAGCTTGAAGAACTACATGCCTAATCAGCTTATAGGTTGTAACTGTGATGTGTACCTTTAAGGGAACATATCTTAAAATGTTGTCAATCATTACATACCTCAGCAGGATGTAATATATTAGTCCCATGATTGTAGTCAGTCTGCAAGCAGTAGTGGTTGAAGTCAGACATGTGCCTCACAGCCTCCCAGTGACATTATCTATATACAGTCTTATCTTAAAATGAAAAACCCACATTATTGTTTCACCAATCCTTGTGTATGACTGGTACATTTATGTCGAATAGAGAAGAATGTAAAAACAAGAGCTAAACTATAATTCTCAAATGCCTAATTATATTTGAAGCATTAACAAGACTCTTTCACCCAGCAGTTTTAAATGCAATGGAAATACACAACAAATGGTAGGATACTGAGAAGTGTAAAGGAACACAGGGACCTTGGAGTGCATGTCCATAGACATGGTTGGACAGGTAGATAAGGTGTTCAAGAAGACATTCCTTTAGCCAGGGCCGAGAGTGTAAGAGCAGTGAGGTTATGCTAGAATGTATGAGACACTGGTTAGGCCACAGCTGGAGTGCTGCATGTTGTTTTGATCACTGCACTATAGGAAAGTTGTGATTGCACTAGAAAGGATACAGAGGAGATTTATGAGGATGTTAATTATGAGGAAAGATTGGATAGGCAATGGTCGCTTTCTTTGGAATAAAGGAGGCCGAGGGTACCCCTAGTTGAAGTGTATAAAATCATGAGAGGTCTAGATATAATTAGCTCAGGATTTATTTCAATCTGGTGCTGATCTCAAACATAGATGCCTAAATTTGTGAGCCTTAGTCAGCCTTCTTAAAGGGGTGCAAAAAATATTTAGTATTTTGTGGAGTGGGAAGGCCTGGCTCCAGAAAATATCCGTGGGCTACTATTGGCATGCCCTCATTCCTCCTCCTGATTGCCCCTCCCCCCCCCACCCCACCACCCAGGCTCTGGGCTTATTTCTTACTTTGGCGTGGGCCAAAATTCCTCAGGCCCAACCAGCAAACTAAATTGGGAGACTGAACGGCTCACTGAATTATTCTAAGGGGGACCAAGGAAGCGTGCTGAGGAATTTAGGTGCCTTTATGTTGTCTCACTTTGCCTTAAGCCTCCTTGAGAAATTCAGGCCACGTATTACAATATTTGTCCTTGTATTCTGTTTTAGTTTCTACTCTGGCCTCCACATTCCAGACATATCAAACTAACAAATCTCCTTCATCTCAAAGAATTATTCCTGCTTTTTTTCCACAGTCCTTCAGTTGTAAGGCCAAGAACTGATTTTAAAAAAAGATCTCATTTGGTAATTGTATTACCGTTCTTATTTTTACAGTCACACGCTTTGAAACAGCTCCTCCTCTTTACACCAAGAGTTGACGGTTACCGCCGTCAATGTGCTTAATTGTTTTCACTGGTAATATAGCAAAAGCATTATGCTCAAAATGTTAGCCAGAAGTGAGAAAAAGGCTAAATCAAGGTGATCAAGGGCCCTGGCTGACACAATGCTCTGTAAACTGGTCATTCTCGCATTGGCAGGCTGTGACTAGTGGGGTACCGCAAGGATCAGTACTTGGGCCCCAGCTGTTCACAATATATATCAATGATTTGGATGTGGGGACCAAATGTAATATTTCCAAGTTCGCGGATGATACAAAGCTAGGTAGGAATGTGTGTTGTAAGGAAAATGTAAGGCAGCTACAGGAGGATTTGGAAAGACTTAGTGAGTGGGCAAGAACATGGCAGATGGAATATAATGTAGAAAAATGTGAGGTTATCCAATTTGGTAGAAGGAATAAATGTGCAGGGTATTTTCTAAATGGTAAGAGATTAGAAAGTGTAGATGTACAAAGGGACCTGGGTGTCCTTGTCTATAAGTCACTGAAAGCTAACATGTGCAGCAGGTAATTAGGAAGGCTAATGGAAAGTTAACCTTTATCGCAATAGGATTTGAGTACAGGAGTTGTAAAGTCTTGCTTCAATTGTATAGAAGTTCGATTAGACCGCACCTGGAGTATTGTGTGCAGTTTTGGTCCCCTTACTTCAGAAAGGAAATTATTGCCATAGAGGGAGTGCAATGAAGGTTCACCAGACTTGTTCCAGGGATGGCGGGATTGTCTTATGAAGAGAAATTGGGAAAACTGGGCCTGTATTCTCTAGAGTTTCAAAGAATGAGAGGTGATCTCATTGAAACCTACAAAATGAATAGACAGGGTAGCTGCAGGTAAGATGTTTCCCCTGGATGGGGGGGTCTAGAACCATGGGACACAATTTCAAAATAAGAGGGAAGCCACTTAGGACCAAGATGAGGAGAAATTTCTTCACTCAGAGTGTTGTGAATCTTTGGAATTCTCTACCCCAAAGCGCCGTGGAAGCTCAGTTATCGAGTACATTTAAGGTAGAGGTTGATAGATTTCTGATTAACAATAACATAAATGGTTATAGAGACAGTGTGAGTAAAAGGCATTGAAGTGTTCGATCAGCCATGATCGTATTGAATGGTGGGGCAGGCTTGATGGGCTGAATGGCCTTCTCCTGTTCCTATGTAAAAGCAAGTGTGACCAAATAATTCATTAAGCAGCTTTCTTTGTCAATGCTCAGCCTTCTTGGGTGTATTCTTTCAGTAGTTGTAGAAAACTTAAAAGTTTGATATTTAGTGGGAATTATCCTTGCTGCAAACTGAACTATATATCCAACTATCAAAATAGGATAGACAAGATATTAATGAATAGATTGATTTGCATGTATTCAAAATAGATCAATTGAGGAAAACATCGGAAGAAGGGCTTTTTCTATAGCACATTTATCCAGTACACTTTAATGATGTTACGATCATATCCTTCATGATTGCTCTAGTGAATCATGTCCCTCCTTCCTCTGCTCACCTCAGATCTCCCTGCAAAGGACAGGTGGAATCATAGTATGTACACATGTATCGCAATGTAGGTTCATATGTAACTCCCAGCTCTACATTTTTAGAAAAAGCTTTGGGCAAAGAAGCGTTTATAATCCATTAACTTTAGGAAATTTGCATCGAGGTTTGTGGCTGATGCCATTAATTTGTTTGAGATTGAAAGATCAGCCCACGGCCTTTTTTAATGCAGTTTACACAGACATGTTTTCAGCCAGATAACTCTATGAGTTGAAACACTTCAAAATAAATCATTGTATGATCTCTGTGAACTTCAGCCAACATAGTAGGAGCATTAACTGAGCTGATCACTCCAATAAATAATGCTGAAATAATATTTAAAAGAAGGCTGAATTGGCTTAGGTAATTACAATTGATTCATGATTGAGACTCAGTGGTGCAATGAGTTCAAGCACTGTCTTATTATCTCCTGGCCTCTCTATTCTATATTATCACTTCATGCTATATTTATAAAATAATTGATTCAAAACATAAATTGCATTCATCTCCAACAGTTTGCTATACTGCAGTCCACACTGACAAGTATGGAAGGATTTCACAAATAATTATTTTATCCAGAGAGTTGGTACAATGTGGAACTTGCTAGCGCATAGCAACATGGAGTAGTTGAGGCAAATGTCATTGATGCTTTTAAGGGGAAGGCAGATAAACGCATGAGGCAGAAAGGAAAGGAGGTTATGCTGACAGGGTTCGATGTAGTGGAGTGGGAGAATGCGCATGTGGGGCAGAAACATCAGTATACATCAGTTGGATTTCTATGGTGTAATTACCCATCTATAATAAATTACTTCCCAACATGAGAATAGAAACAGCTTTTCTTAATGTATTGGTTATTTGTCACCAAATATGGAATGTGATTTGACGTATCACAGCTTGTAATCAAGGGATCCTAACCATCTAAATTTATCATTATGGTCTACGTGAATAGTAAAATTATGTTTAAATTGCAAAGAACTCCAAGCTCCAACTAGTCAAAATATATTTCAATTCATGAATATACCTGAAGCAATAATCGAATCTAAGTATCTACGCATCCAAATAATTCAGAGCAATCTTTTGCTGAATCAGTTGTCTATCTTACAAATTAATAACCTTTCAATTATCTTTGCTCACTAATCTCAGAAGTGACTTTACTCTGAGCTTTTCTCCCAGTATTTATCCATCTTAGTATAATTTGTTCCTGCAGATAATTTGGTGAGTCATTCTGCCAATAACTTACAACATTTGGGCCTCAAAATTCATCTCCATAGCAGTGGTAGGTGCAGCACCATGGGTGCTGGTTTGGTAGAAAAATTGCATTTGTGCCACTTCTGCCCATTTCTGGCATAGCCTATGCCAAACGGTATCTTGTTGTGATTGTTAGTGCAGGTGTTATGTGCTTGCATCGGAAGTATGAAACATAGGCAGACTGTGACTTCTGTCAGCACCTAACAATGAATTGACTCCTGACCTGCCATACTGTTCTAGTTAACACCCTCTCTTAAACATATACAGCTGAACATGCATTTAGCAGCATGAGGGACCACCCTCCTCACCCACCGCACACCACCTCCCCTCCCCAACCGCCACTATCACCACCACTAGTGCTATTTAAGGGGAAGGGGGAGAATGGCCTCAGGCAAGGGAAGAGGGTGCAGGGCGAGGGCTGTACTGGGGGAGGAGGGTATTCCAGGGTGTGTGTGGGGGCACATGTTGATCTATGCAAGTGGCCTCAAGATGGTGAGGGCTGAGGAGGCAGTCTCCAGAGGAGAAGATGCCAGGTGGACATGTGAGGGTATGTGTGTGAGAATGGGTGGTGATGTCCCTTGAGCGAGATGCCAGATCCCAGTGCCTAACAGCACTGTGGGTGTACCTACACCATATGGACTGCAGTGGTTCAAGAAGGCAGCTCACCACCACCTTCTCAAGGGCAACTAGGGATGGGCAATAAATGCTGGCCCAGCCAGCGAAGCCCACATCCCGTGAATGAATAAAAAATAATAAATTGTGATGGGTCTGAGTGTGTGAGTTTAGAATCATGAGATGGTTGCCTTAACCTGGCGGCATAGGTGAGATCATTCTGCATTGGATGGCCAACCTCTTCTGTGCATGCATTGGCATGATCACCACTGCCATCGCCTACCAGCCCAGAATGGTAATGTTGCCGCCCCTCCTGTGTCCAGAACAGGGGTAGAGGCCATCACAGGTGAGCCTCCACGGTGTTTAAAAGGCACTCGAGGGATGCATCACTGAACCTGGGGGCTGCAGTCTTCTTGCCTTCCATGGCCATGTCTTCTCTGCAGCAGCCCTGGGCTGGAAGCACTGAGAGATGTGCATGTGGCTGTACTTTAAATGTGGCGCCTGGCATGATGAAGCAGCGAGGTGATGGCGTGGCGGGCGAATCGGAGCCCGCCCGCCATCGAAATGCCATGTTTCCCAGGAATGCATAATTAATACGACGGGATTAGGCCAACACGGCGTGAGAAGCTGCCTTTGCGGCCGGCTGGTAAAACATCATTTTCCCCACCCGCTACTGCACTTAGTGCAAATCTGGGACTATTCCGCCCATAGTCTCTGCATGTCAGGAAGAGCGGAATTCATTGTCTTCTGTCTAAACAGAAAGAAGAAGTAGGAGCAGGTACATGGTTTTGCCAGGATAGCGGACTTCCTGTGGTGAAAGGTGCCATTGACCACACGCATGTGGCTTTGCAGGTACCACATCTAATTAGGGAAATGTATCAAAACCACGAAATTTGACACTCACCCAATGTGCAGCTGGTGTGCGAACACATCCAATGCATCATGCTGGTGTATGCCCATTATCCTAGTGGCAGTCATGGTGCATTCATCCTGTGACATCTGTTGTTCTAGCAAACTTCAAGGCACCACACGGAACCAGAGGGTGTCTGCTCAGCAACAAGGCCTATCCATTCTACACCTGGCTGATGACTGCCTTCCACAACCCATCCATATGCAGCCCAGGCTGCCATGCTTCCAAGGAGAATGTCATCGAGTGGACGATTGGTGTGTTGAAGCAACAATTCTGCTGCCTCCATCTCTCTACAGGAGGCCTGCAGTTCTTATCAGGGCAAGTGTCCCCCCTGAATCCTGGTGGTTTGTTGCATCTTCACAACCTGGCCATCATGCAGGCTCAGACCTTGCCATTAACAGTTCAATGACCTCTATAGCGTGATGTATCTTTCTCCTTTTTTCAATCTTCTTCAAGCAGATCAAGTCCTGACTGCAGCCAGAATACACCTCCCCTTTAAGAGGTCCAGTCTGGCTTTAAGTCATGCAGGCTGTTGTGATATGATGTACATGTACCTTTAAGGAGTTTATCTTAATCTCCTGTCAATCACTACCACTGAGACAGGATATGATGTAGCAGTCCCAAGACTTTGTACTCAGAGTATTAACTGGGAGGCTGTGCAGACATGTCTGACTTCTACATTTTCTGCTGTATTCTGAGTACAAAGTTTTATCTTCTAATACAGAACACACATTATTGTTTTACTGATCCTTGTCATATGATTGGTAAGTTTATGTCAAATAGAAGAACATAAATAGTTACAGCATGGTTTTTTGAAAATTTGACTGAGAAGTACACAAGCCTCACCCTTTCACACGCAGTAGAAGGATTGGGTGTTGAAGTGAAATAACTATCAAGTACAAACTCATCATGTGTAAGTGATTCGGCAGCACTGTAGGGTTCCTACATGCTGTACCTTCATTCTGGGACATCGTACCTCACTCCAGCCAGCAGGCACTGGGTCCCAGTAAGATTGTTCAAATTTTGGGGAGCTTAATTAGTATAAGTCTACCTGCTGTGAAGTTTGTGCAGGAAAAACCATTGGAAGCCTACTCTGGGTGGTCTACCTTTAAGCTGAACTCCACACACAGAGGAATCCATTACTGCTGCTTGGTATCCCTACAAGAGGTCAGCGGAAGTTAAAACACTGCAGACTGGAGCTCCCAACAGCCAGAAGAAGCCTTTAAAAAGCTTTTTTTTATAATCCAATTTTACTTTTGAAGCCTGCAGTTCATTTTCTCTGTTTTGTAGGTGGAGCTTAGAATAAATAAAAGCAGAAGCCATGTAACAGCACCACCATTGCAGTCAAGCAATAACCCGTGACCAGCGAAATCTGTGGACACTAAAGTTTCTGCAACTCAGAGGTAAATTAATTTCAGATGAGTGGTAAAAAAAACCTGAATAGCTGTGCTGTTCCAGAAGGTCCTATTAATCCTGAAAAAAGCCACATGATGACCACAAAATTTGCAACCCTTAACTGGAAGACAGCAGATCTCGTACCTCAGCTTACTTTGTTCCAACAATGCGTAGAGCTGTGTTTTCTGGACCTCAATATTTCTGAACAGATAAGCAAGCCATTAAAATTAATATAAAAACAGAAGGTGCTGGAAAAGCTCAGGCAATCTGACAGCATCTGTGGAAAGAGAAACAGAGTTAGCATTTAGAGTCCAATATGATTCTTCAGATTGCACGGTCAAGGGGCGTGATTGCAACTTCATGGCAGTAGAGCCAGCCGAAAGAATAATCGAGCTCTTGATAGCACTGATCCCAATAGAAACGGTCCAAAGAGAACTCTTGAACCAAGCCAAAGGTTACAGTGTGGAAACACTACTGCAAAGTGGATACAAGCACAAAGCCATACCACTAGGTAGACAGAGTCTACAGCCTATGTGTAATCGTCCACCAATTGGCATGAAAGTCAATGCAGCCAAGCCTATGCGAAGCCTTGGCCTTTGCCAAGCAATGCAGGTGGTGCAGTCTCATGCATGCACCCAGAAATTGCCCAGCTTTTAATGCTGTTTGCAAGGCATGTGGCACCAGAGGATGCTTGAAGCACCAAGGCAGAAAGCAAAGGCCAAAACAAGTGTTTCAACATCACAAGAAGCCACAACCAGAGGCCAGACTGGTACAGCATCCTAAACAACCAAGAGCACTTACCAAACAGCATCAAGACAAGATCCACAAAATGTCTAGCCAAGCTACACGGTCAGATGATGAGGATGACCAGATCATTGACACACAAAATGAGCAGACATTCAGCACAATGAACATCAAACAATGCATTGGCACACTGGCACCAATACAAGCCTTTGCCACTATCCAGATAATATGCCCACAGATGAAGGGTCAACACAATTCATATGCAAAACTGGACACTGGTGCAGGTTCAAACATCCTTCCACTTCATACACCGAAATGTATGTATCCACAAGCGTGTCAAGTGATAATTCGACCAACCAATGCTGAACTCGCCAAGTACAATGACTTGGAGATTCCATTCATGAGATGCCTTCTATTCAAGTATCACTACAAAAACTCAGGTCCATCGATTACAGCCTTACCAGCATGCAGGGACCTGTTCCTGGTGTTCTTGTATTGTCCAGACAATGACGAGGACCACAGATACAAGGATCACCATTGGAAATCCCATGCTTACACTGGGAGAGAATCACCTAACTCTGCAATGCAGATCATCAGCCAACAGGCTATGCGGTACAGTTGGAACCAAATATGTACGCTCATTCTGAACTTATAAACTTCATCACACTGTGCGGGAAACAATGCGGGATTAGTATTTGGCAGACAAGTGCGGATAACCCTCCCCAGTCATCACTCACCGATACACCCAGGGGCACAGATGCGTTAATCGATAAACAGGGGAAGCTGAAAGATGCCCATGACCGGCATATGGGTAACGAATCACTCAACCTGAGTGTCAAACAAAATGTTCAAATATAACATCCAACTGGTGGCGCATGGAATCCAGCAGAAATTTTCATCTTATGTCCAGAACCAAGATCGTATCAAATACGAGCACCAAATGGCAGGACAGTGTGACGAAACAGATGCCAAATCAGAACAATATCACATGCAGAAAGACAGAGTAATCCTATCACAAATAGAATAGATGGGTGAGATGGTGGCGAACTGGTAATATCAGTGGGCTAGAAATCCAGATCCCAAGCTATTGCTCTGGGGACATGGGTTCAAACGTGACCATGGCAGCTGGTGGAACTTAATTAATAGTTAGTCTCAGTAATGGTGGCCATAAAATGATTGTCGTTAAAAACCCATCTGGATCACTAATGCCCTTTAGGGAAGGAAATCTGTCATCCTTACTTGGCCTGGCCAACTGCCCTCTGAAATGGCCTAGTGAGCCACTCAGTTCAAGGGCAATTAGGGATGGGCAACAAATGCTGGCCTTGCCAGTGGCACCTACAGCCCATGAAAGAATTTTTTTAAAAAGACCCAACAGAAACAAGACACCCTTAACCAGCATTCTGAAAACATACAGCAGACTGTAACCAAGATCACTATAACTAAGTCTGGATGATAAGCCAATACATTTCAGAGACTGGTAAATTTATCTTACGAAGAAATGTTGAGCAGGTTGGGCCTACATCCACTGGAGTTTAGAAGAACGAGAGGTTGAAACATATTGAAACATATAAGATCCTGAGAAGACTTGACAGTATAGATACCGGGAGGATGTTTCTTCTTGTGGGGGAGACTAGAACTAAGGGACACAATTTTAAAATAAAAGGTCTCACTTATAAGATGGAGGTGAAGAGAATTTTTTTTTTCCAGTTAATATGTGGAATTTACTTTCCCAGAAAGCAAGTGGGCATTAAATTTATTCGAGACTGAGTTAGATATATCTTTGAAAGACAAGGGAGTTGAGGGTTATGGTGGAGGAAAGTGGAGTTGAGACTACAACCAGATCAGCCATGATCTTATCGAATGGCGGAGTGGGCTCAAAGGCCTGCTCCAAAGGCCTATGTTGCTATATTCCTAAAATATTGTTTTGTATAAAGGTATATTCAGATGCAGTGTTATTTTCTTTTGCTGTCATGTAAATAGTTTGATTCTGGAGGATGTTGTGATATGATATACATGTACCGTTAAGGAGCATATCTTCAACTGCTGTCAGCCACTACCACCGAATCAGGATGTAGTAGTCTTGTGACTTTGTACTCAGAATAAATCAACAGATGTAAAAGTCAGACGTGTATACATTGCCTCCCAGTTAACACTCTATGTATTTAGTCTTATCTTCTAATAAAGAACCCCCATTATTGTCTTACCGAACCTTGTTGTATGATTGGTACATTCATGTCGAATAGAAGAACATAACATGGCCACCTTTAACTGGTGCTAGCCACACACAAACTTAGGAAGTGTGTTCGGCACTGGGCTGCATGCTGTCATCACTATAAATTAGCAGGCAGCACGAAGATTACCTGCTGCCTATATCACTTTGAATGGGTGGTGTGTAATTGTGCATCACAAACCCTGCAGCCAGTTGCGGCAGCTATCCAGCTTAGCCCCCATGATTTTTATTGGCTTTGCCATACAAATATTCATATCTTTTTTTTAGCCTGCTCAGCCTAATTAAATTTCCCAATGAAAGTCTGTTCAATATGGAATTAGAAGCACAGAAAATACAGTCAGGAAATCACTCACCCCCTCAGCTCTCCAAATGGACACATTTCCTCTCTAAAATAAAAGAGAAGAATTAATATTAGAATCTAAATAGATTGAAACTTTAGAGGAGCTTCGGAATATCTTATTTGGAAAATTCAGCTGCAGGTCTTGGAAAGTAATACAAATTACTCTTGTGTTGTCATGTTTGCCGTCCGGGAAAATCCAACAAAAAGCTTTGAATTGTGCTGCAGTTATTTTTCACTTATAATTTATGTCCCAGTATTTACTCGCATCGTGTTTGTGGATTTCTTACTGCATTGAGCTCCTAACATATACATTTAAACATTTGCTTATCAAATAAGAAAAAGTATTTGTGAGCTTTCTGGTCCAACTTAGCAAGGTTTTCTTTCATGAATAGTTTTAAAAAAGGTGTAAAAATGTTGCATTCAAGGATGGTCAAATGAAATCTGTGAATGCAGAGCCAACAGGAAGGCAAAAGGCTCTTACAATGCATCTGGCACTGTATCACTGCACCAGTTCCCAGTTACTGACAGCTATCCTGTTGATAGTCTAGAATTTTAACAAGCTAATCTACAATCCAGACAGTGTGTTTGTTAATTAAAGCAGAGCCAATAGGCTGCATCAATGCTATCCCTTATTTACACACATGAACCTGATAATTAAATTATTGTAACTAGAATTACAATATTGTTTTATTCATATTTTGGCTCCTAAGTACTGCCATAGTCTTCAAAGGGTTAAGGCCATTTATCACCATTACTACATAGTACACAAAATCTAATTAGTTTTTCACCTTACAATATTGCACAGTACAATTGCAGTAGTACTATGGGGTATTCTATCTGAAGCCTCTGTTTAATATAGCAGTAGACTGAAGCTTATTTCCTTAATGCATAGAGTTTGCAAAATGCACTGCAATGTTGTGGTTATGATACTAGATTTATAGTCCAGACAGTGTGTGTTGAAATCCCACAATGGTCCATTTTCAAAAGCTCTGGAAATTTTAAAAAATGGTATTAGTAAGAAAACAAAGTGACAATGAAGCTATCAGGTGTTTTAAAATTCATTTGTGGGATGTGGGCATTGCTGGCTGTCAGCTTTTATTGCATTTTTAGGAGTCAAGTACATTGCAAGTACAGTCACATGTAGGCAGACCAGGTGAGGATAACAGATTTCCTTCCCTAAAGGACATTAGTGAACCAGATGGGTTTTTACAACAATGTTTCATGGTCATCATTAGACTTTTAATTCCAGATATTTATTGAATTGAAATTCCACCATCTGCTATGGTGGGATTCAAACCCTGGTCCCCAGAACATTAGCTGGGTCTCTGGATTACCTGTCTAGTGACAACACCACTACACCCCCCGCCTCCCCTTAAAGAAATCAAAAGATTATTGTACAGCAAAAGATTGTTGTAAAAACCTGACTTGTTCACCAATGCCCTTTAGGGAAGGAAACTTGCCGCCTTTATCCAGTCCCGCACCAACATGGTCGACTCGTTAGTATCCTCTGAAGTGGCCTAGAAAGCCATTCAGTTTTACTCAAACTGCTACAAAGGATCCGGACTCCAGTGCTTCAAGATGACTGCCCACCACCACCTTCTTAGGGCAGCTGATAGAAACTGGACTGAAATAACCACATTCGAGCTGCTGTTCATAGTTTAAGATGTTCTTTGTGTTTCCTTTTTTAATTTGTACTATGGTTTTTAATCACCATCCTCGCTGATCCTCGTTTCTTTCCTTATAAATTCTGGTCTCTCCTTTGACATCTGAATCCTGGAAATGAATATTTTTTTTAAAATAGTGTAATAATGTGGAGTTCTACCGTGATTTCTCTGTAAATTCGCTTTATTTAATTTTTCTCAGTACCTGCAGTCTCAATCTTGTTGAGAGGCTTGGCGTACAATTCCCCAGCAGGCTTAACAATGATTTAAACTCCAGTAATATGACTTTGTAGCAAAGCTAATATTAAAGAAATTGAAATTATGGCCCCTGCCTGTGGCAACATTTAGTAACCAAACAGACTTTGACGATTTGGTAAATATATTTGATGGTCTGAGAGAAATGAAAATCTCAATTTTATTAAAAACATTCATTACAAGTGTAGTGCAAGGTTTAGTGATCCGTTTATAGATTGGATATGCTACACACAATAATTATGGTTTCAATTATAAATGGCTCTTTGTGTGCAGAAGAAGCAGTTTCATGTCTTCATTGAAAGACTGCTGCAGTGTCAGGGAGAGGTGTCAAGTAGATGAAGCCTTTCTTCTATACCACCTATAAACTAGGCTTGCCGACTATTGATTGTGCCTGTGGCATCATATTAGTGCATCAAGATACTGCAAAACAAATTTACAACTGGTGAGCAAACTCTGAGGGAACATGGAGCCTCCTCTTAGTCCACAGATGCTTTTTGAACAATGGCAGTTAATTATAAAAGCAGAAAGGTGGCACTTTAGAGAAAAAAAACAACATTTCATCTCCCAGGCATCGTTTGCTCCGTGGCATGACAACAATGGAGGAGCTGTTGTTAAAAAATGCAGCAAGGTTGTTGTGTATTCTCTGCTGAAAACCTGTCCCCAAGGATAATGGTCTAATTAAAAAAAAATCAAGTATGAGGGCTATAAAAAGTCTAGAAAGAGGGAGTTGACTAATCTTTGGAGACGGGCGCGTATTTCCAATACATGAAAATGGCCTTGACTCCATTTTTGGGGGGAAGGGGAAATGAACACTTTAATTGCAAAACGTTCATCCATATTGTTTTAACTATTTCACTAGCTTCTTGAAGGCTGAGGTTTATTTGCACTTGCAGCAAAATCAGTGACTGGGTTAGAAATTGACACAATTATGTTTTGCTACTCGGTGTTTCGACTGGGTCATAACCTCATGTCAAAATGAGAAGGCTGTGCATCTTGAGACCTACCAAGGGACTAGTACCCAATACCACAATGTCACTACAGTAACAGAGCACTACACTGTCAAGGTGTTGTTGATATATGAAGCCCATGTCCTTTCTGTCCATTATGGAAGGGAATTTCCATTCTAAGGAATTAGTCCCAAAGTGCCATGTTTTCTGGAAATTTCTCCTGTTCCAAGAATCCTGCTATTTGGTCTATTTATCTCATTGAACTGTGATGTTAAATTTAATGGGCTATGAAGAAGCAGTACCTGTAAAACATAGATCCTTCAGATTTAAAATATTGAACGTAATTATAGAAAGTATGAATAAATCATGAACCATTCTGTGTTTTTGTTTCTGTTTACAATATCAGAGCACTAAGAAAGATTTAAGCTATTAAAAGGATTTATTTAAAGAACGAAGTCATTACAACACTTAGCCTTGGATGATAATCCTGCACTATTACTGTTGCCATGTTAGTGAGAGTGAGTGAGGAAAGACATGCACAGGAAGCCTAAAAACAGGGATTGAACATGAGCCCTCCCACTCAATCCAAATAGTTCATTTGCAAAATAAAACGCAAGCTATTCTGACAAAAGCTTTTGCACATTTCCCGTATGACGGAGGCATTATCTCAGAAATCAATAACAGGTCACAATTAGGAGAACCCGGTAGTTTTTTTCCAGCATTTATTCTTTCACCGCTGCTGCAAGTAATGCTTAATTTTGTTTTTAATGTTCTGTTCCAGACACAGACATTGATTTCGGGAGAAAATTCTTCAGTTCCTTGTTAGTATTTTTTTTAAATTCAAACCAAGATGAAACCTGTTCAGGTCGTGTTCTGCAGAGACTATTGTATTTCAGTCCTTTAAAAGGCAAAGAGGGGGAACATATTCTAGGACGTCAAATACATTATTATCCAAGTGTCAGTTTTATTAGATTGCAAGTCTCAGGAAACATATAGCATCTTTTTCACAGTTACCGTGAAATAATTGTAGATAAATTATGGACAAATGTAATTTCATTTGTGTAGCTTTTTCTTTTAGTAGCAATTTCACTTAGTCTGATAACATCTCGTTACAATGGCAATGATTGAAGCTTTGCATACTTGCTAGCATGTATCTTGTATAGTCATGTAGCATTGAAACTATCGCCTGCAAATATAGCTAATTGCACAATCGTCAGTCTGGGACTTCGCTGTCAACTCCGCTCGCCTACTTGAGTGCGAGACCTGTTCATTTCAGCTCAGTCTTATTCAGTTCGATGTTATTAAGCCTGAGTTCTGTTCTCGTTCTAAAAGCTAATATCAGCTTTGTCATGCATGAGGTGAGATGAAAAAGTAGAATAAAAATGTTCTGCCAGCAATTGCAAAATACTATTTATTAAGTTTCACTAAACCTTTACATCTGTGGTGCACACATCACAGACACTTGTAATATATCAATTTGAAGCATCTATAAGTCTGTTTAAAAATTAATGTTAGTTTCCCCTTTCGTGAAAAGTTAGTTGGGAAACCATCTTTGTTTTTGTGGAGGGAGACCAGGTGGGAGTACCGTGTATCAGTATTGTCACGTTAACATAATTGTTAGTAACACAGTAATGTACTTCAATGGATCAAATATAGTAATGTTCTGTTTATATCGCAGAAGAAAGCTCTGCTGGATAATTCTGCATAAAAATATCTTCCACAGATGTTTAAATAATAAGATCATAGCACAAATACAGACGAGGGTGGCTGCTTGGCCACCTTAACATATCCATCCAGGAAGAAAACCTATTACATCCCCTGCCCCTCCCTCTGTCTGTTCGCCCGACCACTTCTTCAAACCTATTCCAAGTGTCATTTGCTCTTTATGTGAATAAATTCTTCCTGACATCTGTCTTCATATCCCCTTTCATACATAGAGCTACTGTCCCTACTCTGATTGCTTACCTGCATTGTGTCCCCAATCCTACATCTGCACATGATCTTAATTATAGTAGATTTGAAGAGTTTTGCAATTTTCAAAGCACTGTTTGGAGATCACCATTAAAGATTTCAAATCCAGCACACTTACAGAAAGGCAAGCAAACTCACCATCTGCTGACTTTTAAATATAAATATTGAATACCTTTCTGTTTGCTAGACCCTGATAGTGAAATAACTCAGATCCATTCATCGGGGAGATCCATAGAACACACTTGTGACTTTATTACCCAATATTTGCAAAATCTTCAGTAGGATAAAACCCCACCGCACTGATTGCAATCAAGCTCTCAACACGGAAATAAGAAATGTGAAGCCACTCAGCATGCCAATGCAGCACTTGTATTTGTATTTTCTTTCCATAATGAGTATAAGAAAGGGCAACCTTGAACTCAACACAATATGAAAGCTGCCTGTGGTCTTCCTGTACCATATCTTGTATTGCCTCAAGTAGTCTGAGGATTATAGTTGTAACTGCCAGCTTCTGTTAGATCTCCAAGCATTGGACGATAGGATGACCTAATCAGCTAGTTGCCTGAATGAGTTTTACAGTGGGAACCATGGCTAATCCCTGGCCAGCATTTTAACCCAGTGACTTTTGTAACTGTGATTAATGGATTTGACATCCTTGTTCCAAGCTTTTTCTCAACCTCTGGCAAACATCTAACCACTAAATACCACAGAGATCATGGCAAAGTAAAATCATTTGACAGTGGTAGCAGCCTTCCCCCAACAGCACTGTGGCAGAATGCAAGATAAACTTTGCCAGATGATACCACTCAAACGCTATAAAATATATGGAGGTGATGAATATGAATCAAGTGCAAGCAACCATAATGTTTCATTCCATTTGAATTTTGAGTTATTTTAAAACAGAAAAGAGATGTGTTAAATATTTTTGGATCATTTAAGATGCTTTGTAGAGCATCCTCGGGCTATAAAAGCAAATCAGATACTCATGACATGCTACATGAAGTGAAGATAGTAGAACCACTAATGAAACATACACAAAAAAAGTATCTTGGGATAATGAATGAAGACTGAAATAAATGAGTAATGTTCCAGAAATTGCTATTGTGGAACCTTAATTCTGTACCAAAATGGAGAGGATTCGCCTCCCCCACCCCCTTACCCATCATCTTTCTGTGTGGATAATAGAAATTAGCGGATAATCGAGAGTCCCTGTAGACAACAACCTGTATTTATATAATGCCTGGAATGGAGTAGAACTGTTCCAATCCTCTTTGCAGGAACATAACTGGGCCACATTTGACACCGAGACACATAGATGGATATTAGAACAGGTCACCAAAAGCTTGGTCAGAGAGGTAGGTTTTAAGGCAGTGAGTTAAAGGTGGAGGGAAAGGTGAAGAGAGATACAACAAATCTTTAGTTTCTGCTTGGTTGCCGATCAAGTTCCCAGGAGTGCAGCTGTAAGCACCATGGGGGCAATTTTCCCCAGACACTTTAGATGCAAATAAGTCTCCAAGGTGACTAAATTGGACCTTCAGCTGAAATGCCAGTTTCGCCTGTGTTTCCTGCAAGACAACATCTTGGGAAAGGAATTTACGCCTGCGCTAAAAGCCCAGAGGATCATTAAAGCAGCAGATTTGCTCCTTAAATTGCCTGCTAGTGCTCATTAAGGAGGCTGCAAACCATTTTGGTGGCTAATGACATTTCCTAATAATAACCAGCTGATTAGGGGTAAGCAAGTTATTGATGAGGATTTTAAGCACTACTTGAAGGTATATTTCCTTTTCCTATTCACTTATTGCTGGAGGTTTGAAGAGGACCTTTGAAACACATTGGGAGAATTTCTGGGGGGGGCTGGGATTTTCAGGGTGGGGGAGGGAGAGGAGAAGTGGTGGGGGGCAATACCTTGGCAGGGAATGGCCTCTGATGGGCACAAGGTGCACAACCAGGTGGCACCTCCCATAGCCCATAGACTTCAACTGGCAGCCCGGACACTTGGTGCCATCCTCCGCCCTGCAGGAAATCTCCCAGCAGCAACAGGAGGAGGCCCTCAAGTCGCCATTAATTGGCCACATAAGGGCCCCAGATGGCGTCTCCTTGTGAGTGAGACACCTACTGGGGTGGGAAGATGCCTGTATGGACAGGCATGGCACTGCTGCTATGGAGCCCAATTTTAAACCCCACCCCTCCCCATCCCATCTAGCATCCTGCCCCTGGGCGGTGGGGGAGAATTGTAAAATTCAGCCCCCCAATGGTTTTTAATTTTGAAATTTAGACTTTATTTCAACCAGACCCATCGATAGAAATCATGGGCCCTGGTGCTTCTTCTGTTTCAGGGCCTCTTATTCTCACTGCCGCACCCCACCCCCCCACTCCTCCCCTGACTTCTAACCCTCCCCCACATTTATGCATGTTGCTTTTCCCCTTTTCAAGATTCGCCAACCAATTCACCAAACAATCACAGAAGGGTCCTAGTAAAATGAGAATGCCCACTGTTGGCATCTGGTTGCAAATATAGTCTGATATATACGCAACATGTGTCATCAATATATCAATATTAAGAATAGCAAAGATATAATGCAGTGTTAGTTTGTGTGCATCCTATAGGTGATCCCCAGAGTTTACATGTTCAATATAAGCTCACAACACCTGAGCTGAAACACAGTAACAACTGACAGTGTGGTGGAGCCCCTGAGCTTTATTTCCTTCCAGCTACAGTTTCTCACGATCTTCAGACGAAACACATAATAATAATCCCAGTAGAAGCTGTTTTTTGACAGCTTACCTAATTGCCTGCTTAGCTTTATAATCGCAGTATTTCACATCAATATCCTGTTCTTAGAGGCGGTCAGCCGATCCCCCGGGTAGGGACTGCTCTTGGGTAAAAGAGTTGGTGGAGTTTGGAGCTAGTTGGGTTGAGGGGCCAGCACACACTCTCCGCAAGAGCTCTGCTGCCATTTGCAGGGGAGGTATATAGACTGGAGCTTCTGTTGGCAGACTGTTCGCATGGGCAGTGGTTTCAGACGGAGGGCTGGTGTAACTTTGGTAAGATGTTGAAAAGCAGGTCAACCGTAACAGTCGGGAGAAGCAGAACTATTAGAAATCTGTTTCTTGCACTGCACGTGGTCTGGCTCAGCCAGTCAGTCAGATGCTCAGTCCTTTGCCTGCCGGGGAGAGAGAGTCTATCATAACACAACCCACGCTTATCAGGCTGGATTTTCATCTAGAGGCCAGTATTTTAATCCTAGAAGCTGGTAACAGGAGTCGGGAAATTTCCCAGCTCAACCTACCTGCCTGAGGGGAAAGGAGAAAGATGGGATTTCCATTCGTTGTAGTGGTTGGGGAGATCGGGAGGGGTGCATGTGCTTATTGGAGATGGACCTGCCACCCCTGGAGAGAATTCAGAGGCAGCCGCAGGGGCTTCCGAGTACCGAGGCAGGTTGTTTAAGATGCCCGCCTCAGTGCTCTGCGCCTTTGTCCCAGTTATAAGAAAAACACTCAGGCTCTCTAGCCCTCACCCCTCACACCCTCTTACATCCTACTTAACCCCCATGCCTTATCCATGCCTCCTCATGCCCCTCACCCATCCCCCATGGTGCTTCATACTCTCCATGTCAAGCTATGGCAACTCCATGTCCATTCAAGTACTATTCACTCTGTATAGAACCAATAAACCCTACAGTGACAATAGGCTGTTTTTAAAAAGCTTGTTTAAAAAACAGTAATTCATTGATAACTTTCCACTTTCTTTAAAAGAATCTATTTTCACTACCGGCCAATATATATGTCAATCATCCAGACCCTTTAAAGTATCAATAGCAGAAACTGCAAGCACTTGAAACCTCTTTACCTCGTGTAAATAAACATTGTGCAATTGACAGAATAGATCAGAGAGCCACAGCTGTCAATTAAGCAATGTTTTTCCTAGGGCGCATCTATTTCAACACTTAAAAGGATGTCCGGGCTCCTAGCCAAGAATAAATAATGAGGCTGGGCTTGTATTGCAAGCATAAATTATGGAGGTAAACCAATTGTACACTTGTCCAATCTTTCTAATAAGCCTATTTTTGAAGAACTCTACTATTTGCTAATATTCTACATGAAGACTAATTCTGAAAGATAGTGCTGGGGCAGAATGAGGCAGTGCTTTACCATAATCCATCACCTCCTCTCCAGAATGTCAATGGCACCCTCACTGCAGTGGGTTTGGTTCAGTGAAATGAATTCAGTGAATAGCCTGCTGTTAAACAAATTCATTTAACATTAATTTTACTTCCCCTGCCCTCCCACTTAACTTTGCCCTTTTAAGTAATTCAGCTAGCTAGGTGATCATTATATAAAGAGCAGTAAATTACTTTGCCACAAAAGCACATGTTTACAGTACTTTCCCACCCCATACAGAACATTTTTAAAGGATTTGAACACTTTCCGTCCCAAACCCATCATAAACAAAACAACGGCCTCTAAAACGTCCTGTTTCACTTAGATGAGGGTGACAGTCAGCACACAATAAAACAGTTAAACTCTGTGGATTTTGATCCATGCACAACAAAAAAAACTTCCCTGACACAATGTATCACTAGTATATTCCTTATATCTATTTATACCATGCACAGAAATCCTTCAACAAGAATGAAATGGCAGCAACAGTCTCCTTACCCTTACATTAAAAGGATTGAAAAAGGAGCAGCTTGAAGGCTACGTCAAACCAGGGCTCTGATTATTTTATTAGCAATAACAAGACTGTTTTGCAGGCTGGGGGTCAAAATGTATTATTTTGGGGGGAAAAAAGAGACATCCAGAGACAAACAGGCCTTGAACAAATTGGACAAAATCCCTAAATAACTGACACGCCCCTTCATACCTTTTATTTAGACCTCGGATATTCGACACCGGTGGCATCAGGAGGCCTAATAGGTTATGTCAGAGTGGGCGGTGTGCCTTCTCTAGCAGTTGGCCTATTATTTGGAAGTGCAATCCGGTTTGGCGCTTATCAGACCACCCAAGACCTCCAAGAACGTATGGTTGTCTCAACCACATGGCTTCCTTTCAAAACAACAAGTCCCTTTACTTCTACATCTGCGAGAAGATGCCTAGACAAGCCCAATCTATCCTGCTGACAATTAAGGTTCATCACGTGCCACCAGAGTCTGGGCTTGGTGCACCTGAATGCTTCCTACGAGGCTCCCTCATGCCACTATGCCTCCACATTGACCGGCATGCCTTATTCTTCCTGAAGGATTTCTTCATAGGTTTTGTGGCTGGAATCAATCCCACTGTTCCCTGACAGTTTAACAGACAGTTGATGGTTTTATTGAAAAAAGAAAACCTGACAGTTGCTGAGAGCGGGAAATGCCTTTGAGGAGCTTTGTGGGTTTCCAGTGGACTATTAAAGCCGGTCCTTCAGGTCTGAAGCTCTGGTTGTTCAGCCTGGACAATGAGAAGCTTCATATACGACAGTGAGCCCGGGACCTGGTGTTTGGCACCATTTGCAACTCCCTCTCCCGGTCCTTGATTTCTACAATAGAATGGTTACAGCACAGAAGGAGGCCATTCAGCCCATTGTGTCCGTGCCAGCCGTCTGTCAGAGCAATTTAATTAATCCCACCTCCCCCGCCATCCCACTCCCCCACCTTTTCCCCATAGCCCTGCAACTTTTTCTCTTCAGATAATTGTTCAATTCTCTTTTGAAAACCGCAATTGAATCTGCCTCCACCTCACACTCAGGCAGTGCGTTCCAAATCTAAAGAAATTACAAAGTGAAGTAGGAAAATGGATAGATATTCAACAAATAACGGTCAAGGAGTGAAGAGCTTCTTTTTCAAAACAAAACAGAAAATATCTTTATTTTCATATTTGATGTACTAGTGGCAAATATTCCTACAATGACCTTTATGAGGGGGCCTATTGATAACATGGTTGTGTATTTTTGTATATGAGATTAATGTGCTTCAAGGTTGGGTTGGCTATGGGGTGTATGGAGGATGCAATGCATACAGACACAGAGGCAGTACTGGATTTTCTGGGAGTGTTGTTAGGTTACTTTTCCTACAATAGGGAGTGGCATTGATGTGTAGCCAGGACCCATCTGGCATTAGCCTTACCCCTCAAGCCTTAGGTCATAAGGTGTGACACAAGAACCCAGTTGGTACTTTCCTAGCTCCAGTCCTGAAGCATGGGCAGACATTCATTGGGAAAATGTGGGAGACCAGAGACAGAAAGGGCTGAATTTATTTCAATCCTCTCACAGTGAGGAAACCGTGGACTGCATCACAAGCCAGAAGTTTCAGCACTTGTCTTTTAAACACAGTCACTGTATTTATATTGAACATCCAGGTTTCCCTACTAATTGGACTGAGCTGGTGTGGTGACAGCCGGCTGCAGTGTATTTCCACGGATGTATTTAAAGATTCTAGGAGGCTGCAATTGTCAGCGATTACTTGACGGGAAACTTTCAATCTCCTGAAGCACTCTTATGTCCAGGAAGCTTATCCTCTGCCTGTAAACCCTGTGTTGGCACTATAGCTTCCTGTGAGCTGTAGTTCTGAATTCACCCCCTCTGTGGAGCAGCAGGTGGTTCAGGAGGAGGCTGTTGCTGCTCCTTCTGCTGTTGCTGTTGCTGCATCTGCTTCTCCTGTTCCTCATCCGAGACTCAAGGTAGAGCTGCCGAAGCTGCTCCCACGTGGATCTGAAGGTTGACAGCTGAGGAGTTTAAATCAAAGGCAACAAACTCCAAAGTAGTAGAAATAGAATCAAATTGTGGGAAGTCACCTCCAAAGGAGGGAAGCCACCCTCTTCAAACAAGTGAGCAAAAGCCTTTCATCTAGGCAAGGAAGCTGATGTGAGATCTCACAGTATTTAAAGCTGTTCCTGCCTCCTCAAATCCCACTGCTATCGCGCCGTGTTTTCTCTGGCATGTTCCAGGAAGCCCAGAAAAGCCTTGCTCACACAATTCCATTCAGACTTAATGAAACAGGTCGTTAGCACTGTATACATTTAAATAGCTGACCTTCCTGTCCCACGGGATTATCCCCCGCGATGCCGATTGCACTCAAGTTAAAAACAGAGGTCAGTGGGTTCCTGCTGGCTTCCCGAGGCACTGACAATTTCAGCTCTTTGAACCTGCTGCCTGTTTGCAAACCCACCCCCTTTATCAAATTAAAATTCCCCTCAAGGATGCAGAGTGAGCAACTGTTCATTCATGAGGACAAAGCTATGCCTATAGTGAAATTCTTCACACCCCTTGCAGAGTATTTCAGCATGGGCCAGAAGAGTTGTTTGGATGACCCTGCTCCAACAGTGGGCACTGAAGCTGAGTAAGGAACCATGCTGCTTTCCAGGTAGCAGGTGTCTGGTCCTTTTATGTGCCCACCCATCAAGTATTGCGAATAGAAGGGGTCATCAGCAGTGCTATCAAGTACCCTTGCTTAGCAATAACCTGCTCACTGACACTCAGTTTGGGTTCCGCCAGGGCCACTCAGCTCCTGACCTCTTTACAGCCTTGGTTCAAACATGGACAAAAGAGCTGAACTCCCGAGGTGGGAGGAGAGTGACTGCCCTTGACATCAAGGCGCATTTGACCGAATGTGGCATCAAGGAGCCCTAGCAAAAATGGAGCCAATGGGAATCAGGGGGAAAACTCTCTGCTAGTTGAAGTTATACCTAGTACGAAGGAAGATGGTTGTGGTCGTTGGAGGTCAATCATCTCAGTTCCAGGACATCACTGCAGGAGTTCCTCAGGGTAGTGTCCTAGGCCCAACCATCTTCAGCTGTTCATCAATGACCTTCCTTCCATCATAACGTCGGAAGTGGGGATGTTTGCTGATGATTGCACAATGTTCAGCACCATTCGCAACTGTTCAGATATTGAAGCAGTCCATGCCCAAATGCAGCAAGACCTGAACAATATCCAGGCTTGGGCTAACAATTGACAAGTAACATTCACACCAGGCAATAACCGTCTCCAACAAGAGTGAATCTAACCATAGCCCCTCGATGTTCAATGCCGTTACCATCACTGAATCCTCCGCTATCAACATCCTGGGGATTACCATTGACCAGAAACTGAACTGGACTAGCCATATAAATACTGTGGCTACAAGAGCAGGTCAGAGGCCAGGAATCGTGCGCCAGGTAACTCACCTCCTGATTCCGCAAAGCCTGTCCACTATCTACAGGACACAAGTCAGGTGTGTGATGAAATACTCTCCATTTGCCTGAATGAGTGCAGCTTCAACAACCTGACACCATCCAGGATAAAGCAACCCGCTTGATTGGCACCAAATCTACAAATATTCACTCCCTCCTCCACTGACAAACAGTAGCAGCAGTGTGTACCATCTACAAGATGCACTGCAGGCACTCAGCAAGCCTCCCGAAACAGCACCTTCCAAACCCATGACCACCTACCATCTCGAAGGGCAAGGGTAACAAACACATGGGAACACCACCACCTGGAAGTTCCCCTCCAAGTCATTCACCATCCTGACTTGGAAATATATCGCCATTCCTTCACTGTCGCTGGGTCAAAATCCTGGAATTCTCTCCCTAACAGCACTGTGGGTGTACCTACACCACATGGACTGCAGCAGTTCAAGAAGGCAGCTCACCACCACCTTCTCAAGGGCAATTAGGGATGGGCAATAAATTCTGGCCCAGCCAGCGAAGTCCACATCCCATAAACGAATAAAAGAAATCCCCCAGCCCTCCCTCCTCACACTCGCTATCTAAACACTCTGTGGTGTGTGTAATAGAGCTGGTGTTTTTCATTGGTTATATTCCTCTTCAGACATACATAATTTCCATGGCTGGATTTGTATTGAGAGGGAATAAGCACTCTGCATTAGCTTAAGCACAATCCCTGCCAAAACAGGAAGATCGATAGAGATAACTGCTATTTAGCTCTCATAGCAGGCAACAGAGTTTATTCTTCCATCTCCCCTACCCTAGTGTATATATGGCTCGTCACTTTCAAAGGATCATGGTTTCAATGCATTTGTATTCCACAAAACTCAAATAAAAGGTTAATCTGAACTCAATACTTTTCCTTTAGAGCTTCAGTTAGTTAATGTAAAACTGTTGATTTGAGGTTGTTATTAAGATTACAGAAAGGGGTTGGCCATTAGTTGCTGCAGAATTGATTATGCTTTCATTGCTCATCTTGTATGATTGGTAGGATCAGAGGTAGACAGATACATCATGGTTCTGATGTCATGAAGGAGTAATAATGCTGAGTACTATGTAAAAATTAAAGGTTTACTATTAAATTATAACAGCAATTTTACATTGAAATAGTTTGCATTTAGTTTAAATTAAGATCTTCCTGATTCCTTTTTTTCTTAATTACAAAGCTCTCAAAGAAGTCAAAGCATTTCAGCAGCACTCCATGTGACAAATTTAAGCAAATTAAAGGCAACTTGATCATCAAGTGTCTCTCACATGGGAAAAACATAATCTTTCAAGATCCGACAGTCTTTTCTCTCCCTTCCTAGGCAACTCATAATATTAGCAGAAGATGAAGTAAAATCTTGGACTGCAGAGATTGTGAGTTGCATTATCAATAGTTGTTATCCTTTTGTAATTTATACAGTCATGATGGGAAATATTACATTCTTTTTTACTGAAGCAAAAACGATTTACCCTGATAACTTGGATAATCAAACTGATGATGTGAATGTTTAAAGCCAACCAATGCTATATTTAATTTCCCAGAAGTACAGGACAGTAGAGCATCATGAAACAGGACAAGCAATTGCTCTACACCACAGCAGAAGTCTAGATAAAAGTATTCATGAGAAGTGAACTTCAAGCGCCAATAGAACACGGGTTACTCAGGTACCATTGAACTCATGTCTTCAGTAATCCAGGGGCTTCATTAAGTTATTTTAGCCCTTGTTTTTTTCCCTTATTTTCCTGAATCCTGCCTTCTTGAAGCAGCATCATGCACAACAATTATCCATCTTTGAATATTCTGTTGTCTTGACGACAATCTCTAATGGCAAATTAATCAATCACTTGCCATCAAGAGCAGTCAATGAAGACCTTTACTCTGTGTCACCAGTTAAATTTCAGAAATTGGTTCAGCGTGACACGCTCCGAGAAAAAAAGTAAGAGTGGCTAAAATACAGGATCAATTTTTTTTTTCTTGTGCTATTTGTCCCCGACTACATTGTGCTGTCACTTATCTATGCAGTGTCTGCCCTGTTTCATCACAGTCTTTGAGAAATCCAGCCCGTTAGATCTTGCTGGCACAGCTCTATCATTTATCTGACATCTGTCCCTGTTCAGCAGAGCAGAAACACAGGCCCGATTGTTTTAGCTCACTGTTCTTGACTGTGGTGATGACTGATATAAATGACGGACAGCACGTCAATAGAAAAAAACCTGTTTCAGCTCAATGTTGTCTGCGCCTGTAAATCTCTGGGCCTTATCAGCAGTGTGCAAGTGGCTCATTAAGGGCAGATCAGCAACAGTCCATCTCCCGGCAGCCTCTTGTCAGTGACATCTTTCAGATACCTTAGCACGTTGCCTTTAAAATGTCTTTAAGCTCAATGTGAGGAGAGATTAACCATTAGATTGTGCAAAGCCGTGATTGAAGACTGGGGGCTGAAGTTAGTTCAGCTTAATTTTTGCACAGCAAAGAAGTGTTACAGAAGAATAAAAAAGAATTCAATCCTGTTATCAGAGCATCAGTTGGTAAAACTAATAGGAAGATCTCATAGAGTAAAATGCTAATCGTATGTATACATCATTTTAGTAGCACTGCCTAAACAGTAAGGGGCCTAGAAGATGCACAAACTATGGTAATTAGATGGAGCTGTGTTTAGAATGAAAAACAGAGGCTGACGATTCATAGTTACAGTTCAATAGCAAAGTTGTCACAATTTCTTGTTCATGGCAGACCTGAATGTCAATGCCAATAGTTAAGAGTGGAGGCAGCAAAATAAATTGGTCTCCTGTGTGCATAAAGTGTACATTCATTGGCAAGGCAGATGGTTAATATTATAAGCATTTCTAATTATACCTTTACAGACCCTGATGATTTTTGATTCCAATCTTAAACACATATTTGAGGAGATACATCTTCTTTGCTGTTGTGTGTATTTGTGGTCAATTTAGTTGTCCAGAATTCTGGCCCAAACTGATTTTTCTTTTTGGAAGAGTTGGAAAGATAAAGCCTGGTGACAACACAAGGACCAGTTCAATCCAAATAAGACACTTTTTGAAAGCTGTATAGTTTCTTTTTTTCTAAGACATGGTGGTTCCTGTACCATTCTTTATATAAGAACATAAGAAGTGGGAGCAGGAGAACACCATACAATCCCTCGAGCTTGGAGTATCATTCAATATGATCATAGCTGACCATTCAGTCTTAATTCCACTTTCCTTCCTGCTCCCTATATTCCATGATTCCCCAAGAAACCTAAAATATGTCTATCTCAGCCTTGAATAGATTCAATGATGGAGCATCCACAAACCTCTGGGGTAGAGAATTCCAAAGATCCACAACCCTCTGAGTGAAGAAATTTCTCGTCATCTCAGTCCTAAATGATTGGCCCCTTATCCAGCCAGGGGAAACAACCTCTCAGTGTCTACCTTGTCAAGCCCTTCACAATTTAGTATTTTTCATTGAGATTACCTTTCAAACTCCAGAGAGTATAGGCCAAATTTACTCTGTTTCTCATCATAGGACAACCCTCTCATTCCAGGGGCCAATCTAGTGAAAGTTCACTGTATTACCTCCAGTGCAAGTATATCTTTCCTTAAATATCGCACCAAAACTGCAAATAGTACTCCAAATGTGGTCTCACCACAGCCCTTTACAATTATAACAAGACTTCTTTATTCTTGTACTCCAATCCCCTAGCAATTAAGGCCAACATGGCCATTTGCCTCCTTAATTGCTTTCTGTACCTGCACACTGACTTTCTGCGTTCCTTGTATGAGCACACCCAAGTCCCTCTGAACGTCAACATTTACAAGTTTCATGCCTTTTAAATACTATTCTGCTTTTCTATTTTTACAAAAAACTAAGACTTTTATGCTTCCCCACTTTAAACACCATCTGCCACCTCGTTGGCCACTCACTTAACCTGTCTATATTTCTTTCAATCCCCCTCACAGCTTTCAATCCTGCCTGGCTTTGTATCATCAGCTATCTTAGATACATTACTCTCGGACCCTTCATCTAGGTCGTTAATATAGATTGTGAATAGCTGAAGCCCCAGCACTGATCCTTGTAGCACTCCACTAGTCACAGCCTGCTGATTGAAAATGCTCCATTTATCCCTATTTTCTGCTTCCTGTCTGTTAGGCAATCCTCTATTCATTACCCCCAACTCCGTGAACCCTTATCTTGTGGATTAACCTTTTGAGTGGCATCTTATTGGATGCCTTTTGGAAATCTACTGGCTCCCCTTTATCTACCCTACTAGTTACAACTTGAGAAAGTTCTGATAAACTTGTCAAACACTATTTCCCTTTTGTAAAACCATGTTGATTTTGATTGATTATACAATGACAAAGTCAACACGAACGATGCAACTGTCTCTGGTTTTTCGGGTCCCGTCCAACCTTATGGTTGGCAGGTGGGCGAATCGGTCAGGCAGACTTTGCATTTTCCATCAAATCTCATCCAAGGGGGGGATGAGATTTCCGTGATGCAATAAAATAAAAACCAATACCCGAGGGCAGCATTTTTATCAGCTATGCTTTCAGGTGATTGGTTGTGATGCATGGACATTATTTCCGCTTTTAAAACCTTTATTTTAGCTTTTTCACGTCTCCAGCTGCCTTCAAGGAGCTCTCTCTTAGCACTCACCCACGCCCACGGAAACTTCATCACCCACCCTCTCCCCGCCCCCACCCCGGCAGCGCCGTCAATTGGTCGGCCAGCGTGAAATCATGGTCGGCTGCCGATCGCAGTCGGGGCCCCAGTTCCCGGCCGCTCCCAGGCCTGCCAATAGGGTGTGTCCGCCAAAGGTAAAATTCAGGCCATGGTTTTATGAAAGGGAAATCCTCCAAATATAACTCGGTTTTATGATGGTCCTGTTGTCCACCTCATGCTGCTACTGCTGCAGTCACTCCAGGATGAACATTCATTGCACATTGGACAAAACAAAACACGCAGCAAAATTCGATTCAGTTGGCTGTGACTAATTGCCTTGCAAAAGTGCACCTCAGCCACAGAGAATCAAGAGCTTAATATCAACATGCAAAGCCGACCCCAGGAGCTGACGCACCAGTCAGGTTTGTCTTGCTCACATATATTACAAGGAACATTGCCGTCCTCAGGAATTATATTATTAGTCTATCAAATGTAAACCAAGTTGACAGGCTCCAGTTTCTTCACAAACCATTAAGCCATGTTTGTACATAAATGTAGGAGATGCTTAACAGAATTTAGTCTGTGTGCTAATAAATATGAGGTCAGAACTAGGTATTCCATATGAAACCTACAGTGACAGCTTTGCCACAAGTGCAGATATGCAGCATGTTTGCAGATGCATTTTACCTTCTATCCCTCATCAGAGGTAGGTGTACGAATCATTTGTAAATGTGAACAATTTCTCCCTTGGGGCAAGTTGTTGTGCAGCAGTAGCTGATTTTCACCCCAGGGGTTATTGCCAGCTCTTCATCGATCTGATCCCTTTCCTCAGCATTGGGATGGGTGGCTGTACATTCTGTCTGGCTCTCTCGCTTCGTGTCCCTGAGCTTGTAAGCACAGATTCCAACCCTCCAGGATCGAGGATTAATTCTTCAGGACCCTGCTGTAAGCAAAGCTAGGAGTAAAATCATAAAAGCAATAAAACAAGTGCATAGTTTTCATAAAAGCAAAACACTCCGGATGCTGGAAATCTGAAACATGAACAGAAAATGCTGGAAAATCTCAGCAGGTCTAACAGCATCTGCAGAGAGAGAAACAGAGTTGACCTTTCGAGTCCATATGATTCTCCTAAAAAGTCTTCTAAAGAAGCCCACGTTTGAGCTTGATGATGGGATTCAGAAGCCTAAGGGAAAACCCTGCCCTAAGAATTTGTTCCCTTTCCAATTGGCATTTGATAAAGCAGATCACCTGGAGCATGGGCCAATGGTGGGAGTCTTCGGGGTGGTTCAAGGCTGAAGATTGTGTCCAGGAATAACCCCTAACAGAGCTGGCAAATCTATTTGTAAGGCTCAAATTTATAAAGCCCTCTAGGATCTCCCAACACAGGCTGGCAGCAAGCATATCTAGATAGTAATCTATTTCCTAACCCTTCTATCACACTTCCACTGGAGTGATGGTAGGAGTGTTCCAGAAGGGCTCAGGATTTTCATTCCCTGTAACTCCTCTGGTGCATTTGTTATTCATTACACAATTGATACTATGCTCCTCATTTTCTAACCACCAGCAATTGTTGGCCTGTACTTCCTTTGTTTTTTATTTCATTCATTTCTTCCGTAAGGAACTCATGCAGCGATGTTCTGAGACTGGGATGATTGGCCTCCGACAACACAGTCATCTTCCTTTTTGCTAGATATGATTCCAGTGGAGAATTTTGTGCCTGATTCCCATTGATTTCAATTGTACTACAATTCCTTGATGCCACGCCCTGTCAGATTCTGCCTTGATGTCAAGGACAGTCACTCTCCCCTCATCTCTAGAATCCTGCTCTTTTGTCCATGCTGGGACCAAGACTGTAATAAGGCCAGGAGCTGAGTGGCCCTGACAGAACCCAAACTCAGCACTGGTGAGCAACTTATTGGTGAGTAGGTGCCACATGATAGCATTATCAATGTTAACTTCCATCACTTTGCTGATGAGTGAGAACAGATTGACAGGGCAATTGACTGGACTGGATTTGTCCTGTTTTTTGTGGACAGGACATACCTGGGCAATTTCCCACTTTGTCGAGTAGATTCCAGTGTTGTAATTGTACTTGAACAGCTTGGCTGGAGGTGCAGCTAGTTCTGAAGCACAAGTCTTCAGCACTACAGTTCGGACATGGTCAGGGTCCATAGTCTTTGATGTATTCAGTGCCTTCAGCTGTTCCTTGATATCACTTTGAATGAATTAAATCAGCTGAGGTTTCTGTGATTATGAGGATCTTTGTAAGAGGCCAAGATTGATCATCCAGTTGGCACTTTTGGTTGAACATAGTTGCAAACCCTCAACCTTATATTTTGCACTCTCGTGCTGGGCTCGATCCCCATCGTTGAGGATGGAGATGTCCATGGAGCCTCCTCTTCCTGTTAGTTGTTAAATTGCCCATCACCATTCATGACTTGATGTGGCAGGACTGCAGAACTTTGATCTGATCTGTTGTTGTGTGATCGCTTAGGTCCGACTATTGCATTCTGATCCCTCAGTTTAGCACACATGTAGTGCTGTGTTATAGCTTTATCAGGTTGCACTTCAGTTTTAGGCATGCCTCGTACTACTCTCAGTATGCTACCTTACACTCCTTATTGAACCAATGCTGGTCTCCTAGTTTAATGGTAATGGTACAGTAAGGGTTATGCTAGGCAAGAGTATACAGGTTGTGGTGAAATACAATTCTGCTGATGCTGATGACCCAAAATACCTCTTGAATACCCAGTTTCAAGCAGGTGGATATGCTCTGAATCTGTCATTTAACATGGTGGTAGTGCAACACAGCACAATGGGTGTATCCTCAGTGCGAAGACAGAAATTCATCTCTGCAAGGATCACCTCTGCCAATGCTGTCGTGGATAGATATACCTAAGACAGGTAGATTGGCGAGGACAAGGTCAAATAGGTTTTGTCCTAGTAATGATTCCCTTCACTGCCACAGACCCAGTCTAGCAGCTCTGTCCTTTAGGACTCAGCTATCTCAGGCAGTGGTGGCGCTACCAAGCCACTCTTGCTGATGGGCTTTGAAGTCCCTCACCCAGTGTACATTCTGTGCCCTTGCAACCATTAGTGCTTCCTCCAAGTGATGTTCAACATGGAGGGTTCCTGATTCATCAGTCGAGGGAGGGTGGTAGGTTTCCTTGCCCATGTTTGATCTGATGCCATGAGACTTCATGGGGTTCAGAATCAATGTTGAGGACAGCCAGGACACTCCATCCCAACTGTATACCACTGTGCCACTACCTCTGATAGGCTTGTCCTGCCAGAACAAGCAGGACCTATGCAAAAACGACAATGCAAGGAGTCTGAAAGGTTAGCTGAAAGGAATGTTTCTGTAAGTATGAATTTGTCAAGTTCCTGTCTGGTTTGCTCATCTTGACATCAAATTGCACCAAGAGTTTAATACCCTTTGTTCCTGGCAACTCAGAAAAATGGTTCAGAACCCAAAATTGTCCTCCACCAAACACCACTCTTTAGTTTAATAGTGGGGTATAATTTGAATTGTGGATGAAGTGAAGGTTGTCTATTTGATGGCCTGGTGATGTTAACAGTTGGAAGAGCACCAGAAGTCTAACAGTGAAATTCCAGCCTTTACTGACATCTTAAGAAGGCATATGGGATACTTGCCTTTATTAGCCGAGGCATAGAATATACAAGTAGGGAGGTTATGTTGGAGCTGTATAAAACACTAGTTAGGCCACAGCTGGAGTACTGTGTGCAGTTCTGGTTGCCACACACTATAGGAAGGATGTGATTGCACTGGAGAGGGTACAGAGGAGATTTACCAGGACGTTGCCTGGGCTGGAGAGTTTCAGCTATGAAGAGAGACTAGATAGGCTAGCGTTGTTTTCCTTAGAGCAGAGAAGGCTGAGGGGGGACCTGATAGAGGTATACAAAATTATGAGGGGCATAGATAGGGTAGATACAAAGAAACTTTTCCCCTTAGCGGAGGTGTCAATAACCAGGGGGCATAGATTTAGGGTAAGGGGCAGGAGGCTTAGAGGGGATTTGAGGGAAAAAGTTTTCACCCAGAGGGTGGTTGGATTCTGGGACACACTGCCTGAGGTAGTGGTAGAGGCGGGAACCCTCACAACATTTAGGAAGTATTTAGATGAGCACTTGAAACACCATAGCATACAGGGCTACAGGCCATGTGCTGGAAAATAGGATTAGAATAGATAGGTGCTTGATGGCCAGCATGGACACGATGGGCTGAAGGGCCTGTTTCTGTGCTATATAACTCCAAATGACTCTATGAACTTGCCTAACTTCTTTGGGTGATTTTATAAAATTATAGAACCATATAAGTTTACAGAAAACGATCAATGCGTCTCATTGTGCCTGTGCCAGTTCTTTGTGAGAGCAATCCAAAAGTGGCTCCATTACCACAAACTCCCTCTACTGCCTTGTATATTCCTCATATTCCTCTTAAACTATCCAGTGGTCTCTTGTCTGTACTAAAACCTGTGACAAAGCATTCCATGATTCAATAATTCTTGGCAAAATGAAGTTTCTCCTAAGCTCTCTCCTCACTCTTTTATTGATAAATTTAGATTGATGGCCCTGAATTATCGATTCACTGTAGAGGAAAGTTATTTTCCTTATTCAACTAGGGAAACCCATTATAAAATTAAATTGCCTCTTACCAGTCTCTGCCCCATTCAAAATTGTCCCAGTATCTAAATTCTTTCCTCCTAATTCTAACCTCTTACTCCAATTATAGAATGTTAGATTATGTAAGCTGTCATGGGTTGGACTTTAAAAAGGGTTGACGTCTGGATTGGAGGCAGGAGGGCACGCAATTTGGCACCACAAGTCTCCATGCCAGTTCCCCACTACAATGCCAGCACAGAGCCATTTTGAAAGAGGGTAGCTCAGGCTCAGGTTGGCTACCCACTGCAAGCGGCGGGCAGATCCAGGTGAGGCTCCTGACTGCTGAAGGGCCTCCCGCTGGCCCTCCAGCGTTGGGAGCCCACCCACCATCACTGGTTGGATATTGAGCCTGCTTTCTGGCCTTTAGTTAATTTAAATTAATTCAGATGTAATTAAGGGTATCAGTGCCAACTGCGCTTTCCAGTCAGCAATGCTGCAGTCCATGTGGGCAGGAGGACATTGGGGGTTGGTCGGGGGTGGGGGAGGGAGGTGGGCATGGTGGATAATGTGAGAGATCCCACTCCCACCGGACCCATAATGGCTGCCAGACCACAGCTGCCGCTATTGACAATTCCCTGGAGGTGCTGACCCACCAGAATCATGACTTGAGCTGAGGCATTTTTAAAAATAAAATTAACCTGCCTGCCCTTATCCCTCACTGTCAACATCCTCATATCGGCAGGGCCCCCCTCAGCGTGAGATGCTGCTGAACCCTGAGTGCCAGAGGGCCTCCCAGTGGCCCTCCAGAATTGGGAGCCCACCCGCCTCTGTGGCTGGATGGTGACCCCGCCTCTTGACCTTTAACTGGCTGCAGCATTGAAAATTGCAGTCGGTGTGTCTAAAGCCCCCATGTCTAGTTCTCGATCCCTGATTAAAAATTCAACTCCTTGCCTGTGCTGGTGCCTTATGCCATGTATTTTTGTCCCACTCTCTTCCTTACCCACCATCCTCCTACACCTTTAATATTCCTCTTTAATTTGCTATGTACTTCATTTCTAAAAGAATCTTTGATTGTGGCTCAACAATAATGGTTTGTGGCAAAGTATTCCACATTTTAAACAACGTCTATTCTAAGACCAAAGCCATTTTTTCTGTCCCCATCACAAACTCAGTTCCCTTGCCACCAACTCCATTCCTCTGCCTGGCAACTGTCTGAGGCTGAATTATACAGTTCATGGCCTTGTTTTGTATTTTGTGCAGAGATGAGCTTTCAACACTTTGCTGATACATTGTCAAGACCACCTGCTACCACTCCTGTAACATCATCCAGCTCTATCCCTGCCTCAGCTCATTAGCTGCTGAAACCCTCATCTATGGTTTTGTTACCTCTAGAATTGACTGTATCAATGCTCTTCTGGTCAAGCCTCCCGTCTTCCTCTCTGTTTAAACTTGAGCTCATCCAAAACTCTGCTTCCCATATCCTAACTCAGACAAAGGGCTGAATTTTACGGGGCACTGTGGTCCCTGCACCACCACCCAACCCCTCCCCACCCTCACCTCCCAATCACTAAAGAATCGACAAGAGAGAGCCTGCCCACGATCCTGCATCAATACACCAGAAGCAGGTTGGGGTCCCCGTTCAAGAGGCCAGGAGAGAGGGTTAAATGGTGGGGGCAGTGGGGTGGGAAATGAGCTGGTGAAGCGGTGCCTCGATTCTGCCCAGGGGACCCCCAGAGGAGGTTTCCCCATTGCCTGACAACTTCCCATGGGCCTCCCACCACTGTGAGTAAAATACCCACGGTGGTGGAATGAGGCCATGAAGTGGCTATTAATTGGCCACTTAAGGACCTCAAAAAGCCCAAAGGGCAGGCAGGCAGGCCTCCCGACCTCTCCCCCGCTGCCTGTAAAATTTCAGACAGGTCGGAGGTGTGGGGGGTGCTGGGGGTAGGGGTGTAAGCTGGCTGGAAGGCAGTGGGTAGGCCACCCACTGTATCTTACAAGTCCTCCGCCTTCAAATTTGCAGGTGGGGGAGCATAAAATCCAGTCCCAAGTCCCATTTACCACTGTATCTGCTGGCTTACATTGGCTCCAGGTCTGGCAAGCCCTTAATGTTAAAATTCTCAGCAACGTTTTCAAATCCTTCGATGGCCTCACACCTCCCTATCTTCGCAACCTCCACCAGCCCCACCGCCGCCCCCCAAAATATCTGCACCCCTCCAATGTTTGCCTTTCCCACAATCCCTATTTTAATTGCTCCACCGTTTGCAGTCTGTGTCTTCAATGCCTGGGCCCTAAGCTCCTGAATATCTTTACTAAATCTCTCTTTCCTCCTGTCAGATGATCCTTAATTGGTGAACCAATTGGCTTTAGGTCATCTGTCTGAATATCTCCTTATGTGGCATAGTGTCAAACTTTGCTCAAACAGCAGTCCTCTAAAGTGCCTCGGGATGTTTTACCAATTAAAAATGCTACATAAATGTTAGTTGTTATTGTTATAACTACCCCTGTACTTCTTATTGTGACCTTTCAGTATAAACTTTGCAATCCAGTGAAAACAATTCGTCACTGTTTGCCTCATCACAAATCTTCATGGTCTTGAAGACCTCAATCAAGTCATCCCTTAAAACCTCAGCTCCAGTGAAAGAAGTCCCAACTAGACAATTATCGTAACTGTATTCCCTGATCCCTGGCAGCACTCTCATGAATCTACACCGTGCCTCTTTCATCTCAGGAGCTGATCTCAGTCAAGTGCTAATGGTGCAGTGTAATCACAATTTCTAAGATCCCTGGGCCTTCTTTTGAACTCCCAGATGCTTTGGGCTGTCACAAACCCTTCACTTATGCTCAGTTCTACCCCTGAAAGATTAACCTACTTTCCTCTTGTGAGTTGTTGACTGACCTGCTGTGTATTTCTCTCATTTTTATTCTGGAAGGCTATTCTGTTCGGTCAGCTTTCAGATGGATTACTGCATAGCAGCGGAACATTCTATCATGCAAGAAAAAGTATTAAAGCTTGCAAAGCTCCTTTACCTGTTGGAATTATGATAGAATACTAATGTTGCCCATACAGCAGAGCCCTGTCCACCTCCTTTTGCCCTTCACTGGATAAAGTACAGCTTTGGAGGCTCAGAATGGGAGGGGAACATGGGGAAAATCCTCCAAGAAATAATCTTCTTATCCCAGCTAATGACTATTCAGGTAGTTGTCAGGGAAATGACTAATCAAAAAGGCATATTGAAACTCTCCTCACAATTATATTTTAGAATTTAAAAAAATTCAACAGAAGTTTAACAAACCAACTGTTCAATTAACCAAGCTGTGCCACTTTTAATGTAGAATTCCATATGTTGTGCATAATCCAACCTGATATTGATGTTCAAAATGCTGCTTTTCATCAAGATGAGGCCCCATCTGTTTATTCAAGTTGATGTAAACAATCAACTGCAGTTTGTGGGGTTTAGCTGTGCACAAATTGCTTACCATATTTTGCCACAGTATAGTGACTACACTTCAGGAGTATTTTGGGGTGTCTTGAGAAGATGGCTGGGATCTCAGGAGTGTTGAATGAGGAGAAGGCTGTGGTGGGTGTGTAGTATAAGGGTGTCTGGCATAGCAAGTGTTAATGTGGGACCGCTCACAGTGTGATGTAAAGAGACACATGACCTGAGACGAGAGTCAGTTGTGGATTGCACAGAGACCTGTGTAGAAGCAAGCATGGGGTTAGCTCATGGCTTAGGCTATACCCTGTATGTATGGACATAGTTGTGTGTTATCATAAACGTTCAACCGTGCAAGACTCAGAACCTCTTTGTGAGACCTACTGGACATACAACATACAACAGGTGTTGCACGAGCAGCTCATCCTCTCCAAATGGAAGCCAGGTGTTGGATTTCTGGCTGCATGGGGCAGGCAAGCAGGCACCAGAGATGCGTTTGCACCCCCTCAGACATATGCAAATAGGGTGTCCTCTCATTGACCCCATAAAGTCCTACAGGGTTAGTAATGGAGGGCACAGGTAGATGCAATTCCAACTTAACCGCCAGGATCACTTTCCGTGGATTTCCAGAGCCAGGATGTCTGTTTCTCTGTATACTTCTGATTTCCAGCATTAAATCAAGATGGCTGAAAACCAAGTCAAACATGCTTGAGGATGGCTGACATTTCTGAGAAGGACTGGGCATAGAAAATTATATTATGTCCAAATATGAAAACGTCATTCTCTCAAAAATCCATTAAAGCCTACAGAAATTAATTCAGGATATCTTGATCATAGAGTCATACAGCTATACAGCACAGAAACAGGCCCTTCAGCCCATCATGTCCGCACCAGCATCAAGCACCCATTCTAATCCCATTTTCCAGCATTTGGCCCACAGCCCTGTCTGCTATGGCATTTCAAGTGCTCATCTAAACACTCCTTAGTGTGGCAATATACAAAGGTAAGGCTTCAAGAATCAATGGTGCTGATTTTACACATGGACAGAGGGGATAGAGAGGGTTGTTTGACGGGTGGGGATGGGCGGGGAAGGCTGTCCAAATTTGTGGCCAGAGTTTATTTACATAACATGTAGCAGAGCAGAAGTGCAAATTCTATATAAAATGGGTTTAAAGTATTGAGCAGCAGAGGTGTATTCGAAGGATTTAGAAGCCTGCAGCAATTCAAGATGGTGGCAGCTTCCCAGAAAGAGAATGGATAATTGGTGGTTTCTCTTTCAACTATTATCACAACAGCAGTGATTTCTTTGCAGGAGTTTGCTGTGCTTAATCAGGTCACAAAGAATGGTCTCAGCATCTAGTAGTGGCAGTGGAGCCCAAGGAAGGTTTCAGGCAGCTGGCGGCAAACCAAAGAGGTTAAATGAAAATCTTAGTGATGCTGACCTACAGATTCTTAATAAAAAAACAGAAAGTGCTGGAAAATCTCAGCAGATCTCGCAGCATCCGTAGAGCGAGAAACTGGGTTAATGTTTTGAATCGAACTTCGGAGCTACAGGTCCTTATTGGCAAGATGAATCTGAGAGCAGATGGAACACTGTCACCAGGCTCAGCTGATTCTGGAAACCCAATGCCACTGTTATTTTTTATGTGTCCTTGAGACATTGCAAAGTGGTATTTATCATGCGTCCTTGGTTGCTCTGAGGACATTAAGAATCAACCATGTAGGAGTCACATGAAGGTTAGTCCAGCTATGGATGGGATGTTCCCTTCTCTGAAGGACACTGGTGAACCAATTAGCTTTTTACCAAACCCAGTAGGTTTCAGTATGTTTCATGATCATTTTATCTGGTGCCAGCCTGTCATTTACCAGACATGTTGAACTTAGTTTTGTATTTCCCATAGTGGGATTTGAACTTGCAACCCCTAGAGCTTACAACCTCCAACAAGCATGTGGCTTGTGCACCCCATTCAGTCCTAAATTAAATAGGTTGCAATAGGGGCAGAAATGACAGCATTTCTGATAAATAGTGTACAATGCATTGAGCCTAATCACCACATCCTGGCAAGGACTGGTATCTGGACTAAGTAGGTAGGAAAAAACTGTTCCCATTGGTGGAAGGATCGAGAACAAGAGGGCACCGGTTTATGGTAATTGGCAAAAGGAACATGAGGAAAAACTTTTAAACACAGCGAGTGGTTAGGATCTGGAATGCACTGCCTGAGGGTATGGTGGAGGCAAGATCAATCGAGACATTTAAAAGGGAATTGGATTATAATCCAACAGGGAAGAATTGCAGGGCTACGGGGAGAAGGCCAGGGAGTGACACTAGGTAAATTGCCCCTTCGGAGAGTCATGGAAGGCCGAATAGTCTCCTTCTGTGCTGTAACCTTTCTGTGATTCTGTGATGACCATTTCCTTTTAAGTTGCTGCATCCCTTTCAATCCCATCGGAAACGTGGTTTAGTCTAACTTCATGCACCAGGTTAAAACTGCACAGGTGGCTATGAATAATTATGCAAATGAGCTGACCATGCAAAATGTTGTTTCGCTCCAGTGCCTACGTTTAGCCTAAACCACAAAATTGTCCTAATCACAGAATCATAGAATGGTTACAGCACAGAAGGGGGCCATTTGTCCCATCATGTCCATGTCAGCTCTCTGCAAGAAGAACTCTAAGGTGGGAGCTTGCATGGTGCTATGCCCAGTAGTGGCATGTCATATTCTGAACTTCAATTTTATATTTTAAAATTGGACACAAAAAGGCTGGAAAAGATGGCTGCCCACGGTCACCTGACTTCTTTTGTGGAGAAGGACCACTTCCTTGTCTCAAAGGGAACAAATTGAACATTCCAGATTGATGTGAGCCAATGCCCTTCCCTGAAACCTTACCTGATTTGAATGAGTCATTCTAAAATAAAGACACCGACTGTATCAAACCCTCAGAGGTGTTAACCCACAACACAAGTTGTGGCATCAACATAAACACCCCCACCTTACTTGGAAAAAGAACTTGGGAAACTCGGGTTATTTGAACTTGTGAAAAGCCACATGGAGGCAGCCATGTTGTCTTTGTTTGTTTAAAAGATCAGCTAGGAGTTGTTTGCAGTTAGTTTCACCAAAGCCATTGAACCATCAGCTTAGCCAGTCTGTGAACCGGACTCGAAAACAAGCTGCGAGACATCAGGCAGATAGAATATGTATAAAAACAAAAAGCTAAAAGCTACTGCGGATGCTGGAAATCCAAAACAAAAACAGAATTACCTGGAAAAACTCAGCAGGTCTGGCAGCATCGGCGGAGAAGAAATCAGTTAACGTTTCGAGCCTTCATGGCCCTTCGGCAGAACTGCCGAAGGGCCATGAAGGCTCGAAACGTTAACTGATTTCTTCTCCGCCGATGCTGCCAGACCTGCTGAGTTTTTCCAGGTAATTCTGTTTTTGTTTGAGATAGAATATGTAACCTGTTCCCATTTAAAGTTCACTTGAGAGCCAACCTCCTAACTATTCAACTACAAGAACAACCTGTTGTGAACCCTTCACTTTGCAACTTTACATTGTTGAATCCATTCAAAAGACCCCAGGCCTGCCACATGGGAGACCAGAGACTGTAAATCAGAGACTGAGATAACTGTAATCTGCAAAAAGGCATGACCTTTATCTATATCCAATCTTTGTGCATGTGGGTGCGTGAGTGAGACCAAGTGCATGTGAAATGTTTAATTCAAGGTGTGTGAGAATAAATAACCTTCTTCATTATTAAACTCACCAAAGCTTGCTGCTGAATTATTTAATTGGAATACACACTCCAAGGGTAAGAAAAGGCACACCTCTTTCCGTACAAAACATATTGATTACAGGCAGTTAGAAAGCAAATGCATTCCGTCCATGACAATGGTAAAGTCAGCTATGTGAAGGAATATGTGTGTGTATTTACTGGTGTACATAAATGTGTGTATTTGTATTTTTATGTGTGTTTATGTGTGCATTAATTGTGTGTGTATATTTGTGTTTATCTGTGCAAGAGGGAGTTCTTATTTTTGCAAAATGTTCATCATTGCCATACTGGAATTAACTGAACAAAATGCTTGCATGCAGCAGATCTAATTTTGTATTTTCAGAGTGACTCTTTTCTGGTAACTAGGCAACAAGTATTTTTCTACACATTAAATAGAGCATAAGAATGTGGTAGCTATTCGGTCTTTTTGTAGATTTTT
Source organism: Cetorhinus maximus (assembly GCF_964194155.1). NCBI lineage: Eukaryota > Metazoa > Chordata > Chondrichthyes > Lamniformes > Cetorhinidae > Cetorhinus > Cetorhinus maximus. Next base: position 21,563,570 of record NC_135895.1, on the reverse strand, counting down.
GTTTTAAATCTAAAAGATTGAAACCTGGCACAAAATCAGACAGGTTGAGTAAAGATGCACTATTGTCCACATTCAGTAGTCTGATACATGCTCTTCGTCACTTCAGGCGAACAAAATTAGAAAATTATCCCTTCCAGGCTCATTGAAGCAGAAAATGCGCTTGCAAAAATGAAATATGTAAACTATTTTACATAGATTTGATATATGATGAAATGTATTATTTAATAGTTGACTATCAATCAATATCTCAGTTGTTGATTGATTTTCAAAAGGCATATGAAAAGATTACGCAATGGTTAAGGGGTCTTGTGGTGCAGTGGTAGCGTCCCCACCTCTTGGTCAGAAACTAGAGATTCAAGTCCCACTCCAAGACTTGATTACCACGGAAGGTGTATTCGTATCATGGCCAAACAGGTTGGTTATCAGCCTGTAAATCCTCCTGATGGCAGGTGGTAAGAGTGGGGGAGTGTACTGGTGAGCCAGACGGCAGAAGGCAATGGCAACCACTGCAGTACTTTGACAAGCATAACCAATCCAATGGGAGTCCAGGGTTGCCTATGCCCTCTTAGGGCATGGTACATGCAGTGAGAGAGATAAGACTGTTCAAGGTAAAATGAAGGAGCATAGTTGTTTTTTAATTCATTCACGGGATGTGGGCTTCGCTGGCTGGGCCAGCATTTATTGCCCATCCCTAATTGCCCTTGAGAAGGTGGTGGTGAGCTGCCTTCTTGAACCGCTGCAGTCCATGGGTACACCCACGGTGCTGTTAGGAAGGGAGTTCCAGGATTTTGACCCAGTGACAGTGAAGGAACAGTGATTATATTTCCAAGTCAGTATGGTGAGTGACTTGGAGGGGAACTTCCAGGCAGTGGTGTTCCCAAATATCTGCTGTATTTGTCCTTCTAGATGGTAGTGCATGTGGATTTGGAAGGTTTGTGGATGTGGTGCCAATCAAGTAAGCTACTTTGTCCTGGACGATGTCAAACTTCTTGATTGTTGTGAGAGCTGCAGTCATCCAGGCAAGTGGGGAGTATTCCATCACACCCCTGACTTGTGCCTTGTAGATGGTAGATAGGCTTTGGGGAGTCAGGAGGTGAGTTTCTCGTCACACGATTCCTAGCCTCTGATCTGCTCTTGTAGCCACAGTATTTATATGGCTAGTCCAGTTCAGTTTCTGGTCAATGTTAACCCCCAGGATGTTAATAGGGGTGTGGGGATTCTGTGATGGTAATGTCATTGAACATCAAGGGGCGATGGTTAGATTCTCTCTTGTTGGAGATGGTCATTGCCTGACACTTGTGTGGCATGAATGATACTTGTCACTTGTCAGCCCAAACCTGGGTATTGTCCAGGTCTTGCTGCATTTGGTTTTGGACTGCTTCAGTATCTGAGGAGTCACAAATGGTGCTGAACATTGTGCAATCATCAGCGAACATCCCCACTTCTGACCTTATGATGGTGGGGTGGGTGGGGCCGGAATCTAGAACAAGGAAACACAGCCTCAGAATAAGAGATAGGCCATTTCGGACTGAGAAGAGGAGGAATTTCTTCACTCAGAGGGTGGTAAATCTTGGAATCCTCTATTCCAGAGGACTATGGAGGTTCAGAGATTGAGCACATTCAAGACAGCGAACGATATATTTCTAGGTATTAAAGATATTAAGGGATATGGAAATAATGCGGAAAATGATATTGAGGTAGAACATCAGCGATTAACTAGTTGAATGGTATAGCAGGCTTGAAGGGCCAAATGGCCTACTCCTGCTCCTATTTCCTATTTCAATATAATTTTAAAAGGTGCGGAATAGGATATTCCTTGATTAACCAGATAGCTTTGAGGGATAGCTCATTTCTAATAGCCCTTTGCTTGTCAGATACATCCTGAGCAGAGCTCTAATCTGAATGAACCACAACCGAGCACTTCAAACAATGTTATGAACCACCATTCCTGCTGACCTATAAAAAGTCACTGACCTAAAACATTAACTCCACAGATGATGCCTGATGTGCTGAGAGTTTCCAGCGTTTTGTGTTATATTTAAGATTTGGTAAAGTTCATTCTTGTGCTCCTACCAACTCCTCAAACATATTTATTTTATTTAATAAAAAAATTTCATACTCTTCCACACCGCGTCTTTGTCCTGCAAGTAACCTATACCACATCCTCTTGAAAGACCTTTACTTTATCCTTTCCTGTGTATGCTTGACTGTGAAATCGACTTCCTTCCAACTTTGAAAGCGGAAGGCTGGATCATCCATCCATAGGAGGGGATTCCCCCAGAGAGGAGAACCCTCTGAGCCAGAATCATCGATCTTTAAAAGGCATTCAACAATGATCATGCAGCTGCTGATAGATTTGACCATCTCATTCTTACCCTGGTTCCTGCCTCAGGTTAAAAGATGAAAGCATTCAATCAAATCCTTCCAGTGTTTCACCTTCCTCGGATTAAGCTTCTATATCATAACAGAAGAATAGCGCCTTTAGACAGGGGGCTTTTGATAGGAGCAAGAAAGCCACAAGTTATATAATTGGCATATCCTGGGCTATCAATTGGCCCTTGTATATCAGTCATTCCAAAGGGACTGTATTGCTAACTTGAGGTCAGGTCAGTTTGGTTATAATGGCCTCCAGTCATAGCTGCACTAACTTTCATCACTGCCTTTATTTAATTATTTGTAGCTCGTGTTTAAGACTTGTAACCCTTAGCAGATCTGCATTCTGAATCATTATGGACCACACATGCTTATCATTATTTTAATTGTCTGTCATGATCTGATAGCATTACTGAGATTCAGTGCTTACTCAGTGAATTGTGAATTTCAGATGCTGGTCAATTTAAGACAAGCAAATTAAAAAAGCAGGGTAATTTAGCCAGGTGATATCAAAAGCTATGATCTATCAATTAGTTAGTCGATTACACAACAACCCACCCCCCCCCCCCCCCCTCCCCCCGCCCGCCACAAAAAGACTCCAAATGTTTTATAAAAATAAATAATCTAAGCATTTTGCTGAAAAAAGGTTACACAAACCTTACCAGTCATATTGATGAATGGCAGGTTTAGACAGGCGCATCATGGTAGGTAACCTGTTCATAGAATGATAATTACAAAAACAAATGCCAATACTTAATGGGATGCAAGCCAATTAGCGCAGACTGCATTTAAAGGACGTTGAGCTGCTGAAGATCTATTGATTTAATTTGTACAACTGAAAAGTAAATAGATAGGTCATCACCTTCTGAAAAGCTCATGTTGGGATGGTAACCAATTCTGAGCACAGTTTGTAAAGACAAAGATAAAGGTGCAGAGCTGTCTACGATGGGACGGCGAAATGTATGAGGTACTGAGAGAAAATGGCACTCTGAGCTGCAGTTTTATTCAGAATGAAACTGGTATGAACCCCAAATGTACTCAAAGATTAAAATACAAGAGGCTAACTTTCATACCTTAGGAAGAGTCTGTATGTCAACCATGACATTAAAGATTCAAATCTTTAAGTCTGAAATTCAACACATCAATTAATTTCTTAGTGCAGGGGATAATGGTTTGTTGTTTAAAATATATTTCAAAACACATTTTCTCCTACTTATTCTATTCTATAAGATTTGTAACTAGCCCACCTTTTCAGCCTTTTCTTTTACAGATCCAGGCATTATGCCCTACTGTTCAATAAGATTACTGAACACAAGTCATTGTCAGTGTCACTTTTAACCTAGTCACTAGGAGGTGTGTGACTCCAGAGAGCACACAAGGGCAGTCAGATGGATTTTCCCTTTCTCAGGGGAAGCACCAGTGTTCCCATGGCTCGGCTGGCATTGAGATATCACAGGCATGGTTCATGCCCAATAATTCCCTCACATAGGGCCAGGTATTCACAGCATCAGGCCAACTCTGTAGATCTTCAAAAATGATGGACGGGACCTGCACTGGAAGGTCCTGCACCCATTTTCGACAGATCCCATTTTTGCTGACCGGGGAAAGGACCAGGGGAAAGGCGGCAGGGCATAAATCGCACAGGAAAACCCAAACTTAGGGCCATTTAAAATTAGTGCTGTGTTCAAAAAGACCCCAGTTTCACTGTTCTAAAGGAGTTAACCCACAGTATGGGAGTTACTAACTTATGAAATAGATATAAAGCTCTTGAAGGGCAGATAAGGTCTGTTCAAGTGTCAAGATCATAAGTTATTAAAACCCTAGGCCTTTAAAAATGGGGGGAAAAAGCTGAGGGTGTCAGAGTTCAAAAAAATGGCTGCTGGGCTGCTTTGATTGACATGTCATCTGTTGTGCGTTCGAGAAAACCGAAACCATTTGTTCCTGCAGTTTCAATAGAGTTCATTGTTAACATTTCCCAAGGGCTGTTATTATAGTCTAGGTCATTATGAATACTTGGCTGTGTTTCAAAAGCTTGAAAAGCACTCATGGGGGCAGGGCTGAGTTCACATTTTTATTGACAGTTTAAAGAATCTATTAAAGGATTAGTTGTCTTTGATGTGCTTAGTGAATTGAAGTTCATTTGTTTTATAATAGATTGAACATTTGAGGAGTTTTAAAATCTTTGAATGGGTTTCATGAATGAGCATTCTTTTCCGTATCAAGTGTGTATGAGTGAGAGTTCTATTTGACTGTTAGAAGTTTAATTTGTTTCATCTCCACGTAATTCCTGAAGTCTGCCCGTAGCGGATCCTGGGTAAGAGGCTATGGAGGGGCCATTGGGGTATAACGTACCATGGAGGTAGCGTAAAGAGGACATGGAGAGAATGTTGGAGGCATGGAGGAGGCCTAGTGATTGGGTGGGTGGTGAGGGGATGTGGGAAGTGAGGTCTAGAGGGCCTAACAGCTTCTAAAACAACTGGGCCTAAGTCCCAGAGAACCAAGGCAGGCCTTCAAACTTGCCCACCTTGGCACTCTCCTGCCCCTGTGGCTGCTTATGATCTGTTTCTGGGGTCAGCAGGCCAGCACCTATCCTGACCCCACCTCCCCAGAGCGAAATTTCCCGGAGTCTGGAAATTTCTCAACTTGAGCTATTGCCTTGGTATCAAGCCTGGCCCATAGGGTCATAGAGCTTTTATGGCACAGATTTAGGCCATTCAGCCCATCAAGTCCATGCTGGCTCTCAGTAGAGCAGTCCATTCAGTCCCATTGTCTCCACTTTATCCCTGTAGCCCTGCAAGTTTAGTTCCCTCAAGTGCCCATCCAATTTCTTTTTGAAATCATTCATTGTCTCCATTTCCCCCACCATCGTGGGGAGTGAGTAGCATTTTCAAGCAATAGCTTGCTGTGCCACCATACCTTTACTTTTGTCATTTATAGCAGCAAACATAAAGCTGGTTATCAGTGCTACAGGGAAGGATTGTGTCTATACAATGTTGATCTATTAACCCTGGAATTCCTTAGGTTGGAATTCTGGTAGTCATGCTAGATCGTGTCCAATGGTGCCATCCAACACTGGCACTGGTGGAATTTGTGGGGTTAGTAGGAGGCCATACCGTTAGCATGCATCTGGTGACCACAATGTCTTCAGGTGCATTTCTAGTACCCTCTTACTCCATGATCATTGAACCTGCCAATATTCCTATTGGCACTTGCGCAAAATAAATGTTAGATTCTTTAGGGGTCCAGGTCAATAGCAAGGCTTAAACCCCAATGGTGGAGCTCAATGAAGGCCAGTACACCTCTACTCACAATGAAATGGGAAATTTAGGCTTCCGGAGTCCTCAACCCTGACCTTATCCCTTGCCCTTGCAAGGCACTGAGTAAATCCTGAAAACAGTGTATGGAGAACTGTAATCAGGTCTCCATCATTTTCCTAGGACAGAGGATGAGAAGGGAAAGGGTCCCGCTACCCTTTCCTTCTAGACTTAAGGTGAAAGAGTAGTACAATCCTCCTTCTCCCTCTGCTCAGGATTTCTGAAATGTTTAATCACAGAAGTAATCTGAGTCTAAGTACTACCCAGCTGGCCATTTACAATGAATATGAACAAAATGGCCTATGTCACTGTGCCCTTTCAGTATAAATCAATGGAGAACAAACATTTAACCACCAGTTTCTTGACCTACTTCATTTTGATCCTGCCCCTTTCAGCCTACAACATGGGCCTTGACCTTTCACCTTGGTTTTTTTTATTCATTCATAGGATTTGGACTTCACTGGCACTGGCATTTATTGCCTAACCCTAGTTGCCCTTGAGAAGGTGATGGTGAGCTGCCTTCTTGACCTCCTGCAGTCCCTGTGCTGTAGGTACACCCACAGTGCTGTTAGGGAGGGAGTTCCAGGATTTTGACCCAGTGACAGTGAAGGAGTGGCGATATGTTTCCAAGTCAGGATAGTGAGTGACTTGGAGGGGAACTTCCAGGTGGTGGTGTTCCCATCTATCTGCTGCCCTTGGACTTCTAGATGGTATTGGAAAGTTCTGTATCAGGAGCCTTGGTGAGTTCCTGCAGTGTGTGGATGATATACACTGCTGCTCCTGTTCATCAGTGGTGGAGGGAGTGAATGTTTGTGGATAGGGTGCCAATCAAGCAGGCTGCTTTGTCCTGGATGTTGTCAAGCTTCTTGAGTGTTGCGGGAACCGCATTCATCCAGACAAGTGGAGGATATTCCATCACACCCCTGACTTGTGCCTTGTAGATGGTGGACAGACTTTGGGGAGTCAGGAGGTGAGTTACTCATTGCACGATTCCTAGCCTCTGACCTACACTTGTAGCCATAGTATTTATATGACTAGTCCAGTTCAGTTTCTGGTCAATGGTAATCCCCAGGATGTTGATAGCGGGGGCTTCAGTGATGGTAATGCCATTGAACGACAAGGGATGATGGTTGGATTCTCTCTTGTTGGAGATGGTCATTACCTGGCACTTATGTGGTGCGAATGTCACTTGCCACTTGTCAGCCCAAGCCTGGATATTTTCCAAGTCTTGCTGCATTTGGACATGGACTGCTTCAATATCTGGGGAGTTGTGAATGGTGCTGAACATTGTGCAATCATCAGTGAACATCCCCACTTCTGACCTTATGATGGAAGGGTGAAGCAGCTGAAGATGGTTGGGCCTAGGACATTAACCTGAGGAACTCCTGCAGTAATATCCTGGAGCTAAGATGACTGACCTCCAAAAACCACAACCATCTTCCTTTGTGCTAGGTATGACTCCAACCAGCGGAGAGATTTCCCCCTGATTGCCATTGACTCATTTTGCTAGGGCTCCTTGATGCCACACATAAAGTGATGGTGGTGTCTGGGAAATTATCTGTAAGATATGATTCTGTGAGGATGACTATATCAGGCTGCTGCTTGACTAGCCTGTGAGTCAGCTCTCCCAATTTTGGCACTAGCCAAGGAGGACTTTGCAGGGTGGACAGAGCAGAGTTTGCTGTCATGTCTAGGTCAATACTGGGCGGCCCGTCCAGTTTCATTCCTGTTTTGAGGCTTTGTAGCGGTTTGATACAATTGAGTGACTTACTAGTCCATTTGAGAGGGGTCCACATTTAAGAGACAACCACATCGCTGTGGGTCTGGAGTCACATGTAGGCCAGACCAGGTAAAGATGGCAGATTTCCTTCCCTAAAGGGCATTAATGAACCAGATGGGCCTTTTTACAACAATCGACAGTGGTTTCATGGTCATCATTAGCCTTTTAATTCCAGATATTTATTGAATTCAAATTCGCACCTGGGTTCCTAGAGCATTCCCCTGGGTCTCTGGATTACCAGTCCAGCGACAATGCCACTGTGCCATCGCCCCCCCTCTTTTAAAAAGGGGAAGGGTATAGTGCTTCTAAACAAGCACTGTCATGGTGTAGTGGCTCTATTGCAGTCATTTTCCTAAGCTTTACCATGTGTAATGGATGCCAAAGTCAGGTTCTGGGCAAAAGCTGTATATGCTCAAAAAAAGCCTTTTTATTCTCTCAATTGCCTGCAAATTTAAAGTTACGATTTTTCCCATTGCAAAATAGTCCCATAAACTAATAACCTCAATGGGAATTGGAGAATGGGAGCAAGAAGCCTGTAAAGCACAATTCAAGCCTGTTTTGGGGACAGGACAGGTGAAGTTCAAACACTGAATTAAATGCAGCTCACCTGGGAAAATACTTTAACAGACAAAACGTAATCAACACCAATAGAACTAATTCAAAGCATCCCATCACCTTTTACATTCCCCAGGAAATTGAATCCATTCCCAAAAGGTCAAGTTTAATGCATTTATTTATTTTAAATGAAATCACCCAGCTTTGTACCTCAGCAGGAAGGGTAGGAAGATTTTGCCCTTCAACTCAGCCTGATTGGAAGATGGAGATAATGTCAAGATACATTCAAGGCCCCCATGAAAAAATGATTAACAACATTGACTGATAACCAAAGGAACTGTTTGATGGGCAAAGGATTTCGTAGATCCATAGAAACTTACAGCGTTTAAGAAGGCCATTCTGCCCAGTATGCCCATGTTAGCTCTTCGAAAGAGCAGTAAAATTTAGTCTCACACACCTGTTTTTTTTTTCTGTAACCCTGTAAGTTCCTCACTCCCAAACACCTGTTCAACTCACTTGTACAATTACTTAGGGGAATTGGCTTCCACTAACTTTATAGGTAGAATGTTCCAGGTCTCAACAACCACCTGAGTAAAAAAAAGTCTCCACATCTCTCTTCTAGATCTTTGATAATGGTTAAAATTTCTGAGGTCTGGTTATTGACCTGCTTGTCAAAGGAAATAATTTTTCTCTATGAGCTCTATCTAAACCTCTCATCATTTTGAACCACTATTAAGTTACCCCATAAGAGAATATTCCTAACTTTTTTCAATCTCTCGTCACAACTGAAGGCGCTTATCCCTGTGTAAAGTGGAATTGAAACAATCGACCATATTTTGCTCTAAAAATAATGGTGGGGCTAACAGCACTCGCTGTTATTTACAGAGGAATTGGGCAGCAACTACTGGCGGGTGCACATGCTGTCCGAAATTCAACATTCCTCCGAAAGTACCCCAAATACACCTCATTGTCTGGCTCACCTTCAAACGTATATTACATGACATTAAATTCCTGTGTGGACAAAACAGACTAAACTCTACAGAAGAAGTTAGGACTTGTTCATTCCAATCTCAGCACCCATTTAACAGTATCTTAATACTGCCAACAATCTCCTCTGAAAGTAGGGCCAAAAATAAACTTTTACAAGTATAGGTTTGCATTTGTTCTGATTTGAATTACTGTTAGAGATTTAAAACAAAAACAAAATGAAAATATATGATTTTAACTTCCCTTCTCTGTCTCTTTTGATTCTCTCTTAAACCAATCTTTCTTTCCCTCTCTTTATTTCACTTTCTGCACCTAATTGCGCGGTGGGCTTGTTTTAAGATTAGTTTCCCCTATTAAAAAGTGGTTAGGTGCCTCATACATTTAGTGAAAAAAAGGACAAACTGTTTTGATAATATTGTACACGTTTATTTCTTTTAATAAGCTGACTGCCACAATTTGATTGGCTGGTGCTCCTGCTTTGATTTATAACCTAATAGAACAGATTTCATACACCATTACAACCTGCAGTATGTCGTGTCTATCTGAATCCATAGGGAATAGCATCTAAAACCAAATAGACTTCCGGCTATGCACTGGCTGGTGAGTACACAGTGCAGTCTGGGACCCAGTGACAATTAATTGACACCTTTAATGTTCAACTTGGAGTAACAATTAAATGTTGCCAGTAATTTCTCACGTTTGGATTGTATATGTAGTAGTATCACCACTAATTTGACATTGAATTCAATGTTCAAACTTACACTTCCTGGTTTAGATTCTGTGTTGTTCAATGGTGATTCTTCAATCTGACTGGTTAGGGAGATCCAGAATTTCCTGCCCTGTTCACCTGGGTCCCAGATGTCCTGTAGAGGATGCTGTGCTTTTCGGCTGGTTGACTGACAGCAAATTCCAGTGTATAAGTTCATAGAAAGCCTTTGGGCGAGCGCGAGTCTATCAAAGCACAAAATCCAGGTGTTGAGATCTAGCCTGATGAAAGATGTCAATAATTTCAGTACAGCTATGAGCATCTGTACTCTCATCACCGAAGCAATCACTCAAAATATCTTAACACAATTTTATGGGTTTTTTTTATGATTTCCAGGCTAAATCCAAAATTCCCTCTGAATATGTGCGTGATGCAGAATTTACACGTGTGTTAGTTATCTGTAGGATGGATGCAGGTACCATCATAGGGGAAAGCAAGCATACTAGAGAGCAAAATAGACATGGTGTACATGGTGTAAAAACCATGTAACAATGAAACCCTCATGTAACCATTTGTGAGGGATGGGCAAGATAGTCAGCTTGCCAGTGGAACACAAGTGGAGGGTCTGGGTAGAGAATGCAGTGGTAGGTACTGTACCTATCTGGGCTGGGTGCAAAGGGCACCCACCCACTGGTGTAATCGGAGTGTGTTGAGCATTTGTAGATGAGAACTAATTTGCGCTTAAAAGTAAATGGTTGCAGAAATGCTACAGAAAGCCGACACATGATAGCAAATTAACTTACAATGTTTCCTCTGGGATGTATCATTTCTATCAAAGGAGATAGGGCCTAAGTGCCAGAGCACGGTGCTGGGCAGAACCTGGCTATTTCACACGCTTAAGCCTGTCCCTCCATCTTCACCCTTTGATAAAAGCCATCATATAGTCCTAAACCTAACAATATGATCAAGCCAGTAATACAGTCCTAGAATTCGAGTGACTGGGTAAAGCAATTTCAGCTTCATATTCCAGTTTGTTACGTCATCTGAACCCTTCAAGTGTGTTATTGCATGGTGTTCTTGTTTTAAGATTATTTTCCTCTATTAAAAGGAGTGAGAAGTTCCCTCACACATTTAGTGACAGGAAGGACAAACAGTTTTGATAATGTTGTGCACATTTAATGTCTTATAATAAGCCCACTGCTCCAATCTGATTGGCTGGTGCCCTGCTTTGATTTATAATCTCATAGAACAGATTTCATACACCATTACAACCTGCAGTGCATCCTCAGTATATCATGTCATCCATCTGAATCCATAGGGAGTAGCATCTAAAATCAGAGACTTCTGGCTATGCACTGGCTGGTGAATACACAGTACAGTCTGGGGACCCAGTGACAGTTAATTGACACCTTTAATGTTCAATTCGGAGTAACACTTAAATGTTGCCAGTAACTCTTCACGTTTGGACTGCATGTATAGTTGAATCACCACTTATCTGTTCTGAAGGAAACAAGACACAATTGTAATCTTGATGACAAAATCATTGCTTATCAAGATTCCAACATTCCAAAAAATAAATAGCAGTCACCCCGCCAAAATCTTCCATTGTGTAAGTGAAAAAAATGCACAATCTTTGTGAGATGCAAACAGTTTTAATATCTTTTTTATGCACACTATTTAATTTTACACGGGGATTTTGCAAGATCATTAGTGGATTATTGCAGTTTCTTGACAATTTGTTGCTGAGAGGTCAGAAATTGCTCATTAAAAACTCAGCACTCCCTACATGCTGCTTAAAAGCCACTTTTTACAGCAGCCTGTTAAAATAACATGGTACTGCTTTTCTTGTTTCTTCAGTTCCATAGTTTTCACAGAACAGCATAACTATTCCATTCATGTTACCAAAGATGAAAATTTAAAGAAACCTCTTTTTTTTTCCTTTTAACGTGTCTGGTGTTATGCCGTCCAATCCCTTTTTGTACCTTAGATGACTACAGGGAAAATCTGTCTGGCTAGGACCTGACCAGCATTCTCATTTCTTTGTGAGCCAACTAGAGGACAATCAACTGAGCAGCTGACATAAAGAGCCCTTAAAGTGTCTGAGCATCTCGGCAAATGGTTGCACAACCTAAAATTATCTTGTGCTCTGTGGCACACAGTTACTGCCACACACTGCCAACTCCCAGCATCCTGATCTGCCCATCAGCGAGAAAGAATATACTATTTAATTTACTTGCACAATGTTCAAAAGCCATTAATTGTGACAGTAGTTGTTGTGAGTGGTGGCTGAGTTGGTACTATAGATAGAGTTGATCAGCAGACACTTCTTAGGTGGAATCTTTAAGTTCATTTACAAGGTACTCAGCAGCACTACATACGTGTTTTCAACCCAAACTCTATACACAACCAACCACAAACTACTGACTACTGAGGTAGCCCGCACTACTCTCTTATTGGCTATTAAAAATCATGTGACCTTCCTTAACACACGCTTTTCTTAAAGGTATATTACACACTAAATGAAACCATAATTACCACAGTAGTGTAATCGCTTTCGCTTACTGCTCTCCCCACCCCTTCACAAATTAAGTTTGTCACTCAAAATCCTGCCAAGCAAGGTCAAAAACACTTAAAACATGTCAAATAACAAAATAAAAGTGGCAACAACTTCCTGAGTGGGAAGTAGTGGGGGTGTGGAGAAGTGCAGGAGCTGGTTTTCAGATAACCAAATACATCTCACTCCCAAACACAAGCCCGTGAGAGGTTTCATTCTGCAAGTTGCCTGAATAAGCACAGATATGGGGCTGAGCAGTGAAGCAGAACCCAGAGTTGGCATTGCAGGTGGACTGCCTGGATGGCTTTTCTCCCTATCAAGCAATTCCGTAAATGGAGTGCATTAATTCTATAATTAATAATATTAGATTAAGCAGGCTGAATTAAGTGGATTTTTATCCAGCCATTGTCAGAAAGAAGTTAATTGCAGCACTGTAACTAAAAGTTTGCAAAGTGAGCGAAACCCAGGAGACAAAATCAGTGGAATGGAGTAGCTGAAACAATGGTCAGTTTGCTAGTTCTCTGAAGAGTTAACCAAACCATTCAATGATCACAATATATTACTAAGAGAACTCCTTTCTTCGATCATTCACTGTCTTATTTACTTTAGCATGCAGCCATTTGGTTTCTGAACAGTTGGACTAAACGTAAGCCATAAAAATTGCAGAGGTCATTATTGAATTAGCTGTTTATAATGTTGTCCGGAAATAGTCCCTTATTTACCATCATGGGCCAAGATTTCCTCTGTGCGCGAGGCATAGCAAAATCTAAATACGTTTTTACAAATGCATTAACAGTTTCACTGCAAGCGGCAAATAGAAGAAATCATCCCCCGTCTGACTCTTCCGAAAGCTAATTTTATGAGCCTTTGATGTGCCAAGACTTCTTTTTAAAATAGAACAAATTAAAGAAGAATATGGCGATCATAAGATTATGCAAAAAAAATTATGCCCAAGGCTCAAAAGCGGTTTAGCGAAATTTTCACAGTTACGCTGGCACTCTGTCAGAGAGGCTTTGAGGGTAGTGCAAAATCTGCAGCTCTCCCCCCTCAAAAAGGGTAGAGGTCAATTGAAAACTTCAAAACTGAGGTTGGTAACATTTTGTTAGGCAAGGTTATTAAGGGTTTACAGAATCGAGGCAGATAGATAGAATTAAGGTGAAGATCCGTTGTGATCTCATTGACTGCTAGTTCATGCTCGAGGGGTTGAATGACCTACCTCCAGTTCCTATGTTCAAGGGTGCTATTTCTATTTGCATACACCCTGATTCAGTTCATGTGCCAAATTATATTAACGATGACTGTCACAACTTGTAAAAAAAATCTACCCTTTCATTTTCTCACTTGCCAGGTTATCTCCATTTGCATTGCAATGGATGCAAATTATTGTAATGCAAGCGTTGCCAAGCAATTTGAATGCTTTCTTTCTTCAACCAAGAGATAGGATCCTTAAACTTTTTGATTTCCTCTGGCTACTTCTTGTGATCTGGTGCTGGAATTAATGTTTAGCTAGGCATTAAGCTACTGTGCTGCAAAGCATCATAGAATCATAGAATGCTTGCAGCACAGGAGGCCATTCAGTCCATTCAACCGTGCCAGCTCTCTGCAACAGCAAATTAGTTAGTTCCACAACCTGGCTCTTTCCCTGTAGCCCTATAATTTTTCGCCTTCAAGTGTTTATCCAATTCCTTGTTGGAAAGCCACAATTGAATCTGTTTCCACCACCCTTTCAGGCAGCAGATTCCAGACCCTAACAGTTCTGAAGAAGGGTCATATGGACTTGGAACGTTAATTCTGTTTCTCTCTCCACAGGTGCTGCCAGACTTGCTGAGTTTTTCCAGCATTTTCTGTTTTTATTTCAGATTTCCAGCATCCGTGGTGTTTTGCTTTTATCCTGACCTCTCGCTGTGTAAAATATTTGCCTCATTTTCGCCTTTGGTTCTTTCACCAATCACTTTAAATTTGTGTTCTCTGGCTCTCAAACCTTCCACCAATGGGAGCAGTTTCTCCCAACCTATTCTGTCCAGATCTCTCATGATTTGGAACACCTCTATTAAATATCCTCGCAACCTCCTCTTCTCTAAGGAGAACAACCCCAGCTTCTCCCATCCATCCACGTAACTGAAGTCCTTCATCTCTGGTGGCAGGCTGGTCCCAATTATCGACTACTTGACATGTTGGGGAGTCTCAAGTGAAACTAGAAGCAATTCTTTTTCCTCAGAATTTTATAAAATGGCGTATTGCTTAAACATTTTAACAAGACCTAGATTAATAACTGGTTAAGAATCGGATTGAATTCAGTAAGGATAAATGTAAACAGAGATTATAAAAGTTATCTGAGACATTATAGTCTCAATTTTAACTGGAGGAAAGGGGTGAGCATGGAACCATCAGGATGAGTATCAGGCCCACCCCAGCTCATCGATACATGGCCTGTGTCACTTTAATTCCCAGGCCCATTTAAATAAATTAAGCCTGTCTTCTAATCCAACATTAATGAAGTGGTGTTGGAGGTGCAAGCGAGCAGGTGTGACATAAGTTCACCACCAGAAACACTTGGAAATGATTCCCAGAAAAGGTAAACCTTAAGGGATGGAGTTCCAGGGACGATCATCGGGGAGAGGGAAGCCTGGGACAATGGGCAGCCCTATGTTCCCATCTACAAGGAACAAGTCGGGAGTTTGATGGAATGCACTTCACCTACCAAGACAAGAGCCACTCCAACAACATTCAAGAAGCTCAACAACATCCAGGGCACAAAATGGCACCCCATCCAACACTTTAAACACCCACTCCCTCCACCACCGGTGCACAGTGGCAGCAGTGTGCAGCATCTACAAAATGCACTGTAGCAACTCACCAGGCCTCCTTCAATAGTACCATCCAAACCTAAGACCGCTACCACCTAGAAGAACAAGGGCAGCAGACATATTGGAACACCACGCCTGCAAGTTCCAACTCAAGGCACACACCATCCTGACTTAGAACTATATCACTGTTCCTTCATTGTCGTTTGGTCAAAATCCTGGAAGTCCCTCCCTAACAGCACTCTGGGCATACCTGCACCACACAAACTGCAGTGGCTCAAGCAGACAACTCACCACCACCTTCTCAAGGGCAATTAGACAATAACCAGCAATGGCTGCATCCCATGAAGGAATTTTAAAAAGTGTGCATGACAGGGACACTTACCTCTTCTGGGCTTGTTGCTCTTTGCCACCAGATTTCCCCTTGTGAGGGAAGTACCAGGCGATTACCTTGTGGCACAAAGTTAAAGTAGCACCGGGTGTGAGTAATGTCAGGACCCCACCTTTGGATCTCAGTGAGGCCCCCACCAGTTTGGAGCAAGGGCCTTACTGGCAGGAAAACATATCTGCTAAAATAGCATTTTGCGTGGATTCGGTGAATAACACACAGCAGCAATTTTAACCCCTTAGCGCACACCATCTCATCAGATGCAGATGCTTAAAATCAAGCCTGGTGTGGAGGGAGGTTGTATAAAACAGGCTCAAAATGCATTTTTACCCTGTTTCACCAAGTGATAAAAGTTGAAAATACCACTCATGTGGTTTCAGCCAGTCAGGGTTGAATAATGAAGATTGTAAAGTTAGACTGATGTGATGAAGATTTTATGCAATAGTCTTTGTTGGATCCGTTTTAACTTCTAGGAGCTTTCAATTATGGCTATTTACCTATCTGGAGGAAGAAAGTGAGTCCATTTTACAGAATCAATTACATTGAAAATTATACATGGCCTGTTGAAAAAAGAGGGCTGAAATATCCTCTTCTTGTTCCATACTTTGTTATACTCTTATGACTAGAATGCTGTAACTCCATGTGCCAAGACATCATTAATGAAATGCAAGTTTATCAGTGGAGTTCCATTCATGTAACGCTATAATTTGGTAGTGCTTTCCTTACAGGTAATTGCGGACATCCCTTTAAGAAATGCTTCCTATCATTTAGAGCCAGCTTGTCAGTTCACCACTTAGCCAAACTTCACATTCAGCACAGGGATTCTGCAACTAAATTTTGTTGAAAAACTATGAAGTTTCGTAGTTCTGAAGAGGTCTCACTGCTAGATTCTGTCAAACGCGTTCCTGTCATTAGTACATTCTGAAACCCCTTGTCCTGTTTCCAGTATTTGATAGTAACAATCCTCACAATCAATGTTATTCTACCAAAACTCCGCCTCTGCCTGGAGGAACTTGCTTCTTTTGCATCCAGATGAATTTCAATGCATCTTTTAAGGAAAATCTTACTTTTCCTCAAAGTTCTCATTGTTTCAGACCTTGTCCCTTAATGTTGTTTGAGGATCTGAAACAGATGTTACACATGTTGTGGGTTAGTGCGTTGCTGTCAACTGTTGTCTGTGCCTTGGTTTTAGCTTGATCGTAGGAGAGTGTACACTTTAGCCTTTATTACACTTGATTCTATTTGGTCCATGTGTGTTCCCACTGATTATATGGGACCCTACAAAGATTATTCAGGCAAAAACTATTAATCCTGGAAGATCTGAATAAAAACAGAAGTTGCTGGAAATATACGGCAGATCCATCAGCATAAAAGTAGATGAACCATCTATACCCAAAATGCTAACTTGACTTTTCTCTTTAACTGGTTCATTAATGTGCTATAGGGAAGGAAATCTGCCGTCCTTTCCTGGCCTGGCCTTCATGTGAATCCATAACACAGCAATGTGTTTGACTCTTAAATGCCCTCTGAAATGGCTTAGCAAGCCATTCAATTCTCAAGGGCAAGTAGGGATGGGCAATAAATTCTGGCCCAGCCAGCACCGCCTGCATCCCATGAACAAACACAAAACAAAACCTGCTGCTGATAGACCAGCTAGGATTTTTCAGCACTTTCTGCTTTCACTCCGAATTGTACCTCCTGCAGCAAGCAGGTAACTGTACAAGGTCAGAGGTTGGGAAATCTGCGGCCGGTAACTCACCGCCTGACTCACCAAAGCCTGTCAAACATCTACAAGGCACAAGTCAGGAGTGTTGATGGAATACTCTTCACTTGCCTGGATGAGTGCAGCTCCAACAACACTGAAGGAGCTCAACACCCTCCAGGACAAAGCAGACGGCTTGATCTGCAGCCACCATCTTAAACATTCACTCCTTCCACCACTAGCGCACAGTAACAGCAGTGTGTACCACCTACAAGATGCACTGCGGCAACTCGCCAAGACTCCTTTGACAGCACCTTCCAAACCTGTGATCCCCACCACCTGGAAGGACAAGGGCAGCAGATGCATGGGAACACCACCAGCTGCAAGTTTTCCTCCAAGCTACACCAACCTGACTGTGAACTGTATCGTTGTTCTTTTGTTGTCCCTGGGTCAAAAACCAGGAACTCCTTTCCTAATAGCACTGTGGTTGTACCTACACAACAAGACCTGCAGCAATTCAAGAAGTTGGTTCACCAACATCTTCCCAAGGGAAGTTAGGGATCAGCAACAAATGCTGGCCGTGCCAGTGATGCAAGCAAATAAAAAATAGCTGTACAAGCTGAACTTCATTTATCCAGAGGAATCTGATGATTTTCCTAAGCAAAGAGGCAACTGATTATGTGATAATATTATTGTACCATTGCGTATCTTCATCTACAAATAAAAGACCAAATTTTATTCCCAGCAGAAGAATTATGTTATTTTTAAATTCATACATGCCTGGCTAGGAAGAAAAGGGCTTATTAGCGTCAAGGTTTAAAATAAACACTGTTTTTGCAAATCTGAAAGAATTCACTAGACCAAAAGAACAACAGTGCCAATCCTAACATCTAAGTAACAGCCAAACTGAGTACCTCTCTACTGCAAAACAGTAGATATCCCAGCTATCTAACAATTTGAAAAATTATTTATGTTTATAAAAAGACTAGCAAGAGATTGAATTATCTGTGTAATTTAAAAAACACTGGTTTTAACATTGACTGATTACTATACTTCCAGAAGTAAATATTAATCATTTACATCTCCTAAAGAGTCCATTGACAGACTTAAAATTACTGTCATGTGAATGCACTTTAGGTTTGATGTATTTAGTCACTGGTTTTGTAATACATTAATTATCAATCACAGAAAAGGTATTCATTACGTCATAAACAAATAAAGCAATCATGGTTCTTATGCATCTAAATATGTCAATTTATTGTTCACTGTTTCTGTTAATTTAAAGTCATTTTTTGTCTGATTTATTTCAATTATCCAGTGGTTCAAATTAAGCAATTTAATCAAATAGCAACACAAAAATACAAGTTCAATTCAAATTAACCAACTTTGAATTAAAAGGAGTGGACTGGAGCAACACTACATTCCATATGGTTTGATATTGCAAAAGAGTATCCTAAATTATACTGGTGTTAATAATATTACAACTCAGAGCGTAAATGACAATGAACTTCAGACTGGTACCAACAATGGGTTGCCCAATGCGGCAGGATAAGAAAGTTCGATTACCATAGAAATATCTTATTTCACAATATTAAAATATTTAAATAATGCTTCTTTTGAGTTGAGGATGTTATGAGACATTAAACAGCTCCTGCCATTTCTATGCTTATTCAGCATGGGAGCCATTTAATGCCTCATATCCTCCTAAACTTCAACATACACTGCATAATTATTTTACCGTATGTTGATTAGCCTCTGCATGAAATATGCTGGTGAGCTTTGTCATTTTAGTTTAATAGCTATGGCTATTTAGTCAGTCAGAGATAGTCCAAAAGCTAATTTTGATAATTATGAAAAAAGTACGAAAGTGAGAAGATGCTCTTAGGCTGAGCAACTTATAAGAATTAAAGTTACCAAGGACTGTGCAAAAGATCACATGCAGTCTAACCATAAACTGCATCATTTGTTATAAAAAGACCAGAGACCCACAGATCCCTCAATTCTTCCCCATAGCTGTTCATATCTATTTCTATAAGGCAGATCAACCCTGTCAATTGAACATAGCAGAATCACAAATAAATTACATATAGGATTACAGAGGATATACAGTACAGAAACAGGCCATTATCTTCATGACAGCCTTAATGCTCCAATTGAACTGTCTCCCATTGTTCCTCATCTAACTCTATCAGCCTGGCCCTCCATTCCCTTCTCCCTCATATGCTTGTCTAGCTTCCCCTTAAATGCATTGACACTATTCACCTCAACCACTCCTTGTGGTAGTGAGTTCCACGTTCTCACCACACTCTGGGTAAAGACATTTCAGGTTTCTTACGATCGGTTGAGGAGGGATCGAATGGCTCCCCTCTTTTCCCGCTTCTTATTTGACAGCCACAGGGTTTTTTGTAAAAAGTTTATACTTGCCAATTCAGTGAGTTTTTGACTGGTTACGTGCTATGATCATAAAAGAACCAATTGGACAGGCTTTCTTGAGTTTAACAAAGACAGAGATTTGTCTTAACATACTTAACCCAGTCTAAGTAAAATAGCAAAATACGCTCTGACTTTTGCACACACTCAAAGTTCACATACACACAGATTACAGAGTGGGAAAGTATCAATTAATCATCCCAAAAATACTTCCTTCAATTTAATGGTGGCGTAGTGGTAATATCACTGAACTAGTAATTGCAAGACCCAGGCTAATGGTCTGGGAACATGGGTTCAAATCCCACCAGGGCAGCTGGTAGAATTTGAATTCAGTTAAAAAATCTGGAATCTAAAGCTAATCTCAGTAATGGTGACCATGAAACTATCTTCAATTGTTGTAAAAACCCATCTGGTTCACTAATATCCTTTTGGGAAGGAAATCTACCATCATTACCTGATCTGGCCTCCATGTGACTCCAGACCCACAGCAATGTGGCTGACTCTTATCTGCCCTCTGAAATGGCCTAAGAAGCCAGTAAATTCAAGGGCAATTAGGGATAGGCAGCTAGTGCTGCCCGCATCCCATGAAAGTATAAAAAAAATTTGCTGCTCAAAATGCAGTCTCCTTTACATCGGGGAAACCAAACACATGTTTGGTGGCTGCTTTGCAGAACACCTCTGCCTCAGTCAGTGAGCATGACCCCAAGCTTCCAGTGCATTTTTAATTCTCCACCTTGCTCTCATGCTGATGTCTCCGCCCCCGGCCTGCTGCAGTGTTCCAATGAAGCTCAAGGTAAGCTTGATGAACAACATATCTTTTGATTAGGCACTTGACAGCCTTCTGGACTTAACATTGAGTTTGACAATTTCAGACCATAAACTCTTTCCCTGTATTTTATTTTGTTTCTTTTGCATGTTTTGGACTTAATCTTATTTTTCATGTTTTTGCTTTTGGACATGTTCTTTATTCTGCCATTCACACCACTCTGGACAAATCTTTTGTTCCTTTACTACAACCATTACTGTTATGGTCTTCTATTCAATGTAAATGTACCAATCGTACAACACAGATTGGTAAAACAATAATGTGAGTTCTTTATTTGAAGATAAGACAAATACATACAATGTTAACTAGGAGACTATGTACACATGCCTGACCTCCCCATAAAGATACATGTACATTATATCACAACAATTACCACTCCCTTTACCTTTTGTGCCATGAAAATTTTTGCCATTTAATCTCTCATGTCCTGTGCCCTATGACAGACCCCTCCTTTTGCTCTTCCTACCCCCTCTCCTTTATCAATTGCTCAAGGCTTATTGCATTCTTATCTTGCTTCAGTTCTGAAGAAAAGTCCTTGACCTGAAATGTTAACTCCGTTTCTTTCTTTACAGATGCTGCTTGACCATATTTGCAGCATTTTCTGTTTTCATTCCAGGTTTCAACACCCACAGCATTCTGCTTTTGTTTCCTAAGCCTCAACCCCATTTAGATTCTTATTCTCTAGATAATGCTTATCTCCTTATTTTTCTTGCCAAAATGTAATGCTAACATCAGTATTGAATTATAGGCCCATTTTGCAAATGTATTAATATCTTCTTAAAATTTGTTGCAGACCTCTCCGGTATGCACTACCCACCCTCCCCCACCGCCCCTCTCCACTATTTAGTGTTATTTAGAAAGCGAGCTTCCGATTCCAAGGTCTAAATCATTAATATAAATCATGAACAGCAGTGGTCCTAGAACTGATCCTTGCAGAACACCACTTTCCAACTTCTGTCACTCTGAATACCTTCCCTTTACCCCAACGTGGGTGCTTTCTGTCTTGAAAACAACTAGCAATCCAATCTGTCACTTGTCTCTGACTCCACAACCTCTGGCTTCACTCATTAGTCTATTATAAGTTAACTTATCAAAAATCTTTTGACAATCTAATGACTTTACCCTTGTCAACTCTCTCTGTTACCATGTCAAAAAATTCAACAGGCTGGTCAAGCAAGACTTCTCCTTTTGAAATTCATACTGACTATTCATTGTTATATTTTTGATTTCCTGGGGCAGAATTTTCCCCCCATTGGCGGGGGGGGGGAGAAGTTCAGGAGCGGGCATGGGTGTGGTGCCATTTTATGTGGGCGGGCTAATTAAGGCCCAGTGTGACATCCACAAGGAAGCGCTATGCGCTCCCTATGCAGGCGGGGGGTGATTCCCAAGCCGAGAGTGCGCTCTTTTGCGCATGCACATGGAAGAGCGCACTCATCTCCCTGAGGCTAAGTTCTGCCTCAAGGAGATCGGCTCCACATTAAAAAATGTTAAAAACAGAAAAAAAAAAAAAATCCCTGACTTGTCCCCTCATGTGACACTGTCCAATGTGTTGGGACATGTCCATCACTTTTAGTTACACTTTAATTAGATTTTTAAAAACCTACACGAAACCTCATCCCACCCATGGATGAGGTTTCATGCTTTTTCCAATGCCCGCTAGGGCTCCCGGCCTGCCCGCCAACCTTAAGGTTGGACGGGCAGGTCCATTAATTACTTTAAATATTTTGTCAATGACCTTAATTGGCCATTGACAGGTCGGCGGGTGCACAGCTGATTCAACTGCGCCCCCGCCAACATGAA
The DNA here is from genome assembly GCF_964194155.1 of Cetorhinus maximus. Taxonomy (NCBI): domain Eukaryota; kingdom Metazoa; phylum Chordata; class Chondrichthyes; order Lamniformes; family Cetorhinidae; genus Cetorhinus; species Cetorhinus maximus. The sequence continues at coordinate 21,541,351 of NC_135895.1, read as the reverse complement.
AATTGAAATGAGGCGGGGTGACACCAGGAGTTCTGCCAGACGTCACCCCGCGTCATTTTACGCGTTGGCAAGCGGGCCCCGCCCACCGCTCGCCAACCAGGAAATCCTGGCCCAGATGTTTAAGATTCTCCTTTAGCAGGGATTCCATTATTTCTCCTACAATTGAAATTTAGCTGACTGGTTTATAGTTACCTGGACATGTTCTGTCTCCCATCTTAAATATAAGCGTAGCACTAACTATCTGCCAGTCTTTCAGCATAACACCTTTCTCAAAGAAGCTATTCAAAATGTGTAGTAATGCCTCTGATGTCTCTTCTTGCTTTTAAAATGCACAAACGTAGCCCATCTGAACCAGGGTTTTTTGATAAATGGATGGTGAAGTATGAAACTGGATACAAATCCTTTTCTAGGTAGTTTGTGTACTTACAGAATGCCTTCCACCTAGTGCTCCAGCAGTTCCATTTTATATGTGGTTAAGATACATAATCAATCAATACCCTCTACACGTTTAGCCTTAACCTTTACAATACAATTAACATAACATTAACAGTTTTATCCTCTTTAAGTTTGATTGGTCTATGTAATATTTCACCTCTTTTCATTTCAAATGTAGTTATTTTGGGCAGAATTTTATGCTGGTGGGATTTTCCGGTCCTGCCGAATACTTTCGAACGGCTCACCCCATTTTATGGCCCCACCCCCCTGTCCCCACCTTGATGGGGTCATAAAATTCCACCCCTCATTTTTAATCTCATGCAATACCATATCCACCTAACCTGCTTCCCTGGTGAATACTGAAGCAAAGTAATTATTTAATATGTCTGCCCTTTCTGTAGTGTTACTTGTGATATTATCCTGTCTATCCCTTAATGGCTTTCTTTTTCCTATTTATATGCTGGTAAAATATTTTACTATTTTCTTTATGTGTCTTGATATTTAATTTCATAGTTCCTCCTTGCCCTCCTAATTGTTATTTTGACTTCTTATCTCTTTGTATCCTCCCTTGTCATGCTATCCCGTGCTGTCCATGTACTTAGGGCTGAATTTTGCCGTTGGTGAGCAGGGGGCAGGACCCGCTCACCGACACATTAAATGATGCAGGATGGGGTCGGGCGGAACCCCTGACGTCATCCCGGTCCACTTAAATTTTCAGGAAGGTGGGGGCGCAGCAAAATCAACTTTGTGCCCGCCGACCTGTCAATGGCCAATTGAGGCTATTGACAGGATCATTTAAACAATTAAAGGACCTGCCCATCCAACCTTAAGGTTGGCGGGCAGGCCAGGAGCCCCAGCGGCAAATAGATAAAACATGAAACCTCATCCAGCAACGGGATGAGGTTTCATGCAGGGTTTTAAAAATTTTAATAAAGTTATTCTGTAACTTATGAAAATGTCCCATCTCATGTGACATTGCCATATGAGGAGGGCATGTTAGGGAATTTTTTTTTCTATTTTTAATATTTTTCAACGTGGAAGCGATCTCCCTGAGGCAGCACTTAGCCTCAGGGAGATGTGCGCTCTTTCGTGTGCATGTGCGAAAGAGCGCACTCTCGCTTTTGGGGAATACCCCCTGCCCGCACAGGAAGCGCACCCTTAATTGGCCCATCCACGTAAAATGGCAGCGGGGCCTGCTTCTCTGGAGGGGATTGACTCCCCGCCAGCCAAAGATTGGGTCGGGCCCACCCGCCCTCCAGGCAGAAAATTCTGCCCTTACTGAATGTTTCTTTCCTTACCCTCAGTTTTTTCCTTACGTCTTTATTCATCTGTGTGACTCATTTGTGTCTAGCTTATTCATGTTTTTTTTAGTAGTATATATTTTGCCCGGGCTCTGTTGAACACTGTTTAAATGTTTCCCATTGCTGTTCGACATCATTGTTGGCCAATATTGTTTTCCATTTGATTTCACAAGTTTGATTCTCAGCCCCTCAAATTCAACTTTTTGTCAATCTATTGCTCTGATTTTTGTCATGTTTCTGTCCTTCTCAATTACTATTAAAGTGTACAACATTATGGTCACTATTGCCTAGATGTTACCCTACATATTTTATCTGCTCTGGTTCATTTCCCATTACCAGATCCAGTAGAAAACCCTGTCCCCCCCCCCACCCACCCCTGGCAACCCCAACCGCACCAGTCCGCACCCCTTGTTAGTCTTCTTCATGCTGGGTCAGAAAGGAATGCTGTAAACATTGTAGGAACTTCATTCCCTTCTCCCCTCTTCCTACCTCTTGTGGCCAATTAATTTTGGGATAGTGGAACCAAAACGCCCCCCTCCCCCCCACCCAATGATTTCAATATTTGTTTTTTACTCATTGCGCTAATTTGTTTATGTATTTCTTCCTCCTTTTCACTGTTAGGTAGACCAGAGATTATCCCCATTTTGTTTGATTGATCCTTTCATCTTTTATCACATGGATTCTAACTCTGTCTTGTTATAGCTGTATCCCTTTTTACTACTGCGATGGTGTTATCTCTAACAAATGCAGCTACTTCACCTTCCTTTTTACTCTCTCTATCTTTTGTAAATGCATTATACTCTGCAATATTTAACTCCCAGTGCTGATTCTTCCATGTCTCAGTCATCCCTTGTTCCTTGCAATGATTATTGCCTCCAATTGCCCTGTTTTATTTTGGACGCTGTTCATTGCTGTACTGATAGTTGTTACAAAGTCCAGACTTAACTTCTTGTGGAGCCAGAAACTAGTCCCAATAGGCATGCGCTGGCTGGGAGCGAGCGGCGCATGCGCAATCCGGCATTTTTGTAATTCTTTGGGCCAAGGACAGGCCCAGTACACCTGCATAAAAAGAGAATGGTGTGAAACACAGGGTCATGTGACCCAGGAATGGCGAGTCGAGAGAGTCCCAGACCGGGAACAGGGAGAGGCCGCAAAGAGCCCCAGGTAGGGGACAGGGAGAGGCCCCAAATAGTTCCAGGCAGGGGACATGGATAGGGGATAGGGAGAAATCCCAGTGAAGAAGGAAGAGAAACAAAGAAGGAGGCTCCAAGCAGAAAAAGGGCTGCAACTGGCAGACCATAAGCGGAGAGGGCTCAGGAAAAGCCCTGGAGATTGAAGAAGGCAGCAGAAGGTTAGTGACTCCATGCTGCAAGCTACCTGGGCAAAGGCACCCCTTTGCAGCAGTCGGGCTCGAAGAGCTGAAGTGGTGCGTGTGAATTGGTGCTGGGGTGCAGACTCGGGAATCCAGGGGAACGGAGTCTTGGGAGACGAGTTTGAAACCCTGTGAGGTAGGCCAGCATTGAGGCCTTTTGAGCTGGAGCAACATTTGGTGAGAACTCCAAGGCGAGATCTTTGAAGGTGAAGACTGGAATTGCTCATGAGAGAGACAGTTACAATGAGATTAGTTGACCCACAGTACTGATATCTGGGTGGGTTGTTGAGAAATCTGTGGAATCTGTCTTGGTCACATCTGTCAATTGTTGTGCAGAGTGGTGTGTTTAACTATAGTTTACTTGATAATTCACATATGCCTCATATTAAACCTGAATGTTAAAGTATAAGATAGATATTGTAAATTGTTTTATCTTTCTGACCTTGTATTGTAAAGTTTACTTTTGTTTGTTCAAAACCCATGGAATCTTATGACTTTATTCTCTTAGCCAGTGTCTTGAATATCAGAACTTTGTCTACTTTAAACAAAAAGTTACTGGTCCCCAACCGGATTGTACCAAACATTTGGGGGCCTGGACCACAATCATAATGCAGTTTAATTCATTTCAATAGCAGTTCCTCTGACTTTCTCTTTATCCACCTTTTTACATTACTGTTCTATATTCTATTTATCCCTGGACATCTAAGTCCTCACTTATTTTATTCTTTCCAATGCTCTCATTTCACATTTCCTTTATGTTTAGGCCTCCGCACTTCTTACTCTTTTAAAGCTTTTGCCACCTCACTTTTTACATTTTCTGCTAGGCTGGGTTGCATTGTAATTCGGGTGGAGTCCATCTCATCGGTACAGTTTGGTCCTGTCTCAGAAGTGGTGCCAGTGTCCCAGGAAAAGGAACTCCTCTTTCCCTTTAGCCTGGTGGTCATTCTTGTGACCTGTCTGCCTCTTTGCCAATTTGCATTTGGCTAGGGCATTAAAAAATTACAGAATACTTTCAGCACAAGAGGAGGCCATTCAGCATCCCTCCCCCCCAAACCCCCCTCCCCCATATCAGCACGGGCTCTCTGAAGGAGCAATTTACATAGCACCACTTCCCCACCTTCTCCCTGTAGCCCTGAATATATTCTTCCTTCTCAGATAATAATCCAGAGGTTATTGCCCTCGAGATCCTGCTTTCTAATTTAGCAACTAACTCCTGATATTCCCGCAGCAGGACCTCCTCCCTACTCCTACTTATGTAATTTGTTTCGACGCGGACAATTGGATTATTCCCCCTCCCTTTTCAAATTCTACTCCAGCTGCTGTAAAACATGCCTTACCTTGGCACTTGATCAGCAACATACCCTATGGAATTCTCATTCATGGCTGCAGAGAACACTTTCTACCCCCCAAATTCTGGAATCCCCTATCACTATCACACTTCTCTTCTTCCCACCACCAGACAGCCTTCAGAGCAATGTTGCCTTGGCCTGCATTGTGCCTGCCCTCCCTGCAATCTTTCTACTTGTCCTCACAGGTAACGAGTACATCACGGACAGTACCAGTGTCTGAGGGACCTTCTCACCCTCTCCCTTGTCCCTGCTACCCTGCTACCCTAACACTCTTCCCTTTTCCAGAGCTTGTGCTTTCTTCTGGGTGTGACTTGCATTCTGGATAAACGCTCCAGAAATTCTACCCTTTCTCTTATGTTTTAGAGTGTCTCTAACTCACCCCCCAGGTCAATGGCTCTGAGGAAGTGTGAGTGAGTGCAGAGACAATTCCTGCAGATGTGGGAATCCAGGACAGTCTCGCTGAACTTCCACAAACTACAGTGCGGACACACAGCCTGCTCTAACATCTCTAGTCTTTTTTAATTATTTGCTTAATGATAGTCTGAATAAATTGAAATAGTTTTTAAACAATTATCTACATATACATTGGCTTGAATTTTACCTCTTGTGGGTTCGCGCGATCAACGGGCCCGGGAGCGACCAGGAAATGGATCCCTGACTGTGATTGGACCCCGGCCATGATTTCACGCTGGCTGGTCAATGAAACGCGTGCTGTAAATCTCAGCGCTGCTGGGGCAGGGGTGCGGGAAGAGGGTGGGCGATGACGTCACTGTGGGCAGGGGTGAGCGCTGCGAGAGAGCTCCCTGAAAACAGGCAGCTGCCTCAGGGAGCTTCAGACCTGCAAATGATCAAATAAAGATTTTAAAAGCTGCAAAATAAGTCCATGCATCACAATCAAACGCCTGAAAATATACCTGGTAAAAATGCCGTCCGTAGATATTTATTATTATTTTACTTCATGACCGAGGTTTCAGCCCACCCTTGAATGAGGCTTGATGAAAAATGTAAAGCAGGGCAGACGCGCGCCCAACCCGATCGGGCGTAAAATTGCGCGAGAAACAGAGTTAACGTTTCGAGTCTGTATGACCATTCTTCAGAGTCATATGGACACGAAATGTTAACTCTGTTTCTTTCTCCACAGATGCTACTAGATCTGCTGAGTTTTTCCAGCATTTTCTGTTTTTGTTTCAGGTTTCCAGCATCCACAGTATTTTGCTTTTATCTTAGCGCACACATCCACAGGGCCCTCACTCACTGCCTGTTCAAGGGACATCACCATTCACTCTTTCACACTCACCGTCATTGTCCTCATCCCATCCATAGGGCCACTCACCACCAACACCTGCCAGGCATATTTATCATCTGACCTGGCAGGCGTCCTGCTTACGCTCTCTCCATCTCTATCCATGCAGGACAAGCTAGCACACAACAAGAGGGAGAGGTCACAGAAGGTGGCGGAATGCCCGAAATCAAGCTCCTCATGAACTTTGAAAACAGAGCCATCCAGCTGGCCGGCCAGGATCTGGATCAGCCCTGTGCTGATGAGGAGGTCAGCAGTGCTCTACCAAGTGAGGGTCCAGCAGTTCAACGTACATCAGGCAACCATGCTGTGAGTGATGTGTCCTGTTTCACAGGCCACTGCCATGCACTAATTATCTCTCCTTGTTCCACAGGCACATCTGCCAAACAGCCGACGTAGTCCACGACTCAGGGCCTCCAATCAAGCTCCGAAGAAACCTCTGAAGAGGAATCTGAAGGCACCCTCCCTGAAGTCCCGTCAAAGTGCTCACCCGCACCCTTCACCAGCGCAGAGACACACACCTCAGTGGGACATGGCTTTAAAATAGCCCCAGGATCACAATCTGGTGAGCACATTGCACCATCTGATCCACAGCAGGTGGCGGCAGGGACTTCCCAGGTTTCTGGCCCTTAGAAGACTGCTGGAGACCAGAACATTGGTGAGTCTGAGTCAGATGAGGAGCCTCTGGACTTGATCATGTCAAAGTTGCTGGAGCTGCAAAGGCAAACTCGGGATTATCAGGAAGGGATGTCCGCTGCACTCCTCAGATTGCAAAGCACGATGGAGGGGTCTGTCCACCTTCACTCTGAGGCGATAGCGCCAGCAAGCAAACACAGCAAGGTCAACACTGACAGGATGGCGGCTGCCATCCATCGATCTTGGTCCAGGACGTCACTCCTGCACTGCTGTGCAGGGTCAACTCCATCGCTGATATCATAGTTGGCCTCCAGCAGTGATATGTGAGAGGGGTGCTGGGCAGCTCAATCTCACTCCAGCTCCCCTGCTCCTCAAGGAGTCAGCCTGGGGCCCCCGGGCACCCATAGGGAGGAGGATCAGCAGGTGCACACTCCGGGCCCATCCATCCAGGTGACTCTGGGAGTGTCTGGCCCATCTGTCTCCCCTCTTTTTGTGACTTCAGCAGCTCCAGCTCCACAGGCTGAGGAGGGTGCCACAGCCACAAAGCAGCACCCCGAAAGCAGGCCAGGGCCCTCCAAATCTCGGCCTTCCAGAGGACGCCCGCCAAGATCATCACAGACACGGCTTCGCAGTAAGCAGGCTGCCCTGTGGATGTCCGGGGAGCACCAAGACATTGCAGCAGGGTTAGGAAAATTAAGGAGAATTAGTTGCACAGCCTGGGCACAGGTATTAAAACTTGTACACACTGTTCACTGTTGTCAATAAACTGCCAAGAATATCTCCCTGCCTATGGCTCCTTGTTCTGCACAAGATAAAGGCAGGTGTCTCAGTCCAGGGCCTCTTCCCTGTGCTCTGTGCAGCCTTCTGACCAGTGATGGTCCAGCCTCACACTCACTGGACACATTACTGATGCCTGCACCTCGGCGTTGCATGTCATTGCTACCAGAATGTAGTGGGCAGGCATCACAGTGTTCCATCATTCTCTCTGTGTGCTCTCAGCACCTTTAAGGTGGGGCTGGCTCCCATCACACCAGCATCTGTGACCAGTGACGCTGTGCTCCTGAAGGGCTCAGATGCTGAAGGCGGACAAAGGATCAGATGCCTCTAAAGTTTCATGGCTGCATCTCTATGATATGACCCTGATCACAGAGCGCAAGTAATCTGCCCTCGGCCAGACAGGAGTCAGACATTCTCAGGGGCTATGTGAAGATTTTTGGAGCATCCTCACTGCATGTTGTCATCATCCTCCTTCAAACGAATGACTATTAGGGCCTCCACTGTGTCTTCATGACAGGAGCATTCTCACAGAGGGTATTCACGCTGCCATAAGCCAGACTGGAGTCAAACGTTTACAGCTGTGATGTGAGGATCTATGGGGTCACCTCATTGCGTGTTGTCATTATCCTCCACAAATCGAGCAGCTATGAGGGCCTCCCGGGCACGCCTGCCTCATCTAGCCAATGCAAGGGCCTCATCCCTGTCATCGTTACCTCCAAGGACCTCCTCACCCTCATCCCCATTGGTGTCCTCCTCATCGGAGGAGACATGCAGGTCCTCCATCTCCTCCTCAGCCAGCTCGTCTCCCCATTGGAGTGCCAGGCTGTAAAGGGCGCAGCAGACAATGATGATGCGTGACACCCTCTGCAGACTGTATTGCAGGGCTCCACCTGACCGCTCCAGGCACCGGAACCTCATTTTCAGCATCCCGATGGTTTGCTCCACCAAGGTGCGAGCTGCAGCGTGTGCTTCATTATACCGTCATTCTACTGCAGTCTGAGGCCATCGCACGGGTGTCATCAGCCATGGCCTCTGTGGGTAGTCCTTGTCCCCACCAGCTGCACATTCAGCGAATGGAACCCCTTGTGGTTGGTGTAGCCCACTGTGTTTAGGGATGGAGATCTGAGCGCTACATGAGTGCAGTCAATCACACCTTGGGAGCACCTGTGGGAAACCGGGATCTGGGCGAATCCAATCGCTCTTGCATTCTGGCTGTCCTGGTTCCGGGCAAAATGCAAAGAGTTGTGTGCCCTGGCAAAGATGGCATCCGTGGCCTCATGGATGCATTTCTGGGTGGACGCTTGTATGATCCCACAGAGGTCACTTGTGGAGCCCTGAAAGGATCTCCAATGGCATAGAAATTGAGTGCCGTGGTCACTTACACGGCCACTGGCAGTGAATGTTCTCCATGTCCTCTTAGCACCAAATCCTGCAGTAGCTGCCAGATGTGAGCCACCAGTTCCCTAAACATATGCAGTCTTCAACGACACTGGTTCTTGGTCATCTGCAGGAATGAATGTCAGCGTCTATAGACTGTGGGTGTCACTAGGTGCCGGCCTGCGATGGCTCACTGTGGCTCTTGGGCAGCGTGTGTGGGGGCCCCAAACGCCCCTTCTTCCTGAGGTTGCTGCACCTGCCTCTGCGCAGCCAGGAGCTTCAGTCACTCTCTCCTCCATCTTCTTCGCTCTCCGTGGGCCATCAGGCATACAGCTAGTTCACCAGGCTCCACGATCCTGATGTACTCCTCCTGCAGGATGAAAAAGAGACACGTAGTTAGCATGGGTGTACTAAGAACCTGTCCTGGTTAAGTGTGACAGCCTCTTAACACTTCCCAGAGAGTGCAGGCCGCCACTTGGATGGCCAGAGGTAGTGTGCTGCATGGCTGCCCTGTTAGCTTGAACCACGGGGGATACTGGTCCAAACTGGGATGCTGACATTGCAAGAGGCTGTGAGCACCTCCAGCATTGACTGCTCCACGGCCAGCTTTAGCGAGGAGATTGTACAACGTGTGCAGTTCAACTGCTCTGCAGTCCACTAAAATGCTCACGAATTTGCAGTCTGTGTCTGGGGTTGGGGGCAGAGGGGGGCACAGAGGGGAAGCTCTGGAGCACTTGGTGGCACTTTGATGCCTCTGCGTTGCTTGATTTGGGCAGATAAGCTAGGAGCCCGACTCCAATCATATCAATGTGGGTGTACCTGAAAATGCCTCAGGGCTGCCCTTAACCCCGACCCCTCAACACCCCTGAAGCCTGAAGTCCAATAGGCGACCCTGGGGAGCACTGTACAATGTTACTGTGTACTCACCTCTGAGATCCCCTCAAAGTGCAGGCCGCCAAGTACACACCTTTTATGTGCTGTTGTGAAACACATTGGCATGCTTTCCTGCCAACATGGATGGACGATCCAGCGGGGGGGGCTGGTGGGGGTGGTGGGGGGTGGGGGGGGATTCTGGTGGGCTGGCCTGATAATGATACGCTGGTGTATTACAATGAGGTTCCTGACGTCGAATGGTGGGAAACACGGCCCGCCATCAGCAGGCTAAGCGGATGATTATGAACTGGTTTCCCGCCATTGTAAAACTGATCGCGCCATATTATCCGCCCACACCACCGATCACGCCTGACGCCAGCGGGCACGGAAAATTCCACCCTAGGTTTTAATTAATTGAATTTAAATTTCACCAGCTACCATGGTGGGATTTAAACTTATATCACCCGAGCATTCTTATGGTGCTCTGGATTACTATTCACTGACATTACCACTATGCCACCACCTCTATACAGCACAAGGGTTGTATATTTCCTGAACTGTGCTATATAATGTGTTGTTTCTTTGCCTTGTTGTGTTACAATGTGATATCTATTTGTTTCACTGTTATACAGTGTGAGATCTATTTGCTATACTGTGTTGTACAATGTGATTTCTATTTGTTTCCACCATGTTGTTATATATCTATTTGTTACGCTGTCTTTTACAGTGTGATATCTATTTGTATTATTATGTTACATTCTGTGGTGTCTATTTGCTGTATTGTATTGCACAGTGTGATATCTATTTTCTAGTGTTTAACATAAAATAAAAAGATAGTTAAAACAGTGATGGGGCCCAAAAAGGAAATCTTCTAATGGTGGCTTAGGGCATGACCAAGGTATTGAATGAGTACATTGCATCTGTCTTTTCAGGAGATGAGCATAATGTTGCAATAGAGGATGTGGAGTCAAGATACCAGATAGGGTAAAATGGACAAAAATAAGGAGTTGAATAGTCGGCTCCACTCAAAATTAACAAGCCACCCAGGTCACATGGAATGAATCCCTAGGTTCCTGGGGAAGCTAATATGGAGATAGCAGAAGGTGTCATCACAATCTTTTAATCCTCCTTGCATATGGGAATGGTTCCAGAAAATTGGAGCATTACAAATGTTACACCCCTACTCAAAAAAGAGAAAAGTAACTACTGACCAATCAGCCTAGTGTCAGCAAAATACTGTGGATGCTGGAGATCTTTAATAAAAACAAAGTACTGGAAAAATATGATTCACTCGGAATTGAGTTCCAAGATCAGTCATATTGAGCTCGAAACATTAACTGTTTCATTCTCCACAGATGCTGCCAGATCTACTGAGTTTTTATTACAGTCTAATGTCAGTGGTGGACAAACTACTAGAGATCATTGTCAAGGACAAAATTAGTTCTCACTTGGAGAAGCATGGGTTAATAAGGGACAGCCAGAAGAAAATCATAAAGGTCAATCATGTCTGAAGGGCCTGATTGAGATCTTTAATCATGTAGCAGAGAAGGTTGGTTAAGGTAGTGCAGTAGGTGTTGTATATATGGACTTTCAAAAGACATTTGATAAAGTATCACAAACAAGATTGATTTGGGAACTAGAAAGACATGAGCTTGAAGGGACAGAACAGAAGTGGTAAACAGGTGTTTTCCTGACTGGATTCAAATATGCAGTGAAGTCCTCCAGGGTCAGTAAAGACCATAGCTTTTCTTGCTTTATGTATAAATGACCTGGTGTATAGAGTGTATAATTTTGAAGCTTGCGGATGATCTCCAAAAATCACAGGACTGGGTACTAAACATTCCTGGATACAAAAATAAAAACAAAAAGCTGCGGATTCTGGAAATCCAAAACAAAAACAGAATTACCTGGAAAGACTCAGCAGGTCTGGCAGCATTGGCAGAGAAGAAAAGACAAGTTCAGCCAGATGGAGGAGAGTAGTGGTGGAGGGGGATTGTTCGGGCCTCTGTTCAAGGAAGAAGCTAAGGGTCCTCAGACCATCCTGGTGGGGGATGGAGGTGTAGAGGGATTGGACGTCCATGGTGAAGAGGAAGCGGTTGGGGCCAGGGAACTGGAAATTGTTGATGCGACGTGAGGTGTCAGGGGAATCACGGATGTAGGTGGGAAGGGACTGGACAAGGGGAGAGAGAAGGGAGTCAAGATAACGAGAAATGAGTTCCGTGGGGCAGGAACAGGCTGACACGATCGGTCTGCCAGGACCCAGTCTTGACTCCCTTCCATTATTTTTAAATCTATACCTTTAATGCCCTGTTAGTCTTTCCACCCCACCCCCACTAGAGCTGTACCTTGAGTGTCCAGCTTATATTTCATCCCTCTCCTAATATTACTCAGTTCTGTTGAAGGGTCATGAGGACTCGAAACGTCACTCTTTTCTTCTCCGCCGATGCTGCCAGGCCTGCTGAGTTTTTCCCGGTAATTCTGTTTTTATTCCTGGATACAAGGTGTTCAGGAAAGATAGGGAAGAGGGGTGGCAGTAATGATTAATTATGGAGAATATTACAGTGCTGGAGAGAAAGAGAGAGAACATGCCTTAGAAGGGTCAAGGACATTTGGTTAGAGTTAGGAAGCATGAGAAATACCATTACACCACTGGAGATATTCTTTAGGCTACTGACTAGTGGCAATGATCTAGAGAAAGAAATTTGGAGGGAAATTACGGAGAGGTATAAGAACTATGGAGTAGAGATAACGGAGGACTTTAATCATCCTGATATAAACTGGGATTGTAATAGTATAAGAGCAAAGAGACACAACTGTTTCTGAAGTGGGTTCAGGAAAACCTGATCTGTATATTTCCAACCCAATGTGGAAGGAGGCATTGTTGGATATGGTTCTGGGTAATAAGGGACAAGTGAATCAAGTGTTAGTAGGGGGACATTTAGAAAACAGTGATCATAGGATTATAAAGTCTAGATTGGCTATGGAAAATGACAAGAAACAACCTTGAGTAAAAATACTTAATTGGAGGATGATGAATTTCAATAGTTTAAAAACAGATCTGGCCCAGGTAACTTGGAATCAAAAACTGGCAGGCAAAATCATAATGAAGCAATGAGCCACCTTTAAAGAGGAGATAGTGTGAGCACAGTTGAGGTACATTCCAACTAGCATGAGAACTGGAGTAACCAAATCCGGAGATCCCTGGGTGACAAAAGAGATAGAGTAAGATGAAGCAAAAAAAACCAGGCTGATATCAGGTTACTAATACAAGTGAATATAGAAAATTCATAGCGGAAGAGAAAATCAAATAAGAGGGTTAAAGAGGGAGTATGAGAAGAGTCAGGCAGCTAACACAAAAGGGAATTTAAAGTCTTTTATAAGCACGTGAATGGTAAAAGGATAATGAGAGGAGGGTGGGGCAAATTAGGAACCAAAAATGGGATTTATGCATGGAGGCAAAGGACATGGTAAGGTGCTAAATGAGTTCTTTTGATTTGTCTTTGCCAAGGAAGAAGATGCTAGTCATGGTGAAAGAAGAGTCTTTTTTTTTATTCATTCACAGGATGTGGGCTTCACTGGCTGGGCCAGCATTTATTGCCCATCCCTAATTTTCCTTCAGAAGGTGGTGGTGAACTTCCTTCTAGAACCGCTGCAGACCATGTGGTGTAGGTGCACCCAGAGTGCTGTTAGGGAGGGAGTTCCTGGATTTTGACCCAGTGACAATGAAGGGGCGCCAATATATTTCCAAGTCAGGATAGTGAGTGACTTGGAAGGGAACTTCCAGGTGGTGGTGTTCCCATCTATCTGCTGCCCTTGTCCTTCTAATTGTAGTGGTTGTGGGTTTAGAAGGTGCTGTCCCAGGAGCCTTGGTGAATTCCTGCAGTGCATCTTGTAGATGGTACACACTGCTGCTACTGGGCGTTGGTGGTGGAGGAAGTTAATGTTTGTGGATGTGCAAATCAAGTGTGCTACTTTGTCCTGGACTGTGTCAAATTTCTTGTGGGAGCTGCACTCATCCAAGAAAGCAGGGAATATTCCATCACACTCCTGACTCGTGCCTTGTAGATGGTGGAAAGGCTTTGGGGAATCAGGAGGTGGGCTACTCATCACACGATTCCTAGCCTCTGACCTGCTCTAGTAGTCACAGTATTTATATGACTAGTCCAGTTCAGTTTCTGGTCAATGGTAACCTCCAGGATGTTGATAGTGGGGAATTCAGTGATGGTAATGCCATTGAACATCAAGGGGCGATGGTTGGATTCTCTCTTGTTGGAGATGGTCATTGCCTGACACTTGTGTGGCACAAATATTACTTGCCACTTGTCAGCCCAACCCTGGGTATTGTCCAGGTCTTGCTGTATTTGATCACGGACTGCTTCAGTATCTGAGGAATCATGAATGGTGCTGAATATTGTGCAATCATCAGCGAACATCCCCACTTCTAACCTTATGATGGAAGGAAGGTCATTGATGAAGCAGCTGAAGATGTTTGGCCAAGGACACTACTCTGAGGAACTCCTGCAGTGATGTTCTGGAGCTGAGATGACTGACCTCCAACAATCACAACCATCTTCCTCTGTGCTAGGTATGACTCCAACTAGCGGAGAGTTTCCCCCCTGATTCCCATTGACTCCAGTTTTGCCAGGGCTCCTTGATGACACACTCTGTCAAATGCTGCCTTGATGTCAAGGGCAGTCACTCTCACCTCATCTCGGGAATTCAGCTGTTTTGTCCATGTTTGAGCCAAGGCTGTGATGAGGTCAGGAGCTGCGTGGCCCTGGCAGAACCCAAACTGGGCGTCAGTGAGCAGGTTATTGCAAAGTAAGTGCCGCTTGATAGCACAGTTGATGACCCCTTCCACTACTGATGATGGAGAGTAGACTGATGGGGCAGTAATTGGTCAGGTTGGATTTGTCCAAAAGGAGTTACGAGAAAGGTTGGCTGTGCTTAAAGTTGAAAGTCATTAGGACTCAATGGGATGCCTCTGAGGATATTGGAGGAAGTAAGGGTGGAAATTGAGGAGATACAAGCCATAATCTTCCAATCCTCCTTAGTTATGGGGTGGAGCCAGAGGGCTAGTCAAAAAATGGGGTATGAATAAACCCAGCAACTACATACTGATCACTTGGTCGTGGGACAACTTTTAGAAACAATAATCCAAGACAAAATTAATAGTTGCTCAGACAAGTGTGAATTAATTAAGGAAAGCCAGTATGTATTTGTCAAAGATGAATCATGTTTCACAAACTTGACTGAATTTTTTTCATGAGGCAACAGGATAAGTGCCAGAAGGGAAACAGATCTGCAGGGTTATGGAGAAAGGGCTGCAGCGGTTCAAGAAGCCAGTTCACTGCCACCTTCTCAAGGGCAACTAGGGATGAGCATTAAATGCTGGCCTAGCCAACGAAGCCCACATCCTGTGAATGAATACAAAAAAAAAAAATTTGGGGAGGGACAATATGAAGAGGCAGTAAATGGTACTACTTTGAGAGGGTGTACAGGAACAGAAGACTTGGGAGTGTGTGCACATAAATCTTTGAAGGTGACAGGGCAAGTTCATAAGTTGGCTCAGAAAGCATTTGGGATACTTGACTTTGTAAATAGAGGCATTGAATACAAAAATGAGCAATTCACAATAAACCTTTACAAAGCATTGCTTAGGCCTCAGCTAGAGTGCTATGCATAATTTTGGGCACCACACTTTAAGAATGTCAAGAGTTTGGAAGAGGGTAGAGAGGAGGTTTACCAGGAAGATACCAAGCATGATAGGGTTCACTTCTGTGGCGATTATTCGCCTTAAAGCAAAGGTAAGCAGAGATCTAATTGATATATTCAGAATAATGAGGGGTTTAATAGGGAGAACTGCTTCTTCTGGCAAGGATGTTGGTTACCAGAGGTCTCAGAGTTAAAATAACTGGCAAAAGATCTAGGAGGGAAATGAGGAGAATTTTTTATACACACAGGGTTGTTAATAGTTGGAACAGTCTACCATAAAGGATGGTGGAATCAGGTTCCATAGGAACTTTCAAAAGGCACTAGACAAGTGCTTGGAGGGTTATGGGGGAAAAGCTGGAGAGTGGAGCTAAACTGAACAGCTCCTTCAAAAAACGGCCTCCTTCAGTGCTGTAAGATTCTTTGATTCTCTGGGTCAATTTGCTGGATTCATAGAATCATAGAAACTTATAGCACAGAATGAGGCCATTCAGCCTATTATGCTTGAGCTGGCTCTTTGTAAGAGCAGTTGTCCCATGCTCCTGCCTTTTGTGTCAGTTCCTTCTCCTTAAATAGCTGTCTAATTCCCTTTTAAAATTATTTATAGAATAAGCTTCCACCATCTTTCAGGTAGAGGATTCCATTTCCCAATAATTCTCTAACAGAAAAACTTTGTTCTCATCCCCTCTTGATCTTTTGCCAAAGAGTTTGAATATATGGCCTCTGGCCGTTGATCCACTCACCAGAGGGAATAGCCTTTCTCTATCTATTCTGTCAAAACCCCTTTGAAAACCTCTATCAGGTCAAATAACACATATGATTTTAACTACTTTATCAACTTGCCCAGGCAGTTTTATGGATTTGTGTATATGGATTCAAGGATTCATGAGGTGTGGTGTGGTGTAATGGAATGTCACTGGACTAGTAATCCAGAGGCCCTAGCTAATGCTCTGGGGAAAAATCCCATGACAGCTGGTGGAATTTTAAATTCAATCAGTAAATCTGGATTTGAAAGCTAGTCTCACGAATGGTGATCGTGACAACTATCATTGATTGTCATTAAAAACCTACCAGGTTCACTAATGCCCTTTAGGGAAGGAAATCTGCTGTCCTTACTGGTCTGGCCTACATGTGACTCCAGACCCACAGCAATATGGTTGACTATTAACTGCCCTCTGAAATGGCCTAGCAAGCCACTCAGTTCAAGGGCAGTTAGGGATGGGCCAGTGACACTCACATCCCATGAAAGAATAAAGAAAAAAAAATCCTCTGCTTATCTACACTTTTCAAAATTGTGTCATTTGTAGTACACTGCCTTTCTATATTAATCTTCCCAAAGTGGATCATTCTCTTCATTGAACTCCATCTGCCATGTTTCTCCATTTAACCATCCAATCAATGTTATCCTGAATTCTTCAACTAGCCTTATTGCCATCTGCTATGTTGTCAAGTTTCATATCATCTGAAAACTACAGCTGAGTATCATAGCCTAGTAATTAAGTTACTGGGCTCATCCTAGGAAAACATGAATTCAAACCCCACCAACAGCAGCTAGGGAATTTAAGTTCAATTAAATAAAACTGAAATAAAAGGTAAATATCAATGACCATTGAACAACAACTTGCATTTATACAGAGCCTTTGATGTAACAAAACTTCCCAAGGAATTTCAAGGGAGTGTTATAAAGCAAACTCCAGCATGATGCCACCACCAAACACATCTTCACTTCACCCCCCCCGGCGGCATTCCGCAGGGATCATTGCCTCCTGGACACCCTGGTCCACTCCTCCATCACCCCCTACACCTCAACCCCCTCCCACGGCACCTTCCCATGCAACCACAGAAGGTGCAACACCTGCCCCTTTACTTCCCCTCTCCTCACCGTCCAAGGGCCCAAACACTCCTTTCAAGTGAAGCAGCATTTCACTTGCACTTCCCTCAATTTAGTCTACTGCATTCGTTGCTCCCAATGCGGTTTCCTCTACATTGGAGAGACCAAACGCAGACTGGGTGACCGCTTTGCAGAACACCTTCGGTCTGTCCGCAAGCATTACCCAGACCGCCCTGTCGCTTGCCATTTCAACACTCCACCCTGCTCTCATGTCCACATGTCCGTACTTGGCCTGCTGCATTGTTCCAGTGAAGCTCAACGCAAACTGGAGGAACAGCACCTCATCTTCCGACTAGGCACTTTACAGCCTTCCAGACTGAATATTGAGTTCAACAATTTTAGATCATGAACTCTCTCTGCTCCATCCCCACCCCCTTTCCGATTCCCCCTCCCCCTTTTTTCCAATAATTTATATAGATTTTTCTTTTCCCACCTACTTCCATTATTTTTAAATGTATTTCCATCCATTGTTTTATCTCTACCTTTTAGCCTTTTTTGATTCCTTCACCCCACCCCACCCCCACTAGGGCTATCTGTACCTTGCTTGTCCTGCTTCCTACCCATAATTAGCACATTCCTCAGATAATATCACCACCTTCAACACCTCTTTGTCCTTTTGTCTCTGACATCTTTTGGTTATCTCCACCTATCACTGGCCCTCTATCCAGCTCTACTTGTCCCCCCCCCCCCCCCACTCCTTAAACTAGCTCATATTTCACCTCTCTTCTATTTTTACTTAGTTCTGTTGAAGGGTCATTCGGACTCGCAACGTTAACTGTGTCCCTCTCCGCAGATGCTGCCAGACCTGCTGAGTTTTTCCAGGTACTTTTGTTTTTGTTTTGGATTTCCAGCATCTGCAGTTTTTTGCTTTTATAAAGCAAAGTTTGACACTGAGCTGCATGAGGAAATATTGAGAGAGCTAACCAAAATCTTGCTCAAAGAGGAACAAGAAAGAAATTTATTTGCAAAAGGCATTCGATAAGGTGCCACACAAAAGGTTAAGAGGCAAGAAAAGGGTTCAACTCAAGGGAGTTGGAGGTAATATTTTAGCGTTGATAACAGATTGGTGAAAGGACAGGAGCAACAATTGGGCATAAATGGATCATTTCAAGTTGGTAGGTGGTAATATCACTAGATTAGTGATCTAGAGATCAAGGCTAATGCTCTGTGGATATGGGTTCAAATACCACCAGGGCAGCTGGCGTAACTTAAATTCAACTAATAAATCTGGAATTGAAATCTAGTCTCTGTAATGGTGACCATGAAAATTATCATTGATTTTTTTTTATTGTATAAACCCATTTGGTTCACCAGTGTCCATTAGGGAGGGAAATCTGCCATCCTTACCTGGTCTGGCCTACATGTGACTCCAGGCCCACAGCAATGTAGCTGACTCTTAACTGCCCTCTGCAATGGCATAACAAGTCACTCAGTTTAAGGGCAATTAAGGATGGGCAACAAATGCTGACCTTGCCAGTGGTGCCCACATCCCATGAAAGAATAAAGAGAAAAATGTTACGGAGGTGGAAATAGGCGGTCTTAGCGATGGTGCGGAAATGTGGTGGGAAGCTCATCTCAGGGCCAAATATTGCACCAAGTTTACAGTCTGGTGCAGCCTCAGACAGTTGCCAAGGAAAGGAATGGAGTTGGTGATGTATTGTCATAAATCCATCTGCATCACTAATATCCTTCAGAGAAGGAAATCTGCTGTCCATACCTAGGCTGGCCTGTGTGTGACTCCATACCCACAACAAAAGGGTTGTCTCTTATTTGCCCTCTGAGATGGCCTAACAGCCATTCAGTTGTATTCAAGAAGGTGGCTATCACTACCTCCTCAACTGGCTGTTAGGGACGTGCAATAAATGCTGGTCTTGGCAACAATGCTCATATCTCATGAATGAATAAAAAAATGACTCCGGGTGTTTATAAAAAACATAAAAAGAGTAATGGACCCAACACTGACCTTGGGAACGCCACAAAACCCAGCTACCTATATGAAAAACATCTATCCACTATCAACCTCTGCTTTCTGTCACTAAACCAATTCCATATTCATGCTGCCACTTTCCCTTAATTCCATGGGCTTGCATCTTCTTAACCAGCCTCTTGTGTGGCACTTTGTTGAGTGCTTCCCAAAGTCCATATATACAACTTCTACTGCACTAACTTAATCAACATTTTCGTTAGCTCAAAAAATTCAATCAAGTTAGTCAGACACTATTTGCCTGAAATAAATCTTTGCTGGATCATTCTGGTTAATCTGTGCATTTACAAATGAAAGGCATGTTGTATATTGTGATGTCTATTTGTCTCATTGTACAGTTTAAGATTGTCTTCTGGATTTTTAGTTAGTGGTAACCTTTTGGTGAGATTGCAGAAACAATGCTTCATCCCCAGACCACTCTGTGGTCTGATTTAGTGTTATTGTGATAACTACCTGAGACTTTGAAAGGCTGAATTGGCTGCAGAAGTGTGAGATCTGTTCAACATGTATGGTTGTAGAGACATTTTGTAGTCTGTCTCAACAGCACAAGGAAACCTTTTATTATAAAACATGCAATTATGGTTCTTTTAGCTTTTTACCAAGTCTTTTATGCAACACATTGAGTATTGACTGGGACTATATATATAATATACCTACACATATATAACACATAAATATAATATTTATAAAACATGTATATAATATATAAAACATATGGATTATATATATATAACATATGTATAACATACATAATATAGAGTATGTAATATATATGTATTATAAGATATGTAATATCTGATATATAACATGTATGACAGAATTTTCATTTTCAAACTAAAATTGTACAAAGATTTGCAGTTAATATTTCTCAAACCATAATTTCCAAGACACCTTTACAGAAAATATTTGGAAAGATATTCTATTCAAAATGCACTGACATAAATATTGCCCTTTAAAAATAAATATTTAAACTAAATTAAGCTTTAATCAAGTTAATAAAATACATTGACTGTGGTAGCATGATGGAACATATTGATGATGCAATTTATCCTTATACTAATAATCTATTGGTAGGATCAAGTTGTGATGATCATCCTTAAGAAGTCAAACTCTTAGCTGTCAGTTTTGGACATTTCCAACTCACCCAATGTGAATGTTGAACGGGATACTGCATCATGTAATGGAAAGAAGATCAGTCACAATCACGTTGCTTCTGGTCTGAGCAGTCTGTTACAAAGCCCTGGAAATGTGGTGTGTGAGGAGATTCAAATCAGAACAAATTAATTCACTAGTATCAATGACTTGTGTTCCATGAATTGTATGCAGAAAGGACAATACAGTATTTTGTACTTACAGTCCTCCATAACTTCACAGAGAATCGGTGCTGACAGCAGCACCTGACATTTTAACACACTTTGTTAAAATTTAAATTACCACCCTTAATTCACAGAGGACTGGGAAAAATGGTCTTCAGATAGAAAGCATGTGTCAGTCTCCGAAAGTCGGGCAATTAAAATTCTATCCATGCTGCACACTGCATGCCACGATCTTTAACGCTTTCATTGTGTGCAGTAGTTTTAATTCATTAGTGCACTCAGTGATTCACTTAGGGGATTTTTTTTTCAAGTCATTAATTTTAATGACAAAATAGAGGTGAATAAAAACAACAGAAAAATACTGTGGCTGCTGGAAATCCAAAATAAAAGGTGAGGAACCTGGAAGCACTCAGCAGGTCAGGCAGCATCCATGGAGAAAGTTCATGTTTCCGATTGGTGGCTTTCCATTCGGACTCCGGTCATCAACCTGAAATGAAATGACTGTTTACAGCGTTTCCCAGTTTTATTCAAGTTGAAACAAGGCTAGGAAGCAGTAACAAGCTTTCTGTGTATCTAACTCCTGTTCGAAACTTGCTCTGACTTTCCCTGAGAAACTCATACAGGATTGTGCAGACTGGCACTACGTGCAAAGAGAGACCCACAGCTACATCTAGGCTGAATGTTGGGTATATGTAGGAAGGGCAATAATCGAGAATTCGAACTTATGTGAAAAAATGTCAAAGAAATGTGTTATTTTATAGCCAAAATAATTTAATTAGAATATTCCTGCTATGTGCTATACAGCATTCACATGCTGAATGCATCACAAAAATTCAATTATAGTTTGAATTAAATTTATAAATGAATTAATTGTTCTAAATATGTTACAGTAATGGTAAAATATAGTCATGTGATTGCATCAAATAGGATACAATTTATGAACATTTCAAACCTATTATTTCTTATAAATAAATGCAATCTAAAAACTCAAACATGTTAGAAAGTGGTGTAACACTTAGAGGATCTGTGAACTTGTGCTCTTTAATTATCTTTGTGGAACAGAGTAGACATCTGGGGCCGTTCCCCAAGGCTTCTCAAGGGACGAGGGGAGTTACAACTGTAGCAACCTTGAATAGAGTCTATGCACTTTCTTTTCTTTTTTTCTGATTTTAACCATATCCTGTGGGATCACTGAATGAATTCAAGTGAAGGGCCCATGATTTACTATTAAGTGTGGGTATTATACAACTAAAGTACCATTGGCATCCACCTGCAACAAGGTTGCTGTAAGGGATGGCAACAGGAAACCAGTCACATAATATCTTCTGCTGTCATGCTGCGAAAACACAATCTAATCAAAGGTGACAAGTGGAGAAAGGTGAAAGTGATTGCTTTAGTGATCTGCACTTAGCTCAAAAAGATTTGGCAGGAGTTTAATGGAACATGACTTTTGGCCAATCAGTTATGAGCTTCTTGATTCGGGGATGAAAGACCTGCATTTATATAGTGCCTTACATAGCCTTGCAGGGTCCTAATGTCCCCTACAACCAGTAAAGTACTTTTGCAGTCACTGTTGGAATGTAGGAAAGCCACTAAAGCAGCAACAGTAATGATTCACTGCCAAAAACTAGCCATCGCAACAGGGTAATGGAAAATGCCATCATGAAAGGTGACATCCTGTAGGTAAGCTGTGTTACAGGTTAGTACAGATGCTGTTGTGTTTGTCAAACATTCATATTTGATACTTTCAATTTAGGTACCATAGTGCAAAAAAGATCTAGCCTTGAAATTCCTGGATGTTTGTCATTTCTCTGGGGGTTCTGCTGGCCTTACAGCAGGGTGCTGGTGGAATCACAGCTTCATTTTAGAGCCGCGTTCTGATTTTACTGTTTCTGCCTTTGTTTTTGATTTATTCTTGGGATGTGGGCAATGCTAGCACCGCCACTTTATTGCCTGTCTTTAGTTACCCTCCGAGGTTGGGCTTGAGCCTTTTTGAATAGCAAATGTTTTTAATAATTGGGTGGTTCGCTAGGTCATTTCAGAAGGTGTTCAGTCAACCATCTAGCATGGGATTAGAATCACCTGTAAGGCCAGAATGGGCAGGGTGGCAGGTTTCCTTTCCCAAAGCCAATGGATCACAATGATCTAGCAGTTTTCATGATCATTTCTTTGCTTCTTCCAGCACACAAAATGCCGAAAAATATTCAATTTCAACTCACCATGGTGGGACTTGAACCCTTGACCATTGGGCCCCAAACCTCAACCCACAGGGATATTCAGTGCAATGTTCTGAGTGTAACATCTGAGAAATGCATGGAATTGCAGCTGTAAATAACTGGCATGAGTTGAACTAGATCTCGGAGCCTTAATGATACTGAAACTGCAGCACAGACAGTCCATTTCGATAAAACATCATTGCAAACTGAAAATAATAGCTTTTATGAACAACTTTACTTTCTCTGACGAATCAGTGTATGGGCAGATTGTGATAGGAATATTAATCTTAGACTTGCTTTTCATGACAAGTCCTCCTAGTGGGTAGACATGACACCTTCTATTTCAGTGAAATCATTCCACACAAGTAATACGCTCTTCACCAATGGGTTACCAATAAGTCACCAGACATCTGATATAGTTGTCACTGGCTATTGAGAAGTTTCTTCTTTTGATCTGCAGATGTCTCTATTACACAGGAAAACTCATCACCATTTTGTAAAGTCATCAACCACTGACAAATCTATACTTACCTGCAAGGTTTATGTTTGTCCAGTATTGAATGTACATTCTCTATTCCTCATAGTTCCTACTGAAATTTAACTCCAGTGCTCCACAGTAATATTCACTTTTTTGTATGTAATATTATCGTGTTGTGATCTGAGTCATTTATCCTTTGGTTACCCCTAACCTTTGACCAACTTCTCTTCCTGACAAAAAGACTGGGGAGGGGTGGTGGTGTTGTGGGTGGGTGGGGGGGATTGGGGGGAGGTAGCGAGTTGTTGGCAGTGGAAGGGGGAAGAATGAACTTCTGTCCCACTACTCCATGGCACAGCACACAAGTACACCTACACACAGTGTTTACAGGCCAGCTATGCAGTTATGAGCATGTACTCATTAAAGATGATGCATCATCCATATTAGTGGCTGCACTCTGGAACAAAAAAAAAAATCAGCTCATATGTGGGTGGTAACAGCAGGAGAGAGGGAGATTTTTTTTTACTGTAATTATCATTTTGTGAGTTTTCTGTCTGTTTATAAAATATCTCTTGTTTTTAAAGTGCTGTGCTGATGACTAAGATAAGGAAATCTCAGACCTACACTCTCACGAAGGGAAATAAAACTTACCTTGTGAATGGTGAGGGAAGATAATGGGGGTACGGCATTCAGAGGTAGGATCATAAATATCCAGAAGAGCTTAAAAATAAATTCAAAGCATGACTGAAGACCATTCAGCCAATTGAAGCTCATCCCTCGATGACTGAAATATAAAACCTTAGAGATTCAGCACCCTCAACGACACAACACATTGCAACTGAAAGCAGGACATGTCTGGTGATCCGGCAGTATTATGAAACTAAAGCTTAATTTTGAGGTGAGGTGGCTGGGAGAAACTGGTGCTTGCACTAAAGTTGTTTTTTTTTTGCTGTGATTTCACAAGATAAGAACCCTTTAAAGTATAAAATAATAGTGTCACAATTTCTATACAG
Organism: Cetorhinus maximus; assembly: GCF_964194155.1. Taxonomy (NCBI): domain Eukaryota; kingdom Metazoa; phylum Chordata; class Chondrichthyes; order Lamniformes; family Cetorhinidae; genus Cetorhinus; species Cetorhinus maximus. The sequence continues at coordinate 21,517,324 of NC_135895.1, read as the reverse complement.
CTGTGCTATATCTAAATTCATTCCGGAATCAACAATGGCCATTAGTCCACAAAACTAATCGCAGCCACACAATATCAGAAATATTCCATTAAAGCATCCAGTTTCAATCACACATGCTCTTATTAAATACATACTTCAAGCTAAATGAGGGTTAGCATCATCCATTACTATACAGGTCACATCTGACTTTATCATTACCCATGTCTTCCAGCTTGATCGCTCCCAGAAAGCCTTTTAAGACTCCAGAGTGACTATGGCAGGTAGCTTTTAATGAACAGCATTACAAATGGGAACATCTGAAGGCGAGCATGCTGCAGAGAGGCTAGCCAGAAGACTGACTGTGGCACTGTAATTACTGAACATAAGGCTTGTGTCTCAACAGACTTCAAACAGAGGTGGCAGCCACTAGCAGGGCATACTTTTATAGTCCACAGAAAAAAATGAAGGTAGTCAAAGGAGAGAATATTTATTGCACAGTTGACATCAATAACTTGCCAAATTAATCATGAATTGATCATTGCTGTAGCTGCAGTTTTAAATGTGATCCAAGGCAATGGCCCTGTAACACAAGTTACAAGGTAAGCAAGCAGCTTTCTTTATGTTTAGAAGCCTGGAAGTGCAACATTGAATGTCAATAAACCTCAGGTTAATTTGTAGGATTTTAAAAAGCAGCAACATTTGACAAAAAGAAGAATGTCAAATTTGCTGCTATATTACGTCAGCCTTTTTTTTTTCACAATTGGAAGAGACCGAGAAAATATTCATTCACTGATGTGAAAGAAACATATGTTACTTGGTAGGCTATGAAAGAACTTGCATTTATATTAAAAAAAATACTGCAGATGCTGGAAAACTGAAATAAAACAGAAAATGTTGGTAATACTCAGCAGGTCAGGCAGCACCTGTGGGGAGAAACAAGTGTTAACATTTTAGACCTGCTGAGTATTTTCGGTATTTTCTGTTTTTATTTGCATTTATGTAGCGCAGTTCATTACCTCAACATATCCCAAAGTGCTTTACAGCCATTTTGGAGTGTAGTTAATGTTGTAAAGTAGGAAACACAACAGCCAATTTGCACACAGCAAAGTCCAACAAGCACCAACAAAATAACTGACCAGGTATCTATTTGATGATGTTGGCTGAGGGATAAATATTGGCCAGGGGACCAGGTAGAACCCTCTTGTTCTTTTGCAAATAGTGCCAGAGGATCTTTTACATGCACCTGTAGCAATACATCTACATCTCTTGAAATGTGAGCATATCTCACTTTGGCAGTTGTTTGGTGGAGATGAAGGCTCCCTTCGCAAAGGAACCTGGAACAGCCAAGCTCCTGATGTTACCACTAAAGATATGTGAATGCCTAACAATATGTTGGTACTCCTTTGGGAGCACTGTAGTTACAGAACGCCATGCTTTCAATGGCGCTGCATGAGATAAAGCCCCCCCCACCCCAGGGTGATCAACAGTCAGCATAGCCTGATTAATCACATCTGCCAAGATGCCTCCAGTCATCTCTTCAGGCCCTGACATGCCATTCCTGCAATAACGATAATGGTCAGTTATGGATGAACTTGGTCCCACCTACTTGTGGGCATCCCACAATGCTGACCGATAGGGCTGGTGCCATTGAGTGGCCCATATGAAGCACCACCTTCACTTCAACAGCCATCAGACCTGCGCCCATGTGATGGGATGCTTCATCACTTATCCACAGAACCATGCCTGGACCTCAGCTTTTCTCTTCCTTCATCTTTCTGCCTCTGTACCCTTGGAAAGCTATTTTTTTAGGCTGTTCACAAGCTTCAAGGCTTCCAGGTGTTTAGGCTGCCAACTGACACCCCTCTTTAATTAGCCTCATCCCCTTGAGTTTTACTAAGACACTATTTTCTACTCCAGCGCTAGGTGTGCACCTTACACTTGCCCGACCCTGAAGCTACACTAATGAGAGCTGAGCTCAGAGAACTGGGTGCAAATAGCACTCTGGCATTTGAGTCTTGTTTAAACAACAAATCTACCTTGTTTATATAACAGTAAACTTACAAAAGCTCACTATGCAAAGATGCTCTTTCCATGCAACACAACCACATAATTATACAACTATTGTAATCCTGTAATTGGTATATGCAGAGATATGCAACTGAATAAACATTTGTTTGTTGGGAGGCCAGACAACAGAAATATTACTGTTCTGGATTACTGTCACAGCTGCTCCAAGAGTGGACAACCCTTGCTTTGAGCTTCTGACTGCTGAACAGAGATGTGATAATACCCAGGCTTATAGAGTTGAATTTTTGTTCGCAATGTTAAAGGAGCAGGCTGAGTGATCAAGGCATGTAGATAAAAGCAAAAAACTACTGCGGATGCTGGAAATCCAAAACAAAAACAGAATTACCTCGAAAAACTCAGCAGGTCTGGCAGCATCGGTGGAGAAGAAAAGAGTTGACGTTTCGAGTCCTCATGACCCTTCAACAGAACTGAGTAAAGTTAGGAGAGGGGTGAAATATAAGCTGGTTTAAGGTGGTGGTGGGGGGGGGGGGGGGGGGTTGGTGTGGGGGGAGAGAAGTTGGTGGGGGGGTGGTAGTAGGGACAAGCAAACAGTGATAGGAGCAGATAATCAAAAGATGTCACAGACAAAGGAACAAAGACGCGTTGAAGGTGGTGATATTATATAAGAGAATGTGCTAATTAAGAATGGATGGCAGGACACTCAAGGTACAGCTCTAGTGGGGGTGGGGTAGAAAGACTGACAGGGCATTACAGGTATAGATTTAAAAATAATGGAAATAGGTGGGAAAAGAAAAATCTATATAAATTATTGGAAAAAACAAAAGGGAGGGGAAAGAAATGGAAAGGGGTGGGGATGGGGGGAGGGGGAGTTCAAGATCTAAAGTTGTTGAATTCAATATTCAGTCTGGAAGGCTGTAAAGTGCCTAGTCGGAAGATGAGGTGCTGTTCCTCCAGTTTGCGTTGGGCTTCACTGGAACAATGCAGCAAGCCAAGGACAGACATGTGGGCAAGAGAGCAGGGTGGAGTGATGAAATGGCAAGCGACAGGGAGGTCTGGGTAATGCTTGCGAAGGTGTTCTGCAAAGCAGTCACCCAGTCTGCGTTTGGTCTCTCCAATGTAGCGGAAACCGCATTGGGAGCAACGAATGCTGTAGACTAAATTGAGGGAAGTGCAAGTGAAATGCTGCTTCACTTGAAAGGAATGTTTGGGCCCTTGGACGGTGAGGAGAGAGGAAGTGAAGGGGAAGGTGTTGCATCTTCTGCGTGGGCATGGGGAGGTGCCATAGATGGGGGTTGAGGAGTAGGGGGTGATGGAGTAGTGGACCAGGGTGTCCCGGAGGGAATGATCCCTACGGAATGCTGCCGGGGGGGTGAAGGGAAGATGTGTTTGGTGGTGGCATCATGCTGGAGTTGGTGTGATGCCACCACCAAACACATCTTCCCTTCACCCCCCCACCGGCAGCATTCCGTAGGGATCATTCCCTCCGGGACACCCTGGTCCACTCCTCCATCACCCCCTACTCCTCAACCCCCATCTATGGCACCTCCCCATGCACACAGAAGATGCAACACCTGCCCCTTCACTTCCTCTCTCCTCACCGTCCAAGGGCCCAAACATTCCTTTCAAGTGAAGCAGCATTTCACTTGCACTTCCCTCAATTTAGTCTACAGCATTCGTTGCTCCCAATGCGGTTTCCGCTACATTGGAGAGACCAAACGCAGACTGGGTGACTGCTTTGCAGAACACCTTCACAAGCATTACCCAGACCTCCCTGTCGCTTGCCATTTCATCACTCCACCCTGCTCTCTTGCCCACATGTCTGTCCTTGGCTTGCTGCATTGTTCCAGTGAAGCCCAATGCAAACTGGAGGAACAGCACCTCATCTTCCGACTAGGCACTTTACAGCCTTCCAGACTGAATATTGAATTCAACAACTTTAGATCTTGAACTCCCTCCTCCATCCCCACCCCCTTTCCGTTTCTTCCCCTTCCCTTTTGTTTTGTCCAATAATTTATACAGATTTTTCTTTGCCCGCCTATTTCCATTATTTTTAAATCTATACCTGTAATGCCCTGTCAGTCTTTCTACCCCACCCCCACTAGAACTGTACCTTGAGTGTCCTGCCATTCATTCTTAATTAGCACATTCTCTTATATAATATCACCACCATTAACACGTCTTTTTTCCTTTGTCTGTGACATCTTTTGATTATCTGCTCCTATCACTGCTTGCTTGTCCCTACCACCACCACCGCCCCCAACTTCTCTTCCCCCCCCCACCACCCCCCCACCTTAAACCAGCTTATATTTCACCCCTCTCCTAACTTTACTCAGTTCTGTTGAAGGGTCATGAGGACTCGAAACATCAACTCTTTTCTTCTCCACCGATGCTGCCAGACCTGCTGAGTTTTTCTAGGTAATTCTGTTTTTGTTTTGATCAAGGCATGTGTTGGACACCCAAATATGGGGCAGTGGAGAGGAAGAGGAGGTGTCTCAGCACTGGCCTGCACTTGTCCCCTGCATGGCTGCCCCACATCTCTGCTCATCCCCAAATACAAGTAGCTCTGCCCCATCTCAAGGTTTGGCTTCACTTGCCTCCAGAAATGAGACCACGGCTGCTTGGACCCCCTTAAGAGTCACTCCCTCCCAAGGGCCCCAGCCCCTAAAGGGTACTTTACACACTCACTGGTCACTGTGTGCCTCAGACTGAGCAGATCTCTGAGCCATTCCCCTTTAATGCACCATTGCTAAATGGACCCGGCTCTGCATGTGACTGGCTTCCTGCTGGGCTGTTAGCTCTTACTCAGGTCGTAGACCCTTCTTAGTCACCATGCCTTAGAACAAAAGTCCTTTAAGTGACTGTTAATTGCCTTATTTGCGTGCTTCAAGTGTTAAGCCATCATGTCCGGGCTGCTTGCCAGCACCCAAGTCGTGCATCTGTTCACTGAAGAGAAAAAACTTACAGGGCTATGGGGAAAAGCAGGGCGAGTGGAATTGGCTAAATTGCCCGTCCAAAGATTCAACATGGACACAATGGGCCAAATGGCTTCCTTCTATGCCATAACTATCCTATGATTCTACCATTCTAAAAATCGATCAGAGGTAGGACTGCAGAGAACCAGCACGCTGAAATTATTTTGAATTTTTCCCCCCTGTTCTGCCTCCAGTCCTGCCTCCTCCAGGGATCAAAAATTCAGCCCATGAAATCACAACTTCCTTCAGATGCGCAATTAGAGCAAATGCACATCATGACATATTTTCTTTCATTGTCTGAAGGCCACTGGCTGAGGTGTCCCATCTAATGCTTAAAAGAAACATGCAAGCCTTGCAGTTCTATGCATTGAGAGTTATGGATGGCTCAATAATAGCATTTTTAACATATACTGCACCAAGGCCTTACATGGTTGTATTGTCTGAAATCTTGAAGCATAACAAGTGGCTTTAGTGTGACACCAGAAAGAGCTTTGCAACAAATGGATTACTTTCAAAGTGCGATCACTGTTATTTTCTGGACAAACATGGCAGCCAATTCACACACAGCAAGATTCCACAAACAGCAAATGAATGAATGACCTCAAACATTTCCTTTTACTGGTTTGACTTGTTCATTTTGCACCGTATTAGTGTAGTGTATTTTCAATACACTCCACCATTATTCACTGTTTGTCGTCCGTGGGTCCTGTCTCTGCCCAATACCAGGCTGATTCAAGTTACCAACCTATGTAAATTGTCTCAATTTTTGGGAGAATGTTTGAAGTTAAAAATGTCTCTTTGATTAGAATGCACCACCTTTAACATCAAGGTGCACTGCAGTGGTTCAAGGGTATTTAGGGTTGGGTAATAAATACAGGCCAGAGATGCTCACACTCCATGAACAAATAGAACAAAATAATTTGAGTAGGGCATGATTTAGAGGAATCCCAATATGAATATGAAAACTGGCGTATGTGGAGAGTGGGTATCATATATACGAGCATATGAATTAGGAGCAAGAGTTGGCCATTCAGCCCCTCGAGCCTGCTCCACCATTCAATAAGATCATGGCTGATCTAATTGTGGCCTCAACTCCACATTCCCTACCCCCGGTAACCTTTGACTCCCTTAAAGTCATGAATCAATCTACCTCTACCTTAAAAATATTCAATGATCCTGCCTCCTCAGCTCTCCAGGAAGAGAGTTCCAAAGACTCATGACTCTTTGAAAGAAAAAATTAGTCCTCACCTCCATCTTAAATAGGAGACCCCTTATTTTTAAACTGTGTCACCTAGTTCTAGTCTCTCCCACAAGGGGAAACATCCTTTCAGCATCCACCCTTCGAGTCCCCTCAGGATCTTAAATGTTTCACTAAAATCACCTTCTTTGCTCTGAACTCCAATAGATACAGGCCCTACCTGCCCAAGCTTTCCTCATAAAATAACCGCAGCCGCCACCCCCCCACCCCCCCTCCCCCTACCTCCATCCCAGGTATTAGTCGAGTGAACATTCTCTGAGCTGCTTCTAACGCATTTATATTCTGTCTTAAAAAGGGAGACCAAAACTGTACATAGTACTCCAATACAGCCTCACAATGCCTCTACAAATGTAGCAAAACATCCCTACTTTTATATTCCATTCCCCTTGCAATAAATGACAACATTCCATTTGCCTTCCTAATTACTTAAGGGTGAATTTTTAGCTCGTCAGGAGTGCGCGTGCCTGACCCGACCAAGTGTAAAATGACACGCGATGGTGTCGGGCAAGCGCCCCAGTGTCATCGTGCACTCGCGTGATATTTCGGTCAGTGGCAACAATTATAAGTCCTATTAAGGCCATTAAAAAGGTAATTGAAGCAAATTTTTCGCTGCCCCATCAACCTTACAGTTGGTGGGCAGGCGAAAAGGCCAAGTGGCCTTTGCATTTTTTAGGAAACCTCATCCACGGGTGGGATAAGGTTTCCAACAGCAAATAAAAGTAAAATAAAAATGTTTTAATTTCATTTATAACATGTCCCTGCTCATGTGAAAGAGTCACATGAGAGGACATAGAGTCGTAGAGTTATACAGCACAGAAACAGCCCTCAGGCCCTCCTGTCCGTGCCAGCCATCAAACACCTATCTATTCTAATCCCATTTTTCAGCTCTTGGCCCTGTATCCTATGGCATTTCAAGTGCTCATCTAAATACTTCTTAAATGTTATGAGGGTTTCTGCCTCTACCATTCCTTCAGGCAGTGTGTTCCAGATTCCCACCACCCTCCGCGTGAAAAGGTTTTTCCTCAAATCCCCTCTAAACCTCCTGTCCCTTACCTTAAATCTACACCCCCTGGTTATTGATCCTTTCGCCAAGGGGAAAAGTTTCTTCCTATCTACCCTATCTATGCCCCTCATAATTTTGTATACCTCTATCAGGTCTCCCCCTCAGCCTTCTCTGCTCTAAGGAAAACAACCCCAGCCTATCCAGTCTCTCTTCATAGCAGAAACACTCCAGCCCAGGCAACATCCCGATGAATCTCCTCTGCACTCTCTCCAAGTACAATCACATCCTTCTTATAGTGTGGCGACCAGAACTGCACACAGTACTCCAGCTGTGGCCTAACCAGCATTTTATACAGCTCCAACATAACCTCCCTGCTCTTATATTCTATGCCTTGGCTAATAAAGGCAAGTTTCCCATATGCCTTCTTAACCACCTTATCTACCTGTGCTGCTGCCTTCAGGGATCTATGGAAATGTACACCAAGGTCCCTCTGATCCTCTGTACTTCCTAGGGTCCTACTATTCATTGTGTATTTGCTTGGTGTCTTCCCAAAATGCATCACCTCACACTTCTCTGGATTAAATTCCATTTGCCACTGCTCTGCACATCTTATCAGCCCATCTATATCCTCCAGTACTCTAAGGCTTTCCTCCTCACTATTTACGACACGACCAATTTTCGTGTCACCTTCGAACTTACTGACCATACCTCCTATATTCACATCTAAATCATTAATGTGCAAATGGACAAGTTTTATAACATTTTTTAAATCTTTATTTTTGAGGTTTTAAACTGTTCATCTCTCTGAGGCAGCAGCTCTGTGCCTCAGGGGGATTTTCAAGTGTGCACCCACGCGCATGCGCAAAGTTCATGCTCGCCCACCTCCGCCTCCTCACCACCCCCACCCCCCTTAATTGGCCCGCCAGTGCAAAATCGCAGTCTGGCCCAGATCGTGGGCGCCAGTCAGCAACTCAACCGCCCCTGCCAAGCCTGCCTGACGAGGGGATAATCCTCCCCTTGCTGTACCTGCATACTAACTTTTCCTGATTCATGTACCGGGACACCCAGATCCCTCCGTACCTCAGAGTTCTGCAATCTCTCTCCATTTAAATAATGCGCTGCTTTTCCATTTTTCCTACCAAAGTGGACAAGTTCACATTTTCCCACATTGTACGCTATCCGTCAAATTTCTGCCCATTCAGAAGAAGTTTGAAATTATTTATGGGTATTCCTGATGCCCATTACCTTCAGCATTGCAGAGATTTCTCTGTCTAGAATGAAGACAAGATGGTACGTTTCCATGAGTGACCACCATCTTTGCATGATATCTAGGGCTTCCAGCACTGAGGCCAAGGTTTGGTGGGATGAAATTATCTACATTTACCAACTGCATGGTGGTTACATTTAATCAAATTTTGGGCAGTCTCCATCTAGTTAATAGCGAACAGTATAGACCTTTCCTTCACCTAGCACTGTCTCCAAATTTTAAAAGATTTTATTTGCAATTTTCTAACAGTGCATAATTTCTGAATATTTCAGGAAAGGTAGCTATAATTGGACTTATAGACAGCAGAAGTATTGACGCTAAATCCTAGCAATTTCAGCTCTAGATTTATAAAGCAAGTTCTCATCTTATAAAAGATTTGCTCAACATGCAAGCACTACCCTTCATTTTTTCATTTAATTTACTCAAGCTTAATAACTGGAATAGCTGCTTGTGGTCAGTTTCACAATAAGTCATAGAGGAACCACAATTATTTCATTTTGAACCTTTAATTATCTGACCGGCATTAAGGATATTAAATGTATCTTTGAAAGCAATGGGTTGTCACAGGCTTGGTACCTTCGTTAAATTGCTGGATGCAGGAAGTAAACAGTGTTCCTGAGAAAAAATATGCATCATTTTAATCAATGTATTACAAGGCACTATATATATCATTTCTGTTTGTCAGTTGAGATGCAATCTAGAAACAATTTTGTAATGACTAATGAAAAAAAGTGCATGATAGGCTTTGAAGTTTCAACTTTGAGGGTGGAATCTTCCGCCCTCAATCTTCAGCAGTGGGGAAACCTGGCGTGAGGGGGATCTTAATTCGGAATGAGGCCAAAGGTCAGTTTCACAGCGTCAGGATGAACTGTTGGAATTCTGTTCTCAGGACTTTAAGGCGGGTCAAAGGTGGGTCAAGCTTCCTGGCGAACAATGTCGGAAGCCCTTTTGCATTCATTAGCATCTCATGCATGCTCATTAAAAGGCCACCTCACGGAATTCAGTCCTCCCACCAAATTGGGTTCCCCGCCAGCGGGAAATGAGAACGTTCACTTTTACAAAAACAGAATTACCTGGAAAAACTCAGCAGGTCTGGCAGCATCGGCGGAGAAGAAAAGAGTTGACGTTTCGAGTCCTCATGACCCTTCAGCAGAACTGAGTAAAATTAGGAGAGGGGTGAAATATAAACTGGTTTAAGGTTGGGGAGGGGGGGAGGGGGGGTGGTGGGGTGGTGGGAGAGAAGTTGGGGTGGGGTGGTTTTAGGGACTTTTACGACTGTCTGTAAGTAGCGTGTGCCTGGCGAGCTTCGCCTCTTCCATGGCTTTGAGTTCAATGGCTGCTGCTTTCGCTTCCCTTGGGGGCCATTCGTAACTTCACTCATATTGGGTGCCGGTAGCACAAGCTGCACGAAGGCTGGTGGGGGGGGGGGGGGGGGGGGGGGGGTGGTCAGGTGAAAGGGTGGGGGCGGAGGCTGGACCTGAGAGGCAGGCAAAGGGGGCAAGGGAGGGAAGCCGTCCGGGCGCCCTTTTAAAACGGGTGCCCCAACATTCGAACCTATGAGTTACTGCTTTCTGCCACCCCCCCCCCCGCAACGAGCTTTGCTGTGCTCTGCACGGATGCATAAGTACTGAGCTGAACTGCGCAAAATGCCACGTGTTTAGCCATCGCACCCTGCCCCCAGCAGGAATCACTTGCATTTCTGCGCCCGCCACCGAACTTAGACTTCAGAGTGGAAGACTCTGCCCTGTATCTCAAAAGGAAGAAAATCAGGCCTAATTTGTTAGCCTTTATAAATCATACACTGATAAAATAACACGTCTTTTTTCAGAAGGTGCAATGTAAGAATTAAACATCATTATTGCCTTGGATGCAAAAGGCTGAGTTTGTTAAATATGTATGAGCTTGAAAATCTAAATCAATTCTTTGACTTTGTAAATCACTTCAATTTATAGAAACTTTAGGAATGGTAAGAAGCAGGTGGATGACAGTTTGCCAAAATTAATAGATATCACGGACTGTCTCTCCAAATGGCTTCATGCTGTCCTTCTGGCATGTCTGATCTTTTTTATCTGCAGGTTTAAAGGGCTGTGTTCTATTTTTACCCAAATGGATCTTGAAATTATATGGCAAAACACAGAATGATTACATCGGAGTGAAAAGATAATTTACATTTAAATTATTTTCTAAAAAAAATCACAGCTTGAATACAAGCTGACTTATCTATGACAGCCATTTCTAGTGTTTACCTGCTAAATGGGAGAGCAGATCGACTTTGTACATGGAAGTTTATATTCATAAAGCCAACTTTGTTCAAACCATACCTGTTTAGTCAAATTATCCCTGAAAGCATTTTAGGTTTTCAAATCTCTTGAAAATTGTGCAGTTTTTTTTAAAGGGACATTGTTCAAAATGACAGGAGAGTATAATGACAGTGTGACATGTTTACAGAGGCTGCTCCCATTATGAATATTAGACTTGGCTCAGTAGTAGCACTCGTTCCTCTGAGTCACGAAGTTATAGTTTCAAGTCCCACTTCAGAGACTTGAGTACATGAACTAGGCTGACAATCCAGTATGACACTGGGGTGCTGTATTTTGGAACAAAACCTTACCATGTCTTCCTTCTTCAGTGGCGTAGGAGAGACATTGGCATAGTGGTATTGTCACTGGACTAGTACTCTAGATACCTAGGGTAATGCTCTAGGTAACCAGATTCAAATACCACCATGGCAGATGGTGAAATTTGAATTCAATAAAAAGTCTGGAATTAAAAGTTTAATGATCACCATTGTCGATTGTCATAAGAACCCATCTGGCTCACTAGTGCCCCTTTAGGGATGGAAATCTGCAGTCCTCACCTGGTCTGGCCTACATGTATCTCCAGTTCTGACTCTTACATGCCCTCTGAAATGGCGAGAAGGGTGGAGCGAAGGCTGGACTGGGAAGGCAGGCTTGCAGGGAAATGGAGGGGGGAGAGTGCCCGGGGAAGGTGGGGGCAATTTCAGGGGAAGAGGAGAGAGAATGTCCAGCGAAGAGGGGTGGGAGTGTTTGTGGAAGGAGGGAGGCTAGTGTCTTAGAGCTCAGGGTCAGTGGTGTCAACACTGGGGCCCTAGTGGGAGAACTCAGGGTGTTGATGATAGGAGGGAAAAGTCACAGTCAGAAGGGGGATTGAAATGCAGGAGGGTGGCAGGTCCAGTGTAAGAGTCTGGTAGGTGAAAGTCGCATTGGGCGGGTCATAGAGGGGACAAGACAGTTGGCCGAATAACTGGAGAGGGAAGGGTCGGTGTGGGCATGGGGTTGGTATCGGGTGTCAGCTCTGAGGGGAGGAAAGGCATGGGGAGGTGGATCGTGATAGGTCCTAGGGTATTGGGGGGAGGTTCAAGGGTGAAAGAGGGAAGAGGAATGGTGTTATTGGGTGGGGCTATGGTGATGGGGGAGATGTTGGTGGGTGACAGGGGCAGGGTAGAAGATGGTGGAGTGAGTTTGAAAGGTGACGTGTACCATTATTCCAAACTGAACTTGACCACGCAGTTAGCCAGTGAGATCTCTCGATGTGGGAGGAGGGTCTTTTCAGGTGGGTGGTGTTCAAGGTCACCACAAATGGCTGACTAAAGGGGCACCCTAATAATTACAGGGCAGCTAGGTGTCAATATGCTCATTGGTGTTCTTCTTTCTATTGAGACCGCATTGCAGCAGGTTTGTTCCTGACTCATGGGTCTCATAACATCGAGATCCCAGCAAGACGTGGAGCTGCCATTTATTCTGCACCATTTGCCATCGGCTGCAGTCAGAGGCAGGGATGAATAGAGGGAGGGAGGGAGATGCCTCCAATGGGCACGGCTGGTGGAGGGCAGCCAACTCGCAACTCCATCCTCCCGGGTGAATGGTCATGGCTGACAAGGGATCAAGTAGTTAATCTTTCTATGCTTCCAAGGCAATGGTCTCTCTATAGGGTTTTGAGGGTAGAGGAGACGTGGAGAAGTGTACACATGAGGCTTCTTGCACATGGCTCTCATCACTCTGGTCAAAGAGCAATATCTCCATACACATTAACGTATGAATGACAGGAGCACCAACCTCTGGTCCTCCAGGATGTCCTTTACCTGGAAAGGGTGGGGTGGGGATGCCATGCCTGGACAAGGCCTGGTGAAGGGCTTAACACTTGCCTGCTGGTTTTGAGATGGAGGAAAACCTGTAAAAGACATGCTCACTTAATGTATCACTTCAATTTGTTCACACATTCATTGAGGCACCGATGATGAAGGCTGCAGACAACCCTGCCTTTGGTTCTCATCCAGGTGACGAGAAGGAGGGCCCAGGGCACAGGTTGGCACTGAGCCAGGAGGAGCAAGGGTCTAAGCAGCAAGAGGCAGCGGAGCCTCTATATGGCCAAGAGGCAGTCGAACATGGACCACTGCAATGGCAAGCATTGGCCCAACCGTAGGTGTATCACCGTCGGCGCTCTTATCTAGAGATGAGGAAAAGGTAATGCTGGAGGCACATTTGTATGTCTCGGGGTGTGGTTGCTCATGTCTGCCAGCTTCTCCAGTATAAGCTACGGCTGCAAGGACTGTGTAGGAGCAGTGTGGATCTCCTGGACTACAATGAGTGAATGCCTGTCCAGGAGCCCTTTAAATATGGTACCAGGGTCTTCAACCCCATGAAGTAATGGCAGGGTGAGCGAATTACTTCCCGCCTCGCCACGAGATTCGCCAAGATCCTCGCAGATGCATAATTAATGAGCTGAAAAGCAGAAGATGGCACGTGTTCATTCACCCCTCCCCACCCAGCGGGAATCACACCGACTTTCCCGCTCACCACCGGACTGAACCTCCAGAATGGAAAATTTCACCCAGTGCAGTTTTTCAAAAGTATTTCATAGGCTGTAAAGCCCTATGGGATGGTCTAGGTTCATGAAAGACATTATATAAATGCAGATTCTTTCATGCAAGGAATTTGTAATAGATCCCAAAACAAGGACAGAATGTATGGTTTTTAAAATGAAGAGCGAATTATTTCTGTGCATTGTGCTTCAAATATCCCTTATCCTCTAGCCCCGCTTCACTTTAAGACTGCAACTGCCCTGGACTCCATAGCTGCAACGGGAGATTGATTAATAATAAATTAAAAGCGTTGTGTTTTCAATACTTGCTGTTGTGTAACACTTTTCCTGCTATTTTCTTTCTATTGCAGTCACACTTGGACAATCAGGCTTTATTGATTGGGTCAAATTAAAACAACAGCAAATCAGAACTGAAGTAAGTATTTTTTATGGCTTATGAGCACCACTGGCATCACTTGCCCATTCCTAATTGCCCTTAAGAAGGTGGTGGTGAGCCGCCTCCCTGAACCGCTGTCTGTGTGGTATAGGTAAACCCACAGTGCTGTCAGGGAGGGAGTTCTAGGGTTTAGATCCAGCAATAGTGAAGGAACAGCAATATAGTTCCAAGTCAGGATGACTTAGATCTGCTGCCCTTGTTGCCCTTCTAGGTGGCAGAGGTCACAGGTTTGGAAAGAACTGTTGAAAGAACCTTAGTGAGTTGCTGCAGTGCATTCTTTTATATGTTTCACACAGCTGCCACTGTGCGTCAGTGGTGGAAGACATGAATGTTTAATGTTGTGGATGGGGTGCCAATCAAGTAGGCTGCTTTCTCCTGGATAGTGTCAACTTTGTTCAGTGTGATTGGAGCTGCACTCATTCAGGCAAGTCAAGAGTATTCCTGACTTGTGCCTTGTAGATGGTGGACTGGCTTTGGGAAGTCAAGAGATGAGTTACTTACTACAGAATTCCCAACCTCTGACTTGCTCTTGTAGCCACAGCATTTATACAGCTAGTCTAGTTAAGTTTATGGGTCAATGCTAACCCCAAGCTGTTGATGGAGAGGGTCATTGGTAATACTGTTGAACATCAAGGGGAAATGGTTAGATTCTTTCCTGTTGGAGATGTTCATTGCCTGGCACTGGTGTAATGTGAATTCAAGAATAGTAAGAAACATATAAATAAAAAGCAAGGAAAGAGGTTAGAAAATTGTTAATTATACTACTAGCAATGTACAAAGATAGCCAATGAAGAATGGCCAGTCTGGAGAACCTAAGAGTCAAAAGAAATTGAAAGAAACATAAAAAGTTAAACCAACTGAATCACTCAAGATGTTTTTGGAAAAAGTTTTGAATGCCATTTTCTCTCAGTGACTGAAATATCTGATGTCTAACATAAATGAGAACAAAAGCGTCAGAGGTAAACAGGAGTAAACATTTGCACCACCTTTAATTGATGAATTGTCTTTTGTGTCTTACAACACCTTCATTGAAGAGTCATTTACCTAAACACTTCACTCTTTGCTGAAAGCTTGGGGTCAGACTTGAAGTATTTGCTCAGAGCTTTTACTGTCAGATGAACATAGACCCTGCAGTCTGAGCATGTACTGTGTATACATATCTCATTTATTTTCAGTCACCAAAATGATTTTCCTCAGCTGCCAGCATTATCTAAGGATGCTTTTCAAAATTACTTGAAAAAAAGCTCAAGGACAAATTTCAAAAGCTTTATTCAGGTGTTTTTATACAGGAGAGAGAGAGAGTGTGTGTGTGTGGCTGTGTGTGTGTGTGGGGGGCGGGGGGGTTGCTGTGTGTGTGTATGTACATGCATGAAAGAGAGACAGGGCCAAACTTCAAAAGTGGCAGATTATACCATTACACGCCTGTTGTAGCTTTTGTCTGTGTGCAAATTGTGAACATTTGATCATTTATTTTTCTAAGTATCTAATATTTTAGTTTGTGTGTTTTCGGAGATGGTTGAATAGAAACTGGATGATGAATTTACAAATAAACTTTGAAAGGAAAGCTATTCATATTTTTTATTTTGAAACATGTGTCAGAGAGAGAAAGCAAGAAGGGGGAAGGAGGGAGGGACAGACAGAGCTACAGGAGCCTGGAGCTTCTGTTCAAGTCATGCTATTGAATTCAATTGAAAGGATGGGTGGCTGATCCAGTATTGTCCATTTTACAGTTTCACATTTCAGGTTTAGGTCCTTTGTGAGAACTTGCAACTGCGTTATAAAGAGGCATCTGCATCCAAAGCATAAACCTGTGCTTTCTCCAAAAAAGCTGACAGATTTGTTGTGCATTCCCCACACTTTCTGATTTTACATTTTCTTCCAATATAGTTCTAAAGTAAAACTATTAGTTTTTTTTAGATTATTGAGAGTTGTTAACAAACAGGCAGGGGAGATTATAAATTGTGCGTAAGCAATACTTCCATCATGGTAAACCTTCCTGCTTTCTGTGATGTTTTAATTAACATTACCATCCTGAATTTAGCAATGCAAGACCAATTAAACACACACAAATTTAAGACACTCAAATGGATAGGGTTAATTACAAAGAATTAAAATTAATTTGCTGAACTAAATTAAAATGTACTCTGCATCTCTGCTACAGTTCAATCTATACTTAAACTACACACAGCTGTCTGCTGCTTTTTTCTCCAGTATAACCACAATTAATACTTAATTTAACTGGACATCTTCTATAAATTTCTGAGTTACAAATTTCCTTTACAATCTTCTAGGCTCCCTGATTATTCAGCTGGTTAAGCCAGTGTATAATAATAAAAACAGAAAATGCTGGAAATACTCAACAGGTCAGGCAGCATCGAGTGACAGAAAAAGCAGGGTAACAGATCTGAATTGTTAACTCTGTTTTTCTCTCTCCACAGATGCTGCCTGACCTGCTGAGTATTAAAGCATTTTCTGATTTTAAGATGGCCCCACTTGTCATAAAAAGGATGGCAGTGAGGTGGCCATGGCTCCAGGTCACATATCACCCCATTTAGACTGAAGCTTCAGCCGCTGCCATTTTGGTGGGGGGTGGGGGATGTTTGGTGGGTGGTGCTTCTGATGTCGTGCCTGCCTGTAGGCCCGGTTCATATGCAAATTTAAGCCCTATGACAAACATAGGGTGCCAGCTGCAAATCTGAGGGACAAGTGGGTGGAGTGGACACTGCACATGTCCCAGCCTACAATACGGTGCAAAGTCTTTTCTGGTGTAAATTTTGTGGAGCCAGAAGGCACAGGAATGTCCCTCCAATTGCCACAAGAATACTATGGACCACTGCCCTCCACCAATCCCAGTAGCGTGATTTTTGTGCTCAAGTCTCTGGAGTAGAACTTAAACCCACAATCTTCTGACTCAGAGCTCAGAGCTTTTTTTATTCATTCATGGGATGTGGGCTTCGCTGGCTGGGCCAGCATTTATTGCCCATCCCTAGTTGCCCTTGAGAAGGTGGTGGTGAACTGTTGCAGTCCATGTGGTTTAGGTACACCCACAGTGCTGTTAGAGAGAGTGTTCCAGGATTTTGACTGAGTGACAGTGAAGGAACGGCGATATATTTCTAAGTCAGGGTAGTGAGTGACTTGGAGGGGAGCTTCTAGGTGGTGGCGTTCCTGTCTGTCTGCTGCCCTTGTCATTCTAGATGTTAGTGGTCATGAGTTTGGAAGGTG
Source organism: Cetorhinus maximus (assembly GCF_964194155.1). Taxonomy (NCBI): domain Eukaryota; kingdom Metazoa; phylum Chordata; class Chondrichthyes; order Lamniformes; family Cetorhinidae; genus Cetorhinus; species Cetorhinus maximus. The sequence continues at coordinate 21,500,317 of NC_135895.1, read as the reverse complement.
CTGTCCAAGGAGTCTTGGTGAATTGCTGCAGTGCATCTTATAGATGGTACACACTGCTGCTACTGGCGTTGGTGGTGGAGGAAGTAAATAATTGTGGATGGGGTGCCAATCAAGTGGGTTGCTTTGTCCTGGATGGTGTCAAGCTTCTTGAGTGTTGTGGGAGCTGCACTCATCCAGCAAGTGGAGAGTATTCCATCACACTCCTGACTTGTGCCTTGTAGATGGTGGACAGGCTTTGGGGAGCCTGGAGGTGAGTTACTCGTCACACGATTCCTAACCTCTGTCCTACTCCTGTAGCCACAATTTTTATATGGTTAGGCTCTGGTTTCAGTTTCTGGTCAATGGTAACCCCAAGGATGTTGATAGTGGGGGATTCAGTTATGGCAATGCGATTGAACGTCATGGGGTGATGGTTGGATTCTCTCTTGTTGGAGATGGTCATTACCTGGCACTTGTGTGGCACGAATGTTGCTTGTCACTTGTCAGCCCAAGCCTTGATATTGTCCAGGCCTTGCTGTTTTTGGACATGGACTGCTTCAGTATCTGAGGAGTCGCGAATGGTGCTGAACATTGTGTAATCATCAGCGAACATCCCCACTTCTGACCTTATGTTGGAAGGAAGGTCATTGATGAAGCAGCTGAAGATGGTTGGGCCAAGGACACTAACCTGAGGAACTCCTGCAGTAATATCCTGGAGCTGAGATGACTGACCTCCAACAACCACAACCATCTTCCTTTGTGCTAGGTATGACTCCAGCCAGTGGAGGGTGCTACTAACTGAGCCTTGGCTCAAAAAGAATTAGTTTTGCAGTGTGTGACAAAAACATGGCAACAAGAAATGCAGTTTTATAGACAGTCTAATGTATTACCTGTCAACCTCTCATATGGCATTGCATAGCAGGAGTCAAGTCTAAGTGAGAATAATGGACCAAGGTGCACAGACATAACTTGATTTCTGTTTTAGATCCTGCATTCCGTCTTCATTTTTATAAAACACTTTGATCTTGTATTATTACTTACGGGTAATAAGCAGCATAATGTAAAGCAATCTGAGAAGCAAAGAGGTAGAGTTGGTTGGAACGCAGGAGATTCTTCGAAATACAAGCTGAGGCTCTACAGTGTCACCACTGGCAAATGCGTGTAATTACACTATGAAATATATGCTGTACTTTTACAGGAAGAGTACTCAGATTCAAAAGCATTCCTCACTAACAAGGTCGATGTAAAATATCCTGGAATGAGGAGAGATTTATGCTTTGCTTCCGGTGCACAAACATTGCACTCAAAATCATGATAATCACAATTGGACCCTGGTCTCAGTCACTCGCTCATACTTCCAGGAGCAGTTACAGTATGGTGAATTTCCTCCCCCCTAACTGAAGATTCTGAGGCCAACATGCTTATTGCACTCAGCTTATTGGAATCAGCTAACTTGGCACAGAGCTGGGGGCCCTTATGGTTCCCAACTATACACTGGCTCAGAACAGCAAAATGCTGCAGCTGCTGGAAATCGGAAATAAAAACAGACATGTGCTATTGTGTCAAAATGGATCTCTTGAACTGAAATTATTTCAATGAAAAGTTTATTTTGGACATGGTTTCATTACATTTGTGTCATCAGAGTGATTTATCATACTGTTTACAGAACTAGCAAACTAGCACTATCAAAGATGTAAACAGTGATCAAGTCCCTTCTTTCGCTGTGCTGAACAGAGAGTTTGCATTCCTCTGTGGAACAATGTGCAACAATTGTCCCAGTAACTTCTAGTTAGTCTTGCTGGTGAATTCCATTGTAATACCTTTTAATAGAGGAGGAATGAAAGAGGAATATATGTTCATCACGACAATGATCTTAGCATCAGTGAGCAAGTGTCACATACTGGAAACTTGCTGTCTCATGATGCTGTGCTCTTTTTCCTTTAGCCTCCAACCTCTCTTCAATGCACCCACTGTCCTGCGTGCCTCTCTTGCCAATTTGATTGGTTCCACTATCGACATTCCTTTCTCATTCCTTCTAAGCTCCAAATAAGCCACCCCCCTCACCCTTTATTTATTCTTCCTTATATCCTCACTGTATTGGAATCAATAACAAAAGCTTGCATTTATGTAGCACCGTTCATGTAGTAAAGAGCACCAAGGCACCCCATGGGGGTGTTATCAGACAAAAGCTGACACCAAGCCACATAAGGTAATATTAGGAAAGATGACCAAAAGCTTGGTTAAGAGGTGGGGAGAGGCTGTTCCCATTGGTGGAGGGATCTAGAACCGATGAGCACAGATTTGGGGTTATTGGCGGTGGAGGCAGTGATAACATGGGGAAAGACTTTTTGGCGCAGTGGGTGGTTAGGATCTGGGCTGCACTACCTGGGGGTGCGGCGGAGGTGGGGTCGGTCAGGGCTTTCAAAAACGGAACTGGATGATTTTCTTGCAGGGGGGAGTGGGGAAAGGTTTGTTGGGTTACGGGGAAAAGACAGGGGAATGGCACTGGGTGAATTTCTCCTTCAGGGGACAAGCACAACACAATAGGCTGAATGGCCTCCTCCTGTGCTGCACCCATTCTATGGGCAGAACTATTCTTTTGTCGGGCGGGCGCGCGCCCGACCCAAACGAGCGCTAAATGATGCGCGATGATGTCGGGCAGGCACGCTGACATCATCGCGCGATATTTCAGACAGTGGGCGCGTGCGGGAGTTGGCAGTGTGCCCGCCGACAATTAAGCAGCCTATAAAGGCCCTTAATCAATTAATTGAGTAGAGGTTTTCGATGCCCATCCAAGCACTCGGTTGGCGGGTGGGCGAAAAGGGCCGAGCGGCCTTTGCATTTTTGATGAAACCTCATCCAGGGCGGGATGAGGTTTTGACCCATTATTTAAAAAAAAAATAAGAACTTTTTACACTCCTATATAACATGTCCCTGCTCATGTGACAGAGCCCACATGAGGAGACACGTTTTCATGATTTTACATATCTTTATTTTTACTGCGCACCCACCCCCCGCCACCCCTCACCCCCTGCGCATGTGCGAACTTCAGCACTCGTGCTCGTCCCGACCCCTCCTCACCCCGGCAGCGCCAGCCAGCGCGCAATCACAGTCGGGGCCTGATCGCAGTCTTCACTCCCGCTCCCGCTCCCAGGCCCTCCCACCGCACCCGCCCACCGCACCCGCCCGATGAGGGCAAAATTCTTCCCTATGATTGTAGGTAGGTTTTAAGCAGCATCTGAAAGGTCAGGCAGCACCTGTGAAGAGAAAAAAAAAAGAGTTAACGTTTCCTGGCATTGACCTTTCATCAAGCCCTCTTGTGTGCGATATCATGTTAGACTTGACTCAAATTTTTGTGGTAATGATATACAGCTACAGGTATAAATACTGAATTAAAAACTTGCTAGTTGCCAGCGGGGCATTTTTGGGACATATTATTAGATAGCGTGTGCGCATGTGAGAGAGAGAGAAATGTAGAACTTGTAGCACATTGAAGAATTTATATGTGTTACGGACATAGAAATTTTCCACTGTAATGAAATCTCACCAATAGCAAAAGTACAATAAAATATTAAATTAGCAACAGCACAAAATATATTAATCAACCTTGGTTCTTCAATTGATTTTACCCAATGGCACACCATTTGACTCTCACCCCATTCAAATCAGGAGAGGATTTTACTGCTTTATCTGTCTGGACAGCAAGGATGGAGACTTGAATGTGTGCAATATGTCCAATTCTGCAAGTTGCACGTAATCGCTATAATTTGGACTCTGGTCCAGTGGCTCTGGTAGTGTTCATGGTACTAACAGAACACCATCAATTCCCAACAGTAGCCAGACGGAGCCGAATCCAGAATGTGACGGGCAGTGTAACTGAAGGTCTTTGGAACATGTCATAACTGGAGAAGTTAGCCTTTCAGCACTTGTAAAGTATTAGCCATCCCTGTCTAGTGTTTCAATGTGCTTAAGTGTCGCAAAATCAAATGCATACATGATAAAGCTCCCAAATTAATAATGTTTCACTGTCCAACAAAATGCATCATGAGGCCATTGTGCACAGGAATTCAGCTAGAATCGGAAAAATAATTGTGACTCAAAAGCATGGCGACAGGTGGGAATCATGGGCAAAATTTTCCCCCAGTTAAGGCCCACCCAGCGTGACGTCCACACAGAAGCGCTGTGCACTCCCTGTGCGGGCGGGTGGAATGGCAAACGTGGAAGTGCGCTCCTCCGCACATGCGCGCAAAGGATCTCCCTGAGACTAAGCGCTGCCTCAGGGAGATCGGTTCCCAAAGGGAAAAAGCTATTCTTTGGAAAATTGCATTAACCGTCCATGTCCCCTCATGTGACAATGTCACATGAGTTGGGACATGGACATAACTTTAAGTAAAAGTTAATCTTAATTTTTTAATTCAGTCATTGAAACCTCATCCCGCCCGTGAATGAGGTTTCAGGCTTCTTCAGGTGGCCACCAGCGCTCCCAACCTGCCCGTCAACCTTAAGGTTGGACGGGCAGGTCCATTAATTGCTTCGATTGCTTTTTGAAAGGCCTCAATAGGCCGTTGACATGTCGGCGGGCACACAGCTGCCTCGGCTGCGCCCCTGCCAACTTGAAAATGCAAATGACGCGGGGTGACATCGGGAGTTCCGCCCGACATCATTCCGCGTCATTTTACATGTCAGCAAGCAGGCCCCGCCCCCGCTCGCCGACGGGAAAATTCTTGCCCATGTCAATGCGTCCTTTCGTACATGTATATGTGAAGAGCGATTTGGCAATCCAGCTTTGCCATCGGAAAGCAGCCTTTTCATGGTGAGGGATTCCAGGACAGAAAGTCACCAACTCCACACCACAAGGTACCTCTTGTGAGCATTATTCTCTACTGGGTCACACAGCATGAATTCTAAAAGTTTGGTTGGGACTTGCAAATACACAGTGGGCAGGATTTTTCGCTCGGTCTGCGGGCGCATGCCCGACATGCCAAAGCACAAAATAGCACGCAATGACATCGGGCGAGCGTCCCAATGTCATCGCACACTCGCACAATATTTTGGTCAGTGTGAGAGTCGGCAGCGCACCCACCAACAATTAAGAGGCCTATTAAGGCCATTGATGTATTAATTAAGAGTGATTTTTCGCTGCCCCTCCAAATTTATGGTAATAAAATAAAAATGTTTTGACAGTTCAGGTGCGTGATTCCTAAATGGGAACATTTTTTTCAGAATTTCATCATCTTTATTTTTGTCTTTAAAATTCTTCAGCTCCTTGAGGCAGCTGCCCGCCTTCTTGGAGCTTTCATTGTGCGCTCCCCCACGCCCGAGCTGCCATCAGCACTCTCCCTCCTCCCGCCCCCACTCCGGACAGCATGAAATCGTGGTCGGGGTCCGATTGTGGGCAGCGGCCTGCTTCCTGGCGCTCCCGGGTCCACCCACCGTACCCGCCCAATGACCCGAAAATCCTGCCCAGTATGTTTCTACTAGCACAGCAGCTCCATTTCAACTGTGCACACAAGATACTGCAGCTGCTACCAGTCATGGTTCTACTCACACTCACACAAATAGCATCATTGCAGCATACTCCCAATAAAGACTAGCCAACACAGTGATCAGAGTAGAATTGAAAGACAATTAAGACACCTCTGCTTCACTTTCTTTTCTCCTTGTGAATAGCTGCTGTGTAAATGGGGAAGAGAGCACAGCTGCGGGAATTCATTGATATGAATTCTGATCCAATGTCCCAACATGTAAACATTTCTTTACTGTGCATTACTAAGTCAGTGATTCAAAACGAAGTATGTGTACTTTCTGCAGCTCATTGTGAGCCTACCTCCATCTGAATTGGTCAATAAGTTAGTGTTCTCAAGCCTGTTTCTGGGAACATCTCCCATCAGTATTTTGCAGTTAAGAATTACCTCAATTGCTTTCATCTGAGTTAATTCAAGTACATCTGGGGTATGGACAGCAACCTCCATGAAAAGTGCTTATCAATCCTAACACTGATTCTAATTGATCGTAGTAGTGGATTTGGCAACTTCATCAAGTGTGCTTCTCAAAAGCAGCTTGGAAGATTTGGAAAGAGTTACTGCGCAGGAAATATCCACATCAACAGGAACACAGGTCAGTAAAAGTGGAAAGAAGGGAAACATTTTAAGTGGATTTTGTAATAAATTATTACATTTTCACTTTTGAAATGTCACTTTTACATTTTTGTGTCGGATATTTAAAACACTATTCCTTTCTGGCTTCAGTAAAGTGACATTAAGTTAAATATTGCATCATAATCTTCACCTACTAAATGCTGTAAAGGACTTATAATGTGGACATGCTTTAAAATATATGTCTACTGTAATATTCCCATAATTGGCAAGTCTGTGAGTGTGGGTCTGTACCTGCTCTGGTAAAAACCAGAAGTGGCTTGCTTGCTGAAACACATCCTTAATGAATAGTGTCAGGATCACGAGTCCATTGTTAGCAATTACACAAACTAATGAGGACGGATTGTAAATGTTCAATATTTTTGATTCTGCAACAAAGCGGTGTGGTATTTTTCTGTTATTTTGGAGGCACCCAGGGACAGAACTAACTCTGCAACCCGGGGTTATTCTGGAAAGAAGGACTGTCAGCACATAGACCTTCTTTATATAGGTGACATCACAAAGTGCTCATGATACCTGCTGGATTAAAATGGGAGCTTTAATTTATTAATAGGATATAGGCATCGCAGTCATTGCCCATGCCAAATTGTCCTTGAGAAGGTATTAGCGAGCCACCTTCTCGACTGCTGCAGTCCATGTCATCAAGGTACCGTTAGGGAGGGAGTTCCGGGATTTTGAACCGGCAGTGTGATGTATTTCCAAGTCATGATGGTGCGCAACTTGGAGGGGAACTTGCAGGCGGTGGTGTTCCCTTGCACCTGCTGCCTTTGTTCTTCTCAGTGGAGAGGTTGCGGATTTGTCGAAAAAGCCATTGTGCTTTATTGTAGTGTTCACTTTATGGATGATACACACTCCAGACATTGTGCACCAGTGGTGGAGGAAATTAATGTTTAAGCTGGTGCATGGGGTTCGAATCAAGCAAGCTGCTTTCTCCTGAATTAAGTTGATTTCTTGAGCGTTGTTGGAACAGAACTCATCCAGGCAAGTGGAGAGTATTACATCGCACACCTGACTTGTGCCTTTTAAATGGTTGAGAAGTTTTGGGGAGTCAGGCAGTGAGCTACTTACTGCAGAATTCCCAGCCTCTGAGCTGCTTTAGTAGCCACAGTGTTTATATGGCTGATCCAATTAGAGGTAAAGCTAATTATGGAGCACAACTCTTCAGCACTATAGGTGAGATGTTCTCAGGACCCACAGTTTCCAGTGCGTTCAATCATTTCTCCCTATCACGTGCAACGTTCCTGCTAATTTGCACATTCGCACAGCAACGTACACAGCCTCAAAGGTGTCGCGTAACTTTGTTCCATCCAAACAACTTTGTCACATTTCTGGATGCAAACTAGTCAAAAGGCTGTTAAAAAGGCAAGTTGAAGTAGGGAGGAACCAGGAAAATCTCAGAAAATTAGGCCAAGGCCTCAGGCCTAGCATGCTGGTGGATGCACAGAATCACAGAATTATTGTGGTGTAGAAGGAGGCCATTTAGCACATCATGTCTGCATCGGCTCTCTGAGCATTTTACCTCAGTGCCAATCTCCTGCCTTTCCACTGTAACCCCACACATTGTTTCTATTTAAATAATCACCAATGCCCTCTTCAATGCCTCAGTTGAACCTGCCTCCACCACTCTTCCAGGCAGCGCATTCCAAACCCTAACTACTCGCTGTGTGAAAAAGTTTTTTCGCACCTCGCATTTGCTTCTTTTGCAAAAAACTTTAAAACTCTGCCCTCTGGTTTTCGATCTATTTATGAGCAGGAACAGCTTCTCCCTATCTACTCTGTCCAGGCCCCTCATTATTTTGAAAGTCTCCTCTCAGCCGTCTCCTCTCCAAGGAAAACAGTCCCAACTTCTCCAATCTTTCCTCATAAACTGAAGTGTCTCATCCCTGGAACCATTCTCATAAGACTCTTCTGCATTCTCTCCAATGCGTTCTCATCCTTCCTATAGTGTGGCGCCCAGAACAGTACACAATACTCCAGCTGAGGTCTAACCAGTATCTTACCTAAGTTCATCATAACCTCCCTGCTCTTGTACTCTAATCCCCTATTAAGGAAACCTCAACTACTGTAATTTTTTTGGAAAATATACTTTATTAATAAAATATCTGGAAGAACATTATAAAACATTTCAAAATCGCCATCACAAGAAGTACAATCAGATTCAACTTTTACACATGGATCACGAGGTGCATCAATACAATCAATGAATATTACAATCATTTCAATATGGTCATTACAGACAATCAGACAATGGTATTGGAGTTATCAACATACATCATGTTGCGCTCTGAGGTGCTTCAATACAATTATAATACAACTAGTATTCAATGCATACATTCATTGTGAGCTGTACAGCCCGAGGGGCTCTAAACAATTCCCAGCCCCTCGGTGGCCTATGGCTGAAAGGTCTTAGACAGCGACCTTTCCCCATTGCACCTTTGCGGTGGCTGCCCCAAGCTTTAGTGCGTCCCTCAGCACACAGTCCTGGACCTTGGAATGTGCCAGTCTGCAACACTCAGTCGGGGACAACTCTTTGTGCTGGAAGACCAACAAGTTTCGGGCAGACCAAAGAGCGTCTTTCACCGAGCTGATGATCCTCCAGCTGCAGTTGATGTTTGTCTCGGTGTGTGTCCCTGGGAACAGTCCGTAGAGCACAGAGTCCTGTGTCACAGAACTGCTTGGGATGAACCTCGACATAAACCACTGCATCTCTCTCCAGACCTTCTTTGCAAAGGCACAATCCACCAGGAGGTGAACAACAGTCTCGTCCCCACCACAGCCACCTTGAGGGCAACGTGCAGAGGGGGTGAGACTCCTGCCGTGTTGGAAGGATCTGACGGGGAGGGCCTTTCTCACCACCAGCCAAGCAACGTCTTGGCACTTGTTGGAAAGTTCTGGTGATGAGGCATTCTGCCAAATGACTTTGACAGTCTGCTCGGGGAACCATCCGACAGGATCCACCCTCTCCTTTTCCCGCAGGGCCTCTAAGACGTTACGTGCCGACCACTGCCTGATGGACTTGTGGTCAAAAGTGTTTCTCTGCATAAATTTTTCCACGGGGGACAGGTGGTGCGGCACGGTCCAACTACTTGGAGCGTTCCGCGGCAGCGTGGCCAGACCCATCCTTCGCAACACCGGGGACAGGTAGAACTTCAGCACATAGTGACACTTGGTGTTTGCGTACCAAGGGTCTATGCACAGCTTGATACAGCCGCACACAGAGGTGGCCATCAGGATGAGGGCGATGTTGGGCACGTTTTTCCCCCCCTATCTAGAGGCTTCTACATCACGTCCCTGCGGACACGATCCATTTTCAACCTCCAGATAAAGCGAAAGATGGCTCAGGTGATCGCCATTGCCCGGGAGTCTGGAATGGGCTAGACCTGCGCCACGTACAGAAACAGCGAGAGTGCCTCACACCTGATGACCAGGTTCTTACCTGCAATGGAGAGGGAGCATCGCTCCCACATGTCCAGTTTTCTTTGCACCATAGACACTCGCTCCTTCCAGTTTCTAACGCATGCCCCGGTCCGTCCGAACCATATCCCCAGCACTTTCAGGCCGTCAGCCCTGATGCTGAAGGGGACAAAGGATCGGTCAGCCCAGTTCCCAAAGAACACGGTCTCACTCTTCCCATGATTTAACTTGGCTCCCGAGGCCAGTTCGAACTGGTCACAGATGTGGATCAGTCTGCGCACCGACAGCGGATCTGAGCAGAAGACGGCGACATCATCCATGTACAGGGAGGCTTTGACCTGAGTGCCTCCACTGCCTGGGATCATCACTCCTCTTATGCCCGGATCCTTCCTGATGGACTCAGCAAAGGGTTCTATGCAACACACGAAAAGAACAGGCGAGAGAGGACAGCCCTGCCTGACTCCAGATTTAATCGGAAAGCTATCTGATTCCCATCCATTGATTAAGACTGCGCTACTGATGTTAGTGTAGAACAGTTGGATCCAATTGCAAATTCCCTCCCCAAACCCCATTTTGGAGAGCACATCCACCATGTAGGTGTGCGATATTCTGTCAAAGGCCTTCTCCTGACCCAGGCTGATGAGGCAGGTATCCACACCCCTGTCCTGTACATAGGCAATCGTATCCCTGAGCAGCGCGAGGCTGTCAGAGATCTTCCTGCCCAGCACAGAGCAGGTCTGGTCAGGGTGGATCACCAAATCCAAAGAGGACTTGACCTGATTGGCAATGACCTTGGACAGAATCTTATAGTCCACATTCAACAGTGAAATAGGTCGCCAATTTCTAAATTCCTCCCTTTCCCCCTTGTGCTTGTAGATGAGGGTGATGATGCCTTTCCTCATGGATTCTGACATACTACCGGCCAGGAGCATACTCTCGTACACTTCTAGCAGGTCTGGGCCGATCAAGTCCCACAGAGCCGAATACAACTCCGCCGGCAAGCCGTCGCTTCCTGGAGTTTTACTCTTCTCGAAGGACTCAAGGGCCTTAGTCAGTTCATCAGGAGTTAGCGGCTTGTCCAGGCTCTCCCGTGTACTGTCGTCTAAGACCTCCATGATAGAGGACAGGAAGGACTGGGAGGCCGTGCTGTCTGTGGGCTTCATGTCATACAATCCAACATAAAAGGATTTGTTGATCCTCAAAATGTCGGACTGTGATGACTTTACTGAGCCGTCTTGTTCCTTCAGGCTGCTGATCACAGAGCTCTCTCTGTGCACCTTTTGGAAGAAGAAATGTAAGCACGTCTCATCCTGCTCCACGGAGCGGACTCTGGAACGGAAGATGATCCTGGAGGCCTCCGAGGCAAAGAGCGAGGCTTGCTGGCTCTTCACCTCTTGGAGTTCCTCCTTGTCATCGACCCCCACCGACTGCAGCCGCAGCAGGTTCTGCATGTTTTTCTGGAGTCGGGAGATTTCCCTCTGTTCCTTTCTAGCTTTCTGGGCGCCTTTGAGGATGAAATACCTCTTGATGTTTCCCTTGATCGTTTCCCACCAGTGTGTCAGGGACTCAAAGAGGGGTTTCACGGTTCTCCAACCTTTGTAATCCCTCTTGATCTCCTCAGTGTTCTCTGGGGTCAGCAGCTGCACATTTAGCTTCCATGCCCCCCTGCCCACTCTCTGGTCTTCCTCTAAGTGACAGTCAGCTAGCAGCAGGCAGTGGTCAGAGAAAAACACCGGCTTGACGTTGGTGGATCTGACTGCGAACGCACGGGACACAAACAGGAAGTTTATCCTGGAACGGATGGACCTGTCTGGCCGCAACCAGGTGTATCTACGCTGCGCTCCGTCTGCAGGGTTGCTGAAGACATTGTGCAGCTTGGCATCCTTTACTGTTTCCATCAGGGATCTGGATGTAGCATCCAATCTGCTGTCGGCCCTGCCGGATCGTCCAGCCGCATCGATGATGCAGTTGAAGTCACCGCCCAGAATGACCGGCCTGGAGGTCGCCAGCAGCAGTGGGAGCTGCTGAAAGACCACCAGCCGCTCGCTCTTTTGTGCCGCGGCGAACACGTTAATTAACCGGAGTGGAGCATTCTTGTACATTACGTCTGCTACGAGGAGGCGCCCGCCCACCACCTCCTTAACCTCGGAGACGGTGAAGTGGCCTCCCCGCAGCAGAATACCCAGGCCGGAGGAAAGTGAGTCGTTTCCTCCTGACCAGATCAATGGCCCATGGGACCACCATCGTGACCATTGCCTGTAGGAGCTGAGGTGCGGTATCGCACTCTCCTGCAGAAACAACAGGTCAGCTTTGACCTTGGCAAGGTAGTCCAAGGTCACAACACATCGCGTAGTAGATTTAATGCTACACACATTTATGGATACAATCTTTACACCCATTTTAAAGCATTTAGTCTCTTACCAAACCTGTTGTCTTTGACAGTTGCAGACCTTTGGTCTGCTCCTGCATACCCATAGTGTTCACAAATTGCCTCACTTTGGATGGGCTGAGGAAACTGGAGATGTTCTGCTCAGGTGGCATCTGGGAGTTCATGCAAGGAATGAGATTTGAATTGTTCTCTGTTGGAGAAGTCTCTCCGATCCTCTCCCCCTCTGGGGCGTTGCTGCTCCCGGCCTCCCGGAGCTGGGGTGCGCTAAGTGCTTCACTGCTCCCAGATTCCTGGGGCTGGGGTGCGCTGGCCTCTTCGGGGTGTAGGCAAAGTTGGGGTGCGCGGGTCTCCTCATTGTCTCCAATGTTCTGGAGCTCAGGTGTCTCGTCCTCCAACTCCCTAGAGCTTTGCCGCTTCTTCTGTAGGTGCCGCTCTTGCACTTTGTTGTCCGAAGAGCAGCTGCCCTTGTCATCCGTATCGGATGGGAGACGCCTCTTGCCACTTGTCTGGGAAGTGGCTTTCTTAGCCCATTCTTCCTTTTGGCTCTCTTCACCAGCTGCCACTACCCCTGCTGATTTTCCGCTGCTTCCTCCTCCATTGATTTGCTCCTCTGAGGAGTGGGAGGTTCAGGGGCAGTGCAGTTGATTGGCTGTCTGCTGCCTCAATCTTTTCCTCCACCTTGTCTCTCTCTGTGCCCTCCTTTGTCCCGTTGTTCTCACTGGGGGCCTTGGCGGTTGGAGGGTTGTAAGTGTCCTTGGTAGTAGTGACATTGACCATTCCATCTGCTTCCCCCTCGATGGCTTTGGCTGCCTGTGCATAAGTGAGGCAGTGTTTGGGGCAGGTCCTGTAGAGGTGGCCTGCCTCGCCACACAGGTTGCAGCACTTAGTCTGTTTGCAGTCCTTTGTCTGGTGCCCTTCCTGTTTGCAGCTCTTGCAGAGGGTGGTGCTGCAGTTGGACGCCACATGACTAGACTTGCCGCATGAGCGACAAAGTTTGGGCTGCCCAGCATAGACAAGGTAGCCACGGCTTCCCCCGATAGCGAAACCGGTAGGAAGTGGAGGATGGCTCCCGTACCATCGGCCTTGAGTGTGACTTTGATCTGGCGTTTGCTTGTCCAAATCCCGAAGGCGTCTCTAACTTCGGTGCAGCTCCCAACCTTGTCAACGTACCTGGAGAGGAAAGTGAGTACATCGGCGACGGGGACGTGGTGTTTGTAGAGATGCACAGTCACCACACGGTCCCGTTGCAACGGCAGGGCAAAGAGCAACTCCACCATCAGGATCTTCATCTCCGGCTGGCCTCTCTTCTCCTCGAACACCTTCAGGAACTTGACGCAGGCAGCCACACTCCTAAAGGTCACGTCGACATATCCAGCTCTGGGGAAGTCTTGCAGACAGTAGATCTCCGCAGCTTCAAATCCACACGACTTCAACAGGATATCCACTTGATGAAGAAGGCATGATCCATGGGTGCTCGTCCTTCGCTGTCCTTCTCCGCCACCCGAACGGTGTTACGTACCCCCTGGATTGGGGCTCGACTGGTTATAGCCATCGCTTCACGACTACGCTTGATCTTAGTCAGAAGGCCGAGAAGCAAATACTGTATGCTTTAGTAAGAGCTCTCTTTACCTGTCCTGCCACCTCTAATGACTTATGTACATAAACACCCAGGTCTCGCTGCTCCTGCACACCCTTTAGAATAGTATCCTTTATTTTATCAGCAGGTCTAACAGCATTTGTGGAGAGAAAGACAGAGTTAACGTTTCAAGTCCATATGACTCTTCTTCAGGACTAAAGAGAAGTAAAAATATGGTGAAATATATACTGTTTAAGGGGGATGGGACAGGTGAAGCTGGATAGAAGGCCAGCGATAGGTGGAGGCAAAGGAGAGATTGCAAAAGATGTCATAAACAAAAGGTTGAAGGAATGTAGATGGTGGTGATAATGGCTAAAGGAGGTGATAATGTTGACATTAAGAGTAGAAAGCAGAATGAGCAAGTGACAGGTGGCTCTAGTGGGGGTGGAGGGAGGGGACGGTGTGGGGAAAATGATTGAAATAGGCTAAAAGGCTATAAAACAATGAAAAAGACGGAAATAAATTTGAAAAATAATAATAATAAAAATAGGTGGGAAAAAATATATACATATATAGAAATTAAAAAGTAAATATTTGATTAGCTTGTAAAATTAAAGCGCATGGGATTGGGGGTAGTGTATTGAGATGGATAGAAAACTGGTTGGCAGACAGGAATCAAAGAATAGGAATAAATGGGTCTTTTTCTGAATATAAGGCAGTGACTAGTGGGGTACCGCAGGGATCGGTGCTGGGACCCCAGCCATTCACAATATATATTAATGATTTAAATGAATGAACTAAATGTAATGTCTCCAAATTTGCAGATGACACAAAGCTGGGTGGGAGGGTGAGCTGTGAGTAGGATGCAGAGATACTTCAGTGTGATTTGGACAAGCTGAGTGAGTGGGCAAATTCATGGCAGATGCAGTATAATGTGGATAAATGTGAGGTTATCCACTTTGGTAGTAAAAACAGGAAGGCAGATTATTATCTGAATGGATATAAATTGAGAGAGGGGAATGTGCAATGAGACCTGGGTGTCCTCGTACACCAGTCGCTGAAGGTAAGCATGCAGGTGCAGCAGGCGGTAAAGAAGGCAAATGGTACGTTGGCCTTCATTGCGAGAGGATTCGAGTACAGGAGCAGGGATGTCTTGCTGCAATTACACAGGGCCTTGGTGAGACCACACCTGGAATATTGTGTGCAGTTTTGGTCTCCTTACCTGAGGAACGATGTTCTTGCTATAGAGGGAGTGCAGCAAAGGTTTACCAGACTGATTCCTGGGATGGCGGGACTGACATATGAGGAGAGATTGAGTCGATTAGGATTATATTCGCTGGAGTTCAGAAGAATGAGAGGGGATCTCATAGAAACCTATAAAATTCTAACAGGACTAGACAGGGTAGATGCAGGAAGGATGTTCCCGATGGTGGGGGAGTCCAGAACCAGGGGTCACAGTCTGAGGATACAAGGTAGACCATTTAGGACTGAGGTGAGGAGAAATTTCTTCACCCAGAGTGTGGTGAGCCTGTGGAATTCACTACCACAGAAAGTAGTTGAGGCCAAAACACTGTATGTTTTCAAGAAGGAGTTAGATATACCTCTTGGAGCGAAAGGGATCAACAGATATGGGGAGAAAGCGGGAGCAGGCTATTGAGTTGGATGATCGGCCATGATCATAATGAATGGTGGAGCAGGCTCGAAGGGCTGAATGGCCTACTCCTGCTCCTATTTTCTATGTTTCCATATTTCAATGAAAAAAGGGGATCAAAAAGGGGTGAGGATGGAGGAGAGAGTTTATGGTCTGAAGTTGTTGAACTCAATGTTCAGTCCGGAAGGTTGTAAAATGCCTAATGGGAGAAGATGAGGTGCAGTTTGCGTTGAGCTTCACTGGAACATTGCAGCAGGCCAAGGATGGACGTGTGGGCATGAGAGCAGGAGGGAGTGTTGAAATGGCAAGCGACAGGGAGGTCTGAGTAACGCTTGTGGACAGACCGAAGGTGTTCCGCAAAGCGGTCACCCAGTCTGCATTTGGTCTCTCTAATGTCGAGGAGACCACATTGGGAGCAGCGAATGCAGTAGACCAAATTGAGGGAAGTGCAAGTGAAGCGCTGCTTCACTTGAAAGGAGTGTTTGGGCCCTTGGACAGTGAGAAGGGGGCAAGTAAAGGGGCAGGCGTTGCATCTTCTGCGGTTGCATGGGAAGGTGCCGTGGGAGGGGGTTGAGGTGTTGGGGGTGATGGAGAAGTGGACCACGGTGTCCCGGAGGGAATGGTCCCCACAGAATGCCAACAGAGGGATGAAGGGAAGATGTCTTTGGTGGTGGCATCATGCTGGAGTTGACGGAAATGGCGGAGGATGATCCTTTGTATGTGGAGGCTGATGGGGTGAAATGCGAGGACAAGGGGGACCCTATCATGGTTCTGGGAGGGAGAGGAAGGCGTGAGGACCTGCTGAGTTTTTCCAGCATTTTTTGTTTTTGTTTCAGATTTCCAGCATTGCAGTATTTTGCCTTTATCCTTTATTTTATTCTGTATTTCCATATTCTTTGTACCACAGTGCATCAGCTCATACTTCCCAGCACTGAACTTCATCTGCCACCTATCTGCCCACTGCACCGATGTGTCAATGTCCTTTTGAAGTTTTGCACTGTCCTCCTCACAGTTTACAATTCTCCCAAGTTTTGTGTCATCTGCATACTTTGAAATTATCCCCTGCACACCAAGATATAGATCATTTATATATATCAGGAACAGCAAGGGTCCCAATACCAACCCCTGGGGACCTCCACTACAAACCTCCTTCCAGCCCAAAAAATACCCATTAACCATTATGCTCTGTTTCCTTTCCCTCAGCCAATTTTGTATCTGCACATAGAGCAGAGAAGCAAGCTGGGAGCAGTTGAGGTGAATGGGCTTTGAAATGGAATATATCAAATCTTACATCAAATTACATCCTGTTAAGCACAAACCAAGCTCAGAGTCATTGGTCACATTACATTAAGAAATCAAATCACATCGCTCAAATTGAACATCCATATGGTCACATTAGATTTATAAACATTATCAACAATCAACTCTGTTTTCTTAATTTATATTGATGCATTTCCAAAAATCTAAGAATGTTTTTAAATTCATTCTCAGGATATGGGTGTTAATGGCAAATGTACAAGGCTGCAATCAGCACTGGATTACAAACAGGTACTCGGAACCACAAAAGGAGGATATAGTTGGAAGGTACAGCAGTGAAGTATGACGTATATGTGATTCCAATCTCATGCCAGAGTGGCTAACATTTAACTACACACTGACTTAGCACCATCACCGCTTCAAGAACAAAGCCCACCACCATCTTCTCAGGGCAAATAGGGATGGGGAATAAATGCCAACCTTGCTAATGATGCCGCATCCCGAGAATGGGAAAAAAAAACTAATGCTGAGGGAACATTGACATTTATAGCCCTCTGTGTGAGCTAATGGACAACCTAGGAAACCTAGTCGGAAAACTGAAGTCAGCAGGATCATCAATTGAGAGGGTTGATGGAAGTTAACCCTCACAGTGCACTTTCCCTTTATGGGATAGAATCTTGTACGTAGATGACCTTGTATTCGGATAAGCGTTGATGAGACTCTGTTAAGACATGGGCATCTGGTTATGTTGCCATTAAGATCTGTATGCAATCAGTGATCAGGATACTATTTTGCAAGGCCAATCCAAATGGCATGATGACCATAATATTTCTGGGATAGGACTGACATTGGCCAGTCGCATAGAAATTAAGTGCTGCCATTGATTTTACTGTTGCTGCTTCTTTAAACAGATTCTTCCCCATCGATCCAGCGGAATCTGTGTATGCAACAGGTAAAACATTATTAATGAACATGGCAATATTGCTATTGCAGATGTGTTTGAATGATCATGTATGCTTTTAGAAGCTCAGGACATCAGCTTGTCCTCCCATTGCAAATTTGTCACTTTCAGTGGCATTACTATTCTAAGCATTTGCCACGAACAAAATGAAAGAAAATTTATTTAGAACACGTTTTGTTGCCGCACTCCATTATTAATGCATTTAAAAGTACAAATAACATGTAAAGTGAAGAAAATGAGACAAAATGAATACAGAAATAGACCAATAAAAGTAGATTTACACTGGTACAAGCTATGCCAATGTGTAAAATCCACCAGTTGGCACTTTGGTTCATTTGCCACTCATCCATGTCGTCTTCCATTTTCTTTTGTTTCTCTG
Organism: Cetorhinus maximus; assembly: GCF_964194155.1. NCBI lineage: Eukaryota > Metazoa > Chordata > Chondrichthyes > Lamniformes > Cetorhinidae > Cetorhinus > Cetorhinus maximus. The sequence continues at coordinate 21,482,556 of NC_135895.1, read as the reverse complement.
CAGCATCAAATAAAGAGAAAACGGTTTTTGTTCCTTTGTCCCTAATAGCTATGTTGTCACTATATAAAAATAACAGCATTTGAGCCATTATGCAGCCCTGGTTTTGTTTTTGCGAGTATGTGTTATTGCTAGCTGGTCTGCCTGAACACATTAACACCCCCATGTTTAGTACGATGGTCAGTTCGAAATCAAAAACAGCAAATGTTGGAAACACTCAGCAGGTCAGACGTAAACATTATAAATGTCCTGAGGAGACAGCAAGACCTGTTGTCAGCTATAACCTGGCACTCTGTGCCACTCATTCCAAACATGGCAAGAACTCCATCCCACTTATCCACTTCAGGGATTTAGCTAATTGTGTCACCAGAGGAAGAACTGGATGAATTTGAGAAATAGAAACTTCCTGCCATAAGACCAGCTCAAGTCCTACTTCACCTGCTGAATCCAAGGTTTGGGACCTGTCTGCAAATAAAGTCTCATACCTGAGTATGTACTCAATGCAGTCTTTTGAGAATGTACCAAACAACCTATCAAGTCTGACAGTATTGATGGAGGAGTCTACTGGACAGAACCACCTAACCAAATGGCAAACTACAGGCTACCCCAATGCCATCTGCAGCAGAACCCTTTACAACCAATAAGGCCAAACCTAGTTTCACTAATGAACGTTCTGACTGGAGCTTTAGACACCTTGGACTCCAATAAGACTAACAAGGCTAATGCGCATGAAAACAATTACTAATACTGGTAGTAATGGAACAGACAGCTAGTTTTCTGCACAAATTTTATCTCCATCTTTTAAAATCAATTCCTTTCATCATAATGTAATTCCAACTGAGATCACACCAGATGTAAGTGAAAGATTCACCATATGGTTCAGGATTCTGCCTAAAGCAGACAGATATGCCTTTGCAGCTCTCAATGTTATATTGTCCTTATAATTTTTAAAGATGCTCTAAAGTCTCTGCTTCTAGGCAAATTCAACACTGAGAGTCTGGATCCACCATCTTCTCTCAACATTGTGTTCCTACATCTGCGTTTTAACTGCTGGTCTGACAAACTTGTGACATCAGGTTTTATGAAGTATAAATCATTTCCCCCACATGGTGTGAATCAATTTGAGCAATTAAGACACGTTTCAGTTGTGATTTATCTAATTAACTTCCTTAGCAGCAATATCTAAAAACAGTATAAATAGACTAGAGGCGTAAGATAGATTAATGTTCATCTGGCAACTTCACTTCACTCATAAATCCCACATCTCAGGTGCAACCACTTGGGGACAAGCGAGGGGTCATGACTCCTGACATTTTTTATTGTTGTAATCAAAAAGATAAGTGGAAATGTCGAAGGCCATTTGGCCCATTTAGTTCATTAGGAAGAATGGAGGCAAAAGTAAATCAAGTCACAACGCATAAGGATTACAAAAATTTACAGGCCTTGAATGCAATAGAGGAATCTGCAGGTGTAGTCTTGCCATAGCCTCAGAGTTTAAGCACCATCTGCAGTTAAATTCCATACTCTCAACTTAAATTGCTGCCAACATTACAAGGTTTGGTTGATTGTTTCCAAGATTGGAGACTTGGGAAAGCAAAGAAGCTATGTAATTCAACTATACTACACAATTGGTTCAATAATGTTTATGAAAGACAACTCTTCAATTGTATGTTCAGCAATTCAAATCTGCAAAGCCCCCGTTACTGTATTTAGGGATGTTTAATTAGATTGAATGGCTCAAATTGGAAATCAGTTTGGAACCTTCAAGTTTAGTTCAGAACGGGTAAGAACTATAAAAGAAAGGAATCACTGTTGTTTATAGAGATTGGGTCATTTGTTTTACTTTCAAGGAGCCAAATAGTATAATTTATATTATAAATATCTGTGTTATATTACCATTATTCAATTACTGTTTATTTAATGGTCAATAAATTTGCTTGATGGTCCATGTCTGAAACAAGGGTACAATGGCGTGATGCATTGACTAATTAAACAGAAAAGCTTTCTCTGCAAGTCATCCTGCACAATTAGCACTAGCATGCCCAGATGGGGTTTCTGAAATACTGTGGAATTTATAGGGAGTTGGGACCCAGCAAAGTAATCTAACATACATAAGGTGAAAAAATCAAAAGTAAGGAGGGTAGAAGAAATTAGTAATAATAGTGACGCCAGCAAGAGATTCATAAAACTCACTCAGAACTGAGGATAATTGAAACAAAAAACAAAATATTAACAAATTACAATAGTATTAAAGAAAATTGCACATAAGCTATCAGAAGGAGGATGATGAAGAAACTGAACTGGACTAGCCATATAAATACTGTGGCTATAACAGCAGGTCAGAGGCTAGGAATCCTGCAATGAGTCACTCACCTCCTGACTCCCCAAAGCCTGTCCACCATCTACAAGGCACAATTCGGGAGTGTGATGGAATACTCCCCACTTGCCTGAATGAGTGCAGCTCCTACAACACACAAGAAGCTTGACACCATCCAGGTCAAAGCAGTCCGCTTGATTGGCACCACATCCACAAACATTCACTCCCTCCACCACCGACACACAGTAGCAGCAGTGTGTACCATCTACAAGATGCACTTCAGGGATTCACCAAGGCTCCTTAGACAGCACCTTCCAGACCCCCGACCACTACCATCTAGAAGGCCAAGGGCAGCAGATAGATGGGAACACCACCCCCTGGAAGTTCCCCTCCAAGTCACTCACCATCCTGACTTGGAAATATATCGCCGTTGCTTCACTGTCGCTGGGTCAAAATCCTGGAACTCCCTTCCTAACATCTAAACCTAGAAGTAGGTAAAATCAATAATTCTATTACATTTTTTAAATTATTGATAATTTGTCATGCGGGAGAAAGAAATTTGGGATTATTGTCCAAAACCATCACTGGATGCCAAAGCACTTATGAATTTTTCTTGTACTATTCCAATGTACAGTATGAACTATGAAATCAAAATGTGATATTGTTAGTATTCATGACTTAATGCCTGAAGCATACAGGCAAAAGTATAAGAAATTGAGGGAAGGTCCGCATGATGTGTATTGAGAATTAGCGATGAGATTAGAATATAGTTGAAACTAATAGCTAGAAAGTGAACATGGAAATAATTCTAGTGGCCATTATCATCTAATATTAGGAGACTGACTTCTAGAGGCAGGTCCAGGCCAAGCAAGGATATAATTGCTTGACCAGGGATGTAAGATCCTGGAGCAGTTAGAAGAAAAAAAATTACATTTTTGTAGCACCTTTCACAACCTCAGGACATCCCAAAGGACTCTGCAACCAATGAACTGCAGTCACAGTCAATTTGCATGCAGCAAGCTCCCACAAACAGCAATGGGATAAAGAGCAGATAATTTGTTTCTTCGTAATATTAGATGAGGGATAAATATCGGCGTGGACTCTCCTGCTTTTCTCCAAAATAGTGCCATAAAATCTTTTATGCCCATTAAGTTGAGAGGACAGTTTGGGCCTTGGTTTAATGCCTCATCCAAGAAACAGCACCTCCGACAATGCAGCACTTCTTCGTTACTGCACTGGAGTGTCAGCCCAGAGTAGGTGCCCAAGTCTCTAGAGTGGGGCTTGAAACCACAACCTACCGACTCAGAGGCGAGAGTGCTCAAGCACTGAGTCATGGTCAACAACCAGTTAGGCAAGTAAGCAAACCATTATGTGACATCACAAGCATCAGACCTTGATGACTGAATGGGTGGATAGATTCATCCCAGCTGTCAGCTACAAGAGGCACACCAAGCCTGCAGTGTACCCATAGCCCCAAGATTCAGGAGCTTCACAATAGAGTATTGAACCCCAGGGATGATAGCAGGAACCACGGGTGCTCCAATTATAACAAAGTATGATGCATTGATTGCTGCTACAGGCAAGGGACCAGGTACCAATAGAGAAGCCAGCCAAAACAAGTTGCTCAAAAATACCCAGTGCAAAGAACATGTCAGCATATGTTTCCCCACATTACAACAGTGACTATCCATTAAAGGTACTTTGTTAGTTGTAAAGCACTTTGGGGCATCCTGACCTCATTAAAAAGTGTTATACAAATGCAAGTTTTTTTCACTGCTACAACTAATGGAAACCCACTGAAGTATTACATGATATTGGGTGTACCTTAGCATTGATATGACTACACCGTAGGTTGAAGGGTTTACTTTGAATTGAAGCAATTGGTCTTCTCTACATTTTACTCCGACGTCCCACAAGAGGGATATTATGGTCTATCTTTAGTAAATCTTTTTAGTGGTACCACTACCTGTTAGAAGTCTTCTGATCATTCCCCATAAGAGGTTTGGAGTTGTTATGTCAAACATCTGTTATGTTTTTTTATTCATAGAGTGACTGGAATGCAAGATTTTAATAAGAGAAAAAAAACTGAAACAAAAAATGGATGAATATCTCCTACTTCTTTTGAAAGTAAGTCAAATTTTCATAGAATTAAATAGAACATTCAGCAGAGAAACAGGCCATTTGGTCCAACTGGTCTATGTTCATGTTCCTGAAGAGCTTTTTCCCATTTTGCTTCATCTAACCCTAATAATATATATTTCAATTATTTTCTCCCTCATTTGCTTATCTAGCTTAAAATGTATCTATGCTATTCGCTTCAACTACTCCATGTGGTAACAAGTTCCACATCCTAACCACTCTCTGGGTACAGAAGTATCCTATTTCTTTGTTAGCTTTATTAGTGACAATTATACATTTGGGCTGTGGACTCCCCCGCAAGTGAAACTAATCTTCACCTAAATCCCACCGGGGCCTGTGTCCGAGCAAGTCATATAACTAGGGCTGTAGAGAAGGCTTTAAGCAAAATAGTTGGGGGGGAGGATCCACGAGAGGGGAGGTTTGGAAAGTTAAAGAGAAAGGACAAGGCAATAGTGGCCAGGTAGCGATACGAGTAATAGTAACCAATGTGTGACAGGGAGGGACAAACTGTACAAACATAAGAGTGCACCAGCAAATATAGTCAGAGTAAGGAAACTGGATTTAAACTAATGGAGGAGTAGGAGGATTTGGGTGAAGGGAGATTTAGAAATCCAAAGATAAAAGTTGAGGAAATAGAAAAGCACATTGATGTGGTTAAAGACAAGCTCAGTGCAACAGGAAGGGACAGAGAGTTTAACAGTAATAGTTCATCAGGGAGTAAGATCGTTGCAGGGGGTAGGAGTAAAAAAAATTGACATCACTTTACCTGAATAAGCAGAGCATCTGCAATAATATAGATGAAATAGTGGCACAAATAGAGATAAATAGTTTAGATCTAATTGCCATAACAGAGACACGGTTACACGGTGACCAAGGTTGAAAAATAAATATTCCAGGATACACAACATTTTGAAAAGACAGGCAGAATGGAATAGGAGGAGGGGTAGCCCTGATAATAACGGATGACATCATTGAGAAAGGATCTTGGCTCAATCAAGAAGCAGAATCAGTGTGGTTGGAGAACAGGAATAAGAAGGATCAGAAAATGCCGGTGGGAGTAGTTTATAGGCCCCCTATAGCAGTTATACCATTGGACATAGCTTTAAAAAGGAATTTATTGGAGCTTGTAACAGAGGAAATGTAATAGCTGTGGGGACTTTAATCTTCATATGGACTGGATCAATCAAATTTGCAAAGGTGGTCTGGAAGATGAGTTTGTAGAATGCTTTTGTGAGAGTTTCCTGGAGCATTATGTTGTGGAACCAACTAGAGATAAAGTTATCTTCGATCTAATATTATGCAATCAGATAGGGGTAATTAGCGATGTCATTGTAAAAGATCCGCTGGGAAATAGTAATCATAATACAATTGAATTTTGCATTAATTTTGAAAATGGCTTACTCCAAATCACAAACACCAATCTTAAACTTAAACAAAGCCAACTACATAGATATGAGGGGAGAGCTGATTAAGGTTGATTGGGTAAATAGACTAAAATGTATTGCAGTAAATAACCAGCAGGAAACATTTATAGAAACAATTCAACATCTTTAATCAAAATACATTCCATTGAAAATCAAAAATTCAGTGAGAAAGATGGTTTACTAAGAAGGTTAAGAATAGTATTAGGTTAAAAGAAGAGACTTATAATGTTGCGAAGAATAGTAGTAAGTCTAAGAATTGGGAGTGTTTTAGAAACTAGCAGATTGCCACAAAGAGTTGATGAAAAGGGAAAAAATAGAATATGAGAGCAAACTAGCCAGGAATGTAAAAACAGATTGTAGGAGCTTTTACAAGTATAGAGAAAAGAATAGATTAGCTAAAGTAAACATTTGTCCCTTAGAAGCAGAGAAAGGAGAATTATCATGGGGAATGAGGGAATGACAGAGACATTGAACAAATATTTTGTGTCTGTCTTCACAGTAGAAGATACAAGCTATATACCAGAAATAGAGGGTGACCTAGGGACTAATAAAAATGAGCAAATTAAGGTCATTAATATCAATATTGGAAAAGTGCTGGAGAAATCAAGGAACTAAAATCCAACAAATCCTCAAGCCTATATAGAACCATTGAAAAGTTACAGCACAGAAGGAGGCCATTCAGCCCATCTGGTCCATGCCAGCCCGAGGACACCCAGGTGCCCTTTTTAATCCCACCTTCCTGCACCCGGCCCATAGCCCTGCAGCTTACAGCACTTAAGATGCAGATCCAGGTACTTTTTAAAAGAGTTTAAAGTTTCTGCCTCTACCACCAATTTGGGCAGTGAATTCCAGACACCCACTACCCTCTGTGTAAAAAAGTTCTTCCTGATGTCCCCCCTACACCTTCTGCCACTTTTCTTGAATCTATGTCCCCTGGTTCTAGAATTCTCCATCAAGGGAAACAATTTTATCCTGTCCACTCTATCTATTCCCCTCATAATTTTATACACCTCAATCAAGTCACCTTTTTTGTTCTAAGTAGTCTACAAGGACCTCAGTAAGGCTTTGACTAGGTCCCTCATGGGAGAATGGTCAAGAAGGTAAGAGCCCATGGGATCCAGGGCAATTTGGATCCAAATTGGCTTAGTGGCAGGAGGCAGAGGGTGATGGTCGAAGGTTGTTTTTGCAATTGGAAGCCTGTGACGAGTGGTGTACCGCAATGATCGGTGCTGGGACCCTTGCTGCTTGTAGTATACATTAATGATTTAGGCGTGAATATAGGAGGTGTGCTCAGTAAGTTTGCAGATGACACGAAAATTGATGGTGCCATAAATAGTGAGGAGGAAAGCCTTAGATTACAGGATGATATAAATGGGCTGGTAAGATGGGCAGAACAGTGGCAAATGGAATTTAACCCTGAGAAGTGTGAGGTGATGCATTTTGGGAGGAATAACATGGCAAGGGAATACACAATGTATGGTAAAACCCTAGGAAGTACAGAGGATCAGAGGGACCACGGTGTACATGTCCATAGATCCCTGAAGGCAGCAGCACATGTAGATAAGGTGGTTAAGAAGGCATATGGGATACTTGCCTTTATTAGCTGAGGCATAGAATGTAAGAGCACGGAGATTATGTTAGAGCTGTATAAAATGCTAGTTAGGCCACAGCTGGAGTACTGTATGCAGTTCTGGTCGCCACACTGTAGGAAGGATGTGATTGAACAGTACAGGGTGCAGAGGAGATTCACCAGGATGTTGCCTGGGCTGGAGCGTTTCAGCTATGAAGAGAGACTGGATAGGCTCGGATTGTTTTCCTTAGAGCAGAGAAGGCTGAGGGGGGACTTGATAGAGGTATACAAAATTATGAGGAGTATGGATAGGGTAGATAGGAAGAAATTTTTTCCCTTAGCGGAGGTGTCAACAACCAGGGGGCATTGATTTAAGATAAGGGGCAGGAGGTTTAGAAGGGATTTGAGGAGGGATTTTCCACCCAGAGGGTGGTTGGAATCTGGAACACACTGCCTGAGGGGTGAGAGAGGCAGGAACCCTCACAACATTTAAGAAGTATTTAGATGAGCACTTGAAATGCCATAACATACAGGGCTATAGGTCAAGTGCTGGAAAATGGGATTAGAATAGGTAGGTGCTTGATGGCTGGCACGGACACAATGGGCTGAAGGGCCTGTTTCTGTGCTTTATAACTCTATGACTCTATCCAATCTCTCCTCGTAGCTACTCTTTTCTAACCCTGGCAACATTCTTGTAAACCTCCTCTGCACTCTCTCCAGAGCTATCTTAGGTTTCTAAAAGAGCCAGCTGCAGAGAAAGTAGATGCACTGCCTATGATTTTCCAAAATTCCCTAGGCCTGAATTTTCAGCTCAGCGGGCAGGCGTGATCAACAGGCCCGGGAGCAGTCGGGAAATGCACTGCCAACCACGATCGGCACCCCCCCAACAGCGATTTCAGACTGGCTGGCCAATTAACAGCCAGCCAGTGTGAAGCACGTGCTGAAAAGCTCAGCACTGCCGCGGCGGGGGCGGGGCGAAGGCGGACGATGATGTCAATGTGGACACGGGCAAGCACTGGCAGAAAGCTCCCTGAAGGCAGAGAGCTGCCTCAAGGAACTGAAGACTCAAAACCCAGGAAATAACATTCTTAAAATCAGGAAGAAAATGTCCAAGCTTCACAATCAGGCACCTGAACATATAGATTATAAAAATGCTGTCCGCAGATATCTATTTTTATTTTATTTAATAACGGGTATCTCATCCCGCCCTTGGATGAGGTTTGATGAAAAACGTAAAGGCCACCTGGCCGATTCACCTGTCTGCCAACCGTAAGGTTGGACGGGCTACGTAAAATGACAAACAATTGTGCCGGTAATGGGCTTAGTTGCCCTCTTAATTGTCGGCGAGTGTGCTTCCGACTTCTGCATGCGCCTGCCAACTGAAATATCAACCAAGCGAGGGATGACATCTGGATGCTCGCCCGACGTCACCCCGCACGATCTCATGCCCAATTGGGTCAGGGGTGTGCCCATCCATTCAACGTAAAATTCGCTAGATTCTGGAATGTCACAACAGATTGGAAGTTAGGAAATTCAACACTGATAGTCAGGAAAGGAAGGAAAGAGAAAACAGGAAACACAGGCCAGTTAGCTGATATCAATTGTCGGGAAGTTGCTGCAATCTATTATTAAGGAAATCTTAACAATACACTTATGCATGATATGATTAGATCAAGTTAACATGGTTTTATGACAAGAAAATTCTGTTTGACATAATTATTAGCTTTTTGAGCCTGTAACTAGCAAGGTAGTTAAAGGGGAACCAGTAGATGTAGTATACTTGAATTTCCAAAAGGCATTTGATAAGGTGCCATGCAAATGGTTAATGCACAAGATAAGGGCTGACTGAGCTGTGGGTGATATATTAGCACAGATAGAGGATTGGGTAACAGACAAGAAGCAGAGAGTAGGGATAAATGGCCATTTTCAAGTTGGCAGACTGTGATTAATGGAGTGTCGCAAGGATCAATTCTAGGGCCTCAACTATTTACAATCTATATTGATGACTTAGATACATTACTCTCTGTCCCTTCATCTAAGTTTGCTGACGTTACAAAGCTAGGTGGGAATGCAAGCTGTGAGGGGAAAACAATGAGCCCGCAAAGAAACATAGACAGGTTAAGTGAGTGGTCAACAAGGTGGCAGATGGAGTATAATGTGGGAAAGTATGAAATTATTCATTTTGGTCGTAATAATAGAAAAGCAGAATATTTTTTAAAGAGCGTGTAACTAGTAAATGTTGATGTTCAACGAGACTTGGGTGCACTCATAAGGAACACAAAAAAGTTAGCATGTAGGGACACCAAACAATTAGGAAAACAAAATGGCATGATGGCCTTTATTGCAAGTGGATTGGAACACAGGAAAAAAGAAGTCTTGCTACAATTGTATAGACCTTTGGTGAGACTACTTCTGGGATGCTGTGTGTAATTTTGGTCTCCATGTTTAAGGAAGGGTATACTTGCTTTGGAAGCAGTACAGCGAAGGTTCGTTAGATTAGTCCCTGGGATTAAAGTGTTGTCCTATGATGAGAGGCTGAGGAAAATGGGTCTATATTCTCTGGAGTTTAGAAGAATGAGAGGTTATCTCATTGAAACATTTAGGATTATGAAGGAGCTTAATAGGGTAGATAGAGGCCTTGTTTTCCCGGGCGGGAGAACTTAGGACAAGGGGCACAGTTTCAAGGCAAGGGGCTGATCATTTAGCACCGAGATGAGGAGAAATTTCCATCAGGGAATTTTTAAAAATTCCACTTCCTTGCCTGCTCCCCATATCTCTCAATTCCCTCAGAGACCAAAAGTCTCAGCCTTAAATATATTCAATAATGGTGTATCCACAACCCTCTGGGATAGAGAATTCCAAAGTTTCATACCTTTGAGTGAAGACAAAAATGCTGTGGATCTGGAGTCACATGTAGACCAGACCAGGTAAAGATGGCAGATTCCCTTCCCTAAAGGATATTAGTGAACCAGATGGGCTTTTACAACAATAAGGAACGGTTTTTCATTTGGATTTGAACCCAGGTCCCCAGAACATTACCCTAAATCTCTGGATTACCTGGTACCTGACGATACCACTACACCAGAGCAGCCTCGACGGGCCAGATGGTCTTCTGCTTCTATTTCTTATATTCTCTATGTCTATCCTATGAAACCCCTTCATAATTTTAAAGACCTCCGCTAACTCCCCCACCAGCCTTCTATTTTCGAGAGAAAAAAAGAGCCAAGCAATCCAGTCTTTCCTGATAGGTAAACCTCTGTGCATTTTTATTATTTCCTTGGAGGGTTTGCCACAGAAAAAATAAATTTTTTTAAAAATCAAAAGCATTTTATTCCACTAGTTTACAAACTTCTAACGGTGAACAAATCTCATTAGAAGTATGTAAAAGGTAACAAACTGAAGCCCTGTGTGAGGCCACCCACCTTCCACCCACTCCCTGATAACACACCAAAGCCAATCATCGTTACTCCTTATTAAGATCAAAAGGGAAGGCCACTAATTAGGAATGAGCAGACAATTAAAATTCTGCCAAGTCTAAAAAAAAGCAGGACAAAAATAAATAATTATGGGTGATTAAATGGGGTGCTGCTGGAGTAAAATAAAATTTATATTTTCAGTTAGTCTACGTCATATACTTTGATGTGATATTATGCTGCTTCTTCCGTAATAATTTTGATTATACTTTAACAAATTGTAATATGCTTTACATACACTGCAACATGATTATTTTTTTACATTTTGTTCTACATAATTTTAATTTTTAAAGTGACATGAAATCTCATTTTATCATGGGCCTAAAGATGATTTTATACATAACTGACTGAGTCACTGAAACAAAAGATACGGTATTTTTTGTACTTACACACTTCTCTACACGTCATGCAATAATAAGACAATGTCACTGTTCCTTGCTATTACCTTACTGAATTAGTGGTGACACTGTTATAATGCTTCTCTGTGCCTACGTTGACTCCACAGCTTTAGTCGAAAGTTTAGACTATAGCGCAGAAACCAGACCATCATTCCAGAAAGAGGGGGAGGAAAGTTACATCAAAAGGGGATTAAATGGGGCAGCGCATTAGATGTTGCACTTTCCTCCCTGGGATGAATGTTTCCTCTGGTGTAAAGATCCCACATAAAATGAATTTAGGACCATCTTAAACCTGTTTCCACCCCCTAATTTGGCATTAATTGGCAATCTCAGTCAGAAAGACCAAAGGATGATTACATCTGAGAGTCATCTAGTTTCTCTTCCCATAGACACCTGCTCTCCTCCTCCATCTCCCCCACCAATAGCAATTTGTTTGTGACTGATTACAGACATTTTGTTTCTATTACTGTACTTATAGAGCACCATTCCAGATATTAATAACTCTCCATGAGAAGAACTGCTTCCTGACATCAATCCTGATCGTGTCTTTTACAAGTTTGTAGCTACTGCCTTTGCACTGCAGTTGAAATAACGATAAATTTCCTTTTCCACTTCAGGATCTCGCAGACCTCTGAAAAGTCTCGTTACAAGACCCAAAATTCTGAGGGTTTCAAACTTCTGTTCATGACTCATTCTCCTGACATTGATCACTCTCATGGCTTAATCTAGACCACTTCTAAAGTCTAGATGTCTCCCTAATGTTTCAGAGACCAGAAATGAATAATGATTCAAATGGCTTGATGAGAACACGACTGAATGACAGCCTCTGATTTGTGGCAAAATGGCTGTTTGTTTGTTCTGCTGATTGCTGCCCTTTCATGACTAGGATGGTACGTGTTGAGTCCATAAATCACAGACCTCTTTCAGTTCAATAACATTAATTGAAAATGGGTTTGCCTCAATTTTCCCCAGAATGTAACATCTCACATGTCTACATTTAATTTTTATAGGGCATAGGTGCCCACTTGCAAATTTTTTTTGACATCCACCTGTACTACTTTGGTTGCCTGAATTCCCATCAATTCCTTTGCCTTATCTGTAATGCTGACCAATTTACATTGTGTTTCTGAACGCTTTTATATTTCTTGGATTTGTCACAGCCTGGCCACTGATGTACAACATGCTGAAGTTGAAACAGCTTGCAGAACTGAAAGGTATACAGATCTTGAAAGGCAAAAAATAGTAAAAACCGGAAGACATGAACATTTGAAATAAATGGTTTGGTAATTTCACTGCTAAATTACAGTTGAGATTCCTTTACATTCTGTCAGTGCTGTGTCTATACTATATCGATGTTCTTAAAACACGTGTGAATTTACTGCTCAGGTGTCAGCAACTTGTATTTATTTAGCATCTTTAGCATAGGGAAGAACCTCAAGGTTCTTCATGGGTGCATGATTAGGCAAGAATGGATACTGAGACGAAGGAGGAGATATTAGGAGGGGTGACGAAACACTTGGTCAAAGAGATGGGTATTAATAAGGAAACTGAAGCGTGGCAAGGAAAATATGGTATAATGTCATGCATAATCCCTTCCACCAATCAGATCACCGAACCAAAGACATTGACCCCCACCAGCCGCCACAACAGAATTTCAACCAATTAGATTCTAGTGAGCACTATCCCAGCAAACTATCCTTTTATTCAATCAGATGCCAAAACCAATGGCCAGTCAGAACCATATTACAAGGGTCAATCAGATTCCAAACCCATCACTACAGTGTAAATTGTGATTCATCAGTTTTGTGACAGTGAGAATCAACTTCTACTAAAAATAATTCCTGTGATACAATGTGGAATCTCTTTCATAGTGTCCTGTGCATTGTGGTTGCATTTATCTTGTTCTTTCCACCTACAAATATATTTTCAAGCATCAACCTGGGATACACATAGTGAACGCAGATGCCCTTAGTCGCCTACCCTTGCAAGAAAGAAAGTAAATGAGCCATGAAACCATTTTTTACTCGCAAATACGAATTGAGTTGTCAGGATGGCATCACACTTTGGGGAACAAGAGTGGTCCTTCTTAAACCAGGCAGGGAACTGCTCCTAACCACATTACACAGCATTCATCCTGGCATTTCCAAAATGAAAATGCTCACCAAGAGTTACCGTGTGGTGGCCTGGTATAGATGCAGATCTCGAGAAGTCAGTCAAGCGCTGTCAACAGTGCCAACTGCAACAAAAATTGCCAGCCGCAGCCCCACTAGACCCTTAGGAATGGCCTGGCCGACCATGGGTGCGGATCCAAACAGACTACGTGGGTCCATTCCTAAGCACAATGTTTTTGATCATAATCGACACACATTCAAAATAAATGGAGACTTTTGAGGTGAAATCACCTACATCACATGCTACCATCGAAAGGTTACGCCAATGCTTTTCGACTCATGGATTGCCCGAAGCTACTGTATCAGACAACAGAGCCGTACTTACAAGTGCTGAATTTCAGAACTTCACCAACCTAAATGGCATTAAACACATCTGAACTGCAACTTACCACCCAGCATCAAATGGACTAGTTGAGAGGGCCATCCAAACTTTCAAGTCAGGACAAAATAATTGCCGGAAGGAATCTTGGAAACCAAAATCTCACACTTCCTTCTTACCTACTGCACAACTCCGCATGCAACAACGGGAGCTCCACCAGCAGAACTGCTTATGAAGCGTCATCTCAGAACAAGACTGAGCTTCGTATTTCCAAATTTGTCAGGGAGGGTAGAAAAGAACTAAGGAAGAATCAGAAAACAAACCACGGTTTGCATAGTAGAGCCCGGGAATTTATAGTAGATGAAGCAGTATATGTAAGAAAATTCGGTCGCGGTCCAAGTTGGATCCCAGGAATTATTGTCTGTGAGACCGGACCCCTTTCATACCAAGTAGATGTGGAAAGCCGGTGCGTTTGTAAACACATGAATCACCTGAGGAGCAGAGAGATGCTTCCACAGTCAGTGTTGCTGCCAAGGAATGTTATTGTACACGTAAGTACCAAAGTACCTGATCAACCTGTTATAGATGTAATTGACGTCCCCATTGAATTAAATAGTAATGAACTGCCTGTGGTAAATGAGGTACCCGTTCTCACAGTTTCTGTTAGTGCCGATCCTGTAGGAGAGCTTCGGGCTATAGAATTACACTACTTTCCTCGGAACAGAAAACCCCCTCAATGACTTGATTTGTAATTGCTGGGACTATGTATGTAAGTTTATAATCTGAATTCATGACAAAGTGCAAGTATGATTATTTCTAAGATTTTTTATATTGTTTTCTATTCACCTGTATAAAGTAATTTGTGTAAATCAAGGAATTAAAGGGGGAGTGTTGTCATGATTGTTGCTTTAAGGCCAGCCTTACTGAGCAAGGGGTCACGTGGTCAGAACAGCCAATCAAAACTGAGCGTGGGGGATCTTATAAGTGGAGGACTTTCCTAGACTAGAAAGTGTATTGTAGCCTTGCTAGAGGCATGCAGCTAATCCAGCAGCTCTGTAAATAAAGCCAGTTGTTCAACTAAAGAAGCCTCTCTGTAGAACATCTCTACAATATGCCTGATGCTGCCTCTGGCATGCTCTCCTGCACTCTTCATTGCACCAGGGTTGATCCTCTGGTTTGGCAAATGCCGGGTCATGAGGTTACAGATTGTGTTCGAGTACAATTCTGCTGCTGCTGATGGCCCACAGCGCCTCATGGATGCTCAGTCTTGAGTTGCTAGATCTGTTCTAAATCTATCCCATTTAGAACAGATCTAGCAGCTCTAGACTGGGCTTTGTCTGCTCTCTAGGTGGATACCATGGCATTATTTTGAAGGAGGCCAGGGGAGTTATCTTGGGTGGCCTGGCCAATATTAATCCCCCAGCCAACAATACTAAAACAGATTATCAGGTCATTATCACATTGCAGCTTGTGGGACCTTGTGGTGCTCACACTGCCTTTCCTGCATTTCGGCCGCGGCTCCGTCTCTAAAGTGCTTTGGAATGCTCTGAGGTTGTGAAAAGGCCATATAGATGGAAGCCTTTCTTTTTATTCTGTTTTTTAAATGGCAGGATGCTGGAGAGATCTCCCCCCTTTGCTTAAAAATAGTACCTTTAATACCAGTCACAACTGATTTGGTCTGGTCGTGGAGCCAAAATGCCTGGCACTCCCTCATCAAAGCAAATCTTCGATGGAGAACATGAGTCTGAGGTGTGCTCTAATGGCAGTCATATGAAGCACCACAAGGACTCTCTGAAGGCTTCACTTAGGAGTTTTGATATTGACCCTGAGTTCTAAGAGAAGCTCGCCCAGGATCACCGCATCTGGCGCGAGTAAGTTAAAAAATGGTGCAGCCTCCTTCGAAAGCAAGCGCATATCAGAAGCAGAGAGAAAACACAAGACCAAGAAATCCCAAGCCAGCAACTCGTCCAAAATTCAGTCATCTGCGGTATCCTGTCCTATTTGCAGCCGAATCCTCCATGCACAAATTGGCCTTAGCAGTCGTCTATGTACCCACCAGAATCCTACCAAACACCCCAGGCAATGAACATGGTCATCTTAGTCTCAAAGGACGAACAGCGGGGCCTTTAATATCACCTCAAGAGACAGACAGAACTCAGTTTGATGTCTGCTACAAAGGATGTAAGCTCCACAATGCAATCCTCCCCCAGCATTGTGCCAACCTAGTTTATCCCAATTTAATTCCTTTTAATATGGAGCATCCAGAATGATTATTTGAGCCCTTCCATTTCACAATCTCAGGGTCACCAAAAGAGAAAGAAAAGAATAGGGTAGAAGAGATTTTCGATTCACCTATTTTCCTGCCAGTTGTATGATTCCAATGGCCACCGAAACTACCTAGACAGCAAGACACACAACCCTTTAACTCTGCCATTTGTAGGGCACCTGCACGAATGCTTCCAGCACCTTTGCATCTCTGGCATTTAACAGCCATCACATAAACAACTTACTGGACTTCACAGCTTGACACCCTTCTCATTAGCTATTGCTTACCTGTAGCTAAAAATATCATCTGCTACATTACAGACAGTAATTGGTCATTACATTATTACCTTTCTACCCCCTACCAACACAACATAACGTAACAGTCAGTGATAATAAGGCAGTTTCTCACGCTGAGTGATGTTGCAGTCAAATCTCAGATGAATGAATGTACTCTCCTCCAGTCACGTACAAATAACCCTTGGCCGCAAACTTTGAATTGAGCAATTAGTGAAGAATCATTACACAGGCCTGAACTTGCTTGGCACAAATCTTTCTTTAACACGCCTACACTTCAATACAACAATCTCTTGCTTCTAAAACACAAGCATCTTCCTCCAGGCAGAAGATGGAGAAATTTAACTCGTCCTCTTATTTGCTGTCGGTTTCTCCATTCTTCAGATCGCTGTCAGATCAAGATGTACAAGTTATATGTAGATTGATTTCTTATATGATTTATAGTTTTAAGATGAACTCAGAGCGAGTTGGGAATCTGGGAACAAAATAACCAAAACTAATTCAGAAATTAGTTTGACAATGAAAAATGTAGAAGTTATTCAAGGTCTTGTCACCTGCACATAAATCATTTCATACTATAGTCTGTTTCTTCATTACCTTTCAATGTAATGTGATAGCATTAATGGTGAAAGGTTTTGATTAAGTTGAAATAAAACATCTTTCTCTGGAGAATGGTTATTTTTAATGGAATACTAAACACTTACCTCTTTAACAGAACTAAAATAATAGGAATCAACTAAGGGTGCATTAATAGGACAACATTATTATCTGGCAAAGCAGCTTTGGCTTCAGATTGATGCTAATCTTAGTGTCGGTTAGTTTCAATTGGATATGCAAAAGTAAAGCAAAATGAAATGGCCTCCTAAAATGCATCTGATTCCAATTTGCTCCAGTATTGAGTCAGATCCTGGTTCTGGATTCAGGCTCCATTCCCACTTAACAGCAGCAAGGGATAGAGCAAAATTGGTTTGCACTTCATCTATAGTTGTGGCCTAAGTACATCTTAATATCAAAAGCAAAATACTGCAGATACTGGAAATCTGAAATAAAAGCAGAAAATGCTGGGAATACTCAATAGATCTGAGAGCATCTGCAGAGAGAGAAATAAATGTTTCGGCTCAATGGCCTGTCATCAGAACCATTCTGATGAAAGATCCTTGACCTGAATCATTGGGCAAAATTTAATATCGGCAAGGGCAGGGGGTGTGGCTCTAAGCAAGCCCCCTCTTCCCAATGTTGGGTCCCTCAATCAGGCCCTGGAAGTCCACAAGCAACACCGACAGGGACTGCTTTTTGGGCTTCCTGCATGGTGAGCACCTTCGCCTACTGCTCGAATATTAGTGGCGGCGGGATGAGGCCCTTAAGTGGGCAATTGGTGGGAGGACAGGAAGACGGTTCATGAGCCTTTCTGCCATGGACTTAAATTGGGGCAGAGACGGGAAGGTGGCAGGTTCCCAACCCTCCATCCTCCCGTCTGATTAAACGGCCCCCACCACCAAACTCACCAAAAGCGAGGGCATGAAATTCTGCCCATTAACTCAGTTTCTCTCTCCACAGATGTTGACAGACCTGATGAGTATTTCTAGCATTTTCCATCTTCATTGCACCTAACATCATTGGGTAGGTCAGATAGGTTTTGTTTGCTGCATTTTGAGCACATATATATTTTTATTGCTGCAGGCAAAAGGAATATGTCCAGACATTACACCTTTTTTTTTGAAGAAACAAAAGCATGGTGATGGTAGCTCCCTGGTGCATTTGCCATGGAAACATCTTGACCAATCAGAGCCGGCTTGCTAACCAATCAGTCCCTCTTTTCTCATGCAGTATAAATTATTGTTCCCTTTGAAGTTCAACATTCTTGCATCTGCCCAGATGAGTGTAAGATGAAAAGCTTTGACAGCATTTCTTTTTTCAGCATTACTCAAGTTTTGTACTGCCAAACGACTATACTTTTAGAAAACTCAATATTGCATCGAACAGTTCAAGTCGACACTATACAAAGTATTTATAAAATGACAAAATGGATTCAGAATGACATGAGTGCCAGCCCATCACTGCCGTCAACCTCCATTTAATTGTCATCAACCTGATTCATTTTGCATTTGCCCTACTTAACTGATAGTCTTAGGTCAAACAACAGTTTAGCCTCAGGATATCTGGGATGGTATTTCAAATGTGAACCAAACTTTTTTCTGAGAATATTAGACAGACATTACTCAAATTACATGAGGTCTATATCTATAATGGAATCTCTGACAAACTTAACTAGGCTAAATGCTTGCAATCGAAGTACAAAATTGCAATTATACCTCAGTTAAGGACCATTAAACCAGCATCTAACCAAACAACTTCTGGAAAAGTTATAATTATCTACCATCACCCCATATATTGCCAATTGGACCAAGACTGAGGCTTATTAATGTGAATTCTGTGCTCTCTTACAAAGTCATCAAGGATTGACAATGTCAGAAGAACAGAACCTTGACCGTGGCTGAATAATTATGGTGAAAACCAAGCTAGCTGCAGCACAGTCACTTTTCACTGTAACAAATGGCTGTGCACAACAACAATAATGAGTCCAATTTTCCCCCCTCAGCTTTCATAATAACAAATGGCTGTGCACAAGAAATGTGAAGAGGCTGATTTTCCGCCTCAGCCTTCACAAACTAACAGTGACAATCAGAATATGGCTCAAGTTTCCCCTTGGGCACAGGTACAAATGCTAATTGTGCAGCATAAAGTTTATCCTATTTGCTTATCCTGAAGTGACTTCGGAGCTTTCACATTCCTGTCAGTGGTGGCCCTAGAAATTGGGGCGGTTCTAATTCAGCGTACAGTAGCGTGAGAAGTGTGCAGCCAAAGCTGGTTTCATTACTTTAGGGCCAAAGAGGGAAAAAAGATAGGGGTGATGAAACATTTTGAATTACATGCTCCTGTAATTCATGTCAGAAGCTTTTAATTCGTTGTCTTGTAAGGCTGAGGTGCTGAAATACTATCACTTCCTTGCAGGCAATTAGTGCAGTAAGGTCCCTTACTAGTTGAGTCGAAGGCCCTCCGTCAGGTCTGGGTGGGTGCCTGCAGTTTGTGTGTACTCATATTCTCAGCTGGTGTTGTCTGAACCAGTCAAACCTTAGTTTGAATAAAGCGATTGATTTTTCTTCATTTGTTGGGAGGATAATTTCATACAAAGTGTAATTAGCACAATTCCACCCCATAATTACCATAAAAATTGGTCTGAGTAAGATGTGAGGGGTGATATTTGTGCTAGTGGAAAGTGCAGACAGCAAAGCACAGATTAATAGAGTCTGGTAAATAAACACATCAAAATATTATTGGAAGAGCGCAAAGTATATTAACACCGAGGCATTGGGATATCACCTTACACTGCACCCAAGGAAGGAAGAAGATACAAAATCATATGGCACTGAAAAATTTGAAATAATTCCTAATACTGGATTTTGGCAAGAAAATGCAACATATGGTTTGCAACACTTGGCAGAGGCATTTTCTGATAAGTACTGACATTCTCTTTTTAAAGTTAAAAACGTATAGGAACAGATTAAAGTATTAAACTATATTAGTTATCATTAGTCAACTGAAAGCAACGTCTTTCTTCATTGAAATACACAGCGCCAAATTGAAGTGATGGAAATTAAGGTAAACATGTCTATTAACAAAAATGGACAACATCCAAATTGGCATCCTGCCACACAAGCTACCGCTCAGCACATCCAATAAGCGGGTACCTACAATGGTTAGTGACTCACATATTCTGCTGAAGTGGAAATGGTGGTGAAATGGGTCCAACACAAGATTAAAATGTGTCAAATGTAACTGATTTTTAATTGCTGCGGGGAGAGATACACACATCTAAATATAGATACGCTCTATACCAACAGAAAGACCCAGATGGGTAGCTGCATCTCTGCCTCCTTCAGTATAACAAATGACAGAGTATAATGGCAAATTGATATTAATCTCTGTCTGTTTTCTATGCATCTGGATAATCAAAACTGGTTCTACGAGCACATCATTTGTCATGTCCTGTGACTAGCCTAAAATAATTGTACTTTGTTTAACAACATTGAATAACTTAATCTTTTTTTTGAATTGTAACCCTTCAAGAGCTATATCAGCACTTACTTTCAGAGGAAAACCAAAGTGTGTTTTCTGTCACACACGTAAAGAAGTAAAAGAGGTTTTCATCTGAAAAACACAATGTCTGCTATAACCAAATATAATGCATTTGCAGTGTGTGGCGAATTGAAAAGGCTGGGGTGGCACAGCATTGATGTGGCACTCGAGATGCCAACTCTGGCATCTTGATCAATTTCGGGTGTCAGCTGTGCCACAACTATTGCACTATGAAGTGTACAGTGGGGGGAAATCAGCATATGGGGTGCAGATTATTAAAATATAGAAGCCTTGAATAAATAAAAACACTTATTAGCACCTGATCCCCCTAGGTGTCCATCATTGGTTTTCATGCATCACCACTTAAAATGCATGTACCAATATGTGCAGATGGAAATTGCTTATGCATTTTCTATTATCCACTTTTATCTTGGCATGCCAAGAAAATGCTATCTTGCTTATGTGTGTTGACCCCATAAATACTTCACGCGCCATGAAGACGTGTTCAGTAGTTTGAAGATTATTGAAAGAAGAGAAAATATAGGAAAGGAGGGCTTCATCTATTAGCAACTGCTGGCGCAAAGCAATTAAACAGGGCTAGGGGGGAAGAATGATCCTGGTTTGGTAAACACAGATGGCCAACTGGCAACCACTCACCCACAATGAAAATAATGTTATCATAGAATCATGGAATGATAAAGCACAGAAGGGTCTGTTCAACCAAGTAGTGAAGCAGCAAGAATTGGTGAGAGATTCATTGCATGGAAGGAGAGGTGAATAGAATGCAGCAAAGGTATAGGTCAGAAAGTAACAATTGGCAACTGCGATCAGCCAGCAATTCAAAGTGAACAGATAGACAACATCAGATTTAAGGTCACAAGGGGGTGAAGAACAAAGGTAACAGCATGTTAAATAGGATGTGGAAGTCGAGGTAAACAATCCTTCTATGTTTGACAGATGGAAAAAAGGAAAGGTAGTTGAAAACTAGAATAATGCAAGTCTTCCAGATAACCAAGAAGTAAAATAAATCTGAGAGTTATACTGGTGCAATATAGGTAGTACTGAAAACAGTCTAAAGTACTTTTTGTGTTTCTTTCATTGATCAATTACATTTAAAAAGTGTACAGGTCAACAGTCAGCAAAAGGCAATAATTCAATTCTTCATGAATCACAGAATCACAGAATCTTAACAGCACAGAAGGAGGCCATTCGACCCATCATGTCTGCACCGGCTCTCCAAATGAGCATCATGACCTAGTGCCATTGCCCTGCCTTTTCCCTGTACCCTTGCACATTGTTTCTATTCAAATAAGAATCTGTGGAATTCCTTGCAGCGTATGGCTGGTGACATTCCCTCTTTAAGATAAATATTCTCATATGTTCATTAATTTTAGAAAAAAGCTTGCATAAGCATGAAATTTGCTTTATATTTCAGACTAATTTTGTGAATGCAGGAAAAGATACCTTTCAAGTAATTGATAACTGACTGGTTACTTCCCCCATTAGAATGTGATATGTTAATAGCCATCAAGGAAAATAGAAATGCACATTATCAAACTCATTTTCGATTGATTGCTTCAGAAGCATTTCAAATGCACAGCACCTGACCCCTATATCGTGGAAACTCTAACAGGTAATAATGACTACCTGCACAAAATCAAACTGAGAACTCCGTTATTAAACTTCCACTGGACCAACGGAAGTGGAACTGCAGGAGGAAAAGAAGATTGAAGTCATGTCTGATCAGAAAGTAGTAAATGAATTGAAATTTGTGTTTCACTCTTTAGTTCTCCATTTTCATTTTGCTCCAAAACTGTGAAATCATTCATCCTAACAAGGGCAGATGTGGCTGGAAAGCACCAGTAATTTTACAACATGACAGACGGGAAAATTGGCAAAACAATTAAACCTTAACTAATAGTTAGCAGACAGACGGGTGATTTAGTGCCTGCCTGACAGTTATTTACCATTATCTTTGAGATTTGTTACAAAGGAACAAGTTACACCTACTTATGCAGAAACATAGACGTTGTACAGTCGGCAGGGTGGGATGAAAGATGTAGTTGACATTCAAGTTATTGAGGCTGTGCTGCCCACAGCTATTTCTATTGATGGGTGTGAATGGCACTGAGTTTTCCTGACTTGGTTAATTGCTGAACTGAGACTAGATTTTTCTGTTCTACATGGCTTGAGTGTGTTTATGTCACTGTTTGCAACAAGCATTTTAGTTGTCACCAGATATAAACCAGATGAAAACCTTCTTGTCCTGTCATTCCAATGCTATTTGTAAATGGAAGATTAATTTTAATCCTTTGGGATGTTCCAGTTTGTTCCAAGGTTTCTGTGACAGCCTGCATGAACACATGGCTGTCACTCCATTCAGCTGCAGTAGAGAATACTGACAGATCATCTACTCCAACACTTCAGTTAACTGATCTTTCTGGTTTTTTTTACACATTCATATTTTCTTTAAACCATATTATGCAGCTTAAATCCAGTTGGTTGATATTAATAAGTGTTCATCTCTGTGCAATAACAAGAAATTGGAAGTTACATTACTCTGTTTGTTCTTGTAGAATTTATTGCTGTTAGCTGAATGCTTGAATTTTTCAATCCTGTTCTGACCTCTGTGCACATTTTGCTGGCTTTATACACTACTCCGTATTGAATTCCGAATGCGTGTGGCTAGGTGTTAGGTAGTGTAGCAAGTAGCAAAGGTAATAGAGCAGGAATCTCCCTACCAGGTGGTTTTAAGGTCAACTCTCCAAATTGTGAAATCTGCTTCTTGCTTCTACACAATTCCTGGACCCTAGAAAAACCTCACTGAAATGGAACCACGATGGACGGAATTTAATGCTCTCCCTGGAGGCAGGCTGAGAGGCGGGGGCTAAATAATGGGCCTGGGAGGTGCAGGTGGAGACTTTATCACCTTACTAGCTCCCAGTGATTAATTCCAGGGTGGGAAGGGTCAAGGGCTGCCTTCCCATCTGGAGGCCAATATTAAGTCACCTCAGCAGGACTTACCCTGCTGTCGCTGGTATTCTACCAGCAGCGGGTAGGGGCCATGCCATGTGGGCAGCCTACCAGGTAAACCCTAGCAGGAATGTCTGTGGCCTGGTGGAGCGAGTCCCTCCGTCTTGTGCATTCTGAGCCCAATGAAGGAACTGCTGGCAGAAACGGGAAGCTACCCCCCTGCCCTTGACAATGACACCCCTAACCCACACATCAGAGCCTTCCTGACTGGCCCCGGTGATCCTCCCGCACTCACCTTGGTCCAGGGCTCCATCAATGAACCTTTTAGTCGGCCCTACTGCAGTACTGGCAGTGTCAATCATTACCAGTGGCACTGCCGGTACTGGAAAGCTGATGGCCTCTGATTGGCCAGCAGTTCACAAGGGCGGTATGTGCGGCCCATACCAAGAGGTCTGGGGGGAAGTTGTCCCTGGTGGATCCAGAAACCACAACCTAATTGGGACCTAATCCCAACAGGGCTCCAGGAAATGGCCACAGCAGAGTTGCCACTGGCTCTCCAGATGGTGGACAGGCCCACCATCCCGACCATTAAATTCCACCCATTGAAATGGAATGGTTTATATCAGAAAAGAAGCAGATATCATCAATGGACTTTATTGCAGGAGAACCTCTCATCAGTGCAACACTCTACAACACTGAGGGATGGGGAAAACTCATAGCCCTGCTTATCAGGTTTAGTGCCAGTGAAGAGCACTAAAGAGCTTCTGGGAGGAAATAACATGTTTGGGCTATGGCGGGAGGGAGGGGAGGGGGGAGAGAGTGGGGAGGGTGTGGCGGAGGAGGGTGGGATAACAAAAGCATTAGAAATATTTTTTAACTTTCTACCAAAATGTGTGACGATAATGACTATACATTAGAATAAAAATCTTATATCTGGATGCACTCTTTGTTCCCTTAGTAGTCTATTTTCATGTTTTTGTCACATTTTTTGCTAATTTTTCCATCAAGTCCCATGCTCACATTAGTAATGGAAAATACCAATGTAAATTTACCACATTTTATGTTGGTCATCACTGTTTGCAATAAGCATTTTTGTTGTAACTTTAAATGCAGTCTCCTGACAGTACTAGTACTGCCGGACCTCAGATTTGTATCTCCCAGCTCCTACTGTGGACGAACTCCTCTGCTCCAGCCTGCTCTTTGCTCTCCAAACTGCCATTAAAACCTTTGCCCTTTTGCTGGAAATGATGATAGCAAGTCAAAATGTTATATAATAATAAGACAAATTGATTGTCTTTAAAGTGGATGCTATTCGCCTAATATGTCCTGGTTCCTTACTCTCTAACCCCATTCTCATATGAAGACTTTTTGGCCTTGCCTCAACAGCCTCCAGAGGTTAACTAGTGACTAATACAAGATCTTGTTACAGATTAAAATTTTCAAGCAATTTCACTTCATAGCATGAATGATGTGTGCGCAAACAAGATGTTTGCGTTCCAATGACTAAAATTTTTAGAACGGGAACTTGAAAGCTGTGAATTCATTTGCCACAAGGGTGTTCATTGCACTTGAAGCATGAGTGATATGATTCTATCATTTTCATGTCAAAAAGTACATCTAATTGTGTCATGATAAAGCAATCAAGGATTGCCCTTTTCAAGAACAAAAAGGTTAGAAAAATAATAGGTTTAATGTGATAATGACTGGTAGTTATTGTATTGGTTAAAATTAACAGTCCCACTTGTGTCTTTGAAATAGGATAATGAAACTCTAAAGGCAGGATTTTCACCACGGGTTTCTCTACCCCACTGTTAGGTTCAAATGGGGGTCAGCAATCCGTGTGAGGAACGGGCACTCAGCTGTGAATTTCCCCGAATTGGCCAATTAGTGGCCAGAGGGCAGAATCACTGTCCAATGAAGGATGATGGGCAGGTTCTCAAAGCTGGCGGGCCAATAGGAAGCCCTCCAGCCCAGGAGGAGCAGAAGCTGGACTTTCAAGGTAAGTGAGAGGCTGGGCACCCCAAGATGGAGGCATGCCTTCTCCAACCCTTTTCAACTTAAACGAAAAAATAGGCTGAGCAGCCACAGTTAGAAGCACAGGACAGACAATGGCTGCAGCTACAGCCAGGCAGTGCCTCTAAACCCGCCTAGAGTGCCACCCCCACCCCCCCACCCCATTCTGTTGCTAGGAGGCCGTCTCCAGGCAGCTACACTGTTCCCCGATGCCTCCAGGGGTTTGCGCACCAACTGGAAAATTCCATTCGGCCTTCAACAGCAGGTCTTAACAGATCCTTAACAAGGCCAACTGCAGCTTGTGGATGCCGACCCCTCATTCTCATTTCACACACTCCCGCCTCTGTGCGCACCTCATCAGGCCTTAAAATTCAGCATTAAGTTATGATACAGCACCCCTATATACAAGTTCAGATTTTAGAAGCAAGAATATGTCTTATGGGTTAGATCTGCCTCTCTGGTATCTCAATCATCACATGAGGTGATAGTTGGTTGTATGGACAAGAAAGGTCACTGGCCTAGAATTATTTTGATCTTCCTAAGTTCACAGAGTGTCCAATTCAGTTTCCCAAAGTCAAATAACTCAAAGCAAATCACTGACTAGGCTCGATGGTCATTTGCGTGTCACCTTGTGGAAACAATACCCTGTCAACAGTGGACATCTGATGAGGACGAGCGATTTTTGGTCTCAAAAGTATCTCTGCTCTCCTCTCATCCCCACTATTAATGACCTCCCTTATGCACTGCAAAGTTCTTCCAAAATTTAAAATTGACAGGACACCCAGTGGTACTTCTCACTTAAAATCAAAGTTCAAAAAGGGATGGGCAATAAATGCTGGCCAAGCCAGCGAAGCCCACATCCCGTGAATGAATTTTTTAAAATGAATTAAGGCAATTATGAAAGTTAGACCAGTTTAATGTCAAAGAACAACAACAGCACCTTGTATTTCTGTAGCACCTTTAACTTAATAAAATGCCCTACGGCACTTCACAGGAGCATTTTAAAAGAAGGTATGACACCAAATCATATAAGGAGGTAGGATAGATGACCAAATGCTTGGTCAAAGAGTTGGATTTTACTCTGCATTTGTTACTTTGTAATTCATTTACCTTTGAAAGTTATCCATACATTGATAGATTAAGTGGAAATATGCCAATGACTGTCTGTGATCATCGTGCCTAATTTGGTCACATTTCTTTTCTGTTTTCCTTCCCCAAATCCACATTTCTCTATCCCCTGCTGAAACAGTAATCAGCCCGATTTCCTTTTAATTATTTCCACTGAGTCATTGCTTATTGCGTTAAGTGGCAGTGTATCTCACTAGTCACCAAATGTGAAGAAATGACTCTTTAAGGTAATTTTAGTTCAGGCTTCTTTACCTAAAGAACAATAACACCAGCATGACAAAGTATTCACAGCTAGGGAGGCGCAAGTTCTTAACTCATACAGAGGAAGGAAACAGGAACAAGACTATATAGAATTTTATAGAATTTACAGCACAAAAACAGGCCTACTGGTCTGTGCTAGCTCCACAAAAACTCCATCTCACCCAACTGCATGCCCTTCTGTTCCTTTCACTCCTTTCACTCTCGTAATTATCTAGTTTCTTCTTAAAGTCATCTCAACTTTTTCATGCTGTAGCCAATCCCACATTCTAACTGCTCTAGGTAAAGAAGTTTCTCCTGATGGGATTTATGAATGACTATGCTATATTCAAGGCTCCTAATTTTGGACTCCTCCACATATATGTTTTTTTTTAAAAACAACTGAAAACTTGGCTTTTTTATCAATTTTTCCACTTACAAGTGAAAGAGGTAAACAGAATCCTGTAAATGGAATATCTTACATAATGGAAAAAAAGCAAAGTATTTTGGAAGATGACAAAAATGGACAAGCACAACGCCTGTACTTATCAATAAAGGGTTTAAATTCAGATCACAGGAATACAATTGCTCAACACCATCCAATAATCTGCTGTTTGAATTTCACTACAGTTAATAACAGTCCAAGAGGAGCAATTGAATTTTCCTAAAGTAATAACGCTTCTGCACAGAAACTGGAGGAAATTGTATTTTTTTTTTAAGTCATTTAATAAAAAAGGAATATACAGTGTAGCATTCTATTTTATACAGTTTCTAATAAGAACATTTAAGGATGATTGTATCACACAGAGGAAATATTTATCCTCTTATAGTTTTTGACTTTGGCCAACAACTTTCCTCAATCATTTCTTTCAAATTAAGGGAAGAATTTGGTTTCCATCTTGGCATAATTTCCATTGTTGGTGATAGTAGCAATCCAAGAGGCACTTAATTGTTCAAGGTATTTTCAGTTATTCTAAGAACCATGCCTGGAGCAATCCTGTTACTTAAACAATCCTCACCTAAAATGTAGAAATAGCTGCATGTTGTCCCACTAAATGTAACACAATACTCCATGAATAATCAAGTTATTTTGCAAAACGTATTGTGTCCTTGTGTGCCAGCCATATTATAAAACCGTAGCAAGTCTGTAAAGTATTTTTTATTGAGCATGTTAAACCACTGACCAATTGCATTGTTTGATAACACTCCTGTGAAAGGCCTTGGGGCATTTTACTACTTTAAAGGCGCTATTTAAATGCATTCTAACATTGTCATTGTTGCATTTCATTACACAGGTCCAAACTAACACATGACATCAAAAACTGATCAGATCTGCAGAAGTACACATAAACAGCCTTATTAAAATTTTTATTTAGCCTTATTTGTAGCCTTTTTTCCTGAACAGCCAAATTCTGATCCATGCAGGCTCTTAGGCCTGTTGAACCTAAATCGTCTCAACCTTCTAATTGTTAATATACGGGGAGCCACTGGCCTGCTTAGTATTGCCTCAATGCCCATTCTGCGGTGCACACTGCCAGCAGGAATCCCTAATCAACCATTTAGTGATGGCTTTGGTGTGGAATTTCTTTTGACCATTGTTATGAGACAGCCTTTTGGTAAAGCTGAGTTACTTAAAAATCCCGGAGGGAAACTTTAAACAACAGTCATAACCTATATTTTTAAGTGGCATGTTTGAGATGCAACTCTAAATTCAGGTATCAGACCATCAGTTTATGCTAAACTAAATGAAACATTTTATTAATTTACACAAGTTAAATACATATACATGGCTACAAATTACTACTATCATAACTGTTAACAAATTCCTAAATTACTCTCCAATAAGGTAACAGAAAGCCATAGATTTTTAAACAGACACCAGGCAAAGCATTTTCACCTTACGAATTCAAGATGAGGTTCCTTTCACTTTGGTTCCTGTGGAGTCAGTTGGAGGCTTACAGCTGCTTTGATCTTACATTGCCTCTGCCCTGCACACACAAAACTGCTGAAGTTATAACAAGCACAGCCCATTGAATATAAATTCTCATTGTATCCCCAGCCTCTTCTAACAATAAAACCCCTTTCATAGTACCAATTTTATTGGCAATATAAACACATTGCTTGGTCTCTGCTCACTAGGTGCCAGGTTTCATCCCACTTCTTGAATGCTCTATTCAAAAAATGCAAGTGCACGCTACCTCTCTTACGTCTCAAAACTGGTACACATCAAAGCACCCAGATTAGCTGGCTTTAATCCAATTAAGACACACCCACAGACTAAACCTATATTTTAAAAGAAAAATATTTTCCAATAACATTATATACATTAATAGCTTCATGACAACCATCTTCTCTATACCGAGTGCCAGGCAGAGTGTTATGACCAACTGAGAAGGGGTGAATTGGTTCCCATCTATTCAACCTCCTCGTTTGGTCACAACAAAGTTTTGAGTTTCTTTTTCACGAGTATATACCTTTTCCAAATGAGAATTTATTTATCTACTTAAGCAATGAGCAATAAGGAACCAATCAAACAAGGTTTTCTTGAGCCATAAGGATCAAGTTTATTAACCACTAAACCTGAGAAAAATAATAAAAATGCGATGTCAAGTATTCGCTCTCATGCAGTCATTCAGGTCCACAAACACACACACACAAACACGCACTCACACACACACACACACACACATGCAGTGTCAGAAATAAGGGGAATTAGAGCCCAATATAGAAAGGTAAAAGAATATACAATTAAGTGTCTTCTGACTGTCCATGAGGCAAAGATTTTAAATGTTGGCATGTTTCTTGGATGCAGTCAGATGTAGAAGATGTTGCAATTGTCATGAGATCTCAGTTCACTGCTAGGTTTCTGGTAAGGTTGACATCTTGAACCGGGCAACACAGTTAGTCCAAAAAAGAGGGGAAAGAGTGCAGTTTTCTGCCTGTTTCCTCTGCTGAAGTCTTTCTTGACACCACCTGTGTCACTTGCAATCTCTCTAGAATGGCTGGTAGCCTTGTCTTGAAATGCTTCACCCATTGTGAATTTCCAAGGAGTTTTGGGTGGGTCTGTCTGTGGCAGCTATTATTTCAATATCCATACTTTGCATTTTTAATATCTCTTCCTCAGGCAGTTATGAGTTTTGATAGGCATCTGAATTATAGGGAATGTCTCTCTCTTCACGTTCCCCTGAGGGTGATTTGTTTGCTTCTCACCTTCACCTTGGAACGTGGCCTTGCATTTTAAGCAGTTTTCTCTGTCTCAGTTCAAATTGCAAAACTTCCAGTCAGTTCAAAGTCGAAAAATCATATTTTCAAAAATAAAGGGGCACAGATTTGTGACAAGAGTAAGACCAAAGGGCACATGGAATTCTGATGCAGGTCCTTCATGATTTCACAGGTGTTTACATAAAGAGCACAAAAACCATGAGGAAATCAGATAAAGTAAGGATTGATATTATTTATATTACTGAAGATTAAACCTTGTCAAAAACGATTTTTAAAAATCTATTAGCGGGAATTTAAAGGTGTTTAGGAAGACGAGTTTACGTGCAAGTGTAAAAATGAGGATGTATGTGTGAGTGTAAACATATTTGTGTGCCTACTTGAAAATAAGAGTGTGTGTTTGTATGAATGTGTTTGAGTATGTAAATTAGTCTGAGTCAATGCTCTACACCCTCACCATCACCCACCCACCCCTTTTCCTGACTATACCCTTTCTAGCTCCCAGGCCATCGATTTGCTTTTACATTCCCTCCTTTGTAGGCAGGGAGTGATAAAATAATTTCTGTAGCTAATCACATGATTGCAGCCCTGAATCTGACTTTGGATCACTGGTAGAGCAGGAGATAGAGATTGTATGAGAGAGACAAAGACAAAAACAGACAAATAGAGAAGGACTAAATGGGAGACAGTCAGAAGCAAAATTAAGAAACAGCAAAGAGAAAAATGGAAAATTAATGAGAATAGTCGCAGTTGTAGAGACAACAACTCAGAAAGAAAGAAAATGGAGAAAAAGAAGGACACGGATTGAAAGTCAACTGAGAGAGAGGTGGGCAGAAACCGTTACAAGGTGAGAGACATTTTATTTTTATAAACCCATAGAATGTAGCCAGATAATAAATGGTACTTGTAATATTTTCCATTTTGCAACGCAAAATTGCCTATGAACATTATTCCAAATAGTTAATTAATTTTAGGAAGTAGTGGCTTATTTGAGCTCTATTTCCAATGAAGACAGAAAGTATTAGTTTACATTTATTATCAAGCCTATTATCATTCAGAAAAGATTAAACTCCAATCGCCTTGTAATGTAAAGATTTGGACCCTGGATGCCACATAGTATGAAGGCATAACTGCAGATTTTTTTTAATCTGTTCCCGAGGTGCTGTATTTACATTACAGCTGTCAAAGCAAACTCTTTCAGGCGGCTATAAACCAATTAGAGTCTTTCTTAGTATTGATGGACAGATTAAATCAAAGGGATATTAAAGCTGCTAAAAAAAAGTAACTTTTTCATAGTATTCTCCACAAATAGATAAAACATGTATGTGTTAATCTTTTTTCTCAGGGCTGACTAAAGTGTGTTGCGCCAGTGGGGTCAGTGAAGGTGAGATACTGGTCAATTTTCCAGTGGGCCATCTTCAGCACGGAGAGTGTGGACTTTGGCTGCACAACAGTGTATTGTTCATGTAGGCCACACTGGAAGTGCAGAGGCAAATTGGGCCTTAAAACCAAGAGCCTCATTACATATGCAACAGAAGGACCATGCAAGAAGCTGCTGGTGGTTTCTGAGAAGCTCAAAGTTTGTCCTGCTTGCTTTAGGATCTTTATATATTTCTGCCCGAGGCCATTTGTACTGAACGATACTGTTTAACTGTTTCCTGGAGAGCTTAAAGAGCATCAAGGCCCAGGGCAAGGTCAGGGTCATGAGATCACTGATCTGCTGCATCTTACATCCTGTTAATGGAGAAAAGTCAACCAAGGCAACAGCGCAGGATGTGTTGCTGATCAAAAAATTGATCAAAGAGACAAAGTGGACTACCAGCTGGCTAGTTACACTAAGGAAACAGTGTTTACTCTGCAGACTTCAGTGCACTCTGTCTTTCACAACCTGCATTCTTCTGCATATGTCCTTGAATCCTCCCACCTTCATTCTTCCTGAACCAATACTGCTAAAAAGAGATCATCTGGTCACCTTATCTCATTGCTGCTTGTGGGACCGTGCATTGTGCAAATTAGCTGCACCTCAGCAATTCAAGTGACTATACTTCAAAAGTCCTTCATTGGCTGTGAAACACCTGGGATGTCCCTAGGGCAGAAAAGGAGCGACATAAACACAGGTAGAGTTTTTTCCTTCTACGCCTTTCTTGAAGAGTATTCATTCCCCAGCACAAACATTGGTAGGGTATATGTGCTCTGCCCGAAGGCGGGTCCTTGACTCTTATCTGCTGATGCTTCATACTGAGCCATTTTCTAGGCAGTTTTTTGTCAACAGTGGTTTGCCATTGCCTTCCACTCTCAGGGACAGGGCAAAGAGGCAGGTCCCAAATCTGCCTCAGCCAAAACAAAAACCAAACCCACATTGTGGGCATTATTCTGAACCCCATTCTAGCCATCTAGCCAACTGAGCTAACCAATCCCCCACACAACGCATTCCCCACTGGTGAACGTTCTGAACCTTGCATGCCCCTTCATTTACATAATCTACTCCCCCTTATCAATCACCATCCCCCAACCCCACCCCCACCAACTTCATGCATGGGTTTTGTAACTGGCACAGTTCAAGACATAAGTATCTTCATGCCTCTTTGATATCTCACAGGAGATGTCACAGGAACTGCTGGAGGGATAAAGATCAAGCTCCTTCCTGGTAGTCACATTATAAAATGACAGTGGTGTTGTTGACTAATTACAGCTATCGATATCTTTCAATCAGTCTAAAATAGGGCCAGACAGAAGGCAAAGAAAGCCCCAATGGTGGAAAACGTTGGGAACCATAGATCCAGAGTCACCCTTTCCTCCCAAATATGTATGACCACATGTCTTGTCTCAAATGGTTCGTATACTGGATTCTAAAATGTTATTTTATGAAAGGAATCTGTCTGATATGCTTTCTTCTTCCACCTTACAGAGGCTATTCCATATTTCTGTCCGCGAGTGGTAGATATATAGATCAGTTTTGAATTTACTTTGCTTGAAGCACAGGCTGTATTTTCTCATTCTTCTAGACAAGTTGAAACAGCTGGCAATGGACTACATTATCTAGTCCCTTTAGAATCGTTACAACAGCAATTACATCTCCTTTCAACCTTCTCTATTCCAATGAGAAAATGCCCAATTTACATATTTGCTTCTGATAATCTAATCCCTCAATCCCTTCAAACACTCTGGCTGTCCTTTACTGTATCCTTTCAATAGCTGAAATATTGGGCTGGATGTTGCAATCAGTACTTGCCAATCACCTTGAGGAAAGCTGCCCGCAAAGATCTAGTGACCTGTGTGGTATGGATCTCCCCTTTCCTGATGGCAGTTTAAACCTAACACAAAGGCATCCAGCAGCAGTGATGTCAGCAAGCAGGATAAACAACCAATCACACTATAGTATTCTCACAGACAGCAAACCAATAAATTAAGAGAACAATTACCTTTCAATTTTAATTTAAAATTTCAGATAGGGAAATAAATGATTATTATTGGATTAATATAGAAGCTAAAATATCATAAACTCAAAAATATGTTTTAAAATGTGTTATTTTTATCATAATGAAAATATTTAACATTCTACAAATACAAAAATTAGTTTTTCAGGGCCAGTGAAGGTGTTTAGCAGTAATTATGAAGTTAGTATACTGTTAAAAATCCATTGCACCTCATTCAACAAGGTGCAACTTTTTCAAGGTGTTTACATTGAAGTAGTGTTAGAGTGGATGTCCTCATTAATTCATTGATAATGTTGGGATTGTAACCTGGGGGTTCCTCAACAGCGCACCCTGTGGTGCAGTATAAAACCTGGTGACAGTACCTTCTAGATTTCCCCATTATTCTGTTCATGTGTGGACTCCAGTAGTTGTTGTCAGTTACAGTGAAGTAATGACA
This sequence comes from Cetorhinus maximus, assembly GCF_964194155.1. Classification (NCBI taxonomy): domain Eukaryota; kingdom Metazoa; phylum Chordata; class Chondrichthyes; order Lamniformes; family Cetorhinidae; genus Cetorhinus; species Cetorhinus maximus. The sequence continues at coordinate 21,448,609 of NC_135895.1, read as the reverse complement.
GTAAATGCCGACAATTTCACCATCATAACTATCATGGCCGAACCTCTTTATACAGACCCCTGCTGAGTCCATTAGCCATTCTTGAGTTCAGAAAACATTCATAATGAGGCTATCTGACAAAACAGATGTCTCACCATTTACTCAACCTACTTACTCAGTTGCAAAGGGGAGTGTTAGCTTTGTGTAATTGACATCTTTATTACCTTGTAATAACCTGATCTTTCTTTGAAGATTTTTTTCGATGCTGCGTGTTTATTGGACAAACTTAAGAGGTATGAAGTGGATTGAAGGTTTCCTTAATGGGACTTTCACTGCCTGTGTTTGTTTGACAGCTTTATAAGAAGGTAAATGAAGCAATGTTTTTCAAAGGGAATGTTAAATGCCTTTTTTCTTGGTTCCCGACTCTAGACTAGCATTCCCCCATGGTTCACAACTCCTCTGAGGTACCCTGAACCACATTCCCTAACAAAACAGGCCTGAAGTCATCAAAATTGTGGAGGGTTTTAATCGTCCACCCCTGTAATAAAGCCAGAAAGAGCCGGAGTGCTGTGTGTGGGCAGGCTACCCGTACCCTTATCCTAGGCAGGCTACCCGTACCCTTATCCAATGCCAGCAAAAATGGCTGGGAATGGGAATGGGGGGTGAGAATCCTGGAATCGAGTCCAGCCTGCCATTTTTAAAAGCCTCCCAACTCAGCCTAAATCCATAAAAATCCATGCCTAAATTGCCTATAAATTGAAACCTACTGCGTAAGGCTTAGCGTGTCCATATTTAACAATTAACCCAGAACCACAGCACACAGCTTACTGGAGGTTGCAAGGGAAGGTCCTGCAGTGATGTCCCAGGGCTGAGACTGTTGGCCTCCAACAACCATGACCACCTTTTTTTCCCTTTATTCTTCCAAGATATGTGGGCATCACTGCCAAAGCCAGCGTTTGTTGCCCTTCTCTAATTGCTCTTGAACTGAGTGGCTTGCTAGGCCATTTCAGGGGGTAATAAAGGGTTAACCACATTCTTGTCGGTCTGGAGTCACATATAGGCCAGACTAGATAAGGATGACAGATTTCCTGCCCTAAAGGACATTAGTGAATCAGATGGGTTTTTACAACAATCGATGATAGTTTCATGGTCACCATTACTGTGCCTAGCTTTCAATTCCAGATTTTTTTATTAATTGAATTTAAATTCCACCAGCTGCTACAGTGGGATATCAGGTACAGCTACAGCTACTGGAGGACTTTCCTGTTTATCTCATTGTTGCTAAAATCCCTTGGTGCCATACTCGACTGAATGTTGCCTTGACATCAAGGAGAGTTACTCTCTCCCTCCTGCTGCCTATCCAAAACTTCTAGGTGCAGTTTGGATGGCACTTAAATTGCTGAGGCCAGGGTACCAGATCTCCTTGGCCCAGTCTTTTAAGAGAAACTTGCTTTCTGAGCAGGACACGTTATTGGGGTCATCAATAGATGTACTCAGCAGCTTCCAACAAATAACGGAAGGTATGGCTGAGTCTAGCAGTTGCATGAGTGGAGTGCTAAGGGTCAGCTTGTAGACGGAGCTGGCCAGAGTGGCAATTCCAAGGCCATCTTCAGTCCATGAGACCATGATGACAGTTCAAACTCGTAGCATTCAGGCTCTGAGCTGCAGTATTGCCATGTCACTGGGCATGATTAATAATGAGCTTGCACAAGATGGGGACGGGCTTCTGAGATGTAACACACACATCAGACAGCATGGTGACAGGACCGGGATGGATGTGACTATGGAAGAAGCGGCTCTCCCCCAAGAATGCAGAATTTCCATACTACTTCCCGGTCACCTCAAAAACGGCAATCCAAGATGAAGAACGCAAGCTGGGCCATGAAATCCTCACAAAATGCATCTGTACCATTCAGAGTCTGTGTTTACTGATCCCAAGGGCTACCTTATCTCTAGCACCATGTACCAGAGATACCCCTCTCCTGTCACTGACAGTTCACTTAGGAAGGAGACCCAGATTACACAGAAGTTCACAATGGAAGGTGTAGCATTGAGATGACAGGCAACAGATAGAATAGAGATACCTTGTGCAATAAAACACAGTTACAACTCTATCAACCATCTTTGTCTGGGTAGATGAACAAGGAAAGAAAGTGTGGATGTGTAAACTGATGGAGCTGGAAGAGGAGGAGGTGTAGCTCTGACTGAGGATCATAGGACAGTTTGTATCTATTGCGTGGACAGATGGAACAGCAGCACCAGGGTTTTAGTGATGCTTTTTGATTTGCATACTGCATTATTAGTGTAAATTTGTTTGCAGAGCCCCTTGACATTCATTTGATTGTAATTTACATTTTTTATTAATTCATGGGATGTGGGCATCCCTGGCAAGTCCTGTATTTTGTTGCCCATCCCTAATTGCCCTTGAGAAGGTGGTGCTGAGCTGCCTTATTGTCTACAACATAGTGGCTTGCTATTTGGGGCAGTTAAGAATCAAGCCCATTGCTGTATGTGGTCCAACATCATGTAGTTCAGACCAGGTAAGGATGGTAGGTTTCCTTCCATATAAGGTATTAGTGAATCATAGGTTTATTTTATTTAATTAATTGAATTTAAATTCCCAAGCTGCCATGGAAACTTTTCCCAGGTCTGATAAATGTTCATTGGCCTGAAACATTGGGAGGAATTTTGTTGGAAGGTGGGAAGGCCCAGATGCTAGGATCATCCATGGTTCCCAAGCCCATAGAGGGAGGAAGCAGGAGCACATCTGCAACTTACCTGCAGGTGGTCTCTTAATTGGCCACCGCCAAGCCAGTTGTCCAATCAAAGGCAGCAGGTAGGGGGCTGATGTTGTCCGCCCAGAGGACCGGCAGCTCTGGAGCCTCAGCAGCGCCACCGCGGGTCAAGCCCGCCCCTGCTTGGTGAGCTCATCTCACAGCCACTTAAAGGACATTGGGCCATTAATTGGCTTGAGCCTAGCATTCCACCCCAGCTGGTGAGGACATCCTGCCGTGAGAGCTGTTGGCCATTCGATTGATCAAATGACCAACAGTTCTCTGGTCCCAGGAGCACCACTAGGAGTGGTGGTCACTGCTGGAACTGCATCCATTTCCCAATGGTGATTGTCGATGAGTTGGATGCAAAGGTAAGTGGGCAAAGGGAGCCCATAAAGGAGGAGGCCTTTAAGAGGCCATTAATTGACCACATAAGGGCCTCAACTGGCACATGGACAGGCAGGCCTCCCAACTCCTCCCCCCACTGTATGTAAGATTGTGGTGGGTGGGCAGATAGGTGCCAGGAATGGCGCAAAGGCACCCAATTTTAACACCAATTCCACCCCCACGCGAAGCTGCTGGGAGGTCTGGCCACATGGCGGGAGGGGGGCACTCTGGCGCCAGCAAAATGCCAGCAGCCCAGGAAAATTGCCCTTAATTGCGTCTTAAACTATTCAAATTGGCTACCCACCTCTGATTGGAAGGCAGCCGAGCCACTTCTGCTTCCGCCATTGGGAATCTCCCCATGTGCCAGGGAGCCGTCCCAATGCAGTTTCCCAGTGTTTTACTGGCTTACCCAGTTTGTCACCCAAGGACCACTAAAATCCAGGCCATTAACTCTGTTTCACTCGCTATAGATGCTGCCTGACCTGCGAAATATTTCCAGCATTTTCTGTTTTTAATACACCATGGAGGAAGGTCAGGTGCAGTGCTATAAGACATAGAACAAGAGTAAAGGATTCCTGGCCATTCTGCCTCTCCATTGCTCCAATTTTCAGGAGACTATTTTTCTTATTCATTCATAGGACCTGGGTGTTGCTGGCTGGGCCAGCATTTATTACCCATCCCTAATTGCCCTTGAGAAGGTGGTGGTGAGCTGCCTCCTTGAACTGCTGCAGTCCATGTGGTGTAGGTACACCCACAGTGCTGTTAGGGAGGGAGTTCCAGGATTTTCACCCAGGACAGTGAAGGAATGGCAACATATTTCCAAGTCAGGATGGTGAGTGGCTTGGAGGGGAATTTCCAGGTAACGGTGTTCCCATGTATCTGCTGCCCTTGTCCTTCTAGATGGTAGTGGTCGTGGGTTTGGAAGGTGCTGTCTAAGGCGCCTTGGTGAGTTTGCAAGAAAGTGAGTTTACAAGAAAGGTAGAAGAATATCCATCCTGTATATATCCCGAAAAAATCTGATAGTGATCACTTACCCCTCATCAGGTCAACTAAGCCACATAGGCTTGTATATTGGAAGTGATCATTACAATGTGAGATAGAATCAATTTATACCAGGTAACAAATGTAGAAATTAAGAGATTGGAAAATTAAAATCTTAAAATGCTGGAACATTTGAATAAAAAAACACATCAGGTAGTCAGCATCCAGAAAAGAAAGTCACGTTTACACTTCCTAAGAGACTCAGCTTTGAGGAAAAGCTTCTACTTCCAAAGGTAACTTTAATCTCCTGCTTTTGTCTCAAAACAATTCAATCTATCAATTTTGGATTAACAGGATGCAGCATATTCCCTCAACAGTTAAAGGGAAAATACCAATGTCCAGTCGGACTGGAACACTACAATGTGCCTACAAATGGACCAATACAGAGTAGTACCAGGAACAACCTGGAAACAGGTGCCCTTTAAAGGAAATTAAACAAAATGGGGGGGTGGTGGTAAGTGAAACACGGAGAGAAATAGCAGAAGGAAAATCTAATTAAAAATGACTAATATCCTAACATTGGCCTGGATTTTCTGGTCAGTGGTGAAGGAACATGCTCCCCATTCATCTCTCTGACAGCTGCCCACAAAGTTCTCTCCTGCTTCTCGGTGGAGACTTGCTCTAATGCAGCATTTGATCCAGGGCAGCGCCCTCTACTGTGGATCTGTGGCATCTGCGAGCAGCGAAAGAAGCAAGGGTGACTCTTCAACTAATCAGATTGAGGCATCCTCAATAAGACACACAGGGCGGTATTTTACGCCCTCCCCTGTGGTAAACTATGAGGTGGGAGGGCATCTTAATCAGGTGGGTTGGTGGCGGGTGGGGACCCTTCCTGCCTCCTCCCCAATGAAGTCCACAGTGGAAAGGCCCTTGGACAGCCTTCCCGCCTCACTGTCAATCGAGCCCCTCAAGGGGCAATTAATGGCTATTTAAGGGCCTCTTTCCACAGGCGCTGACAATAACCTTGTCGCCATGCGGGGAACACAACATGCAAATCTGTGCACGTTGCTTGTGGTCTTCCAATGGGGCTGGGGGACCTTCGTTCAAAGGCATTGAGTGCCTGATTGAGGGACCCCATCATCAGGAAGTGGGGTGCCTGCTGAGAGCCACCCCCTGGCCTTGCTGTCAACCCCCCTGCATCCACCTCCCTCACAAACCCCCACTCCACGAAATCCCATCTACCATTCACCTCTGGCCTGGGTCATTCCATGATCCTGGGCCTCTGGTAGGTGTCATTCTGGCAGTAACCAGCTGCTCCCCGGTGGTGCTGCTGAGCAAAAGAAGTGCCAGCCACTAATTGGCTAGCAGCTCTCAGCAGTCGGGACTTCCCAGCTCCGGATCTTGATCCACTGGAAAGCCTGCTGATGACCTCTCAATTTCCTGATGGCACATAATACTGGTGGGCCTTTCTGAAGAAGACAGTGTGGGTTTCTGGCCAGCTCTCCAGCTCATTGGCAAGACCACCGCCACCTCTGTAAAACTCCCCCTACAGAGTGTAAACCAGGAGGTATGAAGAGAAAGGTATCAGTTAGATTTAAATCATGTACAGAGAGCCAAGTAAAGTTTGGGAAAAACAGATGTAATTAAGAGAGTGTGATAAAAGAGACAAACAGAAAAAGGAGAAACATTTTTTTAAAGATTTCCATCACTAACAACTTCCAAAGGAATGAGACTTCACACGTAAAAGTTAAATTTTCAGGGCCAGAGGGGTTGTTTGGCAGTAATTATCATTTATCACATCGTTAAAAATTCATTACTCCTGAATGCACCGGCCCCATCCATTTCTGGCATCTTTCGTGCTGACCAAGTTCATGCCATTACATTGATTTCAGTGTAGAGGCTATGGTTGGAATTTTACTGCCCTGCTTTCACAACCTCTCCCCCCCAGCTCCCCCTCCTCAGGGTAGGCTCAGGCTGGCAGGTTGAGGAACTTTAAAATCAGGTGCCAATGACACCACACTTTGCCTGTTGCCTGCCCCCACTCCTGTAAAATACCAGGGGTTGTGGAGGCATCGGCCAGCCCGCCTGCAGTTGGGCCATTCGAGGCCCTTAAGTGGCAAACTAATGTCCACTTGCAGGCCTCCTCCCATCACCACTTCCCACATAAGGTATCGACCCCAAAGGGCGAGGCCAATAGGTGAAACTCTACACCCTTTCCCCATAACGCAGCTTCCCCCACACCCCACCCTCCCCACCCCTTCACCAGGGACTGGACAGGGTGGCCCCAGCAAAACCCCAGGCTTAGCTTAGTTTCTGGCTCCATTGTTCTTCGGCATGGGGGAACTGTCTGTAGTGTAGGTAGTGACCACTGCGCTCAGTGGTACTGCTGGGTTCAGAGAGCTGCCAGCCATCTGATTGGCCAGAAACCCTCAGAGGGACGACATCCTCCCTGGTGGAAATCTGAGCCAATTAACAACCTGACTGCCATAAAAATCACTGAGAGCGGCCTGGCCAAGCGGCAGCGGGCTCACACCTAACTTTTCAGCTGGGGGTAGCAGGGCCACCAGCTCCACATTAAATTCCAGTCTATAGTTTAGGATCGTTAGACTGCACCTTGTAGAGGTGCAACCTGTCCCTGATAGCAATTCCTGGATTTCACATTTTACTGTGAGCGTGTACTCAAGAAGTTGGAGTCAGATTTTCTCCATTATAATAGTGAACACATAAGGTCAAAAGAAATAGGAGCAGGAGTAGCCCATTCGGCCCATCGAGCCTGCTCCACCATTCACTAAGGTCATGGCTGATCTTATGTGGCCTTTACTCCACTTTCCTGCCTGTCCCCCATAACCCTTGACTCCCTTGTCAGTCAGAAATCTGTTTAATTCAGCCTTGAATATATTCAGCAACCCAGCTCTTCTGGGGAAGAGAATTCCAAAGACTGACAACCCTTTGAGGGAATAAATTTCTCCTCATCTCTATCGTAAATGAGAGACTCCCTTACTTTTAAACTGTGGCCCCTGGTTCTAGATTCCTCCATGAGAGGAAACATCCTCCCAGCATCCACCCAGTCAAGCCCCTTCAGAATCAATAAGATCACCTCTCATTTTAAACTCCAGTGAGTGTAGAAACAAAGAATGGTTACAGCACAGGAGGCCATTCAGCCCGTGGTGTCTGTAGACCCAACCTGCTCAGCCTTTCATCATAAGACAACCTCCTCATCCCAGGAGTCAACCTAGTGAACCTGCTCTGAACTATTTCCAATGCAAGTATACCCCTCCTTAAGTAAGGAGACCAAAACTATACACAGTACTCCAGGTACGATCTCACCAATGCCCTGTACAGTTGTCGCAAAACTTCTCTACTTATATACTCAAAGCCAACCACCCCCACCCCCTTTCTCCCCCATCCCCCAGTCCTTCCCCTTGCAATGCAAACTTCATTTGCAATAAAAGCCATCATTCCATTTGTCTTCCTAATTACTTGCTGAACCTGCATGCTAACACTGAGCCAGTGTGAATTCGTATGGACATTCACAGGAATTTAATTGCTTAAATATTTTTTTTAACTTTATTTTCTGTTCAATGCTGACTGTGCTTTTGTCTGAATCCTCAGTCTGCAGTTACCGAGTATCCATCTGGGATGGGTCGGGTTTATTGACTATCAGATCTCTAGCTAGCTCCTTTTTAAAAAACAGTAAAGGGCAAATTATGTGTTCCAAAATTAATGTTAGCCATATATTATTTAACTTATGAACAGGATATAATGTAGTACATTTTAAAGGGCAAATATATAATTTATATCCAAGAGATTTTAATTCTTTTCAGCTCTACTTTTTTTTAATCAGGACTACAAGGGTTTTGACATTTTGTATCACCGTTTCTATTTATTTCAGATTTTTTAGAATTTTCTCATTTACCATTTACTCAAATTCTGGATGATAGATGTGTGTTCATGTTAAGGTTTCAACTGTTTAATATGTTTCTCTAGAATATAGGAGGAAAAAAAGGAAATTCCTTTGAAATAGAATCACACATCATTACAAAGAGGGGAATTCATTTAAATTCAGTGCATAAATTTATAGCTGTTTGAGGGAATTAAGGATTTCCTTACAGGTATTTACTTTTCTCCATTAGGAGGTGTTAAGAAACAAAGAAAGAACTTGTATTTATATAGCGCCTATTAAATCCCTTGTATCCCAAAGCTTTACATATATAATGAATTACTTTGAAATGTGGGGAGGTGGTGCATAGTGGTATTGTCACTGGACTAGTAATCCTGAGACCCAGGGTAATGCTCTGGGGACCGGGGTTTGAATCCCACCATGTCAGATGGTTCTAACGATGACTATGAAACCATTGTTGTAAAAAAAGTCCCATTTGGTTCACTAATGCCCTAAAGGGAAGGAGTTTGGCCTACATGTGACTCTAGACCCACAGCAATGTGGTCGGCTCTTAACTGAACTAATTCTGAAATGGCCCAGCAAGCCACTCAGTTGTATCAAATCACTATAAAGTCACAAAAAAGGATCTACACCACATGGACTGCAGCGGTTCAAGAAGGCAGCTCACCACCACCTTCTCAAGGGCAACTAGGGATGGGCAATAAATGCTGGTCCAGCCAGTGAAGCCCACATCCCATGAATGAATTTTTTTAAATGTACACAATGTTGATATGTAGGTAAACAAAGCAACCATCTTGCATGTTACAAGGTTCCCAGAAACTGCAATGATATTAAAAATTGTCCTCTGGTTGGAGTCATAATTGTGCTTTTCTTGGAGGCCAATCATCTCAGGACATCGCTGCTGGAGTCCCTCAGGGTAGTCCCAAACCTCTTCATCAGCTTCAATAACTTCCCTCCAACATAAGATCAGAAGTGGAGATGTTCGCTGTTGATTGCACAGTGTTCAGTTCCATTAGCAACTTGTCAGCTAACAAAGCAGTCCGCGACTTCATGTGGCAAGAGCCAGACAACATTCAACTTTGGGTTGATATTGACAAGAAGCATTTGTACCATACGAGTGCCATGCAATGACAATCTCCAGCAAGAAAGAGTCTAACCATCGCCCCTTCACATTCAACAACATAACCATTACCTACCATCACCCTACCATCAACATCCTGGGGATGTTGACCATTGACCAGAAACTTAACTAGACAAGACACACAAATACTGTGGCTCCAAGAGAAGGTCAGAGGCTGCTCATCTGCAAGTGACTCACCTGCTAACTCCCCAAAGTCTGTCCACCATTCATAAGACATAAGTTAGCAGTGTTATGGAATACTCTCCACTTGCCTGTATGAGTGCAGCTCCAACAGCACTCGAGAAGCTTGACACCATCCAGGACAAAGCAGCCCGCTTGATTGGGATCCCATCCGCCATCTTGAATGCTCACTCCCTCCACCACTGATGCACTATGACTGTAGTGTATACTATCTACAAGTGGCACTGCAGCAATTCACCAAGTCTTCTCCAACAGCACATCCCTAACCCCTTATCTCTGCCACCCAGAAGAAGAGAGCAGTAGGAGCATGGGAACACCACCACCTCCACATTCCTCCCTAAGTCACACACCATACTGACTTGGAAAGGTATCATGTTTCCTTCGACATAGCTGAGTCAACATCCTGGAACTCCCTCCCTAACAGTACTGTGTGAGCGCTTAATAGGTGATTCAAGGTGATGCCTCAACACTACTTTCTCAATAGCCATTAGGGATGAGCAATAAATATTGTACTTGCCAGTGATGCCCACAACTCATGAGCAAAAAAGTAGTGTTAACAGTTCCTGATATTTGATCTGCAATATCAGCACCAGAATTTCAAAAAGGCTGGGTAGTTCTGGTTTAAGGATAAATAATGTCCCAGGAACCTGGACAACTTCCTGCTCTACTTGAAAAATTGCCATAGGATCCTTGACATCTAATGAGAGAAAAGTTGTTGTTTCAATGTCTTATCCATATTGTCAAGGACAGGAGGGGGTTTAATTTGAATAGTTCTGACTTCTCTACCTACTACCCATCCATAAACAGAATGGTGTTTTTGATTTTTGATTTCCCTCTTTATAAGTTTATAAGTTTTAGAGTGACCCAATCCTCTATTAATAACCCCACAGCAAATTTGAGATAAGGTAAAATAGGAGGGGTAGTTTTCTTTACATACACACAAAATGCAGGAAGGGGTTTTGCAATATCTGCCCCTATTTGCATTCATTCAATAAAAGAGGGAGAAGGGAAAGAAAGGAGTTCAGAGCAAAGACCATAATGAAAATGAGCATTAAAGTTTCATTTGAGTCTCAAGTTCAGAATCAAAAAGTCCAATGTTGCATTCCTTCAGGGGTTAGCAGGCTGGAATTGTTGCAGGGTGATCCACTGTTCCAGAAGCAATGACTTCCACAATGGAAGAAGACACATAGAGATGAATTAGTTTTCTTGGCACAGATACCAAAGTTCAGATGTTCCAGTAATACACATAGATGAGGGCCAGGCAACTTAAACCTGGGGCAGAGATCTTTGTTGCTACCTGTTAGGTGGTAAATAGTAGACAGAGCCTGGAGTCCTGTTTCTCTTCTGAGGTTAAACAGTGACTGCTGATAAAACCCAAAGCTGTTTAATTAAAGCAATTGAAACAGCTCAAGTCTCAGTCAAGTGACAGGGTGGTTTTGGTTCAAGCTATTCAGCTAACGAGACCCCTTTTTAAAACCCATTGTGTTTTGAGCAGGTAGCTGTAGGATGTTATGATCCCAGCTGATGTCACCACTGGCAAGCCTGATCCCAGGTTGGAATCCGGCTTGGTAGATCCTAACTTCTATTTTTTTGTTTAGATACGTGAACAAAGTCACAGAATTCAGCTGATGAACTTTTAACAAAAGAATAAAACATATATTTGACAAGAAAGGACTATACCTTTACAGATATGTACAGATTTGTAAGGATAACACAAGTTACAAAAACTACCTTATACGCTAATGTTCACAGTAAGTACATAGTTCATGTAGACCAATTGGCGACCTCTCATCAGGCACACCACACTTTGAAACCAAGTGACAGAAACCACCCAAAACAGCTGCTATGAATCTCTCTTCAACTCCCCACAGACGTTTGCCACACCATGAGCTAACCAGTCTCACTGAACTCCATCTTTCACATGAGGGTTTCCAATCTCCACTCTCCAAGAACTCACTTTTGAATCTTTTCCCAAACTGACACTTTCGCTCAGACGCCTTCACAAGGGTCCACCTCCAGGGTTTCGAATTCTCCTTCTGATGTTCTTCTCCCCGGGTCACCACATGAATTCAAGCTTTCTTCCAAGCACTCTCTCTCACCAACTCAGCTTTCAACAGTACACCACTGCTTCACATGGCCATAGTAAAGAGTTAAAGACCTTCAGCCATCTCTTTGGATCTTCTGGCCTCTTGCTTTCAATATGCTTCCTGCAGCTTTTCTTCTCCTTAAAGTTTGAAGCTTGGAGTGTTCCCCTGCTCCTCACCCTTAACTTCACTGAACAGGACCTTTTCCAGATTCCTGTCCTTCCTTGGACCAGAAGGTCTTCTTGGGGCATTCTCCTGCTCCACTCCCCTGGATTTTGGGAACTTTATTCTTTAGTTTCTTTGGGGAAACTTGCTTCTGCTGGCAACTGCTTTCAACTGGACTCAAACTGCTTCTAGTTTATCGTGTGTGTGTGTGTGTGTGTGTGGGCCTCTCTGGACCCTGTTTCTAGGCAACAGCACAGTTTTTTCTACTCTTGTGTTTGCTTTAACTTCTCCCCAACAGTCATTAAAAAAACTCATTAGAAATGCAGGCAGCTTTAAAAGTGAAACTAAAACTCAACTTGATTTTTTCTTAACACACAAATACAGAAATACAAATCAAACTTAAACTTTAAAGCTAAAACTAATTCCTAACACCCAAAAATACAAATATAACTTATTTAACTGTCTTTGTTTGCTAACAAGAACCATTAATATAACATAGGTGAGGAGGAGTCACAAATAGCTCTGCCTTTGTCCATAGCTGGCTGGTGCAGAAGACTCATGTACTATCCTTTATGTTGGCTTGGCTGAAATGTTTATACAATGCAAGGAGTGTTACATTGCAGGGGTTTGATGCATTAACCTTTGTCCATTTTTAAACTGCTCAGAATGTTCCAGAACTACCATCATGTGGTCAACATTGGCCATTTTATCAGTCCAGCCATTTGTCCATGACAGTATCGGTAGGACTGATCACCGCACAGTTATTGTGGAGATGAATTTCCGCCTTCATATTGAGGATATCCTCCATTGTGTTGTGTGGCACTACCATCGTGCTAAATGAGATAGATTTCGAACAGATCTATCAACTCAAGACTGGGGATCCATGAGGTGCTGTGGGTCATCAGCAGCAGCAGAATTGTACTCGAACACAATCTGTAACCTCATGGTCCAGCTTTTCCCCCACTCTACCATTACCATCAAGCCAGGGGATCAACCCTGGTTCAATGAAGAGTGCGGGAAGGCATGCCAGGAGCAGCACCAGACATACCTAAAAATGAGGTGTCAACCAGGTGAAGCTATAACTCAGGACTATTTGCATGCCAAATAACATAAGCAGTAAGTGATAGACAGAGCTATGCGATCTCACAACCAACAGATCAGATCTGAGCTCTGCAGTCCTGCTACATCCAGTCGTGAATGGTGGTGGACATTTAAACAACTCACTAGAGGAGGAGGCTTCACAAATATCCCCATTCTCAATGATGAGGGAGCCCAGCACATCAGTGCAAAATATAAGGCTGAAGCATTTGCTACAATTTGCTACAGAAGTGCCGAGTGGATGATCCATCTCAGCCTCCTCCAGAGGTCCCTATCATCACAGATGCCAGTCTTCAGCCAATTAGACTCACTCCACGTGATATCAAGAAACGTCTGAAGGCACTGGATACTGCAAAGGCTATGGGCCCTGACAATATTCCAGCAATAGTACTGAAGATCTGTTCTCCAGAACTTGCCACGTCCCTAGTCAAGCTGTTCCAGTACAGCTACAACACTGGCATCTACCCAGCAATGTGGAAAATTGCCCAGGTATGTCCTGTACACAAGAAGCAGGACAAATCCAACCCGGCCAATTACCGCCCCATCAGTCTACACTCGATCGTCAGTAAAGTAATGTAAGGGGTCATCAACAGTGCTATCAAGCGGCACTTGCTTAGCAATAACCTACTCACTGACAGCCTTTGGGTTCCGCTAGGGCCACTCAGTTCCTGACCTCGTTACAGCCTTGGTTCAAACATGGACAAAAGAGCTGAAATTCCAAGGTGAGGTGAGAGTGACTGCCCTTGACATCAAGGCCGCATTTGACCGAGTGCAGCACTGAGGAGCCCTAGCAAAACTGGAATCAGTGGGAATCAGGAGAAAACTCTCCACTGGTTGGAGTCATACCTAGCACAAAGGAAGTTGGTTGTGGTTGTTGGAGGACAGTCACCTTAGCTCCAGGACATCACTGCAGGAGTTCCTCAGTGTAGTGTCCTCAGCCCAACCATCATCAGCTGCTTCATCAATGACCTTCCTTCCATCTTATGGTCAGAAGTGGGGATGTTCGCTGATGATTGCACATAGTTCAGCACCATTCACAACTCCTCAGATACGGAAGCAGCTCATGCCCAAATGCAGCAAGATCTGGACAATATCCAGGCTTGTGCTGACAAGTGGCAAGTAACATTCGTGCCACACAAGTACCAGGTAATGACCATCTCAAACAAGAGAGATCTAACCATCACCCTTTGATGTTCAATGGCATTACCATCACTGAATCCCCCCACTATCAACATCCTTGGGGTCACCATTGACCAGAAACTGAACTGGACTAGCCATATAAATACTGTGGCTACAAGAGGAGGTCAGGGGCTAGGAATCCTGCGATGAGTAACTCACCTCCTGACTCACCAAAGCCTGTCTACCATCTACAAGGCACAAGTCAGCAGTGTGATGGAATACCCTCCAATTGCCTGGATGCAGCTCCCACAACACTCAAGGAGTTTGACACTGTCCAGGACAAAGCAGCCCGCTTGATTGGCACCACATCCACAAACATTCACTCCTTCCACCGACACACAGTGGCAGCAGTGTGTACTGTCTAAAAGATGCACTGCAGGAATTCACCACGGCTCCTTAGACAGCACCTTCCAAACCCACAACTACTGCCGTCTAGAAGGACAAGGGCAGCAGATAGATGGGAACACCACCACCTGGAAGTTCCCCTCCAAGCCACTCGCCATCCTGACTTGGAAATATATCGCCGTTCCTTCACTGTTGCTGGGTCAAAGTCCTTGAACTCCCTTCCTAACAGCACTGTGGGTGTACCATATGGACTGCAGCGGTTCAAGAAGGCAGCTCACCACCACCTTCTCAAGGGCAACTAGGGTTGGGCAATAAATGCTGGCCCAGCCAGTGGAGCCCACATCCCGTGAATGAATAAAAATTTTTTTTTTTAATTTAAACAAGAGAATGTGAAAGAGAAACAAATTTCTTGTAGATATTTTTCTTTTTCTTCATGCAGTCTCAGCAGGACAATATGACAGTCCATCCAACAATGTAAGTTTTAATATTGCCAAGATTAAATCTTCAAGTCCTGAAGTGGGCTTGAATCCGCAACCTGTATGGCTCAAGAGTGCTACCTAGTTAAGCCAAGGTGTTGTTCCTTCTAAGTTCACTAGCAACTTGAGTACAGCTGGAAAACAGTTGTATGAGTTTGTTGCAGTCACACCACAGTGAAGTGGTATGGTACGGTGCCATGAAATAATGACAAGCTGACAGCAAAAAACGCTAATTTCATTCAATTATAAAAACAGAAAATGCTGGGCAAACTCAGCAGGTCTGGCAACATCTGTGAAGAGAGAAACAGTTAACGTTTCAAGTCCAATTTGACCCTTCTTCAGAGCCATCAGTTCCTTCAGAAGCTCATTTCATTCAGCCTTTCTGAAATTCTGATGCAGATGAAATATCAGGAGCTATTCCAACTCTTTATGGATTAGAATAGAACTGGATATTCAAAATGTCAAACATCCAATTCTTTAAGCAAAAACTAAACAAGTTGCGTATGCTTCAATAAAACAGCATTGTAACAATTATCCATAACTCTTCATTATTCATATTTGATTTCTGATTTCCCTTTTGTTTTGGAGCAGTAGGACATTTGATTTATACCCACCTTGTAGGTCAGTGCTGTAACTGTGTGGCATTTTTAACTTCAGTTTCTAAAGTAATTGAAAAACATACAGTAGCAATTTTAAGACATAGGATTTGACTTTTATGTGGTGGCATGCATTTTGTCACTTACAAAGTAATGGGGGAAATGCCACAAAAATTAAAAGTCACAGCGCAAAAAACACAACACCACAAGGCAAGCCTACAAAAATTAAATAAGAACAGAAAATGCTGGAGGAACTCAGCGGGTCTGACAGCAGCTGCGGAGAGAGAAACAGAGCTAACGTTTCGAGTCTGTACGACTCTTCTTCAGAGCCCTGAAGAAGAACTTAACTCTGTTTCTCTCTCCTCAGATGCTGCCAGACCCGCCGAGTTTCTCCGGCATTTTCTGTTTTTAATTTCAGGTTTCCAACATCTGCAGTAGTTTATTTTTGTCCTACAAAAATTAATACTTGCAAAGCAAAAGACTTAAGGAAAATGCAACAAAATAAAAATATAAGGGTCATAAAAATAATCAAACAATGAAATACTTCAGTAAATGAGGTGAATTGACCTGAAGCTGAACTGCTTTACATTGAATGATAATAGAATCAGTTTATTAGAATTTAACATAATATACCATTCACTAGCTCCTGCAAACTTGAAACACTGGCCTGAATTTTTCCCGCATCGGGCGGGCTCAGCGGGAGCGGGCGGGAATCCAACCCCCGCCTGCGTTCGGGTGCGCACCGCCATTTTACACAGGTGGGCCAAATAAGGCCTGCCCAACATAATACGCGTCTCCGAGATCAGCGGGAAGGGATGGGCGGGGGCGGGAGCTCCATGTCCGCCGGGTCCAATGGCCATGCTCAGGCTGCCATTGACTTTGCCGAGCAGTTCGGATTCAGAACGTCATTGGATAACGGGGCAGGCGGGTTGGCAGGTCGGCGGGGCAGTCGGCCCCCAGGTTTTCAGACGGCTGCCTGGCTGCCCCCACCCCGGAGGAGGTGGCAGCATGCTGGGATACCCTTGTCCCAAGGGACGGGAGGAGAAGGCCCCCCCCCACCTAACCAAACATGCCTGGGAGGAGGTGGCATCCAGGGTCAGCTCGCATGATGTGGTGAGGCGCACACGGGTGCAGTGCCGCAAGCGCTTTAATGATCTCCTGCGGTCGGGAAGGGTGAGTACCATGTTGGATTGGGTCACTTAGCACAGCAGTTAGGTGCACCCCCCTCCCACCCAACCCCGTACAAATGTCATGGAGGCAACATCTGGGCAAGGCGGGGAGCCCTGGCTGCTTGGAATGAGTGTTTTGCGGCTCCAGGGACAAAAATAGGCTGAGCCCTGCAAAGGCTTCCTCAGCTGGGGGTGGCCAGACTGTAATGGCAATTGAAGTACATGGTGGACTAATCAATGCTCCTCTCTTCTTTCAGGAGAAGACAGCCCACCATAATGCAGAGAGGCAGTGGACTGGCAGAGGACCGGCCCACCTTCTAATCCTAACCAGATTCGAGCAAGAGGCACTGGAGCTGAAGAGATGCCATGCGCTTAGATCAACCGGCCGCAGTGAGGTTGGGGTGCCACAGGGAGGTAAGAGTGCAGTGCATTGAGGGCAGAATGTCTGTCATTGCAACCATTCCACTGTTGACTGTATATTGATTTGAACCTCCAACAAGGAACCCCCATTGATAATGGGAAGGCGGGGGTACCCTGATCCGGTTGCCAGGCATGCACTTCAATAGTGTAACTACTTCAACTAATCACATGCCCTTGTTCTTCCGTTCAGTCTCACCAGAACACCCTTGGTCCCAGGAGCCTGAAGGATCGCCGCTCACCGCTGAGGACACTGAGGATCTAAACGCACCTGTGACACATCCTCTCAGCCAGCAAACACCAGCACAGGTACCAGCACCTCGGTGGGAATAAGATCGTCGGCTAGTATCTCGGTGCACAGCGGCGAGGCCACTTCACACTGGCTTGAGGTGTAGGTGGAGGCAGAGAGTGCCCAGAACGCTAGCAGTCAGAGGACAGCTGGGGACCAGGAACATGCTCAGCAGGTGGCTGATGATGAGCCTCTGGAGTTGTCACTGAGGCAGCAGATGCTGGAAGTCCAGCAGAGTGTGCGGGAGGATCTGACAGAGATACATGAGGGAATGCGTGCCATGGTCTCCGTTGTGGAGGAGTCCATGTGGAGCATGAGCAATGCAATGACCCCCATAGCCGAGCGCAATGCCTCCCACATGGAGAAAATGGCAACTCTCATGGAGAGGCTACTCCAGGGGCACAATCAGGGGTCCCTGGGAATGTGCTCGGACCTGCAAGCCCTCACACCGGCAATGACCTCAGGTGGTCATTGTCAATGTGGGAGATGGATTGGGCACCCAGTATCCCAGCTCGGTGCCCATCCATTTGTGGTGAGCAGGGAGATCAAAAGCGACCTGACGTTGGCACACAAGCTGCCTGTCATCTCTGCAGGCTCCTCTCAGGGCACTCTGGGTGAGGGCAGCAACTCCTCTGCCTCTCTGCAGGTGACCATGGCATCCGATGAGGCTGCAGTGACTGGGGAGATGCCAGCTGTGCCACTGGCCACTCCCTCTCAGCGGGGCCAGCACAGGCTCCATGGGCCAGAGGACACCCACCAAGGTCATCAAGGCCAACAGGACAGGCTGTCTCCAATGCCGATGCCAGCGAGAGGGGAGCACCTAGACGTGGCACCTACAAACGAAATGTAAATCACCTAAGGCACAACACAGGCTTATCACTGGTGTTCTTTTTTTCCCCACTTTTAAGTTCTTTTTAAGTTGGTGTGATGTTGAACACCTTTACATTTAATTTGATTTATGTATGCCAGGCTCCACACCAATAAATGTGTTTGTTTTCAACAAGCCTCTGGGTGCTTCATTAGTTCTGCAGTTGCAGGGTAACCCATGATGTTATGAGTGACTTGTTTGTCATTGAGCTTTATTGAAATGGCACATAGTGCATGTTGTTCACCAAGCAAATGTTCCTGTCAGGTGTCAAGTATGGAGCCTGCAGCCCTGGCATGTGGTGGTGGTTCTTATTTGGTAGACTAGCTGAAGGAGCGTTGGATCAAAGCCTCCCAGGTGTCCCTGCCTCCCTGGAGGTTGCCCAGATCAGCTTCTATCCCCTCAGCGTTCACCTGACCGTGCTCGTCCTCGGACTCACTACTGGACTCATCGTGTGCTGCCAGAGCAGCTGCGTCAACATCTTCCTCCTCCACTGTGTCCCCCCTTTCCAGCACCAGATTGTGGAGAGCACAGCATGCAACCACTATCAGTGACACACGATCTGGTGTGTATTGGAGTGC
This sequence comes from Cetorhinus maximus, assembly GCF_964194155.1. Taxonomy (NCBI): domain Eukaryota; kingdom Metazoa; phylum Chordata; class Chondrichthyes; order Lamniformes; family Cetorhinidae; genus Cetorhinus; species Cetorhinus maximus. The sequence continues at coordinate 21,430,002 of NC_135895.1, read as the reverse complement.
ACCCCCTGAACAGTCCAGGCATCGGAAGCGCACCTTGAGAAGACCAATGGCTCTCTCTACCACAGCCCTTGTGGAGGTATGGCTCCTATTGTATCACTGCTCAGCCCCTGTTCTTGGATGGTGGAGAGGCGTCATGAGCCACCTTCTGAGGGGATAGCCCTTGTCACCCAGCAGCCAACCATCCAGCCGGGCTGGAGCACTGAAGAGTCCCAGCACCTGGGAGTGTCTCAGGATGTAAATGTCATGGGAGCTGCCTGGGTACCTTGCACAGACTTGTAGAATCAGCATCCTGTGATCACACACTATCTGCACGTTCATGGAGTGGAAGCCCTTCCTGTTGACAAAGGCTCCGGGCTCACCCACTGGCGCCTTGATGGCCACATGTGCGCAGTTGATTGCACCCTGGATGTGGGGGAACCCAGCAATCGCGGCAAAGCCTCTGGCTCGCTCTGACTGGCTGGCCTTGTCTGTGCGGTAATGAATAAAAGTCAATGCATGCCTGAACAGAACTTGACACAACTGTGGACAGCTGATTGGGAGACTCCACAAAGATCATCCATTGACCCCTGGAAAGAGCCAGAGGCATAAAAGTTGAGGACAGCTGTGACCTTCAGCGCCACTGGCATGGAGTGTCCACACACAGAGTTGGAGCTGATCTCAGGGCTGATCATTTGAAAGATGGAGGTCACTGTTTCCCTAGAGAGGTGGCGCCTCCTCCAGACATATTGAGGTAGCTGCATCACTGCCTGTAACCCTGGCAGCAGGATAGTGGTTCTGCAGCCCCTTCCGCCTGTCACTTCCTGCTGGCCCTGCACCCCTTGTGCCTGCGCCTCTCCTCCCACAGGTGACTCCCCTGGAAGCTGAATAGGGACACCTGGCCTCCTCCCCCTTCTGGCCCACTCTTCCTCCTCAGAGGAGGTGCCTGCAGCAGAAACCACAATCCCCATTCCCAGGGTAAGGGAAGGCTGTCTGATACATGGAAGGCCCCAACTGTTATGCCTCCTCCGGAAGCCTGTTATTTCTGTCAAAGCAGCTCTGAAGCGAAATGAAGTTGTCCTGTTCACACAAGCAAGCAGCAGTAAGTAATAATCTAAAGCTCTAACAACTCGCATTAGCAAGTCTACTCACCCCTTTTATCCCACCTGTGGATGAGGTTTTTGAAAATGTGGCCTACCCGTCTGCCCATTGCGCCTATGCGATGCCCTGAAAATCACACAGGCTGCGCAAAATGGAAATCAATTGCTGCCCCAAGGGCCTTAATTAATTAATGGCCCATTAATTAATGGCAGGCACACATCTGTACTCATAGCGCACCCGCCTTCTGAAATATCGCGATGGTGTGCGGTGATGTCAGGACGCACGCCCGACGTCATCACGCGTCATTTTACGCGCCAGCATGTCAGGCCCGCCCCCCCACACGTCGACTGTAAAATCCTGGCCATTGAATCTTGCAGACTGTCTATCTTGTGCATTAATTTCAATGTTGATCGAACACATGCTGGTATTAAGGGAAAATCTCAAAATTTCCATACTCAGATTGATGCATCTTTCCATGAGGTGAAGCATCAAACTGCACAGTCAAACTCAAAGATTAAAATTAATCAGCAGTATGAAAACATGGGCATTTATTGGTGTTATGTGTTTCAGGCCTTGCCTTAATTACAGCAGTGCTAGTGATGCCAGTAAGCAGTTTGAGTGTAGGGGTACACGTGTACTGGCCAATGTTTAACTAAACTATATGACAGCGTTAATCAGGCTAACAATAGGATTCCTTTCTGATTGGCACCAAGCATCACACCGTTCGCACATTCCTCCACATGCCCTTCTCTCATCTTTCCGAAGGCAGACTGTGAAAGTACTTGGTAAGTCAAAGCCAGATGCACATCATTAAACAGTTTCATTTTTTCCAGACAGAAAGTGAATATACAGAGCAACACGTAGGGCGGAATCGTCCCAGAATGGTCCCAGATTTGCAGAAGGTGCGGTAGCGGGTGGGGGGAAAAAAGTCGCTTTACCCGCCGGCCACAATGGCGGGTTTTCATGCCGTGTCGTCCCATTCCCGCCTGGTTAATTGCGCAGCCACAGGAAACACGCCGTCTCCGCTGGCGGGCCGCCTCTGATTTGTCGCCCATGCCATTACCTCGCTACTTCCTCACGCAGGGCGCCATATTTAAACTGCAGCTGCACGCACATTTCTCGATACTTGCAGCCCAGGACTGCTCCAGTGAAGACATGGTCCCAAAAGCCGAGAAGAGTACAGTCCCCCGAGTCAGTGACACATCCCCAGGACACCTTTTGGACACCGTGGAGGCCCACTGCGATGTCCTCTATCCCTGCTCTGGCCACAGGAGGCCCACCAGTCTCACCACTTTAGCTTGGGAGGCGGTGGCAGAGATGGTCAGTGCCAATGCTGCACACAAGAGGTCGGCCATCCAGTGCAGAAAATGGATGAATGATCTCATCCATGTCGCCAGGGTAAAGAAACCACCTTATCACTCTAAACTCACACACTCACAAAGCCATCGCACATTCACTGGCATCTCACTCACTGCCAGCTCAAGGGGCATCACCACTCACTCTCTCTCACACATACCCTCACATGTCTATCTGGCCTCATCTCCTCTGGAGACTGCCTCCTCAGCCCTCACCATCTTGAGGCCACTTGCACAGATCAACATGTGTCCCCACATACACCCTGGGATACCCCCCTTCCCCAGTACAGCCCTCGCCCTGCAGCCTTTTCCCTTGCCTGAGGCCACGTCTCTCCCTTCCCCAAGCCGGGAAAGCGGGCCGCACCTGCCCCCGCCTCATTCGATGCAACCGCAGGACCAGAGCTTTGTATTCATGGTTTCAGGCCTGCACTTGGTGTTTATGAAGCTCCCCACCCACTCCGCCAATTCCATTCCTCCCCACTCACCGGCTCCCTCTACTCGCCAGTACTCGCCACATCTCAGCCCTTCGATCAGCTACAGACTGTGCTGCGCATGCTCCAGTTTGAACTCACAATGCGCATGTTCCTGTCACTGCCAGGTACCACGCCCACGCAAGGAGCTCCTCTGGTGAGGATAATTGCCCTTCTCAAGGGCAATTAGGGATGGGCAATAAATGCTGGTCTAGCCAGCGACGGCCACATCCCGTGAGTGAATTTAAAAAAAGGAAGCCCTGTAGTCATTGAAAAGCCTTATGCCTGGTCTGGTAGGTAGAGACCTGCCCGTGAGCCCCTACAAAAGTGATGTGTTTCTGCCTGCAAAGCCTGGCGCTGATGACCACGAGTGCTGCCCATAGCAAGGTAAGGAAACAAACCTCAAATTCCCGCGTGAAGTGTAGCTCGCCAGGTGCACGTTGCTTGTGTACAGTTGTGAAACACTTTGGTGTGCAATCAGGACGACATTCCCGGATGGTCCAGCGAGTGGGGGTGAGCAGGGTTTATAATGAGATGCTTAAGTATCGAAATTAGGTTCCCGGCCTGTGGCGTTGGGAAACGCAGCCCGCCATTGACAGGTGAAGCAGACGACTGCAAACTGATTTCACGATGGTGTGAAAACGATTCTTGGGCTTCTTGTCATATTGCCCCTCCTCACCCAACATGATGCCCGACGTCAACGGGGCCGGAAAATTCCACCCATAGAGTCAAGGAGAGACTCCTTTACTTCAATCACTCCAACTTTTCAAGTAACAATACACAATAATGAACAGGCTATATGTCTTGCTTGACTTACTTTGACTTCTAACTAATTTCCTACACCTAACCAATGGTATGTGTTTCTGTCCGAATTTTTTCCTGCTAGGTTTACAACAAGAGGGGAGGGCCTACGACAGACAGCCGATGCCAAGTGCCTGGGACTTCCCAGCACAATGGTGTAACGTATTTAACAATTGCCAAGTCGGGCTGACAAATTGCTCATTGTTTGCAGTTTCGGGGGAAATTACTTCAATTACCACCTTATTGGCATTTTAGCCACCGTTTGGCTCAGTGTTTTCAAACTTCTGTGAAAATGTGTTGGCATCCTTCCATCTATGAGACATGAGGGACACACAAGCAAACAATCTGTTTAGGTGGGGGAGTTTTCGTTTCGTGTACCTTTGCTGATGGCTGTGAAGGCCAAACCTTGAGGCAGGTTCTGCCACAAGCACTGCATGTGAAGTTGCCACATGATGCTGTGGCTTGTTTTCAGCGTTGGCACCTGTTGCCAAGCCTCTGTAGCCACCAGTCAATGTGATAGTGCATGCTAGCCCTGCAGGAGAGGTCGCTATTTCCCTCTTTCACCAGCCAGTGACTCCTAGGTGCCTATGGCCTTCATGTCATGCTTGCAAGCATCCTTAAAGAGGAGCCTTGGGTGTCCCATTTGTTGTCAGGCTCTGGCTACCTCGCCATACAGAGGTTCCATGGGTAAGTGGCCATCTTCCATCCTGCGGATTTGCTCGACCCATCAAAGCCGCCTCTGTTTGATTAATACCAACACACATGGGAGCTCTACCTTTCGTGATTTTGTCCTACACCCATAATGCACCACAGACAGCGAAGAGGGAAATTACTGTACTCCTTTTCCTCTTAGCTGCAAGTCGCCCATGAGTTTCCCCACCTCCTCCACAGGCTCTTCCATCCCAGATTTAATCAGGGTGGAGGCAGGAAGGTGGCAGGGTCACCACCATGGGCACGAGATTCTACCCTGAGACTGCAAAGAGGATTGCAATTTAATGCTGCCACCCACCCCCACTCCCAACCCAACTACCGAGAGCAGGCTGGGAGATGAGGTGTGGGGGTTTGTAGAATCAGGCAGGAAGGTGCAGGCAGAGAGCTTGTCGCCTTCCCGAGTGTCCCTGATTAAATCAGTTAAGCCAATTAAGGGCCACTTAAGTGTCTTATCCCACCACCACTGCCTATGAAGGGGGCCCTGTGAACGGGCATCCTCTGCCCCATGGAGGACCCCACTGGCAACAAGGACTACCACTGCTGAAGGCCCTCCTCCCAGCAGTGGCCACTGCTCTTGGATATAGACTCTTTGTCTTCAATGGCACAACAACCCCAACAGTAGGCAGCAGACTCCCTGATAGGCATTTCCTCACATCACGGCTCCTGGAAATGGCCATGGGGAAGTTGCCACTGACTTTCCAGTTGGTAGATGGGGCCAGCACCACGGACATTAAATTCAGCCCAAGGTATTTGTATATAGATAGGTTAAATAGTGGGCAAAAAGTTGCCTGATAGAGTTTAACGCAGGGAAATGTAAGGTTTTGCACTTCAGTGATAAGAATAGAAAAGCAGAACATTTAAGAAGGTGTGAAATTTGAAAACTGATATTCAGGGAGATTTGGCTGTATTCCTGAGGAACACAGAAAGTTAGCATGCAGGTACAGCAAATAATTAGGAAAGCAAATAGCATGTTGGCCTTTAGTGTAAGAATAAGGAAGTCTTGCTGCAATTGTGTGAGGCTTTGGTGACACCACATCTGGAATACTTTGTGCAGTTTTGGTCTCCGTTTCTAAGGAAGGATATATTTGCATTGGAGCTGGTGCAGCGAAGGTTCTCTAGATTGCATTTGGCCCTGGAAGACTAACTTTTCTGTCCTTCAATCTCTCCTGTCTTCCACCCTATCACAGACCTTCCTTTTGACCTTGTCCCTACCACTCCTTGCTCAAAACCCATTATCTGACTTTTCCCAGTTCTGACGAAAAGTTACAGATCTGAAACATTAACTCGGTTCCTCTCTCTACACAGATGCTGCCTAACCTCCCCAGATTTTTCCAGCATGTTCTGTTTTTATTTCAGATTTCCAGCAACTGCAGCCTTCTGCTTTTCATTAAATTGCTTCCTGGAGTGACATGCTTGTCCTCTGTTGAGACACTGAATAAAGTGGACCTATACTCATTGGGACGGTATTGGTTACAGATCTGTTAAAGAAGCCTTTGTGGCCTTCTGTATGTTAATAGCAAGTCTTTATTAACTACTTGTAACTATATATAAATATACAGTAAAGGGTACAGGCATGAAGCTATCTCCATCCTAGGTCTTAACACATATCTGGTCAACACCACACTAGGTCTAGGTCATGTGTCTTCTTACATCTGTGTGGGCGGTAACCTATATGTGCCAGACCCTTCTACCACACTATTCTCTGGAGTTTAGGTGATCTCATTGAAACATGCAAAATTCTGATCAGGGCAAATATGGAGAGGTTGGTTCCCCTGGCTGAGGAATCACAAGGGCACAGTTTCAGGATGAAGGGTAGATCATTTAAGACTGAGATGAGGAGAAATTTCTTCACTCAGGGTGTAGTAATTGTAAGCTAAACCTTTCATATTGTTATGGGAATAATATGACTGTATATGATTCAGCCCTAAGTGCAGGTAATCTTGGGGGCGGAGTTCTCCAGCCTTGGTCTTGGAACACATTATGACACAGCTGATGGTAAAGGCTGAGTTGCTCAAATCCCAGAGGGAAACGTGAAACAACGGTCATAACCCATTTTTGCTATTTGTATGTTTCGAGATGCAGGCTTTGAATTCAGTAGTAATAAGGCCATCAAGACTCAAGAGGTTTTTTATAAAACTAAATTAAACATTTCTTAATACAATAAAAATTGTAAGTACATACATATGTTGACAAAATTACTACTACAATAACTACAAAAGTCCCCTAATTAATCTGACTCTCAGATACGCCCTCTTTAAGGCAACAGTAAAACTCGTAGATTTAAAGAGACACCTGGCAGAGCACACCCTGGACAGCCGCATTCAAAATGAGTTTCTTTCAGCCCTGGGTCCTTTCAGACAGACTTGAGGTTTACAGGCTGGAGGCTTCTCACACTTGAAGGATCTTAAAATGCCTTTACCTTACACACAATCTCCTTTATACATATCTTTCTCTTTGAATGTAAATTTTCCAGTGTATTACTAAGTTTTTAATTTTACCTCTTCTAACAATAGCATGTCAATAATGTCTAACAATAGCATCCTTTGAGTCCACCAATTTTATTAATAAGCTGAAAAAAATAAACACATTGTTTGGTGTCTTCTATCTAGGTGCAAGATTTCACTCATTCTTTTGAATGCTTTATTTAAAAATGCAAATTGCCCCCTTGACACCTATGTTTCTAAACTTCCCCATGTTTATCTAATTACCATTTCAAACCTACTTTTTTCTATACATCAAAGCCACTAGACCAGCTGGCTTTAATCCAATTAAGACATACACACATGCACACACATAGACACATACACCACTAAACTCTATTTTTAAAAAATAATTTCCAATAACATTATTGACATTAATCTCTTCATGACAACAAGCATGTAGCTTCATCAGGAGCTCTGCGAATAAAGTTTATTGTTTCTTACAAGAAACCTGCTCTGCACTCCAAGTTTATTATAACTGGCAACGAGGATGGGATAGCTCCAACACTGCCCCTCGCCTCTTGAATGTGATTTTGATGGGAAGGGAAAAATTTATACTCACTAGAAATGCCTCTCTTTGGCAGAATTGACCTGTACGACACACCCATCAAGGACTGGAGTCATTGCATAGAGCACCTAGGTTTCTAATTTGTGGTGAATGAAGTAATGGTGGAGGAAAAGCAGAAGGCAATTCTCCTCTGTGTGTGCAGGAGCAAAATGTATAACCTAATCCGTAGTCTGGCGGCTCCAAATGCACCAAATTCCATGTCCTTCACCGAGCTAGTAGACCTTGTGAAGGGACATTTTCAGCCTAAACCATTGGTGATCATGCAAAGATTCAAGTTCAGTTCTAGAGTAAGGGCCCCTGGTGAGTCGATCACAATGTACATCGTGAAGTTAAAACAGTTAATGGAGCACTGTGATTTGACTACCAACAGCTAGAGCTGGACAACACATCAAGAGGTTATGGTTATGTCACCATCAACACACACAAGGGCCTGTTCTAATATACATGCCTACCCTTTGGTGTGTCCTCTGCCTGTGTGATTTTCAAAAGAACCACGGAAAGCCTACTACAAGGACTTCCCCGAGTTATAGTGTACCTGGATGACATCCTGATCACAGGATCCACTGAAGCAGAACATTTGGCCAACCTAGAAGAGGTTCTGAAGAGATGTTTGGAGGCTGGTGTTCTTTTGAAAAAAGAGAAGTGCACTTTCCAAGCAAAATGAAGTCACGTATTTGGGTCATCAAGTGGATGCCCAAGGGTTGCATCCATTAGAGGAGAGAGTCAGGGCAATCAAGGAAGCGCCCTCCCCTACCAACATCACTGAGCTCAAGTCTTTTTTGGGCATGATAAATTATTACAGTCGCTTCTTGCATAATCTATCTCCAGTGTTAGCCTCTTTACACTTATTATTAAAGAAGAATCACAGATGGTCCTGGAAGGCACAGCAAGAGGAAGTCTTCATGAAAGTCAAGAAGCTTTTACACTCGTCGTGTCTGCTAGTGCACTATGACCCATCTAAGGAATGAATACTCACTTGTGTTGCATCTCCCTACGGAGTGGAAGCATTATTGTCACACAAGGTGGAGGATGGATCTGAAAGACCAATAGAATATGTATCTAGAACCCTTTCTGCAGCCGAGAAGGGTTACTCACAAATTGAAAAAGAGGGCTTAACTAGCGTATTTGGAGTAAAGAAGTTCCATCAATATTTGCACGGTTGACACTTTACCATGTCATCAGATCACAAGCCACTGTTGGTTTGTTTAGTGAAGGTAAGGCAGCCCCAACGATAGCCTCTGCTAGAATTCAAAGATGGGCTTTAATTTTGTCAGCATATGAATACACTTTTATGCACCATCCGAGTGTGCACATAGCAAATGCAGATGCCCTCAGTCGTCTTCCTTTGCCAGATAGGATTACACATGCTCCAGTACCTCAAGAGCTGGTACTTGTGTTGAATTTCCTGGACTCCTCACCGGTCTGCGTGAAACAGATAAAGAATTGGACAAACTGGGATCCAATTTTATCAAGAGTCTGTGAACAGGTATGGTCAAAGGTATGGAAGAAGGATGGTCAAATACACAAGTGCCTGAAGAATTAAAACCATTTTATGCCCATAAATCTGAATGGAGTTGTCAATATGGTATCTTGCAAGACTCAGCATCCCTTTGCAAGGAGGAGAACCATTATTTACATAGTGATTCATAGTGCGCATCCTGGTATTTCGAAAATGAAGATTCTCGCACCAAGTTATATCTGGTGGCCTGGTATAGACAATGATATAGAAAAAAATGGTTAAACACTGTCTCCAGCATCAGCAACACCAGAAGTTGCCCTTTTTCAGCTCCGATGCATCCATTGGAGTGACCTGGTCGACCCTGGGTTAGACTACATATAGACTATGTAGATCCATTTTTAGATACCATGTTTCTAGTGATCATCAACGCACATTCAAAGTGGATGGATGTGTAAGAAGTGAGATCCTACGTCGTGTGCAACAATTGAAAAGCCGCGCCAATGTTTTAGTGTACATGGCCTACCAGAAGTTATTGTGTCGGATAATGGTACTGCTTTTACTAGTACTGAACTCCAAAGATTTGTGAACCTAAATGGGATTAAACATGTCAGAACAGCACCGTATCATCCTTCATCCACTGGGTTAGCAGAGAGAGCAGTACAAACCTTTAAAACAGGCATGAAGAAACTATCCAAGGGAACATTAGAAACACGAATTTCAATATTTCTGTTTAACTATCGCATAACTCCTCATGCAACCATAGGTTCAACACCTTCTGAATTGCTAATGAAATGCAGGCTTCATGCAAGATTGAGTCTAGCATTCCCTAACTTAGAGGGGAAGCTGGAGAAAAACCAGGGTACTCAGAAAGTGAATCATGATGTTCACAGTAAAGGTCGAAAATTTACTGTAAGAGAGAGTTTTCCTAAGAAATTTTGCAACTGGACCGAGATGGGTTCCTGGTACAATCATCTCTGAAACAGGACCTTTATCATTTCAAGTGGAAGTGGAAAACAGGATTGTTAGGAAACACGTAGATGTTTCAATCATCTCAGAAGTCGAGACACATTCCAACAACCTGCTGATCCACCTGAAATCGAAATCAGACCTTTGATCCCTGAGGTGCCGGGTCAACAAAGAATAGACATACCTGATATCTCTGTTGAAGTAAATAATTCTGAACTGCCATTGTCAAAGCTTGTCACTGACGCCGCAGTTCCTGGTCAAGTTGATTCAATGGAAGAATCTCAAGTTGTAGAGTTGCGTCACTCTACCCGAATCAGAAAACCATCTCAAAGACTAAATCTATAATTACATGAACTGTATATATTTGTGTATGATATGGGTTAAGATATTTTTGTAAATAAGAGTGATAAAGCAAAATTAAAGGGGGAGGAATGTAGTAATCGTAAGTTAAACCTTTCACACTGTTATGGGGGTCAGGTGACTGTATAGATGAATCAGCCCTAAGCACTGGTAATCTTGGGGGTGAAGTTTTCTGGCCTTGGTTTTGAAACAAACATGTAGGTTCTTCAGGAGCTCTGTAAATAAAGTTTACTGTTTCTTACAAAAAACCTGCCCTGCACTCCAAGTTCATTACACAGACGGTTTTAAATCTTTGGAATTCTCGACCCAGAGGGTTGTGAGTGCTCCATCATTGAATATTTTTAAGGCTGAGATCGACAGATTTTTGATCGCTCAGGTAATCAAGGGAAATGGGAAAAGACAGGAGAGTGGAGTTGAGGCAGAAGATCAGCCATTATCATACTGAATGGCAGAGCAAGCTTGAGGTGCCTTATGGTCCGTTCCTGCTCCTAATTCTTATGCCCTTATCTAACAGCAAGGGCATTGTCAAGTGGTCACTGTCAGAGTGACAGCGGTTGGAACATGAATGCTGTCATCCTGAGAGAGGGCAGCAAGTTTGTGTTCCACGGAGCCACGTGCACTCAGCTAGGGCAGCACCGCAATAATCCTCGATACCTGCTGAGGCACAAATTACTGGACTCCAGTGACAGAATGAAAGCTCTTTGAGTACTGGTATGTGCAGCCATGATGCTGGCTGTTTGAGTGTTCATGACACCAATGTAAGCTGGCTTAGATTTGAGATTTTATTTTTGTAGGATTTAGGCCGCCTGCTTAACTTGGCCACTTTTAGAACTGTATTCTGTAGCAGGCTAACAAGGTCAAGCCACCATTTTTTACTAACACCTTATATAAAATAAGCCATTTTGTTATTTGAACACCTGCTGCCTATGCAACATTTTAGTACACTAAGCAGTGGTATTGTAAAGTAGCAACCGACCAGCAGCAGATGATTATTAGAAGAAAAACCTTAATACTCTAATTGGAGAATAAGTAGTTCAAATAATTAATGAAAGTCAGATTATATCTATTTCTGCATTTTTCTACAAACATTCCTATGTTAGAATCGAAGTCTGAGACCTAAAAGATGGTGTGACAGCATGTTGTGAGAATGGAACCTACACTATCCAGTAGAGGCCCCTATCGGAACACGCCAGTGTTGACCAGCGTCCTTGACTAGTCTAGAACTGGCCTAATGAAACAGCAATTGTGCAGTATTCAGATAAGGAACGCACCTTGAAATAATCCATTGTCTTAAGACAATGTGCTCAGATGGACAAATACAAAGAAATTAACCCCTTACAACATTATTGACCAACTGGCTATTAACAACAACTTTGGATCAAGGTAGGGTGATGCCAGAATTATGTATAAAAGAGGGTTTTGGAAACCATTTTGTTTGTGTACACCAAGTTAAGAGAAACCAGTTGTATTGTGTTTTCTTGGAGACAGAGGCAGAATTGCTGTTGGCCTGGGCCTTGAATAGTGCAGTTTCCTGCCAAGACACAAGCAGAATTCCTGTCGGCGAGAAGGGTTGAGATCATTTTCCACTTCTTCTGGACTGAAGTTGTGAAGTTGTGAAGTCTGTAGTGTATTATTTATAAGTATACCTTCTTGTTCCTTTGCTCCTTTAGTTAATTGACAACTATATTGTTGATTTATTTTTATCCTTTATGCATTAAACTTTAGTATTATTTGCTAATTCAACATCTGTGTCTTTGCCTGATGGTTATATCTCTGTTGAACTGAAACAGTTTAAAGGGTTTAATTTGGAACCCAGTAATTAGGCTGTGTGCAACTAAATTAAATCAAGGCTAAATCTATCAAAAAACCCTCTTTTTAAAAGTACGCCAAGGCCCAGATTTTCGCTTTCTGGCCGGCTGCACAGAAATAGGCAAATTCCCGGCTCTGCAAACCTGAACTTTAAAAATGGCAGCTCCAAGTTCCACTCTAGGGGTGTGGGCTGGATTATAAATCTAGCCTGCCCTCCCCCCACCCCCGGAACGAGTACAGAGGCTGCTAGGTGTGGGAGAGGCGGCTGGGCCGAAGGCATGCCTTTGTGCTCTAGCAGTTTGCTGAATTCGATTAAAACATTATTAAAACAAGAAAAAAAAACCCTCCAGCCATCACCCCTCACCCCCCCTCCCCCCCCACCCCCCCACACACACTCCCCATCCCCAATCCATGCCAACCCATGACATCTCATACCACCGACCCTCATGCCCCCTATGTCCCCCACATCCTCATGGCCCTTTATATCCCCTATGCCAACTTAGTGCCAACTCATGCCAGCCCACGCTCCACACCATTTTACCCTCTTCTCTTACCCCCTCCATGCCCACTCACCTAGTATCCACCATGGCCAAACCTCAGGAGCCACGCTGACATAAAATAAAGTTGTGTCTATTGATGTCATTATTTTAAACAAAAAACTCTCATTGATAAAAAATTATCATTCAATACATAGAATTTCCTTCAACTAATCTCTTGTGAAAACACACATTTCTAGTCTATAACCACTTGGAGCTGTCAATCAAACTGCTCACTTATCAGGCACCCCACTGTGATAATGTTAGTGTGTAAAATCAGTCATTGAAGCACAAATCCTATAATGATAGCACTCAGGCTTATGTCAGCAGACAGAATGAAAGATCAAGCCCTGTTTTTTTTTAACTCCAGGCTGTTTTTTTTTTATTTTAAGCCCAGAAGAGTTAAATCTATTGACAGCTTTGACAGTGCCACTGAGTTTTGACAGTTCTTTGACAGCGCCAATGAGTATGCACTTTTATGCACAATCGTGTTTACTTTTAACAATCCCAACGGGTGCCTTATTTCTCCCTTATGGTCTCCCAGGACCATATACGAAGGGGTACCTTGCCTCTCCAAAGGGGTAACCTGGCTAACCAAATGAATCCAGCAAGTTCAGACCAGCTCTTACCTGACCTAATCTACACACACCAGCTTTCACACTCCTGGCCTATCAAAATCCCACTTCAGTGGAGGCAGCTGATTATTTAAATGGCCAGCTGCCTCAGTAAACTGAGCATGCATGAACCTCTTTTCTGTAGGCCACCCCATCAAGGTGTCCATCTGTGTCCTTTGCAGCAGAACTCATGGGGACCTTGCCCTCTGGGGAACTGACACCCATGCAATCCTTTCCCCATACCCTGGCTGCAGCCCACTCATTCTCACTGACTCACCAAGTGGAATTCAATGCCCCCTACCAGGACCAGGCTGGGAGGTGGGGCAGGTGCAGGGTCCATATAATAGGGCGGGAATTTCGGGGTGGAGAGTCTGTCGGCTTCCTGATTCTTTCAATTGAGTTTGGGCGAAGAAAGGAAAGTTGCCTTCCCACCTGGAGACCAATTGAGGCTTTAAGAGGCCAATTAAGGGCCACTCAAGGGCCTCGGCAGGGGGACGGGAGTCATGCTATGTGGGCAAACCACAAGTAGAACCTAGTGGGCCTGCCTGCAGCCTGGGAGGGGAGGTCCTCCTGCTTGGGCACCCTGTGCCCAATGGAGAGTCCTGCCAGTGGCAAGGATCACCCACCCGGACAATCATCCCCAAGTCCTTTAAACTGACCCTCCTCCCTCTCGTAGGGGCCAGCTTCAATGGCCCCGGTGAGCTTGCCCCATTTACCTGTCCTCATACTATCAAACCCATTAGCTGTCCCTTTCTAATAGAGTCAGCAAGTCAGTTATTGCACTGTAACCTCTCCGGTCAGGAATGCTTGGGACCGAGTTATTTATGGATTTCTGAATGTTTGGGATTATAGAATAATGTTAGAATGCCTAATCACAAGTGTGTGAACCAAAAAACACTGTAGATATTAAGATTTACCTAAAGCAAAAAGCAATGATAAGACATTATAAAGCAGTCAAAAAATTGATTTATCCAAATCGTGTATCTTCCATATTTCCACTCCCAAAGTACTCTACTAAAAAGGCGCCATGAGTTGCTTGGGTCTGATCAAAATGGTTTCAGACAACTAGTGTTTCTGAACAATAAATTTCCAGACTGAAGAGGTTACAGTGTAGTTATTCTCTCCTTCCGACTCTGTTTCAATGAATCCTTTGAAAGGGGATCTGGTGTCATTTTATTTCTATTATTCCTATTTTTGATGAGGTTTCTTTATTTCACATTCTTTTTTTTTTAAATCTGTTTTAATTTCTGATTTCCAGTATTTGCGGCTCGTAATCCTACCCTCACAGTCTAAATGGTGGCCAATTGTTCCATAATGCTGCAGATTACCATATGGTACATCTTCAAACAAATGCAGGGGTAACTCTATCTATCAAACATATCATCTGAGCAGCTATGTGACAGTAGATAGCATTCATTCCAAATGTACAGCCAATAGGAGGAAGGTTCCATTATTCACTATTGTCTGGTTTAATAGCTCCAATTATCTATTTTTCTAAGCAATTAATTTCCTTTGAATAATTTCCAATTTATTTATTTATTTTACACACCACCCTCCCCACCCCAGCCTTGCTGATCTTAACTCTTCCTGAGACACGCCTCAGCCTGCTGTCCCCTCCCCCAAGTAATCTTTCTACGTGCGTTAACCTTGAGTCCTGAATGTTGGTAGACTACGGACAAAATCATATCTGTGCCTGATCCTTTTGACAATTGTTTCAAAAAACATGCTCTGGATGATTATTGGCTATCCCTAATTCCCTGGGGAAGCGTATGATGGACCTTCTAATTGGGCCAAACCCATCTGGTGATGCCTCCAGAGTGGTAAGGAGTCCCAAGATTTTGACCCAGAGACCATCAAGGAACAAATCAGCCAATAGGAGGAAGGTTCCATTATTCACTATCGTCTGGTTTAATAGCTCCAATTATCTATTTTTCTAAACAATGAACTTCCTTTGAATAGTTTCCAATTTATTTATTTATGTTACACACCACCCTCCCCACCCCAGCCCTGCTGATCTTAACTCTTTGTGTCCAAATCAGCTTGGTTTGTGACTTGAAGGGGAATTTTCAGGCAGTGGTGATCCCACGCCATCGCTGCTTTTGTTGTGCTTTGTGGTCATGGTTCTGAGGCTTCTGGAAGTACTGTCAGGGTAAATTTGGTGAGTTGCTGCAGTAAATCACATTGATGGTACATACTGCTTCCACCATGTGCTGCAGGAGTGGATATTCAATTACAGGGACACCAGTCAAGCAGGCTGTTTAGTCTTTGTTGATGTTGATTATCGTGTGTTGCTGCAGCCTCACCCACCCAGACAAGCATTTCCCCCGATTCCCGAGTGAGCCTTGTAGATAGGTGACGGAGAGGTATTGAGATTAAGAAGTGGGATATTTGTTGCAGAGCACCCAGGGCGGGAGTTTCTGGTCCCTCCTGCTGTGGGACCGGAAATTTCCACCCAAAGTCATCGGGCCTTTTGCTGGCCAGTCTAATATTCCGTCCTGCCTGTGACGATTCCTGCGACGGGCGGGACTGGAAAATCCTGCCCACAGTCTCTAACCTGCTCTTGTAGCCATAAGTGTTGATATTTCTGGTGCAGTTAAGCCTCTGGCCAATGGTAAGTTCCACATGTTGATGCTGGGGGACCTTTGAACAACAATGGTGGCGGTGTTGAAGGTCAGAGAGAGGTTATTTGTCCTTTTCTTGTTGAAGGTGTTAGTGCTTGGCATTTATGTGATGTGCGAATTGTCAACTCAACATCAGGTGTCCAGTCCTTGCTGTAGGCAGGCCTGGGTTTCTCCATGATCAGAGGATTTGTGAATGGAACAGCTCCACCCTTGACCTTATACCAGAGGAAGTAGCTGATGTACATTGTCCTAAGGAACACATGCAGTGGCATCCTGGAGCTGTGATGATTGTCCTCCCATAACTGTGACTATCTTGAGTCAGGACTGACTGCTGCCACCACAGGGCTTCTTTATTCACCTCATTGTTGCTGGAACTCCTTGGTGCCATAGTCTTTAAAATATCAAATACGGTCCCTTTCAACTCTCACCTGGCATCACTGTCAGAAATATAGACGCCAAAGTTGGAACCCAAACTGAGCGTCGGTGAACAGGTTAAACAGGTTATTGGTGAACATATATCAGTTCCTGTCGCCACCAATTACTTTTTCCACCACTTTGCTGATGATTGAAGGAGGCTGATAATGGCTGGTTACACCCGCCCTCCTTTGAGCAAGTTTTCACATTGTCAAGTAGATGCTAGTGTCATAGGTACACTAGACATAGGTACACTAGAATTATTTGGCTAGGGGCCTGGCTAGTTATGATTCACAGGTCTTCAGCATTACAGCTGGGATATTTACAGGCTATGTAACTGGCTGTGTTCCATGTACTCAATTTCTTCTTAACTGTGTATGGAGTGGATGAGTTTGGCTGGATATTGGCATCTACAGTGCAAGCAAACACTACCCAACTGGATTGCGAGTGGACGGAGCAAACCTGGTTGAATTTTCCTCTCCTTAGCCTAGGGGCTCTGAGGTCAGCCGTATTATTGGTATTGTATTTAAATTACCTAATGCATTCCACTTGATTGGACTATGTGAGACCAGTTCTGAAGACCAGGTTTTCCACCCAATACATTAACCTGCCTTTTCCCTTTCAGACACTGACAGTTCTTCTGTGGATTTCTACATTTCCTGCTTTTAGCACCATTTGCAATTTTTCTTTACAATCAAAATGGCTCTTTTATATTTTCATAATTATCTCTTCGTCAGTGCCATTTTCTTAAATCCTACCATCTGAAAAATAAATGATTTTTATGTTATTTTCAATGTTTACGTGTTTTAAAAATATAGACATCAATATTCTTAGTGGCTCAGGATCACGTTATGTCATGTTCTATTGCAATTATAAACTGTCAGAATGGAATATACCTGGCATTATAAATAAATGGCCACACCCTTACTTTGTAACAGGCTTGAGGTTCAACCTTACAACATTTTGTTACTACATTAATATTTTTAAAGAGACAAAAGTGTACAGAGCTCGTGCACATGCACACTTTTGTTGGAAATTGAAAGGGAACTATCCCTTTAATATGTTTGCACAGAACAATATATAAAAGCCATTGAAGTGCTGCCAGCTGGTAGTGGACTCATCAATGTATCTTGTATCAGAATAATTGGCTCTCTCTGGTTGCCAAAAGGGAATACAACTGGCTTACTGTGGCCTCTAAATGCACTAATGGGAAATGATCATTTTATCTTCATGAACATATCAGCTTTTGGTCAGAATGTACTCATTAAGAAACATGGCCAGCAGCTTTTAGTTTTTTCACCTCTTGCTCTTATGGATTTAGAAGAGATCCCCAGCTCGAAAGGTTTTTCACTTGGAAGCTGACTATTCTTAGGGATGAAATACTAAAGGAAGGCCTGTTTGATTGAACTCCATCTATTTTGGCCCAGGTCCTCTCCCTTTTGTCATTTTGGGTTGTGCCATAATCTGATGTTTTACTTTGGTTTCTGTGCTTTTATATAGTGACATTGATCCATTGAGGTCTCCTGGCAATTTTTGTTGGGCTCATTTGTATACTACCTTGAGCGAGAGGGCTGGGGGGGGTGGGGGGTCAGGGAAATTGAATTAACAGCTTAAGACACACAGTTTTTCTACAGCTGTGGTTGATCCAAATAGATAATGTTAGCTCTTCACAATCAGTTAGCGTTGCTATCAGTAATCATTTGGGAGAGTTGAACTTCAAGAAATATAAATTAATTTATTGCCTATGGAGTGGCGCCTGTTTACTGCTAATAACTGTCTGTCTTTTTACTTTCATAGGATAGATAGAATTCCTTCCAGAATTGAAATGCTCCACTGCACAGTAGCCACTTTACCATCACTGATCTCCAACATTCTGCATGAAGATGTGGAGACTAGGGATGGAAACGGTTCATGAGTCACACAGCAGTGCGGAATAATTCCTGGAAAAGTCAAAACAGATACAAGTGAATGATTCCAAAAGGGAAACATGCTGAAACATTTGATTTATGCTACGAATATGTGCTTCATTAATTCCCAGTGCAGAACATTAAAACTCAGCTGCATGTTCCTTCTAAGTGATACTTGGCTAACTCATCAGCACAACCATCTGTCTGTAATACATTCACAGGTATATTTTCTTTGCAGAAATATCAGATCCTCTTTCACTCAAATAACCTAGCTGAGGCAACAGAAGCAGATATAAAGGCTCCATTTGGAAGGAAGCTAAAGTCTGTAAACTGACTGCCTCAAATTAAGCAAATGTCCACAGAATCAATAGCATTATTATTGAACAAACATTGAGCTCTCTGTGTTTGTTTTCCCAAGAATAAGCTGTTACTAATACTAACCCTACTCTGCATATCAGGCTATTAACTGCTTTGCAACTGTCCCATTGAACATTATGGGAATGATGAATAATCTCAGGGAGAATTAATGTTAAAAGGGTTAACATTAAAGTCTTAATTCTAGATCTCTATGTTTATCCATGACTTCGCACTCTATTGTACCCCTCCACTATGATTTCTAGATTCGGAGATTACATACTTTGTCATTTCAGTGCGCCTGATCAGCCTGGGATCATCTGTATTGCTTCAATTATCCCTCTACTTACTGCATCCATTAATGCTGATCTGCTACACTGAATGTCTCTCTCCACCACCAAGGGTTAGTTGCATTTGGATACATATATTACCATGGATTAACTGATTAACTGGCACACTCTCTGCATACTTTTCCATTTGATTTTTAACATTTAAATTCTCTGATTAATCTAGTCCTATTCTAAGGTCAATCTTTGAATGCCCTTTCTCCAACAATCCTGTTGTTCTTCTGCATTATTCAGCTGCCAGCCTTATGGAAAATAAATACATTGCAATATGTTATGAATATTTGAATAAAGAGCTCAATATTATGTGAAGCAGCAGATTTGTTTTCCCATTAGTAGAGGAGAGGGTAGAGTTGTTTTTTTTTTCCCCTGAACAATACAATCACCCATCTTTTCTGCTCCATTAGCTGACGACCTTCTTTCTGTTAATGTATGGGTCGGTAGAGACACACTGAAAGAATCTTTCCTTCAGTTTATGTGACTCTGCTGTTAAGAATAGCTGTAACATCTCATCTACATGGATGAAAGCAGGTGTTTTTTTTCAAGTTTCCAATGTAGAAAATACTGAGCATTGGAAAGGATCAAAATGTGAGATGAAAAGCTATTGTTCTGTAATCACACTATCCTGACTAAAATCAGAGGACATTTTAGCCAACAAAGTATAGCCTACAGCACCATCAGCTGTCTCTATATTTCACTCTCTCTTTTCGACTGTGGGCTGATTTAATATAACGACAACTTGCAGGTCTTTAATTTGATATATCAGGCTGGATCTTTGTTCTGGGGTCATGGCCCTGACATTGGGTGAATTTCCAGGTCTCCACCTCAGGTCGCCCTGACACCTGACCCACTGGCCAATTAGTGGCCAGGGCGCGCTCTCGCCATCCAATTAAGGAGGAGTGCGGAGGGCAGAGTCCAAAGCAGGACGGAACACCGGCCTCGGTTGGTCTGCTGCCAGGTGGATGCCTCCAACCTGGCGTTGTTTTGGCCTCCTTAGGTGGCCCGCAAGCTGACTGGAAAGTACCAGTCTGCTTCTGCTGAGTGGCCTTAATTGGCCCTTTAATTGATCTAATGGGCTACCTGCCGCTTGAGGGCAGGTAGCCATCACACCCCAGTCCTCCCAGAATGAAAATAGCCAAAAGGTGGGACCTTGGCGGGAGTTGGCCGTTGTCAGGAAATTGCGGGTCCGTGGTCCTCTGATATTTAAAAATTCAACCCGACATCTCAAGGCTTTTCACAACAGAGCCAGAGCAAACATCAAGCAGAAATCAAAGCCAAAGGTAGGATTTGAAGTGGTTTTTAAAAAAGTTAGGGAAGAAATTGAGCAAGATAAAGTGCCTCAGAAAAACTATTCCCTGAGTGTTCTGACCAGAGAGCATTGCAATGCCACTTCTGCAGGGGTATATCATACTGAGCTGGCTACATATCCTAATATTCGATTAGCTTACTTTTTTTTTAAAAATGCTTTAACACATTGAAAGTGAGCTTATTGCTCCCACAACCCTTTCTGAGTTTCTATGTTAAGTGAACTGTGAATAGAAATAAATTATGTTCCACATTTTTGACCCAAGTGCAATGCCTTACACTTAACAGTGTGAAATTGCACATACCAGTATCTGATCAACTGCGTAACCTAATCATTTATTTTTGTGGTTATGCTGAATCATCTATCTCTACTGTTCTCCCCATTTTTGTGTCAACAACTAATTTGTTTTGTTGAGTTAGATAAGAACATAAGAAAATGGCGTAGGAGTAGGTCATTCAGCACCTCGTGGCTGATCATTGGCCTTAACTCCATTTTCCTGCCCACTCCTCATATCCCTTGATCCCTTAGAGCCCAAGAAACCTGTCTATCTCAGCCTTAAATACATCCAGTATTGGAGAATTCACAACCTCCGGGGAAAGAGAAATCGAAAGATTCACAACCCTTTGAGTGAAGAAATTTCTCCTCACCTCAGTCCTAACTGATTCACCAGATTAGTTAGTTATGTAAATCAGATCAAAAAATTCAAAACTTTAAAATAATATGCTGGAGAATGTATTTCCAAATACATACAATTATGTCATGCATACGAAAGAGCATTCCTTGGGTGATTTTCAAAAAAACCAACACTGTAGCTAATGATGTTTCAGGGTTATTGTAAATGAGTTGGTATTTACTGTAGTTTTTAGATGAAGAGGCAATGTTATCTTCCTATTTATAAAGTGCAGGATTTTTTCAATGGGAAGCGGGGGAATGGTGCATTATTTTAATCCCCATCCCCTACAGAATACAAAATGTACATTTTCACCAAATCCAAATGTGACTGAAGCATGGAGAATGTACAACCGCTTCATCTTATTGTTCATCATAGAATTATGGACGGTTCAATCATATAGACACAAGAAGGGGAAAGGATCAGAAGGTTATGCTGATAGGGTTAGATGAAGAACACTTTGGGGAGGCTCGCATTGAGCATGAACTGGCATGGACCAGTTGGGCCTAGTGGCCTCTTTCTGCGCTGTGGAATATTTGTAAATCTACGTAAATGCAGGTCAACATGAGGGGAAGTTGCAGCACCAACAATGACATTCATTCAACCTTTGGTCAATATTTATCAGTGGATGCAGATGATGCTGTTTTTGAGGGGCCGGAGAGAGTGCTGCTTTGATGCTATTGAGCCCTATAGACTGGGGAAAGTAAACCAACACATGGCTTTTCAGCAACTGTCACTTCAGCTATATGTTAGTTCAGCTGCCTCACACGTTGGGCCCAGCAGCATCTCCCAGAGGATGTCATCAACGCTCACTGTTTAAATACCCATAAAAATATAAACAGATTGAAGGAGGTTAAAAAAAAAAGTACTTAAGCAGCAGGGAAGGAATGATGCAAATCATATTTTTCCCCTGAAGTCAGGTCTATAGATTGGAAACTGATCATTTTTAAAACAAGCAACCTGTAAATTTTATATGATTTTACCATAACACCCATTATATGGATAATAACCCTGACTGATTCAAGGAGTTTTTATATATATCTTTTATAATTTGATTTAACTTGTTACCATTGCATGGTAAAAAAAAAAATCTACCAGTGCCTTCAGAAGAACTTATTACAGGTCACCATACCAGAAACATTCATAGGTATGAAAGGCACACGGGCTAAAATTTGGAGTGGCTGAGAGGTTATAATGGGGCACTAATGGCTATGTTGTGCCATTGGGCCCCAACAGCAGAGAGACCCAGTTTATGAGATCTATATCCCCTATTCTGAATGTTTGTTATCTCAGCCCAATAGTCAGAGAGGACGCATTTCAAACTGAATGAAAACCTTTTATTAAACACAGAGAATACATATCAAGAAGAACTGAGATACAATACTTATCTGTGCCTACGGCCAAGAATACCCATGATGTCAGTTCCATTTGTTTGACAAAATACTTTGTACAACAGGTCCCTAACATGTGTTGTATTTCTCCCAGAACTTACAATGGGTCTTATAGTGGCATCATTACTGTAACTTGTTAATTAGGTTAGTATTAATTGTGTTTCATTAAAAAGTGCCATAATAATGTCTGAAGTCATTTGAAACATGAAGAGTCTATGAAACCGTGTTCATTATTCTGAATCTTGTAGTCGAGGGGTTGCTATAATAGCACCTGTGGATTAGCACATGGTGTCATTATACCTCACTGTCAGTTAATGTTTCAGTGTCACAAATACACAGGCTCAAAACTTCAGCACCAGCTGAACTCAGAACTGGTTCAAACTAGTTATATAATTAACAAAGCATGTCATAGGCCTACTTGTATTCCAGCTACAGCATTTAACTCAAGTTGGCATGGCAGTACATAATTTCCCCAGGGACCTGACAGCCAATTGTAATTACCCCAATATTTTTACATACCTCTTCCATTTCAAAAAAAAACATAAGTCTTAAACTTTTCATTATATTAAAATTTCAAAGTCCTCCAGCAGCAATTCATGGGCTGTAAATCAGATTTTGCATTCCTCTGACTTCAATGAAGGTTTTGATCCATCTGATTTTTAATGATCGCTTCAATTTAAGATCTTGGTAATTCCTGTCACAGAGTTTATAGGACTTCAGAATCTGTTAGTCATTGCATCCTCTGTGGGTCCCCGGTTTATGTAATTGGTATTAAATATTCAATTATGAAGAGATGTGGTATCAGGCGTTAACATTTTTGCCAGGCCAGTAAATACCATGCCTGGCTTTGCACAGACCTCCTTCAAATCCCAAGATGGCTGGAGTGGATTTTCTGCATCATCTCTGCTCTCAGGTCTCTGGGGATGATGACTCTGTTTCCTTTGAACGAGATCTCATCATGAAGTTTATCTCAGAAATAGAAGTACTCTTTAATCTCTGGAGGAAATTCATTTTTGCACTCTGTCCATCTAACTCAAAAAGTGTATTTCAACTTCTGATCGTTTGAGTTTTCAAATGGATTTCAGCTAGATGCTGTTTTCAGACAGGAAGACACAATACCATATTGATGTTCTCAATCTCTTCAATTAACTCATCTCCAGCCTCTGGGCAGTCACATTTTACAATCAGTGTTTCTTCAGCTGCATCTGTCTAGGAAAGCTCGCTCCTCTCAAATGTGCCAGCCATGCTCAGACATCCTTGCTTTAAACTCACTTTAAGCACACATCTATAAATGTTAACTGCATTCTTCTTAATTGTTTGTAGGCAGGAAACACTAGTTGAAGTTTGCCAGGCCAGAGTGGGGGCTGAGGCAGGGCAAAAGGGGGGGAGATTGTCAGTTTTGTCCCAGAGGGAAGTGAGGGGGGTTAGCTGGTTTGTCCCAGAAAATGAAAGTTGCCCTGTCCCAGCAGCCCCTCAGGTAAGGGAGGCGCTTGTAATATTATGATGATGTTGCATCAAAACATCTTTCAAGGACCAAGCCAGCAATCCCAGGATGAACACTGAGAGGTTCCCACATCTGTCGTTTTTTTGATATAATGCCTGGCAAGGCAACACATGCCAGTATCAATTCGATGCCAGGAACCAAGTGAGGGCCAGTACAAGTCAACTTCGAACTTACTAAATTTCTGCCATCCTTTGCTATATTAATGTCCTTATAGAACACTGGTTAGTCCTCAGCTGTAGTATCCAATTGAGCACCACACTTTAGGAAGAATGACAAGGCCTTAGAGAAAGCACAGAGCAGATTTACTAGAATGATTCCAGAGATGTGGGACTTCAATTACATGGAGACGAGAGAAACTGGAGTTGTTTTCTTAGAGCAGAGAAATGTAACGGGGGATTTGATAGAGGTATTAATAATTACTTTTTTTTATTCGTTCATGGGATGTGAGCATTGCTGGCTAGGCCAGCATTTATTGCCGATCCCTAATTGCCCTTGAGAAGGTGGTGGTGAGCTGCCTTCTTGAACAGCTACAGTCCCTGTGGCATAGGTACATCCAAAGTGCTGTTAGGAAGGGAATTACAAGATTTTGACCCAGTGACAGCGAAGGAACGGCGATATATTTCCTAGTCAGGATGGTTGTGGCTTGGGGGGGAACTTCCAGGTGGTGGTGTTCCCATATGTCTACTGCCTTGTCCTTCTGGATGGTAGTGGTCATAGGTTTGGAAGGTGCTGTCTTATGAGCCCTAGTGAGTTCCTGCAGTGCATCTTGTAGATGGTAAACACTGCCACTACTGTTCGTCGGTGGTGGAGTGGATGGGGTCCCAATCAGTCGGGCTGCTTTTCCCTGGATGGTGTCAAGCTTCTTGCATGATGTTGGAGCTGCACTCATCTAGGCAAATGGAGAATATTCCTTCACACTCCTGACTTGTGCCTTGTAGATGGAGGACAGGCTTTGGGGAGTCACGAGGTGAGTTACTCGTCACAGGATTCCTAGCCTCTGACCTGCTCTTGTAGCCACAGTGTTTATATGGTTAGTCCAGTTCATTTTCTAGTCAATGGTAACCCCCAGGATGTTGATAGTGTGGAATTCAGTGGTGGTAATGCCATTGACTGTCAAGGGGCAATGGTTAGATTTTCTCTTGTTGGAGGTGGTCATTGCTTGGCACTTGTATGGCATGAATTTTACTTGCCGCTTGTCAGCCCAAACCTGGATATTGTCCAGGTCTTCCTACATTGAGACATGGACTGCTTCACGAAACGTTTGAGTGCAAATAAGGATAAACTGTTTCCAGAGGACAGAGATTTAAGATTAAAAGCACATGAGGAAACTAAATTTAACACAGTGAGTTGTTATGATCTGGAATGCAGTGCCAAAAAGGGTGGTGGGAGTATTCGTATGCTAATTTTCAAAGGGAGTTGGATAAGTACTTTTAAAGGAAAGATTTGCAGGGCTATGGGGAAAGAGAAAGAGAGTGGGACTAATTGAATAGTTCTTTCAACGAGCTGGCATGATGGGCTGAATGGCCATCTCCTGTGTTATATAATTCTATGATTCTGCCCTGTCCCCCACCATCTTATGCTGATGGTCTCGTAAGGGCAGGCAGAGACACTTCCCCCACCACACACCATCCCAGAAACTTCACTGTGTGGCCATTCCAGGGACATCCTCCATCAAAATTAGAGCAGGTCTCCTTCAGAACAGCTGCATACTTTGGCAACCCAGCCTCAGTTAGCAAGTGGCCCATACAGAGCAATTCTGTAAGCCACAAACATGGCTTCCCCTCGTCAGATTCCGGCTCACTCAAAGCAGATTACAAAGGTTTTTGTTCTGGTCTGTTGGGGCTTAAGATCAACTGTCGATCCAAAAGCTAAAATCTCATCAGCAATGACTTGCACTTCCGAAAAATCCTCTGGAGACCTCTTTGCTATTTCTTTGGAATCCCTCTAAAATCAACTTGGAATTCCTGCGGAATTGATTCATTGACTAATGGCATGTCCAGCCATCGATATCTTTTGAATGAAGCCAGGAAGGTGTTCAATGGCTTTGCTAGGTGATTCTGCAATCTGGTGCTTCCAGACACAAACATACCTTAGGAATTTGCAGTGTCCACTTGGTGATTTTAGTCCATTAATATTAACTGATGGAAAATTACAGGCTGTTTAACGGTCATGCAATCATCCTGTCCTCATTAGCTTGCTTTTCTGTCTCTATGAAGTGAAGTTACTGCTTTTCACGAATCACAAAAGGATAACGTGCAGGGTATAGCAACCAATTAGGAAGGTAAATGCTATGTTAACTCTAGTTACAAAAGGGCTTGCAATATAAGAATAAAGCAGTCTTACTACAATCATACAGGGCATTGGTGAGGCCACATGTGGAGTATTCTGTGCCTTTTTAGGTCTCCTTCCCCAAAGAAGGACATACTTGCCCTAGAGAGGGAGGAACAAAGGTTCACTGGGCTGGTTCATGGGATGACGGGATTGTTTTATGAGGAGAGAGTAAGTAGACTCAGCCATAGAGTTTAAAGGGATGAGAAACAATTGAAACATATAAAATTCTTAAAAGGTTAGATGCTGAGAAAATGTTTTCCCAGCTGGGGAATCTAGAACACAGTTTCAAAATAAGAGGCTGTCATTTAAGACTAAGACAAGGAGAAATTTCTTCAGTCAAAGGGTTTGTAAATCTTTGGAATTCTCTACCCCAGAGCGCCGTAGGTGCTCAATCATTGAGTATATTCAAGATAGAGGTTGATACATTTCTGGGAACTCAGGAAATGGGAATAGCGCAGGAAGGAGGAGTTGAGGTAAAAGATCAATCATGATCTTGTTGAATAGTGGAGCAGGTTCAAAGGACCAAATGGCCTACTCAAGCGGCTATTTCCTATGCTTCCTGTCCCCATTTTACATTTAACAGCAAAATGATTTTTTCCCCCCTCCCAAACGCACTTGTGAAATGTTTGAATGCTGAGCACTGATTCTTATTCTTACAATTTTCCTTTCCAAAAAATAGTAGCAGTCGGTAGATTCATCTCTAACCACCTTGGGCTTACCCCCAGATAGCGCCAAGTATCTACTTCCTTCCTTTCCTAACTATAAGGGTGGTTTCATGACTATTGAGCTGCTTATGGAGACTGGCCAAGTTCAGCTGGTCTTATTGTATTTCCAGCTTGACTCTCAGTAGTTTGTTTTTCTCTCTCTCACACACACATGTATTGCCATTTCTGACCCCAAACATAATTCTACCACCATTCAGTCAACTCCTCTGATTCAACATCACAAATGCCAATACAGCATCCAACATGGCAGCCAATCCAGCTCCTGTTCTCTTGATTTCTTGAATTGAACACGCTTTCCTCATATATTCTCCTCCGTTATAGAAGGGTTTGAGAATTTTGCCAGTTAGTGTGTAGCTATTTTTCCATATAAATCACCCACCATATGCCGTGTAAATATAGTGTAAATGTGAAAGGCTTCAAACCAATCATGGTTTGGCATATTGTCTTCTTTCACAGTAACATCCATGGATTTGCCCATTGCTTAAACTTTCATCCACTTGTGTGCTGGGTTTCCAGCTAGTGGCTGTGATGATTCAGACATTTGTAATTTACAGTTAGCATTACTGACATCTTTTAATGGTATGATTGGTGATGCTATGATCAGTGGGTTATGCTGATAAGGTTAGATGAAGTATAATGGGAGAAGACTTGTATGCAGCATGACCAGTGACACAAACCTGTTGGCTGTCGGATACATCTGTTCAGCATGATGCATGATTTGCACCACTCATGCATAATATTCTTCTTTGGCTGGCAAAATTCTCAAAGTTGGCGGCCATGCCTTCAGCTGCCGAGCCCCCAAGCTCTAAAATTCCCTCCGTAAACCTTCTTTAAGGTGCTGCTTAAAGCCTACCTGTTTGGCTAAGTGTTTGCTGTGTGTCCCAACATCCTTATGTGGTTCGTTGTCAAATTTTGATGAATTATGAAGCACCTTGGGAAAGTTTTCACTACATTTATGGCACTATGTAAATGCAAGTTGTTGAAGTCACAGGTGAGGAGAAGTCAGCAAAGAGAAGATGGTGATGCCACAGGCAAATGGGAATTGCCATCCCCCATTGGAGTGGTAAATTGACAAATTACCTAAATGATGTTTTTTAAATTCCTTTTTATTCCTATGTTCTGTACTTGAGGGCTGCTTCAAATATGGTAAATTCTTGAAATAATTAGACAAGTAATCTGGAAATTCAGACATAGTAATATATGATTTAAGTGGATAGCTCCAAAATCTATTTTGTTTCTCATACTCCTTAGACTAATGGTGCAATCCACAGAACATACAATCGCTGTCACTCAGGAAGTGCTCGCTTATGGGTAAGTCACTTATTTAGCAGTGTTAGAGTGGCCTCTAGTGGAGGAACTGGAGCTGAAAAGAGTCCAGATTCTGTGGAACGAATCTCCATTGTTGCTGGAACTGAACTGTAGTTTTTTTTGTAATTAGAGGCTTCAAGCATAAAACAGTTCTAATCGCTGAGCATGTGCACATGAATCCAAATTAACTGATGCTTATAATTGGCAGTATTAAGAAAGCAACCTCTGCAGCACGCTTTGAAACACACTAATATGCTAATATCATGTTAATCACCATGAAAGTTACTGATTGTAATTTATAAGCACATGGTTAATTTGAGCAGGAGACTGAAGTAGCCTTCAAGCACATTATTCAGTAATAATGTGTACCTTTACTGTTATGATTGCTATTTATGATATACTTTTTTTTCTTTGATACCCCCATGTCATCGAATCCTTTCACGGACAGGGAACTGTACTTGGGTTTGAACTGAAATCCACATACTAGATTCTAGTTTGCACTTCTATCTATTTTAAGCAATGTTTCACAAAAAAGATGAAAAGGAAAGTGCTCACAATGTGAAGTAAAATGTGTCCCTTCCATCCCAGTTATAAATTCCATGTATGTGTTTCATTTGTGACAGAGGGAACTTGAAAGCAACTTTATGAAATGATTGGATAATTCCATCAGTGATTAACAATACTCAGATAACTGGCTAGATTTTCCTCCTAGAGGTGGGTAGCGGGGTTGGGAAATTTCCCGGCTCGGCCCGCCCGTCTTGGCAGGAAGCGCCTGCAAAGACGGGATTTTTGTTCTGGGGGCTGGGGCAGTGCTACAGAGAATGCATATGGAGACTTGGCTTTGAGCCCTGAAATCCATTACTCTGTTGAAACAGCTGCACCTGAGGGAAAATATTGCTTGCTTGGCAGCCCTTGCTCCATGCTCTATTCTGTCAATTGCACAATATTTATTTACACAAGATAAAGAGGACTCAAGTGTTTGCAGTTTCTGCTATCAATACTTTAAAGGGTTTAGATGATTGACACTTTTATAGGGTTGTAGCAAAAGGATTTCTTTAAGAAAGTAGAAAGGTATGAGTGAATTACTGTTTTTCTACAACTTTTTCACATACTCTATTATTACTTGAAGATTCATTGATTCTGTGCAGAGTATATGGTCGGTGAATGGCATAGAATGACCATAGCTTGCATGGAGGATATGAGGGGCATAGCTTGACATGGAGGATATGAGGGGCCATGGAGGGAGGGAAGAGGTGTATAGCTTGGCATGGGTAAGACCTTTTGAACTTACTGGACTCTTGAGGGGTCACGAACCACAATTCCCTTAGAAGCTGGCCCAATTCCATGAAAATTGTGGGGAACTAGGAAATGCCTAATCCGACTATGGACCCAACCAGGTTGGGAGTGCAGGGTGCAGACTCACAACCCACACCAGCCCTCACCTTTAATCTGCAACTGTGAAAATTGGGGGCGCTGGTAAGAGGGTCGGGTATCCCGGGATTGGGTACTGGCCACCATTTTTTCAACTCCGCAGAGCCTCCTCGACCTTATGAAAATCCAATCCAACCTTACAGCAAACAGGACACACTGACGCACTGCAAGTCCCTTGCAGAAAGTGTTATTTTTAACCAAATGGGAGAAGGATATCAGATATAAAATAGTGTCATCAGTATGTTACCACACTTTTCTTTCACTTCTGAGGCCAGGGTTCAAATCCAGCCAACCTTGTAGGCTTCTCTGGCAACATGGCCCCAGTGGGAAATCTGCTTGAAACATCAATCCATTTGCTATTGGCCACATCCAGACAATCACACTCGGAGTCTAATGCTGAAAATGGGGACCCTCACATTGCTGCAACAGGAGGCACTGTTCTGAGATTAGAGCAGAGTAGAGGGAGGTTACACATTATCTATGCTTGACCTATAAAGTTAAAACAGGATGGACAAAGTATATTCCATCCACAGCACAAACTTGCTTCCGCACAAAATACATATTTTTAGAAAATAGCACGCCATTGGTCTGGTATGTGATTCATAGTCTCATTGTAAAATCCAATATTCAACACCATTGAATGAATGTGGAGTTCTAAATATCGTTAGACCAGGAAGTGTCTTGGTACCAATTATATCCGTCCACTTGCATGAAGCTCTTGAACTGCAAAGCATATAAAATTATCCTAACGCCAATTTGAAATGCGCAGAAATATGTGATCCAGAAATGAGCCAAGATTGGGGTTCTATACATACAACTGATTACAGGTAAGCGTATACTTAATGTTAACACTGTCCCGATTCAATTATGCAACTCCAAACCAAAGGACCATTTCCCATTCACTCTGATCACAGAATACTTTGGAGCCAAACAAAATATGTGAATGTAGAAAGGAAACAGGCTTGGGATTGTGCCATATAGGAGATTACCAGGAAAGATTAAGGGGTACGGAATTAGGGTGAAAATGAATCAAAAATGGCTAGAAGACAGAAAACACAATGCAAGCTAAGAGCAGTTTTTCCAGATTGATTGGAAGTGGATAGTGTCGTCTCTCAAGGTTCTATTCTGGGGACTTCTGATGACTGTGTCTACCAATGATTTTGATATAGACCTGGAGGGAGTGGTGTCAGAAATGGTAGAAGATATGGGATTTTGATAGGACGGGAGAAATGGGCTGAAAAGTGGGAGATGGAATTCAATGCCATTGCATTTTTTTTTTAAAAGCAGAGATTAAATCAGGATGAAATTAGGATCAGTGCTATGGAAGTGCAGAGAGATATGATACAGATTCACAGAATATTAAAGACAGCACCTTATTTTGATAAAGCTGTAAATAAATGTAACAGAATTCAAGGGTTTATCACAAGATGCATAGATCATAAAAGCCAAAAGATAATGACGAGGCCATGTAAAAGCATAGTAAGACCTTCGCGAGCATATGCAATATTGGCTTTAGAAGGACACAATATAGCTTGACTGGGATGTTGCCTGATATGGGAAAAATTCAAATATGGAAAAGGGTCAATGGACTGTGCAGCGGAGATTTCAATAGGACAGAGGCGATTATGGGGTGATTATTGAGTCTCCTCTGTTCTCCAGGGGTTCAGCCTTTCTCCTGCTGGAGCTAGAGTGGGAGACCAGCCCCTAGAAATCCACAGCCAATATCTGGACACAGCAGCACAAATAAAAGACAAATCATCAGCGCAGAAAATGTGCATTCTTGTTCACTGCTTTTCTAGGGATTTTACTCAATTGCGTGATTGTGTGAGTGACATAAGAGCCTGTGGTACGATCAATTCAAAACTGGCTATTTTCAACTGCGGGCTGGTAGAACTATTCTTAGATTAATCATATAGAATTATAGAACGGTTATATCACAGAAGGAGGCCATTTAGCCCGTTGTGTCCGTGCTGCTCTCTATAAGAGCTAATCAGCTAGTCCAATCCCCTACCTTTTCCCCACAGCCCTGCAATTTTTTTTCTCTTCAGATAATCATCTAATTCCCTTTTTAAATCCATGATTAAGTCTATCTCATCCACACTGTCAGGCAACGCATTCCAGATTCTAATCACTCGCTGCGTAAAAAAAGGTTTTTCCTCATGTCGCCATTTTCTTTTTTTCCCCATTTTCTTCCAGGAAGTGGCATTTCATTTATCAGTGTTGGCTGTGTACTGAAAAGTGCAGCACCTCTAGACAAAAATTGCAATGTCTTTTTGTCTTGCAATTTGTTTTTCTTTTTTGTCCCAACCCACATCCAGACAAAACTGCATTCGCGTCCTCTCAGGATCTATTCCTACTGATTTACTGTTCACCATGCACTGGATCAAGCCACACTGATAACAGCCAGCAGTACAGGAACCAGTGGAGTGGGGTCTGTTATCAGCACAGCTCCAACCGCACACCTTCAGTTCACTAATTGGACAATTTGTCGCCTACAAAGGGCGGAATACAGATGGAGTACGAATGCTCTGTGTGGAGTCACCAGCAGGAGGAATCCTTTCAAAAGGCAAGCCGTAGACGAGAAAGCTGTCATGTTTTGCAGCTGGTCCCAGGTTGCTTATGGTTACATTTCCAAATACCACAATTTCCAATAACCTATGTGAAGAGTGGCAAGCACAGAATCACGGAATTGTTACAGTACAGAAGAGGCCATTTGGCCCATTGTGTCTGCACTGGCTCTCTGAGCATTTTGACTTGGTGCCAATCTCCTGCCTTTTCCCCGTAAACCTGCACATTGTTTCCAGTTAAATAATCATCCAATGCCCTCTTGAATGCCTCAATCGAACCTGCCTCCACCACACTTCCAGGCAGTGCATTCCAAACCCTAACTACTCGCTGTGTGAAAAAGTGTTTCCTCGCCTCACATTTACGTGAAGAAAAGGATTTTTTTTTTGAGCAGAGCAATACAACTCATGAAATTAATCCGATATTGATAATATGAAAATTCTTTCCAGGATCATTCATCAATACTGAAAGAATCAATTATTTTAAAATTCAGTCGTTTCCTAATGTTGTCAAATTAAACAGGATGATTGGGGCTGCTGCTCCCAAAAGAAGCAAAGATTGATTTTTTTAAATGTTGCTGATTAGCAGGCAGCAATCAATAAATATCTCTCCCATATATCCTAAACTCAGCATCGAATTAGGTTCAAGTGATGTTAATGAAGATTCAAATATTTTATTGCAAACCGATTGCTGTAATCATGGAAGAGGCATCTGCAGTTACAACAGAACAAACAGATAAAATATTTTATTTATTGCACTATAAAAATAATTTAGAATGTATAACTCAACTTGAATTGCTAAGTATAACCTAGATTTCACTGAGTTTTAGGTGAAAGCCCTGCTTCAGTAGCACTCTTGCCTCTGATCAGAAGGTTGAGAGTTCAAGTCCCACTTCAGAGACTTGAGCCTAAAATAGACAAGGCTGACACTCCAGTGCAGTACTGAGGGAGTGCTGCACTGTTGGGCATGCTGTCTTTCAGGTGAGGTGTTAAAACAAGGACCTGTCTGCCCTCTCAAGTGGGCATAAAAGATCCCATGGCAGTATTTTGAAGAAAAGGAGGTGAGCTATCCCTGGTGTTCTGGCCAATATTTATCCCTCAATCAACATCATGAAAACAGATTATCTGGTCATTATCACATTGCTGTTTGTGGGAGTTTGCTGTGCATAAATTGGCTGCCACATTTCCTACATTCCAACAGTGGCTGCACTTCAAAAGTACTTTTGGGGCATCCTGAAGTCATGAAAGGCACTATATAAGTGCAAGCATTCTCCTTTTCAATGGTGTGACTCTTGGGGCAATATGATAACAGCCCTCTCACACATACAACACTCAAAACACAAAAACAAACTTGGTCAACATTCCCCCCTCAGCTGATATTACGCATTCACCTTATTGTTGGTGGAACTTTCCTGATGCAGAATGGATGCTGATTTTATCTGTGGCACAAGTCACTGAAATTCAAAATAATTCATTGTGTGGCATGCTATGAAATGAATTCTACTATTCTGAACTGTAGCAGATGACCAGATTTTATAGTCTTACTCTCAATTGTTTTGCAGAAGTATTATTGATTAAAAAATATCTCCCAGCACAGAAACATGTGGAAATAATGATAACTATCTAAAAACGTCTTCATTTGGCACATTCAAACCGAATACCCATAACCCCCAGGCCCAGCACTGTACAGTGACTTCAGATTATTGTTACCGTAGCAACCACGTCTAATCATAAAATGAAAGCTAAGAATAAAACTGTATTAAATCCCGACACGCACATACAGGCACAAAAGAAGAGAATTGTAACTTGGAAGTTTAACCAAATCCCTCACTGTCAGCAACAGAACTTGTGAAACATTTGAAGTCCAATTGCAGGCTCCTGGCCTACACTGTTCCTGAGTCTTTGCAAGCTCCACATACCACAAAGCACTAATCCTGCCTGACACTGCAATGACTGAGTTTTGATATGATATTTTGGTTTTCCCACAATGCTGCATATCAGTAGAAGCTCAAACCTCTTTCATTTTCTTCACTTATATGATTTTTTTTTTTCAAATTTCACATCAATTAACCATTGTGTAAGCAGGAGACCACGGGGGTATAAAATATAGACAAGTCAGTGTGAAATAAAAACAGAAAATGCTGGAAGTATTTAGCAGGTCAGGTAGCATCTGTGGAGAGAAGTAAAGTTCGCATTTTAGGCCTGTGACCTTTCAGCAAAACTATGTAAAGTAATAATGGCTTGAAGTCAAATTATGCCTTCATCATTTGTATCATCCAAGACACCCAGCCAGGACCCTACACCCCTTACCATCCCTCTGACCCCATCCCATCTTTTAATCCCTGCCTTGCCACATGTTCACCATGACCTCTGACCTTTCCCTCTCTGATGCTGAACATTCAGTGCTCAGCAAAGGACTCAGTTTCATGCCCTCACCTCAATGAATTCTGAGCTTGGCACGATGCTGAACTCTTCTTCCGCCACCTTCGTCTCCGTGCTCACTTCTTTGAGCAGCAGTCCTCCCTCTGTTCCACGGATCCTTTCACCCGCGTCCAGTATTCTCCTTCCACCTGGACCCCTCCCTCTGGCCTCTTACCTGCTCTTGATCTTTTCATTGAGAACTGTCGGCGTGACATTGGCCATCTCAATTTCTCTGCTCCTGACACCCAATCTAACCTGTCTCCTTCTGAACTTGCTGCACTCCGTTCTCTCAGGTCCAACCCTGTCTTTGTTATCAAACCTGCCAACAAGGGTGGTGCTGTTGTCATCTAGCGTACTGACCTCTACCTCGCAGAGGCTGAGCACCAACCTCTTCCCACCTCCCCCTGGACCATGACCCCACCACTGAACATCAAGCCATTGTTTCCAGGACTGACATTGACCTCATCTCCTCTGAAGATCTTCCCTCCACAGCTTCCAACCTCATAGTCCCCCAAGGCCTTACAGCCCACTTTTACCTCCTTCCCAAAATCCACAAACAGGACTGTCCCGGTAGATCGATCGTGTCAGCCTGTTACTGCCCCATGGAACTCATTTCTTCCTATCTTGACTCGGTTCTCTGCCCCCTTATCCAATCTCTTCCCACCTTCACCTACGATTTCTCTGATGCCCTACGTCATATCAACAATTTCCAATTCCCTGGCCCTAACCACCATCTTTTCACCATGGACGTCCAATCCCTCTACACCTCCATCCCCCACCAGGATGGTCTAAGGGCTCTCCGCTTCTTCCTTGAACAGAGGCCTGAACAATCCCCATCCACCACCGCTATCCTCCATCGGGCTGAGCTTGTTCTCTCACTGAACAATTTCTCCTTAAACTTGTCTCACTTCCTCCGAATAAAAGGTATGGCTATAGGTACCCGCATGGACCCCAGTTATGCTTGTCTCTTTATGGGGCATGTGGGGTATATTTATTCATTGTTTTATCCCTTTTTTTATCCTCCCCTTTTATCCCATTTTCTACCCTATTTTCCCCACCACCGCCCCCTCCCCCCACCCCACCCTCAGAAGGGCTAGCTGTTACTTGTTCCATGTTGTTCTTTCAGCCCTTTACCCTTGTTCTGCTATTATCACATTCTGCTTTCTTACCTTAATGTCACTATCAGCACCTCTTTTAGCCCTTACCACAACCATTAACACTCCCTTTAGTTCATGACATCTTTGTCAACCTCTCCTTTACCCCCGCCCCCCCACCCACCTATTGTTGGCCTTCCATCCAGCTTCACCTGCTCCTCCCCCCCTTAAACAGTCTAAATTTCATCACATTTCTACTTCTCTTTAGCTCTGAAGAAGGGTCATACAGACTCGAAACGTTAACTCTGTTTCTCTCTCCACAGATGCTGTTAGACCTGAGTTTTTCCAGCATTTTCTATTTTTGTTTCAGATTTACAGCATCTGCAGTATTTTGCTTTTATCATTTGTATCATGTTGGGACCCAAGCACTATTAGAGTGCACATCAAAAACTGAAGATTTGTGATTTCCTGAACTGACATTGACATTCCTGAACTGAAAGTGACATTGACTAACAGAAATTAGCCATGGGTATAAGCTCTAAAAAAACAGGAGCAGCTAAGGAGAAACCTGTTTAGAAGTGACACATCTCGGTCTCATTAGGAGTTTTGTGTCAATGTGAAGTGAACACCAGATACATCTAAAAATGATGGACAGGGAAAGACTGTCATGTTGTTATACTGACATAAACACCAATCGCTGATAAGGGATTGTGTAAAAACATTGTAGCCTCATCGATTTAGAAGAGGCACATGAAAGCATTTATACATAAGTAGAAAGCTTGATGACATCAGCAGCAGAGCTATGTGTGTGCTCTGCTCAGGATCAAAAGTGAAACTAAGACCGGATTGCATTTTTTTTTCAATCATTCACAGGATGTGGGTGTTGCTGGCTAAGCCAGCATTTATTGCCCATCTGTAATTGCCCTTGTTCAGAGGGCAGTTAAGAGTCAGCCATTTGCTGTGGGTCTGGAGTCACATGTAGGCCAGACCAGGTAAGGACAGCAGACTTCCTTCCCTAAAGGACATTAGTGAACCAAGCAGGTTTTTACAACAATGGTTTCATGGTCATCAGACTTTTAATTCCAGATTTTTATTGAATTCAAATTTCACCATCTGCCATGGTGGGATTTGAACCCAGTTCCCCAGAGAATTACCCTGGGTCTCTGGATTACCAGTCCAGTGGCAATACCATCTCCCCGATGACATACTTCCCTTCTAGATAATTTTGCTATCCCTTAAAGGCATATTGCAATAAAAACCATCTAATTAAGTAAGCCTGCCCCACATACCGGTGAAGCACCATGGGGAGAATTTTCCCCCTCTCGGGCCATGCAGGAGCAGGTGTGGACCTATTTTACACAGGTGGGCCAATTAAGGCCCGCCCAATGTACTTCACAACTCCTGTGGATAGTGGGAGTGGATGGGCAGTGGCAGGCGTGCACAGATCGCCGGGTCCAGTAGCGACCCAGCGGCCTGTTTAAGTGAAGGCCTAGCAGCCTTTGCAAGGCTGCTCACAATGGCCGGGAGAACAGCACATCAGAGGGCAATGTGCCTGACACAAGTCTGTTGAGTAGGCCATCGGGGCAGGCGAGACCAGAGGGTAGGCAGTGTGCCCCTCGTTTTTCCAACGAGTGTCTGGCTGCCCTCCTGGAGGAGGCGGCGATGCGGTGGGAGGTCCTTCTTCCGAGGGATCGAAGGCGGAGGCCTCCCCACCTGACCAAATGTGCGTGGTTGGAGGCAACCGAGAGTGTTAGCTCCCGTGATGTGGTCCGGCACACATGGCTCCAGTGCCTCAAAAGATTCAACGATCCCCTGCGCTCAGGAAGGGTGGGTACCATGTTGCCTCAAATCACTTAATGCAGCCGTCACCCTTCCCCCCACCCCCAACTCCCCCCCTCCACCCGGCAACTCTGAGTACAGGAACGGCATTGAATCCCTCACGGCGTGTATCCCTCGCTGGGTGTGCCAGCAGAGATTGCCCATGCCCAGTTCACCCTGAGAGGGTTGAGCTAGGATGTGTTCTGCATCCGCAGCATGTGTGACACTGACACCCAGAATATAGAATGGGGTTGAAAGTGAAGGGTCTGCACCTAGGCAGAGTGCTGGAACTGGGAAGCATGTCAAAGTCAGGGTGCTAACATGCTGGGAGGGGAGCTTCCAGGTGGAGGGGCACCAATCCATCTGCTGGTCTTTGCGCTCCACCTGTTTGTGCCTCCTTGCTTAGAAAAGTGACATCTTGTGGTACCACCTGTGAAGGGGGCAGCATTTGGGCAATGGCGGGGTGGGGGATGGGGGTGTCAGCCCTGGCTTGTTTGTGTGAGTGTGCGGCAGCTGCAGGGTGATGAGGAACTGGAGTCCTGCAATGTTCCACTCTGGCTGGGGTGGCAGGGATGCGATGGGAATTCAGGTACAGGCTGGACTAATCAATGCTCCTCTCTCCTTTTCAGGAAAAGACTGTGCACAATGCCTCTGGACGGATGCAGACTGGTGGAGGACAGGCCCAGTCAGCCATCCTAACACCTTACGAGCAGCAGGCCATGGATCTGGAGAGGCTCCGTGCCCCCGGGTCCACTGGTGGCGGTGAGGCTGGGGTGCCATGGGGATGTATGTTTGGCGAGCACTCAGGTCACCATGTGTGTCACAGAAGCCATGGCACTGCTGAATGCTCAGTGATTGAAGTTAGCAACATGGGTTTGCTATTGATTATTGAAGGATGTGCGCATAGTGATCTGGGGGATTGGCATGCAAGTCGATATTGTCAGCCCTGTAACTAATTAAATGTCCTTTTTCTTGCTTTCAGCACCACTGGAGCAGGGCTGGGAGGAGGCAGAGGGCCCACCTCTCACCCCTGAAGCCCCAGAGCAAATCCACTCACTAGCGTCACGCCATCTCAGCCAGGCAGGCACCAGCACAGGTACTAGCACCTCAGTAGGAATTAGATATTCAGCTAATGTCCCGGGGCACAGCGGTGAGGGCACTTCACACTCGTTTGAGATGTGGGTAGAGGCAAAGAGTGCCCAGGGCACCACCAGTCGGTAGACTGCTAGGGACAAGGTACATGCTCGGTTTGTGGCTGATGATGTGCCTCTGGAGTCATCTGTGAGGCAGCGAATACAGGAAGTGCAGCAGGGTATGCGGGGCGATCTGGCAGAGATACATGAAGCTATGCGTGGCATGGTGCCCATGCTTGAGGAGTCCACACGGAGCATCACCAATGCAATGAGCCTCATGGCTGAGTGCCATGCTTCCTCCATGGAGAGAGTGGTGACTCTCGTGGAGAGGCTCCTCCAGGAGAACAATCAGGGCCTCCTGGGACTGCGCTCGGACCTGCACTGGCCTCAGCTGGTCAGTGCCAGTGTGGGAGATGGTTTGAGCACCAAGTATCCCAGCCCATGCAGCCAGGGTGAGCAGGGAGGTCTGAAGCAACCTCATGTGGGCGCAGCAGCTGTCTGTCGTCTCTGCTGGCTCCTCTGAGCACTCCGGATGAGGGCAGCAGCTCCTCCGCCCCTCTGCCAGTGACCGTGGCATCTGATGAGGCTGCAGTAACTGGGGAGAAGCCAGCTGTGGAACTGGCCAATCCCTCCCAGGCGGGGTCATCAAATGCTCCACAGACCAGAGGACGTCTGCCAAGGTCATCGAGGCCAACAGGACAGCACAGTGCGCAGGCTGTCTCAGATACCAGTGCCAGCGAGGGGACAGCACCTAGGCGTAGCACCCATAAGCATAAATTTAAGGTACCTTAGGCACACCACGGGTTTCTCACTGGTGCTTTTATATTGGCCATAGTACTTTCTGGAGGACTTGGTGTGATGTCCAACACCTTTTTTGTTTTGCTTTATGAAGTTACATTTGTTCACTCAATAAATTTTGACATGTTGCCATGTCTCAGGGTGATTCTTTACTTCTGCAAGTGGATGGGAACCCATGATGTTATGGGTGAGTTGTTTGACATTGAGCTTTATTGAGAAGGGCCTTAGATAATGTTATTATCCAGGCTGATTTAGCACTCAGATATCAAGTGCGGAGCCTGCAGCCCTGGCGTGTGTTGAAGGTCCATGTGTGTTGTGCTAGCTGAAGGTTCTTTGGATTAAAGCCTCCCGGGTGTCCCTGCCTCCCTGGAGTATGCCTGGGTCAGCGTCTACCCTCTCAGCGTTCTCCTGTGCGTGTCATCCTCGGACTCACTGCTGGACATCGTGTGCATCAGGAGCAACTGCGTCTACGTCTTCCTCATCCACTGCGTTGCCCCTTTCCAGCGCCAGATTGTGGAGAGCGCAGCATGCAACCACTATCAGCAACACATGATCTGGGGGGTACTGGAGTGCGTCCCCTGAGCGGTCCAGGCATCAGAAGCACATCTTGAGAAGACCGATGGTTCTCTCCACCACAGCCCTTGTGGAGGCGTGGCTCCTATTGTACCGCTGCTCAGCCTCTGTTCTTGGATGGCGGAGAGGCATCATGAACCACCTTCTGAGGGAATAGCCCTTGTCACCCAGCAGCCATCCATCCAGCCGGGCTGGAGCACTGAAGAGCCCCAGCACCTGGGAGTGTCTGAGAATGTAGGCGTCGTGGGAGCTGCCTGGGTACCTTGCACAGACTTGTAGAATCTGCATCCTGTGATCACACACTATCTGCACGTTCATGGAGTGGAAGCCCTTCCTGTTGACGAAGGCACCGGGCTCACCTGCTGGCGCCTTGATGGCCACATGTGTACAGTCTATTGCACCCTGGACGCGGGGGAAGCCAGCAATCTGGACACGTGAAGCCTCTGGCTCGCTGTGTCTGGCTGGCATCGTCCCAGAGGTAGTGGATGAAAGTCAATGCACACCTGAATACAGCATCTGTCACCTGCTTGACACAAGTGTGGACAGCTGATTGGGAGACTCTGCAGAGATCACCCACTGACCCCTAGAAAGAGCCAGAGACATAGAAGTTGAAGGCAGCTGTGACCTTTAGGGCCACTGGCATGGGGTGCCCACCCACACAATTTGCAGAGATCTCAGGGCCAATCATCTGACAGATAGAGGTGACTGTTTCTCTTGAGAGACGGAGCCTCCTTCGGCACTGGACCTTAGGCATATTGAGGTAGCTGCTTCGCCACCTGTAAACCCTGGCAGCAGGATATTGGCTTCTTCTGCGGCCCCTTCCACCTTGCACTTCCCGTTGGCCCTGCGCCCCTTGTGGCTGCACCCCTCCTCCCAAAGGTGGCTCCCCTGGAGGTTGAATGTGGATTCCTGGCCTCCTCCCCCTTCTAGCCCTCCCTTCCTCTTCAGAGAAGGTGCCTCCGGTGGAGAGAACAACTCCCATCCCCAGGCTAAGGGAAGGCTTCCTGAAAGCTGCAGGCCCCAAAAACGATCTTTACTGTAGAGTCCTGACCAAGGCTTTTACTATTGTCTAAGCGGCTGGTATAAGTTTTGAACTATTCCTGCTCACACAGGCAAGTATCAGTAACTTTCACACTGAAATACCTGAAAGATCACATTCGTGAACCCACTCACCTCTCTTAACCCACCCTTGGATGAGGTTTATACAAATGTCTCCTACCCGCCTGCCCTTTGCGCCCATGCGACGTCCTGAAAATAAAATTCAATTGCAGCCTCAAGGGCCTTAACTGGCCCATTAATTGTTGGCAGGCGCACATCCGAGCTTATAGCGCCTGCCTTCCCAAATATCGTGATGGCGCACAGTGCCCGACGTCACCGCACGTCATTTTACGCGGTTTTTACGACAGGAAAATTCTGCCCCATAATTAGACAGTCCACCAGAGTTCCACCCCTCCACCCCCTCACTCACCAGCACCCATGTAATCCCTTGGAAATGAAAACAAGGGTAAAATTTCAATTAGGAAAACAAAATTGGAAAATTCCTTTCAGACCCCCTCAGGCGGTCGGAAACTAATATTAGAGAACAGGTGATGATACCTATATTACCTGATACCTATATTCCACCTACCTTTCTTCACTCCAACCAGGAAACTGGCCATCTCTCTTTTGAGTATACTTGGTGCGGAATTTTCCATGCCCGCTGGCCTTGGGTATGTTCAGCGGCATGAGCGGACAATACGGTAAGAAGGCCAAAAATTGGTTTCACGACGTTGTAAAACCAGTTTGTAATTGTCCGCTCAGTCCGTCAATGACGGGCCGCGTTTCCCACCATCAGACATCGGGAACCTTATTGTAATATATTTGCATTTCGTTATAAGGGCAGCCTACTGGAATCATACCTCCACACTGGATCGTCCACCCACGTCAGTGGGAAAACACACCAGTGCAGAACACATCTTGACAAGTGTGACATACAGAAGTTGGGACTTACCGCCAGGGCCTTGATCACACCGTGGACACCCGAAGAACAGAAGATGCTGGGGCCTATCAACAACAGGACCCTGGAGGCACATGACATGTTGGGTGGATTCTAACGGACATGGCTCCGCCACGAAGCAGCTCACGGAAATTGGAAAGTCACCGTTGAGGGTCTGCTCACAGCGGATGATGGTCGAGTGGGTGGAGAGGAAAGTCCAGCCATGTTTGGGAGAGGATGATGTACCTGGGGGTGGGAGAGGAAGGTCTAGGATCGACTGGGAGAGGAAGAGGTGACGGGGCGGTGGGTGAGGTTGGGAGGTGCGGGAACAAACGAGTCGGGGTGGGGTGAGGTTGGGAGGCGGGGAAAGAAAGTGTTGGGGTGTCAGATTGTGAGGGGGTAATGAAGGTGTCAGGGGTGAGGTTGGGAGGGGGAAAGGAGTACGGTGGGGGAGGAGTTGGCAGTGGGAGAGAAGGTGGTAACCAGGGACATAGGTGTAAGGTGAGTGTAAGGTGTAAGGGAAGGAGTTCAGAGTGGGGAAAGAGTGTGAAGACGGGAGAGAGTCCAGGGGGAGGAAGGAGTGCAGAGAGGGGAAGGAGTAAGGGTGGAGGAAGAAGTAAGGGTGCCTGAAAGAGTCAGGAATGGGGAAGGAGTCAAGAATGGGGAAGGAATAAGCGGTGGGTAGCCCAGTGAGGGAGAAGGAACTCCATGGGGGAAGGAGTTCCGTAGGGGTGGGGAGGGGGGGGCATGATTTCCAGGGGGGAAAGAGCTTCGGAGGGGTGGGTAAAGTGTTCTGGGGTGAAGTGAAGGGGTCCCAGGGGGTGGGGAAGGCATTCCAAGGCAGGAAGGGGTTTGGAAGGGAGGAAGGAATTCCGGGGATAAGGGAAGGGGTTCCAGGGGACAGGGTTCCAAGAGAGGAAGGGGTCTGGTGTGGGGGATGTCCAGGTGAATGTGCAAGGGAGGGCTCTGTTGAGTCCATGTCTACCCCCTGGCGAGTGAACAGAGGGTGGGTGTGGTAGGAGGGAATGGTGAGAATGACTGAGGGCAGAGTGAAGTAGTAGAGTGGGAGGGTGAGGGTTTGACAGTAGTGGTAAAACGGATGGAGAGAGTGGTAGGTGGGGACTAGGAGGCAGACGTGGACCCTAGGGGTGCAAAGGAGGAGGTCAGGGAGGTTAACGTTGATGGGGTGGGATATTTGGGAAGGAAGGGAACGTGCACACTCACCTGGACATCCCGAAGTAAAGTGTTGTGGCTGGTAGGTCACGGAGGGGAAATAAAAGATGATGCCGGGTGGTTGGGGGGGGCGGTGGGGGGTGGGGGTGGGGGAGTGGGCGGCGGGGACTGTGATGGGGGAAAGGAAATGGGTGACTGGGGGAGGGGAAAGGACGGAGGAGTGAATGAAATACTGCATCGCCACAGTGCTGTCTAAATCAAAAGTAAAATGAGTTTCTTGGTGGGTGAGATCAGGTGCTTCATGGGAGTGTGATCATTGGGTGGGCGGAGATGCAGGTCAGCTCAGATGGACAACTGAAAGCAAACCCCAGGAGACAGCATTGAAAATGCTCAGGACTTTGAGGTCAGTGTGATATGGAAGGATCCGTGTGCATGGGAGAGTGCTCGCATGAGGCTCCAAAAGGCCCTGTCACACACACACTTCTCCCTCCAGAATCACTCATTGGCCAGCTGCTCCCTCTTTGGTGACAGAGGATGAGGTTGAGGGGGCCATAGGCAAAGGGGACTCAGAGGGAGAGGACAGCCTCTGAGATTCCTGAGTGGATGACCCAGGGGTGTCCAGCTGCCACTCCTCCTCCCTTCGAGTGCCCAAGGGGCCCAGCCTGACTCCATGAGGGGAAGGAACACCTGCAGGGACGTCGAGGGGCCCTGTTTCCCTCTCATGTTGCCAATGTAGGAACCCGCCCATGGATACCACGATGGAGTGTAGGTCTGCACACATCTCCACGTTCTGCTGGACCAGGGTCTCCATGGCTTCCCATGGAGATCTCCATATGCACACATGTGGGCAACACTTCATCAGAGAGGTGGACGCACTCCTCCAACTCACAAGTCACTCTACTGAGGGCTTCCAGTTGCTGTGCATGATGTTCCGCTGCCTTCTGCTGATGAGTTCAGGATGAGTTGGAAGGCCAAATCCAAAGGTTCACCATTTTACTCGGACCTCTGCCTCTTCCCCAGCAGTCCTTCAAGTGCCGGGGAGCTTGGCTGAACCTGCCGACTCCTGCTGTGGACACATGTCTGTGTGGTGACCATCAGACTGTGAACCCGAGCCTGCTCTAGATCTAGGTCCCACCGAGGTGTATGTCTCTGCGCTGGTGGAGGGTGTGGGTAAGCGCTATGACGAGTCTTCCAGGCTGCTTATTTCCAGCTCTTCAATGGAGGAGGTGTCCTCTTGGCTGGAGGTGAGGATGTGGATGGAGCTGAGGGACTGGCTGGCTGAGGGCGTTGGTTGTTTGGCAGAGCTCCCTGTGAACCAAAGTAGGGATAATTGGTGCATGGCAGCAGAGTCAAAAGCAGGAGAAAGAGCACTCACGTTTGCGTTGAGAGAGGGATGATGTGACGTAGGATCTTCACGAGGGTGTTCACATCTGACCTCATTGTTACTGCAGGCACGATCCAAGTCCTCATCAGACAACACAATGACACACTCTTCAAAGTGGGTGAGGGGCCTAATGGGGGCCAACTCACCCCTGTTATGGGACCTCTCCATACTGTTGTGAGCCAGCTTCTCCTGCATGAAAACAGATGAAGAGTGTGTGAGCAGGA
This sequence comes from Cetorhinus maximus, assembly GCF_964194155.1. Classification (NCBI taxonomy): domain Eukaryota; kingdom Metazoa; phylum Chordata; class Chondrichthyes; order Lamniformes; family Cetorhinidae; genus Cetorhinus; species Cetorhinus maximus. The sequence continues at coordinate 21,385,333 of NC_135895.1, read as the reverse complement.
CACATGGCACTGCATGGAAGGCTTGTGTGGTGAGTGGAGCCATGGAGGGGATGAGGATACGAGCTCACGTGGGATGGTGTGTATACATAACAATAATTAGCTCTTAACTAATATACCAAATGAAGGATGTTCCAGATGTTTTGTGGGATTTTCGATGATGACCAAATCAAATAAAACTCTTCACCAAATAACTGCGACCATACCTCATGCTACTAAAAAGACTCAATTGACATAAATAGATTCCAAAGCCCAGGATCTTTTTTTCTTTAGAATCTCCCTTCAAATTTGAATAAAATGTTTGCAGCATAAGCAGAAGATAAATTAGGCAGAACAACAATGCAGCAATCTGTCTAGCTACAGTGTAGCTAATGGCATCATGTTAAACAAAGAGAAAGACAAGAGGTCAGGTTACAGACAGGTGGAATTTATTTTAAGTAGTAAGGACACAGCCTTTCCTGTAATTTATTTCCTTAATAATGATCTGAGTTTTTGTTCAGTTGTTGAAACAGTTCTGAGTCACTTTGACCAATCCGCATGGACAATCAAAATAAGTAACATTGAAGTTTGACTTTGGTGGCCCATAGTTTTCTAATTGTATATCTTGCCTGTAGCGCAGTTGACTACAGATTAACCCACACCTCATGCAAATGCAGAATTTATATGTATGGAGCCATATCCATTCACTGATACTGATTGAAGACAAACTTTTTTTTTATTCTTTCATGGGATGTGGGTTGCTTGGAAAGTCAACATTTATTGCTCATCCCTAATTGCCCCTGAACTGAGTGGCTTGCTAGGCCATTTCGGAGGGCAGTTAAGAGTCAACCACATTGCTGTGGATCTGGAGTCAAATGTAGGCCAGGCCAGGTAAGCATGGCGGATTTCTTTGCCTAGAGGACATTGGTGAACCAGGTGGCTTTTTATGACAATCGATGATAGTTTCATGGTCAAAATTACTGACTAGCTTTCAATTCCAGATTTTATTTAAATATAAGCTCCCAATTTAAGCAGAACATGCTTCCAGATGGTCTCGTTTCAAATGTTAAGCAGGCAAAATAGTGAATTCACTGGCAAAATGTGTCATGGAGATAGTAGTATGTCATCAATATTATTAATATTATATATTAGTAAATGTTTTGTTTAAACTGAATTGCAGAATAGATGATTGAATGAGCCGTGGCACAAAGGTTTTTCTGACCTGATTCTAGAATAATCTTAATTTTGGCGTAATGCTCCTGGGCAAAGTAGTTGGTCAATTATCATGATTCCCATCTAATTGAAGTTGATCCACTAGGGATGGAGCATTTTTGTAGCATCATATAGCATTCAAGGCGGCCATTCAGCCCCTCATACCTGCATCAGCTCTTTGCAAATGCTATCCAACTAGTCCCACTCACTTGGTGTTTTTCGCAGAAGCATGCAATTTTTTTTTCATTTTTCAGGTATATATGTAATTCCCTTTTAAAAATGTCTATCGAATCTGCTGGTAAGAGAAATAGAATATGTTAGAAAGAGAAATCACTCAGAAAGAGGGGCAGACAAGAGAGAGTGGTGGGTAAAGAGCAAAGAGACAGAGAATGTAAAGGGGCATAAAACAGAACCAGTAGATAGAAGGCAAAAATGGTTCTTTGTGTAGTTATCTTGGACAATTGGTTCTCAACTGGTGATGTAACAAGGGCCGTCCAGGTTTTGACCTTGTTCTGTGCTGATGACATTAACTAGAAATTGTCATGGTCACAGCATAGTTTCTAAAAAAACGTTAACACACAATTAGAAGCTATGCAGGCACTCTAGATACATAGATATCTTGGCATTCTATTGTTCACCACCACCCCCTCCCCTCCCATCATCACCTTGCTTCTCATGTTGTTGTCAACCAAACAGATGACAAAAGGACAGCACTACAATGGAAAACTATTTTTGTCAAGAAAAATGTTCAAAATGTGCCTCTTTTTCCATCGTATCGATGCAGCTTTTTGGCAATATTACTGATATTACCCCATCACAAGAAAGCAATTCTCTGTGTAATACAACAGGAAGGTGATGGAAGTGTGTGACTGAGCACTTCCTGAGTAAAATCTTGACCAAGAAGGGAGAATGAATGAGGAAAGCTGACATGACAAAGGAAGGGAGCCTGGATGGCGACAGCAGCATAGTAGTTGTTACTGAGCTATTAATCTGGAGAATATCACCATGGCAGTTTGAGAATTTGAATTCAGTTTCAACGATAATCTGGAAACAAAAAACTGGTACGAGTAAAAGTAACCACAAAGCTGTCAGGTTGCCATGAAAGTCTAACTAGCTCACTAACATGCTTTAGGCAAGGAAATTTGTCATCCCTACTCAGTCTGGCCTATTCATGACTACAGTCCCATATATTTAACTACCCTGTGAAGTGGGCTGTACACTTGGTTGTACCAGGACAGCCCTACCTTCTCAAGACCAACCGGAAATGGACAGACAACGCCCACATCCCGAGAATTTCCTTTTTGAAAAATTCACTGAAAAGAACAGGGCTAACGTTAAAAAAAAAAGCTGTCAGAACATGAGAACAGGAGAGGCCAGTATTGAGTAGAATGCAATACATGGCCAAATACTGGAAGGCAGTAATTACCCTGCAGATGTCAGATCTTGAGTAGCCTGTTATTATTATCATCATCATGCCTTTGGTTAACAGAAGAGAAATGTAATTTTAAAATGACTGAAGGAATTGCGATTAACCTTTATCCAGCCCGATACTTCCACAATTTTCATTACAGTATTTTCAATGGAAATTCAAATTGCTCGGGCCACTGTTAAAAACAAAGAAAATATTTTTCAGTACATTTGTTTGTCGATTATTTCAATGAAACACAATACAGAAAACCATTTTGCCAGTAATTGTAGTAACTCAATAAAGGGATGGTTGCTGCCCTCCTGTGGCTCCATACAATTAACTTTGACGTTTTCATGTTTCAAAACTGCAGACGCTTTGCCTGGAGAATAAGAGTACACAGGCCACAATACTAGCAAATCGATTGCTACTCTCAGAGTCTTACAGTACTACATAAACAACAAAGACCACAAAATAATACCATAGACAACAAACTTGAATGTGCATCATCGCACAATTCCTGATTCAATTTCTGGTGCGGTTTTGCACAAAATGGGAAATATTCTAAAGCAAAGTCTAGATTGTTACAAAGTAGATCTCAGGCAGCTGGTACAGAATGCAATTTATGGCATTTGACAGTAATTATGCTAAAATGCACTGCCTGATATTTGCTTAACAGGAGGCTAGCATCAGGATTGACAATCCACAAGGATTATCCCACAGTTTCTAGAATTGGAAATTAATCTCCAGGACAACGCTGCGAGCAGTCCAGGACAAGCATAGGTACACCAAAAAAAGGAGTGTTTGTTACATTTCCTTTGACCATTTTTATTTATCGGTTATAAATAATATGAGAAAGCATGTGCCATGTGTTCTTGTTGACTTTTGGCTCCCAGATACTGTTAATAATCATACTTTAAGCTTGGAAAGAACAGGAACTCTTTATGTTTAATTTTGCCATTCTGTCTGGTACAAAGAAGGACTGGATTGAACTGGTTCTATTGTACTTCACATGAGTCTCCAGTGCGGCTGTGAAAAGTGGCCCCCTGGAACACTTATACATAACAATTAGTCCCAAGCTAACTAGTTCCTAGCTATTTACACATAATACAGGATGGCATAGTGGTGTTGTCTCTGGACTAGTAATCCAGAGACCCAAATGCTCTGGGGACATGGGTTCAAATCCCATCATGTCAGATGGTGAAATTTGAATTCAATAAAAATCTGGAATTAAAAGTCTGAAACCACCTGGTTCACTAATTTAGGGAAGGAAAATCTGCTGTCCTACATGTGACTCCAGCAATGTGGTTGACAATTAGGGGGTAATAAATGCTGGTGATACCCACATTCTATAAATAAATTTTAAATATATATATGGTAGGATACTGGACTGGGCAGTTAGAGGCATCAGGAATAATTCTCCCCACCCTGCCCCTGCCATATCATCCTTACCTTACCCATACCATCTCCCCACAAGATTCTATTTCAATTCTGGCACTGCCAGCACTTTTTGCCCATTCTTAACTGGCTTGAGCCGTTGCATAAATAAAGTGAAAAAAAATATGGTGTAGGTACACCCACAGTGCTTTTGCCTGTAGCTGTATGAGATAACTGAGTGGCTTTCTAGGCCATTTCAGAGGCCAGTTAAGAGTCAACCACATTGCCGTGGATCTGAATCTAGGCAAGGACAGCAGATTGCTTCCCCTGAAGGACATTAGCGAAGCAGATGAATTTTAAACAACAAAACCAATGGTTATTATTAATGAGACTAGCATTTCATTCCAGATTTATTGATTGAATTTTAATTTCCCTAGTTGTGTCAGTGGGATTTGAACTCATGTGGCCAAAGCATCAACCTAGGGCTCTGGATTACTAGCCCAGTAACATTATCACTATGCTACCATCACTGATAGTCCATGCTGAGGAAGTAGTCTTTCTCTATTCACTTTATTAACACCCTACATTTTTTTTAAATCTCTATTAGGCATTCCCTGCTCCAGTGGAAATGATCCTTGGGCCAGATTTTCACTGCCTGGAGTGGGTCAGAATGGTGAGGGGTGGCCAAACAAATGCCGCTGATAGCCTGTATGCTGGTCAGCTATCTCCATTCCAAACCCAGGCAGTTTTCATAAAGACAGGAGGAAAGCAGGGGAGACTGGGCTAGTAATGATCAGGTCAATTAAAACCCCCAACGGAGCTTACCTTTGAATCCTTCCCGATTTTCACATGGGTGTGAGACCTTCTGGAGATGTCTAATGCAGACCAGCCCAAGAGTAGTGAGGGGAGGGTGGGGTGTGTTTTGAATGGAGAAGATCCACTTATAAAAGGCATTGAAGAAGCTCAGTGGAGCAGAGGAGGCCTACCCTATCACAGGAAAAGTCAAACAATTTTATTAAATTCTCATGTTCGAACAAAAATTGCTGGAAAATCTCAGTAGGTCAGGCAGCATCTGTGGAGGTGAACAGAGTTAATGTTTCAGGTCGATGACCTTTCATCAGAGCTGAAGAAAGATAGAAAGGGAAGAGTTTCTAAGCCGATGGAAAGAGGGAGAGGGCAGAAAGAACAAAGGAGAATGTCTGTCACAGGGTGGAGGGCACGGGAGGTTAAATAACAAAAGATTTCATGATGCCAAAGAGAGTGGTAACGGGTATAGTAAAGAAACAAATGCGTCCAAATGAGGCATGAATTGTTACATAAAAACCATCTGATTGCAACATAAAGGGACAAAGAGAAAAAAACACTTAGTGCATTCAGCGCCTTAACAAAAGTCTTTGTGGGCTGTAACTTCCGAGCCCCAGGGCATTGTACTGGGGGGGGGTACCCCAAACACGCACTGGAGAACCCTCCCCCACCCCCCCTACCCCCCGGAACTTCACAAGTAAGGGTTTGCACGGCAATTGCCCGGAAGTGCAAACATCCCCTGGGCAATTGCCCTGCAGTGGGAACCACTGAGAAACGCAATTTAACTAGCAAACTTCGGATGGTTCCGACTATGTAGCATCAATAGATACCCAGAGAAAGTTAGAAGAATTAAAACCTCTGCTAACTTCTGGGTAACTATTGCACAGATCCACACCACGGGACTCCCCCCCACCCCCCCCGACTTCCCCCCCCACCCCCCCCGATCCCCCAGAGGTCACCCCAGCCCCTGGGCTATTCCCCCAACATCAGATTCCTCCCACCTCAAGGGACTACAGCCCTGACAGAACTCTCCAATCCACGGGATTCTCTCTACCCCCACAGAGTCTTTCCCCCACCCAACCAAGCTTGACACGACCAGACACCTGCCCCCCGCCCCTCAGGCCCTACCTGGCCTGACCCCACCACCCCCAGGCCCAACCCAACCAGACCCAAACCACCCCCCCTCCCCCTGAGGGCCGATCCGACACCCGCCAACCCCTACCTGACACCGTCCCCAAAGCCCCACACTACCCCCCTCCCCCTGAGGCCAGATCCGACCCACCTCCCCCCAAGGCCCAACTCAACTCGAGCCCCCCAAGACCTAGCCCCCTCTGAGACCTAAGCCCCTGCCCCTGAGATCTGACTGCTCTCCACTCCGTGGTCCAAGCCAACCTGAACACTGCTGATGCCTGACCCCGGCAACCCGACCTCCCCTAAGATCCAACCCCACCCCAATACCCAAAAGCCCCCACGACCCAAATAACCCCCGAAACCTGACCCCGTCCCAAGGCCTGACCCAACCCAGCCCCCGCCCCACAAATCTCTTATACACTTACACTTATACACTTACCTTCCCCCTGGCCTGTCAAGGACCTTTATACTTGGCTGGACCTTTAAACTTACCTTGTTTATGGTAGCTAGTGATGTTAAAAAAGGGGCTGTGGGCTCCTTGTACCCGACAGAGCCGCACTCAACCTTAGGCTAAGGGGACACATCGCACTGCCCGGATCTCGCCTAAAGGTTGAGCAAGATAGGATCAGAAAAAAATTAAGGTATAAAACTAGGAGCAGAGTGGAAATCCAACTCAGATTGCCACTTCGAGGAAGTTCAGGCCCTTTATCTTCCTTTCAGGTGTGAAGGATCGCAAGCTTCACCAACTCATGGGTACCAAAACCCTTCCGTCCTCCCATTCCCTCTGTCCGTCTCTCTCTTCCTCAAGTCTCACCCTTTGCCATGTATTCACGATATTGACTTTCCACTCGCTGACTCCAGAGGTTCTGCCAGGCCTGCTGAGTTTCTCCAGAAATCTTTGCACTTATTTCAGATTTAGAATTATTTCAGTTCAATGACTTTTCATCTGAACAGTCAGCTCACTGACCTGAAACATTAACCAGTGGGATATAATATCTGGCTTTGTTGACTTCTCTGATTGGGGAAAGAAACCTTCAGTGAAGGTTCACTCGAATGATTCCTGTGATGAGGGGTTTATCTAATGAGAAAAAGTTGGATGGGTTGGGCCTGTATTCATTGGAGTTTAGAAGAATGAGAGGTGATCTTATTGAAACATAAAAGATCCTGAGGGCACTTAACAGGGTGGACGCTGAGAGGACGTGTCACCTTGTGCGAGAGACTAGAACTAGGGGACACAGTTTAAAAATAATGGGAAAGCAAAATACTGTGGATGCTGGAAATCTGAATTAAAAACAGAAAATACTGGAAAATCTCAGCAGGTCTGGCAGCATCTGTGGATAGAGAAACAGAGTTAACATTTCAAGTCCATATGACTCTTCTTCAGAGCTAAAGAGAGGTAGAAATGTAATGGATTTTACAAGACAGAGGGAGTGTTAAAACTAGAGAAGTGTGCTGCAATCGTTCAGCTATCTTATCTTTATGCCACTATTAGTACCTTCTTTAGTCTTTAACACTCCATTAACACTGCCTTTGACAAAGATGTCATGGACATAAGACAATCTCTCCTGAGCTCCGACCTATCCCTGACCTTCTATTTTGCTCCACTTGCTCTACCCCCTCTTAAGCAGTATAATATCCATCACATTTCTACTTCCCTTTGGCTCTGAAGAAGAGTCATACTGACTAGAAATGTTAACTCCATTTCCCTCTCCACAGATGCTGCCAAACCTGCTGAGTTTTTCGGCGTTTTCTGTTTTTATTATTAAAAATAAGGGGTCTCCCATTTAAGATGGAGATGAGGAAAAAAAATTTCTCTCAGAGGGTCATTGGTCTGGGGAATTCTCTTCACCAGAGAGTGGTGGAGGCAGGGACATTGAATATTTTTAAGGCTGAGTTAGATAGATTCTTGACCAACAAGAGAGTCAGAGGGTATGGGGGTAGACAGGAAAGTAGAGTTGAGGCCACAATCAGATCAGCCATGATCTTATCAAATAGCCAAGCAGGCTTGAGGGCCTAAATGGCCTACTGCTGCTCCTAATTTGTATGCTCATGTGTTCCAGCACCCACAGTATTTTGCTTTTGTACCTCATGTTCCTACTCTTTCCTGGGTTCCAGGACACTAAATGTCTGCCGAAGTGTGAAAAATCTGCACTTTCCATTTGTTCCAATCTAAATGTTACTGTCCAAACAGCAGCCACAGCAATGGCTACCATATGAATTACAACATGGCCCACATTTCCAAGTGACCTGCCTCTGTTCCTATTCCCACTAATTGGCTGGCAAACCTGCCCCCAACACACCTAACAGCTCACCTCCCAGAAATGAACCCGTCTCCACCACAAAAACCCAGCCCCTTGTCTCCCCTCATAAAAATATTTTCCCAAGCGTACATAATCAGGCTTGGCTGAGAGCCCAGACATCTATTAGAATTGTTTGATTGACAGCTCAGGGTCTCTGATCTCTGCAGTCAATTTCACAATGTTTTTTGACATAAGTCAAGTGGTTTCAAGTGTTTGTGGTTTTTGAAGCTTCAAAGGGCCTGGATGATCGACACTTTTATTAGCTTGCCTTACAGCCTTTTTATGTAGCAGAAAGTGATCAATGAATTAATTTTTTTCAAAAGCTTTTTTTTTTTTACACATGCCACTTTACATCTTGGTGTTCATTGGTTCTACAGAGTTTAAAATGGGCCAACGTGCATGGAATTACCACAGCCTGGCAATAGGGTACATGAGGGGCCTGATGGGTTGGGTAGATGGGCAGAGCCTGACATAGGGGGAATGGATGTCATAGGGGGAGGATGGAAGGCTAGAGCCTAGCATGGGGCATGAAGGGACATGGAGGTGGGTGGGGAGCATGAGTGGCATGGATGGGGCACGGGGAGTGTTTGGAGAGTGAAGGAGGGGTGAGGGCTGCAGGGCCTTTGTGCTTTCTCACTGAGACAAAGTCTCACGGCACTGAGGCAGGCCTTTTAGCATTTGGCAACCCCTGTGGTTGCCTCCGCACTTCTTCCCTGGTTGGCTGGCCTGACTCCAGATCGCACCCAGCCTTCAGCAATGACGATACCGCCTCGGTGGGTACATTCTCCCGAGGCGGGCAGGCCGAGACAGGAATTTTCCCAACTCCCCTACCTGCCTCAAGGATGAAAATCCAGGCCCACCCCTCCATCAGAAGGCAATGCTGTTGCCATAGTGAAAACCATTGCCTGGTCTGCCACCCTGCAGTCAGCCTTTTCTGTCCTTCATCTGTCTGCAGGCAGTTTTGATCACCACAGCAACTCTTGTGTCACAGGGGAAATTAAAAGCCATAGGTCTGTAGCAGTGGGAACACTTCTGGTACCTGTGATGAGTTGAGACACACCTTTGTGGCTGTTAGAATATACTTACAAAATAAACTTGCAGGGCCAAGGGAGAATGTGACTGACTAGATTGCTCTACCATGAGCCAGCAAGCACTCGATGAGCCAAATGGCCTCCTTCTGTGCTATAAAGACTCCGGGACTCTTTCCTCACCATTATTTACAACGTCTGAATAATTATTTTCAATGCTTGGTTGTCACTTATTACAGACCTCATTGATGTCATCATATGTCAGAGGGAGGACTCAATATTGGTGGTAAGTTTGATTTTCCCCATAACTTTGTCTCACACACCTCACCAATCTTCTCCTCGTCCAGTATAAAGATGCTAAAGAAAAGTCCCAGTCTTACCTGCAAGCATGAAAGCAGGCACACTGGTAATAAAGCCATAAAAGCAATGAAGCAAAGGAGAAAGTGCTAACCCATGTGCAGATAAGTTAATGAACTTAAAGCAAGGCAGGCTCATTGGAGAACTTACAGCTCTGGGGTTATAAAAATAAACAGGAACACCTCAATGAAATTTTGCTGCACCACTCTCATTTGAGCTATCAGAAAAAAAAATAATGTAGATTTGCGGCAAATGTTCCAAGGATTCAAAGCTTTCTTCATCCTTTGTGTGAAGAAGTGCTTCCTAACTTCTCTACTGAATGGCCCAGGTTTGATTTTAACCTTTTGTCCCTTTGTCATAGATTCCTCCACCAGTGGAGAAAGTTTCTCTCTATCTACCCTATCGTCTGGGGGCTAAGACCTCACACTATATAATATATAAAACTGGACAAAGGCCCTTCTTAAAATGACAGAAGCGATGTGACCCTCAAACAATAGGAGTTAGTAAGGCAGTTTCACAGAAACTGACATTTCATTATCTCTGAAGAGGCCCTAACAACCCCCTGTGGGCTGCAGAGACAAAATTCAAAGGGAACTATACAAAGGCCATCTACATTTCATAAGCCAGCCCTAGCCAACCAGCACCAATTTGTCTGCTAGGACAAAGAACCTCACAATCTCCCATTCAAACCTTAATGATTGGAGCATTAACAATCTCAGGGACCGAGACAAAGGGATACACACCCATTGTCAAAGCCAGGGTGGAGAGGTGGGAGTCATGTGACATGAACTCCGAGCTGATGGAACCAGTAATATTGCCTTGTGGTACTGAGAAGCCTCAGTCTACCATCTTTCCAACCACCTAGTGTTATGGCACAACCTATGGTAAATGCTAAGCTGCTCAAATCCCAAAGGGAACCTTAAAACAACTGCCACAATTTGTTTTACAATTTGTATAAATTTCGAAATGCGTGCCTTGAATTCAGTAGTAATAAGATCACCAAGTCTTATAGTTTTCTTACAAAACTAAACGTTTATTACTACAAGAAATGATTTTAAATATTTACATAGATCTACAAATTACTACTATGATAACTTCTAAATCGCCTAATTCATCTAACTCCCATTTACACTTTCATTAAGGCAACAGTAAGACACATAGATTTTAAAAGACCCAGGCAAAGAAACATGATACCCTGAACAATCCAATCCAAAGTGAGTTTTCTTAACTTCAGTTTGTTGTAGCCAGCAGCTTGAGGCTTAGATGCTGAAGGCTTTTCACACTTGTTATATCTTAGGAATGCCTGCCTTTTCACACAGCCTTCTTTATTTTATACATATTTTCCACTTTGAATGTAAATTCCCATTGTTTCACGATGTCTTTGGACTTTACCTCCCTGATCATAAAAACTAATCATAGTACTAATTTTACCAGTAATCTTTGGGAAAAATAAACACGCTGGGCAGAATTTTCTGGCTGGCGGAGGGGTCGGAGTGGGAGTGGGTGTTGGCAGGCCAATTAAGGCCAGCCCAGCGTGAATTGCACATCCCGAGGACAGCAGGAGCGGGCGGGTGGCGGCAGGACTTCAATGACCACCAGGTCCAATAGCAACCCGGCAGCCTCTTTTAAAAAGTTGCTGCAACCTTTCAAAAGCTGAAAATCATGTCCAGTGGAAGGGCTTCCCAGAGCGCTGCTGGTGAACAGGCCAGGCAGGGGGTTGGGCAGGGGGGACACTGTGCCCCTCGCCTTTCGGATGATTACCTTGCTGCCCTCCTCAAGGAGGGGATAGCACGGCGGGAGGTGCTTAAACCCCAGGGCAGGAGGAGAAGGCCCCCCCACATGACCAAACGTGCCTGGGAGGAGGTGGCGGAGGTGGTGAGCTCCTGCAATGTGGTGTGACGTACCTGGATCGTGTCGAAAGCACTTCAATGACTTGTGCTCAGGAAGGTTGAGTACCATGTTGGCATTGGTCACTTAACCCAGCAGGTCGGCTTTCCCCCCTGGTACCCCCCGCCACCCCCAAATCTGAGGGTAGTGACTGCATTGAATCATTGACGGCATGTGTCCTTCGCTGGATGGGCCAGCAGATATTGCCCATGCCAAGGTCACCCTGAGAGGGTGGTGAAGAGATGGGTTCTGCCCCCGCAGCATGTAGCACACTGAGACCCACATGACTGTTTTGGGGGCAACCTGGAGGAGCTACACCTAGGCGCAGTGCTGGAACTCCGGGACATGTCAAAGCCAGGGTGATGACATGCTGGGAGGGGAGCTACAGGGTGGCGTTGGCACCGATCGATCTGCTCTCCACTGCCCTTCACGTGCTTGCGCATCCTTGCTATGGAAGGGTAGACCGTGTGGTGTTTAATGTGATGTAGGCAGCATTTGGCCAAGGGAGGGTGGGCGGGGGGGTGAGACAGGCCTAGCATCTTTGTGAGAGCTTTCGGCAGCAGTGGGGTGAGGAGACACTGGAGCCCTGCAATGTCCCACTCTGGCTGGGGTGGGCCGTCCACGAAGAGAGTCCAGGTACAAGTAGCACTAATCAATGCTCTTCTCTCCTTTTCAGGAGAAGAATGCTCATAATGCCGCCGAGCGGGTGAGAAATGGCAGTGGCCCGGCACAGTTGGCGATTCTCAGCCGCTTCGAGCAGGAGGCCCTAGATTTGGAGAGGCGCCATGTGCCCAGGTCCACCGGTGTCGGTGAGGCTGGGATGCTATGGGCAGGTATGTATGCCCAGCAGTGAGATCATCATTGTTCTCCCAACAACCATGGCAGTGCTGAATGTTTAGTGATTGAAGTTTGCAACATAGCTTGACCATTGCTTATGGAAGGATAAGCGCATAATGATCCAGGGAACAGGGATGCACTTTGTCATTGTCTCCACGTTAACTGATCCAATGTCCTTGTTCTTCCTTTCAGCATCAGCAGAGCAGGGCCAGGAGGAGGAGCAGCAGAGGCCCCCTCTCACACCTGAGGGCCCTGAAGTCTCACCAGCATCACACCATCTCTGCCAGGCAGGCACCAGTGCAGATACTAGCACCTCGGTGGGAGTTAGAACATCTGCTAGTGTCCTGGGGCACAGCAGTGAGGGCACTTCACCGTCGCTGGAGGAGCTGGCAGAGACAGAGAGTGCCCATGGTGCCAGCAGTCGGAGGACTGCAGGGGTCCAGGAACATGCTCAGTCAGTGCCTGATGATGTGCCTCTGGAGTCGTCCGCGATGCAGCAGCTGCAGGAAATGTGGCCGGGTGTGCGGGAGCATCTGGGAAAGATACATGAGGTTATGCTTGGCTTGGTGTCCGTGGTGGAGGAGTCTACGCAGACTATCGCCGAAGCAAAGAGCCTCATGTCTGAGCACCATGCATCCTCCATGGTGACTCTCGTGGAGAGGGTCCTCCAGGAGACCCATCATGGCTTCCTGGGGATGCGCTCTGACCAGCAAGCCCTCACATCGGCATTGACCTCAGCTGGTCAGTGCCAGTGTGGGAGATGGTCTGGGCACCATGTTTCCCAGCTCGCTGCCCATCCATCCACGGTGAGCAGGGAGGTCCGAAGTGACCTCACGTCAGCACAGCAGCTGCCTGTCGTCACTGCGGGCACCTCTCTCGGCACTCCGGATGAGGGCGGCAGCTCCTCTGCCCCTCTGCCAGTGACTGTTGCATGCAGTGAGGCTGCGATGACTGGGGAGATGCCAGCTGTGGAACTGGCAGCTCCCTCCCAGGCAGGGCCAGCACAGGCTCCACGGGCCAGAGGACGACCACCAAGGTCATCGAGGCCAACAGGACAGCAGAGTCAGCAGAGTCAGCAGGCTGTCTCAGATCCCACTCCCAGCGAGGGGTCAGCACCAAGGTGTAGCACCCGAAAATGTAAACATAAGGCACCTTAGGCACACCACAGGTTTATCACTGGTGCTTTTGTGTTGGCCGCAATGAGGTCTTTATGAGTTGGTGTGATTTTTAACACCTTTTTCATTTTGTTTCATTAAGTTTCTTTGGTTGCAATATTAAATTCAGACATGTCACCATGGCTGAGGGTGCCTCTTTTCTTCTGCAGGTGGATGGTTTCCAATAACATAATGAGTGTTTTCTGGGACATTCAGCTTTATTAACAAGGACCTTAGTTAATGTTCCTAACCAGGCAGATCTTGCACTTAGGTATCGAGGAGCCTACAGTCCAGGCTTGTTCTGGAGGTCCATATGTGTTGTGCTAGCTGAAGGTTCGTTGGATTAAAGCCTCCCGTGTGTCCCTGCCTTCCTGCAGTATGCCCGGGTCAGCGTCAACCCCCTCAGCATTTCCCTGTGCGTGCTCATCCTCGGACTCACTGCTGGAATCGTCGCGTGCAGCCGCAGCCGCTGCGTCAACATCTTCATCGTCCACTGCGTCCACCCTTTCAAGATTGTGGAGAGCGCAGCATGCAACCACTATCAGTGACACACAATCTGGGGGATACTGGAGTGCGTCCCATGAGTGGCCCAGGCATCAGAAGTGCATCTTGAGAAGACCGATGGCTCTCTCCACCACAGTCCTTGTGGAGGCGTGACTCCTATTGTACCGCTGCTCAGCTTCTGTTCTTGGATGGCGGAGAGGCGTCATGAGCCACCTTCTGAGGGGATAGCTCTTGTCACCCAGCAGCCATCCATCCAGCCAGGCTGGAGCACTGAAGAACCCCGGCACCTGGGAGTGCCTGAGGATGTAGGCGTCATGGGAGCTGCCTGGGTACCTTGCACAGACTTGCAAAATCAGCATCTTGTGATCACACACTATCTGCACGTTCATGGAGTGGAAGCCCATCCTATTGACGAAGGCACCGGGTTCACCTGCTGGCACCTTGATGGCCACATGTGTACAGTCTATTGCACCCTGGACACAGGGGAAGCCAGCAATGGCCGCAAAGCCTCTGGCTCGCTGTGTCTGACTTGCCTGGTCCCAAGGGTAGTGGATGAAGGTCAATGCACATCTGAACAGAGCATCTGTGACCTGCTTGACACAAATGTGGACCACTGATTGGGAGACACCGCAAAGATCACCCACCAACCCCTGGAAGGAGCCAGGGGCATAGAAGTTGAGGGTAGCTGTGGTCTTTAGAGCCAATGGCATGGGGTATCCACCCTCACAGTAAGGGGAGATCTCAGGCCGAATCATCTGGCAGATATAGTTGACTGTCTCCTTTGAGAGACAGAGTCTCCTTCGGCACTGCATCTCAGACATATTGAGGTCGCTGCTTCGCCACCTGTATACCCTGGCAACAGGATAGTGGCGTCTTCTGCGGCCTTGGTCTACCTCTTGGCCCTGCACCCCTTGTGCCTGTGCCTGACCTCCCAAAGGTGTCTCCCCTGGAGGCTGAATGTGGACTCCTGGCCTCCTCCCCCTTCTAGCCCTCCCTTCCTCCTCAGAGGAGGTGCCTCCAGTGGAGAGCTCAGCTCCCATTCCCAGGCTATGGGAAGGCTTCCTGAAACATGCAGGCCCAAAAAAGATTCCTCACTGCTGAGTGCTGACCTGAAGGTTGTGAGTTCAGATCAAGCAGCTGGTACGCGTTTTGAAGTATTGCAGATCACACAGGCAAGTATCAGTAACTTTGAAACATCAATATTTGACAGAGCACACTCGCAACCCCACTGAGCCCTCTTATCCCGTCCGTGGATGAGGTTTATACAAATGTGTCCTACCCGCCTGTCCATTGCACCCATGCGCCGACCCGAAGATTGCACGGGCGCTGAAAAAGCGGCATCAATTGGCGCCTCAAGGGCCTTAAGTGGCCGGTTAATTAATGGCGGGCGCGCATCAGAGATCAATGCGTGCCCACCCAACAAAATGTCGCGATGGCACACGGTGACGTTGGGACACTCACCCACCGTCACCGTGCGTCATTTTACGTGCATACGTGCGGGGCCCGTCCCTGCACACCAACAGGAAAACTCTGCCCATTGTTTCTGAACTTCACCTGGCTAGGTGGCACATGTCAGTAAACAATCTGCTCTGGTTTATTTAAAAATGCAAATGTCCTTTTACACCCTAATTTCTAAACTCCCCCCATGTTTACCTACTTAACATTTTAAACCTAGCTCATCTTCTAGTACATCAAAGCCTTCAGACCAGCTGCCTTTAATCCAATTAAGTCTCTCACACACACACACGTGCGCACACAGATACATATAGACACAGATACCACTATTTTACAATAAATTCCAATAACATTATTATATCTTCCTGACACTCACAACAGCACAGAAATGGGGTCTGTCCAAGCTGAATACCTAGCCCCATCTACACGGTTTCAACTGGAACTTCTGTACCATCGCCTACAAGACTGATGCATCTCTGCGTGCCTACCTCAATATGGAAGTAAACTCTACTGGAAAAGTGAATTATCCAGCATCAGTTCAGCCTGATGACCTCCATGAAGGAATGCACAATTGGACTTTGATTCTGAACTCTGGACACACGTGAAACAACAATTCTTTCCTCTGTGGTCTTTGCCCTGTAAATCTTTCTTTATTGCTCTTTTACTGCACAAGGGCTACAAAGTGACCTTTCTCACGCTTTTTAAGTGTGTGCAAATAAACTAACCCTCTGAGTTCATCATATCTCAAGCTCGCTGTGGGGTTATAGGTAGGAAAGTAAATTGGGAAGAGGATGTAAAGTGACATAAATGAGTAGACAAAGATCCGGCAAATGGAGTATAATGTGGGCAAATGTAAAATCATTCATTTTGGTAGGAAGAATAAAAAAGAAGCTTTTTATCTAAATGGTGAGAGATTGCAGAGCTCTGAGATTCAGAGGGATCTGGGTGTCCTAGTGCATGAATCACAAAAGGTTAGTATGCAGGTACAGCAGGTAATTAGGAAAACTAATAGAATGCTATCATTTATTGCAAGGGGAATTGATTACTAAAGTAGGGAGGTTATGCTTCAGTTGTACAGTGCATTGGTGAGACTACATCTGGAGTATTGTGTACAGTACTGGTCTCCTTATTTAAAGAAAGATATAAATGCATTAGAAGCAGTTCAGAGAAGGTTTACTAGACTTATACCAGGAATGGGTGGGTTGTCTTATGAGGAAAGGCTGGACAGGTTAGGCTTGTATCTACTGGAATTCAGAAGAGTAAGAGGCGACTTAATTGAAATCTTTATGATTCTGAGGGGTCTTGACAAGGTGCATCTGGAGAGGATGTTTCCTCTTGCGGAAGAATCTAAAACTAAGGGTCACTGTTTAAAAATAAGGGTCGCTCATTTAAGACAGAGATGAGGAGAATTTTTTTCTCTCAGAGGGTCATGCGTCTTTGGAACTCTCTTCCTTAAAAGGCGGTGGAAGTAGAGTCTTTGAACATTTTTAGGCAGGGGGTAGGCAGAAATATAGGGTTGAGGTTACAATCAGATCAGTTGTGATCTTATTGAATAGCGAAGCAGGCTCGAGGCACCAAGTGGCCTACTCCCGCTCCTAATTCGTACGTTCGTACGTTATTAATAGAAAATTGGATCACACCAAAACTGAGGGGCTGGGAAACATGCCAACGGTTATAAAGGCGGAAGGAAATCAAAGTACCTTTCTGTTTACGGACAAGTGGTGAGAGAAGAAATTAGTGCTGTTTAAATTAACACCCCCCCCCCTGTCCATAACAGAAATCGGGGTCTCAAATCCAGGATATCCTATTTGAATTTAACCAGAATCCAAGTTTATACGAGCTAAATCTGATATAAAAGGGCCAATTGGAAGCTAAGAGGAAAACTTGGTGTCTGGGGCAAATTTTAAAACACAAGTAGCCTATCACAGCAAATTCCTTTACCCTAACACTAAGAGAAAGGTAACTTTTGATGCCCAGATGTGGGTCCAGCAAGGGGATTTGAACAGTGAAACTTTAGCAGCCCTTAGTACAGAACAGCTGAAAGCTGTATCTCGGGAGGTGCAGTTAAAATTGCCCAGTAAAGTGAAGAGACCCCACTGTTGATAGAACATTTGAATCTCATGTTACTGATAGAGCAGTTCGATGTAGAACTCAACCATGGCTCCAAATCCACCTCAGCCAGGTTCGAGTCAGAAGAGCTCAGATTGCAGCCAGAATTTCAGGAGAGGGAAAGAGAGAGAGAGCAAAAGAACAGGAACAGGAACAGGAAAAAGAATTCCAGCTCCAAAAATTAGAAATGGAGCTAGCAACTCAAAAGGGAGAGGGAGACAAGACAGCTGGAAGCTGCAAGGGAAAATCTCTCTCTACACAGTAGCATCCCCTATCTCTCTAACCCGAAACCACTCTCTGAGGTCCTCAAGTATGCTAAATTCATTCCAAAATTTGAAGAGTTTGAAGAGAGTGATGTGGAGTAATTTTTGCTACTTTTGAGAAAATAGCAGGACAGCTAAAAAGCCCAATGGATATATAGACATTTTTAATTCAAAGGCAGCTGGCAGGGAGAGTCCAAGAGGTCTACTCCATGCTGACTCCTGATGTATCCATGAATTATGAGCAGACCAGGGCTGCCATCCTAAGTGACTATGGGTGGAATCATCCCAGATTTGCACAAAGTGTGGTAGAGGGTGGCTTTTCATGCTGAATTGTCCCAAACCCACCGTATTAATTATGTATTCCCAGAAAACACGCTGTTTCCATGGCGGGTGAGCTCTCAATCGCCTGCCATGCCATCATCATGCCAGGCACCATTTTTAAAGCCCACCTGCACGCACACTTCTCAACCTCCCAGCCCACGACTGCTGCAAAGAAAGGCAAGAAGACTGCAGCCCCCAGCTTCAATAACATGTCCCTTGAATGCCTTTTGGACACAGTGGAGACTCGCCATGATGTACTCGACCCCTGCTCTGGCCACAGGATGGGCAGCGGCATGACCAACCAGGCTTGGGAGGCAATGCCGAGTGACAAAACCCTGAAAAAGAGGACAGCCACAAGAGGATGAATAATCTTCTTTGTTCCACCAGGGTAAGTCACTCTTCTCATCACTCTCAACTCACACACTCACAAACCCATCCACAATGCCCTCACTCACTGTCAGTTCAAGGGACATCACCATTCACTCTCTCACACACACCGTCATTGTCCTCATCCCGTCCATGGGACCACTCACCACCCATACATGCCAGGCATGCTTATCATCTGGCCTGGCAGGCATCCTACTTACACTCTCTCCATTTCTATTCATGCAGGACAAGCTGGCACAACAAGAGAGTGAGGTTGCTTCATATGTTGAGTGTTTAAGCCACACTCCAAGAGTTGAGCATATGACCAAGAGCATGTTGCATTGGTGGAGGTGCTTTTTTAATGTAACATTAAGCTAAGATTGTATCTGCCTCATGGTTAAGGTAGACAACAAGGATCCTTTGGCATTATTTGAAGAAGACCAGCAATTTTGCCAATGTCATTGTCAACACTTGTTTCTCAAACAGCATCACCAAAATCAGATTCATTTCCTTGAATATGGCCATCATAATTATCGTCAACCATTGCACTCCAAGAGAATAGATTGCTTGTGAGCCTTAAAATAATTGAGATATGATGGAATATTGTATAATTAAAAGTCAATTTTGCTTTAGTTTTTGGCATATATATCCAAACATTTGTGAGCCAGATCCAGAGAATGTCTTCTAATGAAGATTATTTTTTGGTATTTAATTTTGCATTATTTCTTACATTCATTCATACATCTGGCATGGACCTGATTGGCTGAATGGCCTTCTTCTGTGCTGTAAACGACTCTAAAATTCATACCAGCCCTTACATTTATGCCTGAGACATACATGCTTAAAAGTCCATGATCAGATTGCTGATAGATAGCAGGAACTAACTGCATTGAACAACACATTCAAGTCATTTATAAAGTTGCAGTTGTTAAATTAGTTCAACCACTCTTGTGTGCATGTGTGCGAGTGGCAGGACCTCAAATAGTATGCAAATGTTAATACCAATAGAATGACTAAAACTACTTCCTCCTTAACGTGCTTTTCTAACCTCAAATCGATGATTTATATGAAAGAAAAACAGCTGACTTTAGTAAACTGTATTAGTTATTGCTGTAATATGCCTTTAAGGGGTATCAACATGACATCACTAGAAGGGAAATGTGTCATTTGATCCAGCCTTAGTTTCACTTTTGCTTTGAGCAGAGCACACACACTGATACCTTCAAACTTTATACCTATGTCTAACTGTTCTTATGTGCTGAGTCTTAATAAATGAACCCACAACCTGTTTACCAAATCCCTTATGAGCGATTGGTGCCTTGTGTCTTGTACCGTAAGTAAGCCCAAGATATTATATCATTATAATAACACGACATGGTGATCAGCGGTGCTAAGACAAGAGGCAGCAAGATGAAGTACAAGTGCAACATGGTGAACAGCCTTGGATCATGCTACGTGGCATGAGAAGACCCTCAACATTTTGGTCAGACCACAACAAAATCAGACCATCGGAGTTTGTTGAAAATGCAATGCGGTGACGGCACAGAAAAGCTTTGGAGACACAGTGCCGGGCTAGTGCCCTGGTAAAGAGCTGGTAAGCAGGTGGATCCCTCGTGCTGAGGCTGCAGCGCATAGCCTGTCAGTTCAGAAAGTGGGACAGTGCGTCGGGAGGACTAGCACCGGGTTAGCTCAGTCAGGAAAGGCGAGTGAGCAGGGTGTGGGCCGGATCGATAGCGAATGAGGGAGAGTCAAACAAAAAGAAAAAATGTCATAAAAATCGGGCCAGGGAAGGTTGCAATTATAACGGGTGGCTTCAGGATTTGCTGAACAATAAATTGAATAAAAAGCAAAAACGCCATTACTCCATGGTGCATTCCCACCACAACTCGTCTTCGTGGACGGAGCTTTGGAAAGGCGTGCGAAGGCCTCTACAGCAACACTCATCCCAGGTGCTACAGAAGATGGAAGGTCAAAGGGGTATTGTCAGAATGTCCACAAAATTCCCCAATTTGAATTGGGATGCAGCTGACCTACTGTCTGAATTCAAAATGTTTAAACAACATACAGAGCTATGGTTTCTTGATTCAAGTGTGCCTGAACCAGACAAGCAAGCAATAAAAATATGCCTAGTAATTGGGGATGAAGGCCTACAAAGGCTGAATAGATCAGGATTAACAGTAGTAGAGCTAAAGGATCCCCAAAAGATATGGACTACATTGGAAGACTGGTTCAGAATCAGATTAAACTTCCGTATTCATCAATTACAATTCATGTCATTTCGACAAGAGTCTAAAGAATCCATAGATCACTTCGTCAGTAGACACAGAGAGAAGGGTATGTACTGTGATTTTCAAACACAGAGCTAGCAGACACAATTGTTGAGTTTGTGGTCACTTCCACTCCCATGGAAGAATTCCAGAAAGATCTGCCAGACAAGACCTGAACATATAGCATCGAAGAGCTACTGAAGGATGGATGTAGATATAAAGCAATCCCTTCAGGTCAACAAAGCTTACAGGTCCTAAATACAACCAAGTACCCCATTATTCGACAATCGCACAATATGTCAAGCACAACTGTCACACACACTTTAAGTGCTATTTTCAGTTTATTTGGTGTGCCTAGAGAGATCATTTTGGGATAACGGTCCGCAATTTATTGGTAAGCTATTTCAGGATATGTGTGAGAAGTGGAATATCGATCACACTACTTCTCCTCTTTACTGGGACCCTGGAGGAACATGTGCATCACATGCCGGGCAGAATCTTATGGACATGGCTCCGCCACGAAGCAGCTTATGGAAGGTGGGAGGTCTCCATTGATGTCTGGAGTCTGCTTCGGGACATCAGGGTCTTGGCCATGGGCTGTTACATCTGTAAATGGAAGAGGAAGGTGTACTGAGGGTGGTGGGAGAGGAAGGTCTAGGTTTGACTGGGAGAGGAAGGTGTACCGGGGGGGATGGGGGGAACAAAGGTGGCGTGAAGTGTGGTGAGGTTGGGAGGGAGTATGGGGGGAGGAGGGGGTAACAGGAAAGAATGTGGCAACTGACAAGGTAGGTGTAAAGGAGAAGGAAGGTGTAAGGGAAGGAGTTTGGAAGGGGAAAGGAGTTCAGAAGAGGACAGGACATTGGTGGTGGGGGTGGGGGGGGAAGGAGCTTAGAGGAGAAAAGGACTTCAGGGGGAGGAAGGAGTTTGGAGGGGGAAGGAGTCTGGTGTGAGGAGGAAGTAAGGGTGGAGGAGGGAGTAAGGGAGTAAGGAGGAGTGAGCAAGTGTCTACCTCCTGGGGAGCAAACTGAGGGTGGGTGTGGAAGGAGGGAATGAGTGTGAGAGGGGGCAGAGTGAGCCAGAGGGTGGGAGGGTGAGGGTGCAATGGTAGCAGTAGAAGGGATATCGAGGGTGGTTGGTGGAGACTCGGATGCAGACATGGACTCTGGGGGTGGGAAGGAGGAGGTCGGGAAGGTCAATGTGGATAGGGGTGGGATTCTTAAGTAGGGAACGTGCACATTCACCTGGACATCCTGAAAGAAAAGGGTTCAGGTTGGAAGGTGACAGTGGAGAGGTGGAAGGTGATGCCAGGGAGGTCAACAGTGATGGGGTAAGGACATAAGTGACTGGGGAAGGGGAAAGAATGGGGGAGCTGAGAAGAAACTTTACTACAATCATGTATATGGAATCAAAAGTGAGTGGGGCCTCGTGTTGGGCAGGCAGAAGTGCTGCATAGGATAGCAATCGGTGGGTGGATGGAAATACAGGTCAGCTCAGATGGACAACTGAAAGAGAACCCCAGCAGGCAGCATGGAAAATGTTCGGGACAGTGAGACGAGTGTAATGGATGAAGGCTCCACGTGCGTGGGAAAATGCTTGCACAGGCACCGAAAGGCCCTGCCACACACACTCTTCTCCCTTCAGAATCACTCGTGGTCTGGCTGCTTGCAGCTGAACTGCTAGTGGGGGGGATGCAAGGGGAGGACTCGCAAAGCCTGTCAATAAAGCTGAAAGACACCATTACACATTACTCAGTGAAACTGAATATATTTTCAGATTATAAAGTGACAAAATGTGTTCACCCATGCAACCACTAGTGATCAGAAATTCTTAACTTTTCCAGGCTAACCACTTCTTCTAGGTGCTGCCCTGACATCCACAGCAGGGGTGGAGACGGCCTGTGCCATGTTTGGCCCTTTTGCCTCTGATGACTTCGGCTTGGGTCCTCTGGAGAGCTGAGGCTTTGAGGGCCCCAGCTTGCTTTGGCTGTCCTCCTGTGGGCCAGCTGCTCTCTCTTCAGTAACAGAGGATAAGGTTGAGGGGGGAAGGTCGCAGGCAAACAGGTCTCAGAGGGAGAGGACAGACTGAGTGGATGGCCCAGGGGTGTCCAGCTGCCGCTCCTCCTCCCTTCGGATGCCCAAGGGACCCAGCCTAACTCCTTGAGGGGAAGAAGCACCCGGAGGGACATCTAAGTGTCCCATTTCCTTCTTGCTTTGCCATTGCAGGAACTCATCCGTGGGTACCACAATGGAGTGCAGATCTGTGCGCATCTCTGCGTTCTGCTGGGCCAGAGTCTCCACGGTATCTGCCATCCCCTCCATGGAGACCTCCATATGTACACATATGGGCATACGCTTCTTCATGAAGCGGGCGGACGCACTCCTCCAACTCACAAGCCACTCTGTTGAGGGCTTCCAACAGCTCTGCATGATGTTCTCCGCCTTCTGCTGACTCTCTACAATGACTTGGAAAACCGAATCCAAAGGCTCGTCATTTGACTCTGAGCCTACAGATACCTCTTCGCCCCAGTCCTCCAAGAGCTGAGGAGTTTAGCTGAACCTGCCTCCTCCTGCTGTGGACTCTTGTTCGTGTGGTGACCACCAGATTGTGAACCTGTATCTGCTCTAGACCTAGGTCCCACCAAGGTGTGTGTCTCTGCGCCGGTGCAGGATGTGGGTAAGTGCTGTGATGGGTCTTCCAGGCTCCATATTTCCAGCTATTCAATGGAGGAGGTGTCCTCTTGACTGGGGGTGAGGACCTGGATGGCACTGAGGGATTGGCTGGTTGAGGGCGTCGGTCGCTTGGCCGAGCTCCTTGTGAACCAAAGAAGAGATAATTGGTGATGGCAGCAGAGTCAAAATCAGAAGAAAGAGCGCTCAAAGTTGCATTGAGAGAGGGATGATGTGATGCAGGATCCTCGCATGGGTGTTCGCCACCAACCTCACTGTTACCACAGGCACATCCTCACCAGTCAGCGCGATGGCACATTCCTCAAAGTGAATGAGGGGCCTAACGCGGGCCACTCCACCCCCAGTCTGGGACCTCCCCCTGCTGTTGTGAGCCAGCTTCTCCTGCATGAAAACAGATGGAGAGAGTGTGAGCAGGACACATGGCACTGTGTGGAATGGTTGTGTCGGGAGCGGAGCCGTGGACAGGATGAGGACACAAGCTCAAGAGGATATGAGCCTGATGGAGATGTGAGGGTGTGTGTGAGAGTTAGTGAAGTTGTCCATTAAGGTGTGAGATCCCTGTGGATATGGGATGGGTTTGTGAGTGTGTGAGTTGAGAGTGATGAGAAGAGTGACTTGCCCTGGGGGAATAGATGAGACTATTCATCCTGCTGTGCCACTGGATGGCTGTCCTCTTTTGCAGGGCACTGGCGCTGACCACCGCCACCATGGCCTCCCATGCTGATTGGTGACCTTGCTTGCTGGTTTTCACCCAGAGTGGGTGTAGAGGACTTGGCGGTGGGCCTCCATGCGTCCAGTAGACACTCAAGAGTGGTGTCACTAAATCTGGGGGCAACATGTTTCTCCCTTTGGCAGCCATCAGTTCCCAGTAGCTTCGTTTCCCTTGTTAGCTCTTGCAGATGTGCCCGTTAATTATGGCGCTTGATTTACTGAAGGCCTGAGGTGACAGTGGGGTAGGAGAATCAGAGGCTGCCCTGCCAGCGAGGTGTTTTTCCCAGGAATGCATATTAATGAGGCCGGGAAGAGAACAATACAGCACAAAAAGCTGCCATTTTGGCCAGCAGATAAATCGTTATTTTTCCCACCTGCTACCGCAAATCTGGGACGATTCCACCCTTAGTTTCACTTTTGCTTTAAACAGAGCACACACACATTCCTGATACCTTCAAACTTTTAACCTGTGTCTAACTGCTCTCATGCTGAGTCTTAATAAATGAACCCACAATGTGTTTACCAAATTCCTTATGAGCGATTGGTGCCTTGTGTCTTGTACAGTAAATAAGCCCAGGGTATTATGTCATTATAATAACATGACAATTATTTGTGCTTATTAAAACATTGTGTTACTTCAGATCAACCAAGAATAATTTTTGAAGGTATTATAACACTACTGAGGACATGCAAGTGCTCTGAGAATCCTCAAAACAACTTTATACCTTATACAACTGTTATAAACTTACACCATAATTACTCATTGATTTCTCTGGATCAGGCCCTTGATGATTAGAGCATATGTATATGGGGTATGGGCACTGACAGTATTTCTCCAACAGTACTGAGGCCTTGTGGTCCAGAATATGTTGCACCTCTAGACAAGCTATTCCAGTACAGCTACAACATTGGCATCTATCCGGCTATGTGGAAAGTTGCCCACCTACATCCTGTACACAAAAAGCAGCTCAAATCCAACCTGGCCAGTTACTGCCCCATCAGTCTACTCTCGGTCACCAAAAAAGTGATCTAAAGATTCATCAACAGTGCTATCAAGCAGCGCTTTCTTAGCAATGACCTACTCACTGATGCTCAGTTTGGCTTCCACCAGGGTCACTCAGCTCCTGACCTCATAACAGCCTTGGTTCAAACAAGGAAAAATGAGTTGAACTCCAGAGGTAAGGCGAGAGTGACTGCCCCTGACATCAAGGCAGCATTTGACCGAGTGTGGCATCAAGGAGCCCGAGCAAAACTGGAGTCAATGGGAATCAGGGTTGAATCAAGTTGGATTTCTGCTGGTTGAAGTCATACCTAGCACAATGGAAGATGGTTGTGGTTGTTGGAGGTCAGTCACCTCTGTTCGAGGATGTCACTGTAGGAGTTCCTCAGGGTAGACTCCTAAGCCAACCACCTTTAGCTGCTTCCTCAATGACCTTACTTCCATCATAAGGTCATAAGTGGGAATGTTTGCTGATGATTGCACGATGTCCAGCACCATTCACAACTCCTCAGATTCTGGGGAAGTCCATGCCCAAATGTAGTAAGATCTAGACAATATACTTGGGCTGACAAGTGGCAAATAACATTCACCACACAAATGCCAGGCATGACCAACTCCAACAAGAGAGAATATAGCCATTGTCCCTTGACATTCAATGACATTACCATTGCTGAATCCTCCACTATTAACAATCTTGGGGGTTACCATTGACCAGGAACTGACTGGACTAGCCATATAAATACTGTGGCTACAAGAGCAGGTCAGAGGCTAGGAAGCCTCCTGACTCCCCAAAGCCTGTCCGCCATCTACAAGGCACAAGTCAGGAATGTGATGGAATAGTCTCTACTTGCCTGAATGAGCACAGCTCCAACAGCACTCAAGGATACCATCCAAGACAAAGCAGCCCACTTGATTGGCACCCCATCCACAAACATTCATTCCCTCCACCCTGACGCACAGTAATTGCATCTACAAGATGCACTGCAGCAATTCACCAAGGCTCCTTAGACAGCACCTTCCAAGCCCACAACCACTACCATCTAGAAGGACAAGGGCAGCAGATACATGGGAACACCACCACCTGGAAATTCCCTTCCAAGCCACTCACCATCCTGACTTGAAAATATATTCCCATTCCTTCACTGTCGCTGGGTCAAAATCCTGGAACTCCCTCCCTAACAGCACTGTGGGTGTACCTACACCACATGGACTGCAGCGGTTCAAAAAGGAAGCTCACCACCACCTTCTCAAGGGCAATTAAGGGTGGGCAATAAATGCTGGCCTAGCCAACGACACCCATATCCCATGAACAGATATAAAAAATAACAAATCCTTTCACTTAATATTTCATGTATTGTCGGTTGCTAAAGTATCTCTTTGAATTCCTAAGATGATCTTGGTTATAAAAGTATACACTTTCATCAATAAACAAGCAGTATGCATACACATTACATGACTATTTGTGCATTCAGTAATGGCAGCATTTGACCGAGTGTGGCATCAAGGCACCCTCGTTAAATTTAAGCTAATGGGAATCAGGGAAGAACCTCTCCACTGTCTGGAGTCATACCTAGCACAAAGGAAGATGCTTGTAGTTCTAGGTCAATCATCTCAGCCCCAGGACATTGCTTTAGGAGTTCCTCAGGGTAGTGTCCTAGGCCCTCACCATCTTCAGTTGCTTCATCGATGACTTTTCATCTATCATAAAGTCAGAATGACCTCAGGGGATGTTTCCTGATGATGGCATAGCATCTAGTACCAATCACAACCCTTAGGTACTGAAGCAGTATGTGCCTACATGCAGCAAGACTTGGACAACATTCAGGCTTGAGCTAAGTAGCAACAAATAACATTTGTGTCACACAAGTGTCAGGCAATGTCCACCTCCAAATGAGAGAATCTAACCATCTCCCCTTCTTCATTCAACAGAATTACCATTGCAGAATCCCCCACCATCAACATCCTGGGGTCCACCATTGCCCAGAAACTGAACTGGACCAGCTATTTAAATACTGTAGCTACAAGAGCAGGTAAGAGGCTGGGAATTCTGCAGAAGTAATTTACCTCCTGACTCCTTAAGGTTTTTCCACCATTAACAATGCACAAGTCAGTGCTGTGATGCATCTATTTGCCTGGATGAGTGTATGTCCAACAAGACTCAAGAGGCACAACACCATCCAGGACAAAGCAGTCTACTTAATCGGCACCCCATCCACCACTTTAAACAATCACTCCCCCTACCACTAGTACACAGTGGAAACACTGCATATCATCTACAAGATGCATTGCAACAATTAGCAACTAACCAAAACCTTAAGGTCTACCTCCAGAAGAACAGCAGTAACAGAAATGCATATTGGAACACCATCACCTACAAGTTCACCTCTAATCACACTCCATTCTGACTTGAAAATACAATGCCTTTTGTTCATCATCCCTGGGTCAAAATCATGGAAATCCCCACCTAACAAATCTGTGGTGACACTTTCACCGCATGGATTCCTGTTGGCAGAAGAGTCAATAAGCAAAGGAAGTAGATTTAAAGTGATTGGCAAAAGAACCAAAAACAACATGGGGGAGAATTTTTTTATGCAGCCAGTGGTTACAATGTGGAATGCACTGCCTGAAAGGATAATGGAGGCAGATTCAATTGTGGCATTCAAAAGGGAATTGAATAAGCACCAGAAGGGGGAGAAGAACAGCAGGGCTACAAAGAATGGTGGGGGAATGGGACTAGCTAAACTGCTCTTACAGAGAATTAGCATGGGCTCAAAGGGTTATTTTTCACTCATTCATGGGATGTGGGCATCGCTGGCCAGGCCAGCATTTATTGCCCATTCCTCATTGCCCTTGAGAAGGTGGTGGTGAGTTGTCTTCTTGAACTGCTGCGGTCCATGTGGTGTAGGTATACCCGCAGTGCTGTTAGGAAGGGAGTTCCAGGATGTTGACCCAGTGACAGTGAAGCATCGGCGATATATTTCCAAGTCAGGATGGTGTGTGGCTTGGAGGGGAAATTCCAGGTGGTGGTGTTCCCATGTGGGAATGACCTCCTTCTGTGCTGTAATTATTCCCATGATTCTATGACTCAAGACGCTGGCTCACCACTACCTTCCCAAAAGCAATTAGGGACGGGCTATAATACTCACCAGCTACACCCACATCCCATTAATGAATGAAAAAAAATGATCAAATGCATCAAGCAGCATTGCTTGTAAACTCTAAGGACGGGGTTGTCTCCGCAGCATGCTTTTCCACTGAATAATTACACATAATTTCTGTGACAAAAATTGCTTCCATAAAAACAGACTGATGAATGTTGGATCTGAGAGGTGTATATATTTGACCAGATTTGATACCCTGGGTGCAGAACATAGAGGCAATTGTGCAGAAGCTCCAAATGAATGTTGAAGCAATTAATATGGTTTCAAACCCATGTCAAGACTGTTTTAAATCCTTTTTAACATTATCATTGCAGTCTTTGCTTATTTTTACCTCACCCAGTCTATTTCAGTAAAACTCTGATTTATGGACTCATAACTGCAATATGAATACATTCTTTGATTTAAATTAACAACCTGTATGAAATCAGGATAGCAGACATGTGTCTCCGTGGCTGTCACAATCCATTTCACTGCACCAACCCGACAGTAAATAAATCACCTTTTGTCAGCACATGCCTATTTTCCTCTATAGCTCTCACGTTTATTAAATATAGTGTTAAAAGTCTCGTTATGTGTTTGGTCAAAAAGGAAATTCATACCGAGATATAACCCAGCCACAGGCTCTTCTCCTAATGTGTGCAGACCAGACTTCTATTATGTATTTTAACAGACAATAAATGACACTGGTGGAAAGCAAGAGGTTGGCAGGATGAAAATAAAATTCATCAATCATTGCTAGACTGCTATGAAAAACATACAAAATAACAAGGTAAATCAGTCACACTGAAAGAAACTGTGTTTGTTCTAAGTGCACTATATTCTTAACAGTCAGTGATAAAATGACAACTAAATCAATGACTGCTCATTTTCTTGGTTGATAGATATCTAGGTTTTCCATGTTGAATTAATGAATGTCATTCTTTAAATAGAACGAATGCAATAATCAGAGCTGCTCTTCTGCCGAGGCTGCACAGCTTCTCACTGTTTATGATTAAGCTCCCTTGTTGAGTCGATTCTGTTATTAAAAAAGACCACACCAAACAATTCACTATACAGAGTTCCTTCCTCAGCCTGCCAGTACCATTACAATTTACAATCGTTCTGGGTCTAGAAATTGGATCGCGCCTGAACCGGAATGCAATCCGAGGTAAATTGGTCTTTTTTTAGGGTTCCTGTCACAGCACCAGACACATCTGTCTTATCGCAGGGGTGGTGGGATGTTGCGTAGATCATCAGCCGGCTAGGATGGCGGGCGTGGGGTGAGGTTGACGGATGGTAGCGGTCCAGTTTTACAGTTTTAAGGTGGAGCCAGGAGTACCACCGTTATTAGTGGCAGCTGCAAGTGGCCCTTTTAAGGGCCCTTGGTTAAAACACATCTGGACCAGTTAATCCAGGACCCAGCAGGCTCAGCATTTTCAATGTTGGATGTGTTTGCAATGTTCTTTGGGGTGGGATGATGAGCCCCTAAATGGAACATTGTCGCACGCAGTTATCGGCTTTTAAAATCCAAATCCACCACCTTTGCTTTTTAGACAGTCATGTGTGTTTCAGCTGTTAAAATTGTAGTCATACTGTACAAATCCTGTGGAGTTTTAGTATTTTCATCATATTAAGCATGATATGCTTTAAAAGGTGTTACACCAAATTTGACTATCATTAATCAGACTATTAGATTCAAAATTAAAATCTCACTACGGATTCTCTCTACCTTGTTGGAATACCGATATTGGATCGGGGCTGCTGCCTGTTTCTTTGCATACTATAAGTTCAGGACATAGGATGCTGATGCCTTGCAGGAGCCAGGCAGAGACCATGTATTCCCCACAGGCAGGTGAAAATGAGAGGATGAATTACCTGCTTGCTCTTGTTTATCCCCCAGCTGCATTGGCAGAGGCTTAGGAGCAGCTCATCCATTAACCCTCATTACTTAGTTAGCTGAGATCCCAAACTCATGCTGAGAGCTTCAAGATGCATATTTAGTTCCAGCTATTTGGCAATTTAGCTGTTTTTTTAACTATCTTAAATAACTACTATGGCTGCTAGCTAGCTTCAAGTTAATTTCTACTAAATCAAATAAATGGAATTACCTCAAATGAACAGGCTCTAGTCTAAAGACTTGGCTGAGCAGAACTGTTGTTGATTAGCAGGACTGTAGCTATATTTAGAGCTAAACTGTATTGTAATAATAATAGTGTTCTATGTGCTTAGTGATATGCCAAGTTGCCAAAAATTTAACACTAAAAGCATTGGCTTGTATTGGGTGCAGACAGTGCATATAACTAGGCCCTGATTTTCACCTAGCAGGATAACATGGAGGGTTACTACTTGTGGTGTTGTGGGCCTCTGCACCAGGATCATTGCTATGGAGCAGGTGGAAAAGAGGAGAACCTGCTTCAATCAGTGGGGGTAGAGGATCCCAGTCATTAACCACCTTGTCCGAGCCTTTGGATGTGCAGGTGTAATAGAAATGCATTCAAGAATGTCCTCAAAATGGAGGCTGAATGCTAGAGAAAGGAATAGGTCACTGCTAACTTAGCAATCGAGGCTCATAAATGCAAATGTTTCTTACAGGAATAAGGAATAAGCCATCAAAACTAGATGCCAAGAGATCATTCATTAAGCTAGCTATTGTGTTTTATGCCTTGGAGGTATGCAGAAATGGTACATTCCTAGTTATATGTTCACAGAAGTAATTTTATTCAATGCTTTAAAATGTCTGCTCTCATGCTTCCAGCTACTTGCCTACAATTTAGTTTATTTTTCTCAGTAACCACGCCAAAGCTTAACTAATCACACACAGGGAACAGATATCAAACACATATAAACAACACTGAACAATTGAAAACTACACTAACAATATTGAAACAAACAGGGAGAAGCTATGCAGCCCCTGGAGTTATTCTGGCCATTTGATAAGATCATGGCTGACCTGTATCTAACTCCATCCACCTGCCTTCTCTCAACATCCTTTTATAACCTTGTCCAGCAAAAATAAATTGATCTTTGATTTAAAATTATGAATTGAATTAACTTCTACTGTGGGAAGGAGTTCCATATTTTATAATACTTTTGTGTGAAGACATGTTTCCTCACTTCTCTCCTGAATGGCCTGGCCCAGGTTTTAAGGTTATTACCTTTTGTCCAAACTCACCACCAGCTGAAAAAGTTTCTCTCTACCGTATATTTATTTTAAATCCTAAAATCCTCACGCCTTAACTTTCTATATTCCAAGGGATGCAGACCTAGTTTATATATTCCTTCTTTATAACCTAGCCCTTGGAGCATTGATAACCTTCTGGTGAATCTGTGCTGCACCTATCACAGAATCACACAGTGCAGAAGAGATCCTTTGACCCATCGAGTCTGCACCAACATGTGAGAAACACCTGACCTACCTACCTACCTAATCCCATTTACCAGCACTTGGCCCATAGCCTTGAATGTTATGACATGCCAAGTGCTCATCCAGGTACTTTTTAAAGGATGTGAGGCAACCCGCCTCCACCACCCTCCCAGGCAGCGCATTCCAGACCATCACCACCCTCTGGGTAAAAAAAGTTTTTCCTCACATCCCCCCAAAACCTCCTGCCCCTCACCTTAAAATTATGTCCCCTTGTGACTGACCCTTAAACTAAGGGGAACAGCTGCTCCCTATGCACCCTGTCCATGCCCCTCATAGTCTTGTACACCTCGATCAGGTTGCCCCTCAGTCTTCTCTGCTCCAACGAAAACAACCCAAGTCTATCCAACCTCTCTTCATAACTTGTTTCATCCCAGGCAACATCCTGGTGAATCTCCTCTGCACCCCCTCCAGTGCAATCACATCCTTCCTATAATGTGGCGACCAGAACTGCACACAGTACTCCAGCTGTGGCCTCACCGAAGTTCTATACAACTCCAACATGACCTCCCTACTTTTGTAATCTATGCCTCGATTCCAAGGCCAAAGTAGTCTTTCCAAGGCACAATGCCCAGAACTGTAGACAGCATTCCAGATATGGTCTAACCTTGTCCAGCCATGGAAAAACTTCCTCCCTTTTATACTCCCCTAATTATTAAGGCTAACATTCCATTAGACTATTTAATTATTTTTCGTACTGACTAAGACTTTTCAGTTCACCGTTAGCTCTCTTTGGACCTCCACTTTTCCTAGCTTTTCAACCTTTAAATAATATTCTGATCTATCCTTTTGTGGTCTGGAATGGATGACCTCACACTTACCTGGGTTGAAATCCATCTGTCACAGTTTGTGTCACTCACTTTGATGTATCAATGTCTCAATGCAATTTTATGCTATCATTTACAATACTTCCTATTCCACCAATCATTGTGTCATTGGCAAACTTGAATATATGGCTCTTTATTGCATTATCTATGTCATTAATATAATTACTGAGGCTCCAGCACCAATACTTATGAGGAATCACTAGTCACTTCCTTCCAATTCAATACCCACCCATTATTTCTTTCACCCAACCATGGCTCTTTATTGCATTATCTATGTCATTAATATAATAACTGAGGTTTCAGCACCGATACTTATGGGGAATCACTCGTCACTTCCTTCCAATTCGATACCCACCCATTAGTTCTATCGCCTAACTAATCTCCTAACATAGAATGATACAATTCATAGAATGATACAATACAGAAGTGGCCATTCAGCCCTTTATGTCTGTGCTGGCTCTTTGAGAGAGCTATCCAATTAGTCCCTGCTCTTTCCACATAGCAGAGTTTCCAGTCAGTGGCCCTTTGCTTATGTCTCTAAGCACTCCCAGTTCTGACAAAGTGCCTTTTCACTATCATCCCTTTTGTCATTTAATCTCTCCTACCTTCCACCCTGCCACAAATCTTCCTCTTCATTCTTTTCTTCCCTCCTCCCTTTCCCAGAGAGGTTAGTAGATTGGAGAGATTTCTTTGGAAATGAAAGTACATAAACTGGTATTTTTGAACCGAAAGTTCAATTTCGGTCTTCCATCCTTAATTCTTGGCTTAGCTCTAGTTATTTTAGTAGTACTTTGTCTTGTAAGAGAGTTTATTTCTGACAGGAGAGGAAAGGTGATAGAAGTTAAGATTGTATTGTCATACCTACTGGCAGATATAAATGCTGTCAGTTAGATGTAGAAGTTTTTCTGAGATCAAGGGAGGTGAGATTTAAGAAAGCTCGACCAGATATAGCTACCAGCAAGAAAGGTCAATTTATTCAGGAACCAAGGATGCAAAAGGAATAAGTAGCACTGCGACAGATAAAGGTTCATCACTGTGATGTCTCAGAAAGCCAACACCATCCTCCCAGAGGAAGGAAAAGCAATCAGTTCATCCACGACAGTGCATAAGGACAAGGTCATAAAAGTTCTGCATACAATGCTAACTACAAGTGTACAGACATTAATCTATTCAATGGATCAGCTATATAACACGTTTAACTTGTCAGCTACCTCAAAGTCTAATCCTTAATTAATATAACCAATTTATATCAATCTCAGGCACTGATCGCAATTGTAAATTTAGAATCAGCAAGATTCAATGCTGAATCACTTTGACGCGACTGCCCTTTGTAACTTATTTATTTTGTCAATTAATCCTATCTATTAATCATTTGCCATACTTAATGTTTAATTTAAGATCCATTAACTTAGATTCTAAGGTTAATAAACAATTGTTAGTTCATGACTTTGCTGTACAAATTCTTTGATAATTGCAAGAAAGGTTTAATTCGTTCACTCTGAGAATCCTGAGGGGGTGTTGGTTGTGCAAATACGGGTTGATGCAAGACAGGTTGGTCAGCCAAATTTGGTCATCATTCACCATTAAACATAACCGGAGTGATAAATCCAGAAAGTTCCTTAATGAGGAGTTAAGGTGAAAGACTTAAAGCATCATCTGGTGCCCTTGATAAATATTTTTGTCACGTATATAGCCAGACGCTCTTATGCAAGTATCTTGTGTTACCTGAATGGTGTCTGTTCCTTGTCATATTTCATAGATTAGAGGATAAAAGCATTCATATGGAAGCAATTCAGAGTGCAGTGCTAAAGCAGAGACATAGCTGAGCATTTGGAAAGTAGGTGAACAGTTGCTGTGCCTTCTCACTTTGTAAAGCTCCAACAAGCTTACAGTGCGCTGCTGTTAAGATGTAGTGTAAGGCTACATTGTAAAATTAAAGTGTGAGCATACTGACCACATTAAGCTTTCTGAGCTATCGGGTTTCCTCTTCTCCTTCTCCCAGGATCTGAACATTTACTCTTTGTTACCTTCATCCAGGCTGCATTCACACTACTCTTCAGAAAGGGATACCCCTCAGTTGCGAAATGTATCAGCCTTCTTCTCCAGCATCTCCTGCAAGTAGAACTTATCCTGACTGGGAGACATTAGGCATTCTGATTTTGCCACAGTCATTTCAATAGTTGTACAGCTTTAAGGGCGGCCAACAATTCTTTAATAACTCCTGATACCGGATTTTAAAATAAACCCTTTACTTCATATCCTGTGTCCCAAGTCAGTTATATTAGGCAAATAAGCTGTTTTTGCATTATAGCATGATGTGAGATATTGGCTGCACTACAGACACAGGCAGTGCACCAAGAGCAGGGTCAGACCAGGTTTAATAGCCCCATACTTGATACCAGGGGACAATCTGAGTTCTTCAAAACTACCTGGTTCATCATAAATAGTAATTCTGAAGGACTGGGTTTATTTATAGGATAAACAATGAAGGTTCTATCAGAGATATGAGGATGTATTATACATGTGACATGTCTTGTCTGGTAAAATGTCTTGACAGAACTGGTAATGGAATATTAAAAAACCAAAACCAATGCTTGCATTTTTCATTAGAAGAAAATTGTATTTGACAACGTACGTTTTTTTTCTAGATGAGCACCATTAAGAAATATCCGGGTGAACCACCTACGCTCTTTTAATAAACTTGATTGATCGAGACCTCACAGCGTCTGGAACGAAACAAGCTGAGTTATTAACCATGGCAGTAAACCAGCTGGAACTGTATGCAAAGTGATCTTTCAACTCTCCTTTGGTGTTTGTCCATCAGTCTGCCACCAGGGATTTGTTCCCTCAAGAGTGAAAGCTTGCAAGAGCAGTCCCATGATGAAACAATAAGGCTAAGGTCAGCCATGATAGCTGCCTTCACCGATCACTCCTTCACAATCACAAGGCACTGAAAGGTACCAAAAATAATGTCCGAAAAAGAGGTGTCACTCAATAGCTGACTTCATCATCTGCTCCTCACAGTCATGGATCTACATGGTGCGCAAGGGCTGAAAGTGCACATTGCTTCTCTAGATATCAAGCCAGCCCATGACAAGAGTGCAGTGACACTGTGTCTTTATTAAGATGGGTGAGATGCTATTGCTTAGACAGCTATTTAAGTTCTTCAGAATGTATCTTGAAACCTGATTTTGTCACAGTGCAAATGACAGCTTTAGTCAATAAGAACCAAGTTTCCCAAGGGTAGAGATTTGACTTCCAAGTCCTAGTAAAAGGATAAATACGACCAGGTACAAATCATCAAGTTTTTGGTGTTATGACATGAGTAAATTTAAAAAAAACAACTTATAAAACAAGTTTGAAAAATTACTAATGCCAAGCCAGAAAACACTTATCTGACAAATCAATGTTGATAGCCATCCTTAATATAAAGAAATCGTCTTTGAAACTGTCTCTTCTCTGATGTCATTACACAATGTTGTCACCAACAGACCTATATGTGCCTGCCAGCATGGGGAAAGATTAATGTTTAGTTGAAATTACCCATCAGGTCTGCACATAAACAGCAATGATAATTTCTCTGAAACTGGGGCCACTCAGATATGAAAACACATCTACTTAAGCAATAACTTACTTTTGTCCACCCACTCTGCAACAAATAGCTCCCACGCAGAATCAATGCCAATGACAAGGTGGTTAATGTGTTTTATGGTTGCTGAGGATACTTAAAGCAAATTAAGACCATTGCCTTTGTGCTATCATTTAGTAAAAACTTATGAATTAAAATATTTTCACTATGTTGCATTCTCAAGTAATAGTCTTCTGCGCATTAATACATTGTCAGTAAAGAAATATAAAGCTATAAACTAGAAGCACAGAATACAGTCAGCTCCAGAACAATAAAGACCCTGATGCAGCTATAAAATACCAATAGAACAAAACACTTCGCAAATCACTCCTATTGTAAAGCAACCCAGTGTACTGAACCATTTCTCATTTAGTTCCAGTTTACCCAATTTTGCTAGCTAAACCGCTTTTCAATTAGTCCAAATGCACACAATGCTGAAAGATAAACCATTTTGCACTCGGTCCTGGTGTACAGAATTTCTGATCTAAGCCCAACACTTAAAGCACAAAAAGCCTGCTCTGAGCATAAAATGTTCCCTAATTATCTGGTATTTAATGTTCAGTACACTAAATGCAATCAATCCCCAGCCAAATTTCATTTAGAGGCTGCAACACATTTTGGAGTCTAATCACTTTTGTGTTAAACACATGCTTTTGTTGAGTGCTTTCTGTTTTTGTTTAGATTGCATTGCTGAATAAATGATTAAATGAGCGGTGCTACAGTGATTTGAAAATTGGCTATTTTTATCCCAGCACATAATGTCACAGACGATGTTTTATGTGCTTAAAAGGTTTCAACTATTTTGAAGCTTATTTCCTACTTCGTTTTTAAACCAATTCTGATACATTCTTACAGGCCCCCATAAATTATACTCGTAATGCAATTATACAGTCATAAGTCATCATTCTTATATTACAATTAGGTATTGCTCAAGTTGGCTAAAATCAACAAAAATGCTGACCTTTTCCTATGTTATTAGCCTGTGATTACTTTATTCTGAATGGTACAATTGAGCACTAATAATATGGCTCTCCCTACATTTACACCAGTGGGGATCCTTGCTGACTGCAATCCAGCAAGGGTGGCTTCGGTATGTTTTCACATCCACCAGTAGAAATCTGAATAAACTACTACATTCACTGATGGGGTGGAGCCAAACACAAATTAAGATTGATCATGGGAGATTTTGGACTGGTTTAAAGCAGCTATATAGAAGTTTTCACCATTCAACCCTCACAATACACGTGTCCTCTAAATTTGGTATTCACCCCTCAGATTATATAAGAACATTAAGACATTCAATCCAGTCCTGCCAATCAGTTAGATCATAGCCTGCCTGTACCTTAGTTCCATCTACCCACCTTGGTTTTCTAGCTCTTACTGCCCTTGATCAACAAAAATCTATCAATCTCAGTTTGAAATGTTCAACTGACCTAGTCTCAAAAGCCTTTGAGGTGGGCGAGTTCCAGATTCCCACTACCCTTTGTGTGAATAAATACTTCCTAACATCTCCCCCAGAGTGGCCTAGCTGCTAGCTCTGATTTAAAGGTTTTGTCTCTTGTGCTGGACTTCCCCGCCACAGGAAGGAGTTTCTCCTATCTGCCGTAGGATAAATACAGGGTATGGCCCAGACTTTGAGTAGTAATGACAGCAAAACCGACAGCGTTCACCATCATTAGACGTCTGAAACGGACAGCAACTTCTGGAGTTCACACTTGGGCAATTAAATGCAGAAATCCTTAAGTTGCTGTCAGTAGTTCTACACTTCTCCACAAAGTACCCTGTTGAAGTCCCTGCAGACAGAAATCAATTAGAAATCACTGAGCTGATGACAATTCTCCCTTTCCCATGATAGGTCTTGTTGCAAAAACCCTTGAGAAAGTTACACTTTGTTGAATGAAATGTAATTGAGTTTTAAACAACATACTAAATTCATAATTACCGCTGAAGAACCTCTCTGTACCTGGAAAACTAATTTTATATTTGCAGAATGTCAAATTTCATCATTATAATAAATGTACACCGTCTTTAAAAGAACTTAAGTTTGTTAATGGCATTTAAGCTTCTATCTTAATCCCATGCGTATGCCCCTATCATTTTTCTGCTCTCTATAAAAATACATTAAAGAGTGAAGGATAATCAGTGCATTTAATTTCCTGGTTTGCTGTCTGTGAGAATGCTTGACTAATTACTTTACTCGGTGACACCACTCTTGCTGGATGCCTATGGAACCCATTGATGTGGCACCAGATTCAAACTTTTCAGGAAGGAAATCCAAGCCACGGAGATCGCTAAAGCTTTGTGGGCAGCTTTCTTAGAGATCAGCAACAATTACCAATGCTTCCCCATTGACAGTAAAATGCAGACCTATAAGTTCAGCTTCCTATCTTTCGCCATTGCTCTTCCTCATGGGCTAGAAAAAAATGGCTTTCAGCACAGGCTTAAACTACAGGCACAATTTGCAGCAGACATTATCTATTAATGTGAGGCTCTCTACGGGTTGAGAACAGGCAACCAACTCGGCTTCTAATGATCGAAAATTAGTCGCCAGCTCCTGTTCCTGCAGCCTGAAGCTAATTACTGTTAATTTGAATCCCTGGTTAAAGGCTGTGGGGACAAATGAGGGAATATAAATGACAGTTCATTTTATGGAACTGAAGAGTCTTAGAGGTAGCACAAACCTCTGGAAATCAGTTGATATGATGTACAATATCATTATATTATTTTGTTTGCATTTCACAATTTGCATACAAATGAATTAACCTGCGGGCATAATCTCCTTTAGCTCTTGCAAGAAAAATTATTAAACGTAGTTTTAAAAAGCTAATTATATGTAATGGTTTGCATTTATTGTAGCTGTCAAAAATATGAGTTTGGATATTAAATTCCGTTCACATATCTTGGCCAAGACAATAAAAAGAATTAAATTAAAAATAATTTGGAGGATAAGTTCACCAATACTGTGTAGGCCTGATTTGTGAGACTAAATTCTACCTTGAGGTCTAGAAGTAATACTCTGTCCTTATCTTAGTGGCACTGCAATAGGATTACCACAACTATGATCCTTAGAGAAAAGGAGTTCATTGTATGACCATGGGCATGTTCTAGTAATGATTTTGTTAAATCCCTTCTTGACAAAGATTGCTACACAGGTATGGGATATAGATTTGTTCCCTCGATATGTCGCTCTAATTTATCCCTGCCTTGCTTTATATTAGCCTCCCAATAGAAAAGCAACCCACACTAAAGGTGCTTCAAGCAGAAAGCAATGATAACCTACTGTACACATCCCTCTCCAAATGCAAGGTGACCATAATGATTCACAATGAATCATTACTGCCAGAAAATAAGCCACCCCACACCCTATTGTGTTCCCCAACCAGATTTCTTTTAGAAACCAAAACTTTTAAGGTTGGGAAGTGTGCAATGATCATAACATAAATTAATGTTTGCCTCTTTAAAACATTTCATATTAAAAAATATCCTTTGACTTGAGGCTAGTCTTGGCCCCAGACCATTCTGCAGTGAGTAATGTTGCCAAATTAATAAATGATATGACTATAGCAAAAGGTGGCTTCCATTGTGAAAGCCACATGTACAATCCAAAACATAGGATGTTATATATGGAGTGAATGGTTTAGCATGCTATAGAATTAACAATTTTATTTTACCACTGGTGTTCACATGGGCTGAATGGTCCAGGCTAACCTGTAAATTAAGTTTATTTATAAGAACTAAGATTATACAGCAGCAGAGCAGAATGAATTGCTAAATTTACATATCATGTTAGCCTGACTTGGAACCCTTGAGTTTTCTCTCACCACTGTGCTGTATTATGGAACTCTGGAATTCCCACCCCAAAAAGCTGTTGAGGCTAGATCAATTGAAAATTTCAAAACTGAGATTAATAGATTTTTGTTGGGCAAGGCTATTAAGGGATATGACACCCAGGTGGGTAAATGTAGTTAAGATACAGATGAACCACAATCTAACTGAATGAGTGTACAGCCTCAAAGGGCTTGAAAGACCTACACCTCTTCCTACAGGTCAATAAATGGTGAAAATAGGGGAATGAAACAATCTGGGACACATGCCCAGGTCTATTCTTCATTTTCTCCAAGCTAGAAGCAAGTTTCTTTGAAAACAGCCCAGAAAAACATGGTATGAGAACTCAAATTGTTGAAACAGAGTCTGCAAATTAGTTTAATGGAGAATTAGAATTGCTCAAAATGGGAAGACATTCTTTGTCATCACAACTTCAGTTTAAAGTCTCACCTCTGAAAATGCAGAACTCCCTCTATTGGACTGCAGTGTCAGTCTCGATTATTTGAATTTTTAATGTAGAATATGCAAACTGAAGATTAATTAAAGATAACCAGTTTGGGGAAAAGCAACAATATATTTATTATGCTGTAGAAATCTAAGCGAAACATCATAAGCTTTCTTGAGACGTGTTAATTTACTGTTCAGTCTCCAGTTCCATGTTCACAGTTCAAGACTTAAAAACAAATCTTCAAACATATACATTATCCACGTCTTTGAGCATTTCGAAGACCTGAATCATATCCCATCTCAAACAAGTCTAATTCTATCAGCCTCACCATAACATCCTCATTACTATTCCCTCACCCATCTCCAATACAATATTGCCCTTTTGAAGATAGGTTGCTCAAATCAACATAAAATATTTTAAATTTGGCCTAACTAATAAATTATATGGAGCTTAAATAACCCACTCCAACCTACATTTAAATATTTTCAAGGTAGATGTCTGAGCATGTTTAAGGTTCAAAGTCACGACGGTAGAACGGGGAAATGAAGACCTTACCAATTACTCTTACACCATTATAAAGTAACTAGAGACAGTTGTGGACATTAATCGAAGACAACATCATTCAAATCGAGGAAAGATAATATGTAGGTGGGGGAACGGGAACAATAAAGGCAGCTTGCCTGAAACAAGACATTACCAGCAGACCCAATATGATGATATTTAGGTGCTGAAGAAAGAGGAAGAAAGGGATACAAAGGAAACAATGATGCCTCTCCAAAACTGGCAGAACAATGGCATATTGACAAAAACACAACTGTTGCTCTTTCCTGTGGAAAAACATTTTTGTCTTTGAGGAGACGGTATAGTTAGGGATCATATAACCATTTGGTTGCTAAGCAATCCAGAATTCACATTTATTGGTGATCAAGGAAGCCTGATAATCAACATTGAAATATTAAAATTCAAAAAGAGAAAACGCTCGTGTGTTAAATAAATCCTTTTGCTAAAAGAGCAGATCTGAACAGGCTGAAGCAATAAGAAATCAACATCGATTTTGTATTTTAAGAAACTGATGCAGGAGATAAACTATAATATGTACCTTTTATAAATCTTCTACAACATGGGATACCTACAGAATATTAACATGTAACAAGTCAATAGCCATTTACTTTACTAAAAATAGTTCATACGTGACTTGAATAGAATGGTTGACTTCCCTACAGGAACAGATTTCACTCTTTCTATTATAATTAAGTCATTATGCTTCCTGTTGAGAAAAAAAAAGGATCCTTAGTATCAGATTATCTGGACTAATATGCCATTATCGTCTGCCTGCATGTGACACACCACTCCTAGAAATCTTTCAGTATTTTTACACATCAACTTTCATGCTTTCTCAACAAAGCTCTAATCAGATCCAACCATACACTCATCAGTTTATATTTCACACAATAAAGG
The DNA here is from genome assembly GCF_964194155.1 of Cetorhinus maximus. Lineage (NCBI taxonomy): Eukaryota > Metazoa > Chordata > Chondrichthyes > Lamniformes > Cetorhinidae > Cetorhinus > Cetorhinus maximus. Next base: position 21,343,435 of record NC_135895.1, on the reverse strand, counting down.
CTGAGGGCAATCTGTCATCAAGAAGATAAACCATCCCAACATTACTCAGGCTAACCTTGTCAGGATTCTGATAATCAACCAATTAACAAAACTATAAGAAGCATGGCCTATACATTGTTACCACCAGTTCCCAGGCGAGGGCCACCAATTTGCTAATTTCCTGAATGGGACCCCAATTTTGTTATGCTCCCGAGTGAGGAGGAATGAACTGGCTCTCCTCCTTTATTCAATTCCGTTGGTTGGTCACAACAAGGTTAATTTAAAAGGGATCCCTTCCCCCATGGATACTTTTTCCCAGTCCAGACATATTTGTGTTTTAGAGGGAGCCAATTTAACCAGGCTTTCTTGAGTCAAAGAAAGAGTAAGTTTATTAGTTACCAAAAACCCAAGAAAAATAATAAAAACACAACACGTATACACACAGATCAGAAATGATAAGTTAAGAGCCTAAATAAAAGTTTTAAAAGATATACACATCAGTCTTTGGCTTGTCCAGAGATGGCAAAACATTGTGGCCGTTAAGTTGGGTGATTCTGGTAGAGCTGGCTTTGGCAGTTTAACATTTGGTTTGGAGACACTTGGTTCTGCAGGTTGGCTGAACAGGCTGTCCTGTTTTCTTTTGATTGTGGCTTTGCTGAGCTTTGCCTCCAGCAAAAGAGAGAAAGAGACTTCACCTGAAACTGCAGGGATGACTAGTTGGTCTTCTTGTGCTGTCACTCTCACAGCACACAAGCAGTGCTCTGAATCTAGCTTTTTAACCCATTTTTCTCTGTGTATACCTGTAAGGGCAAAAAACCATGTCAGATTCTGTTTTCTTTGATCTCCGACCATTTTACACATTCTGAGTAATGAATCAATGGGAGATGGATTTTAGGTGCTTATTGAGATGTGGTAATCAGTCTTTTGTCCCTGCAACCACAGGAGATTAAAGTTCAGTCTTTTGCATCTTTCCTATCTCGCTTTTAAGTGCGTCTGCTTAAAGAAGGCCATGACACCTCTTCAGGTGCAACATTCCATGTTCTTTCAGAACAGGTCTGTCAGTATAATCCACATAGGAATTTGTCCAGAACATGGTCACTTTACATTATCAGCCATCTTTTGCTCAGTGTCCTTGCTTGAAATGATTTTAAAACACACAAGTCTCCCTTAAAAAGTTCAATATACCAGTAAGTAATTCGTGGCTATAATCAGCTTTTCATGACAATATAACTTGCCAATTCATCCACTGGCAACTCCTAAAAATGGCATCAAACCACAAAGTGCCAATTAGCAAATATTGATCAAACATGACTTTTTAAAATAAGAGTCTTCCAAAAGAAAAGTAGCTAAGTGATTCATTGCTAATGACCTAAGCCTACAAATCACAATTTTCATATTACACAAGTGTCAGCATGAGAATGAGAACAAGAAAGGAAGAATAAACTTACATTTACTTCGCACCTTGTGACTTCAGAATGTCTCAAATCACTTCACAACCAATTAAATACACTGTGAAGTGTAATCACTGTTTTTTTCATTCTTTCTCAGGATGTGGGCATCGTGGGCGAGGCCAGCATTTTTATTGCCCATCCCTAGTTGCCCTTGAGAAGGCGGTGGTGTGCTGCCTTCTTGAAATGCTGCAGTCCATGCGGTGTAAGTACACCCACAGTGCTGTTAGGGAGGGAGTTCCAGGATTTTGACCTCGCTACAGTGAAGGAACGGCGATATATTTCCAAGTCAGGATGGTGTATGGCTAGGAAGGGAACTTGCAGGTGGCGGTATTCCCATGTGTCTGCTGCCCTTGTCCTTCTAGGTGGTAGAGATCACGGGTTTGGAAGGTGCCATGGTGAGTTGCAGATCCCATATTGTACTGCTACAGTATAGGGAAAGGCTGCAGGCAAATTATACACAGCAAGATCCCACAAACAGCAATAAGATAAATGACCAGACAATCTCTTTTGACAGCATTGGTAAAAGTAAACATTGGCCAGAATCCCCTATTCCATCACTACCGATGGGTCAAAATCCTGGAACTCCCTCCCTAACAGCACTGTGGATGCACCTACAAAACATGAACTGCAGCAGTTCAAGACAGCAGCTCACCACCACCTTCTCAAGGGCAATTAGGGATGGGCAATTCATCTCCAAATAGTGCTATGGGATCTATTACATTTCCAAGAGAGTAGATGAGGTTTTGGTAAAATTCCCATCCAAAAGAAGGTGCCTCTGACAGTGCAGCATTCCCTCATTATTATGCTGAAGTGTCAGCCTTAGATTACCCTTGTAAACACATTCGCTTTACCATTTATCATTTCAGATTACTATTTTAAAATCAAAACGTAATGATGCAACAAAATAGAGCCCTTGATTATATAATATGTACCTAACGATCAAAAATAATAACACATATATGATTGTAATTTCTGTTTAACAGAAATTGTTTTCTCAATTACTTCAATTAACAATATTCTCAAATTTTCTTGACTGTTCTGTTGGAAAAAAATAGATTCAGGTGGTGATCAAATGATCCAGATTTAATCATAGAATAGAATTGCATAATCTTGCAGCACAGAAAAAGGCCATTCAGCCTGTCACACCTGTGCCAGCTCTTTGAAAGAACTGTCTAATTCCATAGGTAAAAGCAAAATACTGCGGAAGCTGGAAATCTGAAACAAAAACAGAAAATGCTGGAAAAACTCAGCAGATCTAACAGCGTCTGTGGAGAGAGAAAAAAACAGAGTTAATGTTTTAAGTCCGTATGACTCTTCTTCAGAGCTAAAGAGAATTAAAAATGTAATGAAATTTATACTGTTTAAGGGGGATGAAGCAGGTGAAGCTAGACAGAAGGCCAGCGATAGGTGGGGGCAAAGAGGAGATTTCCAGAGATGTCATGAACAAAAGGACAAAGGGGTGTTAATGGTAGTGGTACTGGCTAAAGGAGGTGCTGATGGTGGCATTAAGGTCAGAAAGCAGAATGTGATAATAGCAGGACAAGCGGTAAGCACTCTGGAAAGAGCAACATGAACAAATGACAGATGGCCCTTGTGGGGGGTGATGTGGGGGGAGGGGATGGTGGTGGGGCAAAGGATTGAAAATAGGATAAAAGGTGGGGATAAAACCATGAATAAAAATGAAAATAGATAAAAATTAAAATATGTGGATAAAAAAATAAAAATTAAATAATTTTAAAATAAAAATTTAAAAATGAAAATGAATATTGAAAAAAGGGGATAAAAAAGGGGTGACGATGGAGGAGAGTGTTGATGGTCTGAAGTTGATGAACTCAATGGGGAGAATTTTCTCCCCGTCAGGGGGGTTGAATGGGAGTGGGTGCGGGCGGGCACATGGCCGATTGCCACCTGCGATTGGCTGCGCGCCGCCATTTTACATGGGCGGGCTAATTAAGGCTCACCCAGGTGAGCACTCCCTGTGTGGGCGGGAGGGGGAATTGGCTGAGTCGGGGTCTGTGCCCTTTCGCACATGCACGCAAAAGAGCGCAGAAATCTCCCTGAGGCAAAGAGCTGCCTCAGGGAGATCAGTTTGATTTTTGAAAATTTTAATAAAGAAAAAAAAAATTTTAAGACATGTCCCCTCATGTGATAGTGTCACATGAGCTGGGACATGTCAATGAATTTTATTTAAAAATTTTATTAAGCTTTAAAAACCTTCATGAAACCTCATCCCGCCCATGGATGAGGTTTCATGATAAATGCGAAGGCCACCTGGGCTCTTCGTCTGCCCCCCGCCAACCTTAAAGTTGGACGGGCAGCTCAGTCAATTAGTTTAATTGACATTTAATTGGCCTTAATAGGCCTTTGACGGTTCCGCAGGCACGCAGCCGACTCTGGTGCGCGCCCGCCAAACTCAAGATCTGAATGACACGCGGTGACGTCGGGACGCACGCCCGATGTCACCGCACGTCATTTTACATGTCGGTGAGCAGACCCCGCCCCTGCTTGCCAACCCGAAGATTCTGACCAACGTTAAGTCCGGAAGGCTGTAAGGTGCCTAATTGGAAGATGAGGTGCTGTTCCTCCAGTTTGCTCTGGGCTTCACTGGGACATTGCAGCAGGCCAAAGATGGACATGTGGGCATGAGAACAGGATAGTGATGAAATGGCAAGCAACAGGAAGGTCTGGGTAATGCTTGCAGAGAGACCAAAGGTGTTCCGCAAAGCAGTCACCCAGTCTGCGTTTGGTCTTTCCAATGTAGAGGAGACCGCATTGGGAGCAGCGAATACAGTAGACCAAATTGAAGGAGGTGCAAGTGAAGCATTGCTTCACCTGAAAGGAGTGTTTGGGCCCTTGGGCGGTGAGGAGGGAGGAGGTAAAGGGGCAGGTGTTGCACCTGCTACGATTGCATGAGAATCTGGCGTGGGAGGGGGTTGAGGTATAGGGGGTGATGGAGGAGTGGATCAGGGTGTCCCAGAGGGAACAGTCCCTACGGAATGCCAACTGGGGGGTGAAGGGAAGATGTGTTTGGCGGTGGCATCATGCTGGAGTTGACGGAAATGGTGGAGGATGATCCTTTGAATGCGGAGGCTGGTGGGGTGAAAAGTGAGGACAAGGGGCACCCTATCATGGTTCCGGGAGGGAGAGGCAGGTGTGAGGGCGGATGCGCAGGAGATGGGTCAAACACGGCTGAGGGCCCTGTCAACCACAATGGGTGGGAAACCTTGGTTAAAGAAGAAGGAAGACATGTCAGAAGCGCCGTTTTGAAAGTGGCATCATTGGAACGGAGGCGAAGGAACTGAGAGAATGGGATGGAGTCCTTACAGGAAGCAGGGTGTGAGGAGCTGTAGTCGAGGTAGCTGTGGGAGTTGGTAGGCTTGTAATGAATATTGGTAGATAGTCTATCACCAGAAATTGAGACAGAGAGGTCAAGGAAGGGAAGGGAAGTGTCAGAGATGGACCATGTGAAGGTGACGGAGGGGAGGAAATTCGAAGCAAAATTGATCAATTTTTCCAGGTCCAGACGAGAACATGAAGCGTCACTGAAACAGTCATCGATGTACGAGAGAAAAAGTTGTGGGAGGGGGGCCTGAGTAGGACTGGGACAAGGAATGTTCCACATACCCCATAAAGAGACAGGCATAACTGGAGCCCATGCTGATACTCATAGCCACAACTTTTATTTGGAGGAAGTGAGATAAGTTTAAGGAGAAATTGTTCAGTGAGAGAACAAGTTCAGCCAGACGGAGGAGAGTAGTGGTGGATGGGGATTGTTCGGGCCTCTGTTCAAGGAAGAAGCTAAGGGCCCTCAGACCATCCTGGTGGGGGATGGAGGTGTAGAGGGATTGGACATCCATAGTGGAGAGGAAGCGGTTGGGGCCAGGGAACTGGAAATTGTTGATGTGACGTAAGGTGTCAGAGGAATCACGGATGTAGGTGGGAAGGGACTGGACAAGGGGAGAGAGAAGGGAGTCAAGATAACGAGAAATGAGTTCTGTGGGGCAGGAACAGGCTGACACGATCGGTCTACTGGGACAGTCCTGTTTGTGGGTTTTGGGGAGGAGGTAGAAGCGGGCTGTCTGGAATTGGGAGACGATGAGGTTGGAAGCTGTGGAGGGAAGATCTCCAGAGGAGATGAAGTCAGTGACAGTCCTGGAAACAATGGCTTGATGTTCAGTGGTGGGGTCATGGTCTAAGGAGGGAGTGTCTGAGAGTTGGCGCTCAGCCTCTGTGAGGTAGAGGTCAGTACGCTAGACAATAACAGCACCACCCTTTCAGCAGGTTTGGTAACCAAGTCAGGGTTGGACCTGAGCGAACAGAATGTGGCAAGTTCAGTAGGAGACATGTTAGAGTGGGTGAGAGGAGCAGAAAAATTGAGACGGCCGATGTCACGTCGACAGTTCTCAATGAAATGATCAAGAGCAGGTAAGAGACCAGAGGGAGGGGTCCAGGTGGAGTGATAATACAGCATAAATTTCATCACATTTTACTTCTCTTTAGCTCTGAAGAAGAGTCATACAGACTCAAAATGTTAATTCTGGGTTTTTTTTCCTCTCCACAGATGCTGTTAGACCTGTTGAGTTTTTCCAGTATTTTCTGTTTTGTGTCTAATTCCACACTCTGGCTTTGTAGAGGGACATTTGTCAAAAAAAGCCCAGTTACAATACTCTTTTTGAATCAGGAGTTTGGAATCAGTGTATACATCGGTAGAAGATCTTTGGAGTAAAGAGTCTTCTAATAGCTTAAACATTCAAAATGGCTCAAATGAATAAATAGCTCACTTTTTATTCAGAGGAAAATATATACTACACAGTATTCCACCCCAACTCCATCTTAATATTTATTCCCAAACAAATTTTGCATTATCCCTCCTCAGTCATCTCAACCTATCTGCAATCTTTGGCACAGTTGAATACATCGTCCTATCCAACACATACCTTCACCGCCAAGCTGTGTGGGGCTGGTTCCAATTACACCAGTCCAATGGTTCTTCTTTCTGTTCCAACACTGGGCGGAATCATCCCAGGTTTGCAGTAAGTGCAGTAGCGGGCCAGAGAAATTACCTTTTACCCTCTGGCCGCAATGGCGGCTCCTCACGTCGTTATCACCCCAATCCATTAATTATGCATTCCTGGGAAACACGCCATTTCCATGGCTGGCAGGCACTCATTTACCCACCACGCCATCACCTCGGCACTTCATCACACTGGGCGCCATATTTAAAGTGCAGCCGCGTGCACACCTCTCAGTGCTTCCAGCACATGACTGCCGCACAGAAGACATGGCACCGACAGGCAAGAAGGCTGCAGCCCTCTGGTTTAATGACACGTTGCTCAAGCACCTTTTGGACACAGTGGAGGCCCGCTGTGATGTCCTCTACCCCCGCTCTGGCCACAGGAGGGGTAGCAGCATCACTAATCCAGCATGGCAGGCGGTGGTCAGCGCCAATGCCCTGCAAAAGAGGACAGCCACCCAGTGCCACAACAGGATGAATGGTCCCATCCATTCCTCCAGGGTACTTACTCTTCTCATCATTTTCAACCCACACACTCACAAACCCATCACACATCCACAGGGATCTCACACCTCAAGAGACAACACCACTAACTCTCACACACCCTCATCTCCATCAGGCTCATATCCTCTCGAACTCATGTCTTCATCACATCCATGTCTCTCCTCACCATACAAACATTCCATGCAGTGCCATGTGTCCTGCTCACACTCTCTCCATCTGTTTTCATGCAGGAGAAGCTGGCTCACAGCAGCAGGGAGAGGTCCCAGACCGGGGGTGGAGTGGCCCACATTAGGTCCCTCACTCACTTTGAGGAATGTGCCCAACGCGCTGACTGGTGAGGATGTGGACCATGCCTGCTGTGACAGCGAGGTCAGCAGCCAACACCCATCTGAGAATCCTGCACCACATCATCCCTCTCTCAACGCAAACGTGAGTGCTCTCTCTCTCCTGCTTTTGACTCTGGCTGCCATGCACCAATTATCTCCACTTTGGTTCACAGGGAGCTCTGCCAAACACCCGATACCCTCAGCCAGCCAGTCCCTCAGCTCCATCCACATCCTCAACTCCAGCCAAGGGGACTCCTCCTCCATTGAAGAGCTGGAAATAAGCAGCCTGGAAGACCCGTCACCGCGCTTACCCACACCGTCCACCAGCGCAGAGAAACACACCTCGGTGGGACCTAGATCCAAAGCAGGCTCAGGTTCACAATCTGGTGGTCACTGCACAGACGCGTGTCCTCAGCAGGAGGAGGCAGGTTCAGCCAAGCTCCCCGGCACTCGGAGGACTGCTGGGAAAGAGGGAGCTGTGAGGTCCGAGTCAGATGATGAGCCTCTGGATTCAGCCTTCCAACACATCCTGGAGAGTCAGCAGAAGGTGGGGGAACATCACACAGAGCTGTTGGAAGCCCTCAACAGAGTGGCACGTGAGTCAGAGGGGTGCGTCCACCTGCTGCCTGATGAAGTGGTGCCCATATGTGCGTGTATGGAGGTCTCCATGGAGGGGATGGCAGACACCGTGGAGACCCTGATCCTGCAGAACGCAGAGATGTGTGCAGCCCTCACTCCATAGCGGTAACCATGGGTGAGTTCCTGCTGTGGCAACGGGAGCGGGAAACAGGGCACCTCGACGTACCCTCAGGTGCTCCTTCCGCTCAAGGAGTCAGGCTGGGGCCCTCGGGCACCCGAAGGGAAGAGGAGGAGCAGCAGCTCCACGCCCCTGGGTCATCCACTCAGGAATCTCAGATGATGTCCGGTCCCTCTGAGTCCCCTTTGTCTGTGACCCCCTCCACCTCATCTTCTGTCACTGCAGGGGGAGCAGCTGGCCCACAGGAGGACAGCCAAAGTAAGCTGGGGCCCCCAAGGCCTCGGCTCTCCAGAGGACCCATGCCAAAGTCTTCAGTGGCAAGGAGGACAAGCATTGCACAGGCTGTCTCCACCCCTGCTGCAGAAGTCAGGGCAGCAATTGGAAGTCTAAGGCTTTCAAAAGTTAAGAAATTCTGATCACAGCTGTTTGCACGGGTGAACATATTTTGTCACTTTATAATCTGGGAATATATTCACTTTCACTGAGTAATGTGTAATGGTGTCATTCAGCTTCATTTATAGGCTTCGCAAGTCCTCCCAATGCATCCCCCCCATACTGGCAGTTCAGCCACACGCAGCCAGACCACGAGAGATTCTGGGGTAGGAGTGTATGTGTGGCAGGGCCTTTCGGGGTCTCGTGCAAGCTCTCTCCCAGGCACACGGATCCTTGCCGCATCACACTCATCTCAATGTCCTGAGCATTTTCAATGCCGCCTGGTGGGGTTCGCTTTCAGTTGTCCATCTGAGCTGACCTGCCTCTCCGCCCACCCATTGATCACACTCCCCATGCAGCGCCTGTTCTCGCCCACCACCACTCTCGTTTCTCTTTCGATTTAGCCAGCATGGTAGTGCTACAGCTTTTCTTTTCTCCCCCCATCTTTTCCCCTCCCCCAGTCACCCATATTCATTCCCCCATCGCTATCGACCCCCCTGGCATCACCTTCCACCTCCCTTCCATGACCTACCACCCACAACTGTTTTCTTTGAGGATGTCCAGGTGATCGTGTATGTTCTCCTCCTTCCCAAAAATCGCACCCCATCCACATTACCCTCCCTGAACTACTCCTTCCCACCCTCAGTGTCCGTGTCTGCCTCTGGGTCCTGACCAACCACCCTCACCGTCCCTGCTCCTTCCCACCCTCAGTGTCGTGTCTGCCTCTGGGTCCCGACCAACCACCCTCGCCATCCCTCCTGCTGATACCGTCGAACCCTCAGCCTCCCACCCTACCTCCTCACTCTGCCCTCGGTCATTCTCATCATTCCCTCGTACCATGCCCACCTTCAGTTTGCTCCCCAGGAGGCAGTCATGGATTCATCAGAGCTCTACCCTACACGTTCACCTAGACATCCCTCCCTCCGGACTCTTCCCCCCTTAGTTCTTCCACCTCCCCCACCCGGGACTCCCCTCGCTTAGTCCTTACCCATTCATGATTCCTTCAGACACCCTTACTTCTTCCTCCACCATTACTTCTTCCTCCAGGCTTACTCTTTCCCCCTTTCCAACTCCTTCCTCCACCCTTACTTCCTCCACCATTACTCCACCCCTCTCTGCACTCCCTCCTCCCCCGGACTCCTTCCTCCCCTTGGACTCCCTCCCCTCTCCACACTCCTTCCTCCTGCTGGACTCCTTCCTTCCCTTGGACTCCCTCATCTCACCCCTCCAGGCTCCTTCCTCTCTCCACACTGCTTCCCCTACACTTTCCAACATCTGCCTCCCCAGTTTCCCTCTTCTCCCCCGTTCCCCCCTCCTCCCCACATAGCCCCTCTCCCCCAACCTCATCCCCCGACACCTTCATTCCCCCCCCCCCCCCCCCCCACCCTACCTAACTCACCACCCTCCCGACATCTCTTCCGCTCCCAGTCATTCTTTAACTTTCCTCTCCCACCCCCAGGACATCTTCCTCTCCCAAACACAGCTGGACCTTCCTGTCCACCCCCTCGACCATCACCCGCTGTAAGTAGACCCTCAACGGTGACTTCCCACCTTCCGTGAGCTGCTTCGCAGCGGAGTCATGTCCATGAGAATCCACCCAACATGCCATGGCCGTTCCCCCAGAGCCCCGTTGCTGTTGGACTTCAGCACCTTCTTCTCCTCAGGTGTCTGCGATGTGAGCAAGGCCCTGAAGGTAAGTCCCAACTTCTGCACGTCACACTTGTCAAGACGTGTTCTGCACCGGTGTATTTTCCCACTGATGTGGGTAGACCATACAGCATGGAGGGGGGGGGATGCTTCCAGCGGGCTGGCTTTATAATGATATGCAGATGTATTACAATGAGGTTCCCGAAGTCCGATGGTGGGAAACTCAGCCCGCCATTGATGGGCAGAGCAGACGATTGAAAACTGGTTTCACAACATCATGAAACCGATTTTTGGCCTTCTCGCTATATTGTCTGCTCATGCCACCGAACACACCCGACACCAGCAGGCATGGGGGATTGTGCCCATTGTTTTCCCTGGAGTCCCCAAGGATCTATCCTTGGCCCCCTCTATTTCTCCTCAACATATTAGCACTCGCATTCACCAATCAAAACATAATAGGTTCCAGATGTATTCCAACAGCATCCAGTTCTACCTCACCGACGCATCTTTCAACGCCTCCATTGTTGTCAAACAGTATGTCCAACCTTTAGTCCTGGATAACAGATTTTCAACCAGTTAAACATCGAGAAGACTGAAGCCATTATCTTCAGTTCCGCCACAAATTCCATTCCCTAGCTATCAAATCCATCCCCCTCCCCAGTCAGTGGGATTTAAACCCAGGAGTCAGGTTTGAATTCCACCACAGCAGATGGAATTTGAATTCAATAAAACATCTGGAATTGAAAGTCTAACGATGACCAATTGCCGTAAAAACCCATCTGGTTCACTAATATCCTTAGGGACGGAAATCTGCCGTCCTTACTTGGTCTGGCCTACATGTGACTCCAGACCCACAGCAATGTGGTTGACTCTTAAATGCCCTCCGAACAAAGGCAATTAGGGATGGGCAATAAATGCTCACCTAGCTAGCGACACCCACATCCCATGAATGAATAAAAAAAAAACCTCAGGATGTCACCTGCCAATTAGGTAATCAATAGTGATTGGTTGATCTGAGGTCTTCTTAATTAAGTTACCAATGAACTGTTTGACTGAATGAATGTGAACAAATCAGAATTAGTTTCAGTGAAAATGAGGCACAAGTAAGCAGTAGAAAAACTGGCAAATCAAATTGAATGAAAATAGCAGAAACCAACCAAATAATTTTGTGAACTTTCAGCTTCTACTTTCATTTTTTAACTAACTGAAAACGTAATGGTGTATTTTATCACAGAAGAGCAATACAAAAAAATATAAACAGAATATTAGCTGTAATCATAGAAATGCCTACCGTGTGTTGTAAATCAGTGAGACATGTTCTCTTGCAGAGGTCCAGGGACTATGGGACACAATTTGAAGCACTTGTCCCAGACTTCAATTATTGAGTTGAATTTATAGGCCCATTTTTTTTCCTACTAATGCCTGGCTCCTTAAGATTGGTTGCAGTCCAATCAATCTTGTACCTGCTCCCTTCATGTTAATTCCCGAATGGAGTTCAGGCTCCTTCCTTCTGAGTCCAATGTAGAGCACCGCAGTTTGGAGGTGAGAAGCTGCATAACATACCAAGGTTTCTTTTTGATGATGACAGCCAGTCTAACGACTTAAATATAGAGGTCAGGGTTAAGAAGTTTGCAACTGATGCAAAATTGGAGGAAAGCTATAGACTGAAGGAATAAATGAATGGACTGGTCAGGTGGGCAGAAAAGTGGCAAATGGAATTCAATCCGGAGAAGGATGAGGTAATACATTTGGGGAGAACAAACAAGGAAAGGAAATACACAATAAATGTTAGGATGCTGAGAAGTGTAGAGCAACAGAGGGTTTTGGAGTGCATGTCCACAGATCCCTGAAGGTAGCTGGACAGGCAGATAAAGTGGTTAAGATACATAAGTGATGCTTTCCTTTATTTGCCAAGGCACGGAATATGAAAGCAGGGAGCTTATGCTAGAACTGTATAAAACATTAGTTAGGGTACTGCATACAGTTCTTGTCACCACGTTACTGAAAGCATAGAATCATAGAACAGTTACAGCACAGAAAGAGGCCATTTGGTCCATTGTGTATGTGCTAGCTGAAAAACAAGCCTCCCAGTCTAATCCCACTTCCCAACATTTGGTCTGTGGCTCTGCAGGTTATGGCACTTGAGGTGCACATCCAGACACCTTTTAAACGAGTTGAGGGCTTCTGCTTCTACTATCCTTTCAGGCAGTGAGTTCCAGCTCCCCACAACCCACTAGGTGAAAAAGATTTTCATCCTCTCCCCTCTAATCTTTCTACAAATCACTTTAAGTCTATGCCCCCTAGTCACTGACCTCACTGCTAAAGTAAATAGGCCCTTCCCATCCATTCTATCCAGGCCCCTCACAATTTTGTACATCTCAATCAAATCTCCCCTCAGCCTCCTCTGTTCAAAGAGCAACCCCAGCCTATCCAATCCTCCCTCATAGCTGCAATTTTCCAGTTCTTACAACATCCTCGTAAATCTCCTGTGCCCTCTCTAGTGCAATTACATCCTTTCTGTAATGAGGTGACCACAACTGCACACAGTACTCGAATTGCGGCCAAACTAATGATTGATATAATCGGATTAGATGTAATCGTATTAGAGAGGATGCAGAAGAGATTTACAAGGATTTTACAAGGCCAGAAATTGAGAATTTTACCTTTGGGGAAAAATTGTTGGGCTGGGGTGGTGAGTGGCTTGGAGGGGAAATTCCAGGTGGTGGTGTTGCCATGAATCTGCTGCCCTTGTCCTTCTAGATGGTAGTGGTCATGGGTTTGGAAGGTGCTGTCGAAGGAGCCTTGGTGAATTCCTACAGTGCATCTTGTAGATGGTACACACTGCTGCAGTTGTACGTCGGTGGCGGAGGGAGTGAATGTTTGTGGATGTGGTGCCATCAAGTGGGCTACTTTGTCCTGGACAGTGTTATGCTTCTAGGCTGTTGTTGGAGCTGCACTCATCCAGGCAAGTGGAGAGTACTCCATCACACTCCTGACTTGCGCCTTGTAGATGGTGGACAGGCTTTGTGGAGTCAGGAGGTGGGTTACTTGTCACACGATTCCTAACCTCTGACCTGCTCTTGTAGCCACAGTATTTATATCGCTGGTTCTGTTCAGTTTCTGGTCAATGGTAACCTTCATGTTGAAGTGGGAGATTCAGTGATGGTAAAACCATTGAATGTCAAGGGGCGATGGTTAGATTCTCTCTTGTTGGAGATGGTCATTGCCTGGCACTTGTGTGGCACGTATGTTACTTGCCACTTATGAGCCCAAGCCTGGATATTGCCCAGGTCTTGCTGCATTTGGACATGGACTGCTTCAGTATCTGAGGAGTCGTGAATGGTGCTGAACTTTGTGCAATCATCAGTGAACATCCTCACTTCTGACCTTATGATGGAAGGAAGGTCATCGATGAAGCAGCTGATGACGGTTGCCACTGATTGAATTTGGATTGACATTCAGGAGAGATGCACTCCAAGACCATGCAGTAAGTATTTTTGACTACTTCCTGCTATGTAAATAAATAAAGTGTTTTTGTTATCACTGCAGTTGTGTAAAGAACAAAATTGTCTCCCTTCACATACCATAATTACATAAATAATATGAATGCACTGTATTGTGGTCACTTTTCAAATTTATTGGAGGTAACCGACAGGAAAAATGATGCAACTACATTTAAGAGCTTTTTATGTAGCCTCAGTACACTGCATTCATGCTTATTTATTACGATTGTGGTATGTGAAAGGAACAAATGTGCTTCTGTACCTAAATGAGGTGGGTAAAGAAAACATTTTCACTATTTACTTAACACAAGCAGTCAAAAAATACTTCACGACCTTGGAGTGAATCTTTCTCAAGCTTCGATCTAAAGCCTCTTGGTGCCCAGGTAAACCCTTGCCCACTCTAACACTCACCTATGCAACATTATCACCTCCAACTCCCTGTAAGCAATGCCATTGGAAGCATGTTATTCATTTAAAAAGTTGAACTTTGTACATTAACAAATATCTTTTCCTACAAAACGCCCACACAAAAATTTATTATTATGAATTCCTCCAAACAAAATATTAGATCTAAATCTAGGGTCACATGATGTATGTAAAGTCACTCTCAGCCAACCTCTGATGTGTTAAGCAACACACATCTTTTCTCCAGTAACATCCCATCTAAGGTTCAGTTTATTACTTATGCTGTCCATTTAGCAAAGCAGCATTTCGATATTCTGAGACGGCATCTCAATAGCTACGTTTTTTTTTAAACAAAAACGAAATGTCTGATTAAAGAGGCTAAAATCAACCACATACCGCATGTGATCTGTGCACAACGTAATTTGTGCATAATTTCAATTAGGAAGTAAGTTTTGTGGTCAAGTGATACAGTTAATGTGGTTATATAAGAATGTAAAGAACAGCAGGAACAAACTCGTCCTTCCTGACCTATGAAAGACCCTCATTGTGATATTTTCATATGCAAATTCATGCTTGCAGCTGGGTTCCACTTCACATGAAACAGGGGCAAGCTCAGGTCCTAGTAATGATCAGTTATTCGGCTGGCTGGCTGCCAAGTGGTTGCTAAGCAGCCGCATTCTCCTCAGGCTCTGTGGCACTAGAGAGTTTTCCTTGGTTTCCTCCAGTTTTGTACATAAAGACTTCCATGAGCAATGCTGGATAATCATTTCCCTTTCGTCGAAAATCACAGACTCCATTCTCTGTGTCCTGCTGTGTGAAGGAATAAAAGCTAAAGGTTCAATCTATGTTAACCCTTTGCCCTCACCTAGAGTTCAGGTTTTAGATTCAAGTAATCACTTCATTGGAAACTCTCCTCAGATAAGCATCTGGCTCACTGCACCACATTATGCAGCAAGTAACCTGATTCAGTGAGACCCAGGAAATAGGCAGGGCCACTTAACCCACAAAGTGCAGTCTCTTATATCATAGACAGGAACAGCCACTCAGCCTAGGTACTGGGCCAATGAGAAGAATTTCAAGAGGTAAAGCACCAACTAGAATAAGTAATAACAGTCGTGAGTATTGCTGAAAAAAGAGTCAAGCTGTCAAAGCTTTTCATCTTGCACTCATCACAACAGATGCAAGAATACCAAATTTCAAAGGGAACAACAATTTATAACACATGAGAAAAGGGGTGCTAATTGGTTGGCAGGACAGCTCTGATTGGTCAAAACATTGCCATGGTGAATGCACCAGCAAGTTATTGACCCCCATGAAATTCAGCATTCTTGCATCTGTCCTGGTGAGTGCAAGATGAAAATCTTCGACAGCATAACTCTTTTTATCAGCAATACTCAAGTTCTGTACTACAAGGCAACTATTAATAATAGTTAATAGCTCTGATATCTATAGCTCATTATATGGCTAATAAAGGGAATCAAGGAGTATGGGAATAGGGCAAGAAAGTGGAGTTGAGACAAAAAATCAGCCATTATCTTATTAAATGGTGGAGCCATATGACCCACTCTGGCAACTCTTTCACCATGGCAATGTTTTGACCAATCAGAGCTGTCCTGCCAACCAATTAGTTCCCATGTCATATGCTCCTATCACTAGTATCCTCTGACTCACTGGAACATCTACATTAAAAACCTTGTCCTATGCATACTTCCTGTAAGTATAATGATTACTTCCATCATACTTGTCAATCATTCTCAATGATAACAAAAGGAAGTTATGCTAAAGTAAGGAAATTATACTAAACCTGTATCGAACCTTGGTTAGACCACAATTGGAGTACTACACGCAGTTCTGGTCACCATCTTGTGAAAAGGATATAAAGCCACTGGAGAGGGTGCAGAGATGATTTACAAGGATGATTCCAGGAATGTGTGGATATACAAATCAGGAAAGGATCGACAGGCTATGTCTCCTCTCTCTTGATAAAGGAAGGCTGAGGGGTGGCCTAATAGAAGCCTTTAAAATTATGAAGGGATAGAGATGATGTTTCCTCGTGTGGAGAAGAGGATAACTAGAGAAATCAGAAGAAACTTCTCCACCCACAGAATGGTGAGAATTTTTTTTTTATTTACAGGATGTATTTATTGCCCAACCCTAATTGCCTTTGTTTAGAGGGCATTTAAGAGTCAACCACATTGCTGTGGGTCTGGAGACACACATAGGCCAGACCAGCAGGTTTCCTTCCCTAAAGGACATTAGTGAACCAGATGAATTTTTACAACAATCGACAATGGTTTCATGATCATCATTAGACTTTTAATTCCAGATTTTATTGAATTCAAATTCCACCATCTGCCATGGTGGGATTTGAACCCAGGTCCCCAGAACATTACCCTCGGTCTCTGGATTACAAGTCCAGCAACAATACCACTACACCATCACCTCCCCACCTACTACCATAGAGAGTGGTTGAAGCAAACAGTGTAGATGCATTTAAGGCAAAACTAGACAAGCATATGAGGGAGAAGGGAGTAGATGGTTACAGTGGTAGATTTAGATGAGAAAAGATGGGAGGAGGCTAGAATGGAATTTGAACATCAGCATGGACTGGTTGGACTGGTCTGTTTCTGTGTCACATATTTTATATAATCCAATGGATTAGAATTATCCTAAAATATATTTCTTACCATAGATTAATAGATTCAAACAGATTTTGGAGTCTCAGCAACCTCAGCGAAATAAAGTTAGAACAGTCTGCCATGGATCAATCCGGATGAATCTGCTTTGCATTACCTGTGATTCATTCATATTATCTATCTGAGTGACCCATTATGCTTCCTTGCCATAAAGACAGAAACTACCCTTCAGGGTTTCTGGCTGAAACCCACATGGATTGCTTAATGTTATACAATGTCCAAAGTCACATTTTAAGCAAAAAGAAAGAGTTAGTCAAAACGGTTAAAGTGTTTGCAGCACACAGAAGAGAACAAAGACAATGGGCTGAAGTATCTGGCAGCCCAACATCAGGACTATTCGTGGGTCCTGAGCCCATGTATATGGGCAGAGCATGCCCGCCAGCACAACTTTACATGATGCAGCCTCCTAATTGGCCTCCTCCGTGTTCACCATCCAATTAAGAAGAGGGACGCGGGAGGCTCAACAAGAGGGCCTGAAGGACTTGCTGGGCAAAAACCCCACTGGAAGAGGTGGGCACAGCTGAGGCAGAGGGTGAGCACTATGGCACCTCAAAAACAACAGTGTACTGAAAAGGCTGCAGGAAATTCCATAACAAAAAAGTCCCAAAGTTTTTAGGGCCAACGCACTTGGCCGTGGCTGCGGCCATATCAGGTTTGCGTCAGCCAGCCTCACAGCCATACGCAGGTGGGCTAAATTGGTGCAGTGTGGGACTTTCGCCCATCACGGGGGAGGAGGTTGTGCCCTCAGGAGCTGCGGACCAATCGGATCGGCCGGCAGCTCCAGCAGTCCTGGCAGTTCCCAGAGTGCATTAGTGGGCACTACCGGGACTGTAAACAGGCCCAAGGAGAATGCCCATGGATTCTGGAGCAAGGTAAATTCAGAGTATTGGGCGGGGAGGGTTTGGAGGCGAGGCGTTTTACAGAGCAGGCAGGTAAATGCACAAAGAGCACCCCCACCCCCAAGGATCGTATAGCCCCTGCCCTTTTGAAAGGTTTTTTATAAAAAACACCCTGCCCACTCCCACTTGACTGCCCACGCCAGCAGTATTATGGCATGGGCAGCGTATTATCGGGGTCAATCGGCTTATTAACAAGCTCAATTAACCCTTAATTATTTATTTAAATATGGTGGCTGGGCTGCTGATTTCGGTGCTCACCCACCCCCTGTATTATCGGAAGGGGGAGGGGCGGGAAGGTGGTGGGGTTGGCACCCCCCCTCCCCGGCCCCAGCTGAAAACACGCCTTGTGCGGGCTCATAATATCCAGTCCCTAAATGTTCCTGGTTAGTTTACTGGGTTCACTTAAGGCAATGCAACGTACTTGAATGGCAAGTCACTCACTGAGTTATACTGGGTATAGCGCTGCTTCTGGAGGAGCAGGGCATCTAATTTCCCCATTTAACAGTGCTTGGGCAATCATCAGAAGTCGATGTCAAACTTCCATGTGACGGTGAATGCTGATAGGCTCACCTGGACCTTCTCTCGAAAATGTAAATGTTTTTAAAATGATGAAGGGTTTTGATAGGGTGAATAGAGAAACTATTTCCTCTGGTTAGGCAACCAGTGGCCAAGGGTGATTTATTATTTTTTCCCTCGGGTTTTTAGTAACTAATAAACTTACTCTTTCTTTGACTCAAGAAAGCCCAGTAAAATTGGCTCCTTCTGAAACATAAATATATTTGGACTGGGAAAAGGTATCCACAAGGGAAGGGATCCCTTTTAAATTAACCTTGCTGCGACCAACCAAGGGGGTTGAATAAAAAGATAAAAGCAAAAAACTGCGGATGCTGGAAATCCAAAACAGAAACAGAAACAGAAATACCTGGAAAAACTCAGCAGGTCTGGCAGCATCAGGGGAGGAGAGCACAGTTGATGTTTCGAGTCCTCATGACCCTTCAACAGAACTAAGTAAAAATAGGAAAGGGGTGAAATATAAGCTGGTTTAAGGGGGGGGGAGGTTGTTGGGACAAGCAGCCAGTAATAGGTGGAACAAGGCAAAAGAGAGATATGAAAATCCTGACGGAGAGTAGAACAAAACTTCTTCAAGGTAGGCATTTCTTGAAGAGAAGTGGCAGTCAATTAAACAAAGAGATAAAAGCAAAAAACTGCGGATGCTGGAAATCCAAAACAGAAACAGAAACAGAAATACCTGGAAAAACTCAGCAGGTCTGGCAGCATTGGCGGAGGAGAGCACAGTTGACCTTTCGAGTCCTCATGACCCTAAAAATAAAAAGGGGGGCCAGCTCATTCCTCCTCACCCGGGAACATAACAAAATTGAGGTCCCGTTCAGGAAATAACAATTTGGGGTATCTCGTCCAGGATGATGACATATTGGGGGACTATGCCCGGGGACCGGTCATAGCTGTGTAATTTTAATGGAAGGCAGTTATAGCAGTGAATATGTACTCACATCATTCAACCTGACAATGAAAGCAAAGAGCATAGCAAATGATATAGGGAAAGTTCGATGGGCATTTCACCAACCAGAGAAATGTAATTTCCACAAGGACCAAACTTCATAAAACAGCAGTGCAGAAATCCTGCAGAAACGTTTAGAACGGACCTTTATAGATTATCAGGAAACCGGGTGCAGACACGATATGTCCAAAAAAGAAATGATCATGCACTAACTAGTAGTGGGAATAGATGAGGTTTCGAGTGCCTGACTGCAGTTAGAGGTGTTATTGTCAATTGTGAATGTGTACAGAAAATTCCATTATCACATATGGATGTAGGGTCAAAGTCGAAACTAACTGCAGATCATTTGAGAGCGTCATGAAAAAAAATATTATCTGCAGTGGCACCACGATTGAAGAACATGCGCTTAAAACTCCAAAAGTAACGTAGGATTTTCAGCAAAATTGGGAGAAAGAAATCCCAGGCATAAACTTTCTCTCAGACCTCCAACCAAACTGTGTAAGAAAGGAATGCACACTAAGCATGCATGCTGCATTCCTGCAAGGCAATAAAATTACACAAATACAAGGCTGAGGATGATTTTTGTGGGTTTCAATACAACATTGGTTGTGCCTTCCTGTACGATCTCGACTGGTTTATCTTGGCAATGCTAGTATTCATTGTCACCAATGGGTGCACCGACCTTGGCTTTTGACCGTCCTCACTTCCCCATAACGATGACTCCGCAGGCACGAAAGTGTGAGAAAGGCCGAAATGCCAATTCAGATCTGGCAATACAAGGCAGTGCAAGTGTGCATTTAAATGTGGTTATATGGTGAATCCCAAAGGCTGGGACTATTACATCACAAAATGATTTTGTACGGTGACAATTAAAGTTGACCAGCAACATTGCATTTTTGACATGTTATAAAGATTTTGTTTACCATCCCATAATCAGTGTTTTATAATTCAGACAACCGTATTTACTGTGCTTTACTAGGTTAAAAGTGCATTACATAAATACAAGTTGTTGTTGTATCCATATTTGTTTTGTCCATATTAAACTAGTTATGTGTTTGACAGGAAGGCTGCTGCTAGCAACCCAGGAGAAAAATATTTTGTATTTGCGGGTCACAGCACTTCGCACCTCTGTTATCCCGCCTTACAATTCCCATTCTTATCATCAGGCACCATCAGGTGAGCAAAGAGACTACCTGGCCGTCTCAACCATTCTCCATCTCCCAGAAGTGACCTGGAATTTCTTCATTGCTGGTCCCAGCCTGTGACCTTGTACTTCTGGCAAAGTTGCGGCATACAGAGGGACCAGCAAACCTTGTTATGTCATAGGAACACAGGAACAGGAGTAGACCATTGTGTCCCTCGAGCCTGTTCTGCCACGCAATGGCTGCTCTGTGACCAAGTTTCCTATAGCCAGCTTGGCTCCACGTTCTTTAATACCCGTCGGTTAAGGAAAATCTACTGAACTCAGATTTTAAACTAACAATTTGATTGAGCTTGAATCGTCGTTTGCGGCTGAATGTTCCAAACTTCTTGCACCCTTCGGATGTAGAAATGTTGCCATGCTTCACTCCTGAAAGGCCTGGCAATAACTTTTCAGCTGTGTACGACAGTCAGCAGCAAAAGTCTGGTTTTGGCTTAGGAAATCTGAAATTTAGTCACACAGAAATCACAGTGCAGATGAGGCCCTTCGGCCCATCGAGTCTGCACCGACGAGTCAGCAAACATCATCATTACTCTATTGTGTGTGTGATCTAATCTGTAATCTGATGGGTACGATAGCATAGTGTTAATGTTACTGGACAAGTAATCTAGAGACCTGGACTAATGCTCCAGAGACATGAGTTCAAATCCCACCATGGCAGCTGGTAGCATTTAAATTCAATTAATTAATAAATCTGGAATAAAAGCTCGTCACAGTGATGATGACCATGAAAGGACCGGATTGCTGTAGAAACCCATTTGATTCACTAATATCCCTTTAGTGAAGGAAATCTGCCATCCTTACCCGGTCTGGCCTACATATGTGACTCCACGCCCACAGCAATGTGGTTGACTCTTAACTGCCCTTGAATTGACCTAGCAAATGGTGTACCAAACTGCGACAAAAAAGTTGAAGAAGAATAAAACTGGACGGACCACCCAGCATTGGCCTAGTCGCTGGAAACAACAAAGGCACACCCTACCCAGTCACCCCTGCAAAGTCCTCCTCACTAAAATCTTGTGTCAAAATTGGGAGAGTCAGTCCACAGACTTCTTCAAGCAACAGCCTGACATAGTCATACTCATGGAATCATACCTTACAGAATACGTCCCGGACACTACCGTTACCATTCCTGGGTATGTTCTGTCCCACCAGCAGGACAAACCAACCAGCAGCACAGTGGTATACAGTCGGGAGGGATTGCCTCAACATCAACTCCTGATCCCATGAAGGCATCAAGTCAAACATAGGTAAGGAAACCTCCTGCTGATTACCACCCACTGCCCTCCCTCAGCTGATGAATCAGTGCTCCTCCATCTTTAACATCACTTGAAAGCACTGAGGGTGGCAAGGGCACAGAATTTACTCTGGGTGGGGGACTTCAACGTCCATCACCGAGTAACTCAGTAGCACCACGACTGACTGAGCTAACTTAGCCCTGAAGGACACAGACGCACAGTGGCAGCAGTGTGTACAACCTACAAGATGCACTGCAGCAACTCACCAAGGCTTCTTTGGCAGCATCTTCCAAACCCATGACCTCTACCAGCTAGAAGGACAAGAGAAGCAGACACATGGGAACACCACCACCTGCAAGTTCCCCTCCAAGCCACACACCATCCTGACTTGGAACTATATCGCCGTTCCTTCACTGTTGCTGGATCAAAATCCTGGAACTCCCTTCCTAACAGCATTTTGGGTATACCTACACCACAAGGACAAGCAAAATTCATCTCAAAGGTAATTAAGGATGGTCAATAAATGCTGGCTTAGCCAACGATGCCCACATCCCGTGAAAGAATTTTTAAAATCTGTAAGACTGGGCCTGTGGCAGGTGCTGAGGGAACCAACAAGAAGGAAAAACCTCCTTAAACCAACCCTCACCAATCTACCTGTCATAGATGCATCTGTCTATGACAGTATTGGTAGGAGTGATCACTACATAGTTCTTGTGGAGACAAAGTCCCGTCTTCACACTGAGGATACCCTCCATCCTGTTGTGTGCTAAATCGGATACATTCAGAACAAATCTAGCAGCTCAAAACTGGCCATTTGTGAGGCACTTTGCACCATTATCAGAGGCAGAATTGTATTCAACCACAATCTGTAGCCTCATAGTTCACCATTGCCATCAAGCCAGGGGATGAACTCTACTTCACTGAAGAGTGCAGGAAGGCATACCTAAAAATGAGATACCAGCCTGGTGAGGCTACAACACAGGATTACACACAGACGAAACAGTGGAAGCAGCGTGCGTTAGAGAAAAGTGATCCCACAACCAACAGCTCAGATCAAAGTTCTGCAATCCTGCCACATCCAGTCATGAATGTTGGTGGATAATTAGCCATCTAACAGCAGGAGGAGGCTCCACAAACATCCCCATCCTGATGGGGGAGGCCAGCACGTCTGTGCAAAAGACAAGGTTACAATCATCTTTAGCCAGAAATGCCTGAGGTCCTCAGCATCACAGATGCCAGCCTTCAGCCAAGTCAATTCACTCCTTTTGATATCAAGAAACAGCCAAAGGCACGGAATACAACAAAAGCTATGGGCCTGAAAACATCCTAGCAGTAGTACTGAAGACATGTGCTCCAGAACAAGACATGCCCCTAGCCAAACTGCTTCCACGTTGCTACAACATTGGAATCTACATGGCAAAGTGGAAAATAGTCCAGGTATGTCCTGTTGACAAAAAGCAGGAAAAATCTAATGCAGTCAATTAAAATCTAATGCAGTCAATTACCACCCCATCAGTCCATTCTCGATCATAAGTAAAGTGATGGAAGGGGTCATCAACAGTGCTATTAAGCAACATTTACTCAGCAATAACCTGCTCACTATCGCTCAGTTCAGTTCCTGCCAGGGCCACTCAGCTCCTGACATTACAGCTTTGGTTTAAAGTTGGACAAAAGAGCTAAATTCAAATGTGAGATGAAAGTAACTGCCTTTGATATCAAGGCAATATCTTACTGAGTGTGGCATCAAGGAGCTTTAGCAAAATTGAAGTCAATGGAAATCAGGGGGAGAATTCTCCACTGGTTGCAGACATACCTTGTACTAAGGGAGATGGTTGCGGTTGTTGGATGCAATCTTCTCAACCCAGGGCATCACTGCAAGAATTCCTCAGGGCAGTGTCCTCGGCCCAACCATCTTCAGCTGCTTCATTAATGACCTTCCCTCCATCATAAGGTAAGAAGTGGGGATGTTCGCTGGTGATTGCACAGTCTTCAGTTCCATTCACAGTTCCCCATGTACTGAAGCAGTCCGTGTCCATATGCAGTAACATCTGTACTGCATTCAGGTTTGGGCTGATAAGTGACAAGTAACATTCAAACCACACAAGTGCCAGGCAATGACCATCTCCAAGAGAGAATCTAACTATCTTCGAGTGACATTCAGTGGCATTACCGTCGCTGAATTTCCCACCATCAACTTCCTGGGGTTACCATTGATCAGAAATTTAACTGGTCCAGCCATGTAAATATTGTGGCTACAAGAGCAGATCATAGGCAGGGAATTCTGCAGCGAATAACTCACCTCCTGGCTCCCCAAAACCTATCCAGGAAGGAAAGGGTGGTGGGGTAACTTTGTCAGTATGAGATGGAATAAGTACGATAGCAAGAAATGATCTTGGATCAGAAGATGTGGTATCCATATGGGTTGAGGTAAGAAACAACAAGGGGAAGACGACACTGGTGGGAGTAGTCTATAGGTCCCTGAACGGTAGCTATGCTGTCAGACAGAGAATAAATCAGGAAATAATGAAGGCATGTAAAAAAGGCAATATATTAATCATGGGTGACTTTAATCTCCATGTAGATTGGGAAAATCAAATTGGCAGAGGTAGCCACAAGCAAGAATTCATAGAGTGTATTTGGGACAGTTTCCTAGAACAATATTTTGTGGATACAACCAGGGATCCGGCTATTTTGGATCTGGTAATGTGCAATGAGGCAGGTTTGATAAATGATCTCAGAGTAAAAGATCCCCTAGGAAACAGTGACCATAACATGGTGGAATTTAGCATTTCGCTTGAGAGTGAGAAACTTAGTTCGGAAACTACTGTGCTAAACTTAAATAAGGATAATTACAAAGGAATGAGGGCAGAGTTGGCTGGAGTGGACTGGGAAAGGAGTTTAACAGAAAAGACAGTTGATGGACAATGGCAGACGTTCAAGAAACTAGTTCATGACTCACAACAAAGATATATCCCAGTAAGAAAGAAAAATTGTAGGAAGGGGATTAACCAAGGAAGTTAAGGATAGTATCAAGGTGAAAGCAAAAACATACAATGTGGTAAAGGCTAGTGGTAAGCCAGAGGGTTGGGAAAGTTTTAAAAACCGAGAGAAGATGGCCAAAAAAAAAAATAAAGAGGGAGAAAATAAACTTTGAGGTAGTATAAAAACAGCAGGTAGTATAAAAACAGACAGTAAGAGCTTCTTCAAATATATAAAAAGGAAGAGAGAGGCCAAAATCAATATAGAGAATGAGGCTGGGGAAATAATAATGGGGAACCAGGAAATGGCAGAGGAGTTGAATAAATACTTTGCATCAGTTTTCACGGCAGAAGACACTAAAAGCAATCCAAAAATACTAAATAATCATGGGACAAAAGGTGGGGGGGAGGAAAAAAATACAATAGCTATCACTAGAGGAAAAAGTACTAGGGAAACTAATGGGGCTAAAGGCCGATAAGTCCCTTGGACCTGATGGGTTGCATCCTAGGATATTAAAGGAAATAGCTGCAAAGATAGTGGATGGCGTGGTGGTGATCTTCCAAGAGTCCTTAGATTCTGGAAAAGTCCCAGAGGTTCGGAAAACTGCCAATGTAACAACCTTATTCAAAAAGGGAGGGGGACAAAAAACAGGTAACTATAAGCCAGTTAGTTTAATATCTGTCATTGGGAAAATGTTGGCGTCTAGTATAAAGGATGTAATAGCAGAGCATTTAGAAATGCATAATATAATCAAACAGAGTCAGCATGGCTTCATGAAGGGGAAATCATGACAAATTTATTAGAATTCTTTGGGGAGGTAACAAGCAGGATAGATAAAGGGGAACCAGTAGACGTAATATATTTGGATTTCCAAAAGAAAATCAGTAAGATACCACACATAAGGCTACTCAATAAGATAAGAGCCCATGGTGTTGGGGGTAGTACAGTAGCATGGATAGAGGACTGGCTAACTAATAGAAGACAGGGAGTTGGGATATGGTGGGGGGGGGCATTTTCAGGATGGCAACCTGTAAATAGTGGAGTGCCACGGGGATCAGTGCTGGGGCCACAATTATTCACAATACATATTAATGACTTGGATGAGGGAAATGAACATACTATCACCAAGTTTGCGGATGATACAAAAATAGATGGGAAGGCAAGTGGTGAGGATGACACAAAGAGTCTACAGGGGGATAAAGACAGGTTAAGTGAGTGGGCAAAAACGTGGCATTTGGAATATAATGTGGGAAAGTGTGAGGTTATGCACTTTGGCAGGAAGAATAGAGGAGCTGGATATTATTTAAATGGAGAAAGACTGCAGAAAGCTGCAGCACAGAGAGATTTGGGAGTCCTCGTGCATGAATCCCAAAAAGCTAACATACAAGTTCAGCAGGTAATAGGTAAGGCAAATGGAATGTTGGCCTTTATTTCAAAGGGAAATGAGTAAACTGTTCAAGGCACTAGTTAGACCACACCTAGAATACTGTGAACAGTTTTGGTCCCCTTATCTAAGGAAAGATATACTGGCATTGGAGGCAGTCCAGGGAAGATTCACTAGGTTGATCCCGGGGATGGAAGGATTTTCTTATGAGGAGACGTTGAGTAGGTTGGGCCTGTACTCATTGGAGTTTAGAAGAGTGAGAGGCGACCTTATTGAAACTTATAAGATTCTTAGGGGGCTTGACAGGGTAGATGCTGAGAGGTTGTTTCCCTTTGTGGAAGAGTCTAGGACCAGAGGGTATAATCTCAGAATAAGGGGGCACCCATTTAAAACAGAGATGAGGAGGAATTTCTTCTCTCAGAGGGTAGTCAATGTGTGGAATTCTTTACCGCAGAGGGCTGTAGAGGATGGGTCGTTAAGTATATTCAAGGCTGAGACAGACAGATTTTTAATCAGTAATGGAATCAAGGCTTATGGGGAAAAGGCAGGAAAGTGGAGTTGAGGATAATCAGGACAGCCATGATCTCATTGAATGATGGAGCAGACACAATGGGCCGAATGGCCTACTTCTGCTCCTACATCTTATGGTCTTATGGTCTAAGTAATGAGTGTGATAGAATACTGTCCACTTGCCTGGATGAGTGCAGCTCCAACAACACTTAAGAAGCTCAACACCATCCAAGGCAAAGTAGCCCGCTTGACCAGCACCCCATCTAATATCTGAAATACTCACTCCCTCCACCACTGCCGCTTAGTGGCAGCAGTGTGTACCATCTAAAAGATGCAGTGCAGCAACTTGCCAAAGCTCCTTTGTCAGTACCTTCCAAATCCATAACCTCTACCACCAAGAAGAACAAGGGCAGCAGATGCATGGGAACACCACTATTTGCAAGTTCCCCTCCATACCATTGTGACTTGGAACTACATCGTCATTCCTTCACTGTCACTGAGTCATAAACCTGGAACTCCCTTCCTAACAGCACTGTGGGTGTACGCACACCAGATGGACTGCTGTGGTTCAAGAAGGTGGTTCACCACCACCTTCTCAAGGGCAATTAGGGATGGGCAACAAATGCTGGGCAGTGCAAAAGCATCAGTGTGAAACCCTAGTATAGAAGCTAATCAAACCAGCAGAGAACAGTACTGAAGTTTGGACCTCTGACTGATCTTGAGAAGGTGGTGATTAGCTGATTTCTTGAATTGCTGCAGCCCATTTGGTGTAGGCATACCCACAGTGCTATTAGGGAGGGAGTTCCAGGCCACTTAAACTATACTCTTGTGGATGCTGTTTTCCCCATGTGTGCTTGTCAATTGTCAATTGGAATTGCTATACTAAGGCCAATAAAAATGGAAATGTAACTATACTCAAGTTATAAATATATACCTGTCTGGAGGCTACCAAGCCTGAGTCTGGAATCACCTGTGGGCCAGACCGGGTTATGACAGCAAATTTCCTTCCCTAAAGGACATTGATGGGCCAAGTGGATTTTATGGTGATCTGATAGCTTCACGGACACCACTACTGAGGCTAGTATTTTATTCCATATTTATTTAATTAATTGAATTTAAATTCCCCCAGCTGGCACAGTGGCATTTGTCTAGTCTGTCAGGCCTCTGGATTACTAGTCCAATAACATTACCACTACCTTACTGTTCCTTTCAACAAGGGGGCATAGGCATAATAGGCCGAATGATGGTCTTCTGTGCTGCCTTCTTTGGGGTTTGACTGGGCACTTAAGTTACAGAGCGAAAGTACTGAACTGACAAACTGGACAGGACATGATCCTTATGCCGCTTTGCTGTATACATATTTCCAGCATCAGCAAAAATTGAAATCATTTTCATTCACTAACTTTAAAATACTTTGATTAAAAAGACTAATATGACCTCAAACTTTTCCCACAACTATCAAATGTACTGCTGCACAAATCCCTTTGCTGTGTAGGTACTATTTAATAACTGACTGAACTGCAGACTTAAAACCCAATATTTTGTACACATAAATTCAATGTATATTACAGATTAGCTGTAAAGAGTACACATTTAAATCCACTCATTTTATTAACAAATTCAAACAAACAAGTATTCAACATTTTTTTAACTATATCTTGCAAAGCTTTTCATTAACTTTTATGTTCAAATTTCACGGATGTCAACAAACATTACTGAAATGCTGGCTTCATTAGGTGAAAGAAACTAAGACATATTGAAATTCTCCTTTCCTCACAAAGTCACAGCATTGTGCATTTATACTGTTCTATTGAGTCCATTGCAGGAGCCTTTTAAAATCTTACAAACTTGTCATACAAGCCTGACAAGCCCAGAGCTTCAAATTCTTGATGCAACTCAGCCCCTGATGTAAACTCTTTCACAGCAAATCTTGTAAGCCTAAAAGGGAAATACATTTTTTTTTTAATATCAGTACTTCTCATCTAATATTCAGAATGAAACAATTAATCTACTCTGACACACTGGAATGTGTTGTCCATTGATGCATTTTACCTGAGCTGCCCTGCTTGAAGTTTTTCTTCACAGAGAACACTTATCATCTTCTCTTTGCATCTCTTTCCACTGGAGTCCACATCCACCTTAGAGGTTTTCTGGAGAACTAGATAGTCCTTCCATTTTAAGAACAAAAGAACACACAAATTAAGCTTGCAACGCTAAAGATGTATTTGAGCAATTTAATTTTAAAAACAGCTTGACTGTGGTGAATTTTCTCAACTCTTCACCTTCACTTTTAACTAAAAGGCAGTTTTGAAGGACCTTTGTCTAACAATCTAAAGTTCTGTCAATCTTCACAGTGTTTGCTCATCTCTACCAGCCACATAGCCATTAAAATAAAAATTATTTAGGTAGAAATAAAATTAACTGTCCCAATAATTCAGCAAGTTTACTGAGTGCATAACGTAACCTTACAGACCACTAAGGTCTCCGATTGGATCCCTGGTCCATTCCCAGTGGGCTGATTTCAGTCGGAGAAGCACTAGGGCAACAAGTGATTTTAAGCAACCTTGAATTAAAGAAAAGGGTGGTCGCTTCCCATCACGTCGAGTGGGTTTTGCCAAAGAACCTGTGTGACTACTTATGTGAGAGAAGCGCAGAATTGGTCTCAGCTGCCTTAGCTGAATATAGCTCATCTTTGAATAGTGGGCTTTTGAGGAAGTTACCAAACTATTAGTGCCTACTAAACTATGCTGCAGCAAGGAACCAACAACTATAGGAGGGCAGGGACAGAAAATTAACAGGAAAAGAACATTTTTAAAAAGACACAAAACATAACTTAAAACAGAAAAGGCCTGATAGTAAGCACCTTGATAGCTTTCCTCTCCCCTTGTAAAAGAATTAATATGAGTTTGCCCATGAACATCAGTCTGCCTCCGAGCCTGAGGTCAGAAGTCCACTTCTCTATGCTTTTGATGTACTTTGCTTTGGCTCTCATGTGATCTAAATGCACAAGTGCCACCCACACAGCATCATCTGCATTGCATTGCTGCTGCGAATTGTCACTTTCGTTGACCTTGTCCACTGTGACTTGTTCGACGCCACCCTCAATCTTCTGCTGGAGCCGCATCATTAACTCATAAACCATAGGCTGTGTGAGGAGAGTCTCTGCATATTGCAGCAGGCTTTGTTTCAAATCACAACACTGCTTGCGGGTAAGCTGATCTGAGCAGATGGAGATGTCTGGAAGGCACGACGGATAGTCAGGCGATAACTGAAAAGTGACGTTTAACTGGATTTTCTTTGCATGGTGTTCACAGATGGTATGGATTTGGAAAGTAATCTCCTCGGATTCTGTAACACATCAGATAAACTCAATATTGCAAAGTTAAAATTGGGTACTGAAACTTTTCCACAAAAACACAATAATTTGGCGAATGAAAGTGAGCAGTGCTTTCACAGACAGGTGAACCCTCAGTACCATCGGCAGTAACCTGCCCTGCAAAGTCTGTCAGGTCAGCCACTGTCTCCATATTGTAGCTGGCGGCAGAGTCGCTGGCAATGGTTCCATGATTATATAATCACGCGTGCAATGACATCACCCCCATCTGAAGAATCCTAGAAAACACCCATATAGGCAAGGCAGAAATAAATGCAACTTTTTCAAAAAAATTCATGTTATTTTCAGCACACCCTTTAAGCAGGCAGGAACACATTCCTTCAGGTCACTGGAGGCAACAGACACAAATGGTCAGTTTGCACAGAGGCAGTCCCACATGTCTAACCTGAAGCTCTAAGGGAACCCTGAAGCCTCTAAGCCCTGATAATTCAATGTTGAAAGGCCAGGCATCTCTATCCTATTTGCCTTTCTATCACTTATTTGCTGGTTTGGCCTATTTGAATTTTGTAAGCCTGGTTATTTTCAGTGTCGCTTCCTCACAGGTGGATTAAATCCTAGAACACCAAGATCTGTTAGTATCCCCAATTTCTGATGTGTACAAGTTAGTGGGAATATAAGAGAAAGAACCAACTTGTATTTGTAAAGTAAAAACAGAAAATTCTGGTAAAACTCAGCAGGTCTGGCAGCATCTGTGGAGAGAGAAACAGAGTTAATGTTTTCAGTCCATACGACTCTCCTTCAGCTCTGAAGAAGAGTCATATGTACTCAAAATGTTTTACCAGCATTTTCTGTTTTTATTTCAGGTTTCCAGCATCCGCAGTATTTTGCTTTTATCTTTGTATTTGGATAGCATTTTTCATGACTTGCGGATGTCCCAGTGTGCTTTACAGTAAAGGAAGTATACTTTAGGTTTAGTCACTATTGTAATGCAGGTAAATACAATAGTCAAGTCACACAGAGCAAGCTCCCCCAATCAGCAGTGAGAGTTTTTTTTTAACCTTACTATCTGTTTCTAGTGATGTTGGTTGAGAGATATATGTCTGGCAAGATACCAGGAATATTCCAAGTAGTGTCAAGGGGTCCAGCTGAGAGTGCAGACATCTGCTCAGTTTAACATCTTATTCAGCACTCCCAACAGTATTACACTGAAGTGCCGTCTTCAATTCTGTGCTCCAGTCTGGTGAGTGTGACTTGACCTCACAAGCTACTAAGTCAGAGGTGAGAGTGCCAAGGCTGACACTAAGTGCATTTAAATTGTATACCTCTGGTCAGAAGGTTATGTCAAGGTACAAGTGTTTCATTAGTACCTTTGTGTTGACAAAGCCATCGATCTCCATGACACTAGACCATAAAAGGTAAGACCAAGTGTGCTGTGCAGGTGAAGCAGGGTTGAAGAATGGAATACGAAAGAGATGGGTGATCTGAGGTCGTGAAAGGTGCTACATAAATGCAAGTTCTTTCCTTCACAGAATCACAGAATTGTTAGTGTAGAAGGAGGAAATTCAGCCCATCGTGTCTGCACCAGCTCTCTAAATGAGCATTATAACTTAGTGCCATTCTCCTGCCTTTTCCCCATACCTTTGCACATTGTTTCTATTCAAATAATCATCTAATGCCTCGATTGAACCTGCCTCCACCACACTTCCAGGCAGCGCATTCCAGACCCGAACCACTCGATGTGTGAAAAGTTTTTTCGCACATCACATTTGCTCCTTTTGCAAATCACTTTATATCTGTGCCCTCTCGTTCTTGATCCTTTTACAGATAGTTTCTCCCTATCTACTCTATCCAGCCCCCTCATGATTTTGAACACTTCTATCAAATCTCCTCTTAGCCTTCTCCTCTTCAAGGAGAACAGTCCCAACCTCTCCAATTTCTCTTCACAGTTGACGTTTCTCATCCCTGGAACCATTCTTGTGAACCTATTCTGCACTCCCTCCAATGCGTTCACATCCTTCCTATAGTGTGGTACCCAGAACTGTACACAATACTCCAGCTGAGGTCTAACTAGTGTACTATACAAGTTCAGCATAACCTCCTTGCTCTTGTACTCTATGCCTCCATTAATAAAGCCCAGGTTACTATATGCTTTATTAACTGCTTTCTCCACCTGTCCTTGTCACCTTCAACGATCTATGCACAATACACACCCAGGTCCCTCTGCTCCTGCACCCCTTAAGATTTGCACCCCTTATTTTATATTGTCTCTCCATGTTCTTCCCACCAAAATACATCACCTCACACTTCTCCGCACTGAACTTCATCTGCCACCTATCTGCCCACTCCACCAACTTGTCTATGTCCTTTTGAATTTCTACACTGTCCTCCTCACAGTTTACAATAATTCCAAGTTTCGTATCATCTGCAAACTTTGAAATTGTCCCCCGCACACCAAGATCTAGATCATTAATATATATCAGGAAAAGCAAGTGTCCCAATACTGATCCCTAGGGAACTCCACTACAAACCTTCCTCCAACCCGAAAAATATCCATTGACCATTACTCTCTGTTTCCTATTACTCAGCCAATTCTGTATTCACATTACTACTGTCCGCTTTATTCCATGTGTCCACATTGCTACTGTCCCTTTTATTCCATTCCTTCTTATTTTTTGGATTAGGAATGCAACATATGGGGTAGCAATCCTGTTGATAACAAAGTGAAGCTCCATATCAGATGCTACTAAGCTAGGAGCTTGGTTTACTCCCTAAACTTCACTCCAGATGATGATGTTCCCAACCCTTGTGAAAACGGATGAGTATTTCCAGCATCTTTTGTTTTTATTTAATACTTCACATCTGCTCCCTTTGGCAGAAGGATTGAGAGCCAGAGGACACAGATTTAAGGTGAATGAAATAAAGAAGAAATGGCAACATGAGGAAAAGCATTTTTACACAGTGGGATCTGGAATACAAAGAGGCAGATTCAATCGTGTCTTCGAAAGAGAGTTATATAATTAACTGAAGAAGAAAAAATTGCAAGATGAAGGGAAAAGGGTGGGGAGTGGAACTAGCTGAGTTTTTCTTCCAGTTAGAGAGGCAGCACGGACATGACACCCAAATGGCTTCCTTCTATGCTGTTAACCATTCTCTGATTCTATGTCTGAACTGCAGCAATTGCGGAAATCTCAAAGAGACAGCAGGAGCCCCAGTGTCTCATGTCTGAGCTGCAGAAATCTCAGTGAGAGAGCAGGAGCCTTATCTTATTTTTAGGACAGAGATAAGGAGAATTTTTTTCTCTGAGGGTCCTGCAACTGCCTCTGAAGGCAGTGGAGGTGGGGTCATTGAATATTTTTAAGGCAGAGGTAGATAGATTCTTGTTAGGCAAGGGAATCAAAGGTTATCGGGGTTAGATGGTAATGTGGTAATCCAAACACAAGATCATCAGCCATGGCCTTAGTTAATAGCAGAGTGGGCTCAAGAGCCCGAATGGTCCACTCCTGGTCCAATTTCTTATGAGCCCCAGTGTCTCTGTAATCGTGTCTGAGCTGCAGAAACCTCAGTGAGAGAGCAGGAGCCCCAGTGTCTCTGTAATCGTGTCTGAGCTGCAGAAACCTCAGTGAGAGAGCAGGAGCCCCAGTGTCTCTGTAATCGTGTCTGAGCTGCAGAAACCTCACTGAGAGAGCAGGAGCCCCCAGTGTCTCTGTAATCGTGTCTGAGATGCAGAAACCTCAGTGAGACAGCAGGAGCCCCAGTGTCTCTGTAATCGTGTCTGAGCTGCAGAAACCTCAGTGAGACAGCAGGAGCCCCAGTGTCTCTGTAACCGTGTCTGAGATGCAGAAACCTCAGTGAGAGAGCAGGAGCCCCAGTGTCTCTGTAACCGTGTCTGAGATGCAGAAACCTCAGTGAGACAGCAGGAGCCCCAGTGTCTCTGTAATTGTGTCTGAGCTGCAGAAACCTCAGTGAGACAGCAGGAGCCCCAGTGTCTCTGTAACCGTGTCTGAGCTGCAGCAATCGCTGCTTTAACCCTTAGCCCAGCCCCCGGGCTGCAGCCCTTCACCTGATTCCGCCAGTAAATGGAAATCGCCGCTGTAAATGGCTCCGAGCGCAGCCACCTCCTCCCGAGCAGCCATGGAGCGAGGGCCGTGGGGTGGGTGGAGCAGGTCCTGCGGGGGTGGAGGCTTCATTCTGCTTCCGCTGGCTGGTCTGCACTCACTGACAGGCGGCGGGGCGGGGCGCCTGGAGCCGCTGTCTACAGAGTGTCACTGGCAGAGGGATAGCTACACAGGAGAGTGTGTCACCTGAAATTTAAAACACCGAAACCGAAAACAAAACTGAGCAACATTTACCAACAAAGAAAGTTTCTTTGTTCCTTTGAAGATGCGGCTAAATGCAGCGAGACTTTTAAGAACTCTAGGATTATTGTAACAATCTCTCAGAATGTCTCACACTGGAAATTAAAATGTTACAGTAAAGCGGTTCCCTCATACTTAGATATGATTCCTGTGTGGTATCAAGCCTGATTTGAAAAGAGGGAGGGGGGGGTTTAAACTTCGCCGCGGTCGAGTTCAATGAGATATTCATACCCTCAAAATGGTCACCAAATAGGTGAAACTAGGGCTCTTCACAAGGCAGGAGAATTTCAACTGAACTAGTCTACTTTTGGCTCTGACTGAGACTCCAAATACTTACTATTGCGAAATTGAGTTCCTAAACTGTGACTGAACTGTCTGGTGGATCTAAGAGATGCCACAGCACTATTTCTCAGGAGAAGCATAAGCATTCTCCAATGTTCTGGCCAATATTGATCCCTCATCATTATCAGGAGTGCCAGTGATATGCTTGTTTATTTGTTCATGAGATGTGGTGTCGCTGGCTAAGCCAGCATTTATTGCCCATCCCTAATTGCCCTTGAGAAGGTGGCAATGAGCTGCCTTCTTGAAGCGCTGCAGTCCATGTGGTGTAGGTACACCCACAGTGCTGTTAGGAAGGGAGTTCCAGGTTTTTGACCCAGCGACAGTGAAGGAACAGCGATATATTTCCAAGTTAGAATGGTATGTGACTTGGAGGGGAACATGCAGGTGGTGGGGTTCCCATGATTCTGCTGCCCTTGTCCTTCTAGGTGGTATAGGTCAGAGTTTGGGAGGTGCTGTCGAAGGAGCCTTGGTGAGTTGCTGCAGTGCATTTTGTAGATGGTACACACTGCTGCTACTGTGCATCGGTGGGAGAGGGAGTAAATGTTGATGGTGGCGGATGGGGTGCCAATCAATCAGGCTGCTTTCTCCTGGATGGTGTCGAGCTTCTTGAGTGTTGTTGGAGCTGCACACATCCAGGAAAGTGGAAAGTGTTCCAACAGACTCCTGACTTGTGCCTTGTGGACAGGGTTTGGAGTAGGAGTGGCACATGTTTCAAGCCTAAATCTGATGGTTTCTCTTTGAATTGTTCATTGGTTTTAGTTTGGACAGGCCACCATATTCATTTAATTATAGATGTTCTGGGGATTGGGCGATGCCAAATGCCATCAGCCATGGGTCTATGCTTAACAGGACATGGGTCACAAATCCAGTTATAGATGTGAAACCCTGTTATTTATTACTGTAAAATTTATCGAGCAGGGCCACATTTTGAAATTAAAGTAATTTTCATTCTTGTGTGTTACACTAGGTGGATCTGAATTCCTCAGACACCATTGTAAAAAGGCTTCACAAACTGTGAGAGATGTGATAAAATATATAAGGTCTAAATCCCAGGGTTGTGCAATGAGGCAAAATCACAATCTCTTCAGTGGAACTGGCAAGGACCATAACTGGTAATTAGTGCAATGGTTATGTTACTGGACTAGTAATCTAGAGGCTGGGAATAATAATCCACAGAATAAGAGATTGAGAAATTAAATTCAGTTTATATATCTGAAATTTTTTTTTAAAAAGTTGGTGTCAGTGAAAATAGCCTTGAACCAGTTGTAAAAATTCAACTGATTCACTAATTTCGTATAGAGGAGGGAACCTGCTGTCTTTACCTGGAGCAGGGTACAGACACAATGAGCCAAATGGCCTTGTTTTGTGCTGTAAATTTTTCTATGTTTCAATATGTGATTCTAAACTCACACCAATATGGCTGGCTCTTAAGTACCCTCTGAAGTGGCCTAGTAAGCCACTCAGGGCAACTAAGAATGGGCAATAATTTAGCAGCTTTGCCAGTGATGTCCACATCCCAAGAATGAATTTTTAAAAGCTCCAATGCTTTTAGCTACAAAGTAATAGTCACAGCCTCATGTCTGTAATATCAGACATTTAGAAATTCAGACCTTTCTTTCAGCTGTTCCTACTGCGGAAGGCACTCAGTACCAGATAAATGGTTTCAGGAAGGGAAAAAGAACAGAGTGAATCATCCCTGAGGTTGTCCACACAGAGCAAGGGCCTGCAAGAAGATTTCCAGACTCTTGTGTTAAGTATTGTATGAGATATAATACACACTAGCCTAGCAGCCTAATGGGAGGCATAAAGTAAATATAATGTACAAAAAAACTGAGTGAGTGAAAAGGGATTCAAAGAAAGAGTATTTTAAAATGGCAGAGGATTTTTTTTTTTAAAACACATTAAATGTTGTTGAAACACACTTGTGTCTTGTGAATCAAAGTCCCTGGAACAAAATACACAGATATTGATACTTCAGGTTTTGAGCCTCGCAGAGAACACTGAATTAAAAACATTTCTTTTTATTTAATCTTTCATGGGATGTGGGCTTTGCTGGCAAGGCTAGCACCTGTTGTCCACCCCTTGAACTGGGTTGTTTTCTAGGCCATTTCAGAGGTCAATTAAGGATCAACCACATTACTGTAGATCTGTAGTCACATGCAGGCCAGACCAGGTAAGGGTGGCAGATTTCCTTCCCTAAAGAGCATTAGCGAACTAAATGGGTTTTTTTTCCCAACAATTGATAATAATTTTGTGATCACCATTATTGATATCAAATAGTCATGACTAAAGCTAGCTTTCAATTCCAGGTTTTATTGAATTTAAATTCCACTAGCTGTTGTGGTCAGTTTTGACCCCATGTCCCCCCCGAGCATTAGCCTGGGTCATTATTGGTCTCGTGACATTACCACAACACCATCGTCTCCCCCTAAACAGTTGCATAAAATGGAAAGCAGACCTGAAATACACATCCACTTAATAATGTTATCATGACTGTACTGGAAAATAACACCTCAGGAAAATCCATGAGAGCCAGGAAAGCTTTCTGTGAGACAGTGAAAAAAGATTTGTGAATCTCATATAATTTCTTTTTACAAAACTTGTCAGGTCTATACAGAACTCAACATCAAACTATCAGATATATATATATATATATCCTACGAGCACCATGTGATAGTGTGTGAAGGATGCATTTGAAAACACTGACGGTATCGAGAGACCAAAAGCATATCTCTGAAATGTAAAGGCAAGGATATTAAACTCTTCATTCTATTCTCAAAGGTACTGTTGGGTTTTATGTTGCTTATGTGAAAACCATTCTGACTTGTTGAATTGCAGAGATCACATTCAAAGACTTTACCAACATATGATTGTCGCTAAAAACTGCATAATGTGGGAAGAGGAAACATTTTTAATAATGGAATAATGAAAAAAATAAACAAAAACGCAGTTAGCTACTTGTCTGTAAGTGAGACTCTTCAAAGGTGATGAATTAGCTAAATTTCTTGCAAGAGCTTCTAACGCACTCAAGGCCTATTGCCTAAAAATAATGAAAGCCACTGTGACAGACAAGGTAAAGCACAGTCCCCTAAATCACACGTGTGAGTCTGCTAACTTATCTATCTAAACATTATGACTCTGGTGCAGAAAAAAATATTTAAAAATTAATCCACACGATATAATTTTATGTAATTTGTAAACTGCATAAATAGCACACAGACAAAAATCAGGAATTTGCTTTGTTTTGTTCGTCAGATGTGGGCGACACTTGAAAAGCTGCATTTTACTATCCTTCCCTAGTTGCTCTGGGACAGTGCTGGTGTACCTTCTCCTGTTGTCATTGATGTCCTTGTGCTAATGGTTCTCCTACGAAAAGATAGGGAATTCACGGATTTTGTACAGGAAAAGTGAGAAAACAATAGTACATCGCAAGTAAGAATAGTGTGTGACTTGGAGGTGATAATGTCCCTATCATGCTTCCGGTTTTGTCCCTGAAGCTGGTGGTGGTGGTGGTGGTGGAGGGTAGAATTTGCAGGGCTGGGATTTGCTCTCAAAGTAAGCTTGGCATGTTGTTACTGTTTATTCTGTAGCTAATGCCTGTGCAGTCACAGAGCGTGGGTGATGGAGGCACTGGACATTGAGTTCAGTGGCAGGAACTGCAAGTAAGCAGACTACCAAATGGTGTTCACATCCTAATTTCAGCTAGGCTGATGCGCCAAACACAGCTCTTGGAAATTCTTAAAATGAAAGAAACAGAAAATTCTGGAAACAGTCAGCAGGTTAGGCAGCACCTGTGGAGGAAGAAACAGAGTTAACATTTCAGCTCAGTGACCCTTCGTCAGAACTGTGAGTGCCTGGAGATGTAACAATTGTTAAGTCAGGCAGGGAAAGTGGGAGGGGAGGAAAGAGCAAGCAAGAAGATTTGTGATTGGGTGAAAGGCAGGAGAGTTTAAATGACAAAAGGGATGATGGTGAAAGGTAAAAAGAGACAGTAATGGAACAAGAAACAAAAGTTGTGCCAAGAGGAGGTGTGATGTAAGAATGAAGCTCCCTGGGATGTATCATTACATTATGATGCTGTATAAATATAAGTTGTTGTTGAATGGTTCCAGAGATGAGAAAGTTGCGTTACATGGACAGATTGGAGAAGGTTGTTCTACTTAGCGAAGAGAAGGCTGAGAGGAAATTTGATAGGGATGTTCAAAATCATGAGGGGTCTGGACAGAGTAGATAAGAAAAAACTGTTCCCATTGGCAAAAAGGTCAAAAACCAGAGAGCACGGGTTTAAATTTATTGGCAAACAAATCAAAAGCAACAAGAGGAAAAGCTATTTTATTCAGTGAGTGGTTATGATCTAGAATGCACTATCCAAAGGTGGTGGAGACACATTCAATCATCGCATTCAAAAGTACGAACATACGAAATAGGAGCAGGAGTAGGCCATTCGACCCCTCAAGCCTGCTCTGCCATTCAATAAGATCATAGCTGATCTATTTGTATTTCGAATTCCACATTTCTAACTTCCCCCCACAACCTTTGATTCCCTTGCCTGACAAGAATCTATCTGCGTCTGCCTTAAAACCCCTAATTTTAAAACAGTGCCCCCTAGTTCTGGACTTACCCACAAGGGGAAATATCCTTTCCACATCCACCTTGTCAATACTGTTCAGGATCTTATATATTTCAATCAAGTCACCCCTCACTCTTCTAAACTCCAGTGGAGACAAGACCAGTCTGTCTAACCTTTCCTCATAAGACAACCCGCTCATTCCAGGCATCAATCTAGTAAACATCCTCTGAACTGCCTCTAATGCATTTACATCCTTCCTTAAATAAAGAGACCAAAACTGCACACAATATTCGAGATGTGGTCTCACCAATGCCCTGTATAACTGAAGCGTAACATCTTTACTTTTATGTTAAATTCCTCTCATAATAAAGGATAGCATTCCATTAGCCACCTTAATTACTTTCTATACCTGCATACTAACTTTTATGACTCATGCACTAGAACACCTAGATCCCTCTGCACCTTGGAATTCTGCAGCCGTTCTTCATTTAACTAATACTCTGCTTTTTTATTCTTCCTGCCAAAGTGGACAATTTCGCATTTTCCCACATAATACTTCATCTGCCAGATTTTTGCCCACTCACTCAACCTATCAATATCTGTCTGCAGCCTCCTTATGTCCTCTTCACACACACTTTACTACCTATCTTTGTATCATCTGCAAATTTAGCTACCATGCCTTCACTCCCCTCATCAAAATCATTGATATAAATTGTAAAAAGTTGAGGCCGCAGCAGAGACCCCTGTGGGACTCCGCTTATTACATCCTGCCAATCAGAAAAAGACCCATTTATACATACTCTCTGTTTTCAGCCAGCCAGCCAATCTTCTATCCATGCTAATATGTTACCCCTACACCATGAGCTTTTATTTTCCGCAATAACCTTTGATGTGGCACCTTATCAAATGCCTTCTGGAAATCCAAGTACAGTATGTCTACAGACTCCCCTTTATCCACAGCACATGTGACTCCTTCAAAGAACTCCAATAAATTGGTTAAACATGATTTCCCTTTCACAAAACCATGCTGACTCTTCCTGATTACCTTGAGTTTCTCTAAGTGCCCAGCCATAACCTCCTTAATGATCGATTCTAACACCTTCCCCATGACAGACGTTAAGCTAACTGACCTATAGTTTCCCATTTTCTGCCTCCCTCCCTTCTTGCATAGAGGGGTTATATTTGTTACTTTCCAGTCTGATGGATTAGATAAGCAGCTGAAAGGAAAAAGTCAGAGAGTAAAGCAGCAAATGGGACTTGGTGTGAGTAAGGGTACAGGTAGCAAAAGGAATGTGATCATGTAACCATTTTTGAGAGCCTGCCATACCCTGAATTTACACTAGAGCAAATGGCAGGTGCTTATGCATTAGCTCCACGTATTAAGTAAAAATATTGTCCTAACAAGTAAAAAAAAACTGTGCACGTACAATCTTCAGAAGATCCCCATTATAGATAACAGTGTGACCAGAGAAAAATAATACGCCATAGGACACAGGATAGTGTAGTCCTGGTCTTACAGAAACTGAGTTGCAGCACTGAAAGCAATCCATACACTATTCAGTATTTATTGAATCTACAATTTGCAGCAGAACACAGGGTTAATTAGAATTTACCTATTACCTACAAACAAATTAAGCTAGCAGAACACATTTTAAAACATGACTAAACAGAAAATGCTAGAAGTACTCAGTGGTCAGGCAGCATCAGTGGAGAGAGAAATGTTTCAAGTCTGTGACCTTCCATCAGAACCGGAAAATGTTATGGATGTAACAAGTTTTAAACAAGCACAGAGACAAGGGAAGGTGGGGAGGGGAGGAAAGACCAAAGGGGAAGGTCTGTGATGGGGTGGAAGGCAAGATAGAGTAATTGAGAAAAGGGATGATGGTGTAAGGCAAAGGGAAATGGTAATGGAACAAGTAAAGAAACAAAAGATAGGTCAAGAGGAGGTGTAAATGGCAACACCAGTAGGTGCTGTCTGAAAAAATAGGAGCAGAAATTGTTGAACTCAATGTTGAGTCCAGAAAACTGCAAAGTGCCTGATCAAAAGATGAGATGCTGTTCCTCAAACTCTCCTTCAGCTTCATTGCAACAATGTGGGAGACCAAGGCTGGAGAAGTCAGAATGATAGTGGGACAGAGAATTGAAGTGACAGGGACTGGATGCCTGGGTCACACTTCTGGACTGAAAGGAGGCATTCAACAAAGTAGCCACCCTATCTGTGTTTGGTTTCTCCAGTGTAGCGCAGATGACATTGTGTGCAGCAAATAAAATATACTAAATTGAAACAGGTACAAGTACATCTCTATTTCAACTAGAAGGGATGTTTGGGGCTTTTGACATTGAAAAGGGAGGAAGTAAAATGATAGGTTTTACATCTCCTGCACTTGTGTGGAAAGGTGCTGTGGGAGGGGAGGGGATATTGTTGGTGGTGTAAGACTGGACCAGGATGTTGTGGAGGGAATGGTGCCTCCTAAATACTGAAATGGGAGGGGAAGATGTGTTTGATGATGGCATCACGCTGGTATGGTGGAAATAGCGGAGGATGATCTGTTGAATGTGGAGTCTGTTAGGGTGGAAGATGAGGAAAAGGGGAACCCAATTGTGAAATGGATTGACCTAGTCAAGGGTGCAGTCAGCTAGTGGAAGGTTGCATCATCAGAACAGCTGCAAGAGAGAAACTGGGAGAATGGAATAGAGTCCTAACAGGAAGTAGGGTGTGAGAAGATGTGGTCAGGATAGATGTGGGAGTCTGTGGGCTTATTCAGATATTGGTTGATAACCAATCCCCAGAAATGGAGATAGAGAAGTCAAGGAAGGGAAAAGAAAGATGGG
This sequence comes from Cetorhinus maximus, assembly GCF_964194155.1. Lineage (NCBI taxonomy): Eukaryota > Metazoa > Chordata > Chondrichthyes > Lamniformes > Cetorhinidae > Cetorhinus > Cetorhinus maximus. Next base: position 21,301,558 of record NC_135895.1, on the reverse strand, counting down.
AGATGGACCAACCCAGAATGACAAAACAGTAAAAACTGGAAATAAGAATACTGGTCCGAACTGGCCTTGTAACTGGGAAATAAGAGTAGTGGCCCAAACTGGTCTTGTATACCTTATAATGGAACACCAGTAAAAACTGGGAAATAAGAGTATTGGTCCGAATTGTTTTTTCCCTTCTGGCTAAATGAAGGTGAGGAAGGGGAGAAAATTTGAGGTAAAGTTGATGAAATTTTCCAGTTCAGAGCGAGAGCAGGATGTGGCACCAATACAGTCACACCAGAAACAGATATCTATCAGTGTACTTTTAAAATAAAAATTCAGATTACTCTGGGTGTTGAGGGTATATTATCTTATGCTGAGGGAACACAGCATGGTTTCATATTTTCTGTTAAATGACAGTTTTGAAGAGAGAGCAGACTTAACCTCAATAATTCATTATAGCCTTAGAAATGGGCAATCACAAGCAGCAGATTATTTAAAAATGCTATGTGGGAATGTAATGTGCCACTGCTTTTCTATGGCCTAGGTTTTCACTCCCAGGCCAGGAGTGCAGAGTCGGAACATTCCCCGGCTCCACAAACCCGGACATGGAGAAAGTGCCCCAGGATGTCGGATTTTTGTTCCAGGTTGGCGGGTTTCTCTGGGATTTTGGTCAGCTGTCCCCGGAATGAGTGCAGAGGATGCTGGGTACAGAAGCGAGCTGTGTGGAAGGCCCACCGGCTTTTAAAAAGCAATGAAACAAAAAAACAGCCCTCCAGGCCTCACCCCACACAACCCCTCCACCTATGCCCCGTGCCTCACTACCCACCACCCATGTCTCTTTCTATCCCCATTTCAACTTGGTGCAACTCATGCTAACCCATGCCACCTGCCCATTACCCTTACACCAATCATGCCAACTCACTCAGTATCCACCATGGGCAGATTCAGGACCCCTGCTGAGGTGAAATAAAATACAGTTCCAAGTGTCTATTGCAGACTTTATATTTTTTTTAAAACTCTCATTCACAAAAAACCATTCACTACAGTTACATTCCTTCAACTATATCCTTATTAAAGCAAACAATCCATTCAAGTCCTTAATCCCTTATAAAAGCAAACATTGAAATTCACTGTACAACTTCAAAGAGTCTATAACCATTTTGAGCTGTCAACCAAACTGTGAAATGGAAAACACCCTACTGTGATAATGAAAGGTTGTGAAACCAGTAATACAGCACTAATCCAGGAATGGTAACCCTCAGGCTTATGTCAACAGATGGAGTGAAATAGCAAGCAATAATTTTTTTAAACGTTCCAGACATTTTTTTTCCCCAAAGACTTAAAGGGCAGGAGTTTTAAACATGACAGCTTGACATTTGTCTTTGGCAGTTCATTTTGACAGTTTTGACAGTTGCTCTGGAAGGTACTTCTGACATTCATTTTGACACTTTTGACAGTTCCAATGAGCTTGACAGTAACCGAGTTTATGCACTTTTTTCACACATTCATATCTAGTTTTAACAATCCCAAGGGGTTCCTTACTTATCCCAAGGGGCACCTGATCCCCCCACAGGACAGCTGACCTCCCAAAGGTGTCCTGGGGCCATATCCGAAAGGGTACCCCATCCATCCATAGGACTCTACAGAATTCAGACCTGCTCCTACCAGATCTAACCTGCGCACGCCATGTTTCACACACTTGGGTCACCAAAATTAGACATGAGTGGAGGCCGCTGCTGATTTATATGAGCAGCTGCATCAGCAAAACACGCATGCCCAAATCTCGACCCGGGCCTGTTCTTGTCCTCACAACAGTGGTAGGTGCCGTGTTCAGGGGTGGGACTTCTGATTTTTGGCCTCTTCCATCGTTTTTGCAACAACAAACAGGCTCTCTGTCATCGTGCAAATCCAGGTCTGTGTGTTTCCAAATGGAAAACATGAAAAACAAATCTCTGCTTTTGTCAGAAAAAAAATCATTTTAATTGCTTCCCTGCCACCTTGCGGATTGTCGTTATGACACAGTTAGCAGCACTCTTGTCTTTAAGTCCCTCTCCAGGACTTAAGCATGGAAAACAAGGCTCATGCTCTGGTGCAGTACTGAGGCAGTGCTGCACTGTCGAAAGGTGCCTTCTTTTGGATAAGATGTTAAACTGAGGTCAATCTGCCTGCTGGGGTGGGTATAAAAGATTCCATGGCACTATTTCACATAAGAGTTCTCCCTGGTGCCCTGGCCAATATTTACCCCTCAATCAACATCACAAAAACACATCACCGAATCATTATGACATTGCTGATTGTGGGAGCTTCCTGTGTGCAAATTGGCTGCTGCGTTTCCTACTTTACAATGGTGACTAGCCATCAAAAACTACTCCATGGTCTGCAAAGTGCTCGGTGGTTGTGAGAGGCATTATATAAATGCAAGTCTTTCCTTCTTTTCTTTGTGTGGAGAGCTGACATTTCAGATTGCAAAGTGCAGCTGACATCAGTCGCAGGCTGAGTAAATGAGGAGACCTTGTTGAACAATGACTCAAAACTTCTTTCTACACTCAACCTGCGCTTAGTTTTCAAAATGACTGGCAGCTTTGGGTCCGAAAAAAATGATCTCATCTGAGCTGCCCTCCGCTGATTTCCCAGATGTCAGGTCCTCTCAAAGGCACAAAGGAGGCAATTAAAATAATCATTTAAGTAAGCAGGGTTTACTTTTTAGGTAGGAGATGATAAAGATGGGAATGGACATAATCCACGCAGTGATGTTCTTCTTTAGGTTAAAATCAGGATCACCTCAGTGAAACTGGAACCATAAAACATGCAGTTATAGAAAACATGCAGTCGTTTACAGGAAGATTTGATTTAAATGATTGTACTGCCACCTAGGGTTTCGACTTTTTTTTCCTCCACATTATTTTCAACCATGAGGTTTTAGCTCCTTCTGCTGATCGAGTGGATAATTGCACCCAATTATATGATCCAGCCCAGGAAGGTCCCACATTCAATTCCTGGCCTTTACTGATAAGTTTTTCAATCACATCAAGGGCCTCACGGTTGATTTCAACATTTCTAAGATGGAGAGAGAAAATAGAATCAAGTACCGTTAATACTGTTGAAGATTAATTAGTAACCCCTGCCAGAAGGGTATGGAAATGCAAGCTGCTCATGATGGAGTAGGCTTGGCTATATGTTCACTTTCACCCAAATACGTACAAAACACCCATTTAGACAACGTACAGAAGCAAGATACTGCGGATGCTGGAAATCTTAAATAAAAACAGAAGTTTATCGAATTGAAATGTTAACTCTGTTTCTCTCTCCACTGAGGCTACCAGACCTGCTGAGTATTTCCAGCATTTTCTGTTTTGATTTGGATGACATGCTGGACAGCTAGTACAGCTTATGGATTGACATGAGTCAGCAGATTGTGACAGGAAGATAGATATGGGAGCGGGATTTTACGTTCCCGCTGAAGCCAATGGGGTTTAGAATGTCTCGCCGCATTTTACGTCCCCGTCCCCGCCGAAACAGGGCCGTAAAATTCTGCCCATAATTTTTAAAATTCATGGCAAAGGCTTATCTCTCACTAAAATCAGCCTCGATGTTTATACCCTTCAGAACACCTCCTATGTTACTCTGTTGAAAGGTTAGGGTACAGTCTTAACCTGGGGGGCTCTCAAAAAAAATGGTCACCTGTCTTTTTCACACAAGCTATGCATCACTCCTTGACATGTGGAAAATAGACCTCTTCTGACACCTTTGGCAAGATATCAGGTGAGAGAGCAAATGGGGACATAGGAACATGGGACTTAGGAGCAGGAGTAGGCAGGGCTAGATTTCGACATGCTGAGGCCCTAAGCTATGTCAAGCTTAAGATGCTCCATTGCTTACCAAAAAACGTGTATTATTCCAACAGAAAGGACAATGAGAATAGAAATATTAATGCTTTATATTTACATATATACATAGGTGAGATGCAACAAAAAACTAATAATCTAACTAAAACATATATCTTTCAATAAACCTATTTGCATTATGAAATATTTACAGATTTTTTAATTAGAACGTATGAAAACTTTTAATCTATAGCAACACAAGAGCAATTACACAGATCAGCGCTTGCTTAATAGAAGCAGCAATACAATCTGCACAAAACTCAAAACATTCTTTTTTCATTATTTATGGGCAGCAAAGTAACATGTTATGATCCCAGCTGATGTTACTGTTGGACAGGGTGGAACCTGGCTTGATTGATCCTAACATTTATTTTTTTGTTTAGAAACATGGGGGTGGCTACTGAACAAAGTCACAGAGTCTGCTGATGTACTTTTAACAAAAGAATAAAACATTTTTTAAACAAGAGAAAGATGAACTATATTACACTATCCTTCACCCAGAACCATACCTTTACAGATATATACAGATTCGTAACCTATCTTATACTCTAATGTTCACAGTAAGTATACAGCCCATGTAAACCAATAGGTGACCTGTGGTCGGACACATCACACTCCAAGATTAAGTGACAGGTGCCATCCAAAGCAGATGCTATGGATCTCTCATCAACTCCCCCCAGACGCTTGTTACACTGTGAGCCAACTAGTCTCACAGAACTCCGTCTTACACCCGAGGGTTTCCAATCTCAACACTCGAAAAACTCGCTTTGGAATCTTCCTCCAAACAATGCTTTCACTTGATCATCTTCCATAAGGATCCACCTCCAGGGTTTCATCTTTCCTTCTGATCTTCCTTTCCCCTAGATTGCCACTTGCATTCGAGCTTTGCCTTCCATGCACTCTCTCTCAGATACTCAGCCATGCCAACAGAATACCACTGCTTCACAGGCCTGTAGTGAGGAGTCACCAACCTTTGGCTGTCTCCTCGGATCTTCTGGTTTCTCGCAAGCCGACTTTGCCTTGAGTCTGCTTCCTCCAGCTTTCTCTCTCAGAGCCTTTCCCTCTGCTCCTTGCTTTCACTTCCACTGAACAGGACCTGTTCCCGATTCCTGTTCTTGTTCCTTGACATAACTGTCTTCCTGGGACTTTCTTTTGTATCCACACCCTGGTTTCTGGGACTTTGTTCGTTTGGGAAATCTGCTCTCTGCAATTCCCTCTCCTGTCCAACTTTCTCACCCTGTCCTATCCACAGACCAACTAAACTTAAACTGCTCTTCTGTTTCTCTCTGTCGGTCTCCTGTTGCTAGGCAACAGCACAGTTTTACCTATTTTGTTTTAACTTCCCTAAACCACTTCAGGGGTTGTAAAACTTCATGAAAACGCAGGTATACAAACAAACCCACAGATTTGCTGACTCCAGTATAAAATGAAACCAAAAAATCCAGGCTTCACCTTTCTAACACACAAATGAAAAGAGATATAAATTAAACTTAAACTTAAAGCTAAAGCTTAAACTTGAAGCTATAGCTTATTCCTAACACCCACCAAAACAAAAATGACTTTCTTGAAACTAACTCTAATTCCTAACACACTGATGATGTCCTCAAATGAGAAGCTATGAAGTTTATCATTTCCTTTGCACATATTGCTTAGTGCAGACAGCTTTTCTTGCAGCATTATTGTCTGCAGTTCATTCTTGGGCCAGGATTTTCTGTTCAGCGTGCGGAGGTGAGTTCGGCAGGCGTGCACCGGAGTCGAACTGGTAAGGCCATTAATAAACTAATTAAGCAATTTGACAGGGCTGCTCGTCCAAGCTTAAGGTTGGCGGGCAGGCGAAGAGCCCAGGCAGCCTTCGCATTTTTTATGAAACCTCACGGGCGGGATGAGGTTTCATAAATTAATAAATATTTATTAAACATTTGATAAACATGTCCCAGCTCATGTGACACTGTCACATGAGGAGACATGTGTAAATGATTGTTAACTTTTTCTATTGTGATCTTTCAAATTCAACTTAATTTCCCTGAGGCAGCTCCATGCCTCAGGGAGATTTCTGCACTCTTTTGCGCGCATGCGCGGAAGAGCACAGCCTCTGACTGTCCCTCTTCCCCCCACCCGCACAGGTAGCACTGAGCGCGACCGGGCACGCATCACGCTGGGTGGGCCTTAATTGGCCCACCCACGTAAAATGGCAGCATGGAGCCAATCACGGGCAGTGATTGGCTCCACGCCCGCTCCCGACCAGCCCGCCGGACAGGGAGAAAATTCTCCCCTTGATGTTTTTCGGTCAGGAAAATGACCTTTCTCCTGAGCAGTTTGTTAGCATTAGACTCAAAAGGGGCCACAATATTGTTTCTACATTGGGGAAAGCCAACTGAGTTTTACCTTGGATGATGACTTGACACAGGTCCTGGTGGCATAAAGTTCCTTTATCTGAATAATTTTCCTTGATATAAGCTTGGAAGTGCTTTATTTCTGTAATGAGGTTAACATCAACATCATCAGGATAATTTTTCATCAAAAGCTTTGCACCTTCACACAGCTGTTTTTCTGAGCATCTAAATCAACCAAAAATGAAAAATTGTTTGTAATATTTTCATATATGATTGCTCTCTTCTTCAAGTTGGTTTCAAGTGCGTCCATCATAAGGATAAAGGATTTCACCCAAACCTTGTCTCTTGGAGAAAACGTTTCATTAATATTTGATGCACCATCATCATTGACTTATCTTTTTTCTCATTCTTTTCCTTTTATTCACACACCTGTAGTCTACATCAGGCAGGTTCCTTTTGCTTCGAGTTCAATTTCATCAAAACTTTCTTGGGTTTCTTTCAAGATGTGAGTGAGTGACATGTAAAGCTTTGCACATGTGCTAAGGGCTATTGGTCGATCCTGTAGGGCCTGGCTGGATTTGTGGAACTGATCCAACACACGATTCAAAAGTTCTAACACGAACACAAACTAATTCCTCCATTTTCCCCTGCAGCTTCTCTCCTTGTATCACCTTTTTCATTATCATCAGTATGACGATGAGTAAGAGCATCAATAATTGAACCTTAACTCTCAGCTAAGGCTGAAGTAGCCTTTGCATGTGTTTCCCACCTGGTGTCAGAGAAATGTTTTGGCACGGTGGAATCAGGAATCAGGACCCAAAAATGATTTGAGTACTGTCCAGTGTTTTATAGAGGCAGAGAAGAATGTGTATATTTGTTGCACAACAACAAAAAGGTTTACTGTATTTAGACAGCGATCAACTGCAACACGGCCAACAAGATTCAGTGAATGTCCAACACATGGAATATATATAGCATACTTATTTTTCTCTAGAGGTTTTTGCTGTATGCCATTATACCTTCCTGGCCTGTTAGCTGCATGGCCATATGATTGTCCTCTGCACTTAATGAAGTCAATTATTTGCAGTCATTATCTAGACAATCCAGCACCATATTGGCCATACTTTCATCACTATAGTTTTCTAATTCAAGGAAAGTTAGAAAGCGTTCAATGGGAAAACCATCATCAGGTGACACATACCTTACAGTAACAGTTAATTGATCAACATGGGAAAGATCTGGCGTAGAGTCAACAAACAAACTGAAGCACTCTGCCTTTTTACATTATCCAAAATAGACCCTCTTACTTTTTCAGCCATAAGCTGGATGAGTTCATCACATTTTTTTTAGACAAGTAAGGCTACCCAGACCCACTGCTTCCATAATGTTTTATATGACTGGCAAGAAATGGATCAAAATTAGCAATGAGTTCTATTAACCCAAGAAAGTTCACATTACATGGCGAACCAAACTTTTCATTGCCTCCACTTAAGCTAGTCCACGTTCTGCTTATGTCACACAACTGCAATAACACATTCAAGTATATGTCTCCAGTACTCTTGCTCCTTTTTTATCCATTCCTACAGGTGTGAATCCAAGGTTAACTCACGTTGCCTCACCAGATATGTAAGCAGAGCTTTTCTTTGATCCTCAGGATTTTCATGATTTTGAATTCTAACAGGGTTACGTCAGTCATTAAACCCATCCAGCCAGTGCTGTTGATAATGTTAAAAAGAGTTTGCAGACAAAACAGTAAACACAACCGGTTGTTGGAGAGTATACTAGCCACTCTTGATGGTATTTTTCACCATTAACTTTCATTGAATGAAGTAAACCCTTTGAACAATATCTAATTTGGTTTTTGAATGACCATTTCGATTTCTCAAATGGGCTGTTCCAATGTTGACACTCCGAGGGACCTTTCTGTGTCCAGAATGAAATATCATCCTCAGTTAAGATATCCCAGGGACCAAGATCATGGGACTTTGTGTATCTATTTCCTTCAGCTGGGATTTCAGGCTCTGTAACATTCTCAAGTGTAGTAGTCAGATTCATATCTTTATCAGGCAGATGCTTGTGGTTGCTGTGGGCCGGGCTGAGGTCCCTTCTTTTTTACAGTGAAATAACTATCAACTTTCAGTAATTGTTTTAACCGCCCTTCAAACTGCTGCTTTTTTCTCTTCTGACATCCACTTTCAAAAGTTCTTCTCATTTTTAACAGGCCTCTCTATAATAATGACACAATTAAACCTTAGACAATCCTTTATGTTTACTAGTAAAGTAGAAGCAAAAAATACAATACATATATTTCAGTAATATATATATTTATCTGGCGTCAAGGAGAGAAGGGAGATCCCTGCTCAAAGTTTTCTGAAGACAGCTGTATCACGGTTTTTCACGCTTTATTAGATTCTAGAATTTTTTTTTAAAGGAAGATATTTTTTTTTTAATTTTTAATTTATTATCTTGAAAAAGCCATATAAAGCACTTTTATTTAGTGTTCAAAGCATCTAAATAGATTGTGTGACTGTCAGAGGTTAGGGGAAATGCAGCACAGTCCAGCACCATGGCTATGAATTATAGTTATTTCTGCTCAGATTTATAAACTCAATATGACAAAAAAATTGTGTGGCCATATAAGCACATTTTTGTCGTATCAGAACCAAAATGTTCGTTTTAGGGTCTCTTTTCTCCGCCTCCTTCATTTTTTCAACCAATTATGTAAAAATTTGAAATTTAGTCTCTTATTTTCATGCTTAAAGACCCCTCATAATGTGAGGCCCTAAGCCATAACTTACTTAGCTTATGCATAAATCTGGCACTTGGAGTAGGCCATTCATCCCTTTGAACCTGCTCCACCATTCAATAAGATCGTGGCTGATCTGGCTGTGGTCTCAGCTTCACTTTCCTGTCTGCCTCACCACAACCCCCTGCCCCCCCGATACCCTTGATACCTTGGTTTATCAAAAGTCTGTCAAGCACTGCCTTTTATAAATTCAATGACCCAGCCTCCAATCCTCCCCATGGAGGAGAATTCTACATACTAACAACCCTTTGAGAGAAAAAAATTCTCCTTATCTGAGTCTTAAAAGGGAAATCTCTTATTCTCAAACTGCATCCCCAAGTTCTACTCTCGAAACGTCCACCCGCTATCTACCCTATCAAGTTCCCTCAGGATCTTACATGTTTCAATAAGATCACCTCCCATTCTTCTAAACTCCAATGGGAAGAGGCTCAGCCTGCTGAACGTACTTCTTAGGATAAGGCCCTCATCCCTGGTATGAGTAGAGTGCACCTTCTCTGTACTGCTCTTAGAGCAATTAATTCTTTTCATTCAGAGCTTGGGGCCGAGGCAATCGAAGGCATGGCCACCAATGATGGAACAATTAAAATTGGGGCTTTGCAAGAGGCCAGAATTAGATGATCGCAGATATCTCAGATGTTTCTGGGGCTGGAAGAGGTTACGGAGATAGCGAGGGGCACATCCATGGAGGAATTTAATAATAAAAGTGAGAATTTTAAAATTTAGACATTGCTTAATGTAGGTCAGAGAAAGAACAGGACTTGGTGCAAGTAAGCACACAGGCTGTAGGAGTTTTGCATGACCTCAGGTGTATGGAGAGTAGAACATGGAAGGCTAGCCAGGAGTATGTTGGAATAATCAAGACTGGAGGTAATAAAAGACACGGATATGGCTTTCAATAGCAGGTGAGCTGAGGCAGGATTGATGGAGGATAAAAGCAAAATACTGCGGATATTGGAAATCTGCAACAAAAACAAAAATTGCTGGAAAAACTCAGCAGGTCTGACAGCATCTGTGGAGAGAAAGACAGAGTTAACGTTTCAAGTCCATATGACTCTTCAGAACTAAAGAGAAGTAAAAATGTGGTGAAATATATACTGTTTAAGGGGGGGTGGGACAGGTGAAACTGGATAGAAGGCCAGTGATAGGTGGAGGCAAAGGAGAGATTGCGAAAGATGTCATAAACAAAAGGTCGAAGGGGTCTTCATGGTGGTGATACTGACTAAAGGAAGTGCTAATGGCGACATTAAGTGTAGAAAGCAGGGTGAGCGAGTGACAGATGGCCCTAGTGTGTGGGAGAAAAGGTAAAAATAGGCCAAAAGGTGGGGATAAAACGATGAATAGAAATAAATTGAAAAAATAATAATAGAAAAAGGTGGGGGAAAAAATATAAATAAAAATTAAAATATAAATATTTGGAAAAGGGGGATCAAAAAGGGGTAAGGATGGAGGAGAGAGTTCATGATCTGAAGTTGTTGAACTTAATGTTAAGTCTGGAAGGTTGTAAAGTGCCTAATCGGAAGATGAGGTGCTGTTCCTCCAGTTTGCTTTGAGCTTCACTGGAACATTGCAGCAGGCCAAGGACGGATATGTGGGCATGAGAGCAGGGTGGTGTGTTGAAATGGCAAGCGACAGGAAAGTCTGGGTCATGCTTGCGAACAGGCCGAAGGTGTTCTGCAAAGCAGTCACCCAGTCTGTGTTTGGTCTCTTCAATGTAGAGGAGACCACATTGGGAGCAGCGAATGCAGTAGACAAAACTGAGGGAAGTGCAAGTGAAATGCTGCTTCACTTGAAAGGAGTGTTTGGGCCCTTGGACGGTGAGGAGAGGGCAAGTAAAGGGGCAGGTGTTGCACCTTCTGCGATTGCATGGGAAGGTGCCATGGGAGGGGGGTTGAGGTGTCGGGGGTGATGGAGGAGTGGACCAGGGTATCCCGGAGGGAATGGTCCCTACGGAATGCCAACAGGGGGGTGAAGGGAAGATGTGTTTGGTGGTGGCATCATGCTGGACTTGGCGAAAATGGCGGAGGATGATCCTTTGAATGTGGAGGCTGGTGGGGTGAAATGTGAAGATAAGGGGGACCTTACCATGGTTCTGGGAGTGAGAGGAAGGTGTGAGGGCAGAGGTGCGGTAGATGGGTCGGACACGGTTGAGGGTCGTGTCAACCACCGTGGGTGAGAAACCTCGGTTAAGGAAGAAGGAAGACATTTCAGAAGCGCTGTTTTGGAGAGTGGCATCATCAGAACAGATGCGACGGAACTGAGAGAATGAGATGGAGACCTTACAGGAAGCAGGGTGTGAGGAGTTGTAGTCGAGAAAGCTGTGGGACTTGGTGGGCTTGTAATGAATATTGGTGGAGTCTTTCACCAGAAATAGAGACAGAGAGGTCAAGGAAGGGAAGGGAAGTGTCAGTGATGGACCATGTGAAAGTGATGGAGGGGAGGAAATTGGAAGCAAAATTAATACATTTTTCCAGGTCCAGACGAGAGCATGAAACAGCACTAAAACAGTCATCAATGTACCGGAGAAAGAGTTGTGGGAGGGAGCCTGAGTAGGACTGGAACAAAGAATGTTCCACATACCCCATAAAGAGATAGGCATAACTCAGGCCTATGCTGGTACCCAAAGCCACACCTTTTATTTGGAGGAAGTGAGACGAGTTTAAGGAGAAATTGTTCAGTGAAAGAACAAGTTCAGCCAGATGGAGGAGTGCTGGTGGATGGGGATTGTTCAGTCCTCAGTTCAAGGAAGAAGTGGAGAGCCCTCAGACCATCCTGGTGGGGGATGGAGGTGTAGAGGGATTGGGACGTCCAGTGGAGGATTGGTGGAGGAGTTGAGTATTGTTACAGAGGTGGAAATAAGCAGTCTTAGTGACGGCACCAATATAAGGTCAAATATGACATCAAGGTAGCAAACTGTCCGATTCAGCTGCAGACAGCTAACAGGGAGAGGGATGGAGTCTCTTCCTAGGGAACAGAGTTTCTAGTGGAATTGTCCCAATATTTAATTGGAGGAAATTTGTTCATCCAATACTGGATGTTGAATATACTGTCTGATAATTCAGCAACATGAGAAAACTGATGGCTACAATTATATAAGAATTATCTTATCATATCTTATCAAGAAGAATTATCAGGCAAGCGCAGTCCCCCCCCCCCCCCCCCCAAACCAGCTGAATAACAGTGGAGAGACTTTGGAGGATGCTTTGTTAGGAAATGTCCCAAAAATACAGGATTTAATACTATTTCATCACACTGTATTCAAATGCACATGTGGACTCCATAAGTTTCAGTTAGGAAATGAAGGCAAACACGGGCAGTTTCACCGTAATTACACCACAAAATCCGGGCCCTTATGTCTTTACTACCAGTGTGTGCAAATGACTACATCATGATGTCAAGAGGAGCCAGCCATAATTGAGAAAATTTATGCTCATAAAAACTCATTGATGTCATTGGTTTACTTAGAAGCAAATACAAATCTCCACTTGGAATAATGAGGATAGGCCAGTCATACTCAGAGTACACAAAAGAAGTGTTTTTTCTCCACCATCCATCCCAAGAAGCTGACAGAAAGAAACAGCTAGCCAGTGGAAAACTGTTTTTGCTATGGCAGCCCCTACTAGAGTTAACAATTCTTAGTCCAAACAATCCTATTATAGGGCTAAACAGTTTTATTAAGACGGTCAGTCTCTCCATCTCTCACGTCCTTTTCACCAGTTAAATTGCCTGCAAGTCCTTAAGGCTCAACTCATGTATTTTCTGAAACTGCTGATTACCTTGTGCTAGGGAGGCAATGTTCCCTCTAAATTCTCTTTGCTGTGTGCGGCCTGTTTCTTCCACTACAGTCCCTTTAAGATTGCTGTGCAAGCCTACACCTTAAAGAGAACATTGGTTGTGCCTGATGTTTGCTCTTTTCACAGTAACATTCCAGATTTCTATGCAGTCACGCGCCCATTGACTGGAGACTTTTCAATCGTGCCTGTACTCCCAATATACTTGTATCTTCCTTTGCTTCAAAAACATATCCAATTTTCAATAATTGACACTGTGGTCGTTACCTCAACCAGTCCCTACAGCAAAGAATTCCATCCTCCTAAAGCCCTCTATGTAAAGAAATTCCTTCTAAATTCTCTCAAGATATAATTGGCAAAAGAACCAGATTTTTTTGTTTTTAAAAAAGTAGTAACTTAATATAATCTGTAATTGCGGGAGAAGACTCTATCGTAACTATCTATAGGAAATTGGATAAATATTTAAAAGGGAAATGTTTACATGCTATGGGGAAAGAGAGTGGAACCCAGGGTCCCTTTTCAGGATTGCTGTACAACTGGATCACAGAGGTAAAGGATAACAGACGATTTTTTCAAAGTCTATGCAAATTTGACAGAAATCAAAGTTATAAGTCTGACAGAACGCGGGACTGCACCTGTGTACCATGCAATTTTTATATCATAGTGCAAGCGCTCAGATGTGGCTGCATGTTTAGCAGGCCGTGAAAGAATACAGTTCTAGAGACAATGAGATGCAAAAAAAAATGTCATCGGCCCCCTAGAGGATGTTTGTGTGCACTATTAGTTGCACAACACTTACTTCAGGAGTTGATTGCACTCAAGCATGCTTTGGAAGTGTTTCAAGTCAAACTGCTGAGAAATCCTACATAGGTAAAGTTTCTATGTGCCTAATATTAATTCCATATGCTATACCCAGCCTACAGCACTTAGGCAGAAGGCAACAGTCAAGGATTAGGCCAGCCGCAACAAATTTGCATGTTTCAGGCTCGTATCCAGAACATTTATTCTATGCTTCAGTCAAATATAATGCTTAAAGATTAGTACTTTAACTTTAAACACTGCAGGAAGAGTTCATTGAAAGTTTTTATGGGGAATACAGATAAAATTATTTCCATACTTCAGAAAAGAATAATTTTATTTCAGCTGTGCAAGTTTATTTATTACAGAAATTCATAATGAGGGTATGCCAGCGTTTCTAAAGCATGAATCTCCCCAGCAAATAAATTTGGGCAATAATAAACAAAAAAGTCAAAACTTCAGCATAACTGCAACCTTGACCGATTTGCTAACATGGACTATTGGTGTATGGAATACACAAATTAGAATTTTGGTTGTCACCTTATGGTTTTGACTAATATGCTAGTTCAGACTAGTAACCCTCACATTCTGAAACCTCTACAATATCCACTGTAGTTAAGCAAGTTATGGGAAAATCTATTTTATAGTATCAAGTCTGTTGCCTGTCATTAAGAAAATACTGAGAATGCCAAGAAAAAGCACAATACATCAAGGAAGACCAGCAAAAGTAGTTTTTACTTCCCATTCTAACAGAGAAACTAATGTATGTAAAATTTTACTGCTGTATCTTTATTTTTCAGAACTCGTTCAGCTCTCTGATACATCAGGAAAATTACTATAATTAATCTATTCCAATCTTCATTTGAGAGTGATGCTGCTCAGTCCTAAAGTCAAGAGAAAGTACAGGACTCGTATAGCATTGCACCATAATTTTCAAGCACTACTGCATTGAAAGCACAGGAAAAGTCTAAAGGCTGCAATTATCCCAGTATACCATCAAGCTGTTCAAACTCTGAAACAAATATAGTCGAGTTTAATACTTTATGAAATTAATACATTGAAGCATCAAGAGTAAGGCCTCACGAAAGTAATTCCCCTGGACTATGTCTTCAATATAAATATAATATAAATGTCTTCAAAATAAATGAATTTTGATTGATTATTTCCATAAGCAATTACAAGAACTAAATGTATAGAATGCAACACAACATACAGTACAAGCCGTACAAGCCATACATCAAGCCTGGAAATATGACAAATCGTATGCACAGAAAATGATCAGAATTGTTTTAAATAGTTAAGAACTTTTAAGGGTGTGGTATCTGGTCAATGGCAGGTGCAGGTTGCAGCTTGTCCAGTTGTTCTTTACAGATAATTCAGTTTTAAGTTTAAAACATTTAAAAGATGACATCCACAGGCTCATGTGCAATAAATGCTACAATCCAAATAGAGTTTATGAAGTCCAGCGCCACCATGCCACTTTCATTCTGTCCCACACTGCAGAAAAGGAATCCAGAGCAGGACGTACATCTAGAGCGGTGAACTGGTACGTTGACTTGTCAATCTCACCTCCATCATAGTAATCAATCACATATCGTACTTCTCTTCCACAACGGTTCACAATCCAGTCATGTCGATCAAAGGGCAGTTCATACCTAGCAGTTTTAAAACAATCAATTGAGATCCCACAAGCTAATATTAAATACGTGCAGAGTTTTACAATTTAAATTTTGTCTCAAGCAAAGATGACCAGGTTCTCTGTCTTAATGGCTCACTTACCTGCATGCCATGGAGCCTCAATATAAAACACTAAATTCATGGTATGCTACTTCAAAACATTAAGCTCAAAAGTATTTATTTTTGTTTCTTTTTTATTGGATTTATGGGATGTGGGCTTCGTTGGCTAGGCCAGCATTTATTACCCATCCCTAATTGCCTCGAGGAGGTGATGGGGAGCTGCCTTCTTGAATCGCTGCAGTCCATGTGGTGTAGGTACATCCACTGTGCTGTTGGGAAGGGAGTTCCAGGATTTTGACCCAGCGACAGTGAAGGAACGGTGATATATTTGCAAGTCAGGGTGGCGAATGGCTTGGAGGGTAACTTCCAGGTGGTGGTGTTCCCATCTGTCTGCTGCCCTTGTCCTTCTAGATGGTAGCGGTTGTGGGTTTGGAAGGTGCTAAGAAGCCTTGGTGAGTTTCTGCAGTGCATCTTGTAGATGGTAGGACTTGAGCACAAAAATAAAGGCTGACACTCCAGTATACAATTGAAGGCGTGCTACATTATTGGAGCTGTTGTTTTTCAGATGAGACATTAAACTGAGGCTCCGTCTGCCCTTTAGGTGGGTGTAAAAATCCCATGGCAATATTTTGAAGAGTAGGGGGGGATATCCCCACTGTCCTGGTCAATAATTATCCCCAATCAACATCGCGCGCACACTATCTGATCATTATAATATTTGTGGGAGTTGGCTGTATGCAAATTGGCTGTCACCTTTCCTACTTTACAACTGTGATTTTACTTCAAACATACTTCATTAGCTTCAAAACGCATTGATACATCTGGTGGTTGTGCAAGTTTTTTTCTATGAAGAAGTGGAAAAGCAAGAAATAATGCTGAAAAGAAACAAAATAATATAAACGACAAAATGCCTTCTCATTTTCACTATCAGTAGGAGTGACCACCGCACAGTCCTTATGGAGACAAAGTCCCATCTTCACATGGAGGATGCCCTCCATCATGTTGTGTGGCGCTACCACCCTGCTAAATGAGATAGATTTCATACAGATCTAGCAACTTGAGACTGGGCATCCATGAGGCACTGTGGGCCATCAGCAGCAGCAGAGTTGTACTGCACCACAATCTGGAACCTCGTGGCTGGCATAACTCCACTCTACCATTACCATCAAGCCAGGGGATCAACCCTGGTTCAATGAATAGTGCAGGAGGAAATACCAGGAGCAGCACCAGCTGAGCTAACCAGCCTGTCACTAGTGGATTTAATGTTACCATTGTAAAAGCAGCACTAAGATGGCTTTTGCAAACCACCAAATGTGTGACATTGAAGAAAAAAAAGTGCCACATAAGGCCACAAATAAAAAAAGTGGTCTCAGGGCATGTAGGGTCATAGATTAGGTACTTCTTCTCAATGACATATTACATCTTTAGATGCCAGAATTTGTTCTTTTTTCACATCTGATGAAATTAAGCCAGTTTTGCAATTTGATTCAATGTTTTATTAATTGTATGTAAATCAACATGAAATTAATTGTAAACTGCAGCCACTCATTAGAATGTGATGGTTAATTTTATAAAAGGCCCAGATTTTGCTGTCAGTGAAATGACAACACTCATTGCTCAGCTCGAAGAAAGCTGCCCACAAAAATCTCGCAATCTGTGGTGTGGATTTCCCCTTTCTAATTTGAATCTAGCAACAAGTTACCTGACATTCCACAAATATACAATTAGTTTTTTTTTTAAAAAAGAGCTACAGAAGCTGTTCAACAGTAATCATGAACCTGGCACGCTGTTAAAATCCAGTCACACCTCATTCAGCTAGACAACTTTTTCAAGGATTTTTAGTGAGACTAATAACATAAAATGGTTCTCATCAGTTCAGTGATTTTTAATTGATTGCAGTTTGCGGGAACTTCAACAGCGCAACCTATGCAGAAGCGTAGGATCACAGACAGCAACTACGGGATGTTTAGCTGCGCATGTGAGGACTCCAGAAGTTGCTGCCAGTTTTAGTGGAGAAGTTACAGCGAATGTTGATAGTTTTGCTATCATTACTACCACAAAATCTGGGCTAATACAACTAACACACTTTTTAATGCCAATATAATGCCATATCATACAGTACAGCACAGGAAGCCATTCAACCCAGTGCATCTGCACCTGCTGCATCAAAGAGGAATCCAGTTATCTGCACTCCCCTGCTTTTCCCCCATACACCTGCAATATTTTCAAGTGTTTATCCAATTCCCCTGTGAAAGCTACCATTGGATCTGTACTCACCACCCTTCAGCTAATGCGAAACAACTTCAGAGGAGCAGGAGGAGGAATGGGCCATAGAGAGCCAGTCTGCTCCATCATTCAATATGAATCTAGCTGATCTACCTCAACTCCAGTTTCTCAGACTCAACCCATCCAAGGTTGGATGGGTGGAAGGTGAGTCAGTCAACATCTCAATGAGAAAATGAAGCAAACTAGGGAACAAATAATTCTTGTCTTCAAGGGAAGGGACTGGTGAGTAATCATATGTGGTGGAGCAAGTCAGCTTGGCACCATTCTCTACAACGCGGTTCCTAAACCCTCTATCTCTCCACCTCTATCACCTTTTAAAAAGCTTCTCAAGGCCAGCTCTTGAACCAGGTTTTTATTCACTTCCCTAATCTAGCCTTCCGTTGTTCAGTATTCAATTCCCTGTTTTAATTTGTGAAGTGCCTTGTGATTTTATGTTAATATACAAATGCAAATTGTCCTTGAAAAATATGAAATTCACATGCAAGTAAAATGATAATGCAAATTTGTATTAGTTTAAAAATATACATATGCAATCATTTCTGTATTAAAAGTGCAATAAAACAAATATTTATCTTCAGCACGGTTCTGTGAATAAGTTTTCAGCAACCTTTTCCTAATGTAGTGCTTCAAAATTCCAGCAGATGGTAGTCATTGCATATCGAAAAGAAGAAATAAGGCAGAAAATAAACTGTACAGGTGTACCCATGGTGATTCCCTGACCTTTAGCTCACTCACATTTAATATAAAAAGTAATTACATTAGATTGTTGATTGTTCTATAATGGTCATACATGTCCCAAACAATGGTAAAACAATGATTTATGTTCCCTCACCCTCAAAAGGGAATTCTTAACCTCAAAGTTTAATTAAAGTGAAGGTGCCACAGTCAGATTAAAAGGTTAACAGCCAAATCTATGGTATCATTGATGAGGATTAGGGACAGCATTTGAGCAAGTTTAACTGGCAGTACAACTAGGCTGGATTCAAGAAAATTTACTTTGAACAATACTGCAGCACAGAAGAATTTAAACCAGTTGGTTACCAAGTTCTCTTGCATGCCTTCTCTTACACACACACACACACACATCCATCCAAAGAGGTCTTATTTCTCCCGAAAACAACAAAAAACAATTTATTTACATCCTCAAAAAGATCATGCAATCTATGACTATTTGACACTTTAAAAAAAGTGTCCACTTCTTGCACAATCTAACTACATTAAGTAACACAACGAACAGTTCATAACATACCCAATTAAAGAACGAATCCGAGCTCTTGGTGAATATTCCTTAGCTTTTCCCCCAAAGCGGAGTAACGAAGGCCCACAGGGGCATTCCCTAAAAACAAAAGTATACCAAATATTTTTAATTTAACTAAATTGACATTAAAGCCCAATATTGCTCCCACAGTTTTATTATATGCATTGACTATTTAGAATATTATATAGCAGTGTGATTGAATTCATGTTTTCTGAACCTTAAGTTTTATTGGAAAATATGAAGAAATTATGATTCTGAGAAAGACCACCTGACAGTTTAAGGAGACAAAGAGAATGGCTGGAGTACATTTTAAGATATGACCAAGTACCAAAAGAATACTGGAACTCCTCCCCATGTGACACCACCCGAGTTGCAATGCTCCACAAATTCAGCCATGCAAGTAATGACCAGTAGTGCAAAGTTGCTCTAAAATTTCAAGATTTATAGATTAGAAGTGGGGACATTCACTGATGATTGCAGAGTGCACAGTCCCACTCATAACTTCTCAGATACTGAAGCAGTCTTTGTCAGCATGCATAAAGGCTTGCGCTGATAAGTAGCAAGGAACGTTTGTGCCACAAGTGTCTTGACATTGTAATGACCTTCTCCAAGAGAATCTAACCATACATAAAAACAAAGTGATGGAAAAATGCAGCAGGTCTGTCAGTATCTGTGGAAAGAGAAACAGAGTTAACGTTGAGTCCAATATGGCTTCTTTTCCAAGGAGTCATATTGGACTCGAAACATTAACTCTGTTTCCCTCTCCACAGATGCTGCCAGACCAGCTGAGTTCTTCCAGAATTTCCTGTTTCTATTTCAGTTTTCCAGCGTCTGCAGTATTTTGCTTTTATTTTAAAGAATCTAGCCAGTTGTGAATGGTGGAGGACAATGAAACAACCAACAGGAGGGTCCACGAATATCCCCATCCTCAATGATGGGGGAGCCCAGGCAGGCTGATGCATTTACAACAATCTTCAGCCACAAGAGATGAGTGGATGATCCATCTCAGCCTCCTCCTGACGTCCCCAGCATCACAGGTGCCAGTCTTCAGCCAATTCAACTCACTCCACATGATTTCAAGAAACGGCTGAAGGCACTGGATACTACAAAAGGATGGTGGCCCTGACGACATTCCAACAACAGGACTGAAGGCTTGTGCTCAAGAACTAATGCACCCTTAGCCAAGCTGTTCCAGTACAGCTACAACGCTGGCATCTACCTGGCAATGTGGAATACTGCCCAGGTATGTCCTGTCCACAAAAAGCAGGACAAATCCAACCCTACCCATTATTGCCCCATCAGTCTACTCTCGATCATCAGCAAAGTGATGGAAAGTGTCGCCGACAGTGCTATCAAGCAGCACTTACTCTGCAATAACCTGCTCTCTGATGTTCAGTTTGGGTTCCGCCAGGGCCACTCAGCTCCTGGCCTCATTACAGCCTTAGTCCGAACATGGACAAAAGAGCTGAACTCTGGAGGTGAGGTGAGGGTCACGGCCCTTGACATCAAGGCAACATTTGACTGAGTGTGGTATCAAGGGCCCTAGCAAAACTGGAGTCAATGGGAATCGGGGTGGGGGGGGGGATTTCTGCACTGGTCAGAGTCATACCTCGCACAAAGGAAGATGGTTGTGGTTGTTGGAGGTCAATCATCTAAGTCCCAGGATATCAATGCAGGAGTTCCTCAGGGTAGTGTCCTAGGCCCAACCATCTTCAGCTGATTCATCAAAGACCTCCCTACATAATAAGGTCAGAAGTGGGTATGTTTGATGATGATTGCATGATGTTCAGCACCATTTGCAGTTCCTCAGATACTGAAGCAGTCCTTGCCCATTTGCAGCAAGACCTTGGCACCATTCAGGCTTGGGATGATAAGTGGCGAGTAGCATTCACACCACACAAGTGCTGCACAATGACTATCTCCAACAAGAGAGCATCCAACAATCTCCCCTCGACATTCAATGGCATTACTATCACGGAATCCCCCAATCAACATACTGGGAGGGGTTACTATTGACCAGAAACTGAACTGGACTAGCCACATAAATACTGTGGCTACAAAAGCAGGTCAGAATTCTAAGCGAGTAACTCACCTCCTGGCTCCCCAAAACCTGTCCACCATCAACAAGGCACAAGTCAACATTGTAATGGAATACCCTCCACTTGCCTGGATGAGTGCAGTTCAAGAAGTTCAACACCATTCGGGACAAAGCAGCCCTCTTGATTGGCACCCAATCCACCATGTTGACATTCACTCCTTCCACCACTGACACACACTGGCAGCAGTATGTAATATATACAAGATGCACTGCAACAACTCAACAATACTTCTTCCAAACCCACAACTTCAACCACCTAGATGAATGAAGGCAGCAAGTGCATGGGAACACCACCTGCAAGTTCCCCTCCAAGTCAGATTCCATCCTGCCTTGGAAATCCTTCACTATCACTGGATTAAAAGGCTTGGAACTCCCACCTAACACTGTGGGTCTACCTACATCAGAAAGATTGCAGTGGTTCAAGGCAGCTCGCAATCACCTTCGAGGAAAATTATAGATGGGCAATAAATTACCTTGGCAGCAATTTCATCATCCCATGAATGAATAAAAACTTTAAAATTGTACTGATGTTTGTTTCTATAAGGATTTTAAGTAAATGGAATGTATATACATATTTTATTCATATTTTTATAGATGAAAGTTAGCTGGATTAAAATTTTTTAAAACTACAAATGGTAATGTAAACACAAACATTCCCCAAAGGTGTGGGCAATATCCGAGTGCAGACTGGATTAACAAACTCCTTTTCATTTTCCAGAAAGTTAAATATTCCGCAATTGGAAACAGAAAACGCTGGAAATACTCAGCAAGTCTTGCAGCAACTGTGAAGAGAGAAACAGAGTTAACCTTTCAGGCTGGTGAACTGCTGAGTTCTGCCAAAACGTCATTGACCTGAAACTTTCAGCTTTCTCTCTTCACAGATGGTGCGAGATCTGCTGAGCATGTATTTCCAGCATTAACATCTCACATCTCCAGCATCCACAGTACTTAACTCTTAAATATTCAGCAATTTAATCCAAAAAGAAACCGTTATACATACTGACTACAAAATAATCTAAGATATGAAAGCAAGCAATTATTGATAAATATTTAAAAAATAGATTCAACAACAAAAATCCAATCTAACAAAATTATATACCTTAGAAGTTGCATATTAAGTGAATAAATGGAAATGAACTTGATATTGGGATATTATCACCAGGTCTAGCACGATTTAAATCATGTTGACTATATGCAAGAAAATCTGTTTACACAGGCTGTTAAGTCTGTCCCAACCCATGTGTTTTTAAACTGCTGATTGCATTGTAATAGATGTGAACTATTGTTACAAGTGAGATAGACAGGTTAAACGAATGGGCAAGAACTTGGCAAATGGAACACAATATGGGGAAGTGTGAAGTTATCCACTTTGGTAGGAAAAATAGAAAAAGCAGAGTTTGGATGAAAAGTCACAGACCTGAAACATTAACTCTTGTTTCTCTCCTCACAATGCAACCAGGTCTGTTGAATGTTTTCAGCATTTGTGTTTTACTTTAGAAAAGTAGAATATCTTTCAAATGGTGAGAAACTAGGAAATGTTGGTACTCAGAGGGACCTGCGTATTCTTGTTCATGAATCACAGAAAGTTAACATGCGAGTACAAGCAAACAATTAGAAAAGCAACTGGTATGGTATACTCCAATCCCTTTGTAATAAAGACTGAGTGAAGAAATCTTAATACAATTATAATGGACCTGGGTGAGACCATACCTGCAGCCTGTGTACAATTTTGGTCTCTTTTCCTTAGGTAGGGTGCTTCCCTTAGAGGGAGTGCAACAAAGGTTCACTAAACTAATTAAAGGGATGAGGGGATTATTCTTTTGAGAGAGATTCAGCAGACTAATCTTATATTCCCCAAATGTGGAAGGGTAGAAAGTGACCTCATCAAAATACACAGAATTCTTTCGCGGCTTGATAGAATGGATGGTGAGGGTATGCTTCCCCTGGTTGGGGAGTCTAGAAATCGGGCTCAATCTTAGAATGAGGGGATCAGCCATTTAGGACAGAGATGAAGAGAAATTTCTTCACAGAGCTGTGGGTCTTTGGAATTTTCTGACCCAGAGAGCTGTGGATGTTCAGTCACTAAGTATATTAAAGAGAGAGATATATCACATTTTTAGATATTAAGGGAATTAAAGGATGTTGGAATTAGTGCAGGAAAGTGAAGTTGAGGTAGATGATCAACTACGATGATAATGAATGGTGGAGCACACCTGAAGGATTGAATGGTCTACTCCTGCTCCTTTATTTACATTCTTATGACCCAATAATAGGTAACAGTATATTTCGCAATGGGTATTACAAATGGCTGCAGTACTAAATTTCTAAGTATTTATGGTTTTGACACGACCAAAGTTGCAAACATTGCAAAGGCATTTAACAAACTATTACACCCATTTAAGTAAAACATTTGTCAGCAAAAATAGATTAAGACCATATTCTTCCCATTTTTCATTGCTTCTATTATGATGCTATTTTAAGCCAGAAGTTTTCAACATCACAGCTGACTAAAGTGTACCTGGGCAGTTCGAAAAGAGCAAGCACAGAGCACGATGAATAAATCAAGTGTGTGATGAATGCGTGCCTGCAGAACATAGTTGACTGGTCAGTCAGTTGCAATGTTGAAAACCAATTTCAGTCACCGCCAAGATTGTAGCTTCCAAACAGGGTTCAATGGCTTAATTGAATTCCAGATGGTAATATTTTAGTTCACTTAAATATCTGGAAAACAGAGGAAATCATATGAAAGAATTTCTAAGCAGAGAATTCTCACAAAGCAGCAAGGGAAATGTCAAGGTTCTAGAGCAGAGCAGCATTTTGGGTAAAATTAAGTAGGCTGGCCAGGAATAGACAGAGTAAGAAAGGTATAGGGCATGAGTGATGAAGGGGACGTCAGGGAAAATTAGTAAAAAGTCAAAGCTAAAAGCACTATTTCTGAATGCACGAAGCATTTGCAACATATTAGTTGAGTTAAAGCATCAATAGAAATTAATAGGTTTGATCCAACAGTCATTCCAAAGACATGTTTGCAGGGTGACTAAGGTTGGGAACTAAATATTCCAATATGTTTAATTTTTAGAAGAGATAGGCAAAAGGAAAAAAGTAGAAGGGGTAGCCCTGATAATGAAGGATGTGATAAAGGCAGTAGAGAGAAAGGATTTTAAGCTCAGAGAATTAATTATAATGAGTTTGGGTGACGCTTAGAAACAGCAAGGGGCAGAAAACATTGGTGGGGGTATTTATAGGCTCGCTAACAACAGTTGTAATAGGGCAGATTGTAAACCAGGAAATTAGAGTCACATGTAACAAGAGTAATACAGTAAGCATGGGGAACTTTAATCTTCATATAGGCCGGGCAAACCAGATTTGCAGTAATAGTGTGGAGGACAATTTCATGGAATGTACACAAGTTAATTTGAGATCAGTACGTCAAGGAGCCAACTAAGGGACAGACTATTTTAGAACCAGCATTGCGCAATGAGGAATGATTAATTAATAACTTTGTAGTAAAGGGGCCCGTAGGGAAGAGTGACCATGATAGAATTGAGGATTGGTTAACAGACAAAAAACAGAGTAGGAATAAACAGGATATTTTCAGTTGGCAGCCTGTAACTAGCAGGGTACTGCAGCATCAGTACTTGGGCGTCAACTATTTATAACCTATATCAATGACTTGCATGAGGGGACTGAGCGTAATATATCCAAGTTTGCTGACAATACAAAGTTGGGTGAGAAAGTTATCAGTAAGGCGGACAAAAAGGTGATGCAGATGGATATAGACAGGTTGGGTGAGTGGGAAAGAACATGGAAGATGTGATAAAGTGTGAAATTAAATAAACCTTAGTACAATCATACAGGGCATTGGTGAGGCCACACCTAGAGCAGTGTAAAATTTTGGTCCCCTTACCCAAGGAAAGACAGACTTGCCGTAGGAGGAGTGCAACAAAGGTTCACTAGACTTTTTCTAGGCTGAATGGATTGTCCTATGAGGAGAGGCTAAGTAGACTAGGCCTATATTTCCTGGAGTTTAAAAGAATGTCAGGTGATCTAATTAAAACATATAAAAGACTTAAAGGACTTGACAGGGTCTCTGCTGTGAAAATACTTTCACTGGATGGGTGAAGTGGGGACAAGGGATCTTATATTAGTAGGGTTAATATTAAAATGCTCTATTAATCTTAAAATAAGCACTATAGTTATGAGGGTTCCTTTCTTAGGCATAATCGGATACTTCATCAAAGGTGGCTCTGGGGATGCTGGCTCAGCAGCTAGCAATAACAGCCTTAACAGCCTGTATGAACATACTATTCATTGCTATGTATAGGAAGCAAAGGGGAACCGAATACCAGCAAAGATGGTTGAGTCACCATGGAAATTAGCAGACACAAGGCTGAAAGTTGAGATAATGGGAACATCTGCTGGGCCTGCATGATCCAGGTCACTGATGGAATAGTAGGGTTAAGGATTAATGACTGTCACAAAACATTCTACTGAAAGAAGAACGCTAAGAACTATGAATATGTGCTGTAAACTGTATCATTGAGAAGTTCCTTGGGTGACTGAGATCTTCTCCCTTGCGTATGCTGAAATAAAAATCTTTGCTTGTTTGAATTCCTCAGACCCGAGAGTACCACAACAACAGGGAATCTAGAACATGGGGTTACAGTCTCAGAATAAAGGGACAGCCCTTTAGAACCAAGATAAGGAGAAACTTCTTCAGAGTTGCAAATCAGAATGGTCTATCCTAGAGGGCTGTGGATACTCAGTCATTGAGATACATTTTTGAGTACTGAGGGAATTAAGGACTATGGGGACAGTGCAGGAAAGTGGAGTTGAGGTACAAGATCAGCTGTCATCTTATCAAATGGTGCAGGAGACTCAAAAGGGCCAAATGGCTTTCTCCAGCTCCTAGTTATGTTAAGTGGGAAATTCACTTACGTGGCCTCCACTGTACTACCATCAGTATCACCAAGTTCTTGCCCACAAAATAAAATCCGTATCATTTCCTTTTAAGTTCCCTGCATTGATGCTTCAAACTAAAAAATAGAAGTCTTATTACAGGCAAATGGAAATAACTAACACGCAAACTGATATGTACTTTCAGAACCAAAAAGACCGCAAACCTTCTGAGAATGGTGGATATTTAGCCTTCCAAGTTTTCATTTTAGTTAAGTGAAACAGTAATGCAATAAATCAGAGCTTGATACACTACAATGTCAATTTCATTTCATAACCCCAGCAACAGACAGCTTCCACTGTGCTGCTCAATAAATGCATCCATTATGAACTATGAACTAACTTGGCATGGAGTGCTTCCCACTTGAGTATTTCATTCCAGGCCTGTTCATTGTTCTGATTATGGATCTTAATAATGTTTGACATATCATTAGCTGTAACATCTTCATTCCGCCAGCGCCACCTGTAAAATAATTACAGAATGGAATATAATTTTAAACCAAGGCACTGAATGCTTCGTCACTGTTAAAATAATCCATTTTCTTCAGCAAAACACAAAATTATAGCGAATGAAATGAATGTTGAATTATAGAATATAAAACTGTGGCCCTTTTCATATTCAACACTTAATAACCAGAAGATAGCACTACGTCAATGATGAATACTAGGCACTCTGTAGTGGGATAAAGAAAACCATTTTCATTTATTGACAACATACAGTTCTACCATCATAGGGTTTAAGCTCATATTTCTATATTCTATTTTTAAAATCTGCCTTTCCTCTCTGGAGGTCTTGCTGGGGTATGGCTCTCTGTGTCAGCAATCTCCACTTGCCACTGTGAGAGGATAGACAATGAGTGTCAAGAGACTTTTACCCACGGAGGCATCAGAGCTGAGCCCAGCTAAGACTTCACATCCCACCCCTATACGAGGTAACTGGAGGGCAATTAGGAACAGGAATTTTGCTGGTTTCCCCATACCGTCAGTTTTAATTCTTCCATCTGCATTCCCTTCCCTTCGAGTTCTTCACAGAAACTACAATTTTGTTTTCAAGTGTATCTACACAAGTGTAGCTGCGTGATTCAGACTACAGACAGAATCAGAATTTAACCTGCAAGCACCAGATTGCCAAGTGGCATTCCTTTGCTTAACCCATGGCTGACAGTAGTAATGGAATCTGATATTCAAGCTCCATAACCATTCCCTCCATAGGAACAAAAATAGGCCATTCAGCCCTGAGCCTGCTTCTGCTCATTAGAGCATGGTGGTCATCAACCTCAATGCTATTTCCCTGCACTATCCCCCTATCCTTGGATGTCATTAGTATCTAGAAATCTATTGATCTCCAGCTTGAACATAATGATTGAGCTTCCACAGCCTTCCGGGGTAGAGAATCCCAAGATTCACCACTCCCCGAGTGAAGAAATTCCTCCTCAGTCCTAAATGGCCTACTCCTTTTTCTGAGGCTATGTCTCCTGGTTCTAGGCTCCCCCAGTCAAAGGAAGCATCCTTTCTGCATTTACCCTATTTGGCCCCTTAAGAATTTTGTTATTTGCAGAGATCACACCTCATTCTTCTAAACTCTGGCTCTGTATTCTTTAGTCTCCTTAATCTCTCCTCAAAGGACAGCCATCCCAGGAATTAGTCTGGTGAACCTCCACTGAACTCCCTCTAGGTCAAGTATATCCTTCCTTAGGTTAGGAGACCGAACTGTACATAGTGCTCCAGGTGCAGTCTAACCAAGGCTCTATACAATTGAAGCAAGACATCTTTACTCCTGCACTCAAATCCTCTTGCAATAAAGGCCAACGGACCAACTGACTTCCTAATTGCTTGTGCATCTGCAGCTTAGCTTTCAGTGATTTATGAACAAGGACACCCAGGTCCCTTTGGACATCAACACTTCCCAGTCTCTTACCAATTAAGAAATGCTCTGCACCTCAATTCTTCCTATCAGTGGATAACCTCACACTTATCCACATTATATTCCACCTCTCATTAAGCCTGTCAAAATCCCATTGAAGCCTCTTTGCATCATCCTCTCAAATCATATTCCCATCTAGTTTTGTGTCATCCACAAACTTGGAAATATTACATTTGGTTCCCACATCCAAATCAATGATATAGATTGTGAACAGCTGGGGCCCCAAGTACTGATTCTTGTAGTACCCACTAGTCACAGCCTACCAACCTGAGAATGACGTTTATTCCTACTCTGTTTTCTGTCTGTTAACCAATCCTAAATCCATGCCAGTATATTAACCCCAATCCCATGTGCTCTAATTGTGTTTACTAACCTCCTGTGTGGGGCCTTTTCAAAAGCCTTCTGAAAATCCAAATACACCACATCCACCAGTTCCTCCTTACCTATTCTGTTAGTAACATTCTCAAAAAACACCAACGGGTATACTATTAGCAACTATGTAATAATAAACCTTTGTCTGCTTACCCTTTCCTGACCATTGCATTCCAAAACATCTGCTCAGAAGGATATACCCAATGCTTGTCTGAAAAAGTCCTAGGAATGGAAGACTCCTCTCTGGCTACAGAAAGTGGAAATGGCTGATCTGGTGATGGCTTCTGATTAGGTGGTGGCATCTACAAAACAAAGTGATAAGGATCTTATGCATACAATTACTAACTTCCCCACCCCCTCCCCACCTCATCCTCCCTGTACCCCCAAAAAATTACAAAGATATCATATAGCTTTTCCTAAAGACAAAAAAGGTAAACACAGCTCCCATTGAACAGAATTGATTTCACAACACTGAATCTTAAGAAAATACAAAACTCAAAATTTGAAACCACCATCCACATTCACTGTTCTAATGCTAATTTCAGCTGAAGTAAAATTTATGTTCCCCAGAAAAATTCTCCTCTGGTACAGCTAAGCTATGCAGTCTACCTACATTCCCTGTAACATGTGGTAAGATTTCTATTACTTCTTTACAAGAAAGGCATAGCAGAAATAATTTATTAGAAGGTGTAATACGTTGGATTCAGTAATAAAATTGTCACTACGCAACATCTTTGATGTGCCACACTTCAACTGCTCAACCAATCAACAATTATCACAAGCATATAAAGAGAAGAATTAAAGCATCACATTTTGTTGAAAAACAACATATTATAGTCTACTCAAGACATTCACCTTACTCCATAAGGTTTTTAAAATAATTAGCAAGTCATTTTTTGCCCTGTGTTACTGAACACAATAAAATGTTGCTGAATCAGAATGTATTAAGTTATGAAATAAAAAAATCAGGATGTGTGGCTGTGTACAGAATAATTTGACATTATTTGTGCCTTTGTGGCTTCTTGACACAGGGGACAGAATCTTCTGGTCGGCGTGTGGGGGCAGGGCATGCATCCCAATGTCACCGCACATCATTCCAATCTTCAGTTTGGCAGGCGCGCACCAGAAGTGGCTGCGCCCCCGCCAAACTGTAAAAGGCCTGTTAAGGCCATTAATCACCTCATTAAAGTCATTGCCAGGGTTGCCCGTCTAACCTTAAGGTTGGTGGGCAGGTGAAGAGCCCAGGCAGCCATCACATTTTCCATGGGCGGGACGACGTTTCATGGAGGGTTTATAAGTTTAACAAAATTTTTTATTAAAATTCATTGACATGTCCCAACTCATGTGACACTGTTACACGATGGGACATGTCTGAATAATTAAAAAAAAATTTTTTCAATGTTTTCATAATCAAAGTAATTTCCCTGAGGCAGCTCTGTGCCTCAAGGAGATTTCTGCACTCTTTCAAACTGCTGCACGCCCACCCGCGCCTACTCCTGCCAAGCCCGCCCAAGGGGGAGAAAATTTTCCCCAGGGTTTTCTTTATCCCCTCAGTCTGTGTCTCTAAGGAAGGGTAGCAGTGAAACACTAAATCACAAGTGGAAAAAACAGACATTAGCATTTGAAAGATTAAGACAAATCCTGTCTTACTTACCATATTACTGGGGTCAATATCATCTTCTGTTTGCGGTTTGTTAGCTGTTTTCATGGGACACTCCACGTATTCATATGCCTTCTCCTGATGTGCAGGCACAGGATAAGATGCATTCTCTATTGAGGTAGTTGTTGCAGCTGCCTGATGCATTGGACAACCTGATGGAACACGGGTTGTAAACAAAACAAACAATTCAAATCAGTGAATCATTACAATTAACTGTATCGATGCTGTCGTGCAATGACAGCCTTGAAATTCTGTTGTTTGTGTTGGAGCACAAAAGCTACATTTCTTTGTTAGGTTAAAAGCATCACGAAAGCAGCAAAGTAACAAAAGTATTAAATATTTGAACATTAATATTCACAGCATATTGCCCAAGCCAATGAGTTTAAAATACTTGTTTGTGCATAATGCTAATATCACAGATGTCTGAAGAACTATATAGTGACAATACCAGTACTTTCTAATATACTAAATAAGTTGCCATCATTCTGAAGGGACTCTAAAATAAATCCAAGGTATATTTTAAACTTGTCAATAGTGATAAGAGTCTCCAAAAATTTGCTTAACATAAAACGGTTTGCAAGAAAGAATTTTACAAGTTGGCGGCACAACATATTTGAAGCTTCAGGTAAAAAAAATTCTGGCGCCAACATTTTTAAAATGTTTACCTTCCTTCTTGGCTTGATGCATAGGACATTCTGACGGTAATGTTGCTTGTGGCGTAACAGTAGCTGAAGCTGTTTGCGCATTGTTAGGTAGCGCTGATGTGGATACTCCCATTCTTTGAATGACTTAAGGCCTCAAGTAACTGCTGTGGAACATGGTAAGTCCTTTAAACTTAGAGAACAAGCAACAATCCTACCATAAGCTGAATGCAATGTGAGCTCTGCAGTATTATAAATGTTTAAAACATCAAAATGTCAGTATTTACCCAACACATTGGTTATAATTAATAACATACAAAGCAGACTACTTGTTCTTTTAAATCAATATGTGATTAAGAGAAAAATCAACCTAACAAGACTCTTGCAAAAATTTTTTTTAAACAATTTCCATACTTAAATATGCAGGCACACAAGAATTTATTTTCACTTATTGAATGAAAAAACCCAGTTTCCATGATGGTAAATAATTATCTCTACCACAATCAGATAGTTAAACTGTCAGCCTTCACTCAGTGGTATGTCTCTATCTTGTGATAAAAACAAAAAGCTAAAAGCTACTGCGGATGCTGGAAATCCAAAACAAAAACAGAATTACCTGGAAAAACTCAGCAGGTCTGGCAGCATCGGTGGAGAAGAAATCAGTCAACGTTTCGAGTCTTCATGACCCGCTGAGTTTTTCCAGGTAATTCTGTTTTTGTCTCTATCCTGTGTTTGAAGGCTTTGGGTTCAAGCCCCATTTTAGATTTGAGCATGTAATCTTAACAAACACCACAGTGCAGTAGTGAGGGAATGCACTGTTCAAGGTGTCATTTTCCCAATAAGGTGCTAAACTGAGCCCCTGTTTGTCCACTCAAGTGGGCATAAAATACTCTATGCAAGTATTTGAAGAGATGGGGAGTTCTCTCAGGGTCCTGGCCAACATTTATCCTTTAATCAATACCAGTAAAAACGATTAGCCAGTCAGTTATCACACCACAGGATCTTGCTAGAAGCTAGGAACACATCTGCTGACATTACAATGCTGATTACAGCGACTGATGTACATTTCAAGCGTAAAGTGCTCTGAGACATAGAAAAGGTGCTAGATAAATGCAAATTCCTTCTTACATAATCATGATCAATGGGAAGATTTCAGTTATCACATACCAACTGGCAATTACATTGCTACACTGACCATTGTAAATAGTAAAAACGCAAAAGTTCTAAGTCATGAACTTAATTCCTCCAGTAAACGTTGGCCATGATTAAAATTTATATTCTCCAGGCATCAAGAATACTTATACTCAACCTATTGCATACAACTATTTGCATTTGTGACAGCATCATTGACAGAAAAAGCATAACATGCTTCAATAATCAAATTGCAGTCTTGGTGCTGATGTTGTAAATGAGGGGAGTGTGTGATCTCTAAACATATAGAGGGGCGAGACGAGACGGGGGGGGCGGGAGAGGGGCGAGACGAGACGGCGGGGTGGGGGGGGAAGAGAGAGAGACGAGACAGCGGCGGGGGGGGGAAGAGAGAGACGGGGGGGGGTGTGAGATAGCGACAGAGCCCCCTGACAATCCCGGCCTTACCTCCTCCTCCGGCTTCTCGAATTCTCTGCTCAAGGTTAACTCCCACAACCCCCCGCGCCGCCGATAGACCGCTTCCCATTTACGTCACTTCCTGTTCTCCGGCCACGCCCACTTCATGTCGTCAACAAAGCCCAGCTCCAGGACCGGGGTCAGTGTGAATTACCCCTGCTTGCCAGCATGACAAGGTGCATACTAATTATCCTTAAAGGTGTCGTGGTCATACACAGCTGCAGTAAAGGAAGGAAAGACTTACAGTTATATCACGCTTTTCACGACCTCAGGATATTCTTTTACAGCAGATGAGTTACTTTTGAAGTGTAATCACTGTTAGGATGTAGAAAACACAGGAGGTCATGTTCTTGTGAAGTTGACCGAGGGATAAATATTCACTAGGACACTGCAGATCTCTCCCCAGCTCTTTTTCAAAATAGCGCCAAGGAATCTTTCACATCCACCTGAAAGGGCAGACACGGCCATGGTTTTGAGTCCCATCTAAAAGACAGCACCCCCAACAGTGCAGCACTCCCTGAGTACTGCACTGTCAGCCTTAATTTTTGTGCTCACCTCGTGGAGTGCGACTGCTGTGGCTCAGTTCGTAGCACCCTCACCTTTGAATCAGAGGGTTGTGGGTTCATGTCCCACTCCCGGAAACCAAGAACTGTGATTGTATTCGAAAGAGTTGCAATCTGTGACTGTTGATAATTCGAAAGAGTTGAACCCAGAACCTTCTGTCTTTGAGTTAAAAATACTACCCACTGAGCCACAGGGCTGAAGCAGCTATTTTAATATTTCAATTGACTCAGCATCTAATAACCCTTTGTTCTGGATTCCCTTACAAGGAGGAAATAGTTTTTCTATATACCCCACTGAATCGTTTTTTCCATTTCAAACACAAAGCCACCCTCAACCTTCTAAACTCAAGGCAACACCACTGACCTAGGAACTGGGGAATTGTGGAAGAGATGTACACAAATCACTACATTCTCCTCCAGAGGTCCCCAGCATCATTGATGCCAGTCTTCAGCTAATTCGATTCGCTCAATGTAATATCAGGAAATGGCTGAGGGCATTGGGTACTGCAAAGGCTATGGGACCTGACAATATTCCGGCAACAATACTGAAGCCTTGTGCTCCAGAACTTGCTGTGCCCTTAGCCAAGCTGTTCCAATACAGCTGCAACACCAGCATCTATCCAGCAATGTGGAAAATTGCCCACCTACATCCTGTAGACAAAAAGCAGGACAGATCCAACCTGGCCAATTACTGCCCCATCAGTCTACTCCCGGTCATCAGTAAAGCAATGGAAGTGGTCATCAACGGTGCTATCAAGTGGCACTTACTTGGCAATAACCTGCTCACTAATGCTCAGTTTGGGTTCTGCCAGGGCCACTCAGCTCCTGACCTCATTACAGCTTCAGTTCAAACATGGACAAAAGAGCTGAACTCAGAGATGAGGTGAGAGTGATTGCCCCTGACGTCAAGACCACATTTGACCGAGTGTGACATCAAGGTGCCCTAGCAAAACTGGAGACAATGGGAATCAGTGGTGGTGGTGGGGCTGGGCACGGGGGCGGGCGGGGCTGGGCAGGGGCGGGCAGGGGTTGGGGGATACAATCCGCTGGTTGTAGTCATACCTAGCACAAAGAAAGATGGTTGTGGTTGTTACAGGTCAATCATCTCAGTTCCAGGGCATCACTGCAGGAGTTCCTCAGAGTAGTGTCCTAGGCCCAACCATCTTCAGCTGCTTCATCAATGACCTTCCTTCCATCAGAAGGTCAGAAGTGGGGATGTTCGCTGATGATTGCACAATGTTCAGTGCTATTCACAACTCCTCAGATGCTGAAGGACTCCATGTCCTCAGACTTGGATAATATTCAGGATTGGGCTAACCAGTGGCAAGTAACATTCCCGCCACACAAATGCCAGGCAATGACCATCTCCAACAAGAGAGAGTCTAACAATCGCCCCTTGACATTCAATGGCATTACCATCACTTAATCCCCCACTATCAACACCCTGGGGTTACTGTTGACCAGAAACTGAACTGGACTAGCCATATAAATACTGAGGCTACAAAAGCAGGTCAGAGGCTCAGAATCCTGCGGCGAGTAACTCACCTCCTGACTCCCCAAAGCCTGGGGAGTGAAGGAATACTCTCCACTTGCCTGGATGAGTGCAGCTCCAACAACACTAATGGAGTTTGACACCATCCAGGACAAAGCAGCCCACTTGATTGATAACCCATTCTCAAACATTCACTCCCTCCAACCCCAATACACAGTGGCAGCAGTGTGTACCATCTACAAGATGCACTGCAGGAATTCACCACAGCTCCTTAGACAGCACCTTCCAAACGTTACCATCTAGGAGGACAAGGGCAACAGACACATGGGAACACCACCACCTGGAAGTTCCCCTCCAAGCCATTCACCATTCTGACTTGGAACTATATTGCCATTCCTTCACTGTGACTGGATCAAAATCCTGGAACTCCCTCCCTAACACCACATGGACTGCAGCGGTTCAAGATGGTAGCTCACCACCTCTTTCTCAAGAGCAATTGGAGATGGGCAATAAATGCTGACCTAGCCAACAACGCCCAGATCCCATGAATGAATCCAAAAAAATTTTGTGTATAGGTATGAAAATAATCAAAGAGGCTAATGCAATGTTTGTCTTTATTGCCCAACTGTTTTGATATAAAGAGGAGGAAGGTATGCTTCCATTGTACAGAGCATTAGTCAGACCTTATTTGCTGCACTGCACTCAGTTTTGGGTATTAAATTCATGAGTGAAAAATTTGCCTTGTTAGGCGTACAATGCAGCAGAATAACTGTCACTGTGTAAACAGCAGCAATACTTGGTCTTAAAGGATTCAACTATAAGGACAGGTTGCACAAATCTGAGCTGAGTTCCCTTGAGTTTAGAAGCTTGAGGAGTGGGCAGAAATTTATTTCAATTGCATATTGGGAGACCATAGCTATTGTATCCATCCTTCTGCCTCGGCACTGTCTGAGTGCCAAGAAGATAAGAATGTTATTGGAAATTATTTTAAAATAGAGTTCTAGTGGGGTCTGTGTCTATGCGTGTGTCTGTGTATGTCTTAATTGGATTAAAGCCAGCTGGTCTGGGTGCTTTGATGTAGCTGGTCTGGGTGCTTTGATGTATAGTAGTTTTGAGATGTTAATTAGATAAAAATAAGGTGGGTAGAAGGTAAAGTGTAAATTTGCATTTGTTAAAAGAAACCATTCAAGACTGCAGGTGAAATCTTACACCTAGCTAGAAGACACCAAGCAACATGTTTTTTTTTTGCTTACTAATAAAATTGGTGGAATGAAAGGATGTTATTGTTAGAAGAGGTAAGGTTAAAAGCCTAGTGATACATTGGAAGGTTTACATTCAAAGAGAAATGTTTAAAGGAGAAAGGAGATGGAGTGTAAGGGAGAGGCAGTTTAAGATCCAACAAGTGTGAGAAGCCTCCAGCCTGTAAGCCTCAATTCTGTCTGCAAGGACCCAAAGCTGAAAGAAACTCATTTCGAATGCAGCTGTCCAGGCTTTGCCAAAGGTCTGTTAAATCTATGAGTTTTAATGTTGTTTTAATGGGGTTGTAGCTGCAAGTCAGATTAATTAGGGGATTTTTGTAGTTATTATAGAGGTAATTTTGTAGACGTATGTATGTGTTTATAACCTTTCTTGCATTAATAAATGTTTAATTTTGTTTTATAAAAACCTCTTGAGACTCGGTAATCTTGTTACTAATGAATACAAAGCCTGCATCTCAAAACATACAAATTGCAAAAATAGGTTATGACATTTGTTTCAAGTTTCCCTCTGGGATTTGAACAACTCAGCTTTTACCATTGGCTGTGTTATAACACTGAGGCTGAACCAGATTGTTCACAACCTTGGAGTCTTATTTGATCCTGAGATAAACTTCTGACCCCCATATCGTCTCCAACTCTAAGACTGCTTACTTCCATCTCTGTAACATCCCCATCGCTGCCTCAGCTCATTTTCTACTGAACCCCTAATCCAAGCCTTTGTTGCCACTAGACTTGTCTGTTCCAATTCTCTGCTGACAGGTCTCCCTCGAAATTTGAGATCATCCAGAAAAGCTGATACCCGCATGCTAACTTGCACAAAGTTCCATTCACTCCTCACTCCTGTGCTGGCTTATCTACATTGGTTCCCAATCCAGTAATGCCTTGATTTTTAAATTCTCATTCCATGTTTTCAAATCTCTCCATGGCCTCACCCCTTCCAATATCTGTAACCACCTCCAGTCCTGCAAGTCTTGGAAATGTCTGCACTCCTTCAATTCTACCTCTTGCACATTGCCAATTTTCTTTGTGGTCATGGCTTCAGCTGCCTAGACACCAAACCCTGTAATTTTCCCCTAACCCTCCCCACCTCACTCTCCTCCTTTAAGGCACCCCCTTAAACCAAAACTCTTTGATCAAGATTTTGGTCAGCAGTCCTAATAGCTCCTTAAGTGGCTCAATGTCAAGTTTTATTTGATAATCATTCCTGTGAAATATCTCAAGGTGTGTTACCACATTGAAGGTGCTATATGTTATAGATAAACTAACAATTTATCTCATTGTGCAGCAGAATAATTGTCACTGTGTAAACAGCAGTTATTATACCCTAAAAATACTGTTGAAGCACTTAAGTGGTTTGACAGGATAAGGCACAATATAAATGCAAATGTTGATTTTTAATTCATTCACACAATGGGGGCGTCACTGGCAAGACTAGCACTTATTGCCCATTTCTAATTGCCCTTGGGAAGGTTCCTTGCCCTGGTGAGTCACCTCCTTGAACCGCTACAGTCCATGTGAAGGTACTTCCAGTGCTGTTAGGGAGTCCCAGGATATATTCCACATTAGAAGGTGGTGCTGTTCCTGTGTGTCTCCTGTCCTTGTTCCTCTTAGCAGTGGAGGTCGCAGGTATGGGAAGTGCTGTTGAAAAAGCCTGAGTGAATTGCTGCATTGTATCTTGGTAGATAGTACATACCACTGTCATATTGCATCGGTGAAGGAGAGAGTAAATATTTAAAACAAAAACAGAATTACCTGGAAAAACTCAGCAGGTCTGGCAGCATCGGTGGAGAAGAAAAGAGTTGACGTTTCGAGTCCTCATGACCCTTCAGCAGAACTGAAGTATAGTTAGGAGAGAGGTGAAATATAAGCTGGTCTAAGGTGGGGGGGCGGGGGGAGAGAGAAGTTGAGGGTGGGGTGGTTGTAGGGATAAGCAAGCAGTGATAGGAGCAGAGAATCAAAAGATGTCACAGACAAAAGGATCAAAGAGGTGTTGAAGGCGGTGATATTATCTAAGAAAAGTGCTAATTAAGAATGGATGGCAGGATACTCAAGGTACAGCTCTAGTGGGGGTGGGGTGGAAAGACTAACAAAGTTTTAGTTTTAGATTTAAAAATAATGGAAATAGGTGGGAAAAGAAGAATCTATATAAATTATTGAAGAAAAAGGGGGGGGGGGAAGAAACGGGGTGGGGATGGGGGGAGGGGGAGTTTAAGATCTAAAGTTGTTGAATTCAATATTCAGCCCGGAAGGCTGTAAAGTGCCTAGTCGGAAGATGAGGTGCTGTTCCTCCAGTTTGCGTTGGGCTTCACTGGAACAATGCAGCAAGCCAAGGACATACATGTGGGCAAGAGAACAGGGTGGAGTGTTAAAATGGCAAGCGACAGGGAGGTTTGGGTCTTTCTTGCAGACAGACCGCTGGTATTCTGCAAAGCGGTCGCCCAGTTTGCGTTTGGTCTCTCCAATGTAGAGGATACCGCATTGGGAGCAACGAATGCAGTAGACTAAGTTAGGGGAAATGCAAGTGAAATGCTGCTTCACTTGAAAGGAGTGTTTGGGCCCTTGGACGGTGAGGAGAGAGGAAGTGAAGGGGCAGGTGTTGCATCTTCTGCGTGGGCATGGGGAGGTGCCATAGGTGGGGGTTGAGGAGTAGGGGGTGATGGAGGAGTGTACCAGGGTGTCCCGGAGGGAACGATCCCTACGGAATGCCGCCGGGGGGGTGAAGGGAAGATGTGTTTGGTGGTGGCATCATGCTGGAGTTGGCGGAAATGGCGGAGGATGATCCTTTGAATGCGGAGGCTGGTGGGGTGATAAGTGAGGACAAGGGGGACCCTATCATGTTTCTGGGAGGGAGGAGAAGGCGTGAGGGCGGATGCGCGGGATATGGGCCGGACACGGTTGAGGGCCCTGTCAACGACCGTGGGTGGAAAACCTCGGTTAAGGAAGAAGGAGGACATGTCAGAGGAGCTGTTTTTGAAGGTAGCGTCATCAGAACAGATGCGACAGAGGCGAAGGAACTGAGAGAATGGGATGGAGTCCTTACAGGAAGCGGGGTGTGAGGAGCTGTAGTCGAGGTAGCTGTGGGAGTCGGTAGGCTTGTAATGGATATTGGTGGACAGTCTATCATCAGAAATTGAGACAGAGAGGTCAAGGAAGGGAAAAGAAGTGTCAGAGATGGACCATGTGAAAATGATGGAGGGGTGGAGATTGGAAGCAAAATTAATAAATTTTTCCAGGTCCCGACGAGAGCATGAAGCAGCACCGAAGTAATCATCGATGTACCGGAGAAAGAGTTGTGGGAGGGGGCCGGAGTAGGACTGGAATAAGGAATGTTCCACATACCCCATAAAGACACAGGCATAGCTGGGGCCCATGCGAGTACCCATAGCCACACCTTTTATTTGGAGGAAGTGAGAGGAGTTAAAGGAGAAATTGTTCAGTGTGAGAACAAGTTCAGCCAGACGGAGGAGAGTAGTGGTGGATGGGGATTGTTCGGGCCTCTGTTCAAGGAAGAAGCTAAGGGCCCTCAGACCATCCTGGTGGGGGATGGAGGTGTAGAGGGATTGGACATCCATGGTGAAGAGGAAGCGGTTGGGGCCAGGGAACTGGAAATTGTTGATGTGACGTAAGGTGTCAGAGGAATCAAGGATGTAGGTGGGAAGGGACTGGACAAGGGGAGAGAGAAGGGAGTCAAGATAACGAGAAATGAGTTCCGTGGGGCAGGAACAGGCTGACACGATCGGTCTGCCAGGACAGTTCTGTTTGTGGATTTTGGGTAGGAGGTAGAAGCAGGCCGTCCAAGGTTGGGCGACTATCAGGTTGGAAGCTGTGGGAGGAAGATCTCCAGAGGAGATGAGGTCAGTGACAGTCCTGGAAACAATGGCTTGATGTTCTGTGGTGGGGTCATGGTCCAGGGAGAGGTAGGAGGAAGTGTCTGCGAGTTGACGCTCAGCCTCCGCGAGGTAGAGGTCAGTGCGCCAGACAACAACAGCACCACCCTTGTCAGGAGGTTTGATGACAATGTTGGGGTTGGACCTGAGAGAATGGAGTGCAGTAAGTTCAGAGAGAGACAGATTAGAATGGGTGAGAGGAGCAGAGAAATTGAGACGGCTAATGTCACGCCGACAGTTCTCAATGAAAAGATCAAGAGAAGGTACGAATCCAGAGGGAGGGGTCCAGGTGGAGGGACAATATTGGAGGTGGGTAAAAGGATCCGTTGAACGGGGAGAGGACTCCTGCCCAAAGAAGTGAGCACAGAGATGAAGACGGCGGAAGAAGAGTTCAGCATCATGATGAGCCCGAAATTCATTGAGATGAAGGCGCAAGGGTATGAAACTAAGTCCTTTGCTGAGCACTGAACGTTCAGCATCGGAGAGGGGAAGGTCAGGGGGTATAGCGAATACGCGGCTGGGGCTGGGATTGGAAGATGGGGTGGGGACGGAGGGACAAGCAGGGGTGGAGGGTCCCAGATGGGTGTTGGTGTCGATGAGTTGTTGGAGCTTGCGTTCCTTAGCACTTGAGAGAAAGAGAAAAAGTTTCTTGTTGAGGCGACGGATGAGGCGAAGAATAAAATGAAACTGGGGGCACGCACAGCTTTGAAAAAGGGTGCGGCGGTGCTGCTGGAGGGAGAGGTCGAGTGTGTTCATATGGCAGCGCATGGCACTGAGTGTGGATCTCAGAATGCGACGGGAACAGCAGTCCGAGAAACGTTTTATGTCCCGGAGATACCTGTAATCCTGGGTGGGTTCGAAACAAGAGGGATGGAATTTCAGTTGAAATCCATGTGGGGTGAGTCGGAGACGGAGACAGTCACTGAGAAAGGAAATATGGCTGTGAAAGCGGGTTTTAGTAAACACCTTGTCAAACACCATTTTAAATATTTAAAGGTGTTTGATGTTATGTTCTTCTTTTCTTCAATGTAAACTTATCATACACAAGGATTAGTGAAACAATGATGTGGCTTCTTTATTTGAAGATTAAGACTATGTTTTTAGGAAATTAAGATAGTTTAAGTAAGTTATGTGTGCATTCGGATGTGTTAAACATTAAAGGTATACCTTATTCTTAAGGTTAATTTGTATTTTTGTAGTAGTATGTTAAGAAAAGGAGAAGTTGAGTTTTAGTTTCACTTTAAAAGATGCCTGCATTCTAATGAAGTTTTTTACGCCCCTGAGGGAATAAAACAAACAAGGTTTAAAAAACTGTGCTGTTGCCTAGCAACAGGAGGCCCCACAGAGACAGAAAAGTAGTTTCAATTCAGTTGACAGCAGTTTGAGTTCAGTTGAAGCCAGGGAGGTTGGAAAGCAGAGGGACAAGCTAAACTTGAAGCCAGCTGCCAGGAGAAGCTGGACAGGAGAGGAAACTATAGGAGAAGGTTCCAGAAGCTAAAGAAGAAAGTCCCCAAATCCAGGGTAGTGGAACAGGAAAGATCCCTGAGGACAGTCTAGTCAAAGGACAGGACAGGAATTTGGGAAAGGTCCAGTTCTGTGGAAGTGAACGTAAGGAGCAGAAAGGAGAGCTTCAAGCTTAAAGAAAAGAAAACTTCAGGACACAGATTTAAAGCAATATCGATGTGCAAGAAGCTAGAAGGTCCAAGGATACAGCTGAAGGTCTGTAACTCTTTACTATGGGCATGTGAAGCAGTGGTGTACTATTCACACAGCTGAGTCAGTGAGAAAGTGTGTGCATGGAAGAAAGCTTGAATGCACATGGTAATCTAAAGGAGAGGAACATTGGAAGGAGGATTCAAAACCCTGGAGGTGGACCCTTGCAGAAGGCATCCGAGAGAAAGTGTTGGTTTAGGCAAAGATTCCAAAGCAAGTTCTTCAAGAGTGGAGATTGGAAACCCTCATGTGAAAAATGGAGTTCAGTGAGACTGGTTGGCTCATGGTGTGACAAGCTTCTGGGGGGAGTTGAGGAGAGGTCCATAGCATTTGTTTGGGATGGCATCTGTCACTTGGTTTCAGTGTGGTATGCCTGACCACAGGTAGCCTATTGGCTTACATGGACTGTGTACTTATTGTGAACATTAAAATATAAGGTAGCTTTTGTAACTTGTGTTATCCTTGCAAACCTGTGTACATCTGTAAAGGTATAGTTGTGGGTGACGGAGTATTGTAATATAGTTCTTTTCTGGTTTAATAAATGTTTTATTC
The DNA here is from genome assembly GCF_964194155.1 of Cetorhinus maximus. NCBI lineage: Eukaryota > Metazoa > Chordata > Chondrichthyes > Lamniformes > Cetorhinidae > Cetorhinus > Cetorhinus maximus. Next base: position 21,259,964 of record NC_135895.1, on the reverse strand, counting down.
TTTTGTTAAAAGTTCATCAGCTGACTCCTGTGACTCTGTTCAGTAGCCACTCTCCACGTATATAAACAAAAAAAAGTTAGGATCTTTCAAGCCAGGTTCTACCCTGAGATCTGGCTTGTCCAGTAGTAACATTGACTGGAATTATAACAACATACAGATAATGTTCACTGGGAGGTGGTGAGGTACATATCTGACCTCAACCACTATCATTTGCAGGCTAACTTCAAGTCACAGAACGAATACATCGCACCTTGTCAAGGTATGCAATGATTGAGAGCAGTATAAGATACGATGTGCATGAACCTTTTAAGATAGTGTATCACCCCTTCCCCCTTTTTTCTAAAGGTTTATCCTTAAACTATTTAAATGAAAGCCAAAAGAAAATAAGTGTCTCAATGTATTTTAACACAGAGCAATAAATTTACAAGCCTCTGAAATGTATCAGTGGTTAAATTATCTGTCCAGACTTAGTCACAATGATCTTTGCTGGAGACTGCTGTACATTTTCAGAATGCTGGTTAGAGCCACTTTGTTTTTTTGTTGCATCTTAGATGGTGCTCTAGTTGCAATAGGACTGCCCAGTGTTTCTGGTTATGGTATTGTTCCGATTTGGCATCTGTTTCATCAGACTGTCCTGTCATCTGGTATTCATACTTTATACAATCTTGGTTCTGGACATATGCTGAAAATTTCTGCTGGATTCCATGTGCCATCATTGGATGTTGTATTCAAATTTTCAGCCTGATGTTCTGGTTGGGTATTTCATTGCGCGCATGCTGGTCACGGGCAACTCTCTTCTGCCCTTGTTTTTCAATAAAGGCATCACGTACTCCCGGAGAGTATCAACGAGTGATGACTGGGGAGGTTTGTCCGCTGAATAGTAATTCTGTGTTGGTTCTGCAGTATGAAGTTTGCAAGTTCAGAATGGTTATACACACACTGTGCAAAGTGTGCCATGTAGCCTCTTGACTATGCAATGTGCATTGCAGAGTTCAGTGATCTTGTCCCAGTGTAAGCACAGGGTTTCCAATGGTGCTGTTTGTGGTCTCTGATCCTCATCATTATCTTGACAATACAATGGATGGTGACCAAGGGCAGGTCCCTGCACACCAGTAGGCCTGCGATCACTGGACCTGTGGTCTCCACAATACAAAATATCTGAGGTGACCAGGGTGAATTTTTGTAGCAATGTTTAAGTGTAATGGATCCCAGGGACAGAATCTCCAAGTCACTGTAAGTGGTGAGTTTGAAATTGGTTGGTTGAATCATCACTTGCCACTTCTATGGGTAGATATGTTTTGGTGTGCAAAGTGGAAGGATGTTTGCATCTGCACTAGTATCCAGTTTTGCATATAGATTATGCTGGCCCTTCACCTTTGGGCATGTAATCTGGACAGTGGCAAGGCTTCTGTTGGTACCACGGTGCCAATACACTCTGTTGTTCACTGTGCTGAATAACTGCCTGGTCTGGTCTTCCTCATCATCTGACTGTGTAGCTTCACTAGACATTTGTGGATTGTGTCTTTATGCTGTTTGGTATGTGCTCTTGGTTAGTTAGAATGCTGTACCAGTCTGGCCTCTGGTTGTGGCCAGACATCTTGTGATGTTGAGCTACTTGTTTTGGCCTTTTCTTTCTGCATTGGTGCTTCTAGTGTCCTCTGGTGCCAAGTGGTGCATACAGCGTTAAAAGCTGGACATTTTCTGGATGCATGTATGAGGCTGCACCACCCACATTGCTAGCTAAGCTTACCTGCATTTGCTATTGTGCCAATGGTAGACAAGTTACACATAGCCTGTAGACTCTGTCTACCCATTAGTGTGGTTTTGTACTTGCATTCACTTTGTAATAGTGCTTCTACAGTGTAACCTTTGGGTTGGTCCAAGATTATATTTGGAATGCTTCCATTGGAGTAGATGCTATCGCAGGTTCAAATATTCTGTTGGCTAGCTCTGCTGCCGTAAAGTCACAACCACGCCTCTTTTCTCTGCATCTACTTATGAATTGATCAATGGTTTGTCGGTTATTGTCAGAAAGGCACAAATTCCACATGGTGTATTCTGAAGTTGAGCTTCACTTGTAATTGATCGAGTATTGACCATATTTTATCTGGATTTTTCAGATGACCACCGGACAGACATGATACATTCAGTCTGTACAAGTCTTCGTTGCCTGTGGACAATTATAATTTTTATGGCTTCTTTATCTGGTTCAGAAATATTGAGGTCCAGAAAACACAGCTCAAACGTTATCAGAGCAAAATTAATTCGGATAGATCATTGGTTGCCTTACAATTGAGTGTTGTAAATTTTGTGGTCATCTTTTATCAAGGTTTTTAATACTATCTGGAGCTTTGGACAGCTATCCAAGTTTCCTCCAGCTCTTTTAGCTCTGAGTTGCAGTACCTTTAGTGGCCACTGCCTTAGCTGGTCATAGGTTACTGCTTAACTGCAATTGTGGTGCTGTTGATCTCTTTCTTCTTCCCTGTATAATTTTAAACTCTACTTACAAAGCAGTGATTTAGGTGGGAAAATGGCTGCAGACTTCAAAAATGAACACAAACATTGAAAAAAAGCTTTTTTATGTTAAATATACAGGCTTCTTCTAGCTGTTCAGAGCTATTACTGGATATACTCTTCTTCCCAGCCCAGTCTGCAGCACTCCAACTTCCCCAAAAGCAGAATTAATGGACTCTCTCCTGTCTATAAGTTCTGTGTCCAGTGAGACCCCCTCCAAGGTTTGCTATTGAATTTCTGTTCCTGCTTAAACTTCGCAGCAGATAGACTTTTACTACTAAGCTCTTCCAAATTCGAACGACTTTACCAGGACCCATTGCCTGCTGCCTGGATCGAGGTGCAATCCCAAAAAGGAGGTACAGTGTGTAGAATCACAACAAAGCTGCAGAATCTTTACACATAGTGAGTTTTGATAGTTGTTTCACTTTCACACCTGTTCTTCTGCTGAATATGGAGGGGTTGAGGCTTGTATTCTGCTCAGTCAAATCTTCAAAAACTGTGCAGCCACCATTTTACATTGTTCTTTTCTCAATGTGTATGATTGGTACATAATCCACAATAATGTGGGTTCTTTATTTGAAGAGTATGTCTAATGTTCACTGGGAGGCTGTAAGGCATATATGACCTCGGCCACTGCTGCTTGCAGACTTACTTCAAGTCATGGTACCAATATCACACATTCTGTCAGGGTTTGTGATGATTGACAGCAGTTTAAGATGCGCTCCCTTGAAGATGTATGTACATCATATCACAACAGTGGATGGCAAGCCAATCAAGTGAGCTGCTTTGATTTGGATGATGTCTACTTACTTGAATGTTATTGGAGTTAGTCATCCAGGCAAGTGGAAAGTAGTCACACCCGTTGTCTGTCTGGTAAATGATGGAAAGGCTTTGGGCATCAGGTGGTGTCAATCAGTGCAGAATACTCAGTCTCAGAACTATTTTTATAGCCAGGTTATTAATATGGCTGAACTAGCTAAACGTCTGCTCAATGGTGAACCCCCAGGATACTGACAGTGGGGGATTCAACAAAGATAACGCCATTGAATGTAGAGTGGTGGTCAGACTCTCTCTTGTTGGGGGTTAGTAATGGCTCACCACTTCCGAAGCACATATGCTATTTGCCACTTATCAGCACCCGAGTGCTGAATAGGTCTTGCTGCATGCAGACATGGACTGCTTTGGTGTCTGAGGAGTTGCAAATGGAACTGAACACTGTGCAGCCATCAACAAACATCCTCATTTCTGACCTTATGTTGGACGAAAGGTCATTGAGGAAGCATCTGAAGATGGCTGGATTGGAACACTGATTCAAGGAACTCATGGAGATGACAACTGCAACCATCTTCCATTGTGCTAGGTAAGACTCCAACCAGCTGAAAGTTTTCCCCCTTATTCCCATTGACTTAAGTTTTACTAGGGTTCCTCGATACCACAGAGTTAAATGCTGTTCTGATGTCACACACACCTCATTTTATAAATGATTAGATATTCAGAATGCTTAAGTAAAATTGCTTCATGTACAATTATCTGGTTGTAAATAAATTGTATTTCCCCAAGTAAAGTGTATGTACAATAAATAATTGACTATTTGTGATGAGAACATTAAAAAACTAGTAGGCCACTTAGTCCCTCAAGCTTAGTCTGCCATGATCTTCTAATCAACTGCACTTTCACATCTTATTCCCCATATCACTCGATTCCCTTAGTGCCCAAAATTCTACTGGCCTCTGTCTGGAATATACTCAACAACTGAGCAACCACAACTCTCTGGAGGTACAGATTTCCAAAGATTAGTCTGTCCCATTTAGTCAGCTTTAAATTTATGAAAGGACAAAAAAAATTCTAAAAATATTCCCTTCAGAAACTACTCATAGGTTAATGCAATATCCATCGAGATGCTGTATGGAGCTTTGTAAACCAAATGGTTCCACTTTGATTCTGGTTTGTGCTGAGTCTGAGCAACAAATGTAGGTCACTGTTAACTTGGACTGGGCAGGAAATACACTCCAGATCAAAATGCAGCAACCCCTCTGAGTCCCACTTACCACCCCAACATCCCACAGTATGTATGCATGGATGTCAAGTGAGAACATAATGAGGCAACATCCCCCTGCTTCCCCCCTATCCCTCCCCATCTAGGTTCACAATGCCAGGAATAAAGATGGGGAAAATTAAATTATGGAAAACCAAAGTACTCTTCAAAGTCAATGACCAGGACACATGCTTTATTGTCATTTAGAATATGATCTTTCAGAAAATTAAGTTTCCAAACAAAAGCCTCTTCACTTCTGAAATACATTTAATTGGAAACAAAAGTTGCAAACAAGATTACCTAGCATAGCATCAAAAGCTTTCAATGCAAACTTGGAAATAGTTTTGAACAGCACGCGAAATGCAAAGTTTGACCTAAAGGTGATATTTATATGGCATTCATAGGACTTAAATTGTGGTACTTATTAAGGGCATTGTGCAAATATCTAATTTCAATATAAAACCCTTAGTGATATACATTGCTAAACAAAAAAAAAAGCCTATCTGCCCATCATACCTCTGCAGGCTCTTTGAAAGAGCCATCCAATCAGTCCCACTTCCCCACTTCTTCTCCTATTCTCTGCAAATGTTTCTTCTTAAAAGTATTTATCTAATTCCCTTTTGAAAATTACTAATTGTGTCTGTGCATTCAGGTTACTGACCCTTTTGGCACTGCAAACAGTTTCTCCTTATTTACTCTATAAAAACCCTCATAACAATTTAATCAATTGTTATGGTTCTAAAGTAGCAATCAAATTGATTCCATTGTATTGCGTTATTATGAAACTAACTGTAAAAGATTAAGTACATAACTAACCCATGAACATACACTGCAGGCAGTTTTGCCTTACTACATTAACATCCTTCAGAATCTTTTCATCATTTTGCTACACTGTAAAAGCTATTGACAATCTTGCTGGAAATCTCCGAGTGCAACTTTAACTCTCCTCCAAAACATCACGTTTTAAAAATATAAGTGATTAAGGGAAATTTTAAATTATTCAGCACTTAAAACAATTCACAAGAAACAGTTTTGTGATCAAAACATTTATAGGTAATACAAGTGAAAAGCAAAAAAAATAAATGCACATACATACCTACAAGAGTCCCTTCTATAACAATTCAAGTAAAATGGAGTCAATTTTATTACATTTTAAGGCCAAACAATATAGATATTAAAATATTGTTTCAAATTTAAAAACATCTAAATATCGTATATGACAATACAACTAACATCCAGTCGACAAGCTATCCACACTCCATTAGAAAACATGCTGTGAGTTTGGAAAATTCAGACAGTCTGCTAGGAGCATTGTAACAATTCTTTTAATAAGACATAAATGTAACTAATATGCAACTTCTTTTTAAAAAACAATGAGCTGTGTAATGAAGATGCTGATTCTTGCCAGGGTACAGTTATAAATAGTGAAAGTAGCACCTAGTACTTCTCACGAGTGGCAATTCTACATTTGCCCAAGACAGCGAATCTCAAACAGCTATTTGACCACAGAGCACATAATAGCCAAGTCTGATACCACCATCCCGGATATCCCCATATTTTAGATTTCTCCACAGAGGGAAACAATTAGGAGTTGGAACCCTTACAGGGTTTTCTTCTCCCTCACCAGTGGTGCCAAAACCAATTCGAACAGCCCAATGTTGCAACAGGCTGGGATTAATGAATTTACAGAATAGGAATCAAATCTGGCACCTTCTGCTTCTGGGCCAAATGGATTGTTGCTACGCCAGTCTTTACTGTACTCCACTAAGCAGCAGCTATTTCAGGGAAGCCCCCAGATCTTCTTGCATTAGTGCTAAATTTCAATTTAAAATCAACGGGTAAAGTAAAATGGATGAATTGTAAACTGGCTATTGCCCAAGATTAATTCCTACCCTTAAATGTCCATCACCAAGACTAACATAAATCAACAGAGACAAAGAAACATTAATTATAAAACATTGCATAAAACCAAAACATGATCAGAATTAGTTTTTCCCCCAAGCTCAAACTTCCCTTTTTGATCTTCACCCACAGGCATGTTTAAATAAGTAATTACAAAATAGGATATTTATTGTGGCAAGCAAGAATTCCTGATTAATGGGACAGATGATTATGGTAACATATATGTACAATATAGGAAAGCCTTATGCTGTTTTATATTGATTAAAATTTATTACTTTTGCTATAAATAGACTTGTATTTTGGTATAAACTATTGAAACTAAAATGGCCATCTATACTAAGTATCTTACTCATGCCATTAGGAATAAGATAAAAATAACTTAAGTTTAAATTGTTTCCAATAACAGCAAAATAGTTAGGGCATGCTTTCTCAAAAAATATAAAAAACGGCTGAATTACACACATGAAACAGTAGGTATTTGCATTTAGTGAAAATAATTGTTGCTCAGCAGCTTCAAAATTATGCAGTCAATCTACAATGCTCTCACCTACTTAAGGTGCTATATTAACATTTTGCAATACTCAAGTTTTATCTGCATTATACATTGAGATTCTGATATAAATTATGATCTTATATACATTTTGACCTTTTCTTTCTATTTTGACATGCTAGGAGTGTATTGGTTTAGAGAAATAGAAATGTAAAATGTACTTAAATGATACTAAATGTTAAGGCAATTCATCCCCCCAATTGACTAAAGCGAGATCATGGTGGAACATGCACTTATAGTCATCAAATATACAAACACCAAATAATTGTATACATGGGAAAAAATAGCATAAAAGTGACAAGTTTTGTTTAGAAACCACTAACCCAATAGCGAGTTTGGAATGGGTGTGCAGGTGCTGAAACAAACTCAGTAAGTTTGAACAGCAGGCTAGATCAATTGGTTTAAAATTTATTTTAGATTAGAGTTGAGAATTCAGAGACAGGTTTAATTTTATTAGCCTGTTTTATGTGCCAACATTAAGCCCAACATAAACATTGATAAGCAGGCAAAAATACATATAAAATACAAATAAACAATTCCATGAGCATAATCTACCCATGTGGTTGAGTGGTGGATTGACTCAGGCATTAAAGAAGCATACTGGGACTCAAGGTGTTTAGCTGCTCACTTAGTTCGGTTCAAATTTTTCACCTTGAAGTCTAATCACAATGTTGAAGACCTACAATTTGAGCTCAGGATCTTCATATAGTACCTATTACTGGATTAAGTATCTGATTTTAACCAAATTTCTCCACAGAACTTCTATTCAAACAATTAAACTTGAATAAGTACGTACATACCACTGGGTGTTACCTAACACAGTGACACAACTGCTAACAGAACAGGGTTTTTGATATCAAAGTGATCAATTAACTAACTTTCCAAGCCTATATGACCTAATGAAACAACTATTGCACAACAAAAAGCCTTCCAAGCTTCAAGTGAACCTACACAATAAAGAAGCATTACAGCAGAGAAAATCTCAGTATCAATTCTGCACTGTGAACATGGAAATAACATAGTGTTGGAGGGTTGATTTGATAAGGGAGATTAAGGTGAAGGAACCCTTAGGAGGAAGTGACCATAGTATGATAGAATTTACCCTGCAATTTGAGAGGAAAAAGCTGGAATCAGATGTAACGGTATTACAGTTGAATAAAGGCAACTACAGAGGCATGAGGGAGGAGCTGGCCAGAATTGACTGGGAGATGAGCCTAGCAGGAAAGACAGTGGAACAGCAATGGCAGGAGTTTCTGGGAGTAATTTGGGAGACACAGCAAAAATTCATCCCGAGGAAGAAGAAGGGAGGACGAGGCAATCATGGCTGACAAGGGAAGTCAGGGACAGCATAAAAGCTAAAGAGAAAGCATACAATGCGGCGAAGAGCAGTGGGAAAGCAGGGGATTGGGAAGCCTACAAAGACCAACAGAGGACAACTAAAAAAGAAATAAGGAGGGAGAAGATTAAATATGAGGGTAAACTATCCAGTAATATAAAAAAAGATTGCAAGAGTTCTTTTTTAGATATATAAAGGGTAAGAGAGAGGCAAAAGTGGACATTGGGCTGCTGGAAAATGACGCTGGAGAGGTAGTAGTGGGGAACAAAGAAATGACGGAGGAACTGAATAGGTACTTGGCGTCAGTCTTCACGGTGGAAGACACGAGTAACGTCCCCAAAGTTCAAGAGAGTCGGGGGGCAGAGGTGAGTATGGTGGCCATTATCAAGGAGAAGGTGCTAGGAAAACTAAAACGTCTGAAGGCGGATAAATCACCTGGACCGAAAGGAGAAGGTGCTAGGAAAACTAAAAGGTCTGAAGGTGGATAAATCACCTGGACCAGATGGATTACACCCCAGAGTTCTGAAGTAGATAGCTGAAGAGATAGTGGAGGCATTAGTGGTGATCTTTCAGGAATCACTGGAGTCAGGGATGGTCCCAGAGGATTGGAAAATCGCTAATGTAACCCCCCTGTTTAAGAAGGGAGTAAGGCAAAAGACGGGAAATTACAGGCCGATTAGCCTGACCTCAGTCGTTGGTAAGATTCTAGAGTCCATTATTAAGGATGAGATTTCAGAATACTTGGAAGGGCATGGTAAAATACGGCAACGTCAGCACGGTTTCATCAAGGGGAGGTCATGCCTGACAAATCTGTTAGAATTCTTTGAGGAGGTAACGAGTAGGTTAGACAAAGGAGAGCCAATGGATGTTATCTACTTGGACTTCCAGAAGGCCTTTGACAAGGTGCCGCACAGGAGGCTGCTCAGTAAGATAAGAGCCCATGGTGTTAGAGGCAAGGTACTAGCATGGATAGAAGATTGGCTGTCTGGCAGGAGGCAGAGAGTGGGGATAAGGGGGCCTTTCTCAGGATGGCAGCCGGTGACTAGTGGAGCTCCGCAGGGGTCAGTGTTGGGACCACAACTTTTCACTTTATACATTAATGATCTAGATGAAGGAACTGAGGGCATCCTGGCTAACTTTGCAGATGATACAAAGATAGGTGGAGGGACAGGTAGTATTGAGGAGGCGGGGAGGCTGCAGAAGGAGTTGGACAGGTTAGGAGAATGGGCAAAGAAGTGGCAGATGGAATACAACGTGGGGAAGTGTGAGGTCATGCACTTTGGTAGGAAGAATAGAGGCATAGACTATTTTCTAAATGGGGAGAGAATTCAGAAACCTGGAGTGCAAAGGGACTTGGGAGTCCTAGTCCAGGATTCTCTTAAGGTTAACTTGCAGGTTGACGTGGTAGTTAGGAAGGCAAATGCAATGTTGGCATTTATTTCGAGAGGACTAGAATATAAAAGCAGGGATGTGCTGCTGAGGCTTTATAAGGCTCTGGTCAGACCACATTTAGAATATTGTAAGCAATTTTGGGCCCCGTATCTCAGGAAGGATGTGCTGGCCCTGGAGAGGGTCCAGAGGAGGTTCACGAGAATGATCCCAGGAATGAAAGGCTTAACATATGAGGAACGTTTGAGGACTCTGGGTCTATACTCAATGGAGTTTAGAAGGATGAGGGAGGATCTGATTGAAACTTACAGAGTACTGAAAGGTCTGGATAGAGTGGATGTGGGGAAGATGTTTCCATTAGTAGGAGAGACTAGGACCCGAGGGCACAGCCTCAGAGTAAAGGGAAGACCCTTTAGAACAGAGATGAGGAGAAACGTCTTTAGCCAGAGAGTGGTGAATCTATGGAATTCATTGCCACAGAAGGCTGTGGAGGCCAGGTCATTGAGTGTATTTAAGACCGAGATAGAAAGGTTCTTGATTGCTAAGGGGATCAAAGGTTACGGGGAGAAGGCGGGAGAATGGGGTTGAGAAACTTATCAGCCATGATTGAATGGCGGGGCAGACTCGATGGGCCGAATGGCCTAATTTCTGCTCCTATGTCTTATGGTTTTGAGATCATGAGTAAGGAGAGCTGGTCAACACAACTGTGAGCACTAAAGACTGATAAAAAAAACATTCATTGGATGTTATTACTTTCATTTAAAAATGCAAACCATTATAGTTTCATCTATCTCATGTGAATTGAGATCTTAATAGCTGTTATTTGTTCCAAGATACAGAATTGACAAGTCTATTAAAATCTACATTATATTTTGTACACTAGTACATTTTCAATTTAAAATATTACTCAAAACCAAAAATCAAAGCTATAAAAAGTAGAGGTTTACAACCCCTTCACCACTAATGATTGTACAAGATTATAAAATCACATATAGCACAGATTATTCACTGCAAGTCTTGTGAATATAATCTGTAGAGCTATATTTTTAGGTTCAACTGAAAAAAGAGATTTGTCTACATACAATATTGTTAATAATTCTGAAGACAAAAAAGATTAGGCAACCTCTTTTGTATAAGTTCCAAATGGCAAGATCACATTAAATGACTTCTCATAATGAAACTTCTTAATATTTATGTCATTTAAAAACACAATTGATGAATTTAGATAGTAAAATACAAATAAAAGATACTAATAGTCTACTTATGCATGCAAATAGACAGATTGATCCTCCAATCCTGCAGGAACATGGCTGCTTCCTTCATAGCTGTTCCTCGGGACTTTTTCCTTTGTGAAAGGCACTATATAAATGCAAGTTATTCTTGCTAGTTTCCAGTGAAGAATTTGTTGGTCGTGGTTGGCATGAACATCCTTGAAACTGCTGTTTAGATGTATTCTAAAAATAGTTTCCTTCATGGCAAAGAGAGGTCTTGATGCAGGCATACAATTGGTTTGCAATGTTCAAAGCATTACAATGTGTTTCAAAATAAATAGTGCAAACCTAAAACAGTGCTTAATGGAGAAAATTCAGAGTTGGATGTAACCAGCATGCAGTCAGAGCTTCCACTTACTATTTGTAAGTATGAAAAAAGTGATCGTTATTCAGTGCATATTCAACTTGTACACTCTACTTTTTCAAAGTCATAAATATAAGTTCGAAAATTCAATGGTCACCTGTATTTGCATAAACAGTTCTTTGAAGTGATACAGTACATTGTTGGCTTATGCAATTAAGTTGCACCATCGTGAACAAAACACCAACTATAAACGCTCTTGTTAAAAAAGCTTTTAAAAAAATTCACTCCAAGCAAAGCAAATCTCTACCGTTGTTTTCCATTTTCCCGAACGTCTGCCAGTTGCTTCTTGCAGGCAACCAAAACCTTGTAGCATCCCCTTCCAATCTTATACATCCACATTATATTCATAACATCTAAGCAAATGCTGGCAGCGATCCAAGCAAATTGTGCTCGTAGTCCAAGCTTGTGAAAGGCCTCTGTTCCAAATGTGGAAATCATTTTGCTATAATATGGAGGCATGACGGCAATTCTCACCAGGAAGAATACCATCATCATCAGAAACCCATTAATAATATTTGGCATGGAAGTTTTTGGATAACCTAATGCTTCAAAAAACCACCTGAAAAGCAAAGGGCAAAGGGCAATGATGAGAAACACTTCCAATGCAATACCGCAATGAAAATACCATTAAAGTATTTGCATCCTCATCTGTGGCAATTTAAACATAAATTGACAAGCAGATTATCAGACAACTCTTGATGACCAAGAGGGCTTCAACAAAATACATGGTGCCCCTGCCTCATTTTCAAGCTCAACCTTTCCCTCCCCAGCCATGTCAGAAGCTAGAACTTCTTTCTGAAAGCACAATCTTTATGTAAAGATGAGAAAATACAGTACTAAAAGATAGACACCTCACAAAGTTGACTTGGTTGCCTGCTGGAAACGCAAAATATATTACCCTGAAGTATCAGCCAGAAATCTATCTTTTCCAATTCTGCTTTCAAACTTCTACATGCTAGAGGTAGAATTTTGGATAACAGTCTGGGACAGAGTTCCAAAGACCAAGACAATTGTTGTGGAAAGCATAATTGCCGGTAATAGATGCAGCTGTTTTTTTTCTAAAGAAAATCAGCAGAACTCTGATGTCAAACTAGAACAGCTGGTATAAACAAGGATTCACAAATTCCTGCACAATTTCATCACAATCTCAAATATTATCGAGGGTGCAATTGAATGAGCTATTGACAGTGATCAGTACCATACTTTGAGGATTCACCCCCCCACCCCAACAGGCTTTACAGTCTTCTACATCACCATGGATTGAATTAAAAAACCACAGGGCTGACTGCTTACAAATGAAAATGATTGGTTTCTTTAGATTAGAGCTCAGCAAGCAACATCACAGCTGATCTTTCTTGATCATTTTTATTGATATTAAAAAATGCACAATTTGACATCCAATCACGTCTAGAATTGCTTGCAGTGATTTGGTTGCTGCTCATTTTTCAGATGGAACATTAAAAATGCTACAGAAAATGACCTCGATATTTAACATCAATCAATTTTGATAACATCCATTAGGGAATTGAAGAGGAGACAAACAAGCGATCGTTATAATCTAATGTTTTGCATCAAAAGATAATTATTGATGAGGAAGGTCACTTCCTCCTTCTATAAAGATCCTACAGTTGCCCCACATTGTAGCATCCATTTGCTTTTATCATCATCTGCGGGAGTCATATCTACAGCAACATCTAAATATCAGCCACACCCTTGTCTGCGAGTGTCAGTTATGGCTCAGTTGATGGAACATCACAAAGGTGTTCAAATCCCACTCCAGAACTCGAGTGCAAAAATCAAGGCCAATACTCCAGTGCAGTACTGAGGGAATGCTGTACTGTCGGAGGTGTCATTTTTTGGATGAGACATTAAACAGAGGTCCTGTCTGCCCCCTCAGGTGGATGTAAAAAAAAAAAATCCCATGCACTATTTTTAAGAAGAGCAGGGGAGTGGGCATCCCCTCTGTCTTTACTGATATTTAACCCTCAATCAACATCACAAAAACCGAACATTTGGCCGTCATCACATTGCTGTTGGTGAGAGCTTGCTGTGTGCCAACTAACTGCTATGTTTCTTACATTACAAAAATGACTACACTTCAAAAGTACTTCATTGGCTGTAATTCACTTTGGGATGTACTGCCGTAGTGAAAAGCACTAAATAAATGCAAGTCTTTCTTTCCTCCTTTACTTGAGGCTAGTATGAGTTCAAGGAGTATTCAGGGACATTACTCTTTGTGCTGGTAATGTAATTGAGAGGATCACACATTGACTAATTTACTACTAAGCCAAAATGGAACTCAGAGCTGGCTCAAGTGATTCAGATGTACAAACAACTTCCTATTCACTATGGAATCCTCAAGTCTTACATAATCGATGAGGTAGATACTGATTTGCCGTTATCTGACTCTCACTTTTTCTTATCACTATGTATAGCATCCCATTTGGATGAAAAACAGCAAACCCTTGATATAAGTAACTGAAATAGATTAATAAGTACTGCGGAACTTTTTCCTTGGACAAAAATACAATAATTGATTTTATGAAAAAGTTATTTTCCTATCACTTTCCTATTCATCACTTTCCTCCTTTCACCATTCTCTGCTGTGATCCTTGTGGTGATGGTGCTCCCACAATAGTGTTAGGCAGGGAATTCCAAGATAATTGACCCAGCGATAATGAATTAATACTATGTTCAAGTGGAGATATTGTTCTCAATATATTTACTGTTCTTCCCCTTCTCAATGGTAGAGGTCACAAAACAGGGTGAATTGTTGCAATGCATCCTATAGACAGTGCACACTGCAGCTACAGGATTCTAGTGATATAAGCAATGGATATTGAGTACAGTAGCAAGGACATGAAGGAAGCGGACTGTTTTCTCCTAGATAGTAACAAGCTTCCAGAATGTTGTTGCAGCTAAACCATTCAGGCAAGTGGTGAGTACTTCATCACATTACTGACTTTAGCCTCACAGATGGGGAACAGGCTTTGAAGGGTCAGGAGGTGAGTCTCATCGCAAATTAACTAGGCACTGCCCTGACCTTGTACCCATGGCACCGATATGGCTAGTCCAATTATGCTTTTGGTCAATCGAGACCTGGGGATGTTAACTGTGGGTGATTCAGCAACAATGATATAATTGAAAGTCAAGTGGAAATAGTCACGCCTTGACACCTGTGTGGTGCAAATATTGTCAAATCAACTTGTCAGCCCAAGACTAGATGTCATCCAGATCCCAGCATAAGATGCTTCATTATGAGAATGTTGTGTATGGAGGTGAACACTGTGGAACCATCAGTGAACAGCCTCAATCCTAACCAATGTTCCCTGCAAGCTGCATGCGAGGTGACGCAGCAACCTGGAAGATAACATGGACAACTTGTCAGCGGCTTGCGTGTTAAGATGCACAAAGAAAAATTTAAAGGTAACCGTGCTTTCAAAAGGAACCAGCCATGAACTACAAAAAAATACATCTTAAGAGGGGACATTGCCCATGAACTCATAACAGATGGAGGTAATTGATGAAACAGCTGAATATAAACCAAAGAACCATAGAACCATAGAAAAGTTACAGCACAGGAGGCCACTCTTGTCCATGCCAGCCCGAGGACACCCAGGTGCCCTTTCTAATCCCACCTTCCTGCACCCGGCCCATAGCCCTGCAGCTTACAGCACTTAAGGTGCAGATCCAGGTACTTTTTAAAAGAGTTTAAAGTTTCTGCCTCTACCACCAACTTGGGCAGTGAATTCCAGACACCCACTACCCTCTGCGTAAAAAAGTTCTTCCTCATGTCCCCCCTACACCTTCTGCCACTTATCTTGAATCTATGTTCCCTGGTTCTAGAATTCTCCATCAAGGGAAACAATTTTATCCTGTCCACTCTATCTATTCCCCTCATAATTTTGTACACCTCAATCAAGTCACCTCTCAGCCTTCTTTGTTTTAAGGAAAATAACCCCAATCTATCCAATCTCTCCTTGTAGCTACACTTTTCTAACCCTGGCAACATTTTTGTAAACCTCCTCTGCACTCTCCCCAACAGCACCAGCAAACCTCCCCATGAGGACATTAGTCCCAGCCCTGTTAAGATGTAACCCGTCCTTCTTGTACAAGTCCCACCTGCTCCAGAACCAGTCACAATGCCTCAGAAATCTAAAGCCTTCCCTCCTACACCATTTCTCCAGCCACATGTTGAACTGCTCAATCTTCCTATTCTTATGTTCACTGTCACGTGGCACTGGGTGTAATCCTGAGATTACTGCTCTTGGGGTCCTATAGTTAGCTCAAAGACACTATCTTGGGGAACTTGTTCTGTAATGTTCACAACCTCAACATTCATTCGCTATTTACTACAGGTAGAAACAGTTTGTGTCATTTATAAGTGTTAAATTTCTAATGGTGTGATCACTGCCCACTATTCTCTGCCAGTTTTTCCTCTGTTCAAACAGCAAAAGGAGAAGAACCCAAGCTAGAAAGCTAGAGTTAGCTTAGTTATCATTTGGAACAATGGCAAAGCCAACGCACAAGCATTTGATAGGTGTTCTCCAGCCGAACATGGTGCACTTAAGGGGCATCACGGTCAGATTGCACCCTGGCTGGGTGCTTGCATGATCAATCAACTACTGTATACAAGATGTAAGATCTTTACAACAACTGGCAGAAAGCAGAAATAGAGGAGATAGAGAAATAGAGGATGCAGGAGAAAAACAAAGAAAAAAAAAAATTACACGGGACTACATGCATAACCTGAACAATGCATCATGTCCTGGCGAGTCAAAATATGAAGTGTTAGCATAAATTATGATATTTGGCACTAAGTTTTAGTTTTCACTTTTTCCCCCCCAAAGACAAACTGGATAGCTTTGAAACAACGAATTTGACGGGGTAGGGTACCTCACAGCCTGCCCCATTAGTTAAGATTTTTTGCTCTCAGCCTTTAGCTCAATTTATTTGATCAAGTTGCTAGAAGTGTGAGCTGATAATGGTATGGCAAGAACAATGGGGCATCTGGAATTTGGTGCATGACAGAACCAACAGCGTAATTTCTTCACCAATGAGATGTAAGGATCAAGAATGAAAGAAGGAAACAAGCAGAGGAAATAGGGTGAATTAGTCAAATTCGGTACAGAAAGACAAAGAGAAGGAATGAGAGATTAGATTAAGAGGAAAGAAAGAAAAAAACAAGCGAAAAGCAAGAATAAGATTTTTTTAAAATCTAACAATATATTGTCAACAGGAATGAGACTCCAATTTAAATTGTTCCCTTTTTGGCTCTGGGATTTGATTTGTGTTGCAAAATGATTAATCACTTCATTAAAAAGAATCTTGCACTGTCAAGTAGCTGCCTTAACCTTTTAGAGCAAGTTTAGTTGGCAATTAATGTGAAAAATGCAACAATAATTTGAATCCTACAAGGACATGCCCACCAGGGCTAATGGCGAAGCAGCAAAAATCATCCAGCAAGTCGTGGGGATTCTCCATTCATGGGTTATCACTTCCTTGTTATGAGTCTCTGGATGATTTACACCCTAATAATGTGTCCACATTAAACTCAGCATTATTTTGGCAGCACAATATAGGCCTTTTTGTTGTAAAAAAAAAATGACTGCATCAGATTTCAAAACCAAGTGAAGAAGAACTAAATAAGTTATTTCTTCGAAATATTACAGATTACAGCTGTCTGTTTGTTCATAAATACTAATATACCTACCGCTGATTAACAAAAGGAGTTGAAAATTCTGCAACCAGACGGAAGTTAGCAAAATATGGCAGCAATCCTTGTCCCTAAAAGAGCAAGTTAAAAATTCAAAGTTTACCTATAATCAATATCAAATAAATCTCTGTGCAAAAATGAAGTAATATGATAGCCCAATGCATCATGTGTGTTCAAATACTATAAAATTGATGAAGAAAAACAAATGAAATACTTTGGTCATTTATTTGCCACCAATAATTGACAGTAATAACCATGCTTTACGGGCATAAACAGGGTAAAATGCAGATGGTATATTGTGCTATATGCGCCCATCTCTGTAAGTCTAAAGGCTCATTCTTAAGATAAACAGCATTATTAATACATATTTAAACATTGAGCTTGAATATTTGTATCAAATACCAACCAGAACATAGCTGAAAAATAGCTGCACATTTAAATTCATTGCACAAACACACTTAGCTCCCAGGTTATTCCACATGCATGTTCTATCCAGCCATATTGAAACAGCACGTTGACCAATGTCCTTAAGAAGACCTGTTTATTTTCAGGATAAAGAACACCAGAATTTACTGTGAAGATTGGGACTCCATTGCTTTTCTTTCATTTTTGTCCATAAATCTTTTAAGAAATGTTGAACTATAGAGAAAATGGGAAGAGGACACATTTATTTTCATGCTATAGGTAGATAGGAGTTCATACGGTTAGAGGGTAACGAATGTTCATCAATTCCAGTTCTTGGTAAAGTACAAGCTTACACAGAGTTGAAATGCAAGATTACAAGTCTTTCTAAATACTTAATCCAGTGGGATCCTTCCCATAAAATGAAAAAAAGGCAGATTCAACTGAACAACAATTTCTAAAGTAAAACAATGATTTGGCAGTCCAATGTATTATTATACGGCAGGTATAAAAATCTGTTTGAGGCCCAAAGTATAAAAAGCCACTAATTTACAAATTACTCAATGCATAAAGTGCAGAATCTGTATTACTTTGTCATTTTAGATCTTCACAAGAATTCACTGCAGTGAAAATAAAAATAATTCACACTCATGTAGATTCCCACTCTTGTGTGCTACATTTAGGATTCTACCACCATCATAAGGAAACAGTTTTGCTCTCCACCTTCAAACCCCTACTCCACCTCCAGGCCTTGCCCTGGTCAAGCAACAGGTGACACCAGGCATTTACCAATGCCGGTCTGACTAGTTGTAAAATGATAAGCACTAGCATTAACAGAACCTCAAACAAAAGCTTCCAAAATTCATAGGTTCACTATGACAACGATTTGCACTGAATCGAAAATTAAAAAGACATGGGACTGATTTATCTATTATTCTTTTAGGCAAACAGCTGTTATCATTATTCGTACTATCTGCAAGTTCCACGGGCACAGGTCTGCAGAGATTAGTGGTGTGCCTTCAGATTTTATTTGAAGTAGTAAAATCTCTGTGCTCCCAACCCAACAAATTCCCTGCCCATCTCTGGGCTGCTAGGGTGTCTGGGACTGAGAGCCAATTTCGTCTAGTAAATGTGGAATGCAGAGCTCGTTAGCTGGGGTGGGGAATTCAGGTATTATAAATGATTTCACTTCACTAATTAATTAATTAATTGTTCTGGGGTTAGATAGCCAATGAAAGGAACTGAACCCTATGATGTCCATACAATACCTGTATTTTCAAATTTAAAATATTTATAATCTTTCCAGGGTAAATTATTTTTAAAATTAGGGCAAACAGGGATGGTGAAAGAGGGGAGGGGAGGTAAAGGGAAACAGAAAAAAGGTTTACCCCAAACACTGCTAGGAAATAAACCTTCCCCCTCAGCAATTTCAAAATTCACCACCACAACAAACATTATTCCTTTGTATTTTGTGTTTGGTCCCTGCCAGGAAAGTGACAGGATGTTGGCTACACCTGCAACTTAAGTTACAACAAGTCTGTGCCCCACTGCACTTCAAGCTTAATTTTGTCTTTGTGTGCTTCAGGTCTGTAATCAAGACTCTTTTATTTTGAGAACTTGTTACACTGACACGTACAAAACACTTACAAATGACAACCTCAGCAACTACTTTCTGCTAATTGAGCTATAAGAACAACAAATAGGAGTTCTGCAACTTGGCAGGCATAGCATGCAACTTCTTGGTCCTGTTCAAAATGTGAAACTCTGTTTCATCTTTAACCTTTATTTCAAAAATAGGCTGCATATTATGCAAAATTCACTGAATTAGCTGCAGCAAGTACTAATGTACCGCAATGGCTTCGGTGTCCCTTGTTTGGGATGCAAAAATTGGAAATTCAGCTGCTCTCCATTACTAACCAGTGACCTCTGCTGGAAAGCATTGATCCAATGTTCAAATTAACAGAAGGGAAGAGGAGGACCTCAAGACAATTGACACATCGTGCTCTTGATCACCGGAAAGGAAGGGGATCATACCCTTATCTCTAGAGATTTTGAAATCAGTTGTTTGGCCTAGGAGGCATGATCAAGCAGGAATTTCTGATTGAACCATTGCATAGTAACAGAGGTCACAATGGGCCCATCATGTCTATTATGGCTTTTTGCCAAAAGAAGTCCCATTGACCTGCTTGAACATATATGAACACATGAATTAGGAGTAGGCCATTCGGCCCCTTGATCCTGCTCCACCATTCAATTAAGATCATGGCCTCATGACTGCTATCCTGCCTACTCCGATACCCTTAGATTCTTGGCTAACAAGGGAATCAATCTACCTCTGCCTTAAAAATATTCAATGACCTTGCTTCCACTACCCTCCGGGGAAGAGAGTTCCATAGGATCACGATCATCAGAGAGGAAATTTCTCCTAATTTCCATCTTAAATGGGAGATCTCTTATTTTAAAACCATGTCCCCTAGTTCTGGTCTCTCCCACAAGGGGCAACATCCTTTCAACATCCCCGCTGTCAAGCCCCCTCAGGATCTTATATGTTCCATTATATTCTTTCATTCTTCTAAACTCCAATGGATACAGGTCCAACCTATCCTCATAAGATAATCCCCTCATCCCAGGAATCAGCTGAGTGACCCTTCTCTGAACTGCTTTTAATGCAATTATATCCTTTCTTAAATGCTCTCTTCTTTGCCCTGAATCTTCCTGTGCTTTGAATATTTATCTGCATTTTTGACATAGTAATTTGTACAAAATCTAGGTTAAAGAAATAATTTATTTTTTCACATTTGTACTCTGCCTCTACTTATGAGACCAAATACGCTGTTTCCTTTATGGCTTTCTCTTGTTGCACTAACATATGCAGGGAGTTATTAGAACTCCCAGGTTTTACTGTTCATCCACACCTTTGAGCACTTTCCCATTTCTTGTTTTACCTCCCAAGATGCAGAAACATTTCTCCGCACTTCATCCACCTGCTACTTGCTGCCCATTCCTTCCTGAGCTCTTCCACAATTTTCCCTGCTGTTGCCAAACCCCAATCTTTTGTGTAATCAGCAGATTGTGCTCTCCATGTTCAAAAAAATAGTGGGTTCAGCACTGACCTCCATGGTAAACCACTTCCAACTCTTATTCAATCTGAACAACACTTTTTACCCTACTTTTTCTGCCTCTTGCCAGTGAAACAATCTTTTATGGAGCATTATTCCTAACTAAGCTGTATTGTTTTAGGCATCATTTGGCTAAGCAACCTCCCACTTTTCTACAAAAACAATTATTCACTAAAGGTGTTATGGTTAACTTCATTGGTGATTTAAAATCAGCTGGAATTACTGCCATCCTGAAAATTCCCTTACGGGAAAGTATTAAATTCACTTGGATGCAACAACTACTACAACACACCAACAAATTCTAGGCCTGCCACTACAATTGTCTCCAGCAGACCCAAGTGTAATGTAACTGCCAAGACGTGCCAGAAAATAATACATTTGCTCTAGCAGTCCGATGAGTTCAGGGTAATATTGTCATTGTGGGCCTGTATAGGACCCAAGACAATTTAGCAAACCCACTGAAACAGCAACACAAAGTTGGACAGACAGGAAAGAGAAAAAACTTATCCTCTGACTTACTGTGATCAATTCCATAAGCGAACCGCTAATAAATCATAATAAAAACTGTTGGACTGGGTCCCAAAACGCCTTTTGAACAAACATTTTCCTCATCCTGTTCACTGACACTGAAGATTACTTTCCAGATGGGGAAATAATCTAAATCCAAGATCTCCTTGGCCAGTCCAACAAGAATCATGTAAATTTGTTTCCATTTGCAGTTGCTATCTTTGGGAAACAGTACAAAATATGTACTGCGGCAGTACCTATCTGGACTCAATTTCTGGAGCAAAAAGATCAAAATTAGACTCCAAGGATGACAAATATTTCTACTTGTACATTATTTTATATTTGATTCTCCTTGTTTCCCAGTTAGTGAATAATCAGATTAACCTCATGTTTTCTACATCCATCTTTGCCAACTGACTAAAAGGACTTTGATAGTGATTACTGGTCCTATTAAATATATTCAATTACTTGAAGTTTGATGTACTGTTTTTCCCCCAAAAAACACACACAGAGGACTCAGAACACGAGTAATGCCATGGTCAGCTCTTTTAACTAGATAAGGCATATATCAAGTTAGACATTTGAAAATTCTCAGCCCAATACATTCTATTTTAGCAATGATTCAGATATTGTTCAACTCTCTCTGAAAGGCAGCAACTTCCCTCAACACAGTAACTAATCAACAAAATGATAACTGTTGTTGATGGCATCTGTCAATTTATTCACAGATAGTGCTAAATACAGCTGTCTATATATCTTGATGCAATGTTTACACTTTTTAAGAAAAACATAGCATTTCATTGGATAAAGATTCTGGTTTTCCAATTTCCAAATTCCTCAGATAAATGTGCCAGAAGGAAAAAGGAGATCAAGAGTTTTACTGAGGAAGGGTTAAGGTCACAAAGCATCTTAAAACCTACGTGGGCTCTAGGTACATTTTCATGAAAGCATCAATGGAGATAGTTATATGCACTGGCACTTACTTTACTACGATACTTAGTAAAGATTTTTAAATTCTTTCATGGGATGTGAGCGTTGCCCATCCTTAATTGCTCTTGAGAAGATGTGGTTAGCCACCTTCCTGAGCCGCTTGCATTCCAGTCTGGTACAATCGAGCGGCATTTCAGAGGGCAATTAAGAGTCAACCTCATTGCTGAGAGTCTGGAGTCACATGTAGGCCAGGCCAGGTAAGAATGGCAGATTTCCCTCCCTAAAGGACATCAGTGAACCAGGTGGGTTTTTACGACAATCGATGATCATATCACGGTCACCATTACTGAGACTAGTTTTGAATTCCAGATTTCTTTAAAAAATTAATTAGATTCAACTAATAAAAACAAATTCAAATTTCACCAGCTGCCATGGTGGGATTTGAACTTGTGTTCCCACAGCATTAGCCTGGGCCTCTGGATTACTAGTCCAGGTGACATTCCACTACAACACCATCAACCACACAATGAAATGTACTCCACTTTCACTCATTCTAATTTTGTAGAGGTGTGAACTGGGACTGGATTTTTAATGATTTATGAGCTCCAGAAAATAGCCTTTGAAAGGGATGCACACCCAGTGGCTCAAAATTAATTTGACACTGAGCTATCAGCAGTACTGCCCAGTAATGAGTTCAAAGATAAAGGTGGATCCTAATCCCACTGTGCAGAAAAATTAGGCTTTTCTTTTCAGCCTCTAAAAAGTCAAACTGTCAAGGAGAAGCTACAGGAAGAGGAAGATTAGTTTGTTAACCAATTGCTTGATCTGCTTTGGGAGGTTTCTCCCACCCAATATTGATTATTGGCACCTGATATTTTGGTCCCAATGACTGAATTCGAGGTGTAACATCCGTAACTTCTGCTGCTCACCCTCAAGGGAAGGCACAGGCGATAAATCGCACGGCCACTACTGTTGGGAAAGGGTTTTTAGTAATTTAGGAAAAGCTAAAGTCTAGCATGCCGCAAAATTCAAATACTGGAACTATCAAGATAAACATAAAGCTAGACCCAGAATACACACAGTGTGCTACTGGTTCAAATAAAAGGTATTTGTATAATTGGAGCACATGGATTCCAATGGTGGGGAAAAGATTTGAAAATATCTTTCCGCAGGTATACACAAGTTCAGAAGATGGATGGTCGAGTCTAGAATTCTTAAAAAGATCAGCACACCAGTTATATTGTCAATAGCTTTGCAAACTTATATAGGAACTGTAGAGTTTTAGAAATGAGTAGTTATCACTTTTCCGATTCTATAACTCACTGGCTTTCAATTATACTAAAACAGCTACAAAACATTCAATAATCATGATTGCAGCAAAAATATTGTTCTGCTTAGTATGCTATTTTTCTACTACCTGACTGTGCTTTTCCTTCAAAGGATTTCAGAAAAACTCACATTTAAAGGTTCAGAGGCATTTATTCTTCTGCAATAAAAACAGTTGAAGATTATGGCTTTATCCTTTTGATGTAACAGTTTTTTGTAGGAAGTAAGGCAAAAAGGATAGGCCATTCAGCCCAGTGATATTGCTTCATCACATGGCAGCTCACCTTTTCAATTTCTTGTTCCCGCAATACCAATACTTTCCAATAAGTCCCTCCCTTTTAAAAACTACAATTCATTTGCTGCTATTTATGGCTTTCTCATGACCTTTTGTGTGAAGCACTATTGTTTTGATTTCTACTCTAAAGTTTACAGTGCAGTCACAGGACATTAAAAGTTTTAAAGTTTATAAAGACAAATATAAATGATTTGGATACCAATAAGCTACTTTGAGAAATTTATTTCATTTGGGCTAAATTATGCAAAAGCTGAAATTCATGAACAGCTTCAAATAAATGGCAAAGGAGGTTGGCATAAATTGTGCAGTTACTCAGAGTGACAAGTCTAGCTTTCGGATCACTCTAAAAGGAAACAAAGAGAGCGTGCAGGACGAGAGAGGGAGACAGAGACAAAATCCAAGAGACAGAGACAGATCCAACAGAGGGCGCTGGTGAGAAGTGACTGAAGCAATCTGGGAGAAGTCATCGCAGCCATCGCGACTCAGGAGGGAATCAAGGAGAAGGACTCTTGCACTCAACAGGAGGAAGGGCATCCAACAGAGAGCGCTGGTGAGAAGTGACTGAAGCATTCTGGGAGAAGTCATCGCAGCCACCGCGACTCAGGAGGGAATCAAGGAGAAGGACTCTTGCACTCAACAGGAGGAAGGGCATCCAACAGAGAGCGCTGGTGAGAAGTGACTGAAGCATTCTGGGAGAAGTCATCGCAGCCACCGCGACTCAGGAGGGAATCGAGGAGGACCCACTGTCAAAGAACGGAATAGCCCCAAACATTACATTGCTGTAGTGTTTCCATCCCTCCATCCTCCTCAAACCTAAAAAAGAGAGAGAGGAAGAAGCAGTGTCTTCAGGAGTGCACCAGACCTGCCTTCTGAAAGTGGATTTTAAAGAAAAAGCAGCTGATTGGTGAGTAAATGCTGGGAGCAGACTCGGAGGGAGGAGCACCGGAGCGGTGAGTATAAGTCTAGCTTACCTCAGGGATTCACAGCCTTGTCTCCAGGGAGCAGACTTGGAGGGAGGAGCACCAGAGCGGTGAGTATAAATCTAGCTTACCTTGGGGATTCACGGCCTTGTCTCCAGGGAGCAGATTCGGAGTGAGGAGCACCTGAGTAGTGAGTATAAATCTAGCTTACCTCGGGGATTCGCGGCCTTGTCTCTAGGGAGCAGACTCGGAGGGAGGAGCACCGGAGCGGTGACCTCAGGGCACAGAGTAACTGAAGCCAAAACTGAAAAAGTGACATCACAGGAAAGCTGTGACCTGATTGGTTGGTAGGAAATCTGCACCAAATTTGAAAAAACACTGCAAAGCTAATTAATTAATTATCTAAGTAGAGATGGCTGGGCAGGTGATGTGCTGTAGCTGTATGATGTAGGAGCTGGCAGATCCCATTGTGAGCCGCAGTGACCACATCCTGTTGCTGGAGGAACTCCGGCTCAGAATTGATGAGCTGGAGTCCGAGCTCCGGAAGCTGCAGCACATCCGGGAGGGAGGGAGTTACCTGGACGCTTTGTATCAGGAGGCGGTCAGAGCCGGTAGATTAACTACCTCAAGTCTGGTCAGTGGTCAGGGTCAGCAGGGTGTGACTGCAAGTGAGGCAGGTAGAGGGATCATCTGTTCAGGAACAGAGGAGCCTCAAGCTCTTGACCTTGTCCAACAGGTATGAGGTACTTGCTGCCTGTGTGGATGAGGAAGAGGGCTGTAGGGAGGATGAGCCAGCTGACCACGGCACCGTGGCACAGGAGGCCATTCAAGAGGGGGGAGCAAAAAGACAAGTGGTAGTTGTAGGGGATTCTATATTTAGGGGAATTGATAGCTTCCTTTGTAAGCAGGATCGAGAGTCCCGCATGGTATGTTGCCTGCCCGGTGCCAGGGTGAGGGACATCTCTGACCGGCTTGAAAGGATATTGGAGAGGGAGGGGGAGGATCCAGTTGCTGTGGTCCACGTCGGGACAAATAACATAGATAAGACTAGGAAAGAGGACCTGTTTGGGGATTATCAGGAACTAGAGACTAAATTAAAGAACAGGTCCTCAAGGGTTATAATCTCCGGATTACTACCCGAGCCACGTGCAAATTGGCATAGGGGCGCAAGAATAAGGGAAGTAAACACGTGGCTAAAGGAGTGGTGCGGGAAAGAGAGGTTCCATTTCGTGGGGCACTGGCATCAGTATTGGAACAGGAGGGATGAAGATGGATGGTCGAGTCTAGAATTCTTAAAAAGATCAGCACACCAGTTATATTGTCAATAGCTTTGCAAACTTATATAGGAACTGTAGAGTTTTAGAAATAAGTAGTTATCACTTTTCCAATTCTATAACTCATTGGCTTTCAATTATACTAAAACAGCTGCAAGACATTCAATAATCATGATTGCAGCAAAAATATTGGGACAAATAACATAGATAAGACTAGGAAAGAGGACCTGTTTGGGGATTATCAAGAACTAGGAACTAAATTAAAGAACAGGTCCTCAAGGGTTATAATCTCTGGATTACTACCCGAGCCACGTGCAAATTGGCATAGGGACGTGAGAATAAGGGAAGTAAACACGTGGTTAAAGGAGTGGTGTGGGAAAGAGGGGTTCCATTTCGTGGGGCACTGGCATCAGTATTGGAACAGGAGGGATCTGTACCATTGGGACAGTCTCCACCTGAACTGATCTGGGACCAATGTTCTAGCGAAAAGGGTAAATAGGGTGGTCAACAGGACTTTAAACTAGAAAGTGGGGGGGGGGGGGGGGGGGGGGGGTGTGGCAGGAGAGGGAAGGGTAAAACTCCAAGAAGTATGACTAATGGGAAACAAAGCAGCAGGTTAGCGTGTTGGGGTGGGGGGGTGGATTCAACTTCATGGAAAATTATGAAAAAACTGAAAAGAAAGGAGAGCCCAGGAGAGGCTATTAAAGTTCCCAGAACACAAAATAGGACAGAGTGTTTGGAAAGGGCTAGGAATCTAACTTCAAGCACATCAGATAAAGGGACGACAATGAGAAAGGGGACAGGAAATACAGGACTGAAGGTACTGTATCTGAATGCACGCAGTATACGAAATAAGGTAAATGAGCTTGTGGCGCAGATTGAAATTGGCAGGTATAATGTGGTGGGCATTACGGAGACATGGCTGCAAGGGGATCAGGACTGGGAGCTAAATATCCAAGGATATACATCCTATTGAAAAGATATGCAGGTTGGCAGAGGGGGTTGGGTTGCTTTGTTAGTAAGAAATGAAATTAAATCGATAGCAAGAAATGACGTAGGGTGAGATGATGTAGAATCTGTGTGGGTAGAGTTGAGGAACCGCAAAAGGTAAAAAAACCATAATGGGAGTTATGTACAGGCCTCCGAACAGTAGTCAGGATGTGGGGCACAAGATACACCAAGAGATAGAAAAGGCGTGTAAGAAAGGCAAGGTTACAGTGATCATGGGGGATTTCAATATGCAGGTAGACTGGGAAAATCAGGTTGGTAGTGGATCCCAAGAAAAGGAATTTGTGGAATTTCTACGAGATGGCTTTTTGGAGCAGCTTGTGGTGGAGCCCACTAGGGAACAGGCAATTCTAGATTTAGTCATGTGTAATCAGACAGATTTGATAAGAGAGCTTAAGGTGAAGGAACCCTTAGGAGGAAGTGACCATAATATGATAGAATTTACCCAGCAATTTGAGAGGAAAAAGCTGGAATCAGATGTAACGGTATTAGAGTTGAATAAAGGCAACTACAGAGGCATGAGGGAGGAGCTGGCCAGAATTGACTGGGAAATGAGCATAGCAGGAAAGACAGTGAAACAGCAATGGCAGGAGTTTCTGGGAGTAATTTGGGAGACACAGCAAAAATTCATCCCTAGGAAGAAGAAGCATACTAAAGGGATGAGGAGGCAACCATGGCTGACAAGGGAAGTCAGGGACAGCATAAAAGCTAAAGAGAAAGCATACAATGCGGCGAAGAGCAGTGGGAAACCAGGGGATTGGGAAGCCTACAAAGACCAACAGAGGACAACTAAAAAAGAAATAAGGAGGGAGAAGATTAAATATGAGGGTAAACTATCCAGTAATATAAAAGAAGATTGCAAGAGTTTTTTTAGATATATAAAGGGTAAGAGAGAGGCAAAAGTGGACATTGGGCCACTGGAAAATGACGCTGTAGAAGTAGTAGTGGGGAACAAAGAAATGGCTGAGGAACTGAATAGGTACTTGGCGTCAGTCATCACAGTGGAAGACACGAGTAAAATCCCCAATGTTCAAGAGAGTCGGGGGGCAGAGGTGAGTATGGTGGCCATTACCAAGGAGATGGTGCTAGGAAAACTAAAAGGTCTGAAGGTGGATAAATCACCTGGACCAGATGGATTACAGCCTAGAGTTCTGAAGGAGATAGCTGAAGAGATAGTGGAGGCATTAGTGGTGATCTTTCAGGAATCACTGGAGTCAGGGAGGGTCCCAGAGGACTGGAAAATCGCTAATGTAACCCCCCTGTTTAAGAAGGGAGTGAGGCAAAAGACGGGAAATTACAGGCCGATTAGCCTGACCTCGGTCGTTGGTAAGATTTTAGAGTCCACTATTAAGGAAGAGATTTCAGAATACTTGGAAGTGCATGGTAAAATTGGGCAAAGTCAGCATGGTTTCATCAAGTGGAGGTCATGCCTGACAAATCTGTTAGAATTCTTTGAGGAGGTAATGAGTAGGTTAGACAAAGGAGAGCCAATGGATGTTATCTACTTGGACTTCCAGAAGGCCTTTGACAAGTTGCCGCACAGGAGGCTGCTCAGTAAGATAAGAGCACATGGTGTAAGAGGCAAGGTACTAGCATGGATAGAAGATTGGCTGTCTGGCAGGAGGCAGAGAGTGGGGATAAGGGGGTCCTTCTCAGGATGGCGGCCGGTGACTAGTGGAGTTCCACAGGGGTCAGTGTTGGGACCACAACTTTTCACTTTATACATTAATGATCTAGATGAAGGAACTGAGGGCATCCTGGCTAACTTTGCAGGTGATACAAAGATAGGTGGAGGGACGGGTAGTATTGAGGAGGCGGGGAGGCTGTAGAAGGATTTGGACAGGTTAGGAGAATGGGCAAAGAAGTGGCAGATGGAATACAACGTGGGGAAGTGTGAGGTCATGCACTTTGGTAGGAAGAATAGAGGCATAGGCTATTTTCTAAATGGGGAGAGAATTCAGAAATCTCGAGTGCAAAGGGACTTGGGAGTCCTAGTCCAGGATTCTCTTAAGGTTAACTTGCAGGTTGAGTCGGTAGTTAGGAAGGCAAATGCAATGTTGGCATTTATTTCGAGAGGACTAGAATATAAAAGCAGGGATGTGCTGCTGAGGCTTTATAAGGCTCTGGTCAGACCACATTTAGAATATTGTGAACAATTTTGGGCCCCGTATCTCAGGAAGGATGTGCTGGCCCTGGAGAGGGTCCAGAGGAGGTTCACGAGAATGATCCCAGGAATGAAAGGCTTAACATATGAGGAACGTTTGAGGACTCTGGGTCTATACTCGATGGAGTTTAGAAGGATGAGGGGGGATCTGATTGAAACTTACAGAATACTGAAAGGCCTGGATAGAGTGGACATAGGGAAGATGTTTCCATTAGTAGGAAAGACTAGGACCCGAGGGCACAGCCTCAGAGTAAAGGGAAGACCTTTTAGAACAGAGATGAGGAGAAACTTCTTTAGTCAGAGAGTAGTGAATCTATGGAATTCATTGCCACAGCAGGCTGTGGAGGCCAGGTCATTGAATGTATTTAAGACTGAGATAGATAGGTTCTCGATTGGTAAGGGGGTCAAAGGTTACGGGGAGAAGGCGGGAGAATGGGGTTGAGAAACTTATCAGCCATGATTGAATGGCGGAGCAGACTCGATGGGCTGAATGGCCTAATTTCTGCTCCTATGTCTTATGGTCTAAAATATTTAGAGTGAAATCAGTTGGATCTGAGAGCAGGTTATTATGCATCTGACAATTGAATGTGTGAACAAGGTATAAGGAAATTCACATCGCAGAAAAAGATAGAAATAAAAATAATCTTCTTCGCCAGCAGAGATTCATGTGCTACACCAGACTCGCAGGATGTGAGCTTCTCCTCCCCTTCCCATCTCCAGAAATCAAATTACTCGTCTCAGGGAAGATTCATGCATTTCATTGTGGGAGACACCTGTGGCAAGTAACATGTGACCAGATGCTCCTGCACACTTCTCAGCAGCTAATTACAAAACGGTTGTGGCAAATATTAGGATCCACCCTTTCTCTCTCCGAACTAGTAATGGTGCAAAGGAATAAAAAAAAATGTAAGAAAGAGAGATGAGTAAATAAAACAACAAAGCATGCATCATGCAGCCTGCAGTATTGTTAAACATATACTTTAGAATCCTATCATTCTTTACATGTATCAAATGGATATTGATCAATGCCACTTGTTTATAACAAAGATATTTCTGTTGTCATCTGGGGAAAACATCATTATCTTACCAGATAGTTCTACAAAAAGAGAAAAAAGATTAAATGCATACTTACAGCATTACGAATGCATAAACTCATGAAATGTACAATGGCAAAAAAAGGGAAAAAAGCCCATTCAAAACTGAAGTTGAAAGCATTGTATACTAATACCACTACATTCTGGTAAGTCCATATTATTACTAGGCAATACAATTGCTCAGTACATAGCAACAGCATTTAATTGCAGACAAGACAGGTATAGAAGCTCACTGGGTAAATTGATTCTCTCATCATTTTGTAATTTTGCAGTTTCTCATTTTTAGCTTGGACTGGTGAAAGAAGTGAGTGGGATTGAAGTGTATAATTAGGCATTAGAAAAAAAGGACAAAGTTAGACAACTACAGAGCATCTACACATATGACTACAGCTAGCAGCAGAGAAGCAAAAAACTCATGCATTCTAGCACTGAGAGAGGAAAGACAATGTTAGGTGTTGACTAACACACAATTTGCAGGCATTCCAGAAAGAAAGAAACTGTTGTCAGTGGCAGTATGATCAAGTACAAAAAAAGATTTTCACGCAAGTATCTCGTCCTGTTGGATTCACCTTTTTTCAATGTACAGTACCAAATGGAGGGAGGAAAAAAAAGGAGCATCCTTTCAAGAATTCACAAGAAAGCAGGTTACCAATCCTCTGTAGCTGAAGGAAATGTAAAAATGTCAGTATTCCCCATTAGATAATTAAGATAACACAGGTGGTCTCATTTAAAAAAAAACAATATTCTGGAGATTTCATGCAAAGTAACCATTTTATTTGGGTTCATTAGCACTGCTATAACAAATTGACTAAATTATCAAAAAAGATAAATATCATAGGGACTTCAATTTTCCATTTAGAACATCTAGAGACATTCCTTGCAGGCTCAAAAACATATTCAAATAAATTTAAGCCTCCAATTGTTCCTCCTCCATAATGCCCACTTTAAACTACAGACTTTTATTTTAACCAAATTCTAGTTCACTAAGGGTTTTCAGCATTCAAAATGCATTTTACCCCATCGCTAAAAGCAGTAACCACAAGGTCATCAATACTCATATTAGAAGTAGTACAAATAAAAGGAAAAAAATGGCTCACAAAGTTTTCAATGGCCATTTTTGTTCATAAAAATTACTTACTGTGGAAAAAGATGTTTGGAAGAAGACCTTGTATGCCAGCATAAGTGGCGTGGAAAAAAATTAGGACCCTCTGTGTCAGTAAACTGAATTAAGCTGTGAGCATTTTTCTTTATAAATGAAAGAACTTTGGTAACAGTTATACCAAAATATTGGCCAGTGTAAAACATGATTCAAAGTCAGCAATGTCTGTCCATTAATCACTCTTTCTGCCAAAGACCACAGAGTTATATTGCCGCATTTGTGCTGCTGAAAAGCAGAAGTTTTATCAGTTACGGTGCAACCACATCCTGAAGTGACATTATGGTTTAGATTTTTTGGATGGATAATTTAAAACAAGTTGACACCTGCACATAAAAACCACGGTGGGTCGGCAGCGTCAAACATAGAACAATATTCAAAAATCAAAATCAGATAACACGTTATGCCGAATTAAGACAGTGATTAATTGACATAATTTATACTAAACTGGTAGTGGGCTACTACTCAAATTTATTAGTTTGGGGTCAATTTATAGAGAGTCATAGAGGTCTACAGCACAGAAAAAGGCCCTTTGGCCCATCGTGTCTGCGCCAGTCAAACAAGTACCTAACTATTCTGATCCCATTTCCCAATAGAGCAATTTAGAACAGTATTTTGGTTATGCACAAAATGATGTAGCAATATACTCAGATCAAATATCAAACAGGTCAGTATTAAGTTGATTAATAGAATAGCATTTCAATGAATCTATTTTTATATTGACAGACCTCATCAGGCACTTCTCTCCAAAAAAATGGTAGAGTGTATCTACTGCCTGTCCTATTCTGGGATATTCTTGCATGGAGATCACGAATTAAATAATAAATAGGGCAAAAAAGAATCTTAAAAGCAAGGTTCCCACTAGCTCAATGGGTAAATTCACTCAGTGTGGTACTGAGCCAAACAAGTCTGGATTTCACCTGATTGCTAAATTAGCTGGTCTCTACTAGAACACTGACAGGAATACTTCCATTAGCATAAATACATCTGGAAAGGGAGGGAGCAGAAATTCTAAAGCTGTTCAGTAACCCTTGCACGTGGTGCACAGCTGAACATAGGATCCCTACTGCTAAACAACCTGCTAGCAAAAACAGTTTAGGCTCACTTAGACAAGGCAAAATGGATACCATCTCCTGTGGAATGATATTTCAGCGTGGGTCATAAATCTCAGGAGGAGTGACAAGGCAGGAGGAGGTAGGGATGACAAACTGGGAACTGCCTTATTTTAGGCAAAAAATGTTGCTAGAAGCAAAATTGAACCCTTGGATGAAACACAAAAATACATGCAATACTGAAGACACAAATGCAACAACATGCACAGTTACAATAGGTAAAGACAGAGAAGAAGATGGTTAATTTACATCCCACTTACAATTAAACAGTGCATGCAAAAATACCAAAATAGTGAGATAAATCAGTTAACCAAGTGATGCAACTCTGAAATCTTTGGACCAAGGGTGAACAGCCAGAGACAAACCTAAAGCCATAGCAACTTCCCACAACTTCAATATGGCGAGACATTTTAAAATATTGAATTACCGATTCAAAACTCTGGAATAGGTTTCATCTACAAATTAAAGAGGCATTATTTATAATGCACCGAATTTTAAAACCAGAGAAGTTAGCTAGTTTGAGGGAAATGTCTCAGATTTTGCATGGAGTATGTAAGCATGGCAGTAATCTCCTGTAGGTATTCATTAACAGACATCAAGAGTACACTTTTTAAATTTGATCAATTCTTCCACAAAGTATACTCCCAACATTCTTCTACCCCATTTTCCTATCAGGTTTCCCTTCCACTTTGACTGACCTAACCTATCTTTGCCTGAATTCCAACACCATGGGCAGAATTTCACCCATGTCGGGCAGGCTCGGCGGGAGTGGTCGGGAAGCCGACCACCGCCCGCGATGGGGGCCGGAAGGTGATTTCACGCTGGTGGGCCAATTAAGGCCTGCCCACCATGAAACACAGGCAGCAGCGCTCAGCGCTGCCCATGGGGGAGGGGGGGTTGCGAGCCGGGCAAGCACAACCTTCGCGCAAGTGCACGTTTCATAATCTCCGAGGTACAGAGCTTCCTCAGGGAGATGAAGTGTTATGAAAAAAAATAAAGAAAATAAAAAATGTAATAAAACATGTCCCCTCATGTGACTCTGTCACATGAGCAGGGACATGTTATTAATTAAGTTTTAAAATTTTAATTTTATTTTTATTTGCTTTAGGAAACCTCATCCCGCCCATGGATGAGGTTTCCTAAAAAGTGCAAAGGCTGCTTGGCCTTTTCGCCTGCCCACCAAGTATAAGGTTGGATGGGCAGTGAAAAATTCAACTTAATTGATAATTTAATGGCCTTAACAGGCCTTTCAATTGTCAGCGGGCACGCGCTGGAGTCAAACGAAATATCGCACGACTGCATGGTGAGGTCAGGACGTTCGCCCGATGTCAACCCGCGTCATTTTACGCTTGAGCAGGTCGGGTGCGTGCTCGCCCGAGCTAAAAATTTTACCCCATTATTCTCTGCATTTCGACATATTAATCCTTTTCCCTGCTTCTCAGGATCTGTGCTCTTCAGCATTGCTGTAGAATACACAGCATCTGACCTTCTCTTGTACCAAGGTATTATGTGGTTGGTTCAGGTGAGTTTCTGGTCAATTGTGACCCCCAGAATATTTATGGTGGGAGATTAAATGTCAAGTGAAGGTGGTTAGGCTCTCTGTTGGAGATGGTTATTACCTGGCACTTGTGTGGTACAAATGTTACTTGTCACTTAACAGCCCAAGCTTGAAGGATGTCCAGGTTCAGTTTCAGTCATCAATTACTTCATTACCAGACAAAAAAGTGTGAATGGAACTTAATGGTGTGCAATTATCAGCAAGCAGCCCCATTCCTGACCTTATGATGGAAGGGAGGTCATTGATGAAGCTGGGACTAAGGTATTGCTCTGAGGAACTGCTACATTGGTTTTTGGAGCTTAAAGACTTGGCCTTTAAAAACCACAATGATCTTCCTTTGTGCCAGTTATGACTCCAGCCAGTGGAGTTTTCACCAATTCCTACTGACATCAGTTTTATTTCAGCTGCCGGTGCCCCATACACAGTCAAATGCTGCCTTGATGCCAAGGACAGTCACACTCACCCAATTACTGGAATTCAGCTATTTCACCATATTTAGACCAAGGCTGTAATGAGATCTGGAGCCAAATTTTCCAGGTAGAACCCAAGCTGGTGAGTAAGTACCACTCAATTCCATTGTTGGCAATTTTTTCCCATCACTTGGTCGATGATTGGGAGTAGATTGATGGGGTAATAACTTGTCAGGTTTGGATTTGTCCTGCTTCTTGCGTACAGAACATACTTGGGCAATTTTCAAAAATATTGGGTAGATGCCATTGTTGTAGCTGTACTGGAATAGTTTGACCAGAGGCACGGCTATTTATGATGTACAAGTCTTCAGCACCGGATCCAGGATGCAGTCAGGGCCCATAGCCTTTGCTGAATCCAGTGCACTCAACTATTTTTTGGGATCACATAAATTGACTGAATACTGGCATCTGTATAATGGGATTCTCAGAAGGATGTTGAGAAAGACCATCCATTCAGCATCTGGCTGAAGATGGTTGTGAACATTTTAGCCTGCCTTGTCCTTTCCACTCACATGCTTGGCTCTCCCCAGTCACTGAAGATAGAATTTTCATGGAGCCTCCTCCTCCTGCTTGTTGCTAAATTGTCCATCACAATTTCAACTGGATGTGGCAAGACTGCAGAGTTTTGTTCTGTTGGTTGTGAGATCACTTAGCTCTGTCAAAAGCATGTTGCTTCCGCTGTTTAGCATGTATGCAAGTCCTACATTGTAGCTTCACCTGACTGACACCTCATTTTCAGTTACATCTGATGATACTCTTGGCATACTATTCTACACTCCTCATTGAATCAAGGTTGGACGTCTGGCTTGATAGTATTGGAGGAGTGAAGGATATGCCAAGCAATGAGGTTATAGATTATGGTGCAATTCTGCTGGTGCTGATGCCCGCGGAGCCTCATTATGTCCAGCTTTGAGCTACTAGATAAAAGCAAAATGCTGCAGATGCTGGAAATCTGAAACAAAAACAAAAATAGCTGGAAAAACTCAGCAGGTCTGACGGCATCCGTGGACAGGAAGACAAGAGTTAACGTTTCGAGTCTGTATGACTCTTCATCAGAATGGACTCCAAACGTTAACTCTGTCTTCCTCTCCACAGATGCCGTCAGACCTGCTGAGTTTTTCCAGCTACTTTTGTTTTTGTTTGAGCTACTAGATCTGTTCTTAGTTTAATCCACTTAGCAGAGAGGTAATTCCACACTATACGATGGATGGTATCCTCAGTGTGAAGTCAGAACATGGCCTCCACAATGACTGTGAGGTAGTCACTCCTACCGAAGCTGTTATGGGAAGATGCATCCGCAAAAGGTAGATTGTGTGGACGAGGTCAAGTAGGTGTTACAAATATGAAGTTTATAAAATTGTTATGTTTTGGGATCATCTTTTCAATTTATGGTAAAATAGAGAAATGAAGGGGGTCATGTGACCTGCTCCGACTCCTGCCTGACAACAAGCTTAGGTGGCCTGGTTGTTAAAGGTTGTTTTACTGGAAAGAAAGTGCAAGATGTTCACACCTGTAGTCAGTGGGAAGAACATCTGTGCTGCCTTGGGAGGACTGTTAGTCTCCAGGTCTCACAGGGAGGTGTTAGGAATGTCAAGCTTTATAAACAGTTATACTCTAAACTGTCTGTTTAATTCCAAGATAGAATGGAGAGAAGGGTTGGGGTTTAGAAGAAGGTTAATCAACATTTCTACCTAGATACATTACCATGCAATTCACATTGCCATGGAGATGGGCTTTGAGAGGGGAACAGGCCTTAGGAAGCCACTGTAGTATCAGCTTACAGGGTTTTCTTAAAATATCCTCACAGACAGATCAGTCTGCAAGAATCTGAGAGTGAGAGAGACATTAAATTAAGCCCTCTGTGTGCATCATAGATGCATGCTTGATCAGCTGGGTGATGGAGGTAAGTGGTAATCAGCAGGACGTTTCCTTGCTTATGTGTCACTTGAACTCTTGAGACTTTATGGTGTCCACTCCCACCAACCGTATACTGCTTTGCCACCACTTTTGGTGGATATGTCCGGCATTGGGACGGGGACGGAGAAATCTGGGACATTGGCACAAAGTCATGCAGAATCAACTCTATGTCAGGCGGTTGCTAAATTAGATTCTGGAACAGTTGTCCCAACTTTGGCAGTAGACCCTAGGTGTTCACTATGAGGACTTTACAGGATCAACTGGGCTGGAAGAGTCTTTGTTATGTCTGAATCATGGTGCCTCAAAATAAACTGTAAGGTAATTTCATTCAGTAACAACACATCAGCACCTTTGCACTGCACTACCATATCCACCACAAGCCTGTTGGGGTTTCCCTTGGTCTGATGAGAGGTCATCAACCTGAAATGTTCACTTTTTTCCTTTCTCCACAGATTCTGCCTAGCCTGCTGAGTATTTCCTGCATTGTGTGTTTTTACCTCAATCGCAGTTTTGGTTGCAATAAATTCCTGAATGAGAACTAATTCCTGTCAGACAGACAGATGTACTTTTACAGGAATTAACACACACTAACACTGTGGAATACTGAAGTCAAACAGGAAAATCAGTTAGCAATGTTAATACGAAAGAAAGAACAACTTGCATTTACATTACACTTTCCCCCGAGCACTGGACGTCCCAACACACTTTACAGGAATGAATTTCAGTGTAGTTACTGCTGCAATGTAGGAAACGCAATAGCTACTTGTGCTAAGCCAGTACCCACAAACAGTAATGTGATAAAGATCAGATTTTTTGTGGTGATAATTGAAGGATAAATAGTAGGGATAACTCTCCTGCTCTTCTTCGAAATAGTGCCTTGGCTTAACATCTCATCTGAAAGTTGGCACCTTCAACAGTGCAGCACTCCTTCAGTATTACGCTGGAATGTCAGCCTTGATTTTTGTGTTCAAGCCCTGAAGCGGGACTTGAACCTTGAACCCTGTGACTCAGATGTGAGAGTGCCACCCAGTGAACTACAGCCAATCCTTTTATTACCAATGACAAATAAGAAACTGATGGCAAATGACATCCCAGTTCATTGGTTCAGAAGCAATAACTTAAAAAATAGCCTTTCAATTGACTTTTGGTTCAAAGTTTTATTGCATGTTCAAACTTTAAGATTTTCAATAAGGATCCAATTAGGACAATTCAATTGTCAGGCCAGAGATAAAGTAACAAAAAAATAGAAATGTACAAGTGGAAGTAATATGTTGTCAAAACATATTTCAGATTACAAAGGCATATACGATAATTTTTTCACACTGGCCAAAAGTTGGCTTTTGACTTTACCTATAAGTAACTTCATTACCTGTGAAGTGCTTTGGGATGTTTGAGACATCTGGTATATAAGCACAAGTTCTTTCTTTGTAGCTAACAGGAGTATAAAGTACACATGCAGGTTAAAGTGAATCCACGATGGTCATTTTTAGAAAGCCAAGTACTCACCGAGTCACTCTGAAGTCAACTCAATGGTCTGCCACATCATTTATTAATTGAAACACTGTACTCAGTTTTTGCCTCATTATTGGTCCATTCATTTGAACTTGTAAACTGCTAATATCTGCTGGCTAAAGCACAAGCCTGTTGCTGTTTCCCCTTGGTCCTTTCTTGCCCACAAATACTGCTATTGTCTTATATGGCACTCACCAGTACATAGTAGTAAGCATACAGTGCGGTCAAATGGTGGATAATAAAGTATATGTCTCCAATTGCTTTCCAATACCACAAAATAAGCAGGAAATCTGGAAAAGCAATACAAAACAGAAATTAGAAAGAGCTTAGTTGCGGTCTGGGGGTTTACTCAGTTGCTCAAACAAAGCTTCAGCAGTTTTTACAACAGTATCAGCTGATTTAGTGCAAATAGCCTATCACAAAAACATTGAGACAATATCACTTAAATCAGGTTTTCAATGTGGCAGCTATTAAACTGGAAAAGTGACACTACTACTTTAAACAAAAACTTCCAAAACAGGTCAGTTAAATGGTTGTGAATAATTGTAGTTAAAATTGAGTATAATATTCAATTTCCTCAAGCAACTTTCTTGATTAAAGTTATTGAAAGTCGGAGTTACCACCCATATTCCTAAACAATGCTTTAGATACAGTCCAGTACAGAGAATTTCCTAGGATAATGCAGCTTGTAGAATAAATCAATGTGGCCCATCAAGTATCTGCACATATTGTTTAGTTCCTTCAAATAAGTATTACACAAGCTACTGAAGCACATTTAAACAAGAGTGCACATCCACGCATCAGCAAAATTGGCAGCAAGCACTTCTGTTAAGTCATTATAAAGAAATTACATATTAGGTAAAACAAAAGGGCTCCTATGTACAGCCCTGTATGCCCTCCAATAAAGTTATGTTAATTGGGTGGATCTAAGAGACATCAAAGGGCTCCATTTGCAAGTGCAGTAACCCCGCAATACTGGCGTCAGTGGCACTCAATCCGATCGGTCTCCAAACAAACTGATTCCCACTGCAAATATTTTCTTGTAATAGCTGCTAGTATTAGTAAATGATCTAAATGCTTTCAATGTTTGAGCAGTGTTAAAATCATTCCCCCCCCCCGCAACCATGGTCACACATTTGGACCAAGTCAAATAAAGAGCAAACTACAAACACTAGAAATACTTCTCCACAGATGCTGCACTGTAAGTTAACAGTTTAAATAGAACCAGTCTTCAAAACTTCACTCTGACTTAGTTTGCCATCTATGTCCAGCACTTCTTGCTTGTACTTGACAAAGCCACTCTCTAACATGGATGGTAGATTCATTAAATCACTGGTTCTTATTGCAGGTGGCAAAAAAGGTAGTTTTTGGTTCCTTACTTTTTGGAATCCACAAAAGCTGTTTACTGACCTGAAATGCCAAGTCTCTAGCAAACTGATGACAAGCAATGTTTGGTGCTCCCTTGTTACAAGTGGTAAAAATACACATAACTGCTTTTAATTATATGGACAGCAAGCAGTGAAGTACTTTACATTGAAAACAGTACACTCTTAGTTACAGGCATGAAATTATACTACAATAGTATGTTGATTAATTGGTCATTTAAATCGTTAAGGACTGTTGTAACATTTCCTTAACCTAATCAGGTGGCTCACAAAACTCCTTTAGCGTTTTTGGAGCTAATAGGCTCAATGAAAAATAGCACCTCCTCATTCTTCTCTCCCTCTTCCCTCTCAAAAACTACCTTCAACCAAAACAAATTCCTGAAGATAAAGACAAAAGGCTCATTCTCACAGGATCTCTACCAGATACAAGAAAAAAAATGGAGAAAGATTGAGGCATCAAATTACTCCAATTCCAGTCTTTTCTAGCTTAGACAAAAGACGAGTCCAGTACACAGCAGCAAGAAGTAAGGTTCAATTTGAATCTATACCAAAACTATAGCAGTGAAACTTCCATTATAGACATCTCTACAAAAGAAGACTCTTAGAATGAAGCAAATAGAGTTCACGTAAAAGGAGGTCACTAGAAATATTAAAGTCCAAATTATTATAACTTTTATCATTAAAACATTTCAGGTCATTATAGAAGAAAGCCTCGTTTTACAAAAATTGAAAGGATTTTTTTTTTAAAGAAAGAGTAACTTTAGCGCAAATAAAGTCAGATCTACAAATGCTGGAAACACACAGGGGGTTCATCATCAGAATCTGAGGAAAAACAGATTAACATTCCAGATATAGATCTTTCACCAGACTTCATCTGACATCCAGCCAGCCTAAAATGTCAGCCTGTTTTCTTATTCTCCCTTTTACAAGTACTGATTTTGCATTTTCATGATATTTCATGACACTCAGAAACTTTAACCCACTGACAGCAACCCTATCCTAACAAGACTGCAGTTTAGATTTTTTATAATGTACTCCACAAAGCCTTTCATCTCCATTCAGTTTTCTCAAAAAGAGAAAGATGATTAAACCAGAGATTTCGACAAACACAAATACTGCAGTCCATATCGGAGACCCAGTCATGAAGCAAGGACGCTTTATTACCTCCTATTTAGTTCCTAACCAAATTCAGATGTTGATGTGATATAGGCTAACTACAAAATATTCCAGTTAAATAAAACATTTAACAGGAGAAAATGCTTTTCACATGAAAAAGTACTCACCTGAAATGAGGTAGCCTGCAGTTAGACCAACATTTAATTTTACCAGTGTAGGTTCCCCCCTGTAAAAAGCAAGAAACAGAAGGTTACATTTCACAGAAATGAACTGTATTTAATAAATCATGCTCTCAGCATGGAACATCTATACTACTAAGCCACAATAGGCCAGGTTAGTCCCAGGTTTGTGCAGTGGTCAGAGCAGTTTCAGCAACTCGTTCTAGAAGGGCATACAAGGTCAACTGTGATGCCCTTGCAGTTGAATGGTCTGCCAAAGCTCGTATATGAATAATTGCCATTTGGGTGAGATACCCAAAGGCAATTATCAACTAGAAACTCTACACCAATAAGGAATCAGTGCCTGGGTAGATAAAGGAAGAAGAAAATAAAGTGGGGGGGGTGGGGGGGAGAGAAAAGGGTTTGAGGAGCATACAATAGATATAATGGGAGTTTTATTTTTCCCCATTTTTCTCCACCCATAAACCATTTTCATGACCAAATTAATCATTTTCTATTTAATATTCTAATTGACGACATGAACAGTTTTTTGTTTATTCAACATTCTGTATAATCATCCAATTGAATGTACTTTCTAAACAAACAATACTGGCAATTTGATATTTATTGTGTCATTCATGCCCAAAGTTCAACCATGCGGAAGGATAAAGAAATTCTTAAGGTTTTATGTTGCAACCATTTAATCAGGTGAATAAGCATGAAGCAGGAATTAGTGAAATGATCTGATTG
Source organism: Cetorhinus maximus (assembly GCF_964194155.1). Classification (NCBI taxonomy): domain Eukaryota; kingdom Metazoa; phylum Chordata; class Chondrichthyes; order Lamniformes; family Cetorhinidae; genus Cetorhinus; species Cetorhinus maximus. Next base: position 21,218,714 of record NC_135895.1, on the reverse strand, counting down.
TGTATAGTGTTGAGCCCTAACAAGTTTAGATCAAGTTCTATGTTTAAAAGGAAATACCAGTGTAAAATAAAACTTCAATGAGTTTTTAAGCAGAAAATTCTCTCTCCACGCTCATTATCATTAGCAAATTTGGCCTCATTGATGGACGTGGACATCTTTCAATTAGTTTGTGATTTTGTTAAGTATGGACGTTTAAAATAAATAGCAGAACTACTCATTCACATCAACTGAAGAACACTGGGAAATTAAGTTAAATTTTATTTTTTCACATAAGAATAGGTGTAGACTATTCAGCCCCTCAAGGCTGTTCCAAAATTCAGTAAGATCATGGCTGATCTTGATCATAATTCTATGCATCCACCTTGGCTTCATATCCCTTTATGTCTTTCAGCTAACAAGTAAATTACTGATTAAAGATTTAAACTTAATTGAACTACTGCCTTTTGCTTGTAAAAGGATTTTATAGCTTTGCTCCTAAATGACCAGACTCTGATTTTGTTATGTCCCAGACTTACCCACCAGCAGAAAGAGTTTCTCTCTATCTACCCTATCAATTCCCTTCAAAATCCTGAAAACATACCCCCAAACCTTCTATACTTTAGGGAATCCAAGCAGGGTTTATGCAATCTGTCTTCATAATCCAATTCTTGAACCTCTGGTAACAATTAAGGCTTCTGTTGCAATCTGCGCTGCACTCCTTCCCATGCCAATATATCCTAAAATGCAGTGCTCAGAACTCTACACAGTATTCCAAAATATAGACTATGATTAGCTGTAACAAAGCTTTCTTTCCTTTATAATTTAGTTCTCTGGTTATAAAAGCTAACATTCTATTAGTCTTTTTGATTTTTTTAATATACTTGACTACTGTATTTGAGAGATCTGTGTACATAATATTAGCATTATAGTGTTACGAGTGCTGGACATTACAAAACTGTTATGTTTCAAAATGTCTCCTTTAACTTAAGGTAAAATTGAGAAATCTGCAAACACCCACCTCGGAGGCATGCCCATGTGACCTGGTTGCCAGGGGGAGAAAATCAAACAGAAACCTATTGAAATATCAAGTCTTCACATCCGAGACCACTGTTTTTTGAGACACAGAGAGAGAGAGAGAGAGAGAGAGAGAGAGATACACAAAGCAGATACTGCTGTGTGGAGAAGCAAAGCTCTGCGACGAAGAGCAGAGCAGGACTGTTTTTATGTTAAAAACCAAGCAGAATGCTAGTACTGGCTCATGGTCTGTTCAAAAGGAAGGGAAAAGAACCAAGAGGACTTAGATTTAAGGAACAAGGAGTTAATAAGCGGGCCTTGCTGGTGCAAGTCAGATCTGGAAGACGCAAGCCGAGTGGAATGATTTTCAGAGGATCCTGGAAGCTTCGACCTGGTGTGGTAGAGAGAAGTGAGCCTGCTGGACAGCCCGGAGTAACTTTGGACTCAAAAAACAGAAAATGCTGGAAAAACTCAGCAGGTCTGGCAGTATCGGTGGAGAGAGAAGCAGAGTTAACGTTTCGAGTCCGTATGACTTCTTTAGAGCTCTGTTTCTCTCTCCACAGAGGCTGCCAGACCGGCTGAGTTTTTCAAGCATTTTGAGTTTTTATTTGTAACTTTAGACTTGTTCTTGTAATGGTACGCATCTGCCAGAGGTGCAGTGCACAGAAAAGAGGGGTTGTAACTTGCAGCTCGATTGCATTAGTTAGTTAATGCGCGAAAGTACCTTTTTTTTAATCTGTTAAGTAATGTTTGATCTACATCGATTTAACTTGTTTGTTACATTAAAATGTGAAATCTTTCCTTCAGTCATTTCCTTCGATTGCTGGGAAATTCATTGCTTTGAAGTAGTTATCGGTCTCTACAGGGATCGTAACAGTAGATACGTTGCAATTGGAGACATTATGCTGGTTATTTAGTGACAATCGGACAAAAATACAGACAAAAATTGCGTTTCCCTTAACCTCACTTTACAATAAACTTTCTGACCACTGAGATAAAGAGGCTCAAGTAGCCAGGCCCAGTTTAACCAGGCTGACTAGGTGTCTTACCAGATAGGATCAGCATTAACAGCATCATCAAACCACAACAAGTACAGACACAATAACCCAACCACCAGGGCATGGAATGTGGACACCACCCTAAAAAAAAGTAAAAACATAGATTTGGGCATCACTGATGCATTTTATACAGCCTACAGGCAGTTAAACAGGGAACATTTCATCTATTAGTGAAATCACATGTAGTGATACAGCAAATTCATCGATAATTTCAGCAAAATTAGGGCCAGCAGAGGGACCCTTTTCCTTAATTTTGTAATTAAGACATTTTCTGGTGTAACAAAAGATAAAAGCAAAATACTGCGGATGCTGGAAATCTGAAACAAAAACAAAAACAAAAATTGCTGGAAAAACTCAGCAAGACTGACAGCATCTGTGGAGAGAAAGAAGAGTCGTAAGGACTCGAAACGTTAACTGTGTCTTTCTCTCCACAGATGCTGTCAGACCTGCAGAGTTTTTCCAGCAATTTTTTTTTTGTTCTGGTGTAACGACATCCTTTAAATGAGTAAAATATAGAACCAATGCATAGCACGGAAACAGGCCATTTGATTTATGCCAATATTTATGCTCCACACAAGCCTCCTCCTACTACTCTTAATTTATCACTTCATACCTCTCACCCTCTATTTCTTCTCCCTTACATATGTATCAAGCCTCCCCTTAGACGTGTCAATCCCATCTACTTCAACCACTATTTAGCAGCAGGTTTCATATTCCAGCACATTCTACGTGAAGAAATTCGATTCAAATTTTTTACTTGATCTTTTGGTGGCTATTTTGTATTTTTGTCCCCTTGTTCTAGACTCAGCTACAAGTAGGGGCAGTTTCGCCACATCTGCAATTATAAAGATCTCAATCAGGTTTGCTCTTACTCTCCTATACACCCATGAAAAGAGACCCAACCTGCTCACTCTTTCCTCTCAATTCTGGTAACATATGGAACTGAGTTCAGAATTCTTCCATTGTACAGCATGTTGGAAATGGGTTTAATTCTATAAAGTTCACACAAACACCCAAACAAGAAGTCACTCATTTGCGCTACTTAGTGAGCACAAAAAAAAATCTGCTGAACTTGAACCTCTCCGCACAAAAATGGAAGTATTTACAATTGCAGAACATAAGCAATAACTAATGTTGTGCCTCAAAGATAGAATCACGTACTTATTAGAAGCTCAACAATTCAAACAATGGAAGCCTACTTTCCCAGTCAAAGGAGATAATCTAAAACTTCTCAAATGACTTTACATTCCTGTGAAGAGAAGGGAACACCAACTCTGTGAAATAAACACCATGCAATATCTAGCTTTGATCTCCAAGCAGAGCACATTCCATACTATACAGCGCATTCTTCAATTGACCATCTGCATATGAACTTCTGTACATAATCAGATAGATATGATTTTATATGAACAGCATTCCAGAAACCTCTCCCCATTTATAAAACTATGAACATCCAATGAGAAAACCAGTGCCTGTCAAAGTGTCCTGTTTTCTTTTGCTTACATTGTATGTCTCCACTAAATAAACTAGAGTTCTTTGCACTGTTCCCCTTCAGATTTGTTATTTAACAAATCCCATATTTTTTTTTAAAGAAGGTAATTAGTCATTAATAGCAGGTGCAGTGTTTATGTTAGTGAACAGGCAACCTAGAGGTCGTGAATTGAACCTCACCACAACAAGTGAAACCAAATTAATTAACCCTGATCATTCGTGCATTAGCACCAAGAAAGCTAACAGTCAGATTTTTTTGTAAAACGCAACTAGCTTTCTAGTCTCCTTCAGGCTTGGAAACCTATCACTCCTACACGGCCTGAACTACACGTGACCCCAATTCACACCACATGGTTAACTCTAAATGCTCTCGAAATAATCAGGAAGACACTCAGCTGTAAACAAGATCATCATATCTAGGGGCAGAATGATAAACGCAGGCTAGGCCAGCATCATCAACATCCCAGAAATAAAAATGTTCAAAGCAAAACAAACTTGTTTTATTTCTATTCTTTGCCCATTATGTACATTTTAAAGCATAAACACTATGAAAAATGTATATATAGTGCAACTCTTAAACTAAGCGTGGTTTTAAGAATATGTCTGGCTGTACAATTATGCAACTCCACCTTTAAAACTGCCATTTATTAGATATTCTTTATTATACCTTTAAAGCAAAGCACTAAATAAAGTTGTCTAGGGAGACATTATACATCAGAAAACCTGTCCCATCCCAATAGTTTTCCATTTTTAAAAGATTAGACAGCATAACGAGTGACAGAAAATAAATTTATCATCAAGGAGTTCTGATGCTAGTCATTAGGTCAGAGCAGGGGAACAAGTCAAAACAGTCACCCACTCTACACCATACTCACAGACGCACAAGTGGTAGGGAACATAGAAGCACTAGCAGAGTCAGCCAGCAAGTCACCATTGCTTGGATGCCTGGAGATGGTGTGCTAGAGGGAGATTCTCAAGGAAGGCAGAAGTTTATTTTAAAAATTAGTTTTAAGTTTTAAACAAAAAAAGACTGTAATGTCAAGGCTTAGGGAAAACCTCATTCCACTGCAGATAAGGCTGCAAATGTGCCTTTGTTTGAATTCATCTATTCACATGCTGTATATTTCCCACAAATAGTCTTAAGAGTGAATACCTGGAGTTCCATTCAGTCTTCTGAATGTCAGTCAGTGTTCGATAACCCTTGCAGAAAAATACAGATATCCTTGCACTTAAATAATGGAACATAATTTGAAATACAGTGAAACCAGCTACAGCAACAATCAGCCAATCAAGTGAAGCCATGACAACTGGAGCTCTGTAAGAAAATAAAAATTTGGTAAATATTGCAAAGTGAAGCGAGGACAATTAAAAAATTAATTCAATAACCCAATAGTACATTACTGTCTAAGTTCATATTTACTTTCACAGGTCAAAACTAAGCTACAGCCCAAATTAAGCATTTCAAATCCCTCTGTTCACCCTCCATTTTTAGAAATCAGAAAAAGAGATAGCTGCAAAGAAAATGTAACTAATTTTCTAAAAAAAAGTATGTGGAATCCAACAATGGTCAGCAGATTTTCAGCTTTAACAAAAATTACTGGAGGACCTTGTAAAAGCACAATTCAGGGTAGCAGTAGGTCAAATGAAAACAGACAACGTGGTAAAATAATGCTGAGGTGAGAGTGACTGCCCTTGATATCAAGGCAGCATTTGACCGAATGTGGTATCAAGGAGCCCTAGCTAAAATGGAGTCAATACGAATCAGGGGGAAAACTCTCCACTGGTTTGAGTCATACCTAGCTCAAAGGAAGATGGTTGTGGTTGTTGGAAGTCAGTCATCTCAACTCCAGGGCATCACTGTAGGAATTCCTCAGGGTACTGTCCTCGGCCCGATCATCTTCAGCTGCTTCATCAATGACCTTCCTTCCAACATAAGGTCAGAAGTGGGGATGTCCACTGATGATTGCACAATATTCAGCACCATTCGCAACTCCTCAGATACTGAAGCAGTCCATGTCCAAATGCAGCAAGACCTGGACAATATCCAGGCTTGGGCTGACAAGTGGCAAGTAATATTCGTCCCACACAAGTGCCAGGCAATGACCATCTCCAACAAAAGAGAATCTAACCATTGCCCCTTGATGGTCAATGGTATTACTATCACTGAATACCCCATCAACATCCTGGGGGTTACCACTGACCAGAAACTGAACTAGACTAGCCATATAAATACTGTGGCTACAAGAACAGGTCAGAGACTAAGAATCCTATGGCTGTGGAGTCCGCTCCTGACCCCCTAAAGCCTGTTCACCATCTACAAGGCACAGGTCAGGAACATTCTCCACTTGCCTGGATGAGTGAAGCTCCAACAACACTCAAGAAGCTTGACACCATCCAGGACAAAGCAGCCCACTTGAATGGCACCCCAGCCACAAACATTCACTCCTTCCACTACCGGCACAGTGGCAGCAGTGTGTCCCATCTACAAGATGCATTGCAGGAACCCACCAAGCTTCCTTAGTCAGCACCTTCCATACCCATGACAACTTCCATCTAGAAGGACAAAGGCAGCAGATAAATGGGAAAATCACCAGCTGGAAGCTCCCTTTTGAGCCACTCACCGTCCTGACTTGGAAATATATCGCCGTTCCTTCACTGTCACTAGGTCAAAATCCTAGGAACACTCTCCCTAACAGCACTGTGGGTTTACCTGCACCACATAGATTGCAGCAGTTCAAGAAGGCAGCTCACCACCACCTGCTAATTGCTCAAGAGCAATTAGTGATGGGCAATAAATGCTGGCCTAGCCAGCAATGCCCACATCCCATGAATAGAATAAAGACGTCAGGAATATTAGGGATAAGGGCACAGCTTTTTAAAAAATACAAATAACCATATGGCAACGAAGAGAGGTGCAATGAAAAGCCTGTAAAATAACTGCACATCTAGGGACAATGTATTAGTTCAAGTAAAATAACGTAGGCATCTGGAATTAGGGAACAAAAAAAAGCAGTTATAAAATAGGCACATCACATCCATCTGTATTAAAGCAGACAGGAAAAAAAAAGTTACTCAAATTGAATATTGAACTTCCTAAACTGCAAACATCATACCATACGAATGACAACAGACACAGTTAAAGTACCCAGTTCAGACAACATACATACTCACTCTAAAAAAAAGAGAGAACGAAACAAGTTAAATTTTAAATATCTTGGCAAGTTAATTTACTTTGGAAGACATGCCAAAGGATTGGAAAGTGGTTTACCTAACTCTGTAACAAAAGGGTTACAATACATGTCAGAAACCCTCAGACCAGCAAATCCAAAAGGGCTTGTGGGAAAAATCATTTAGTGAGCAAGCACAAACACAAAGGAAAAGCACCAGCTATTGAGAGGACAAAAAAAAAAATCAGCAGGGATTCGGGGAAGCAAGCGCTGGAAATCTCCTCAGAGTTGCACACATTCTGCTGCTGCAGCTTTACCGGAAGCATAGCAGAAACCCAGTTTACATTCACAAGCCAGAGTTGCCAGCCCTCCCAGAAATGAAATTCCTTTCTCGGGCATTGCTGCCAACAACCCGGGAGAAAGCACTTTGTGGCTCCGAGGCTTCTCCGCTTGGTGTAAAAGCAGCAATAGCAGCTGATGCGTGAACATTTTTCACAACTTGACTGCACTGACGGACGAGAGGAAATCTCTCCATTCTAGCTCTCGAAAACTCCCAGCACACCTGTAATCCCAATACTGGTGTGTGGAACTGATTCTCCAACCATAATTTCACTTGGTTCTGTTAATGTTGCAATCCTGTCACAATGAAGTGCATGCTCTAGCTAGAAGCGAGAGCAGCTGTTACTAATTGGAGAGATATATACTTAAGAACATTGCCCTAACCTAAGAACCGTTTTCCACCTGTGTGGGGGAAGGAAAAGGGGAGTCTGTGCCTGTGTTCTCTGCGTTGTGTGAATAAGCCTATGTTAAGGAAGGTAAAAGCAAAAAACTGCGGATGCTGGAAATCCAAAACAAAAATAAAAATACCTGGAAAAACTCAGCGGGTCTGGCAGCATCTGCGGAGAGGAACACAGTTAACGTTTCGAGTCTGTATGACTCTTCAACAGAACTAAGGAAAAATAGAAAAGAGGTGAAATATAAACTGGTTTAAGGGGAGGATGGGACAGGTAGAGCTGGATAGAGGGCCAGTGATAGGTGGAGGTAGCCAAAAGATGTCATAGACAAAAGGACAAAGAGGTGTTGAAGCTGGTGATATTATCTAAGGAATGTGATAATAAAGGTACGGATAGCCCTAGTGGGGGTGGGGTGGGGGGAAGGGATCGAAATAGGCTAAAAGGCAAAGATAAAACAATGGATGGAAATGCATTTAAAAATAATATAAAATAAAATATAATAATATAATAAAAAAATTCTCTCTCTATAACCTGCTCTCTCTGAAAACCCCTATCAAGAGGCAAAGGGGAAAATCACTGTTAGGGACATTGAAAGGCAAGTGTTCAACCAGTGAACTAAATGCTGAAAGTGCTGCAAGACCACCTTGTGTCATCAACAAGAATTGAAAGGAATTTGGAAGACATCGATCAAAATCAACCCATCGAGTCCTGTAGTCCGTAACTGCTGCGATTGAACTGTTTTATCCCACCCTTAAAATTCATGTTTTTGTGTGTCTTGTGTGTCATGTATGTGTGCATATAGGGATTTAAGAAGGGGTAGAGTTTAGGTTATAGAATTAGAAGTTAGCAGTTCATTTTTCTTTCTTTTGCCACTGGTTAAAGACAATTTGTTCAATAAACAGTTATTTAAGTATATAAAGAGCAAGAGAATAACTAGAGAAAGAGTGGGGACAGTTAGGGACCATAGACGTGGGTACAGTGCTCAATGAATATTTTGCGTCGGTCTTCACAATGGAAAAGGATGACACAGGTATAGATATCAGGGTGGAGGACTGTGGATTAGTAGAGTAAATTAACACAGAGAGGGAGGAAGTACTAGTGGGTTTAGCAGCCTTAAAAGTGGATGAATCCGCAGGCCCGAATGAGATGTATCCCAGGCTGTTGAGGGAGGAAAGGGAAGAGATATCAGGGGCCCTGGCAGTAATTTTCAAATCTTCTCTAGCTACAGGTGAGATGCCAGAGGACTGGAGGACTACTAACATTGTCTCATTATTAAAAAAGGAAGGGATAGACCTGGAAATAACAGGCCAGTCAGTCTAACCTTGGTGGTGGGGAAGTTACTAAAAAGAGTTCTGAGAGACAGAATATATCTGCACTTGGAGAGACACGGATTAATCAGGGATAGTCAGCATGGATTTGTTGAGGGAAGATCGTGTTTGAGGAGGTAACCAGGAATGTTGAGGTTAATGCATTTGATGCGGTCTACATGGACTTTAGCAAGGCTTTTGATAAGGTCCCTCATGGCAGAATAGTCAAGAAAGTAAGAGCCCATGGGATCCAAAGCAAAGTGGCACTTTGGATCCAAAAAGGGCAGGAAGCAGGGAGTGATAGGAGAGGGATGTTTCTGTGACTGGACGTCTGTCTCCAGTGGGGTTCCACAGGGCTGCGGCCCTTTAAGTTTGTGGTGTACATAAATGATTTGGAATTAAATGTAGGGGGATGATCAAGAAGTTCACGGATGACACAAAAATTGGTAGGGTGATAAATAGTGAGGAGGATAGCCGTAAACTGCAGGAGGATATCAATGGTCTGGTCGGGTGGGCAGAGCAGTGGCAAATGGAATTCAACCCGGAAAAGTGTGAGGTAATACACTTGGGGAGGGCCAACAAGGCAAGGGATTACACTATGAACGGTAGGACCCTGGAAAGTACTGAAGATCAGAGGGACCTTGGTGTGCAAATCCACTGATCCCTGAAGGTAGCAGGGCAAGTAGATAAAGTGGTTAAGAAGGCATATGGGATACTTGCCTTAATTAGCCGAGGCATAGAATACAAGAGCAGGGAGGCTATGCTGGAACTGTATAAAATGCTGGTTAGGCCACAACTGGAGTACTGCATGCAGTTCTGGTCACCACATTTATAGGAAGGATGTGATTGCACTGGAGAGGGTGCAGAGGAGATTTACCAGGATGCTGCCTGGGCTGGAGGGTCTGAGCTCAGAGGAATGATTGGATAGGCTGGGATTGTTTTCCTTGGAGCGGCAAAGGTTGAGAAGGGACCTGATGGAGGTATGTAAGATTATGAGGGGCATAGATAGGGTGGATAGGAAGGCACTTTTTTCATTAGTAAAGGGGTCAATAACCAGGGCGCATAGGTTTAAGGTAAGAGGTAGAAGGCTAAGAGGGGAGTTGAGGAGAATGTTTTTCACCCAGAGGGTGATGGGAGCCTGGAACTCACTGCCTAAAAGGATGGTTGAGTCAGAAACTCTCATAACATTTAAGAAATATTTAGATGTTCACTTGCATTGCCATAGCCTCCAGGGCTATGGGCCAAGCGCTAGAAAATGGGATTAGTCTCGTCAGATCTTTGTTGACCAGCGTGGCCACAATGGGCTGAATGGCCTCCTTCTGTGCTGTAAACGTCTATGAGTCTAAGTTTACAAACCTGGTGCTCGTATTCTGTTAACCTAAATTAAACAATTAGGTGGGTTGATCAAACTTCTTCACATTTCTTGCGGCTCAGAGAGCAGTGGGGCTTGATATTGCAGCGCACTGTCCTCAGTGAAAACTTTGGGACTCCCCCTTATGCTGGCTGCCAGTCTTTTCCCATAATCCCTCTTTGCTTCTCTAATATGCTTTTTCACCTCCCCCCTGAACCTTCTGTATTCCTCTTGGTTCTCAGTTGTATTTTCTACCTGACACCTGTCATAAGCGCACTTTTTCTTCCTCATCTTAATTTCAATCTCCTTTTTCACCCAGTGAGCTCTGGATTTGTTTGCTCTACCTTTCCCTTTCGATGGAACATACCTTGACTGTGCCCAAACTAATTCTTTTTTGAAGGTAGCCCATTGTTCAACTACAGTCTTTCCTGCTAATCTTGTGTTCCAGTCTAACTGGCCCAGCTTCGTTCTTGCCCCAAAGTTGGCTCTTGTCCAGTTAATTATTCTTACTCTGGATTGCCTATCATCCTTTTCTATCATCATCCTAAAACGTACAATACAATGATCACTGTACTGCAGCTTCACGTCCTTAGTGCAATGCAGAGTTTATTGGTGAGGTTGTACTAGCACAGCTTGTAAGGGGTAGACTACTTGGGCCTCAACTTCTACATCTAACTCCACCTGTGCATACTCTGGAAGCTGCTGTCAATTTATTTTATGGTAACAGTGAGTACTGTTTGCTTCACCGTGATGCTGAATGCAAAATCCAGGCTAATGCATTTTGTTATAGGAGTTAAGCAGCTTTGGAGATTAGCTGGACTCAGAGACCCAACTCCCTGAAGCTGGATTCCGTGGATGGGGGTTAGAAGTCAGTGACTTGAATGTTGGTTCTCGGGTTTATTAATTCTTTTTAGAACATATTGGCAACATTACTTGAAAACTTTGTTTAGAATTTACTTATATCAATGATATTTTGCGGAATTCCCTTGTTTTTTTTGTAATGTAAGTATCAATTCTCCTTATCTCCTATTCATTAGTCTTTTTGCTTCGATTCATAAATTGCTATAATTCATCTTAATGAGACTTTTGCATTCCATAGAAACATGAAAGATTAAATATTTTATTCAGCCCTTGGTGACACTTCTGTCAGAGTGCACAATGGAAATACACTTAATATACTTGAATTCCAGTCGCAAACATATTTTCCTCCAATTTGCGTTTTCACAATTCAGAGCCTCAATTTCTTTTAAAACAGGGACTACACTTCAAAAGTACATTATTGGACGTTTTGGGACGTTCTGTGGTTGTGAAAGGCACTATATAAATGCAAGCTCTTTATTTGTGCCCACAGCAGACTAGTTTGCACAGATGTTTGAATTCCCTTGAGCCACAATTTACAACATTCACTGAATAGCAGGAATATGCTTCCATGTTTAAAATATACACTATAATACTGGGATATGCATTGGAAGTCATATAAGCTATCCATTGTATGTTTCTGATCTCTTCCACAAGGAAAAGTATTACACAGCCAGACCATGGAGTTCCAACTAAAACTAGAAAGTTTTATTGAAAGAAACAATTTACATCATTGGGCAGTGTTAGTTACGAATTCTTATTTAAATCTGAATGGGACACACAATCAATTAATGTTGACCATAAATAACTTGCTTTGGTTAAAATTGGGGCACTTGATACAACTGAGTGGCTTGCTCAGCTATTTCAGAGGGCAGTTCAGAGTCAACCACATTGCTGTCGGTCTGGAGTCACATATAGGCCAAGCCAGGTAAGGATGGCAGGTTTCCTTCCCTAAAGGACATCAGTGAACCAGATGAGTTTTTACAACAGTTGACAATGGTTTCATAGTTATCATTAGGCTTTTAATTCCAGATTTTTATTGAATTCAAATTTCACCATCTGCTGTGGTGAGAATCAAACCCGGGACCCCAGAGCATTACGCTGGGTCGCTGGATTATCAGTCGAGTGACAATACCACTACGCCACCACCTCCCCATGGACCACCCAACCATCTTCAACTGCTTCATCAGTGACCTTCCTTCCATCATAAGGTTAGAAGTGGTGATGCTCGCTGAGGATTGCGCAATGTTCAGCACCAACTCCTCAGATACTGAAGCAGTCCATGTCCAAATGCAGCAAGACCTCAACAATTAGAAAGTAACATTCGCGCCACAAAAGTGCCAGCTATGACCACAGGAGAGAACCTAACCATCGCCTCTTTACATTCAATGGCATTACCATCGCTGAATCCCCCACTATCAACATCCTGGGGGGGGGTTACCATTGACCAGAAACTGAACTGGATTAGCCATATAAACTACTGTGGCTACAACAGCAGGTCAGAGACTAGGAATCCAGCAGTGAGTAATTCACCTCCTGACTCCCTAAAGCCTGTCCAACATCCACAACACACAAATCAGGACTCTCCACTTGCCTGGATGAGTGCAGCTCCAACAACACTCAAGAAGCTTAACACCATCCAAGACAAAGCAGCCCGCTTGAATGGCACCCCATCCACAAACATTCACTCCCTCCACCACCAACGCACAGTGGCAGCAGTGTGTACCATCCACAAGGTGCACTGCAGGAACTCACCGAGGCTCCTTAGACAGCACCTCCAAAACCCATGACCACTACCATCTAGAAGGACAAGGGCAGCAGACACATGGGAACACCACCATCTTCAAGTTCCCCTCCAAGCCACTCACCATCCTGACTTGGAACTATATCGCTGTTCTTTCACAGTTGCTGGGTCAAAATCCTGGAACTCCCTTCCTAATAGCACTGTACGTTTACCTACACCACATGGACTGCAGCAGTTCAAGAAGACAGCTCACCACCTCCTTCTCAAGGGCAAATAGAGATGGGCAACAAATGCTGGCCTAGCCAGCGATGCCCACATCCCATAAATAAATTTTTTAAAATTAGTAGAAATAATTCAGACATGAATTACAGCATAATGCTGGTCAAGGATATTTATCTAACAAAGACAATCACCCAAAAGGACATTCACATCACAACATAACCACCCTCCAAACTGACTAGGTATTCCTTCATTATGTCAAGCAATTGAGGACCGCATTTCATTTGTAAAGCAAACTGTGATTGGGTTTTCTTATCAATTTACTTAAATTTAGCACATTATATAACAATTTTTTAAAAAAAAACTGATATCCCTTACTTTGACCGAGGAAACTAAGCTATTTGGATTCTTCACCACAGCTGCTGTCTTGAAAATATACCGCCGTTCCCTCACTGTCGCTGGGTCAAAATCCTCGTACTCCCTCCCTAACAGCACTGTGGGTCTACCTACACCACATGGACTGCAGCGGTTCAAGAAGGCAGCTCACCACCACCTTCTCAAGGGCAACAAGGGTTGGGCAATAAATGCTGGCCCAGCCAGCGAAGCCCACATCCCATGAATGAATAAAAAATTAAAAAATGACCTCACAATAACTTAACAGTAAATGAACATTTCTGTGAATACTGCCCACGGTGCATTGCTCTGCCTCCATCCTATTAACAAAAAAAACTTACAATGCAACTCACACTATAGTCTTTGCATCAACTGCAATTTTATGATGCAAAAACCATGTATTTGAGATGGTTTTCAACTCTCTTCCTTTCCACAAGCTGTTGTGTAACCACCTCTGGTGTGAAGCACGCTTAATGTTCCCAGACACATCTTAGAAGTCATTTTTTTTTTAGGTTTTTGCAGATGCTAGACAATTTAACTGTCCTATCAACTCTGATCTAACATAAGACATTTTTTGTAACGCATCATTGAACATTGGCTCACAGGCCAGTGCACATTTATGTTCAGAGCTTGTGTTTGCATGCACACACACCAAGCTCTGCTTCCTAACCGGGGAGTGACGTTACAGGCATTGTAACTCAAGATTTCAAGCTCTTCAACATTATGAGTAATGATCAGGATAACAGTCTGGTTAAAAAAATCCAAGAGCTTCAGTATACTACAGCACAAGGTACAACTTCATGCAACGCATCTATTTCTTAAAATCTGGGACTTCCAAACATCTGATGCACAAAGTTTAAATTAATGGAGTTAAATTTTTTTTTTAAAAGATTCCATTTTGAATCCTAAACTGGCTTTTGGGCGTCACCTACACGAATCACAATGTACAAGAAATATTTATTAAATTCTCCAGTTTTCCCTCTTTATTACAGTAACTTAAAAAAAACTATGGCAGAAGTAAATGGAGGAGTGAAATGGTGCCCTATTTAGATAGATTAAGCAGGCCTCAAAAGTCCAAAGCAAATCTCCCAAAAGGCTTATCACTATTGATAGTGATCAACAAATATTTGTTGATATTGGTTTGAACAGGACTACCAATCCAAGTATGCAAACAGCAATATTTTTAAGGGGTTGAGATGGGTGAGGCTAAGAAAGGACAGGAAACAGAGAAATTTTAACATTTTTAATCTACGCATCAGGTTTGTCATGCTAAAAAGTAAAAGCATTATGTAATGATAAATATGTTAACATGTTACCTGAGTATTGATTAGTAGGAATTAAACGGTTACACCGTCGTCCTGGAGATTCAGTGAGATAATATAACCGAGACTTCGAAAGCCACCAGTATCTCAGTAGTTCTGGTTCCTCTATGTCTAACCAACTTTCTGTGTGCAAGTCAGGCTAAACGAGAAAAATAAGCAGGGTAGACCTAGTGAGAAGAGACACACGTAATAAATTTGCGCTAAACTACCAACTTACATACTACCACCACCCCAGTGCCTGCTGACAGGGTATTAAAATGTCAGATTATCTTGTGGACCAATTTATAAATATCTAAAAAAAGAGACTCAGAGCAGTGCTCGTACAATTAATGGTAATCAGCTGGAAAATATTTAATTCTTCAGATCTCTGCAAGTTTGATAGGAAAATTCAAATGCAGCTCGAGAAACACCAGTAAACTTCTGTTGCTACTCAATATCCTTCTAGTTAAAGGCATATCAATTATAGGTCACCTAGATTTTCAACAACCTCGAGACATGCCTCTTCTTTAAAAGAGTGCAACAGCAATCCTCAGCCTACCAGAAATGTGGAGTGCAACATGACAACAGAAAACTGTAAAATCTATTAAGAATAAAGCTTTCCTTTATCCCATCCCAGAAATATGTTTCAACTCAAACTCCAAAAAGCGGATCTCCTCTTCCAGCATGGTAATAACCCCATATTTTTCTTTTAGAAGTTTTGAACACTGGACTTAACACCTACCTGAAATTGAGTTAAAACGCCTCAATTCAATTCTTAGCTGACTGAGAAGATCATCTAACTGGATTGCATTGGTTTCCTGTCAAAAACGTTAAGCGGAACTGAAAATCTTTACTGCAGCAGCCACCTATAAGTTGCCACTCCCTTTTCATATTTTTCCCTAGTTTGCAGTTGATGCTGTACCATGAAGCAGCCTGGCTAACAGTTACAGGGTAATTTCTAATCGTACAGCTGTGGCGATAATGCATTGCGCCATACAAGATAACCCACAAAGTAATTTTAACAGCAGTTTCTTTGCTTTCGCAAAAATTACCAACTGAAAAAAGGTGTGTGAACAGGGCACTGATTTTTTTATCCATGTGCCAGTTTTGTTGCAGCTTCACGCCTCTGTGAACAAAGTAGCTGAAAATTGCCACAAAAGGAATCACAGCCACAAAGTTGTATTCCAACATGATAGTCCACCATTTCAGCACTCAGCAGTGCGTAGCCTGCAGGAGCTATACTTAAACATGTAACTGATGATAGTATTCATTATGAATAACCTCATACATAGGTTGTTGCAGCACACACTAAAATGATTCACTACACAACACCACAAGCAAATTGGGAGGCCAAGGCACAAGCTCGTCTCCACTTTTCCTACCGAACAGCACAGCAGGTCTACCTACACTTAATGACTGCAGCAATTCAAGAAGGCAGCTTATCGAAGACAATGAGGGATTGGCAATGTTGGCCTTGCCAGTGATGCTCACATCCCATGACCATATTTTTAAAAAATTCCAAAGGCAATAGAATTGTAAAGTAAGAAGAACTGGTGCCCATAATTTTCACAATGACACCAAAACAGATTGGTGCCTCTCAGACAAGCCAGAGCAGATAAACCAATTAAAGGATTAAAAAACATTCTAAATACAACTAAACTAAATATACTCCAACTTCCATACTTTGCACATGATATTCATAATGAATTCCTGCATTTTTCAGTGTGTTTAAGTCAACTCATAACAGTCAGCAAGTCTGACAGCATCTGTGGAGAGAGAGAAACAGAGTTAACATTTCAACTCCGTATGACTCTTCTTCACAGCTAAACAGAAGTTGAAATATGATGGATTTTATACTGTTTAAGAGGGGGTGGAGTAAGTGGAACAAGATAGAAGGTCAGGGATAGGTGGGAGCTAAGGAGAGATTGACAAAGATGTTATGGGCACAAGACAAAGGGAGAGTTAATGGTAGTGGTAAAGACTAAAGAAGATGCTGATAGTGGCAAAAAGGTAACAGCAGCATGTGTTAATAGCAGAACAAGGGTCAGCGATCTGTGAAAGCAACACATAGAAACCAGTGATAGATGGCCCTGTGGGGGGTGGGGGTGTTAGGGAGAAAGGATTTGAAAAATAAATTAATTAAAGATTAAAATTGAAATAAAAAAATAACTGGATTTAAAAAAGGGGTAAAGATAGAGGAGAGAGTTCATGGTCTGAAGTTGTTGAACTCAATGTTAAGTCCAGAAGGCTGTAAAGTGCCTAATCAGAAGATGAGGTGCTGTTCCTCCAAGTTTGTGTTGAATTTCACTGGAATATTGCAGCAGGCCAAGGACGGGCATGTGGGCATGAGAGCAGGATGGCGTGTTGAAATGGCAAACACAGAAAGGTTTGGGTCATGTTTGCGGACTTAACGAAGATGTTCTGTAAAGCGGTCACCCAGTCTGCATTTAGTCTCCCCAATGTAGAGGAGACTGCATTGGGAACAGCGAACACAGTAGACCAAATTCTGCTATATGTTCTGCTATTAGCACATTCTGCTGTTACCTTTATGCCACTATCAGCACCTTTAGTCTTTACCGCTACTGTTAACACTCCCTTTGTCTTATGTCCATGATATTTTTGTCAATCTCTCTTTAGCTCCCACTTATCCCGAACCTTCTATCATGCTCCATCCCCTTTTAAACAGTATAAAATCCATCACATTTATACTTCTGTTTAGCTCTGAAGAAGTCATACGGAATTTAAATATTAACTGTTTCTCTCTCCACAGATGCTGCCAGACCTGCTGAGTTTTTCCAGCATTTTTTGTTTTTATTTCAGATCTCCAGCATCCACAGTATTTTGCTTTCAACTCATAACAAACTCATAACTCAAACAGTACAACTCCTGCCCTTCTACAATGCTTCACTCCGTCTACAGTAGTTTTGGTCTACAATCTAGGTTTAATTTTGCTTCATGCTGATTTCCAGATTTACCTGCCCCACTACGGCTTGTGAGGGGGGTGAAGGGTGGGGGGGAGAAAAGCAAGGGGGTGAGAGAGAAAAGCAAAGGGGGGGGGGAGAAGCAGATGGAGGGGGGGGAGGGGAAGCAGATGGGGGAGGTGGGGAAGCAGATGGGGGGGGTGGGGAAGCGGCAGATGGGGGGGGTGGGGAAGCGGCAGATGGGGGGGGTGGGGAAGCGGCAGATGGGGGGGGTGGGGAAGCGGCAGTTGGGGGGGGTGGGGAAGCGGCAGATGGGGCGGGGGGAAGCGGCAGATGGGGCGGGGGAAGCGGCAGATGGGGCGGGGGGAAGCGGCAGATGGGGCGGGGGGAAGCGGCAGATGGGGCGGGGGGAAGCGGCAGATGGGGCGGGGGGAAGCGGCAGATGGGGCGGGGGGAAGCGGCAGATGGGGCGGGGGGAAGCGGCAGATGGGGCGGGGGGAAGCGGCAGATGGGGCGGGGGGAAGCGGCAGATGGGGCGGGGGAAGCGGCAGATGGGGCGGGGGGAAGCGGCAGATGGGGCGGGGGGAAGCGGCAGATGGGGCGGGGGGAAGCGGCAGATGGGGCGGGGGGAAGCGGCAGATGGGGCGGGGGGAAGCGGCAGATGGGGCGGGGGGAAGCGGCAGATGGGGCGGGGGGAAGCGGCAGATGGGGCGGGGGGAAGCGGCAGATGGGGCGGGGGGAAGCGGCAGATGGGGGGAAGGCGGGGGGAAGCGGCAGATGGGGCGGGGGGAAGCGGCAGATGGGGCGGGGGGAAGCGGCAGATGGGGCGGGGGGAAGCGGCAGATGGGGCGGGGGGAAGCGGCAGATGGGGCGGGGGGAAGCGGCAGATGGGGCGGGGGAAGCGGCAGATGGGGCGGGGGAAGCGGCAGATGGGGCGGGGGGAAGCGGCAGATGGGGCGGGGGGAAGCGGCAGATGGGGCGGGGGAAGCGGCAGATGGGGCGGGGGGAAGCGGCAGATGGGGCGGGGGGAAGCGGCAGATGGGG